>NC_134422.1:42970030-44385030 GCF_030867145.1 Opisthocomus hoazin
AAAAAAAAAAAAATAGGATAGAAGACCCATTTATTGCGCTGCTAAATATTTTCCATTCGAAAAGCAATAATGTAAAATGCAGTAAGAGTTTTGTACAAAATTTAAAAAATTAACCATCAAGGAGTGATGGACTAATTACCACGAAAAATCTGGTTCCAGAACACACCTGGGTATTAAGGACTTTGAATTCATTTCAAAATTAGATCAAATTTAATTCAGCACAGAGTAGATAGTTATTTGATATAATCATAATGAACATTACCATGTACTGTGCAGTGAGGGAACTCAGCTAGGCTTGCCAAATTTCATTCCTGAAATCACGGCCAACACAAAAAAATAGCTTCCCCCGCAGGCACAATATTGAGGAGTTTTAAAAATACTTCAGCGTGGTTAGAGTTATGTTTCAAAAGTACCTGCTTCAGTTTTGGAAACTGCACGGTGCTGTTCATTCCCCAGACCGGAGTCCTCTCCAGGACCTCCGAGGCTGTGACTTTGCGTGGTCATTCAGCGACCAGCTGTCACTCACCTCCATTGGCTCCGCATGTCGTCTGCTCTGATCACTGTTGATTTATTTTTTCTTTTTCCCCAAAAGGAGAACCATAAACTAAGCGCAGAAATTAGTACATTTGGGTCAGGGAAAAAGAAGGCCTTTGTTGCTGTAAATTGTTTATGTGTTTCTAAAGTGTTGGCTAGAAGCAGCCAACAAAAGGAGAAATCATTTTATAGGAGCCCTTTCACGCTGGGATCGTTAAGCTCGTGTCCACAGTTTCATTAGCAGCCTTTATTTTCAAAGGGGTAAAAGTCATCTGCAAAAAATGTCCATGCTAAGTTTTAGCACCATAGAGAAGTGCTGACTTCGCAGCCTCCAGTGCCTCAACCTTTTTGAGCTCCATTTGGCTGTTTTGTGGTTCTTCCAAAACCTGCAGATCTCCCCTAAGAACCCATTGCCAGCAAGTCAGCTGCTGTTCTGCTCTTCTCTCTCTCCCGAGGCTGACTTTCTCCCCCGCAGGGCTCACGTCCTGGGGCTCCCACTCCCATGCCCGGGGCTCCCGGGTGCCACCCCAGGGAGCGCGCCCAAAGCCCTGCCCCGCACAGACCCCACCTGTGGCAGGCTGATCCACAACCAAGCTGTTTGTGACACAAATGCCTTCCTGTATTCCGACCAAACATGGACTTCATAATGAATAATATTAAAAATGGAATCCCAGAATTTTCATCGACTATTTTGACTGAAAATGATCTTCAAATACCCTGTAAAACCATCCTGAGCATGAGCTTTACTTTTTACACTCTCCTGCGAATTTCAGGTATAGTAATGTTTCTGTTCATTAATGGCATAGCTACCTCTTGAATAAATTACGTTTAGCCTGGCATTAGCATTTCATCAGTAATCAGCAATTCCCTTCACCAAGCAAGTTCTAAATCTGGGAGGAAATTTACCTTCTGCAGCAGCCTTCATCTCAAAGCGACCTTACTAAACCCCGGCAAAAAGCCCCCAGGGATTCCATCCGGAGCGGTCCCTGTTTTCCCTTTCGAGAGGGCGCTGCTCCTGTTCCTGCAGCACCCAACAGCAAGCACTAGATCCAACGCCCTTTCGTCGTAGCCAGCGTTTGTGTTGATCAGTACCTCTCCCACAGCAAACACTCTTGGTGCGGTGCGTCTGCTACGCGGGGAAACAAGGAGCTGAGATCTCTCTCAGGGGAACTTTGGAGATGTGACACTCAGTGTTGCAGCAGCTAAGATCCACAAACCTGAGATTTGTACCTCGTGTCTGGAGGGAGGAATCTGTTACCACGCAAACAGATTTGGGACGTTCAGGGCCCTGTGCAGACACCTGCGTTTGGAAAGCAACACCGCGCGCCGCTATGCAAGCGGCCAGCTATTCATGAAATGCTTTCCTGTGAGGGCTGCTTTCGTTTTCTCAGCTTCTGTACAGAAGCAGCATCTCCAAGCACTTTGGGGCTGCCCTGGAAAAACCCCAGCTTCTTTTTCTCTTTGCAAAGACATCTCCCTAAAGATGGAGGGTCTCTGCATAATGCAGGCAGGAATTAGACTCCTCTACAGCATCCAGCCTTTTTTTTGATCCCTTAGAAGTCCCAGAACCATTTAGTATCGTGATCCCACCATGTTTAGGGGAAGACTCTATCTGCTGATGGTTACAGACTACCACTTCGCAGATTGCAACATGCCTGCTTGGTAGCCTAACTGAACTAGCACCTTTGAATCCATCATTTTTCTAGGATAACAGAAGAATGACTTCCTGGTGGATATGGCTTCACTTACGGGATGCTATTTTAACTTGGATGAAGTCTTACTACGAGAGTAGTTAGAAGAGCCTGAAAGTGCATCTTGTGTGAAGGATGGCACTTTACTATTCTTGAATGTCATGGTGTATAACTGCAAAAGTAGACTTGGAGGAGATAATCCTGTCAGTCATGGGAACACAAGAAGAATAAATGCTCCCTTGCAGTGCTTCTTACAATATTTATGGATTCCCAAGCCAGTAACGTCTGCATTGGTGACTGAGCTCCTTGGAAGATCTCGCCATTGAGCAGGGTCACACAGCACAAACAGGACCTGAACTTTCTTTTTCAAAAGTCAGAGCGTCCGCCTTAATGAAACCTCTTTCCTCTCCACCTTCCAGGCTGGTCTTCAGCCTTGCTTTCTCATATTTGCAGATACCATCTTCTCTCCTCTGATTAGCAAGAGGTACATATATTTTGCTGGGTTTTCTTCCCTTCACCAATGGTTTAAAACCCAAGGGAGAGTTAACTTTGTCCTAGCAGCTGTGCCACTGGCAAACAGAACCTGCCTCAGCCCATCTCTGTGACTTCTCCCCATTTTGTTCAAGGCAGGACCTTGCTCAGGTCATCTGCAGTTACCTTGCTGTGAAGCGAGTCAGGAGCTGCTTAATTCTTCGCCTCAATTCTTGAGCCCCTGGACAGCTGCTGTTCGGACCGCTTGGGTGGTGACTCATCAGAGGAGGGTTTTCTGGGGAAAAAAGAAGAAAAAAGGTATTTGTGCAGGTTTACGATTGTGAAGTGATGTGGTAATGAAGTCTTTATTGGCTTTTTATTGGTAGTACTTTTAAATGTTTTGCTTGAAACATGCTTTCAAAATGTTTTCTTTTCTTTGCATTTATCTCTGGCCCGCCACCTTTAAAATGTTCTCTCAAAGACTGCTGGGAATTATATCTTAGTGTGGGGTTTTTTTCCCCCAAGTAAAGCTTTGCGTGAAGAATGCTATTTGCTTTCCAAAATTAGAATGTGTTGAATTCCTAATGACAGCAATTGATGTAGCACCTTGTCACGAGAGTATGAGTTAAAAAAACCCCTTGTGTGAGGCTGCACTTACACCTACACAGCCAAAACCCCATTTTGAGAGAAAAGCTGTTCAGTCAACACCATCTTGCCCAAGCAGTTCTGGACTGGGAAGCGATGGGAAAAGTCTGCATGTGTCAAACTAATCTGGGGCGCAGCTTTTCATGTGAAGGAGCACCTTAACTTCTAATCTACATGGATTTCAGAGCACACATACATTTACTTGATCATTTTCTATTAATTTCTGGGGAGCACAAAGCGCAGACACAAAGTCTGAGCAAGAATCCTTAATTTGGAAACAGTTTCTGATTAAAAACAGTTGAAGCTTCCAGTTAATTACCACAGAAAAATAATGAATTGCATGGCTAGTAGTTTGAGACCAGAGTTCTTTCAAGGATTATTAGAGTTTGTATGACTAAGAAACTATTTGTAAATGTAAACTGTGTACTTGTCAACTATGTACATATGTCAAAGATAAATTTATATCCAATTAAGTAAGCAATAATCAAGAAAATTCATACAGACAGGCTGAGATCAGGACCAAAACTGGGAGTATAAACTCTTCTGTATGACTATGTGTTTTTACATCAAAATTATTTTAAGGATTGTTGTCTTTGAATTTCATTCAGCACAAAAATCAGTCGGTTTTCGCCTTCAAGATGTGCAGCCTTGCAGCATGCACATTGTTCTAAGCACAAGATTAGCAAGGATTTTCAGTATATGTTGCTATTGTACTTTATTTCCTTAGTGTAAGGTCTTCTAGCTGTGTATATTTTGCTACTGTTTTCTTTAGTAATCCTGTCCTCATTTTTCCTTTAGTTAAATACATTGCTAATGCCACTCCTAGCAGCGAAAGCAAGTGCTAACTTATGGCTTACACAAACGAAGTGTACTCACGTTTGTGATTTGATATTTATATTTAAGATACATTCAGTGTACTTGATACCGATAAGAGCAGTTTGGGGAAATACAAAATTAATTTAATGATAGATAATACACTTCACTATCTCTTCTTCAATACATTGCATAGTCTCAGGGCCTGATTCTGATCTCATTTGCACTAATTTAATGTTGGTAAAGCTCAGCTGACAGGATTGAAATTATTTTTTATTTACTAGAGAGTACGTGACACCAGAGATTCATTTTTGTATATCATGTCTTTACATTTCCTAATACAGGGTAATGATGCTAAGCACCTGCTCAAAAAATGATTGCTCGTTCTGATGATTTCCATTATATTAAAATATCACCTGGGAAAAAAAGCCAGTGTTTGCTTTTAATAAGCAAGTTTAGAAACCAAGTGTCTGTTAAAATGTGCCTTTAATCTCTGTTACATAAACAGCCCCATGACATGAAAACCAAGCTTCTGTATCAGGATGCACAGAGCTTACCAGGAATCATAGCAACCAGCCCTTTCCCCTCTCCAGCCACACTTTCTTAAGATCTCCCTCACTCTCATGCCATGAGACAGAATGGAGATGGAGAAGGTCAATCCATGCAGCTCCTTCGATTAGACAACAACTCCCATAGTCACATTTTTCAAAACTTAGCACCACCAAAGAGGAAGCATTAGTTAAAGTGCAGAGAACAGATTCGACTCTGTTTATGACACCAATTCTCTAATGTGTGCTTTGGGAACTGTCTGTGGATCTTTAAAACTTGGGCCCGCTGTTATTCTGTAAGACCAGAAGGACAACACAAATAATTCCATTTATATGCAGTATATGTTCATAGCAATAAGTTTCTTGACCTTTATGATTTTTTTTAATACAGAGAATAACATACTTTTGAAGTGGCAAACAATAGAATTATGTAGGAAAGAAGGGCATCAACAATAACGAAGTAATAATAGCAGGTTTGGCACGTTACTCAACATGGCATGACTTGCCTCATTGTGGAGTGTATATATAGATTCATTATGATCAAAAGTACAATTTACTGTAAAATTATTTTCTGGAAGGCCTGTTTCATGCATCGTCTACTTTCCTGGCACCTTACAAGCATGCTTAACCTGTAGAAAATTAACTATATTTATAGGTGATATCTAAACGAGCAGAACATGATTTTTTTTTTCTCCCTCCAGATTATTTCCTAAATCAGATACAGTAGCTTAACTCAGAACAGAAGAAACCTGAGGAATTTCAGCTTTGGTGAGACCTCTGCAGCCAGCTCAGTTTCTGTCTCATAACAGCACAAGGCAGATCACCCACAGGAATTTCCTTGGGACTTCTCCTTGAAAATTGAGCCCTGTGGATCCGCTGGGATGTGGCTCATCCCTCAGACAGAAGGGCTTTTGTACGAAAGAACACTATAACGACAAAGAGCTTTTACTTATAAAAAATAAAGGATAAGTAATTTCTAAGGTATTTTACCTCCACTAGAACTACTTTTTCCATATAATGCAAAAGATGAATGATAATAAAAAAGTAACTTTATTGTAAAGTAGTAAGGGGGGGGGTTCTGCTGTGTAGATTGCCATCTTATCAGTTGTCAAAGTCTGTCTGCATTTGTCTTACAGAATTATGCCTTCAGGTGGTAGCTAACCATCCCACTGCTCAGTAATTGCTCTCCAGCTTATTTATCAGAATTATTGTGTTATTGCCAACATTTCAAGAGTTTTGGGTAAGAGGAATTCACATACAATTCACCTTCAGTTATCTATGCATTAGTTGGCATTTCTTAATACCACAGACTGCCTTATTCAGGACACTTATTGAATAAAAGCTATTTTACCTACATCAAAGAATGACAAACTTCAACCAATACACAATCCAAGCACCTGGCCCCCCAAGATTCACCTTCATTTTCAATTCAGTTCAAGCACGGAGCTGGACATCTTAGTCACTGAGTATTCAGTTATATTTCAAAAGTGAAACATGGGGTAAACGAAGTTTTCAATTAGAGGTCATTATAGTTCTAGATGGTTGTTATGTGATATAGTCCTCCAGAAGGAAAACAAGCCTATGCTTTTCTCTCAAATCTGCTTTACCCCCGAGAAGATTCACATAGAGTGCTTATTAAAAAAAATACATTAGAAGGGGGGAGGAGGAGAAAAATGAACAAAGTTATAGAAAATTATGTGAAACTTTAAATGTCACCTTTTCCAATGTAGTTAGCAGGAGAAAGTCACAGGAAAAAGATATGTTTTAAAGTCTACTGTGTGATAAAGATGTGGCACCCTCCCGGGAGATAGCTGCCTCGCTGATAAAAGGGAAGGTCCACTGGCTGCCCGTGCCTCACAGATTACAGCCCCTCGCCTGAAGCGCTTCCCCAGTGACCTCTCACCGCAGACCCCTATTGATAGCACTGCAGACTGAGAAAGCTGTGCTCAGTTTCTGGGATAAGAAAAGATGATAATTCATTACCATATAATGACCTTCCAGAGTGGGAGCTGATCTCAATAGTGTATTAAAGCAATCCGTTCAGGTATAACAGAATAAATAGACCAAACGATATCAAAAATCCCTGAGCCATGCACTATTTATTGGCAATTGAAAGATAAGCTTCACAGAAGAAGCTACTGTATATTTGCCTTCTGGTATAAAACTATTTTTAAATCTTCAAAGATATATTTAAAGAACTCTTGCAAAGCCACCTGTCAGTCTAAGGTCCATGGAAAGAATGGGCTTCTAGCTCAAAGCTTTGAACAATGTGACTAGCATTAGTTTTCAGCTTAGCATTTCAGAATTTCTTACCTTAAATATATATTATATACACATAATAATATAAAAAATATCAATTATATATATATTAAAAGTATACTGTCATGGTGAGAGGGCTCGGTGAAATTAGACTTAAGAAAATTGGGCAACATACACCCAAGCAATAACTAAGCAATCATCTGCCTTATTTACAAATGTGGTTCCAAAGACATTTCCCCTTGCTGTTACCACTTGGGGAAAGCAGGTATATTAGTACCTGCCTATTTGCCACTGATTAATTGCTAATCTGTAACTATAGCTTCAGGTCCTAAAATATTTTTATTTGGGTCCTATGGCTCAAAAGCACTAGAGCAAATAAGACTCTAAAATGTACTGTGACTTTAAAAATGAGACTCTTGTTGATTAAACTGCTGAATGATATTCCAATAAATATAATGATTTTGATTTTTAATAATTGGATTGATAAAACTGATTTGACTGTGACTATGTCCTGAAAGCAGCCACATGGACAATTTCTGACTTTCTTCATTTCACACAAAGCTTGATGAATTTTCACCTGATGAAGAAATATAATTCAATTCACTGCTGTAGCTTTCCTGTTGTATTTGCGTTCCCCAGATATGCTACTGAACAAGTTTTCTGGCAAGAATGCTCACTTACATAGAAGCTGAAAGTAAATATTGGAGGAGGTTCACAGAAGATTCCTTCTTCTCCAACCTGCAAATGAGAATATTAACACTGGGAATATGCTTCCACAGTATAATATTTATCCGATAACGTGACTTATTTATGCTATAAAAACCAATCAATATAGTTGGAAATAAACAGGTAGATATTTATTAGACCAGAGAAGCTACTCTACTGAAAATATTTTCTTTCCAACTACTGAACAGAAGTAAACACAAAAGCGGGGAAAAAAAACAGTTTTAAATATGCACTGCCAGAGGGGAAGAAGGAGAATTTAAGTTTTCAGGCTGCAGGATTTCTCGAAGAAAACGTTGTCATTTAAAAATACTCCTGTATTACCTACTTACAGGGACATACATCATTCAGTCATGAAACTGAAGTGATATCATATGACTTAACAGGATAATTGGCTTTCCATACTTCCATTATCAAATGCTAAGAATAATCATGCCAATATTTCTGAGCTACCTGTCATAGGGAAAAAATTACTAAGAAAAATGTTAGTAATTCTGAGTGAAGGATAAATTCAACATTTCTCTAGTCTTTTCATAAGCTTTTGAAAAAGAGGAACACAATTTCGCATGTAATATACCCTTTTGACACCAGTCATTTACATATACTTACTACAAATCCAGTATTTGGCATACGGGGGTTGTGATGTTTGAAAAAATCCGCTTTACATCTGTAGATGGAAACCAAACCCTGCAGGTGAAAGACCTGGCCAGAGGCCACCAAGGTCTTTCCAGGCCCACACGGGCAGCTCCACGTGAGTCTGGGGTTGCTTGACACTGAACAGAAGTGTCCCCAAGACGCAGAGATTCTTTTCCCTCATCCCTTTCAAGGATTTACTGCACAGCAGATAGCAGTATAATCTTGCCTCCTGCATTGAGTTTGACTCAAGCTAGGGCACAGTACCATGTTTAAATGTGAAATTGGCTGCATACACCCATGGAGCAGGTGACATCCCTGGGATGAGGAGGCTGCATGGAGACCTTAGAGCAGCCTTCCAGTACCTGAAGGGGCCTATAAGAAAGCTGGAGAGGGGCTTTTGACAAGGGCATGGAGTGATAGGACAAGGGGTCATGGCTTCAGACTGAAAGAGGGCAGATTTAGGCTAGATATAAGAAAGAAATTCTTCACCATGAGGGCGGTGAGACCCTGGCCCAGGTTGCCCAGAGAAGCTGTGGACGGCTCCTCCCTGGCAGTGTTCAGAGCCAGGTTGGACGGGGCTCTGAGCACCCTGGGCTGGTGGAAGGGGTCCCTGCTCACGGCAGGGCAGTTGGAACTGGATGGTCTTTAAGATCCCTTTCAATCCAAACCATTCTATGATTCTACGATTTTGTTTCATTGCTAGGATGGTAACGAGGGGCAACTTGCTGCCTGGCATTTGAATCCAACAGGGCATACACAGAGGTGTCTGTCCTAGCACTGCCCTCAGGTGTGCTCCACACAGAAGAGTTGCACCAAGACTACCACTGAAACGCAGACCTGCATCTGTCACAGAGGGGTTAGGAAAGATCTGCTTGGTGTGTTTGACCCATGCAAGGCAGGGAGCATCCCTATGCCTTGCCCTGGGTGCTGTGCCCAGGGCGAGGGACTTTGAGGTGTCCCCTCAGGCTGGGAGCAAGGGGTGAGCAGGCACCCTTGGGGGACTATGGGTACAGAGAGCAGCCAAACTCCTTGGGACAAACGTCCAGGGAGCACCTTTGTCTAGCAGTCAACGAGTCAGGAAGGCATCAGCACATTGGCTTTTGCAAGGGCAACAGTGCTGAAGACTCAGCTCCCTTTTGGAGGCTGACTCTTGCCCAGGTTCACGTCTTACCAGCCTCCCCAAGACCCGCAGTGAAAAGAGAGCCCTGGGAAACAGACCCTTACTCCTCATGCAGACAAATGAGTTGGATTAAACCCTGACATACGTGCCTTTAATTGCCATTTTGCCCTATTAAACTCCAGCCAAATTCAACCTATGTTATTTTGGTAGAGCAACCGATACCAAATCAGATGCACCCAGGGGTGCAACAGCCCCTGTATGAACCCACCACTGTGCATGGGAACCACCAGTCCCTTCGGCACCGAAGCAATTCCCGGGAGCCTTGGACTGCGGCCGAACCTTGCGGCTCGCTTCGCTGTGCTCCTGCTACAGCCCCTCTCACTACTGTGCATTTGCATTCAAAACCCATGAGCATCAGCTTACGCATTAAAGCACACTTTGAATCAACTAAGGACTGCTTGAAAGCCTAAGAGGAGCGAGAAGGAGGTTCCTTCCAGTAGCTTTTCACAGGCAGGGAAGGATAAGTTTTAATATCCTCTGCCTAGGCTTCATGTAGGTGAGATTTTGTCTTCCATCACTATAAAATGCTCGCAATCTTTATATCTCCCCCACACAGTAAACAGCACAAACAGTAACATAGCTGTCAATAAACCAGCTGAATCAAATGGACTTTCTTTTTTTTCTTTTTCAGTCGCTCCTGGTAATTAAAGAGAAAACAGTACTTCAGAGTTTCTGCTCAGGCTTTTCAGCATTCAGCAAGGAAAACATCTCTGAACATCCCCCCGTTCTCTCAGGTTTTTCTCCCTTTACTCTGAAGGTCAAAGGTTTAATTTGTATGCTCATCTCTCTTTCACTTTCCAACGTATCCCTAATTGAAATTTGACACATATACCCATTAGCTGAATTTATTCTTTTTCCACGCTTCATTAACAATGCTCTTTGCTATATTACAACGCTAATGCTCATCATAAAATGCTCTCCTATGCAGTGTGGCTTACAATGGATGGTGATTGATGGTATCAAAGGTAACATGGAATCTGGAAGGTATAACTTTACATGCTGAAATTGCAAGCTGCGGCCGGAATCTCAACAATTAGGGACAGATCCTGACTTTGCAAGGTCTATCAGAGGGTGTAAAGTGCCAGCCAGCTTCTCTGACGCAGCAGCATTAACCCAGCTAAGCAGAATCCATCCACCCCTGCGTTCTTCAAACCTGAGTCTGTCACAACGAACTTCTTCTGGCTGAACTTGATCTTAATCTACATTATTCACCTAAAATGTTGGATATAATTTTCTCCACTAAATTGTGCACAATTGGGTCTTGTAACTAGAAAATGAAACGCAAAACCATAAATGCAAATGAGGTTTTCATTGTAAAATTGCAGTTTCCTTTTCTGATGTACTGTACCCCTTGCCCATGAAGTTTTGTCTCTTTCGGAAAATGGCATTTTCCTATGGTGTATAAGTTTCATAGGGTTGCCATGGAAACTGGGCCTCTTTCTCCCTCTTTTTCCTCCATCTCCAAGTCTTTCACCTTGAGAGGAAAATGGTTGTCATTTGCAGCACATAATTTTGCAGGTTAAACTTTCTATGATCACTCAGATAGCGATCAAATACAACCCCAGAGTTCAGGGACAGGGGAAGAAGAGAGAGTACTCGTGTATTTCTAAAGGTGACAGTCAAATCCTTCACTGTCTTGCACCCTCCCTTTAGCTGCAGGGGCAAAGGGTGCAAGTCTGACACGCTGAGCAGGTGACCCGGGCTCTCTGCTTTCTGGGATGTTTACAGGGCATAGCAAACAGGCTCCAGCGTCTCCTGCCCTCGCTCCAGAAGGGATGTGCCAAGCCGGACCTGGCTCAGGGACACGTCGGTGCTTGGTGGCCCCCAGCAAACCCACACCTCTCCCCGGGAGCCCGGCCACAGCCCCGGCGCGTCGCGGGCTGCCCTGCTCGCTCGCAGAGGCCGGGGCGGCTGAGCGAAACAGAAGGGCAGGGAGCACACGCAAAGCCTCCGAGAGCTGAGAAGTGCCTTTGTAGCTAGGAAACGGGGCTTGGTTTTACCATGACTCTGGCCACGGTTAAAGCCAGCCCTCGTAAGGCGAGAGGATTGCCTCGCAGCACAAAGTGTTGTTCTGAACAACTTCTTGGTTATTCAGCCCAGCCAGAGGAAACGGGCTGGAGAGGGTCAGGCTTGCTCTTTTGTCCAGACCTACAGACCCTTCCCCTCACCTGAGGTGACTGGTTTGTTGTAGTCTCCATGCAGGGGTCGTGTGTGTCATGAGCTGTATCCTACAAGGAAAAAAAAGAAAAAAAACCAGCTATAAGCCCAGGCACCAGCACACAGTGGATGCTCTTGGAGTGGCTGAAAACAGAAAGCAGTGACAGCGTGCCCAGCTACGGGGGCCTTGCCATGGCCTCATGACGGAGCTGCATGAGCAAGTCCAGAATACGACACCCTAAACGCAGGGACAAAATCCCTCCTCAATCTGCCATCCACTTAGGTAGAGTGTTTGCTCATAAAATCTGAAGTGTATATAAGAAACATTCGTCTATACCGAAGGAAAACTGAAAGGCAGCAGCATGAGCAAGAGACTCGCTGCTTTTATGGCCAGCCTGAAACAAGAGGAAAATGGCAATCCTTCTTGAAAGCGCAGTCTTGGAGGTTTTAGCCAGAGGAGGCCGACACGAGTTGGGATAAACTTTCGATAATCATCTGAACCTCTGAATGTTTGCCAGCTTTATCTGAGGTTTACCAACCACTCAGTTTAACCCCTGCAAACCAATTAGCTAATGTGTGTAAATGCTTGAGGAGTGATTAGTCAGGAGGAGTCATTTTAGTAGCACACATTTAGCAGGGAGAAAAGTGGATGTTAGAAAGGAGGCTATTTAGCAAATGAGTGCTTGAAAGCTAAAAGCAGTAGTAAGAAGTTCATTGGTCTTTTTTTTTTTTTTGCACTACCAAACTCACCTGTGGGAAGCTGTGCAACTTTATGTTTTCTGTGTTAGAATATTCAGCTCAATAGAGGATTTTCTTTTTCCACCTTTTAATGAACAGCACTGCTGTGTGCTGCATGATGCGAAGAGAAGAGGTTTGAAAAAGGCTTTGCAGGAACACTGCACCGCACTTTTACTTGAAGAAACACCTGATATGTTGCCCAGCTGTTTCCTACAGATGTTCTACATGTGCTTAAAGGTCACTGTTCTTTTGAGAGCATCCATAACCCCACTATTGTTTAGAAAACAAACAAACATCTCATGCCAGGATAAAGTGTTTCAAATACAAAATGTTACAGAAATAAAAAAGTCTAATCGGCAGATGAGGAATGGAAAGCAGGTAACTGAAGGAAAACCGGCCTAATATTTTGACTGTTGTCCCACCTTTAGAGTGCTGGGACTTGGTCCCACAGGAAGAGATGGTGGAGATGGCACATTAGGAGGTGGAAAAACTGCAGTGCCTTGTGGCTCTTGCTCCTCCGGCCACCCTGTTGCTGACAGAGCTACGTAACCACATCACCCTGCTGAGGTCGAGTGCCTGGGCCCACGCAGTCCACTCCAAAGAAAACAATCTGCCTCGGAAGCAGAGGAAGTTCCGTCTGAAGATGAGGAAGAACTTCTTCCCTCTGAGGGTGACGGAGCCCTGGCCCAGGCTGCCCAGGGAGGTTGTGGAGTCTCCTTCTCTGGAGATATTCAAGACCCACCTGGACAAGGTCCTGTGCAGCCTGCTCTGGGTGACCCTGCTTGGGCAGGGGGTTGGACTGGGTGACCCACAGAGGTCCCTTCCAACCCCGACCATGCTGTGATTCTGCCTTGTAAGCTAACATGAAATAGGAAAATAGTCACTCTCTCAGAAGAATAATCAGACTTTGAGACATCACATTTAAAGACTACTATGATATTGGGGGGGGGGAGGTATTCAGTCTTTATATTCTGATGCAGCTACGTGAATTCATATCATGAAGGTGCCCTTTTCCTTGAAATGCTGTGTCTGCCTCTGTTCTCTGCATCCAGTCTCCTATAGATCTGGCCAGGAACAGCTTGTATAGAGAGAGAAGTGAGCAAGTTACAGTACTTTCATAATAGCCCCTTATGCACCTGGCAGTTTATGAGAGGTTTCATAAACCTATTTACTTCAGGTATTTATTCAAATACAGTGGTACATTAGCAAGCTGTCGCAGTACTTAAAGGTACCTCTCAGCTGCATAGAAAGGAAGCGCACATAATCACCATTTGTTTCTTTATGGTGTTTTATTACAAGAAAGTAGCACAAACTGTCTTGGGTTGCAGAATACAAATTCTTCTCAATATACTGATGAGTTAGTCAGAAGTATTTTATAATTCCCTCTCTCTTGGTGTTCCCATTAAGCATTTTGGGATATGTTTTTCTTTCCTGTTGAAGACATCTGGTTCTCCTTAACAGATGAAAGCTCATGCTCTTTAGATTAAGTACATTAATTTTTATTCCCCAAACTTGTCAACAGATGCACCGACTGGTCTGACCATCATGCCTAGATTACAGTAATAGCCAGCTTTCCACAGGCTCAGGGTGACTTTGGGTTTGTCACGTTACCTTTTTCTCTCCCACCCATAGACTCAGGTTGTCAGGGCTTCTTTTCACTCATGTGGTGGCAGTCTACTGTATTTGCAACACAGCTTGCCTCCTTGAATGTGTTTGTACAGAGAAATGAGGCCATCATCTTGGTGAAGATTCCTCAATACCAATAAACAAGCAAATCACTGTGTATTGCTCTAAGGGAAGATAACTGACAAGCATTCTACATTTGATTTCTGACTCTCCCTCAAACAAGGTTGCCTTGCTTTGTTTGGCCTTTTACAACAAAAAAAAAACAGGCAAACAACCCCCCCCCAGACCTAACAAGCTGTGGTTGTGCACTAGCAGAGCTTTCTGCAGTCTGAGCTGAGGGACGAGGGCATCCTACCAGCCAGGAGAGACCCCTCGCACGCGTGGCTGATCCGCTGCTGCCCCAGCCCCGGGGAGACACAGGGCTCAGTCCTTTGAGAAAAACGGATGGAAAGCCTTTTTCACACAATTACTCCGAGCTGAAAAAAAAGCAGTTCTTAGACTGGGCGTGAAGCAATAAAGGTCTGAACCTTCTACCAGTCAAAGAAAAGCAGCTAAAGGTGGCCAGCCAAGAGGAGACAGTACAAGGGACACTGGATGTCATGCAAACGTCTGTATTTTTTTGCAACGCATCTCACATGGAGAAAAATTCTTACAGGTTTTAAGACATGATAGTTTAGGGAAAACACTGTAAAGATTCCTATTAACTTTGGACTTAAAATACATATTGAAAAGAAGAGGGAATATTCACTGTACAGAGGAAATCCTCATCAGTACTTCTGAGTTTGTGGGTCATTTCTCAGTGAAATTCAGTAAAAGAGGAAACAGCTGACTGAAATTATGGAAGACTGATGTTTTAGTGCCATGTCTGTTACCAGCTCTTCAGTACCCTGAAGCAAATTTGAGCTTCAGGCTGCCTAAAGAATGAATGCAGGATACTGGTGTGGTAGAGCTCCTTTTGTCTGCTATATTGATCCAGAATTTGCATCAGGGGAGAGGAAATTTAGTAGGCTGTTCCTTCAGGCCACTTGCAGCCCATATAAATCAGTCTTGTTCACTTGAAGCACAATAAATATTGTGATAATTGACAAAGTTACTGGACTGATTTCTGCTGTTCTTGCATACTAAGCTGCAACATCCCGAGACGAAAGCGTAAATGAATGGAGATGTTAGCTCTGCTCAAGCTATCAACCCCATGAAGAAGATGATTAAATTCTCAAGGAGAAAGCACTGTCCATTTGCAAAGTTACGTTGACTTGCATAAAAAAAATGCACTCCAGCTGCACAGTTGTAATTCTGGGTGGCTTTCCTTTCAAACACAGTTCTCTGTGGGCAGAGCGAGTTAATAAACTATAAAACAAAGGCTTAATTACAGGAAAAAAAATTTAAGTTGGCTATGATTGGGAGGTTTACACACTTCATGTGTTCATTCGCAGTGTTGTCCAATGGCCTATTGGTTGTACACCCCCCCCTCCCAACACACACACGTGAATTCAGTCACGCTTGCAGAGCGAGCCATGCCAGAGGCACACGGTGGTGCTCAGACAGGGCGAACCAAAGCCACCCGGTTTATCTTCACTCCCAAGCAAACCCCGGCCTGTTCCCAGGTTTGGTCACTGTCAGCCGATGCTGGAGGCTCCCCTTCTGTTGTCCATGCACATGTATTTGATCCATAGCGGTGTTACTGTGATCATGACTCGTTACCTCTGTAGATGGGGCAAAGGGAATATACCCAGTGCAATTCCATGAATAACAGTAAATGTTCAGTTTTGCTGGGTTTTTGAGAAGGCTTTTGGGAGTGCGTTGCTTAATCCATTCAGAAGAATTTTGAACATCCCAAGAAGTGACCATCCAGGCAAGTGTATTTCCAAGCCTCGAACCTCTTGCTAAATACTCCATGTGAGGATAAAGCAATGATTGAAATAATTATTATTTGATCACCTACACCTATATTTTTAAGGGTTACACAGTTTAGCAGAAGAGTTCCTATTCTGCTAAGAAAAACTTAAAACATTTGCTCGGTGTGTAGGCAAATGACCTTCAGGACTCCTCTGAGGACAAAGCGAGGCACAAAAGCTAAGCCACAGCAGCAGGGAGCTGACAAGCTGGGAGTACACGTTTAAACAAGTTTCACTTATTAAAAGAAAAATGTAAGCTGCTTTTCTGCGACATGTAC
This sequence comes from Opisthocomus hoazin, assembly GCF_030867145.1. NCBI lineage: Eukaryota > Metazoa > Chordata > Aves > Opisthocomiformes > Opisthocomidae > Opisthocomus > Opisthocomus hoazin. The sequence continues at coordinate 42,986,225 of NC_134422.1, forward strand.
AGCACAGACAGAGTCCTGTGATAACATGGTGGGCCAGGGCGCCTTAATCTCCACCAGAAAAAGGAAATAGGTCAGCAGAACAATTAGGACCAAAGCGATGTCTAGCCTCCGCAGCTTGAGTTCCTCAGGTGACACCTGCAGATTACTTAAGCTTTAGGCACAGATAATACAGGCTGTCACTGCAGTATAAAGAAAGGTAGATCTGAGATACTCCCCAACAAAATTTCAAGCAGGTACCTGTCAGTTTGCTGCCTTTGACTGACCGTGACATCCTTGACTATTGCTCAAGAAAGAAAACAACTTGCTCTATCTTCCATAACTAGCCATAGCCTTGGGCAGCGAACCATAAGGGCATACTTATGGAGGTATTTATTTGGTCTTAATCTCAAATGAAGTAACAAATATTTGAATTTTATTACATTCCTGCTTCTAATACTGAAAGGAAATAGCATATATAGTTTCTCTTAGACAAGGAGGAAGCCACTGGATTTTCATGTGTTGAAAACATGACAGCTGAGAAGCCACAGGAGTGCAAATATAGAGCGATGACATGAAAGCAGCAAATAATGAGAAGGAGCAAGCTAGCAGACGGAGGAAAAACAGACTGTTCAATAGCTAAAGACTAGCTAAGGTATGATAATTTGAGTGGGGAAGAGGACTTTGATGATCTCTTAATTAAAAAAATCTCTGCACATGGCAGGAGCTGATGAAAAAAGAAAAAGGGGGAAGGGAAATCTTATGAGTTCTATTTAAACTTCTCCTTTTTGTGATTTTACTTTTTTAAAAATATATATAAACCTCATATTTTAAACTGCAAAAACTGCTCATATGGTATTTATGATAACTGAAGGTCCCTATCCCTGATAGCCTTAAGATAAGGAAAACAACTATATTTAGCTGGACCTGTCTTCTACTCAGCAAGTAGCCCAGAAGAAATGTTGATGCCTTCTAGACTGCCTCTCTTGCTTAAGGGAGAATATTAAATATTTTAGTGACTTCTGTTACGCTGAAAGGGTTCGTGGTTGCTGTCAAATGGATCTTCATCTAGAAGCACTGAGTTCATTGAGGTTGATGAGCATACTAGCTGCCTGTCCATCAGGCAAGAATGAAAAAAGCCATTGTGCTCCTAGAATGGCCGTGACAGATTAAACAAGAGAAGCTATTCACTGAGGTACAGCTCGACAAAGGCTTTGTGGACCATAAGCCAGGTTTTGGAGGGTTAGGTACTCCCAGTCGTGCTAGGAGAAGAGTCCATTTTTCTTCTCTGAACTAGCTTCTGATTTAGGGCGCGAATAGTCACGCTTATAAAAGGTCCAGCTGAGAGGTGACTGGTATGTACGGCGTTGAGAGGTGGCATGCAGCCCTTTCAGGCTGCCGGCCGTGACTGCAGTCAAGCATCAGTCAGGCCCTGAAGACTGGATCTGCACAGAAGATGGAGATAGTTAGGGTTAGCGCCTGCCCTGTTGAGGCATTGCTCTTGGAGACAATTTTAAATGTTTTCAAAATATGGAGAATTAAGGGAAGGCTAGGTCTTAAACAGTAATGAAAGGAAATAATGTGTAAGCAAAGAAATCAAGTGGGATTGTCAGACTAAATGGAGACCAACCAGAAATCTCCTTCAGAAGTTGTCACTTCAGGATGTCTTTACAGCCCCAAATACAAAGCGAAGTCCAACCACTTCATTACCTTCTATGATCTGGATGCAAACCACTACCAATCCTTGCCTCTTTGACCTAACACTTTCATTGCTCATGTTTAAGCAGATAGTTCATCTGAATTGGTTTTTTAGTATCACCAAGGTCTCAAACTCCTTGGCCACAAAAAGAAAGAGAAGTGCTTGCTGCCATGCAGAAAGCTTTCCTTACCTTGCAGAAATAGTCCCTCTGCTAATTGCTAAGAGGTAGAAGGTTGCAGAGTTAACTACTAATGCTTTCTCAGTGCCTTTAATCAGGAAAGGGTCTTATTACAGATGAAATCAGATGTTCTTCTCATTAAGGCAGTGAATTTCAGACTAAGATTAAATTCTTGATCCAGGCACAGATTTGTCACAGAGGGCAAATCAATTAAAGTTTCTGTTACCCACCAGTAAATGGGATAATTATTTGTTCTCCAGACTTTTTTGTATTTGCCAATTAACCCATGTTTATTTAGACTGCAAATTCTTGGGGAGAATGTCTGTGCTTAGCCTGCACACATCTGTGATGTTGGGGCCTTAACGTCATTTGGGATCAAGCCATAGTAACACTTTTAGTATGTGCCAGACAGCAGCAGAAAATTTCAGCAAAATGAAAGTCCTCGTCTATTCCTCATTTATTTTATAAGAGCCAAAGAACACAATTTTAGGATAGTTATGGAAGAAAGCAAGGCTATTGAACAGAAATATTAACCAGAAATAAAGGTAATGTTCTACCGATGACCGATGTCGGTGCTCTAGATTATAACTATAACAGTAGATGAAAAGAACACATACCAATTAATTTTTAATCTGTTTCCTGTTAAATTGTTAAACTATTTTATAAAACCAGATTTCATTATTGAATTAGACCAGGAAAAGGATGACAACAAGATAAAATGAATACACAGTCTCCATGTTGAGTTCAATAATCTGACATCATCTGAGCAGCAAAAACCTGGAAAAGTTTTTAAGAAGGATGTCAGAAAGCAAAATCTGTCACTGCAGATCCAGATTCTGTGCCAAAGCTGAAAGAAGGTAAATTCTCCTAATCAAAGTTACAAATTGACCTAATTAATTTTATAATTAACCTTGATAATTGAAAGGAAAAAGGGTGACCTTCACTGAGTTTGTTCAGTGTCTAGTTTCAGACTATAAGCAAATTCATTCCTGCTAATAAGGCCACTACTCCCAAATGTTGATGGGATAAAGTAGAAATTAATTAGCACATGCAAATGAAGACTGCTTTTATTATACTGTACCACAGTTCCTAATTTATTCTTCCAAAACATAGAGCTACTTTGATATCAAATTTTGAGGATACTATGCCTTAGTCGTGTACAAATATTAGACTTCTATGAGACTACCTAAATAAACAAGCTCTCTAACAATAATATTAGTATTTACTTCGACTACATCTTTAAAACAAAGAATTCCCTAAGTGTTTTGACGAATCATCCTAGTTGGAGTAAATTTTGCAGTACTTAGTCCCTTCGCACTTAGGTCACCTCCCCTCAAGTTGACAAGTAAAAAAGCTGATTCATTTGATCTAGGATTAAGTAAAATAACAGGATTTCATTAAATCTACAGAGCAATGATCTTCTACATCTGCATACCAATCACTGCCTACCACTGGCTAGGGCAAATAACCTGGAATAAGTTTTAAATTATCTTATATTCCAGTGCCATCAGCTCGAGGGACTTCCTGAAAAGGCTTTGCAGATCGAGTCTTCTGCTGGAAACCAGGATGGTGTCTCACCTGGGCTGTCCGCTAACTTCTGGGAAGGAAGGGAGTCATCTCCCTCCCAACCTCGCTGCAGTCTGACACCTTCAAGGGTAGGGGGCAAAGAAAACCTTCTCAGCTGCTCTAGCAAACACTTTCACGCTTATTCAGAAACTTGGCCAAGCGGTTTGTAAAGCATGTCAGCACAGTGTTTTGAATGAGCAAGTGGCAGAGTGCTCCTAAAATGGGCTTGAGGAGATTATCTTCCCGAGGAAGGGGCAGGAGAGTGGTGTGCTCCCCCTAACTGCATCTAACCCATGGGCTTTCTAAGGGAATATTCCGTGCAGGATCTGGCTGGTATAAGACTAGCAGAATAATCATAGTACTTGCCCAGATCCAAAACATTTTAGCTTGAAACTAATAACTGTTTTTTAAGACTATCTTTGAGAGGAGTAAAGCTGGGTGGGAAGAGTGGAAATGGAGCGCTGGAAATGTTCCGAGTTCACGTACCTGTCATTTTTTATTTCTCATGGTTGCAGCATAATGCCTCTTGCCTGTGTTCAAATGAAACTGCAGTCCTGGGACAAAAGAGCAATAACAAAGCATTTCGAGTCTGCCAGAAGTGGCTGAAACTTTGTATTCTTTCTACTTTCATCTTAAGCTGACAGAACTGAATCACAAACGTGGGGTGTTCAGATCTAGGTAAAGATAGTCCTGCTTGGACAGAAACTGCCAGAACGATACAAGTCCGCAGCAGGAATGACCTGCTAACGTCTGCTGACCCACATGCAGATTCCTCCGTCCATTGATCTTTATTCACATACAGCCACTTCAGATGTCATTTCCCCAAATTCTCTCTCGAAATCTGCAACCAGATTTGAAGATACGTGCATCAGTGAGAGGAAACACTGCCATCCTCACAGACACCACGAGTGTCTTACAGACACACCAAGTGCGCTCGGCGGAGCCGGATGCTGGGGCTCGGGTGCTCCCCGACGGGGCTCTGCAGCTGCACCCACCAGCAAGCACAACGGCAGCGGGAACAGAGATAGCACGCCGTGTCAACGGCTTAACTCTAATTTTCTCTCCTACAGGCATCACATAGGAGAACAGGGGTCCGACAGCTTATAGGTGATCAGCCGAAAAAAGAAGTTAGATTTTTAAAAAAATCTCTGCAACTTGCCCTAACTTCTCTGTCTCCGGGTAAATTGGAGAGGCAGTAAATGGAGGCCCCACTGTGAGACTGGTACTTCTTTAATGATTATCTAAGGCTATCTCCTTCCCAAGTAAAAAAACCTCTTCTGCTCCTGACACCTTAATAAAAACAATTAAAAATTGTATAGCTCATTTGTCCTCCTTCCTTGAAAGCCATTTAAGTACTGCAAAACGAATACCTATATTTTTATGCATCAAGGACAGTCATATGAACTGGAATTGATCCTAGACCAGAATAAGAAAAAAAAAACACAGCGTTTTTCTTCAGGGACTTCTTTGGGCAGATGTAGGCCGTATGTAAAAATGGCCACCAGTATTTTTACATTCTTGTGTCCAAATCACAAGAAAAATCAGGCAAAAATCCCTTCATCCTGAAGTGTTGCACTCGTCTCTCCTGCTCTGTAATTCAGCTAGCGTGAGATGGTCTGGAGGGGTTAATCATTTTGGTTTTTTGCATTATTGAAGTATTGTCAGGACACACTTCAGATGCTCTTGAAAACAAGAGGCAACTCTTGGGGCTGAAGAGCCTCTTGGGGTCCTGGGTTTCAGCACAGAGGGAATTCTGTGGCCAATGCTGTAAGCCCCAGCAAGTTCTTGAACCAAGCACTGTCTACCAACCAAGTGTTCAGCTGCCTTTCTCGGCTCACTGTCACGTGGAGCTTTCTGAGAAACCCCGGCCTTCAGGAAGCACTCCTAGCTGTGCGCCTGCTACAGCACGCAGAAGACAGCTGCGGCTCCAGCCACTTGTACTAGATGGTTGCACTATTTTATTTCCATGAGGTCCAAAACACGGCAGTTACAGGGTGTCACGGTTTAACCTTTCAGCCGGCAACCAAGCACCAGACAGCCGCTCGCTCACCCCTTCCCTTCCTACCTCCAGCAGGGTGGGGAGGAGAATGGACAAAAGGGGAAACTCATGGGTTGAGATAAAGACAGTTTAATAAGACAACAAAGGAAATACTAATACTACTACAAATGAATATGCAAAACAAACTATACATAATACAATTTTCTCACCACCCAATGATCAATTTGGAGCCAGTCCCCGAGCAGAAGTCGCAGAACCCATAACCTGTGGATTTCGTGGAACTCCCGAAAAAGAGAGGATTCAAACTGACGGAACAGAGGAAGATTCCTGCCCCCCAGCCAACTCCCATTTATAAACTGAGCATGACGTCCATGGTATGGAATACTTCTGCTGGCCAGCTTGGGCTACCTGCCTGCCTCCCTCCCAGCTCCTGCACACCTCCTCATCAGCTGAACACAGGAGACTGCTAAGAAATCAAGGACTTTTTCCAACAACTAAAAACACCAGTGTATTATCAACATTCTTCTCCTACTAAACCCAAAACACAGCAGCTACTGGGAGGAAAATTAACTGTCCCAGGCAAAACCAGGACATAGAGACAGAGTCACCAAGAGCTGGGATGAATGAACTGGGGACAAGGGGAAGTTGTGAGGCTATTCAAGATGTTATTTAATACTGACATCGGTGAATCTAATTCTTCAGAAACATCAATAAGAATAAGCAAGCAGCTGCAGAGTATCTGCCAAAGCTGCAGCCTACTGTACTAAAAAGCAGAAAAGATTTGAGGTATGAATGTCCTATATTTATTTCAGCTCTGTGTTGCATCTGCATCCATAAATATAGTATCATATATACAACAGCACTCCTGACAGCTTCACACCTGATCAGAGCATAAAAGAACATCCAAAAAAAAGTACTGCTCAGAGCAAGCAGTAGGTCAGAGTCCCTAACTGGAAAATCAAATTCATATTGTATTTTATTTTACATAATCTTTATTTAGTCTAACATCTGTAATTACTACTGATTTTTATTATTGATATTTTAAAAAATATTCATTCTAAAGCACTTGTACAAACCAACCCTAGCTCTCAGCATGACAGTATAATGGAAGAGTTGTAGTTCTGTTCAAGTCTCTTGTACAAAACCAGACAGTGATGACTGCACATCCAGCATGTAAATAGTTATCAACAGTACACAGATTCACTGTTATTCATTCTACCATGGTACTCATCCAGTCATTTGTTTTTAATTATTGAGCCAAAAACTGTGGAATATGTTTCCTACAAAATTAGGGGTACCCTTTTTTTTTTATTTGCCAAAGCTATGAACAGTTGTTACTCGAAACACACAATGCTATATACATTGGCTTACCTGAAAGGTAGAGAGCAGCTTCAGCTTGCCCATTAAACTGAGAGGAAGAGGAGAAGGTGGCACTTTACTGGTTTAAATCCTTCTCAAACCACAAAGCTGGTAGCTTGTGTACTCTATCAGCTAAATTGTATTCACATCACCTCAATGTCATTCACCTGGGTGAAGTTCTCTCAGCTAAGTAATACCCAGGGAGCTGGAAGTTAGGGTTTATTCTTAGATTGCATAATAATATTTTGGCTTTCTACAAGAATGAGTTTCATACAAAGACCTCACAGTCTCCAAACAACCTTTTAGGTAGATAAATACAACTGTATCGATAACGTAGAGGCTCAGAGGGATTTGCTCCACACACTGGGAGAACTTGCCCATGATCACACAGAATGTATTTTATCATTACGATGGCCAGCTGGAATAGAGCACCTTTATAGGCAGCCATAAACCAGGGAGGTTTTACTATTTCCTGAGAGTGTAACTGAATATATCCTATATATTTTTTCCTTCACTTCCTGCGTACCGATTACAATACCCCGACTCAGAATTCATTACACTTCCTTTAATTCTCTAGTACAAGGGATCACAGACAAAAGCTGTATTGCATCTGGTACTACTGTGTCAAGAACCTGCGCAATTCTCATGGTTAGACTACTCAGGGAATTATCTGGGCTTGTACTATAGAAATTTAGAATTATCCTCTAGCTTTTTGTAAAATACTTCAAAATGATCCACCTACAGCCAACAGCTGGCTCCCAATGTGACTGCCAGTTTCAATGAAGAATCTCTTCAACAGCCTGCAGTACATATTTCTGGTATCGCTACATCCAGCTTTACTGAAGCAAATACAATATTGTTCAGACATATGTCTGTTCATCAATGAAGGCTCATGTAATGAGAAAAATGAAAGTACAGTGCATTCTACCCCACGCACAACAGCAATGCCTAGCCTACAAAGAATCTGGAGACCTGTTCTTTACTTCAATTCAGTCTATTTTAGCTCTTCCTCTGTTACCTTTAGAAGAAAAGAAGCTAAAACTTCATGACCCAATTGTCAGAAGCAGTGAGAAACTTCCCAAATCACAAACCCCATCCTTTGAAAGCTGAATGCCCAGCTTCTTTCAATGCCTTCCTCTCAAAGCTCACTTCAGACACGGTCTGACGGACAGCCCGGGGTCCAGCAGCGCAGCACAGACTTCTGGCCCTCACACCCTTGGCTGGCCAGGAGCTGTCTGCAGCCAGTCTCCGGTCCAGCAGCACGGCTGGGAAGGAGGCAGAATGGCCCTGACCTCTCTTACTGGCAGAGGAATAAGTCATAGGGACTAAGATGCCCATTAGCAAGACCCAAAAGAAGAAGAAGTTCAGAAGAGTGTAATGCTGCTTTGCTTTATTTCAACCAGTGTTTCCAGTTTTTATCAATGTGTCATTCTCTAAAAAATTATGATAGTCCAGCCTGTAGCTGAATATCAAATTCATATATTCTAGAAATAAAATTTATTTTCTCATTTATTTGTTGTGAAACTCAAAAAAAAGGAGTTTACAGACCTCTGGGGATCTAAGGTTCCTGTGCTTTATAAGGACACAGCTCTAGGGCGCAATACAGAGCCAAGGAGAGCCCCACACCAGCCCCACGTGCAATACAGCCCGGAGCTCTGACCCGTCATGGTGGGCAGGGTGACCAGCAACCGAGGAGGGCTGCTACCCAGTCTCGCTGCCCGGCTTGGACCACGAGCACCAGAAGTACTGCAGGAGACCTTCAGCTTGAGAGGAGCACTGTGAAAGAAAAAGCAGCATTTCTCCCCAGTCTGGGCACGCACGTCCGCCCACCCCGCTGCAAACCCACCTGCCAGCATGGACATTTATTATCACCCTCCATCACACAGCATAGGTGTGCTCAGGGGCTCCCAGGAGCTTTCTGAACCACAGGACGCTGCTCTGTAGCCTTTCTTTTCTGTACTTTTTCCCTCGTGCTGGCAGACAATATCCCATCTTTCTCTTAAGTAACATGAATTCACCACCCTGCAGAGCATATCTGCTCAGAGCTATTCAGGAGATTGCCCAGTAAGGAATAGCTACAACACCAGTACAAGCAGATCAGTCAGCCTCTGAGGCTTCGGTTTTTTCCTGGAGATAAAGGCACTTGGGACCTGTGGGAGGCAAAATATTCCCGGGTCTTGCCTTCTAGAAACAAGTTTCAGGAGGATCTTTTTGCATGATGGTATTTATTTCACTATCTCAGTCGATCAAGGAGCTAAGTTGGCCGATTGTGCTCTGTTCTTGTTGGCAGAGACTCGCGATATTGCTATTGATTTATGTGATTACAGGCATTATCTCCGAGGGAGCCAATTACTTTGGCATTCATCTGAGGGGTTGCTGCAGAACTGGGTATGACTTCTGAGTTCAAAGTTATGCTGATCAATGCCTTAAAATAATGTTAGAGAAATTATTTGATCGTACTAGTTAATTAACAGTTGGAAATGACTGGGTAATCAGAATTAATGAAAACAGGAAGATGACTTTTAGGTATCACACAAGAGTGAGAAGTAAATGTTGAATGTTAAAGCTATCACTTAAGTATCCAGTCTTAAGTGTATACAGAAGCATAATACGGAGATCTTCTATCAGTACCCCTGTAAAAGAGAAGGAAAACAGAAAGAATGCAAGCAGGTCAAAAATCAGCTTTGTATGAAAGACTAACATTTGAATATTTTCAAAGACTCATTTTTCATCTTCTGAGATAGCATGTAGGCATCTCATCAGCTTTCCCCGGATTTATTTTCAAATAAACTGAAACATTCTTTATAGAAAACCTACTTTTGGTGAATGAAAATTTTTCTAAGTATCTTGAAAACACCCATAAATATTCCACATAGACATGTGGGTATGATTCAACAGAAAATATTAAGGTTGTACAACGTCCCGCCTCTTTGTAACCAAAAAGTTTAGGGTTTTTTAACCTCATCTTTTTAAGTTATGCATTCATTTGAGAAAATTGCTATGAGCTTGAGAAATCATTAGAATGTTACTATTCTTCGATCAAAGTCAGTTTGTGATTTTCTTCATTTGAATGATGGCAAAATGTGTGTACCTAATTTTAAAGCATACAGAATGTCAAGAAGAGACAAGAACATGCTTCAAGAATGATAAAACCAAAATATAAAACAAACACCAAAGATGGGAGCCACTGATTAGCCTTCCTTTACATTTAGCTGTGGGGTTGAACACTGTGCTCCTTACAGTTAGTGTGAGAAGTATATTCCCCAATTCCTGCGAGGTTCTTGTAAAACATGGCTTCATCCCAGACTGGCTGCATAACCCATAAGAGGGTACCCAGCAGGCCAAGCGCGTTGAAGTGGTAAGCAGGAACAGGGGCAAGATGTTCTGCACAGCATTGCTTTCCCACTGTCCTGTTAATGAAACCAAGCCAGTTTCCCATCTCATTCTTCTAATAAGATTCATATTCTTGTGGCAGTGATATAGTATCACAGTTGTCACGAGCGCCGTTTATTTTTGCATTTATTTTTATACTAAAATCACTGTGATGCCCGAGACACAGGACTGTGGCCCTTGTAACCAACACCAGCTATGCGATTTGCATCATACTATTCTGCAAAATATTTAACTCTGTTGCAAGAAATGCACAAACGCTTTTTTTGTCCCCCACTGAGCAGTGGTGGTGGTGGTGGCTAGTACTTGCTTTAGGAGTGTGCCATTAATTGGGTTACTTGATGCAGCCTCCAAAAGAAATAAAATGCTTGGCAAGCTAATTTCGTGTCAATACCAGAATGCTTTTCTATCATGAACCCTGTGGCCGTGTTCACAGCATAAAATGAATAAACACGTGCAACCTATTTATGCACTGACTATGCCAAAAGCAGAATGTCAAGCTAAAAAATGTAAAAAAGCAGAGCAGAAGGCAACCAAAATATTTCCAGGGACCAGTTCAATTTAACAGTTTAAAACAAGCATTTGGTTTTTGAAATAAAGGGATGGTTTTGTTAAATTTATTTTTTTTTCTTTTTCCCTATTATAAATCTGTAAGCTACACAGCACAGTGAAAAGTCAGGCAGGTAAATCCAGCCTTCACAACTTGTAGTCTACATCTTCCCTACCCAATTTGGGTTATGTCTTCTGCAATGAGAAAAAACCCCCACGTTCTGCCAGCTTTCCCACCTGTGCTGTTGGGTCCGAAGTGTTGGATGCCGCTGGCAGTTAAACACCACACTTTGGCTCTGGTTGCGTCACGTTTACAACAGTCCAGACATGGTGCCTGACACACATCTGAAGGGCAAAAAGCCAGCTAACCCGCCTCCAGTCATCAGCCATTAAGAAAGCAAAGAGCAAAGTACTGCTGAATTCATTTTCCAACGTTTCTGAGTTCCACCCCCAGACCGCACACCTGAATATCTCCCAACCAGTCAAAGAGAAAGATGGAGAAGAGCAGGCAGAAGTACGCGTTCTGTAAGTATTTATACCTTCCACAATAGGTATGAGGCTGTCAGATACTCTTCCAGTTCTGGTCTTAATTGGATGCTTAATTGAAAACACTTTGTGTAAAGCACAATTTTACTCACTCTTCTTTCCCTCATATATATATATATATATATATATATATATATATATATTCCAGAAGACAGGATAACCGAGTGTTACTGAGACTCATTGACTCATGCAAGCCATTTGCAAGTTAAAATCCCATCAGACTTGTTGCTTCCTTTAGAACTAACTCTACAGAATTGCATCCATGTGTTGACATTGGAATTATATAAAAATACATTAATCTATTAGTATGTCTTAACTAGTTAACAAACATCTCCAGAATGTTTGCAAACATTTTATTTTAATAAAATAGCTTGTTAAGTGGGGAAAAATCAGTTGGAGCGGTGGGAGATGAAGATGAAGCAGTGGGAGATGAAGGGGGGGACATGACAACTTTTAAAAAATGGTTACATGAAGAATCCATTTTTAATAAAAAATCCATGAATCATCTATAGTGGATGTATCTGCACAAATATTGATGCATATTCAACTATATATCACAGGAATTGACTTGAGGCAAAAAGATACAAATCATCATTTATGCAAAGCCCAAGAAGGAATTACTTCATGTTATTTAAAATTCATCCGGAGCAAAGAAATGCCATAGGAAAATTGCACAAGGTTTCCTCTCTTGTACCTACACGACTATTCGTTCACTCATTTTTCTCCCTTTACATGACATTTCCTTGTCCACACCCACGATACGGCCGTTCCTTCGCTGTCAGAGCAGGGGACAGGAAGCCGAGCGAGGTAACAGTGACATTTCTGATCTGTAGTTGTTACGAATGTTTCCATTCTCCATAAGTGTTTATACTGACATGAGAGGGAAATGACCAAGCAACCCCAGCACAGTGCCAGCAATCCCCAACCCTTCAAACCGACTGTTTGGGCCATTCTGTTCCTTTTGTATGGAGGGAACACAGGCCCTGGCAGTGAGTCTCTCCCTTAGCTGGAGATTGGGCCTTCACTACTAAACACACATGCCCCTAGCTGAGAAACCATCCAGGGAAGTCCTGGGAAATAATAAATCTCCATCCTCCGAAGGCAGCCCTGCGTCCGTGAGTGTGAAGCGTGCCCCACCTTGTTATCATCTCTCCCAGCTTTCAGTCAGAGTTACCAGGTGCAACAGTCACAGGCAGCCAACAGGATCGCAAGGTGTTTGTGGCTCCATGCGGTAAAAAGGAAAAGCTGTGCAAAATCTATCTCATATAATTTTACACACACTCAGATACACCACACGTCCCCCATAAATGCCTGCATGCGGCTCACAGTTCTCACAACATGCTGCTTAGGAATGGAAGGCTTTCCAGTACTTGCTGGGCTGGTATTTAAAACACTGGTTTAAAAACCTGTAAAGGTGTTTAGCATAAAATTTAAATTTCTATTTTAATTTAAATGCAATTTTATGATATATTAAAAGACAGCAGTAGTGTCTTTGGAAGCAGTATACATGGATAAGCAGCGGGGACTTAAATGAGATTACATGCTTACAGCAACTACTAAGACTGCATTGGAGGTGCAGTCTACACAGATAATGTTTAGAAGTGAAGATCAGAATGTAGATAACATCTATAAGCACAGCAGGAAGATCAGAAAAATCATATTATATCCAATTTTCTCCCAGCTAATGCACAGAAGTGGAAGTTGCATATGGAAAAAAAAAAAAAGACAGACCCCAAACCCTGCAGTTCCAGTGCTTGGGGAGAGCAAGGGCTGGTGAGCCGTTCCTCCCCGGAGAAGGAAGAAGAACTGCTGGCAGCTCCAGGCAGCAGAGCCCTCTGGCCAGGGCAGGGGCAGAGGAAGGGCTGGGTGCCACGGGCTCTGGCAGGGTGGGAGCCATGGCTCTCTGCCCATCAGCTCCCTTCCCTGCTCAACGCTTTCTGGCCCCTCCTGGCACTGAAGGCACAAAGCAGGAGGCTGCGTTCTTGCCATTCGCCTACCTGCATCGTATTGTGTTTAAAAACAAGCCGATGGAAGTTAAGGAGCATTAGCAGTCGCTGGATTCCTTCCTAGACAGCTGCCAAAGTAAGGTATCTTTCTTTACACACAGACACACAGGAACACACGCACGGCCATCCAACCCCACATGCAGCCTAGCACTAGGCAGCACTGTCCCTCCAAGGCAGCACATTCCTGCAGCGCTTGGAAAGGAGGAGAAAATTTCCACCATGCTGCAAGCACTGGCCCCTATTTCATTGCCTTTCACAGCACATGTGGGCAAAAGTCCCTGGTTAAAAGCATACTTTTAGCATACATATAAAAGAAAATCCTTCCAGGAATGGTGATTATTGACTTGCCGTTTAAAAGAAAATGGAGAGCAAGTGAGGCGAGATAGGAGATATATTGTGGATCGAAGCTGCATCAGAGACAATTCACTGCAGGAGGCTGGAGGCTACGCCAAAGCATCAGCAACGGAGGAGAGAATTTTTTAGTGTGAGCACTAGCAAAATAAAAGAATTAAAAAAAAAACAAACGGAAAGTGAATAGGTAGAGAGCTGATGTAAAAACCTGATTTACTTAGAGTGGGGGCTCAGAAACAGCAGTTTGGTTTATATTCTCACCCTTTCCTGCTCACAGAGCGCAGGGAACATACCCACGTAAGAATCGATAACAGAGCTCGTAAAAAGGAACCCAGGAACCCTTCATTTTAGAGGAATTGTTTCAGAAAATTGGAAGCACTGACTTAAAGGCTTATGGCTGTCAAGGTGCCTTTTTCACTTGCAGGCTGGTCTCTCCAATGCCAGCAGGTGAAAGGATATTCGATCCACGCTCTGAGCAGCACCTCCATTTCCTCCGGGTCTCCCGGAGCTCCCGCACTCGGCCGAGCCACTTTGCAGCCTCGTCCCGTTGTCTTTTGGCATCTCAGGCACCTACAGGATGGTGGATTATGGAATTGTCTTTGGAGGAGGGAGGCAAGTTGTTCTTTCTCTGTTGTGACAGCCTTCTTATGTACATGGTGGGGACTACAGCATCAGTTACATCCACTTTGGGCCTTGTAAAATGTGACTCAAAGAGCAGTACTGTAGGCAAGGAGACCGGCAGCTACTGTAGCCATCCCATAATATTTTGCATCAACACGTTACCAAAACTTGCCACAGCTGCTCCCCCTGTGCCCACCGAGCCGGCTCCCTCCCGCAGGAGACCCTGGCCTGGGGGATGCCCGACCCATCGGGCTGCAGCAGAGGTGCAGTTTTCCTTTGGTAACATGTTTTCTGGGATCGTGTCAGAGACATCTGAAATACCACTGTATATTACAGAAAAACATGCCATCACTCTTTTTTTTTTCTTTTGGGACCGAAAAGAAACCTTGTTAACATTTCACAAAGGAGTCCCACGGCTCTCAGCAGTGTTCCCCATCTCATTACCAAAGCTGACGTTTGTTCATCAGCAACTCCAAGGTTGATAAATGGTCTATTAGAAATAAAGTTGTTTCTTAGGAAAAAAGCTGGTGCCAAACTAAATGCTTCTGAGCTTCCTGATCATTAGAAATGAGAGCTGCCGAAATTCCTATTTTACTTGCAACCTTTATCATTATACTAGGCAGATCCAAGACAGCCCGAACTCTATAGGACTTAAAATCTGAGCCTGAATCCAAATATCACAGCTTCTGCCTATCTCTGTTTCTTGTGAGTTTGAAGTCACCAGCGTTTGAGATAATTTTTAACAGCAGAGTCAAAATGAAGCATCAGAGCTGGCCTTTGCAGGAAAGCAGAACAGATCTGACTACAGCTGGTAGATACTGGCAGAAGAGCTAACGAGAGACCACCACGGCTCACATCATCTGCTGGGACAGATAAAGCAAATCCACTTGCACAGAAAGGTGGGGAGGGAAGAAGAATTAACAGTAAGGAAAGGATTAAAAACTAAGCAGAAGTATATTTATACATATAAGAATAATGCTTACGTATGCATCCACATATGAAAGCTCACAATAGCGTATTTAATAATTTTGTTAAAAGCTTGGGGGAAGTCAGCGCAGGTCACAGAGCAGACATTCAGTGAGCAGAGTGGAGGAGAAAAGCTCGTAGGAAAGGCAAACAAAAAAAAACGAGTGAAAAGAGGGCATTTAGCTTTTGGGGGAGGAATTCTGAAAAGAGCTGGCTAAGATAAGAGAACTAATGCAACCTGACTTCTTCATCTCTTATTAATGTGAAGCAAAAAGTGTAATGAGAATATGCGAGAGATTACAACAAACACATTGCAGGGGCACCTAGGAGAGAGCGAAAATCCCTGAATCACCTGCCAAGTAGATAAGGAAGCTTTGATATAAAAATAGCAATGAGTATCAGCTACAGATGTTCCGTACCTTTGTTCCTCCACCAAAGCAAAGCCCATCAACTGAGGGCTGGTATTTCCAGTTCCATGCCTGGTAACAGAGCCACCTCGAAATGAGAGCTTGGGCGCTGGGGCACAGCTGACTGTACAGGATTTTACCAGCACCCCCAGCCTTTATTTTAATACCCTGTACTTCTACTCTATCAAATGGAAAATTAAAAAAGACACTCGGGTCAAAGCTTCCGTTTTCAGCAATGCACTTCAGCAGTGGCCGTGTGCCAAAGCGAGTGCTCCCTGGGATGCTGGGCTCTGCTCGGTGCAAGGGAAGGGCAGAGTGGGACGCCCGGGGCTTCAACCCAGCTCACCCAGAAACCCAGCAAAGACAGGGAGAGAAACGGCCACCCCACAGCAGAGGAAAGTGGCATTGGTGCATAGAAGCTTCTGGAGTTTTTTCAGCAGCAATAATCTCCCCTGGGTTCTCCCAAGGGCAGCGTTTTGGCCTCTAAACTTCCAAATCTGTAGCTGTGCCAGCTCATTCTCTCCAGGAATCTTCGTGGTTGATCAAGAAGATGAGGTAGCGCAGAGATGTGTCCACCAGCCCGGTGGTCTCTCTGCACCAGGCGACCTCTCTGCCAGCCCACCCTGAAGAAGTTTAATTTTCCCCATTATGCTGCCATGTCAAAATGAGAGGGAATCGTGTGTGGAACCGCTCCTGTGGCCACATTACCCCGGCAGAAGATGACAACAAGCTTCTGCTGAGTCCAGCACAACAGAGCTGAGCCTAGAGATCGTGAGTAATACAGCACTAACATTTCCATTATGTGTTTTCCAAACTTTCACTGGAGTATCTCCATGTATTCCCCGGAGCACAAGACAACAATTTTCAGGCCAACAGAATTAATGAGGCTGGGTAACATTTGCATCTTGCAGCGTTCCCCTGCCTGTGAGAAGATATGTTTATGTTCAGCAATTTGCAGACTACAAAACCCGTTCCTTTTTACCATATCACTTCAGCTGAGCTTGGGGTAAAGACTACCAGAGTTGTGTGCTTTGCTTATTGTAACTAATACTCCAGCTAGAAAAGAACTTCCGTTGTGTGTTCCCGATTTCTTCACTGCATGCACTTTTTAAACATATATACATGTGCCAGCATATTTCACAGGCCTTTTGATGTTTTATTATCTCTGTACGTGGGTGGTTTGGTTCCAGCTATAGTTTGAAGTGCAAATTTGCCTCTCAGTTTTCGTATGTGAAGGTTAAAAATACAGTCAGGAAAGAGCGCCCACATATTTTTTTCTGGGTTTCCAAAGCAGAAATCTCAAACAAGGCACTTTTCTTCAAACATTTGCATTGTTAGGAAAAAAATCCCCAAAAAACCACCAAACTCCAGCTGTTAGACAAACATAAAGAACTTCAAGGCCCACTGTCCCTAGATATTTCTCCATACCCCTGAAGCATTAGCCGTAATGCCCACCCTGTTAAAGATCTCTTGGGAGCAACAGGGACAGCAACAAAAGGAATCACAACAGGTTAGAGATTAACCCGGTGCCTCCTGCTTTCAGCCCACAGTGCGCTTCCGGTGCTCTGCATCTTATTGCGTCTCATATGGAAACGGGGAGATGGATCCCAAACAGAGCTTTACTTTGAAAATCAAATATAAAACCATCTATTTATTATAGGAGCATTTCCATCTGACATACTGAAAACAAATCTGAAAGCGTTCGCTACAAGTTATTTTTCGTTCTGTACTTGGTGTTCTTGCGAAGCGGGACAGCGTTTTCCCAATTCTGCTGATCCACTGGTCGGCGGCAGCAGCAAGCACTGCAACACGGCTGCTGGGAATTCGGATTTTTGGAATCCTACCAGCTGTGCTGCACACGCCAGCAAAGAAGGAAGGAGGCAATCTGTTGTTCGAGTATTCTGTTCTCTACATCTGATAAACGTAGGAGGGTTTGCTAGATTTTTCTACGGAAATCAATGTTGAAAAGTAATCCCAGAGCTCTCAAGCTTCAAGTGCTGTCATGAAGACTAGAAAGGGCTAAAGGGAACTTGCTGACTTCTAAAATTATCACCTTTTTAAACGACAAAACGTTGCGTAAGGGTCTTCGCAGGAAGCCAGGCATGAGTGGAGGGACCAGAGTGTGCCTTGGAGGGGTGGGCACTGCCCCTTGGCCAGCCGGGCTGAGCTAGCGCCGAGCAGCCCAGCAAACATCTGCTGCTAGGGCAGAGCAGCGGTAAGAGCTCACTTCTGGGCAACAAAGGGCAGCAGAGAGAAAAACAGGGTTTGCCCAGACAGATTTTCTCCCTGCAGTGATCTCGAGGCACTTTGTGCCACGTACAGTCCGTCATTACCGCAGTAACCTTGCAAAGAAGTTGAGCCCCTCATTGAAACAGTCAGACGCTGAGAGAAAGGAGCTAAAAAGGAGATTTATTTTTTTTTCCCCAATTTCTCTGACTTCAAGAATCTCGAGGTGCTGCTTTTGAAGCTTAATGAGAGCAGACAGAAGTGTGATTTTCAGGTTGCAGATGCTCCTTTTAACGATGCCAGCAGACTAGAGCTGAAGCAGTGGCTGCAAACGAGTGGTTAGAAAAGGGACCTGATCCCATACTGTCGATTTGCTGCTCCTTTCCCAGACGGCGGCTGCTCCGCTGCTGCTAACCGTAAGCACCTAGATGCAACACTGACGATAAGGTGGGGGGTTTTAATCCACGTTGGCCAATGTTAATAGGATTCTTAATCCACGGAATGCTACGATGACAGAAGTGAATTTGATCTGTGGATTGGTCTTTCCTTTATTCCTTTGGATTCATTTTGCTTTCTTACTGTTCTTAACCCTTTCCCCAGAGACAGCCTTTCTTTTCCTTCTTTTCCAGCTTTGTGACTCCTTTTCCTTTGTTTACCCCGACTTTCGATTTCCTTGTGCTGTTGGAAACTAATTTATTATTTATTATTAGCACCTAATTTACTGACACCTTCTTTCTCTTTCCCCTTCTCTCCCCTCTCCTTCAGCCTGACACGAGCTACGCATTTTCCAGCTAGGCTGAACTGCAGGAGTGTGTCTTTTTATGTGTGGGAGATAGGAAATATTAAAACCAACATTTCCTCACTTCACTCTCAGTAAGAGCTTAAAGGAGCTGTTACAAGGATTATTTTTCCTCTACTTACTGGGAAACAAAGATAAAATTGTAGCTTTCAAGTAGGTCATTTAATCTTAGAACATTTAATTGTGAGGTTGCCAGCCGTGATTTGATTTCTCATCTTCTTTTGTTCCAAGGTTACAAACCTTCCAATTCATTTATATTTATAAACAATGTTCCCACTATATTACATGCATGGATTATTAGGAACACCTCCCAGTAGAGTACTGTCAACTTTTTGTACATAATTAATTAAAAGCCTCAAAGTTACCTTTTATCAAACTTTCACAGAGGTTTAGCACATCAGAAATCTCAGAATGAAAGAACCCTATTTAGACCAAAGGGCTATCTAGCCTACCCAAGTAAGGAAATACTCTTTATTTCATGGGATTAAAAAAAAAAAAAAAAAAAAAAAATTAAATTTAAAGTGGAAATCACCTAGGGCAGAATGTGGTTGCACTGATAACAGAATTGTATTTCACAGTAAAGGGAGCCAAACCCTGGCTCTAATTAACAGTCCAGTTCTGATAAAATAAGTCAAAGGAGAAAACTGCTAGCCCAAAACTATGATCTTACCTGCAAAAGAATTGAGGTAGGAGTAATAACAGACTCCTACCTGTTAAACTGCTTATAAATCATCCACGAGAGGGAAGAAGACTGGAAATGCCAAGCTCTGCCTATCTGAATGGCTGCTGCTTTTTACAGTAGTTCCTCAAAAGCAAATTGAGCCTTTCAGCTTCAAATTAACTTGCAAAACCTCGACTCAGAGGCCAGGCCAATCTCACGCAGGTCCCGTGCACGTGGGAGCCCACACGTTATCATCCTCATTTCGTACTTGCCATGGGCAGCACGTGTGAGTAGGTCTGGGATGGCCCCGCGGCACTGGGGGTGAGCTGGCTAATAGAAGAAACACACATATCTCCTTGCGTGCCTTCAAAAAATAAAAGCCCTTTTTTGTGTTTCCTTGCCATCCTAACACGTTCTGGATCTCTGAGTTTCTGCTGGGGCAAGTACCACAGTGAGCATGATTCAGAGGCAGTGAATGTCTCTGATTCAGACCATTGCTGGCACATAACAGAGAAGTGCAAAACTCTCAACAGCAAGCAGCAATGTTTAACATTTTATTGAGACTTTTGGGGCAGAGCTTGTTGCCTGTAAGAGAGTTATTACTTTGATAAATTTTTCTATGAAAGTTAAAATACTTGGAGAACCTAAAGGGCTTATTCCCCTTCCTTCCCTTACCACAAAATTCACCCTGAAGCCAGGCTCTGCTGCAGGCAGCAGTGTGATGCGCTCGGGAGATACCTCTCAGCATTTCACAAGTTAGCGGGCTGGACCCTTTCACAGAGGTGGAGTAGCTGGGATACGACTGAGGGTTACATTCCCACCGCTCACTCCAATGGCCAGGAGATAACGGGAGCTCTGTGTACGGGATGAGGAAACCTTTGAGCCACACTGCCAGCTCTTATCATTTTTAACAGCTGATTGAAACCGTTTCCCAGGATCAACAACTCTCTGGTTTTGAAATGCTATAAAAAGCAGCTTTGCAACATGGCTACCTGCCAAGGAGTCTGCCTCCTCCTGGTGGGTCACTGCTGGTGCAGCAGCACTTTAATGGAACAGTTTCCCCCCAGAGAAAGTCATATATTTAGTCTCTCAAATGCTAGGTTAGAGGTCAGATTTAATTTGAAACCTGAGATGCTGTAATTCAGAAGAAACTCCTGGCAAAATGTTCACTAAAAGGAGTTCTCTCATTCTGCTTGATATTAATTATCTTTAATCAGTAATGGTTTACCTAAAAAGAATAAGAAAGCAAAGGCTAGCAGAATTTCTCTGAAGTTCCCTGCAGTACTAAAAGACAACAAAAGTTAAAGATCCTAACAAAGGAGCCTTTACTGCTACCCGCCCTCTTACCAGCACTCAGAGCACCACTCTACTGTCTATAACCAACAAAAATTCCCCATCCCAGAGACTGAAAGTGGAATTTTGACATAGTAAGGTAGGAATGCAAACATTACACCTTGCAGCATTCTGAATGAGTAATTTACTACATGACCTTTGAACAGAATGGTGCATTTTATATTGCACTCATTCTGAAGTATCTGTCCATTTCTTCTACGCACATAAGCGAAAAATCCATGTGACTGCTCTTACTTGGTCATTTAGAATAACTGGGTCACCTTATAAAACAACTTGGTCATCTCATGAGCTTATCCTTGTGCTTGGTCATCTTAGAAGTTTATCCTTGTTTTGCTTCAGTGAATTAGCTCACCATATTTTATGCATTCCCATTATACATATCTACATCTAAGGTCCTAGTCCTGGGATTAATTTATATTCAATGGAGGTCTAGTAAATGAGTCTAGAACACAGGCTATCTTAACATAATACATGTTTACATTTGCTCAGATATATCATACCCTGACTTCTAACATTGATAACTACTAGATATCCAATGGTGACAGAGACATCCCTGGGTAACTGCCCCAGATGTAGCCAGAAACACCAACACCATCACCCTGAGTTCCTTCACAGCTCTATATACTGTCAGGCATGGAGCTTTGGACTCAGTTTATAGCTGTAAAAACTAATCAAACATTCTCCTTTTCTTTGAATAGATACAAAGGGACACTAGTGTACGTACAACACTAGCCCCAACCAGCTACCTGTCAGTGATCTCTAGTATTTAATGAAAGAGCTGAAAATGTTCTCTTTATGTAAGTATTGGAAGTCACTTGAAAAGGCTTGGACATTGCCAACTTCCTTAATCATTTTCACAGAACACTGAGATTGTATGAACTGCAGAAAAAAGCACCAACTGCCACTTCAGGACCCCCAGCTGAAAGCACAGGACTCCCCCCTGCTGTCTTTCTTCATCCTGTGTAATATCTCACAGAAATTCTGTAAACCCATTTTCTTAAAGAAAAAAATCATTGCCATTAGTGTCTTTCAGGACACTCCTATAAATAGTTAAAGTTGCCCTGCTTTACTCTGTTTAATTATTTATTTGGAGAATAATTACTTCAGATGCCAGATCCATTATCATGGAAGTTGTAAATGATCCTGAATCCAAAACGAATGCCGTCTTCAAGATCAGTGACCTTAGCATTACAGACACTATTTTAATTGTTGTTTCATTGTAGAATCCGTATAGAGTAAGAATGAAATGTGAATCTCAGACTGTCCTGAGATTTAGTTCAGAAGAGCTAACAAAACCTACAGATAACAAGTGAAGGATTTCCCATTGCAGATCCTTGTCTACGCCTGTCAAAGTCTTGCAGAAAATAATATATCCCTCAGCAGCAGCAGAATAGGTAAAAGAAATAGTATTAATGGAGATTCAGTATAAAATGCGAATATATTATGATAGAACATCATTGTTAAAGCTAGAGTTAGTGAACTTGAATTAGTTTCTCTCCATCAAAGCCTAATCCTTTCAATCATACATAGGTGTGCAAAGTAGATGCCTACCAAGATCAAAAGTGAACATGCTTCTATTCATTAAAGAAAGGTAAAATTTGTTTATTACATTTATTAAATATTCAATTGATTTCCTGACAGTTTGCCCACATCTGCCCAGTTCTGTGAAACATCAACCTTGCCACTTCTCAGAAGGACACTGAACTTTTTCACTAAACATATTGTTGCTGTTAAGCACTTTCACAAGGCTCATCTCCTGTC
The DNA here is from genome assembly GCF_030867145.1 of Opisthocomus hoazin. Classification (NCBI taxonomy): domain Eukaryota; kingdom Metazoa; phylum Chordata; class Aves; order Opisthocomiformes; family Opisthocomidae; genus Opisthocomus; species Opisthocomus hoazin. The sequence continues at coordinate 43,008,638 of NC_134422.1, forward strand.
ACTGAAGAGGAGCACATGGGGACTGGGTCAGACCAAAGATCTATCCAACCCAGTAACCTATCCCCAGCAGTGGCCGAAGGCAGATGGCCGGGGGAGAGCTGAAGACCACGGCACGAAGCCTGACGCTTCCCCTGACAGTCCCTCGGCTGCCAATCACCCGCAGCCCAGGGACTGCCGGAGGGTGGGGAGGGTTTCTCTGCTCTTAGTCACATCCACTGGACATCCCCTCCCACAACACGTCCAGTCTTCCCCTGAGCTGTGGAAACCTTCACCTTTCAGCACTCCTTTCAGCCCAGGACGTTACATGCAGACCCATCCGATCCAGCCTCTCTGCACCAGAGTTGGCAGTAGCTGCACCCGGGCTGTGCAGATCTTCCCATTGTGCCTATTTAACCATTACAGTCTTCCTTGCTGATTCTGCACCGCTCTTCCTTGTCATGTCCTCTTCTACACACAGCATATTTGCACTCACACATTTGTGCTTTATTATTGTGTCGTTTGGTTTTGTATTTCAGCGCTTATGAATGATGAGAGACTGTATTCTGGGAATACTAATTCAGAACTGCTATTGGAAGTGACCAGGTTGTACCACATGGAAATGTTTTGTTCCATGACCTAAAATTAGCCCAGGCTTTCCTTTTACCCAGAAAATCAACATTGTCACCATCTCAATACTGTTATTCAAGAGGAACATTCCATAACATGGAGAATAAGAAGAATATTATTACTTTGGTTACTCAGAAAAGAGCCTACTATCTGTTCTCACCTGCGTAAGGATCACTCCCACACCTATGCTGTTTCTCTAGTTCATTTTGGCAGATTTAAACATTTGAGGCCAGGTTTTGTGTCATTTCTATTAGAAGCCAACTTTCTAATTTCTGAACATATAAAATGTTGTTTTTTCAACCATCTTTCAAGGCTTACTATATTGTATTGGAAGCCTTCTCTACTTCTCATTTACTATACGCCACTTTTTTTTAATTGCAACCAAAATACCATCTGTGCTGAAATTTATTACATGAGGTTTTTGCTTTGGATATCAACTATTTCTATAAAACATCACTTAAAATCAATTAGTCACTTTGGACATAAAGATAAACTAAACAAACAGTTACACATCTCTTCCTACGCCTTTTTTCCTTTAGCTTTTACGGTATTTTGAGAAGCACCAGATTCGCCTGACGAATGGTTGCCTATTTAATGACAACAGATAAAAATTCTGTAACTGCAGCTGAGAAAAAAATACAGGGGGGAAATATACCGCTCTGCTTATCATCATCCTGAATGAAGGAAAAGATCCTGAAGCTTAGACTAGTGACTACGATGACTCAGATCTCCTCCATCTGTTGGCAAGGCTGGTGCCAGGCGCAGGGTGATGGCCGGTGAGGATCCCGTGCCCTGCAGCAAGGTGGGGGTCAGTCTGGGCAGGAGGAGATGCAGACCCCAGCCGGGAGAACCTCCTCGTGCAGGAGCGGGAACACGAACACTGCTGAGCCAAGGAGGAGGAGCTGGAAAGGTAGCTCAGGATTTGCAGTTGTATTCAGGCAGGAATACAAACTATAGAGACAAGAAAGCATCTTTTTATAAAAAAAATCAAATCAAATTAGAGATGGTCTTTTCCTTCTGCTGCCAACCTAAATTTTCAAAAATCATAGATGAAGGTCCCAAGCACAACAGGTATGACTTCAAAAAGCAGGAACTTTAAAAAAAAAAAAAACCCATTGGCCATCTTTGTCACTGAACACCGTTACAAGTAGGTTTCCGAGGCTTTGAGGGATACCAGCATTACACATCTGAACTTCTGTAGCTACAACGGCTACAAACTTCACTGGAATTCATGTGGGTTTTTTCTATACTTGTGTTGTTGCATATCTCCACATTGTGGGCCTTTAACATCACACAGTGCCTCGACACCAGACTCCCGGGGACCACGGGTGACGTCTGATAGCCGTTCCAGGGTCTGTGCGCTTCACCTGGCCGCAAAATTAGCCAAAGAATAGTTCTTGCTGCGCCCCTGCCAAAAATACCTCCATGATTTCCATGCTAATATTTACTCTGTGTTGGTATCTGTGGCATGCTGGATACTGCCCACATGTGAGATGCGGGGCTTTCAGCTGTGTACTCACGATCAGGTTAATCTCATTGAAGTACGGGTCGCTGCTAAGAAGGACACTCCATCCTGCCACTTGCTGCCCAGCCTGTAGAACAGACACTGTGATGATGGAGAAAGCTGGATCATGGAAGTGAGCTAGCTGAAAAAGCAACCTGACAAAAAGTTATGGATAGTTTTCAACATTGGCTCCATGAGGTGGTTCCTCGCACAGTCCTTCACCCATTAATGCCAGCACAAAGGAGAGGTCAGGAACACAGAGACATCCCTTCAGTCTGCACTTAGACCCAGTCAAATTGCAGTCATGGAAACACAGATAAATTCTGCAAGGGTATTTGCCACTCCTACGAGTCAGGACGGTTTTTCTGCCATGCTTAGAGCCCAAGCTCTTTTTAAAGAGGACCCAGATATGGGATGGCAAAATAGGGATGTTATTTTTTTTTTTCTTTCATGCTTTGTCAGTCAGATCTTCAGATTACAAACTCTTTGGGGAAGGGTTCACCCATCTTCGTGCCTCTACAGAAAGAGCCTTACTTGCCTTTTAAAATGAACGTGCTGGGTAATAGAAAAACCACGGAGGGAAAGATGATGCTACTGTCACTTCCAGCAGGGGCCCAAATAAAACTTACTCCTCTTACATAAATTACAGTAATGAGTAACTGCATTTTGCACAAATGAGAGCTAGAAATGGCCCTTATGTGGGGGGTTATACACAACGAATCTGGAAACACACCTCTTAGCAACCATAAAGGATCCTTCTAGACTAAATCAGCTTAATCCCACTGCCCCTTGACAGAAAGTCTGCATAGCCTGCAGGTCACCTGCATGCTATTTTATCTCCTTTCTCCCTGGGCACGTGCAGTTTAGACCTCTGATATGAATTTTACAGGATTGTAGATCTTGGGGCATATCGCTAAGAAATGAAGGATTTGGAAAGTAAAAAAACAAGCCTTGCTATTAGAGTATAACAGTTTACGTTCACTTTTTAAGTGTTAAAAATCACAAACAATTGCCTTGAGAAGGCAGAGTCCCAAATGAACCAAGCTCTGTAGGCCTGCTATAATGCCAGGCAAACAAAGATGTAATTTTAAGCAACTTCATGCATGTAATAAAACAGAATCCAACCTTAAAGGGGTTTGGGGGTGGTTTTTTTTTCCTGAAATCCGCAAGACAGACTTTGCTACCGTTGAGGAACGGTTTTACTGAGAACGCCTCAGATTGCATAGCATGGACAAAAATGGAAGAACACCGTCATGGCAGAAATCCTGCTGGGGGGCTTTCCCAGCACCTTCTCGTTAGCTGCTGAGGAGCATGAATGGAAGCAAGCTATGGCCTCAGCCGGGTCCCCCCTGCCTGCCCCAGAGCCCCGGGGCAGGGGCCAGGCTTCCGCTTGGAGGGCTGCAGCAGCTGGGTGCTGGGGTGCTCACGGGGTTCGTGCTGTACGCACCGCAGCCTACGCGGCACGGGGCACACGGTCTGCACCTTCCGTTTAGGCATATGCAGAGATTTGTAACTCGGGGCCAAAGCAAATTAGCAGAGATCTCTTGGCATCAGTGAAATGATGCCAACTTACACACTGAGGCTATATTTCTTAGTTACTTTTTGCTATATACCACGTATAAAGATTGAAACTTCTTGCAGACACTCTCAGCTTAGGCCTTCTTTTCAGACCGATACGACTTTATTTTTTAAAAAATAATTCAGTATTAATTCAATAGCTAAAAAATAGTTTAGTAAATCTTTTGCATGAGGAAACCTCACCAAGTGGCATCTAGTCACAAAAGCAGCACAGGGCAACATAACCACATCTTTAATTTGCTTCTGCTACTGGCAGGTTGTGCTTTTCAGTTACTGTGGCTTTGACTATACTTCTCTTTATAAAATTAAAGTCTGCATCTGACAGCATGGAACACATTTATTTCAGATATGGAAAACTACAAAGAAATAACCATAATAGGATCTTCTGCTTGCGTGTGAGAAAGTGCATGAGAACATAGATTCACCTTCACTATTAGCTATCTGACCAAAGTCAGAATTTTAGCTCCAGTGACCTAAAGGTCATAAATTACAACACAGAAGAGGTTAAAAGAAAAGGACTTTAGTCAGTCAGTTGTACATTGCTACAACACAAACTGCAGTTGTTGTATCTCCAAAACTATGTTTTTTTAAGACAGAAATAAGGCTGCTTCTCATGTTGTTCAATACTTTACAAAACACAGCTCACAATAATTCACACTGTTCCTCAACAGCAGTAAGGGAAATATCTCTTCATTTAAAAATGAAGAACCCCCAAAATGGAAGAAAACAAAGAAAGTGCCAAAAATACAGACATTACAAATTTGCTCTGGTGAATTTGGCATAGTCCTGTACACAAGAAAGTCTTTTTTAAGTGAGCTACATCTTAAGTTCAGCAGAATATAGCAATATTGACAGGAATATTACTGTAAACTTGATATCAAGAAAAATCAAGATTTTCATATGTTTAGAAAAATATGCTTGGTGAACTAAACTAATAGAAATGTTCCTACTTACAAAATTAGTAGTACATCCATTCTTGTTTGCTTTAGTCCATATACACCAGGTGACACCTCTTTGGGTCTGGGCTAAGCTATACAACTACTAAATGAGGTCGCTGTTTTGTAGGGATTCCTAAACTCCAGAATGGATCAAAATCACATTTAGGTTCTTTCCAGGCTGTAAAGGCACAGCGACCTTACCCCACAGCTCTGAAGTTCACAGCTCTCCCGGCCCACGAGTGGTCAGTCCTCCAACTCATGGAATACCACATAGCCACAGACACTACCAAAATTAAAAATATATAGATCTACTATGAACACCGGAGTCTAGATCTCTGCCGCTATTCATGCCATCTTATTAAGGACTATGAGAGTGTATAATGTAATTTAGAAGAGCTTTTCTGCTCATAAAGCTATAGCATCTCTCGAGGAGTTAATATTTGTTCTGGGGATCAACAGGCACTATAACTGAAATTAAAGATGACTTTTCCATCTAAAAAATCCTTTCTAAGCCTCATTGACTTAGTGCCCTATACACAGTCTAGAGTTTGGAGCAAAAACAGAGACCACAGAGCCATAGCATCTGATGACAGAAGACGACAGTTATTGGAGGGTTTTATCCAGTTTGATCCTACTCACAGTATATCTCAATTTCACACAATGTTTTAATCAAAGTAAGCTTTTATGAATATCCACTTCTAATTATTCGAATGGATCCTAGGACTGAGGAACCCATATGCTAGAAAGTGGGACCTAGCTATTAAAGCAATTCTCTTCAAGAAGCACTGAGTTAAAGGAACTAGGACACAGATTCAGCCACTAGGCATTTTTTAACTTTCCTTGGATACCAACAGTTAATTGCATAAACAGGTTACAGAGCACATGATTTTGCAGCACCAGATGAAGCAGGTGCACAGGCTGTGTGTGATTTGGCCACAGGTATCAGAAGAGCCACGAACAGTAAGAAGAGGCACAGAAGTGGGAAGGCACCATCCATCCCCGCGCCCTGCTCCTCCCAGTAACACTGTTCTGAGGATGTGTATTCTGAACGGTACATCTTCTCAAAGCCTCCAGATACCTCCTCAGACAAAGACCAAAAAATTAAAATAAATGTTTCATTTCCCCAAGGACATTAGATTGAGAAAGAATTCAAAACACAAGGCTACTACTTAAATTCGCCTTTATGCAACTTCATGTTTCAAAGAATTAATATACCGTGCCTAAAGCTCTATGATAAAACTGAGCAGAGTGTCTCAGAAATTCTCATTTTCCTTTGCAAGACTAATCAGTACAATATTTTAGGGAGATATGCTAGCCAGACCACCGCAGACCGTGATCCCCTATTACACTGAAAGGAAGCAAGCAAGCAAGCATGAGAGGTAGAATGTTGTTTTCATTACAGTTTAACTGTTTCATATATTTGTTTTGTGATAATGTCTGCAGTCCAAATCTGAATGAGGGCACTAATACTCTCCGTGCATTTAGCATGTGTGGTTTAGAAATACAGTAAATTAGACAAACATTTCAGAAACATATTTCTAGATGAGAATGATCGCAGAGCAAGTCAACAGAAACCTGTGTGCCAGGTCACGAGGAGGTGGTAACTCTCACAAAGGATTTAGAGTCACAGTAACGAAAAGAAGCAATGCCAACATCCCTGCCAAACAGCACAGGAAAAACTGGGACATTGTTGAGGGTATGTGTATTTGGCTTATGTCTAGAAAATACTTTTTTTATGTAAACATATAGAAGAGTAGATAATCAGATAGGGCAGGGATCATCACTAGACACCTAGCCCACAACACTTTTTCTGGCATTAGTTCTCAGCAAAGAATCAAAATGCCAGACCCATTAATCTAGGGGAAATTTCACTGTGTGGAAGCGAGGATGGTTGGATTTGTCGGGGCCCACATAACACTGCAAACACAACTGCAATCCCAGAATGCCCACCTGGGGGTGAAAAAGTTATTGAGCTTACAAAAGCCATCCATCTCTCAGCAAAAGCAAATACTACAAGGGCTGTTCCACCCCACGATTCACTGTTAAATGTTTCAGTTCAGGTGGGCTCTGGGCTCTCTGTTGTCACTCCTTCGCGACCCTTTACATGTGTGCTTAATTCGACACACAGAGCCAAAGATTAATTCCCACAAAGTCCTGTGATATCTTCACCGTAGGATCAAAAAGCTCCCACTGACTCCAAGTGTGAGAGATCAGAGACTGAAGTATCAAGCTTTATAGCAAGTAGGGTCAAGCAGGAAGTTTCGAACCCACGATGAGCACTGGTTTTTATCATATATCACTGCTCTTCTCTGAAGGAGTAGTCTCTCTGCAGCATGGCAGTTCCTTTTTTTGCTGAATGCCCATTATTAGATCACAGCTTTACGCTGACATTGTTTATAAGCGTTCCTTATGATGTTTCCTTTATTTTTTTATCAAGCCATTTTTCCAGCATGAAGCAGGACATTTATTGTTCATGAATAAGAGGCAATGAACCTGCAAAAGCAGCCTTCATAAACCCTGGAAACCTCCTCAACAACCAAAATGACTGACAGACATTCATAAATTATCCAGATCATTCATCATAATTCCTGAAGCTGCATTAATTCCTAGAGGAATTTATAAATGTAATGCACACCTTAAGGAGCCAGCAGGTTGGCTTGCCCTATAGGCATAACATAAATATGACACACTCTTCGTTATTCAAGAGATGCAGGTTTTGTGTGTGCATAAGCAGAAAATTGATGCCACTCCAGATGTGGGGATATTCTTCTAGCCAGCCCTACAGGCATCGATTCTGTTCTCAGAATGGGCAAGTGTTCAGCCCTAATCCTGCTCCCACTGAACTCAGCGGACGCTTTTCCCTCTGAAGCTCAGGCAGAATTATAGCTATAAGGCTTTTAATCTACCTGTGATTTTGACCAGTCAGGCTAAGAGTGCAAGCTGGATTTCCAGGAGAACTGAAGGGCCAGCAGCATCCGGGCCAGCGCTGCCCAGGACCCTTCGAAGAGTATGCCTGCAGCAGAGTAGGGTCTAGATAAACTGTGATATCTTGGAGGGTCAAAGAGACAACGTATGTCTATAAGAATCCATAAAAAAGGAAGACAACAAAACCTTTTCTCTTAAAGCAGGCAAGCTGGTAAAAAATAAACAGACAAAACAAGTCTTTTTGGTGAAGCCTGGTGTTACACAAGAATCTGCGTTCCCTGCAAATGCTAAAGCAAGCTTGACATCATGTGGCCAGAGCCAGCATGGGAGCGACTCACCCTTTCAAAAGCTGGCCTCCCTCACTCAGATGATCCTGCTCCCCAGGGCATACATCTTCGCTTGCGATGGGTGTGACAGCCTTGTGACAAGTAAGCGTCTTGGAAGAACAGATACAAACGTGCACGTAAAGTATTTCTGGCGGGGCATGACGAGGAGCTGAAAGCGAGCGACTCCACGTGAGAGCCCGCGGGGCATCACCAGAGGGTAAGCACAGGATGGGGCCTCTTTGGAGCCCAGCGAGTCTGTGGGGCCTCTCTGCTCGAGGTGAGCCCCTGCCCTGCAAGAGGGGTGCAAATACAAGTGGGGGACCAGAGACTGGCAGAGAAAAAAAGAAAACGGAATACAGAAAGACTAGTTTCTCCTGAGAGAAACAGGTGAAAGCTGAAACGTAAAGATCACTGAATAGATTATTTAGTCACAATCGTAAATCCTGTTTAAAAGTCTGCTGCCTCTTTTTCCAGTCCAGATTTCAGAAAAGAAGGAAAAGCCGTCCTGAAAGTATCTGAGATAATTGTTCTAAAACAATCACACATCGCAATCTTGGCTTATCGATGCACAAACAACGCACCACATCAATCACTGTAAACCTTTCCAAACCCACATGTGCATGTAATTTGGAGGAACTCGTCCGACAGCAAAGATAGCAAGGCAATTTGCTAGAGCTTAATATGCAACAAATTATTTCTGTTGAAAGAGCAAATGATAACAAAAGGGATATCTCCAGATTTCTGGTTGCGAGGCCCAGCATTTCAGCTGCACGATACCCTGGGATGAGCTGTGTTTGCACAATTTACAGAAGATTGTCTTTGAACCTTTAAGATTGTTGGTACACTTCTAAATAGAAATTTAAAGATTTATGCCTAGGTTTATTAAGCTAGAATGAGTATTTATTTACTCATTTTCTTTTCCAGAACAAACAAAATTAATAACTGTTATCCAGCATACTTTCTATATTAAACCCCAGCAAGCTTTCCTAGTGGAATGAACAGCCTTTGAATCGGGCTACAGAAGGGTCATGTTGGGTAAATAACAGATTTTTGCATAACTTTATTCAAATTATTCACTCACTGTGAATTGCTTTCTAGTATCTTTGCTTAGGACAGGTATAAATCTCTTACCATTTTTGAATGGTAGTGTTTTGACTTTACATGAAGTAAATATTCTTATTTTTCAACAACCTTTACTTTAACCTTTTAAAACCACTATGTTTTACTCTATGTTAGAATATGCAGCAAAAAGTTAAAAAGGAGAGACAAATTCCAATCCTGAGGACACAAAGCAATAAACCATTCTGAGGATTCAGTTACTTCCTCTTGTATTTTTTTTTTTTTAGTTAATTTCACAATATTCTGGTTTTGTTCGTGTTCAGCCCAAAGCAAATTCCTAACTGGAAATTTCAACTGTTAGAATGAAAGGTTATTAATGATATGAAAGAACATGCTGAACTGTATTCCAACTCATCATAAAAAATAGGATTTAACTCTATAGAATTAATGTAGCTGATAATCATGTACAAGCATGGGTTTGGATTCAAACCAGACTTTCCAGGGCTTGAAGTTTAAAAAGAATAGTGAATTTCACAGATATATTATCAAAATAATTCCAAGAAAATAACCCCTGCTGTGTTACCTCACCCTCATTTCAGCCGATTTGATTCCACTCCATGCCTGAAAATCCCAAAACCGTCAATGGTAATTTATTAGGCTAATATCAGGACCAATTGTCTGTTTAACCCAATCTATGTTTTATCCAAAACAAAATGAAGTTTCCAGCACCTTCCACTAACCTCTGCTGACTCAGCAATAAAGACTCCTGGGATTTTACATGTGTTCACAGAGTGAATCAGAGACCAGCACAACTCTTTGTGCTTAGTTTATTCACTGAAAAAGGCGTCACCCGCCTAGCCACCATACATTAAACAAAATTAATCTACACAAAGCATGCAACGTGTGTTAACTACAGACAGAGAGCTACTCCAGAGATAACAACAGATTTAATGCCTGCCCATTTCTAAGGTTTCTCACATATATTTTTAAATTGTTCCATACTGGAAAATGGCTACGTACACAATACCCTTACAGTTGAAGACAGGCAAACCTTGTCCTACCAAGCAGCACTCAGTCACCAACCTTCAGCCTGCAGAACGAGGAACTCTTTAAACTCTCCTTCGTTAAAGGAGAGCTTCAGCTGTGCAGATGAGTGAGCAGACCACTGCGGAGAGCTTGGGTTTCTTTAGCAGGTGTGCAAACACAGCGGCACATGGTCTTCGCTTTGCAAAGGTAGTTGGTGCCAATTATAATCAGAGTGAAGATGTGTCACTCCATATTTGGGAGCTGTTATTCATCAATACTTGCACTAGGAAGCATTAGATTATTCTGCAAGATGCTGAATGCTCCTGTTGATTGAAACTATTTAAGGATGTCAAATCACGGCTTTTCTCTGTGCTGCACCACACCTGTTCAATTTCTATTTCATTGTTAGCAAAACTGCAACAAAAATAAGCGCTTCCTCCACAAAGGCCCCACTAGCACTTCCAGAGAGGAGAACTTGGTTTGCAAACTAGCTTGATTCGTGGAGTAAAAACCTCAAGGGTTCTCATATGTAATTTTCAAACATAATTTTAGGCACCTTAGAACTAAAATTTTAACGGCATGTAGGCAAAATTTTAGGCAAAATGAGATCTTTAAGAAGCAGCCTGGCATCAAACATACTTTGTTTAAATATCCAACCATAAAAGCCACGTTTTCAAAACGGAGATATTCTATTCTATTGCATGCCAGTGTCATTTCTGCTCTCACGACATCAACACTGCCTCGAAAATATCACCCCAGCCTTCCATACTGGCATTTTTAGGTCACTGACATCGGCATCTTTACCTTTGCAAAACTTGCCACAGAACCCATGTGCTGGCAAATGCCTTTCTCATCCCAAACCTACTTTCAGGACAAAAGCTGTATGAGCAGCAACTCTCGGACTATTCAGCTAGCAAAATTAGGTCTGAGGGAAGTGGGATGGACTGGAGGTCTGTTTGGGACCGCAATCCCCTTGCAACTCTGATGCTTACGGTTTATGCATCTTCCGTAGGTGTACGAAGTACTTTTAAGGCATAATCCAGCCTGTGCCCATTCAGAGTCCTGGCTTTGTCTCTGCCTGGAGCATGCTGTGTAAATGGACGTCTAGCTTGTGAGAGACTGTTTCTGCTCCCTGGCTGGATGACTGAAGTTTTATAATTTGACTGGTGCAATATAAATAACAAATACTCCTCTCCAGATACATATTGAGGTCTGTGCATATTTATACAATCAAAACACAACACTAAGGAAAAAAATCAAGAAAAGCTTAGGAACAAGGAAAAACCTGGGCTAAGAACAGACCCATTGCTGTACTAACAGATGTTTCCCAGCAGGTGGATTCTGGCTATTATACCATACCCAAAACACCCCAGGGATTGCGTCAGGCTCTGACATCTCGGCTGTAACAGCACGACCTCTAATACCACGCTGGACATAACTTCAGTGCAGGCTCAGAAGAAATTAGGAGCATGATTTACTGCAGAAAATAGGAGTAATATTTGTTGGCTTATAGAATGAGAGTGAAGGGTGATTTAACTGCAGATTCAAAATACCAGAAGTGAAATCTTGGTGTATTTAGAGTTGGCCTATTTAGCTATTCAACTGACGGCTGGTGATTAATGTAGATACAAAACTTTGAAACGGCTTTTTCTGGGAACACAAAGTTGATAGTGGTTTATGTTGCAGTTTTTGTTTTTTTCTGAATTGACAGAATTTCTAAAAGCCGAAGAACATGAATAGGAATGCTGAAATACAGCAGTTTTCAAAGCTTTCAGAATAGCCCTGATGAGAAGAAAATTCTTTTAGACTTTAATTTAATTTTATAGTAATAATAGTTTTGATTTGTTATTCACCATGTTTTGGACAACTGAATGACAGATTCGAGTACATTTTTTAAATTAATAACCTGCTAACTCCATTGTGCTGCACTATATTTATATTTTCCCCAGGTACAGTTTTCTAATTGATCCACTGGGTCCCTCATTCACATCACTGTTTTTAATTATTGACACATAAAACAATCAAATACGATGCTTCAGCAATAAATTAGCATCGTATTAGAGGGAAACAATCTGAACATATTCACTAATCAAGTTGATGACTCACCAACACGACTTCAGTCTGCACAATTATGACTGTTGAACTAAACAGGCCCCATTTTCCAGCAGTTTGCAGGCAAGCTCAACTGCAAACAAGGAAAGAGTCTCCTTCTCTGGAGATATTCAAGACCCACCTGGACAAGGTCCTCTGCAGCCTGCTGTAGATGACCCTGCTTCGGCAGGGGGTTGGACTGGGTGACCCACAGAGGTCCCTTCCAACCCCTACCATTCTGTGATTCTGTGATTCTGTGATTCTGTGATTCTGTGATTCTGTGAAAGATGCTTAAACAGGCTGCTGTCTGAGACGAGCTCAGCTCTCCTTTCCACTGCTCATCTAGGCAAGAGAACACCTCGTTCATATTTGCACAGGCACTAGATCAGGTCTTTACTAACAGATTTGGAGGAGGGAGAAGCCATCCTTTTCTTCATCACTGAAAGAACTTCCACTGCTGGACAATAAGGATTGTGGCATCGTTTCCATCTGTGATAAGTTACAAAATACACTGAAAATCAAGCAAAACTACTAGGCTGGAGATGTGCTGAGTTGAATGCATCCCTTGCAATCTCTGCCCCAAAATGTCAGCATCATTAGACAAACTAATCTCCCTACTGACAAACATGCAGAACCAGGTTATTGACTGGCTTGCCCTACACACACACACAAACACCGTGTTTAGGGCCGGCTATGCAGACAGAGGCTCTGCACAGCATTTAAAATACTGCCCATCTACTTTTCTAGAGAATTTAGGAGGTAGTAGGAGATGGACAGACAGGCTCCGACCCCAGAGGAGCAGACAAAACAGCGGAGCTCAGCTAAGCTGGAATAGAAGGGGAAAACGGGCCATGGTCTTGCACTGTTGCAGGTACACGTGGACCACAGCTTCCTGGTGCTGGTGGGTACCAGCAGTGCGGGCTTACGCACAAGACTCTTCACAAGGTCAAGGCCTTTATCTGCTTGCTAAGGCCAAACCCTTGAAAAAGCGTTTGCTGTGTGAGATAAAGCAGCCCAAGAGCATGCACTCGCTCATGTTCGAGACAAAGTCTCAACAGGATGCTGTATCAGAGCATTACGGACTGGCACTTGCACTGAAAGTGAGACTCCGTGAAATACGCAGAGCTTTGCACCGTGTTTTGTTCCTCTTGCCACCTGGTCTCTCTCCTGTGGAACTGCCCTGCTCCCGTTCGTGGTGATGCGAAATACAGAGGTTTTGTGTTTCGCACACCGCCGCTCCACCTTGGCATGGCACTACGCACAGCAGCCGGGGGCTAAGTGCCGCTGACACTCCCCCAGTCTGCCCAGGACCCTGGTGCAGCTGGAGTCTTGGCAGGTCGGCACTTCTACAGGCACGGTGAGATGCAAGTTTCGATCTGCTTGTTCCAACTCAATGCTTTCTCCCCACGCTTTTCAATCAGAAATAATTACCCATGAAAAAAACAACAAGTTCGGTACCAGATTTCTCTCACCTTTCTACAGCATTTTGGAATTGCTTTCACATAGTCTTGGTTTTCTGCTCCATCTTCTCCTGCTCTTCCAACTGCTGCTTGGCAACACAGGTTACTGTGCAAAATATGAGCTCCCAAAGATTGCTCAGTTCAATAAAATTTTAACCAGAGGCAAACATGCAATGTAATCAAAATGCAGTATTTCAATAGAAAAATTGGGGATTTGGCTGGGTTTTTTATTGCAGCTGAAAGATTCCGTGTTGATGAGACAACATGGCTTCTGCTCAAGTGGACCAAACAAGGCATATGAAGAATTTGCAAGATTAAAGCCTTGTCGTCCTGGGGACTTTCGTAAGATCTCCGTTGTGACACTATTCGTTGTTTGCCTTACACACTAGCTCCTAAACACTGGCTAGTCCCCTGGATGGCATGGTATCAACTAATTCACACTGTTTAATACTAAGCATAGGGGGCTGTAGAGGACATTAGTTAATAGCTAAAAATTAAGAGGCATAAACAGCCCCCTGCATACGCACGGCAATTTAATGTGGCCTGGGGAAATTTCCAGCACCATTTGAAAATGCAGAATGAGTTGGTTTCACGGAGTCTTGACTACTCCTGTGACACAAGCTTTTTCCTTTGCATGATCAATTTTTTTTCTGAGAAATCAGCTTTTCATTCCATCTAATGAATGTCTTCTCCAGAAAAAATCCTGGCTTTCCACTGGCACTTCTTTTCATGTATGACTTGCCTTTCAGATAGAGCTGGCATTAAAAAATAACCAGGGTTCAAATGGGATAAAATAGCTGAGGCTTTTTTCTCAGATTTTTACTTTTGTTCTCCATATATTCTCCTATATTCAATTCACTCCCTGTTTTATTTTTCACAGACTTTATTATACACATTCTCAAAATATCTTGTTTTTATATCTCCCTTATGATATTTTTGTATTGTTCTCCTGGGGTTTGCGGTACAGTGTCTGCTAACTGGACCCCAAATGAGCTGTACTCTCCAGGTTAGTCAGAGTTATGGAGAGTTTCTAGCAGAGTCTGTCTCCCTCTCTCTCCTCTCTCTCTTTTTATTAATCTTTGATAACCTTCTTTTTGATCTGCACACTACACCCTTCTAATTTACGGATGCTTTTAAAACTCAGGCATGAGATTACTTCATTTGATTCATGGAAGGCCATGAGCACTTCAAATTAACCTTTTGCTTCCCTGGGAAAAAAAAAAATTTACTTTGGGGATTTGGTTCACCTGTTGAGCAGGAAGCTGTCTCTTCTTATTTACTGAGATTGCCTCAGTACCATGGAGATGACTCATGCATACTCTGCAGGGCTTAGATGGCACCGTAAATTCACTGCTGGACACCATGGACCCAGTCCAGAGCAAACTGAGGTCAAAAAAATCACTCCCATTGACTCCAATGCCAAACCTACATTATACTGAGTGCACTTTGTTCCCACAGAAATTAATGGAAGAAGATGGCGTTTAGTATATCAAAGAGCCATCTAAAGGTGACACCGTATTGTTTTAGCTACTAAAAAACAACAGTGTGAAGTGACATCATCACGCCACTGACAATTTTATCCTCTGACCTTTCCAGATCTGTTTACCATCACTTTTTTGAAAAGGTGTCCAGAGAGAGCTGTGGCCAGTGTCCAACGCACGTGTTAAGCCCTGCTTTTCTACCAGCCCACCAAGGGGGCACAACATTTGCAAGCAGCTCAGCAAAATGAGGAGCAGAATAACTCCCTAACAGAAAAAGACACAGAGACCACTTGAAAGGAAACCTCACCTGGGATGACAGGTAAAGGGACTACTTTGTTAGGGTCCACAGAAGTGAGCTAAGGAATGTGTTCACACAAATATCACCAAAATGCTGAAAGAGTTTGCCCCTAAGCAAAACAAATATGATGACTCCATTCTGTGATTCTGTGTGATTCTGTGATTTCCTGCTACATAGATGAGAAATGGAGTGCAAACACTTTCAAGCACTGGCTGTGGTTGCTGTGTTTGAGAAACAGCTAGATCAGAGGTTTCTCATCCCTGTCTCTGGCCATCAGACAGGAAGCGTCACACCACCGTGATGAGAAAATAAAACAAGGCAGGGGGTGAAAGAAGAGCAAACAATGAATTTTGTTTCTGCTTTTCTAAGCATTTTACAAACAAGAACTTGGCAATTAGAAAATGAACCCAGAAACTGGGTTAGTGTATTAGTTGAACACTATTCTCCTTCTTCACAAGTTTGTCCTCTGTCCCCCTCAGTATTCAGAGACAACACTGATTCTGTAAAACTGGTCCACGGCCTTGGTCTAATTAATTGACTGCAAACTACTTTACATAACTACTGTAATAAGCAGCATCATTGTCTTGCTCAAACATGGTTAGTGTGCGTACCATTATACAAGCCTGCAAGAAAAGCCACGAGCCTAGGAGGGCAACGGTGCTTTGTGAGGGTTTAATACAAGGCCACATTGTGCATACCCAGCAGGGCACAACAGGGCAGTGGCAAAGGCCCTTTCTGTTACAGCCGTTCCGCTCAGACCATCCATTTTCTGCCTCCGATAGCACAGGCTGCCACTACATAAAAAAAAATCCAGAAAGCCTGAGAAATGTCAGGATGAATGTTGTCTTTTCATCTTCACAGAAGCTGCTTCCTGGCATTAAATTTGAGCATTACACCCTGCATGGCTTATCCTAGTGCCTTGCTTTAGCCTCCCTGCCTCTTAATGAATCAGGACTCAGTAAAATCTGGCTCAGCCCATTATCCTTGTTCACTTGCAGCTATTGATAATACACAGGGCATATCTTCACCTAGGTTTATTGTGTCAAGTCATGGTGCAGATTAGTAGTTCATACAAGACTATATACGATATTCAAGTGATCTCATTTTAACACCATTTTCTTCCTCTTGAGCCCACAACGTGAGGGTGTTTTGCACCAGGAGGTGCTGGTCCGATACGATTGCAGCAAGAAAGCCACTCAGGCTTTGTAAAGTACAATTCACAATGCTGTTTATTAGACCTAATATTATAAGAAGAAATTAGCACGGATAATCTTATGTCCCTTTAGATAGTGGGAACCCCGAGTGGTGTCGTATTGAAGGGGTCTCTGATCTACATCCAGCGTACCATGCAGACTCTGTCCACGGAAAACCTTCTCCCCTTTCAATCATTTGACTTATTATATGATTTTCTTACAAGGAAACAACTCTATTCATCATTTCTACCATCAGACAGAAAGGATGCTCACATGATGACTTCTTGCTGCGCTCCTAGCTAAAGGCGAGGCCACGCAGGTGAGGCAGTCACGGTACCGAGCGGGACCTGCCATGGGCTCCTCCGCTGCAACGAGCTGGCTGGGTTTGCCCTGCGGCCGAGGGCTTTGTGCAGCGCAGCACAGGGCTGCAGGTCAGGCTGCGTGTGCGGCACAGGCCGGGCTCCCCGCAGCTTAGCTGTGCTGTGGGTCACTGACTCCTCGGCGTACGATGGTCTCCCAGTCAGGACCAGTACACATGGCAGCCACTGCTAATATTACTGGGATCAATACACCACATTATGCCGTTGATTATCCACTCACTGACAATGGTGTTGCAGATGGAGACGCTGGCGGGGCTCAGGAGGCACGTAGCAGAAGCAGCAGCTTTGTCACCCTCAAAAGCTACAGAATTCTGTAGGTTAAAGTAGTAGTAGGTTAAAGTACAATGAAGACCCTGGCAATTTATGAACTGCGGTTTAATTCACATTAACAAGGATGACTTGGGATCAGGGTGTTTTTCCTGGAATTGCATTGACTCTTTTTACATAGAGAGCTATCTGGGCCATAAACCAGCTTCTTCCTCCCTTTCTTCCTCCTCCTCTATTTCTCTGCATAAGCCAAGAACCCCCATAAATCAGTCTTCTCAAGTTCTTCAGGAAATAAAGTGCCGAAGGGACCGAAGAGACAGCAATAACTATAGTGACACCAAAAGCCGCAGTAGCACCTGGACCTGCACTGGCAGCAAAACGTGCAAGATTTATAGGCATTACTGAGCCAATGCAGAAAACATAGCTGAAGCCATCAGCCTAGAGCGAAGCAAGCTTACTGTGCTGTGGCACTGGTGGAAGATTTTTCTTCAAGGTCAGTCGATCCCAAAGGTTGCAGAGTTTTTAGGAAGAAAATGTCTGTAGCATACACGTACCGTCCTAGTTTTATGCTGCTCTTCTTTGTCTCCCTACCAGCCTAGTGAGAATAACCAGTGTGTCGAGACATACAAATGGATTATACGTAGCCTTAAACTGCCAGGCTCTTCACTGCAGTGAAAAGCATTAAACCTCAGCACCGTGCAGAACAGATGTAGGAAGAAAAAGGAGAGAAAAAAGGAGAAGGAGGATGTATCAGGATGGTCCATTTTACTCTGAACAATTAGAGTGACCACAAAAAAAGGCAATGTGTCCTCCTGACAACTTTGCTACCTAGAGTAGCTCTTTAATATGCATCCCAGCTAGTAAAATCAAGCTTAATGCCAGTGCAGTTAAAGAAATGGAGGAGAGTTGAGATAGTCTCAATATTCACAGTCAGATGCTTAAAGAAGATGTATGAGTGTTTATTTGTTCCTTGCAATGATATAACACACCAGATGACTAGTATAAAAGTGTTTAGCTGTGGCTGACCTCTCCTACAAAACACTACAGGGCTATGGTTTATGGGGTAGCTGTGGCTCAACCTTGTGAGTCATGACTTCATTCATTTTTGATGAACAACTGCTGTCTTTTCAAAAATTATTTCAGGAAATAGAGAACACTGTCTCTCTCATAATCAGCACAAGCAGACAGTAGTGCCAGTCACACGGAGTCTTATTTTACAGTAAAAAGACCAGAGTAGGAAAGAATAACATGAATGTTTCCATGTGCAAACACAGATAACTTCTCTTTGTCAGAATCCTGGCAACATCACGAGAGAAATCAGGACCAAGCGCCGGAATCATACAAATCTTCAGAATCTCCAGCAACCCCTTATTAACACTTTCTTAGTACATTAGTGACATTATACACATGTGTCCCAGCAGGAGAGAGAAAACAGCAAGACAGGAAGACACGAGTAGGCAGAACTGCCTTTATCTTTCACTTAAATTAGGTTTTGCAACAAACAAGTTAAATTGCCTTTGTTTGGCTTCACTAGGAGTGTGCTTCAGTGCAAGCACAAGCGCAAGCTGAACAAGAAATGGACCCTGTTGCATTATTTACAGCTTTGTGCACAAGCTGCTTTGCATGAGCATTTATTAATTGCCTGCAAAATCAGCGAAATATGTTCTGCGTGTGTCAGCTCAGCAGATATTGAACATAATTGCACATTTGAGCCACACGGTTGTTTATGTCACTTTGTAATCACACTAATAATTACCAAACAACCAAGTAATTCAATGAACAGTAAATGTAACATTTAATTACTTTATTAATTTCCACATAACATGGAAGAAGGAAACTAACCAACTCAATCTATAATTTCACTCTATTTGCAAACCCTATCTTTATTCAGATATATGGGAGAAATTATCAAAACACAACATGGGAGATGCACAAGCATAACTCTGTGTTTGCTTGATGTTTTTCGCGTTGGCATCTCTCCTGCATGGAGCTTTGAAAATTTATCCCATAACGTCAAGCAACTTCAAGGCATCCTGGACTTCGAAAATTAAAAGGAAAAGAAAAAAATAAATAAATTCTACACTGAGACACAAATTCCACCTTCTGTCAGGAACTTACTGATTAGAAAACTCTTTATAGGTTAAGCCAACCATTACATTTTTATGTTGCTATATATTTCAAAACATAAAAAATAAAACATTTTCTCCATAAAACCTTTCAAAACCGTAAATACTAGCACAGTCCACAGCTCCAGACGAAGTTGCAATTTATTATTTATCTGTTTTTATATTCTGCTATGGTATCTTTTTCTTTTATAAGCCTGGCAAGTTTCCCACAGAAGTTTCTTCATCAGCAGTTATTTTAAACTATAGTCCTTCGTAGTCCATGCTGCTCTTGTGCCTCATCAGTCCTCAGGAACTGAGTATGTTTTAGCAGCAAGGTGTCTTGGTGTGGGGAGACACAACAAAATCTCTGCAGTTGGTGAGCATTAAGAAAGCTCTTTAAAATTCAAATGCATCATTCTGAACCACGCCTGAATTCATGCCCAGCACGATTTTTTTCACAAGCGTTTCTTCATTCCCACTGCCTTCTGTAACAATGCTCAAGACAAAGCTCAAGTTTTCGTTGTCAAATTGGGCAAGCCGGTTGCATCCACCCTCAGAGGAGAGCATGAAATCCCGACCCTGAGCTTCCCTGTCTGGAGCCTCTCTCACCTAGAACCAGAGCCACAGAGCGAGCTAGTTTTACATATGGGCCACCAGGAGAAATGCATCTGAAACCTATGCTAACACGGAAATATAGATGCAGCTTCTGACACGCTCAAACCTATTTTTCTAGGAACTACCACTGGATGTAACTGGGTATTATCAGAACACGTCGCCTTCCCTAGAAAGCAGCATCTACCATCTCTGACCAGCCATTAGGCAGAAATCACTGTGTTGCACGGCTGCCACATAATGTGTGTGACTTTCAGCAGCAACGGCAAGAGGTCTGGGCCAGCTCTGGCAGACAACATGCTGTAAGGGTCAAAGGACTCAGGCAAACCTTCATTTGTCCTGGCCTGCAAGGCAGCAGGAAGGAGCTGAGCATCTGGGCTGCCTTTAAGTTGCACAGTGGTGATGTTAAAAATGGAATCTTTTGCTGAGGTTGCTGTTTAATATTAGGTCAAATGGAAGGGGTTAGCGTCTCTCAAACTACAACTTAGTCTTGCTGTGTAAATAATGTACCCCAGATCAGAGCTGAGGTCCACCTGTATCTACACCAGAAAAATGGCTCCAGGTGAGCCTGGAACCTATCTCACCTCAAAATAATTTTTTAGCATATCTGGTCAGTTATACAAATAGTTTGTACTTCTTTTATAATTTTTATAAACTTTCAGACATTCATGGACAATTGACCACCTGGATAGTTTACCAAAAGATAGAATAGGGAAGCAGTGAATTAGACTGAATATAAAAAGGCTTTAGTGCAAAATGCAAATGCTTTGCTTTGTCCTTGATGTTTAATACTCATATCTTTCAGCTCATCTACTTTATTTATTAGACTTTCACCTATCCCCCACATTTACTCTGACACACAGAAGTTCTTCGTTCAGAGAGTAAATATAGTACAATGCAAAGGGCTCTGAACATAAAAAATGCATTAGAGAAAAATGTAAATGCTTAGATTTGTCCTTGATATTAAATACTCATATCTCTCAATTCATCCACTGTATTTATTAAACCTTCACCTTATCCCTCACCGTTGCTTTGACAGTAAAAACTTCTTAGTACATCAAGGGGTAAGATTGCTTGTGCCGAGTACTGAATAGTACTGCTGCAATTGTTAAATTCACCACGGGTTTTGCAGCTGGAGACACTGCTTCTGAGAGAAGAATTTGAAAAGTTTTGAGTAAAGTCATGGGTGCAGAGGCTCATATAACATCAGATTGATCTTGTATTTAGAGGAAATAAATAGTAATTTCTGTTTGAAAGCCTTGTACCGGGAGCTCGACATGCATGTTAGTACTGCTACCAGCGAGGATCTGTGACCATTTCCACTGCTAAGCTCACTAAAGAAAGGGACAGATCTTATCTATTTCCAATTGCGTCATGTTTGATCACACAGGGATGTAAGTCAGGTTGGCTTCAATGAACATCTGGAGTGATCGATTGCTCTCAGCTTTTTTACTATACTTCTTTCTATGCACAAGTGCAATACTGATTTTTTTTTCTATCAAGTTAATAATTAGTATGAAATACAGACCTATGAATTTTAACGAGACAACCAACAATTACAAATGACAGTGGAGTTGTTCTGGTCAGAGCTGTCCTAACAATCTACACTTTCCACCACTGTCTGGAGTAATTAGGATTTTGTACTGTACCAACAGTCATTCAGCTGACGTTAGTTTTTAAAAGCTGATTTTCAAAGTCCTTTGACAATGTATCTGAAGATGCTTCAGTGAGGAACTAGAATCAAAGCTTAAACAAAAATTCCATCAGCTTCTCCAAGAAGAGCAGGGTCTCTAGAGCTGAGACAGCTTATACCAAATACTGCTATTCCTAGGAAAAAGAAAAACTGATGGAAAGACAATAATTTTACTAAGATAGGGTGTTCAAATGTTGATAGAAATCTAACTTACATAATACAAGACAAATGCAAAGGATTAAAATACCATATCATTTTGAAACCACTACAATGTGCCTGAGTGATTCTTTTTTAGGGAGTCTCAAAAAAGCATGTAATTTCACCTTCCAAAAAAGCTGTAATCTCTGCTGCGTGTGTTAAAAATGGCATTTCAGGCTCCCCTCTGAAAGTCTTTGATTTTCAGGGTTCTGTCAGGCTGCTGTCATTACTTTAACACATTTTGTGTATATCGTAATAACATAAATGTTTTAATACATTTCTTCTTAGATCAGTCTGGACAGGTATCTTTAAATCAGTCTTGTGTAATGTAACGTAAAGAAGTTATAATTGGATCAACAGGAACTACTGGCAATGAAGAATCATTTAAACTTTATTTTGTTGATTTCCCTGTAGCAGAACTTGTAGTAGTAGAATTCTGAAAACTACTCCTAGTTATATTTTTAGTTCTTGACTTTCAGAAAACATTTATGTGAGATAAATGAATTTGGAAATGCACATGAAGTGCAATCTATAATGCATATCTCCCTCACAAATCACTTGCAAGCCATTTTTATAAAACTCAATAAGCCATGCACAATGATGGCAAGAGATGTACTTTTGAGCAACTGGAAGTCATCATACTGAACCTGTCAAGAAACAGCCTCCAGTGAACACGGCGCTGCAGAGGAGAAACCTGATCACCCCTTACAGTCGGGTTGACTTCCTGGAATTATTAGAATGAGAAATTTTGTTTGGCAGGTGGTATCACCATGCTTTATACAAAATTTGCAGCTCAGTATCATGGAATTGAGTCTAATCAGAAAGCTAAACTCTATCAGCTCTTGGGAGGCCCCAAACCTGCAATTCTTTCTCATCAAAGCTCAGTCCCCTCTGTTCAGATAGCTAGAATATGTCTACCTCCGAGTACAGAGGATAGTGTGGGAAGCATGACTCAGGTCTTGAAAGCAAGTCTTTCAGCACGATGGCTGTATCAACAGCAAAGCATTTTCACTATTTGGAAGCAAATACCACCATTGTAAGGGTTTCTCCAGTGTCTTATAGTCTTATATATAAAGGTAATGACAACCTAGCAACCTCTTGTCTTGTGCATGTAATTGAAGGAATAATAATAAACGAATTCATTCAACAAGGATATCTTGAAGTGCCATTATAATCACCCACATGCCATTTTACTTCCACGTGGCAACTCTTCTTCTGTAAGTATACTATAATTCTAATGAAGTAAGTAGCTTAAGCATTAGAGGAAAATAAAAGGTTGAAGCTTTTAGAGTTCAGCTGGGCATCACTTAGTGATGGTAGCAAGAAAAAATAGAAAAAGGTCAAATTTCCTACTTAAGCAGAACCATCAGGCAATCACTTAATGGTATATCAAATAATAACACTACCACTGTCCACAAGCTATAGAAAGGTTTACAAGTATGCGTGTATTAGCCAACACCCTTAAATTGGATTGAGGACGTGTGAAGACACAGTTACTGGGTTCAACCCTTGGTCAGTTCAGAAGCTTTCTATTCCAATGACCACGACTTCAGTAGTGTAATGAACTATTATTCAGTTGAGTACTGGAATCAGGATATAGCCCACTGAACAGCTGGTGCTCACCTACATCAGGCTCCTTCTTGTGTTTTTCTACCACTTATTTATGCAACCTCTTGAGTACTCCCTGAAAGGTTCTTGAACTAATGCTGATCAATAACCATAAAAGGATTTTAAAAGGGATAATTTAACACTAGCACTCTCTCACAGCTGCCAGAGAAAACCAACACACACAGAGTCCAGTGTTCAACCTGATCTAACCACAGTAATTAGACGCTTCTGATGTGAGCCTTATGCACATGGCTTCTTGCTCAGCAGAGACCAGTTTAGTCTTTGGTTTAACCTCTGGCTAAAATCAGTCTGAAACAGCTGACATACAATCTTCCTGAGCATTGTCACTTAGTTCCACAGATTCATATTTCCTATCATCCAGGCTATGCTGTATAATTTACAGGAAATATCACTTTCTGAAGCTCTGTTTTTCTGACTTCAAAAGTTTTCTGACGTTGCCAAAAAGTCTTTCCTTCCCTGGAGACTGGCAATAAGTTATCAAACAAATGGCCTCTTGGATCCACTACTTAGTTCTGAGGTTTCGTTCTTATGATCTGGCCAGGTTTCCACTCACACCATTTATTATGACAACGAACTCGGTTTTGCTTCACTTGGCAATTGTTTTATCCAAGCAAAAAGCTGCAGTGTGGGCTCAAAAGTCCAGTTCTCCTGAGCTGAATGTACCAATCCTAAATATGGAAAGATCATTAGGAGATACCTGAGGAGCCAGAAAAGAGGAAAACCATCAGAAACCATAATTGATATTAATGAGACAAAATCAAGAGATGGAGAAAATTTTGCTCTGTTTGAGGCGTTCATCGTTGTTGTAAAACACTAGATCTCAGACTGGCAATAGCAAGTCTCAGACTTAGTTGAAGGAGCCCAGTGTCAAAGCTCCCAGAATAGTCTAGAAGATGCACAAGTACAGGCAGCTGCACAGGGGATCAGGTACCTTTAACATACAGCTTGAGCAGCTGAGTCCATCACCCGAAATTTATGTTGAGAACTAGGTAAAAGATTGTGAAATAAAAAAAATTTTAAAAGGGATGGTGAGCTAAAAACCACAGACTGCTGGCATTAAGTCTGTTTATTTAAGAAACAATTCTCAGGTAAAAATTGTCGAAGTGATCTGGGTCAGATTTGCAAAGGTGCCTGGTGACCTGCGACGCAGGCAGCAGCTCTGTGTAAGGTACTCCGACACGTAAAGAAAACGACTGACTCCTCCGCTTTTACTGAAGGTCAGCACCTAATCTGCTGCGGGGCTTTTTAAAGCAACTTTTTAAAATCACCACGTATTTCTGCATCTGGCCACTTTTTCACACTGAGCTGCCTAAAAAAAGTTTGAAAATGGAAACTGGCTTTTGAGATATTAATCACCCTTGAGTTGGCAAAGCTTTGTTTTCCTATTCCTGAGCACGAAGTATTGATGGATTTGCCTTTTGTGGCCACTATATGCATAGCTTCTCTGTGCAAAATCAAGCTAAAGTTACTGCTAGTCAAGATGTTTTTTCTGCTTGTTGTTTCTTACAATTAGCTAAGATTAGGACCCCTTTATAGACATACCTAGCAAATCTAGACACTGGCACATTTTCACGTGTTGACCTACAGCACAGAAGATCGTGGGTTTGGAGTTATCCTACTTCTCTCCTCCATTTCTGACATGGATAGGATAACACATGAGAGAGAAACTGGGATCAGAAAGAGCAATAAGCTATGGATCAGCACAGCCAAGGGTCCTAAAAGCAGCAGACCAAACTGGGGAGAGTGGCCCGTATTATGGTCTATCTTTTCTCAGCTAGAGCATTTCCCAGATTTCGCTGGGCAGAAAAACTGTAGCAGATCACTTAAACTGTCCATGAAACTGTGGCCTGAACCTTTGCTGAGTGTGTAGAGGGCAAAGATGTGACTGAACATGGAAGGAGCAAACGTTGCAGATCCCTTTTGTGCACATGTGCACAGGTTAGCAAAACAGTTCTCCTTTTATCACGGGTTAAACTGTATCTTTAGACTCCTAGGGAACTTCTTTATTTTGCCATATTCCACAAAAGGCTTAACTTTAAGGGCAAGGTAACTAAGTTACCTTAACTTTAAGGTAACCAAATGTTATCATCCTTGCAGAATAAAGATTGTAATTACAAGCAATGTAAAGAATCCTACTCGACCTTTAAAAACTGTATGCTTAACAAACAAATTCATGACTGCAGACATGTCAAAAATTCTACACTTTGCAGGTATTTATTAAAACCATAGTCACACTAAAAATCTTTTTCTTTCTTTCTGCTATAGCTTGGGACAACACTTCAGTATATGTGGGAGCACTGCATTTTCCAGATGTGAAAACTGCCTGTTCTTTTTTTTCAAGTGTCAATGTATCCCATTAATAAGACATAAGCAGCTAAGACTATTGACATGTAAGGCAACCGTCAGTGCTAGTTAAAAGAGAAAGCTGGGAGCTTGAACAAGGATCTTTCTAACCCTAAATTTTGTCTGTGCTTCCTCAGTCCGCACACCTTCCTGTGGGGACTGTGGGGAAAAGAAAACCCCCGCATCAACTCCCTGAGCGTATGCTCATTCAGTACATGCGATTCTTTATGTGTATTAACAAATCAGTAACAGCTTCTCCTAGAACAAAGTCATGGGCCTTGGAATGGTCCAGTCCTTTGTAAATGATAGCATTCAAACTACAGACGTTTGGATCCTAGAACCGCATGGAGCAGTCACTCACGCAAGCATGTATTGCCCGCCTTTCCTTCTGGAGAATGTGGAAGAAATTTTCACCATGCTTTAAAACGTTGACATTGGCATAAATCCCAGATGAAAATGGCAGCACAAAAGGGAGCTGTTTCATAAAGTTATGAGCGATTTGAAACAGGGAGTTACAATGCTAACTACTTTTCAACGTTAATTATAGAAGCCACTAGCAGGCATATTCTATAAATATCCACCCTCTTCTCCACAAGTAACAAAAGCATTTTCTGTGATCCTGTTATCAGACTGAAACAGGAATTCTCATAGTTTTGCACTGTTAACTGTATCTTGATACAGAGATTTGTCTCACACACTGAGCATTTACAGTTCTGCAGACCAGAAGAGGCTTTTTCTGTTCATGACTGCAGAATATATCTGAAGCAGTGGAATTATGGCAATATTTTATTGATTTGACCCTCTTAATAGCCAGAACTGGGAGTACGCATCTTGCTTGGACCACTCACCCACAACAGAACAAAGTGTGGGAATCTCCGCACACATTTACAGTAAGATTTTCTGATTGGGGTGTTTCTTGAGCCAAGCTTCATAATTTGGTATGAAGAAGAGAAAGCTGAGCTCTGCACAGGTGCAAGGGCCCAGGAGCAGAACCAGAAGACCAGGACACAGAAGCAGTACCTACGTGGGTGTCAGACCACAGGCAGGGCTCTGAATTAACCATCTGGAGTGAGTTTTCCTGTATTTCCCTCTCTTTTTGTTTGCAGCCTTGGGCGGTTACTTCAAGTAATATGTGAATGTTCACTCATGATGCACCGCTTTAAGAACTTCGTATCAGGGATTTGTCTGGTCATCTCACCAGTCCAGGTCACATGGCACGTTTCTGTTCTTTCCTGATGAGATTGCTGCAGTAAGCTTTGCATTTCCAGAGCAAACACTTGCAGTTATGAATTCTGTATTGGTTGTCTCTGCTAATTTTGGTGGAAATTCTTCCACCAGAGAGTTCCAGCAAGTAAAAAAAAACTCCTATGCACTTGTCAAAACTCTTGCAAAATGCATCTTCTAATGGTGATCTTTGTCTGCTAAACACATTAAGGAGACATCTCGGGACACTTCAAGGGCGTTTCCAGACTCCTGACTCTCCCCATACATTGGGAGATTCAATACTTATTCAGGGTCACTGTTTTACTTACAAGTTTATGTTTCTGTATTATATACAATAATCACTATTATTATAATGTTACATTTATTTTATTTATTTATGAGGCTGGAAAATAGGGTAGACAATTTGTGACAATGTCATCCAATATCACACGTGAAAATTTTAACCAAAATACATTTCAGAGGATGCTGCGGTAACAAGGATGCAATGGCAATCTGCAATCTTCACAATAAAGCTCCTTTCCATAACTCTGGGAGCCGAAATGGCCAGTTCATTCCACGAATTTCAAGAATGAGGGTATTAATGTTTTGTATGCTCTTGTTTTGTATTTGCAAATGATCTGAGCATAAGCATGGAGGAGCAGGTTTAGGAAAATGAAAGTTAGATTGGATACTGGCAAATCCAGTTTAAAAACTATGAAAAAGAAATATTAAGCTTAAAGCAGAACTTCATGCTATAATCTTTGGTGAGACAGCCTGTGGTAAATTACTTAACAGCTGCCCTATTTTAGACTTTTAATAAAAGTGCTATAGACTGTATGTTGAGTATGTTCTCATTTTTCCTTCTTCCTTCTATAGAATCCATTCAATGTGATATATGCTGGTTGTAAATATCTTAATATCTTGCTACCAATGGAAAAACTTGCATAAGGGTGATTGATCTAAAAACTGATAACCATTTGAGCCCAAAGATAGGTTCTTTCCCCTTCCGCCATCATAAAAATCTTACATTATCTTTCCTTACTACAGTAAGTGTGGAGACTCCCGTTGAGTTGAAGCACCTTATTTTAAAAAGTCGTAATTAAATAGGTGAACCCTTCTCACATCGCACTCTAAAAATGTCAAGAGATATTTCTGAACGGCCCATAATTGGTCTTGCACATATTTCCTATGTCAGAAGTTTATGACTAGCATAAAGCTCTTCTGTAGTAAATTTTTGCCAGAACTAATATGACAGTTTTGAAGCACAAAAGCATAAATATAAGATCTGATTTTTACTATTTGTTCCAGTCTTACATAGCACAGAGGAAAAAATATCAGTTTAAACTAATGTGATCCAATGGAAAGATATTCACAGGTATACAAAAATTAAAAGTCAGCATGAATTACGTTCTTAAGCCTCTTTACATCTTTTAAAAGTTTTATTCTCAACATGTAACTGTTTTACTGGGGAAATGTTAACAGCAATACACTCTGATAAACCTGCAGCTCTGGGATGCTGGACACGATCTCCCTGATTTATATCAAAAACCTGATCAGAGATCAAAGCATGTGCATACACTTTAAGATTAAATACCAGTTAAAAAGAAGGTTCATTGCTGTATTGGGTGTCTCATGAGGAGGGAGGCTGAACCAGAACTCAACCATTTTTGTTTCATGGAGGGTTCACTTTTTAGGGTATTTATCAGAATGGTGTTCTCGGGTCACATACGAGAGTAGTTGTCTGGTTAGACTTCCACAGCCGGCCGTTTCTCAGACAACCCCACAGAAAGCTCACTACTTGGAAAAAAAATCAACTACTTATTTTCACTGTGATTCAATATGGAATAAAATTATTAGAACCCCCAAAATGTGCCATTTTTGAAACCCCAGTGAGGGAAAATTAAGACTATATCATGGAGAACCTCCATGTTGTTTACTTCTCCCCTTTCTAACTACCATGCTTTTATATAAAAAATTCTGCGATTTCCTTTTCTAAAGGGAGTTAGTAGGGATGTACCTGATAGTATATCTTCACAGGTACTTTCCAAGGAATTTTACTTTTTCAAGCATTTCCATGAACTCAGATTAAAATTCTGTGAAGATGACAGATTTATAGTTACTGTATACTACCAGAATTTTCCCACAAAACTATTCTAAATTGATGTCTGTTCTGATTTCTCCCTATCAGATTACTTTTTTTAACTTCAGACTGTAGATCCATGAAGAAAAACATTAGCAATTGCTCCCTGGGGTTAATACAGTGCTTCAAAGAAGGAGCATTTAATTCCCCTAAGTGCAGATTCACAGAAATCCTGTAAATGATGAGCTGAAAAGAGAGAAGCATTTAACCGTGCAGAAATAACATGTTTCACTGCCCGACACCAGGAAATTACGCTGCGTAGTCTGGAGCTCCATCTCCTGGTGCTTGCCAAAGAACAAAAATCATTTCCAAGTGTCTACAGACACCTCAAAGCACCCGAGCTATATTTCAGGGGCAACCGCAAGATCCCTCACCCCACAGGGAGTCCAGTTTTAGGTCCGTAACCCCTACGAGCAGGAAAGTGCAGCTTTGCAGAATGCTTTTCTGGGTCCCTCTAGCCCAGCTGGGTCTGTTCCCCAGCTCCTTCACCAAGGGCTGCATTTAAATAGGATCATCCTGCTTTCAGCGAAAAGCATGGGAGTTTGTGCATATTGCCCTGCTTACAAGGTTTTGAGAAGGGTGGAGACTGGAATTATGCAAAAGCACTGTGCAAAATAGAATAAAAATTATGCATTCTAGTGTATTTATTTGGTTCTCCAGTTGTGAGACACTGAGGGAACTGTCATTTGAGGGTCAGAGTATTGTCTGCGAAATATCTTCTCAGTTAAAGTGGAAATTGCATTTAAAACCTTTTTTTTTAAATACATAAAAATATGTATGCATGTACATATATATAATTCTACGTACAATTTTTACCAGAGATGTTAAAACGTGATTTCTGCTTGGCAAAATATACCATAGGAAATACCATAGGAATGGTATTATAAAATACCTTTACCAGAGGAAATAGCATACAGGTAGGTATACTAATCATACAATAAACAAGCGAATGTAATACACGAGGGAACGGATAAATCAAGGTTAGGATGCCAGTTTGGAAAGATACATTATATGGTCACAATGGGAGGTTAAGTTAATGAATTTTGTCTATGTATCATCCACAAAAACATCCATAATAGAAAAGACATGACAAATAATATATTTCAGGAATATTTCTGAAAGAACAAGATAGTTAGCATTATTATGAATATTAATTATTTTATTAGGATTTTATTCTGTTGTCTTGCTGGTAGATGTACCCGTTCTTGTCATACTTGTATTACATTTTCTCCACGAATAGATGCAGCAGAGAATATCCCATCATTTCTGAAGAAAGATCATTATATGCATCATTTAGGATGTTTTTGCCTCTATTAAAGTATTTACAAATAAATAAGCTGTTTTATTCAGCCAATCAAAAATACCGTAACTAAAATACATTGCTACTGCTGTACAGTAGCTGGGTCATTAATTTAATGCACTAGCTTCATTGTAGATACGGGCTTTTCATCAGCCCTGCCAGTGCAAGCATAGTCAATCTAGTAGTTAAGTTTACAACTTCTCTATTTTTACTTTATTTCTTCATCATTTGAAGGCTTACAGGATCACACGGAAATCTAAATCCATCAGAAAAGGACTCTCCTGCAAGAAACAGAACATATGCTACGGGATAGTGATTTCTTTGGGAATGAGTGGTAGCTCAGCTCTGTATTTAATTTAAGTAACTCTCTCTTGTGCACTTTTGACCTAGTGTACTTTCCTCTCCCCATTTCTTTTGCAGTCTGGCTACCACCAATTTTGAACTCAAGTCCTGTTCTGTTATCCCAGTGTAAAAAGATATTTGCCTCAGCAACTCAAGCTAGTTTATTCCAGATTCATCCAACCGTGAGAGCAGACCTTAACCTGTAAATCGGTAGAGCTGTACACACCTGCTCAATGAAGTAAGGTGCACCCATTTCTCTTTCAGAAGCTCCTCTTAAATTTCATTAACTGAATATCACTTTTAACATGTGTTAAACATAAAGAGTACAGAATAAAATATGAAAGGGAAAGAATAAAAACATGGACAAATAACATTAAAGAGCTTTAGCAATATTTTTTTTTCATAGTAGGAGTAGCATATACTCACATCTACTCTTAAGTTTAATCACATGTAGACTTGATCCTAAAAAGACAGCTAGGAATTGATTTGGGACTATGAACTGCCTTTCTTGTGAATCATTATGCAGCAAATTCCAGTAATATATGTCTGTCCTCCCACAGGGAGCAGAAAATACTAGAAATCACTGGCATTATGTATGTGGCAATTCTCTTAGAAACTATTATTGCTACTGAAATTATTGCAGATTCTTATTACAAGGCACATGCCTGATCAATAACAGGCTTTTATTAGTTCCCTTACCGACCTTTCAATGTATGAGACACGGCTAATGTTGTAACTTCAAACTTGCCAGGAACAATGCAGAAAATGTTCAAAGCATTGGTTTGAGTGGGAAACTTCAAGTAACTGCTTTTCTGCCCTTTTCTTGCAGCAGTCTGATAACACTTTAATGAACCCTGGCCTTAAGCTCAGATTCTGACAACACACAAACATAATAATTCTTTAAGGTGAGTTTGTAATTTTAGCTGAGTATTTCTCTAGACATTTGTCTCTGACACTGCATGGATCACATTCAACCCTTGTATCCACAGGTGAATGTGACAGAGCACAGTGGTTGATTTACACCAGGTTCATGACACAACTTTTATAATTTTTTAATTTTTATAGTATAATTACAGTTTTTAATTATTTTTATAAGATGATTATTACACAGCCTGTATTATTTTGCCCTTTGGTGCTGCCATTAGAGAACGGCTAGTGGTTTCAAATTTCCAGCTGGAGATTCCCCACAGGAATGCAATCAGCCGGACCAGACCTCATTATGCTCGCATACTCAAAAAGGAGAGCAGAGGGATGGCTCACTCTGCTTGTTGAAGGAGGGTCTGCTGGCTGGAGTCAGCACAAGGAGGATTGAGCTGTACGGCTACTCAGTAGGCTTTGTGTGAGGTTGCAGGCTTTTATGCTACTCCGAAAATGCAGGTGGTGCTGGATTACTATTATCTCACGCGTGTAATATTTGCCTGTGAATACACCAAGTCTGACTAGCCAACGCACTTCTGCTTAGCCAAGCAATCTGTAAGCTGCTCTGTAGCTGTGCAACCTCACTCATTGCTGCAGAGCGCTAGTAGGTAGCGTTGTACCTGGTTCCTGCGAAGTGTGTGCTAATTCTTACAGTGCTAGCATGTACTTATAAAGCCACAGAGATCGTTACAATTGTGACCTTTTAAAATGAGACAGTACTTCAAAATGATAGAGCCAAAGAGGTATTTATGATTCTGGAACCTTCTTGCAATGAAATCGCAAATGCAACACCAATCTGAGCAATCTTGAATGAGACCATTATTTTGCTAAGCTTACTCTAGGATGGAAATAAAAGCTTCTCATAATAGAAGACCTCCTAAGTGCATTCCTTATTCTCCTGATGTTTATTTTGTGTGGCAATGAAAATTTCCAGCTTCACATCATTAGCAATTCCAATAGCATGTTCTCATCTTCTGTCATGTAATTAATGAAAATATTGGCTGATATCTAATGCAAGGTCAACCCTTCCACTAATAACTTCTCTGTAACCTAATTATTCTGACTTTTTATGACTTATCATTAGCTTCCCATTAACTAGAGGCTTACCTTTCTTACCATCCTTGTGATGTTCTTTAGCTTAACCCACGCAATCTCATGAGATAGATTATCAGTTGCATTAGTAGAATATAGAGAAGTCAGGTCTACCGTTATCCCCATAATAAATCTTCTCAGCAAAGAAAGGTAGTAGCATGTGTTCCACGCTACAGCTCTGGGGCCTCAGTTTCCCCATCGCTACGTAACAGAGGACATGCGAACTGCTTTCTTCAAGAAGCACACTGAGATCCATTAATGTTGCATATTAAGGAAACTATTATTAACTATTTTACTAGAAGTCAGAGGCCAGGTATTTCCCCAGACCTCTCTAAGTGAACCCAATCAAAATCCCACAGGAGGTCTTACAGCACGCTCCTTCATGCATCCACTCAGTGTAGTCTGTGCCCTTCTTCTCTGAAAAGGACCTCCAAGTCTTTTCATGGTGAGAAAGTCAATGCACTCTCACTAGGCATTCCTTGAATGCAGGACGTCGATCTCATATACAGATATATCCACTGACGCTGAACAACCTCTAACCTTTCCTGCTCTTAGGTGCAAAATTCCAATGTCAGATTTGGGGACATCAAGAATTTCCACTAACTATGCAGTGCACCTGCAGCTTTAACACAACATGTTTGTGTTGCGGGTTATATTGTTCCTGTTAAA
The DNA here is from genome assembly GCF_030867145.1 of Opisthocomus hoazin. Classification (NCBI taxonomy): domain Eukaryota; kingdom Metazoa; phylum Chordata; class Aves; order Opisthocomiformes; family Opisthocomidae; genus Opisthocomus; species Opisthocomus hoazin. The sequence goes on from NC_134422.1 coordinate 43,042,014, forward strand.
TTGGCCTTCTGAAGACTAAGGGCTTGTGAGCTTTGCATGATAAAGGCTAAACTCCTGTTATAGTGAAACTGATTTTTTTAAGGCTTGAGGGAGATTGAAGGTAAATTGAAAAGAACACCATGGAGTCCTTGTGCAAGTCATTCACCTTGTAGAGCTGTAGGCTGAGAGCTCAAATGCCACTCTACATAACAAGCTCAAAAACACTAATTTAAATAACAAGCACAAGCTCCACTTGGGATCCACACTGAGGCATTTGTGGATTGTGCAGCCTGAACTCCCAAACAACATTATTTGAAGAAAAAAGGAAGAGTAATTCCTTTTTTAAAGTGGTAATTCAGGAACCAAGTCTCAAAAGCATTTGAACATTTCAAGGACTATTGCTGTACCACATTGTTCTTAACTACAAGTATTAAACTTTAAAAGGGACAGAGTACTTCTTCCAAATTCAAATTATTAGCTTCAATTATCACAAGGATGATAAATCAATGCACATTCTTGTCACTTCAACTCTAGCAGAAAGTACAATATTTGTGCTTTAAAGCTGAAAAGTTAATGCTTGCTAACAAGTGATGTAGAGGATGTCTTAACACCATCTTCACGGCTCAAAAATTATACACAAGAATATAAACTAAAACTCCTATATGTAATACTAATCAAATAAAAATATTTGGGAGAGTGTAACAGAGACTTCATGGAAGAAAGATGCAACATGATCCACTAAATAAAAAGATACCACATCTGGCCAGGAAAGTCCTTTGGTACAGATCTCTGCCAACTGGAATGCCACACAAGTGCTGCTATTTGTCCAGCCATAACGTTCTCAGCTCTGCTAAAACGCTGTGGCTAAACTTCAGCAGAAGTGTTCACAGCTGGTTTGGACACCTCTCCATATTCAAAAAGTTTGTCATAACTGAAAAACAATGCATTTTCAACAACATGGAAGAGTATTTGCTGATTTTTTACAGAACAACTCTGCATGAATGAATGAACTTTGAATGAAAACACTTATCCATAAGACTGTTTAAGTCCTTGTCAGAAACTGTTATTTCACCCAATCACCATCAGTTTTTAAGATTTTTGGTTCACCAAAAAAGGCAAGATGTTAATTTTATATCTTTAAAACTAAGAAAAATCTGTTTTTTTGAAAATGGATCCTGTGTCCTCTAAGAGGTTAAATTTTACAAAAGTCTTTCTCTTAAGTCAGCTGAGCTCAGTATTTCACTGGTTTTAACAGATTTTCTTTCCATTCAAAAGTGATTGTTAGAATCCTTTTTTAGACCAGAATAGTAATTTTACTCAAGAACTAGATGACATTACAAAAAAAGGTATAGTGGGCAAGATCTTCAGAGGTATCTTAGTTCCTGTGAAGAATTTTAGAAGTACTTATGTTAAATAGGCATCTAAATACCATTTTCTGGAATATCATTAAGTTAGAACCAGGTGCCCTCTTTTTAGCTTTTGTGAAGTTGATGAATTGTGCAAGAAATATATGCAGATGTAATGCATATATTACAGCTTAAGGCAAAAGCAGTAGGTAAGAAATGAAACGTCTGTTTTCAAAGTCAGTTACTTTCAGTACAGTGTAATTTTTCCTTATTAGTTTTTCAAGCTAGTTTTGAGCCAAGCCCTATAATTCATATACAGTCAAAGCTCCCATTCAGTCAGTGGGAACTTTGCCCACTTGCACGAGTACAAGCTGCAGCACTTGGCCCTAAGAATTTAATATAGCTATAATGACTCATTATTGAATGTTTATTTGAATAACAACTGCTTATTAAGTGTATTAATCTCAGCTGATGAATGCAAAAACTGTTTAGTGAAAAGCTGTTTTTCTTTATATTGGTATGCAATTATTTAACTGAAAGGTTCAAGGAGACACATCTAATTACAGTGTTGCTTTAAAAGTATTTAAGCATTAGTTATTAAAATATCATTTGAAATATGCTTATGGACCTCCTGTAGTGTTGTTAAAATGCAAAATTCTGTTTTCAGATTAGTGCTTACAATAGGTTTGCTTTCAATACTGAACTGAAATCTGCTTAATTTAAAGTATTGAACTGTTTCTTGTAAAACAGAGCAAGAAGATTCAAGAATTTCAGTGTGTGCAGAATGCACATGTCTATGCTCAGGCTGAGATTGCTAACTAAAAATCAAAATTAGTGACACGCATTTACAAGCAGGCAGTGAAGAATCCTATTGCTGCACTGGCATTCATGGGGAAAGCATCTATTAATACTAAAAGTAGTTGGCCACGTAGTTCTCTGTTTTTTGAGCAATAAAGATACTAATCACCATCTGCAGCAAAACTAATTCAGCTTGCCATTTAGCATCTTCAGATGTTTTGTCTTCAGACCACTTCTACTTGCCTGCAAGAAAATATGACAAGTATCTTGGTTGTGGTCTGGTGTTTTGGTCACCTGTTTTTTGAGCATGCTTCTTCCTCCATCATGTGCTCCCAACAGTCTGTGGAGGACAGATAAGCAGTGCACGTAACTCCTCAGAAATTCCTGGCAAGCTCTGTACACCCGACACATGTGAAGAGAACAAGCAAAGGAGGTATCTTTGGTGGGTAATGCAGCATGCCAAAAGTCTAGCAAAATTCTGGTTGGTCAAAGACATATGGAATATCGATGAAAGGAGGCAGAGCCATAGACAGACGCATGGATAATAAGAGCCAGGTACTTTTCCAGCAAATTTAAACCACAAAGAAAGCATGACATGGAAGAGCTGTTCATCTGCTGAACTTCAGCAGGAGCAGTAGAAGCCTGACAGTTCCCAGCCTCAGCAGAAATTCTCTGCCCTATGGCTTAGGCACATAATAACTATCCTTGCTAAACTATTAAAGTATAGGTTTCCAGTCTTTCACAGATGCAAGGCATGAAGAAAGCCCGTTAGATTCTTTTCTCACCAAGCCTCCAAACTGCTCAGTTGACCTCTTTCCGCTGTTTAACTTCAAGCCTACATATTATTATTATTGATTCTTCCTTTCTTTCTCACGTTAGTGTTAATGTTATTGATCTTTCTGCCTCGCACTGTAATCCGGTCACTTTGTTTTCTTCTCTGCCTTCTGTTTCTTATTTCTCACGGGAAGGAGGTCTTGGTCCTCCTTGCTCAGGGCACAGCTTGTGTACCCGGGTGCCTCCAAGGTCAGAACATGCTGTGGTTGTACAAACACAGACAGAAGAGTTGCAGACAAGGAAGGAGGGCAGAAGAGCTGCAGGGCTCGTTGCAAATAGTACTTCCAGTTAATGTTCATTAGCCATGAATCTCTCTAGACTGCTCAGCCTAGGGACAGGCTATTGGCTTGTTTCTCAAGATCTGGCTGTGCTGTCAGCTTTGTGTAAGTAACAACTAAACTGCTAAAGCCCTGAGATTGTTGCCTCTTTCACAAACTGCCTCCTTGGTTCACTTTGCTCCATGCTCCCTTTTTGCATCCATCTGGTTTCTCCTACTCTAGCAGAACTGCTATTTTGTCCTGTGTTTCTACCGCTCTACCAGAATCAGGGTACCAGGCTCTGCCAAGTATCAAGGTTCGCTAGTAAGGAGTAAGGCTGTGGGTTGCTCCTTCTAAACAGAAAAGAAATGGTATGTCACAGCACACATACTTTACCTCCACTCTCTGTAGAGACAGTCACAGCAAGCCAAGCTCTGGATGGCCTCACAAGCCTTGAGAAATCGGACTTGTCTGGGGACATTCATGTAGGAGGCAGGGAGAGGAGCCCTGGACCACCACCTCTGCCACAAGCCCTGCCCTCAAGTGACAGGCAGCACTCTCAGCTCCAGACACACGAGATTTCTGACTCACGCCGTTTCCCCAGGTAGAATAATCACAATACAAAGAAACACACAAAGAATTAAATATCACTTGTGGAACTCAGGGTTAATTTTTACAGTCAAATAATAGCACAGTGGAAATATGGATCATTTTCTGTGCTGGGAAGTTAATGCAAAAGCATTGGTAGTGACCAATAATAACAAAAGCTGTGACCAGTGAAGGAGGTTCTTACTCACTGTCACTGTGGTCCAACAGCCTTGGTGACCCTAACACAGAGGCTCTGGATCCATCACTGGTCACCAGCACTAAAAAAAAAAAAACAAAAACAAAAACAAAAAAATCAGGTCTAGGACTTTACAGCATCGTTTTAAAAGTAAAATGCCTTAACTTGTGATCTCATTATAGATTCAATCTTGGGATTTGCAATCCTAATACTGTATCACTAGGCCTGGAAAGGGCTTCTTTAAATAAAACTGAAAAGCAGAAAAAAACAGTTTCAAGAAACACAACATCTGCAGCCTCCCACTTTCAGCAGTGTCTTGAAATAAAAAAGTTTGAAGTTTTGAGTAACAGCATTACTACACTTGCTTTCCTAGCAAATAATTTGTAGCCTCCAGCTCAAAGTTGTCAGCTAGGCAAAGGGCAATTGGCGTCAAGGCAGCTCTGTGGCAGGTGCAGTGGGGAATCAGCTGTCAGAACTGAATCACAATTCCATTCTATTTTCTTCCCCCAAAAAGTATCTCCACACAATCATAGTCTGCATTAAAAATTAGTGGCTGCTAGTTTGCAAGAGATGTGTCAAGAACAGCATGTAGCATAGCAAAAGTTCAGAAGTATGGGTATGTGTATTCCATGTTTCCTTCGCAGAAACGGCCTTGCTGATTCCTGGTCTTCTGTCTCCTAGCTCTGTCTTCGGTATGAAAGTCCTCAGAGAAGGCAACAGTAAGAGACTTTCAGTCGCCTATAAAAATCCTAACCTAATCGCAGTGCTGATGCCTCTTTAGACCCCTACAGCGGGACCGAAGGGGGTCTTAGAGGTGATTATGGGCAACTCCTCAACACGGCGCATGAGAAGAAGAGCAGTGTAGCAACAGGAGTCCTGGTCCCCGCTGCGAGACCTAACCGGGGCTAGCGGCAGCTATCAGACTCTCTGCATGGGAACCCAGCAGGAGAATGGCAACAGCTCTTAAACCCTCTGCAGGACATTAGAGATGAGTACTAAAAAATACTAGAAAATCACACAGGAGTACTTAAATATTACTTGATCATTAACATAGTAATTACATCAGTGCTGCTCCTGCCCGATGCCATAATTTAAGAGGTTTCAGCATTTTCATTATAATCAGTAGCACTTACTTCCTGTGGTTCATTGCCTATAAACTGTTCGCCATGAAAAAAAGACAAAAAAAAGGCGAGGTAGAGCTTTGCCATGATGGCAATTAACAGCCACTGCAGAGCTTGTGGATCCCTGAGCTGCAAATCACTCTGGTGGGTGCTTCATCAGGCTTCAGGGGGCCACCCGACGCACATTTGTTCCTGAAAGCTTTTAATAGAGGCTTTTAACTAAGATTTTTAATGGAACCTTTTCTGAGGAAGCAGGACACCTCTCAAATATGCCCATGTCTATTTTTTTTTTCCTCTTTTCACCAATATTTTAAAGACAAGGCTCTGCACTTACAAGGCTCTGTGGAACATGCAATAGTGCCTCTACAATAATGCAGACCCCAGCTACTGCGCAGAACGCGTTTCCTAAGGAGGCTATAATCTCTGACGTAAGCATATAGAAAGTGGACTATCAAGCTCTGTGGCCATCAAAATGAAATTTCAAAAAGTTATCAGATATTAATTTATCTGACAAGCGCTCACATATTTTGCAAATGAGAATGTATGATGTTTCCTATCTACCACCCAGATTGTGTGATTAATTAATGCATTACAAGACAAAAAAGTTTGACATTTAAAGCAAGATCGGGTGACTCTCAGTGCATTAATTTTTATGGTTTTGATCTGAACCACGAAAAGAATTACAACATTCAATCAGCTTGAACTGTTTGTATTGATCTGCATAGAAGATCGGAAAAAAAAAGATATATTGTCTCACTATAAGCTTTTTCCTGGTTTTATTTGCTTTGCAAGAGAGCAATATTTTTCTGAGCACAGATTGAGTGCAATGGCTCCATAAAACGGCCCAGGAGGCTTCTGCAGCACCATTAGAAGCCCGTTCTCTCTGCTCGGAATCTACTGAGCAATATTGCTGAGGAAATGGAGTCCCCTGGTATATTATTCCCACAGCTGCCATGATGAACCAGCACTTGAAATTCACTTGAAATAATTCTGGGTTGTGGTGACTATGATAAAAGTAGTGCAGTGAATTTCTCCCCTAAAACGTTGCTTCACATATGAATGACTCCTTCGGAAATTAAATACCTTGGGAAATCACTTGAGATGAGACAATTAATATTAGGACCATAACTGCTGTATTGCAACTTCATGACACGCAGGTTTTATTTATTTATTTTGCCCTCTTCTCCCTTCTGGGTTGTTTGGTTTGTTGGGGTTTTTTTTGCTTGTCTTTTTCTTTCTGGGCTCCAGTTTTCTACGAGCAGATTGTGGTTGCCTTCAATTCATCTGTTAACTGAAATTACCCTCCAAGCGCTGAAAGGAGGTGTTGGACTCAGCGCAGAAGTGGGCTCTGGCACACAGGGAGATAATTTGGGAAGTAGCTGTGACTCAGGGTACAGCTCCTCCTGCGCTCCCTTCACTCACATAAGGTAGGGAAGAGGTGGGGGTGCAAAGTGCGTTCTCTCACCCGTTCTCAGGGTGCAGCTGGCCCAGGCTGCCTAGCAGACTGGGTTGCTTTCATCGCCTTCAAAGAGGGTTTCAGGGACTAGAAAAGAGCATGTTAGCAAGAAATGATACACCAAGCATGGAACAAATTCTATCGTACCCTCCACAGAAAGACCAAGCTGGTGAAAATTAACGGGCCATTTATGCAATATCCTTTGAACATGAGCAAAAGGGAACCTTCCTGAGAAAACAGAGGCATCTCCTCTCAAATTAATCCATGCCATCGAACTGCTGCAACTGAGAAGACCATTTGTTCCCAACTGTTTAACTTTGCCACATTTTGTACCACCTGCAATGACATTTCATTACTGTGGAGTGACAGCAGCAAAACCACCATGCAGCTATCAGCAGGAAAGGAAATTAGTGATGATTATGATTAACAAAACAGCTCTGACTTAGCCAATGCTGAGAGACAACAGCTTCCAAAGGAATCAAATACTGCAAGCACCAGGAATGAAATATCAGCACCACCCTGTGGTTCCCTCGACCTGCTTCCTCCTTGTTTGGGTCAAAAGTGGCTGGACGTGGCCAGCCAAACTCAGAAGGAAGAGCATCCTTTCCTTCTGGACTTCCTCCAGTCTTCTTTCACGTGGCTGATAGGAAAAACTCACCCTGCTGCCCTCCTGGCCTGAATGACATCCAAAAAGCTATTCAGGAAAGGGAGGAGGTTTTGGGGGACTTGGGGCAATCCCTAATGAATGCCCTGCTTGTCTGCAGCCGACGTTCTGTTCCGTCTTCTTCGTGTTTGCAGCAATTTGAATTGTTCCCACAGGGCGATGCAATCTGATGGCAAGCTTAAGGGAACCCAATTGAAATCTAACTGTGGTTCTGTCACAGTTTTTAAAGATTTCCCTGTTCTTTTCGTCTCTGATTCAGACAATTAGCTGGAAAATGGGTGTAAGTGTGAAAGAAGACCTTTCCTGTGAAAATCAACATATGCAACAAGCCCTCTCCTAATTGGAGTGGTTTGGTTGTGCAAATCAGTACACAAATGCTATCCTTATTTTAGCAGAGTCTTCATTAAGGTATCAAATTAAGAAAAAATGAGACTAGCTGCATATCCTTATGGTATAATTTTCTTTGTTGCAGCAAATACTGAAGTCATTTCAACTAAACTGCTGGATTCATATAAAAGCAATAAATGCCGTTCAGGAAGATGCTGATGATGAATCAACAGCTGTGAGGCTACCTGTGCTTGCCTCTGTACAGCCTGAAAGTTAAAACAATCAACAAAATACAGACTGGGCTTCCATGCCAAACTTTTTCGCTAATAAAGAGGAAAAGTTCCTACACATAGATTACTAAAATAAATGCAAATGTTCTTTCATTTTCTTTCCACATTAACAAGTCTTCCAAGGATTTTACAAATTTGTGTATGAAATCCTGTTAATCTTTGACTGCATTTTTCTACCTTTTCAGAAAACTCAAAAAGTGACAGATACATAACTAAGGGCTGGGATTTAACACCCCCAAAATGACTCACCCTTTCCTTCTGACCAAATGGTATAATGAAATCCAAATAATAAATTTATCCAAAATACCAAGTTTTAGGATGCATGTGACCATCTGTGATACAGGGTGTTGTTACCACCTCCACGCTGGTTAACCAAAACATCATGAGGAGACACTACAGATGCACTCCAACAAAACATCGACTTCGAGCAGACGCTCAGAAAGGAGCAACCACAGCCACAGCAAATCACATCACTGGTCCAGTTAGCTCAGCCAGCTGTCCTGAAGAAGACCCTTGCCACCAATTCAAAGGAAAAGGCAAGTACTAAACAGTGAACAGCTGGGATCCCAGAGCACCCTATTCCTCACCATAAAAAGCAGGGGACTGTGTAGCAAGTCATTTTTATCAAAGTTCAGGTTTCTAGAGTTACTTCCTTCCCACACTTTGAATTACCTCTAATTTGGGTGACTTCAAACTTTTGTTAGTTTTGGGGCGGGGTTGAGGAAAGAATGAGAAGGAATCTGTGTAGGAGTCTGTCGGACTGAGTGATTAGTTTAATACTGCTGAGATTTTATTGTAACATTAATGATGTGTTATGGTGCCTAAGGTCCTGGATAAGCATCATTTATTATTTTAAATCTAAATAAGTAAATAAATACAAGAGGCACATGAGAAGCTTCTTGCTTAATCTTATCAGCACTGTGGCATAACCACAGTCATAATAAAATTAAAATACATTATATATTCTACCAATTTAGGAAACTACACACATTGAGATTCTGATTTTATTTAAACACTAAGGAAAACATCAAGATGATGAAATTTGTCAGCGAAGTGTATATTGCCACTCTACTAATTTACTAAGAGAGTAAAGAAGGGATTCAGGACACCATATGGGAAATGCAATTATCCCTTTCCCTTCATTACAAGATAGATTACTGAATGAACATTTTGAATCTTGTATGTACAGCAAATCTTATCAAAACCAGTAATGTCCTACGCTACTTCTTCCTTCAGACTGCTGCGTATGAGCTTTTAAAGTGTAGTAAAAAGAAATAATTTGCAGTCAATCTAGAAAAATAAATCTAGCTCAAGGTTTACATTTTTCCATTTTTTCCAACTTTAAATTTGTGGAGAGAGGATTACTGTTTTTCCCACTACCATAAGTATTTTTTCCTTTTTTTTTTTTTAATGTGAGCAGAAAACGTCTGGCTGCCCACTGCCACATATTTTATACATTTTGAAAACCCTGTGGGCATTTTGAGTGCAGCTGTAAGTAAGCAATTGGTAATGCAGCTGGTGAGCGTGACCCATTCTGTATTTGTCGGGAACACGTATTTTCAGGAGGTAATCTGACCCTTCATTGTGACAGAGAAGGCATAGCAACAATTAAGTCAGAAGTAGTTTAACAATGAGTATCATCATAGAAGCAATTGTATTAATATATTAACATTATCAAATTCCATATTAGTTCTGGGTAGGGAGATAGCTTTTGTACACCCACTCCGAAGGCTTACTCAATCTAATGCCATCTCAAAACCAGACAAATCTCAGGGAAAAAAAAAGGACACAAATGCTAAAAAAGACAGAATGCTCTAGTCCATGAGGCTCTATACTGTACAGGGTTTTTGAATAAGGTCACTGCAGAGTATCTGAGTTTCTTCTTCATGGAAAATTCCTGTTGAACCAGTAAGAGTTCTGGCCATCTAAAGGACAAAGAAATGACAGACCTTGGCCGCACACAGTTACATGTCAAGGTACGAATTGGTCAGTTTAGTTGAACTGGTGCAAGATCCCCAATGGAAACTTAAAAAGATCACATTTCCCCCCATTTAGGCAGAGAAAATTGCCCCCTTTTTAAATTGGTGTAGTTCCTGCATTCAGGCAGGGCCTTTATTTCTGTTTTTTTTCCTCCCATTCTTCTTGTCTTTGGAGAATCTGGTTACCATGAGAATTTTCCATCTTATATAGCTACACCGTGGATAAAGCACAAGGTGCTATAGGACTACGGAGGGCTACAGAGCACCGCAGCTTACATTTCCATTTCTTCTTGGTATGATTCAGCTTATTACAAAAACTTTTTTTAAAAAAAGTAATTTTTCTCTTCTCCCATCTTTCTGTCTATGTATTTCATGCAGTTAGAAGCAGTGCCACATTCCTGCCCTGTACATGCAGTGCTATGTCTACAGTGAGATCAGACTTTTGATTATGCTCAAAAGTTACTTTTCCAGTAATTACTTCACACGTCTATGCATATGGTTATCTAGCTAGCTGAAACCCATTTCTGACTGCGATTATTTTTCTTTCCATGGCCTTAATGGAAAGATGCAAGGAAACAGCTTTAGACTGACTTTCAGAAATGAGTCCTTCTCATCAGGAATTAGTGTTCCATTGAATTTCACCAACAAGGTCATTAAAATTTGAAGAATATGAGATGCTACAACGCAGCCAGGTGGCCCATGCCAAAGGAAAGGGGGGGGATGTTTCCTTTGTGTCTGGTGTAATTTTCAGCAGATACATCGTATTTTTACTTGCCTGTATTTCATGACTAATTCTATTGGAAATGCTGTTACCTTTGCAAACCCATTTAGCAGACCTGCTTTTCTAAACGTGACACACCTTAACAGATGACATATCCTTTTCATAGTCTGAAAAGCATTTTTTTCTGAAATTTTCTGACTAGAATTTATTTCAGCACTGCTTACGCCCAAAGCCCCGTAAGGAAGTTGGTGCCCCTAAGGTGAGTGCTACACACCAGTGGTCTCCATTTCAGATTTCGGGATTTGGTGGTGCGAAAGCTCACGCTCCCTTACCAGATTTGAATGACCCAAGTGTAGCCACACTCCAAGGACAGGGTGAGATCTGAGCCTTTTCAATTTTCCCCTGCCACCAGACCAAGCACATTGCTGAAGTACATTCACTCCAGTAGCTGCAGATGTTTGCACTTTCAGAGAATGAGGAAATACTTCCTTCACAGAAAACAAGCAGAGTTCATCCAGCACTGCTGAACTAAGTGTAAGTGCAGCCCATGCCCAGCGCTGCTGACCGCTAGTAAGGACACCCCAGGCTGTGCAAAGCAGACGGGCTTTCCTACTAGCTGCCTGCCGCTTGCCCCAGGGAACGCCTGGCAGACAGAAAAGCAGCTGAGGTGCAATTCCCTTCGTCTTGTACTCAGGGCCACGCTGTATCCCCGAAAGGCAAACGGGACTGATGGTGCCTGTCCATGTGTAGTTCAGGTTCGCTCCATTCCTTTGGACAAATGGAGATTTAAAAGAACTACCTATTCTTCAATGCAATTAAGCCAAACCTATGACACTCTCAACTTTCAAAAAGTAAGACACTGGGTTTTCCTAAAGCAGAAACGATTCATGATCCAGAAACATGTATAATGTCATGATGGTAACATCCACTGGTATCCGTCTACCTGAGACTCCCAGACCCATCTTACATTTAGTGAGAAAATGCACAGAACCAATGCTTTACTTCGTTAGCCTCTCCTCAGCTAATTTTCTTTTAAATTTCATTTTCAATCCTTTCTGCATTGCAGAGAAGTATGCATCAACAGACCAGAATTAAAAAGGTGACAAACTGTGAAGAATTAAAACTTCTAATTTAACAGATGAGCAACTGCAAATAACAAAATCTCAGACAAACACAATTTTAATGAAAGGTGACATACTGGAGATAGGAGGTTTTTTCCCTCTTTCTTCATCAGGTAACAACAAATTAGTTTAGGAAGCCATACCATAATGCTGTGAATGCAATAACAAATTCATATCCTGTGCTGTTGGTTTTGTTTGCTTGTTTGCTTTCTGAAACCATATATGACACTTCTTTTGTAATAGTATATTTTCTTCACACTAGATGTGTCAACATTTGTTCATGTCTGGACTAGCTCTCATTCTTATTACGATCAGGTACAGCTCTTATTTTTCATCTCCTCAGCGGAGCTTTACATTTTAGCCTGCTGAGCGAAGGGGGGAGGGCTGGCACTGCAGCAGCCTTTCTGAAGTTTTCCAGCACCTGGTGACATATAACATGTAGAGAACTGGCTGGATATATGTTGGCCACCTGCTAGTAATGAAATCTTCCAGTGTGATAAACATCAGAAGGAAAATTAACATGTATGTGAAAGAACATACTGAGCATGAAGTAACACTCCTTTACTCCTTCTAGTGGGGCTAAATCCAGGTCAGTCATAAACACGAGTGGCTTGCCTGCAATCAACAAGCAACCAAGCCTTACAGAAGTCAATGAGCAGCCACCCTGATTTACGCCACTTTGGGACTCTGGCCCAGTCAAATGCCATCTACCTATCTCAGAGACGAATGCAGTACTCACTGAGTACAGCCAGCAGTGAATTAAAAAGCCAGCAGAGTGCTAAAGCCTACTTTAAAAGAACTAGCACTACCTCCGTTTACTCAAAGGGTGTAATTTAGATCGATGCATGTGAATTTTCTAGGCGATTCACCTACCGTTGGTAAGCATCACTTGGCTACCTCTCAGAGGATCACATTGAAATAAGTTTTCAGATGTATGCTATTAAACTCAAGTGAGCACAAAGAGAGGCTGAACCATTTCAAACGACTTACTAACAAAATACTGTGTTTACTACATCGCAGGTGGTCACCATGCGTAGCATTAGGAAGGCCTTAACTTAAAATGCATTGTCATACATAAGATCACTGAAATAGCTCTTTTTGTCCTACGGTGCTTCAAAGTATAAAGCATGACAAAGATTTTCGTAATTTATAATTATGTGAACCAAATATAAAAAAATTTGATGCAGCTCCTATGCGTGAGATTTCCAGCCTAGCAACTGGGACTCTCTGAGGTATCAGAGTCAACTCCCAGCATCACCTCCAGCTAGCAGTCCCACATCTAGCTTCCTCAATGGTTCATAACATTCATGGTATGAATTCCCCTAGATAGCAGAGGACCCTAATTTTCACCTACTCTCTACGCGTATACTTGAAAGTAACTCTCTCATTTATTTCCATACCCATGGCAGGTGCCACACTAAATCAACCAGTGGGAGCCTCTCACATGCACCTCTGCCTCACTGGGTATTAATGAGGTTTTCCATTTAACTTCCATTAGGGAATGATTTCATGAATTCAGCATATGGGACTTACTGTTTAAATTGTTTACAAGTGACACTTTGGCTCTGCAAACATAAAGTATATATGACAATGGGGGCTGTTTGCCTATGTAATCCATCTGTGATTAATTGCTGTGTATTTTATGTAATAATCTGAATTTAAAGCAGATGCCACAACTTATATTTTTCCCCTCTGACACATAATATATGTTACAGCATGAACTAGCGATGCCTGTTAAGACTGCAGCTAAATCTCATCCAAAATGAGTCTGGTTTATGCATGTTTGGGGAAAAAGGACTTTACCAGTTAACAGCATCTTAAAATAAATAATGGAACTGGGAGGTCATTTTGCTTATATGATACCTGGCAATTGAAAGGCCAAGAAGTATTAGCAAGCAAATATTGGAAATTTTTGGAAGAAATAGCTCAGATGCGTGCAGTGTAGGTGAAGGAAAATTATCACTTACAGCTACTCATGAAGTCAAATGACAGCCATTCATTTTACAGCACCATTGAACTAAACACATTTATTTCTCACAGCAGCTAGGGACAGTGGTCTGGACTGTTACCCATCGTGCTGACTTGGTACAAACACAAATCAGAGAGACACAAACTCTGTCCTTACTATTTACCATCAAAACATAAAAGACACTTAATGATTTGGAGGAGCACATGAGAACATCATAGCAATATTTTAATCAGCAAGATAAGCAGCTGTCTCTGCACGCTGGGAGAATTAACGTCAGGTTTTGGGAGGCATTGTGGAATGGGGAAATCCGATAGATACAAGGTCTTTGATTGTTCATGACCGATTGGTTCCAAGCTGGGAGGGCAGAAAACATTAACGTGCTTGTTTGAGATTTTAGCAAGAAGATAAGGAAGATTGACATCATAGGCTAAAGACAGCATTCTGAAGTACTCAAAAAAAGTTGGTAGGATGGAGATAGGTGATAAAGACAAGCAAAAAAATGTTTTTTAACAAAGGAGGGAGTTAGAACAAAGGTAAATGCAACACAAAAAAGTAACATTGTCAAAGAAGCAAGGTAGGGAAGGGATATTTGCAGCTGTATTTGGGTAAATAAGAGCCGGCAAAATTTAGATGCATTGAGTCACCTGAAGGACCTTACAATGGATGAATCAGGAGTTAATGTGTTTCCTGATATTAAATGTGAAGGAGAAGGAAGAGTGAGAAGTAGCTGGAGATCTGGACAAGGACAAGAATGATTTGCTGAGTGGGAAAGAGTTTGAGAGTAAAATCATACCTGCATTATCTAGAGACAGAGGCTGAGATGAATGAGCAGCTATGGAAAAGTGGACGGAATATGACCAGGAAAGACCAGGGGATGGGTCAGACAGGTTTCTCCTCTTCCTATCTTAGAGGAAGAAGCAGAGGAGAAACCTCTGTGCATTTCTAGCAACTTCAGCCCTGACCTACTGTTGAAATCATTCCTGTCACACTAAACCAGAGTGTGGACCCTTGTCTTGAGAAGCAGACTATCAGTCAAACAACATAACTAGTCAATACGAGCATCAAAGACTGCAGTTCTGCCTCCTGAGCAATTTTTAGCACAGCAGGCAGTGTCAGGGCCATCCCTGCACCGTCTCGGTGACTGCTCAGTTCCAGGCTAATGAGCAGGATTCACAAGACTAAGTGATCTGAAGTGGCCCAACTGCACACCCTTCACACGGTGTGCAAGCACTGCCCCATTCTATTTATTGCTCTTTAAATAAAAAGGAACATCCTCCCTGGGGAAGTACAGTACTTATTAGCTGTTCTCATGAGGATTGTTATTTACCTTCCAAGCTACCTCATTTTGCTGCAGATTCTTCTTTGAATCTGCCTATTGACACATTCAGCACTTTTTATTCCGGAATATTTTTTCTCATCAGCCTCTGTAGATCTTTTCAAGTGGGTGACTGAGCCCTAACATATGCTTCCACAGTCAGATAGGACTTCCTCCTAAATCACTGCTAAAATAGTAATATAGAAAAGCCTAGATCCTACTATTCTCTGTAAGATCAAAATCTGGTAACAAACTCCCACTCACTACAGAAGTCAGATCCTGCAGCAGGGGGTCTTGGCTCCCCTGGCTCTAATGGGGGAGGGTCTCTAAATCAGACATTTCCTTAAGAAATTAACTATGGTGCTGACTTTATCAGAAAGAGGAAAAGAATAGGTGTCCCACTTGTTGCAGCTTCTTTCTGTTGCACCACATATTAAATAATAAGCCTGAATATTAATTCAACAGGGACTAAATGTGATATAGAAATTATGCATAAACTACAGCATTCATTCAGATTAACAAAAATATTGATGGTACGATGCAGAACCATCTGTACTGTGCCATATGTCAGGTAGAAGGACAAATAAAAATCCAAAAAGATCATTAATAATCTTTCAGAGAATAGTTAAATATTTTCAATAAATTAGATTTATGGAGATCACTACATTTTTTTAAGCAGGAACATACTGTTGCCACTATTTATGTGTCAGATGCAGACTTAATGTGGAATATGTCACCTAATTATCTTAAATAACACTTAAGTAACTCCACAGGGTTTTATGAAAACCTTCTCTATTATGTAGTAAATTTAGAAGACTGGGAACAGGCTATCCAAATTCCTACCTCTCTTAATTTCAAGGTAAAGAGGAAACAGGAGCCCAAGTACAATTCAGATTCTGGAATCCTTGTAGGTGCTGCGAAACAGACATTCTCAACTCTAAAAAACTAAAGGTAAAGGGAGAGGGGAAGTTGTAAGTCACGTAAGCCATAAGAACTGCTTTTTGGGAGGTTCCAGGGACTCATGGTGCCTTTGGAAGCAAGTGGGATCTTGCTGTACAAAACTCTTCCTAAAAATCAGGTCTGTTCACTATAGCTAATAATAGAAAGTACCATCACTTTGATAAAGTAATCCTCAGAGAACGTGAACCAGGCAGTCAGGCTGCCTGTCTGCACAAGTTCCCTGAAAATAGAGCTGTTGGAAGAAACCAAGAAAAATAGTTGGCAAGCACCTGCAGAAGGTGAGATAGAAAGACCAGTCAGACCCTTTCATGCCTCAGCAAGATTGTACAAAGCGGTGTAAAATATTCTGTGAGGAATAATCTAGTTAGAAATTTTCTGCATTATCCATTAACATGAGGTTTCCATTGATTCCTTTACTTCCTTACAGATAGAAATACATCTTAATGTCCTAGAGACTTTCCCAACAACTTTTTCTTAATCACATTCCTCCCATTCCTTTGTAAGCAATCTATTTCCATTTTGTTTGTGCACATTTGGCATTACTAGATTCTAACACCTCTTCTTGTCTCCCAAACAAACCACGTTTCAGTCTTCTAATATTTCATCTTAAGTAAATCCCTCCAACTATAATAGCTCATCTTTGAATGCCATTCAATTTGCCAAGATATTTATCTCCAGTGAATGTACCCCTATATCTAAAAAGCCACAGAAGGGAACCTTACTTTTCTGCTCCACAGCAGAACGATTCTGTATGCTTCCCTAACTTTTCGCTGCTATGCTGCAAAATCTTCTCTGATTTCTGATCTGCTGTCTCCCTGAAGTTTGGTGGTGCTATGCTTTGCTAGGGCTCTCCCTCCCACTGAATCTCTTTTGTATGAATTTCCTCTAGATATACTTACCTTTCATTTTCAACGGCTCTAAGGCTTCTACGGCTTTGCTGTTATTTTTGGTCTATACTTAAAGCTCTTTTTCCTTTGGTTTGGAGCTCTGGTATTTGCAACTCTTCACAAGTTAATGTCATCTATGGATTTAATTAATTTTATTTTTCTGCCCTTTTTATAAGCAGTAACATAAGTGTCTTATAAGATGACATTAAACACATCAAACATTCTTGTAGCAGCCTGTACACTGCTACTTTATAATTTAGTTATTCATCCTTCTTCCACATTTCGATGCATATTGCATGTCCGTACACAAACCAATTGCTTCAGGAGCACGTTTTCAGATACTTGAAGAATTCCTGTAATTCATATCACACCCATCATGCTCTCCCCAGTGCCTCATGCTGCAATTCATTTGCAAGAACAACACTTGAATTTGAGTGGCAAGGTCTATCCTCTGTGAACCCAAATCACTTCTTGTTTATGTCTCTAGATCATTAGGGCTTTCATCAGTAGTCATTTTGTTAATTGGGGTAGGGGGAGACGGGGGCTAACACCTTCACACAGTTGAATTGCACTGGTAGTCTCTCTTTCTGGCATCACAAGTAGGAGACCCTGCCATCTGTACCTGCTGTACCTCGAACACCACTCTGAGGCCACTCAGACCCTCATGGGGAGATGGGGGCTGGAGAGGAAGGCAGGACCGCACTAATGTAGAAATGCAGTTTCTGGACCTGCACAATACAGATGCTTTAAACAAATATATTTGTATGGCAGAGCGTGCTATAATCTACTGTATGTACAAGGCATCCTGGCACAGATCTTTGCTAGGCTGCTTAATTCACTGGAACTATGAACATTCAGGGTTAGCTGCAGGATCAAGACCATAGTCAGGTGCTCTGCAGACATGAGATAGCGGAAAATCCAGCTGCAGAGCAATGCAAGCGTGGGCAGCGCGTTGGGCAAATTGTGTCGTCAGTCCTGCAAACACTTGAGTCTCTGACATGTGAAAATGGAGGGACACACAAAGCAGCAAAAGCTACATTCTATCCAAACACTGAGGTTGTCAGGCATTGAGAGCATCACTACCTGATGAAATTTTCTCTCTAAGGAACAAATCAGTTTCCAATCCGATTTTTTCAGAAGCAGAGACTAAAGATCAGTTTTAGAACCTACTTTCCCTGTCTTTTTAGCCAGGTAAAGATGGCCACAGAAGTCTGTGGCTACAACCATCTGACAAAATGTAAGCACACAAGGAAGTTTTTGGTTCTGGAACATCAGATGTTGCACTAGCAGGCGTTCCCCATCTCCTCCGAAGGTGAGAGCAGGCAGGCAGGCGCTAGGGCGTTGTAAGCACTGATCCGCGTGCAACGTTCAGCGCGACAGCCGCGGGTATAACCAGCAGCCTTGCAGCAGGGACACTGCCCCGATTCAGACTTGCGGGTGTTTACTGGGGGTCCCAGCTCTTCCCAGCCATCGGGAGCCTGCTGGGAAAGGGAAGCTGCTGTCCTCAGCAGGAGCTGGGGACAAGGTCTCCGCTTCTGAAATACGAGTGAGGAAGAGCTGTGAAAGTGGAGTCCTCCTGCTTATTACATTCCGAGCTATTTCATGCAATCCTGGGAATACAGATATTTTAGAATTTAGAGTTTTAAACGTCGGTATTGAAGGTTTGCTCAATCCATGCTGTTTCTCTGTAGCTGGTGTTTATTCTACCTAGCTTGGAAAAGCAACTCAGTGTTCTCTCTGTGAGTGTATATACGTGTGTGTGTATGCGCATATACATTAAAAATGCATATGTTTATAAAATACACATATAGTACTTCCCTTAGTTTCAGAACGTCATTCCCTGTGGCCTTACCTCTATTACACACATCATTCATTAGATTATGAAAACCATTAATGTCAGGCAGCAGAACCAAATGAATTCACTAAGGGACCACCATTACCATATCAAGTAGCTATTTCTCAGCTAAATATTCCTGACAGCCCTCATTACATATGATGGATGGGCTTTATAAGAGGTAGTAGTTCCAGAAGAAAATAAAATCTCAGCATTCTACCACATGTGGCCCAATAACTAGATATCATTTTTTGACTGTCTATTTGCATTTCTTTCCTTTTTATTCTTTCAGAATGAAAGAGTTGTAAAACTCACAAATAGATTAACTGCATAATTCAAAATTCATTAAAAATTGTGAGCCTAATTTAGCCTAGTTTCTGAATTCTGCAGGTGCTTTAGTCATGGGATATGATATCAAACACTGTGTGTCATCATAGCTGTACTGCCAGCAGCCTGTCAGAAAGAAAAAGATATAACTGAAAACAACTCAAAACGCAAGAAAGGCTAGATTTTAAAAGGCCAAGTACTGCAGAAACTTTTTATGAGTTGACACCCAACATTTTCTAAGGTAAGAAACCAGACTCTGAAAGAAAAAAAAATCCTGTAGCAATGCCTTCAGGAGTCAGTGAAAAGTTATTGCAGTGCCTCATGAACAACGGGCAATTGCACCTGGAGCCACAAACAAGCACGTGTAAGTACCAACATGTGCAGTCTCCTGCTAGGTGGGCACATCTGTGGCAACTGATAACACCCTTCTATGGGGATACAGACCACCGTACTTCATTTTAGAATATGATAGATTTAGAATACTCCTCCTTCCATACTATTCATGAAGATGTTCGTTAAGATGCAGCTTCTCCAAGGACACCTACCGCTCTCCTTATTGTCCTTCAAATGTCACGCTTTATATGGGGTTTTTACTTGGCCCATACAACATTGTGCATATTTGAAACAAAGTACATTAACTTCCCACATCTATTTTCATGGGAATCACTGTCAAGTGTTTCGCTAAAATCTAAGTACATTTCTCCTGTGGTCCTTTCATGTACTGATTTCAAGTTTTTTTCAAAAAATGCAATAAAATCTGTCTAGCATTATTTATTATCAATACTGTTAAATTTTCATGGTTCTGTTACCCTCTAAATCTGAAGTGATTTGACTTAAATGAGGCAGACAACTCCTTTGCAAACCAAATTATAAAACAGCAGGGTCTTAATTTTATTATTATTCAGAAATGAGTATTATCGCAGAATCAGAAAATAGACTGGACACCCACTGCACAATGATCACCAGTGCCACATGCTGCTGTGGCAGGAGGATGCATTAGCCAGTTTCTTTTCCCAAATTTAACTCCTACCTACTACTTGTTAACTTGTTTCAGTTACTTTTTTGTTTTTCCACTGTTATTTAGAGGAAAAGTCTTACCAGTAACAGAGATTGATTAGAACAAGTCATGTAAAACCAGAGTGAGATACAGGGAAGCCATTCTTTCAAAAATTGCTGAAATCATTGGAATAACACTGTTTAACTCCCAAAAGAACTTTTTCCCTTCCAGTATAATTCTCTAGCATTTGTATGCACAAGTCCTGAGTGCTAAGAACACTTCTGAGATACCTCCAACCAGCCCAGGAAAGAGCCCAGAGGTTTTTTTAAATGGCTCATTGTTTTAGTAACTACTATTTTTTTTGTGCTCAAACTGAATAAAGTGTGCTTTTTTTCTCAGTGTGTGATTCGTCAGAAATACAGTGCTCATCCTTTGAAAATCAGTGCTTTAAAGAAAATGAAATTTGCCACCCAAAAATTAAAGGGCCCAAAATAAATGCTTACCTTTGAAAACCCTGTCTGATACAATTCTAAGCAATTACAAAACTACAGAAAAGTGGCTAGCTAGCAGTAGCATTTTCAACAATGTAGCCCAAGATCCCTGGCCAAGATGCGTATTGAGGTATCTTAGATTTTAATGGAGCTGTAATGAAATATAATGACAGTGATACTTACTGACTATGAAAGCACTAAAATATTTACAGTTACCTTTCCCAAGCAATTAACTTGAGCATAATATTAATGGAATAGTGACATTTCCTATGCAAAAAGAAAACTGTAAGGGCATATTTTCAAGACATACTTGAATATTTTCCTTCAGACTGCCTCAGATTTGATCTAGTATTAACAGTTACCTTGAAATGAAAATGAATCATTAGTGATACAAGCTCAGCGCAGGAGAATCAACTCTGCCACATGTTGCTTGTGAAATGTTATTTTAAATACTCAGTTCTCATCAACCAGTCTGAACAATAAATCACAGAAGAGTTCACAGATGATGTAAACTGTCAAACAAGAGTAAATATATTCATTGCTTTAACCTTCATGATTACCTGTGTGTCCTGATATATTAATTCTCATAAGTCTCACTACCTGGACAATTGTTTAAACAGAAGTTTATATACAAAGCTATGATATATCTTGAGAATTTAGAGCTGAGAATTGATTTAGAAGGGCTAAAATCTTCATCTTCCCCAGCTAGATAACACTTCAGAAATCTTTCCACTGACCTGTGGGAGTCAATAGGTCTGGGGAAGAAGGTGGTATGCTTAAGACACACCAAAACAGCCATTGGTCTAGTTCTGCCACTGAGCTGATTTTCCTGTGCTCTTCTTCATGGCATTTCATTTATTTATCGTTTCATTTCTCTATCTGCAGAAGAGGGACACTAATACTGGCCTCTTTCATAAAATGCTTTCAGGCTTATGTACAAGAAATACAATGAAGTCTAGGTATTATTTATCATGGCCCATTCTTATATCACACATAAATCCAGAAATAGTTACAGATCAGTAGACAGATCCACTTTTGTAAGTCTTGAATAGCAGAAGATGTAGCAGATGTTCTGTATTGTTAGAAAAAAAGATGAACAGGCAGACCAGAAAATAAATCACTCTTGTGTCTTCTCCTTATAAGAAGTTCCTATGCATCTTTCCACAAGGAGTGATTGATGATTCAGCCATTTCCATCCTTCTGGACCTCAGCCTTGACAAATGCCATTCACTCTGCAACTTCATGCACAAGAATATTAGAAAGTATTTAGACATAGTCAATACACAGACATTCCAGCAACACCTCTCCAGATTATAGACAGAGATATGTACAACGTCACGGAGTTAGACTTGAGAGTATATAGTGGTTTACAGAACATTTTCAGTATGGTTTACAGAACATTTTCAGTATGGTTTACAAATATTTTCATGTTGCAGTGTATTGAGTCAAAATTAACACATTCAGAAGAAACATTAACTGGAGGTCCTGGAGTTTGTAGGGTGCAAGCCAGCAAGCAGCGTGCTTTACTTCCACTGCCACCTTGGGCTGTTTGCTTTCCCCGACCAGCCTCTGCACACAGCAGTAACCCATACCAAGAGGAAGCTGCGGTCTCAGTGGTGGTGCTCCCTTTTACCTCTCAGGAGATTTTTCAAGACAGGCTGCAATCAGGGGCAGTGACTTGCAAACCCCCTGGAGCTCCGCTGCAGGCACCCCGCTCTCCTGACAGCAAGTGGGCTGTGCAGATAGACAGCAGCCACCTCATGAATGTTTGATGGCAGTGTTGCCAGTGGTATGTATGTTATTTTTACACAGATTTACACCTGCGTGGTCAATAAAAACAAGAGCTGTTCAGACATAAGTGGCACAGCTACACAGTAAAACAGCGGGAGCCTGTAACCGATGCGCACACTGCTTTCGTGCCAGCCCTGCTCATCGCGGTGCTTGCTGAGAAGATCCTCAAGGCATGCCATGGCCTGTTCTCTCTGACTTTGAAAATCTACAGTCACTTAATCCCACCTGAATCCTTTCCCTCTTGTAGGATTGACTGCTTTGTGTTCCTAGAGACATGCAGCCGCAGCAGATCTCCAATCAACAGACTAATTCCAATTAGAGTTTCATTTTCAGAAGGGTGTGGTGCAGAAAAGTGAAAAGAAGCAGATGTAAAATAACTTATTCTTATCTTCATATGCATTTGGGAAACCATGCAATGCAGGACCAGAACAGGTAGTTTTCTTCTAACATGGGACAAGGCATTGGCTGGATCAGAGTTGTTCCCAGCTTATTCCAGTATTTCATTTACAGCTCAGAGTGTACATGGGAATATCAGGCTCTGATATCTTGACATAGTATGTACTTTCTGGGAGGATATGTCAAAATAGAAGGTCTAAGTCTCTGCTGTGAAATTTCCCCTGCTGAGAAAATAGCTAACAATTTTCTACATAAAATTTCCCTCTTGCTTTCTCTCTCTCAGGTTTATGAAGAGCAGACATGTATTGGAGCCTTCAGAAGCACTGCCTTTTGGGAGACTCGTATTTCTTTGTGAAGCTCTTCACACTGACAGTTAGTCAGGAGGGACAGGAAGAGCAACAGAAGGGTACCTCTTGAGGAATGAGACACAGAACTGTGAAGAGAAATAAAGAAAAGGAGATAAGAGACAAATGTGAAGGCAGGAATGAGGGAATGAGGAAAGACCTGGAAAACTGAGAAAGACAATGATGAATCCTGGTAGGGATTCATAAAGAAAAGCTGAACACTTAAATAAAAGGAGAGGAATGTAGAGAAAAATGCTACAAACCATGGGGGGGGGGGGGGGGGGGAGGAGAGGCACGCAGCAGGGAGTAAAGAAAATAGAAACAGGAGAAGAAAAGGTATATGAGAAGGGATAAGTAAAATAGAAATATAAGTTTCTTAGGGGCTGGGGCCTGCAGAATAGGAAAAGGAAGAAGAAACTGAGAAAGTGAGTGTGTGCAGACTAAATGAATGCTCTCAGAAGCAGGGATATGGTGGTTGCCTTTAGCAAGCACACAGAACTCTAATCCTAAGCAGATACTGCCAGGAGCCTTAAAACTTGCCTGAAATAAGGCTTCAGGCCAGATGATGGAAATAAGCTCATGCAGGTATCATTAACGTACGATCTTCTTTTGGCTGTGAATGATGATAATGCATGAAGATTTGACCCTCTCCACAGCACCCAATACTGCAGTCGTAGAAATCTGGCAGCTCTGCCTCACCAATGCAACATTGAGATGATTTTGTTCTTTCTTTTCCAGTGATTTTTAGGCAATTATCCTTCTATTTCTAAACCCTTCATTTGCTGATTACCATAAATTTCCCACAGCACCTCCCATAATAACCCAAGACAAACAAAAGCACCAGCACATGAAAATTAGAGAAGGGAAACAGAACTGGAAACATGTCAAATAATCATATCCTCCTCCCTACAGAGAGCAAAACGCAAAATTAATCTTTTGTTGTGTGCATCTGGGAACTTCGATTATATGGTCAAAAAACCCACTTTTACATACATTTATCTCTTGATTAAGTAATAGAGCAATACCATATTGCATAGGGAAAGAATGTGTTTAAAATGGACAAAAGCTAAAGCTAAGAGTCTTTAAAACAGTAGTTTTAAAACAATACCAAAATCCTGTAATTCTCTGTGATGTTTTAGATCGCTACAGAGATTTCTTCCACTAAATATATTCGGTCTTTTCCAGTTCTTCCTCCTTTTCTCTTCTCCTCTCCGAAATGGGAGTGGAGAGATATGGAAACAGAACAGAAAAAGAATAACTGTCTTTATGCAGAGATGTGCTCTTATCAGAGCTGAAATAATGAAATGAACTGTCATTTTCATCCTAGAAAGGAGCAGGAAGTATAGGCACACATTTCTCATGACAGTCCCACCTCAAGTTTGGAAAAAGCGTTCAGCTAACCGTATCATAACACTGAGAATCGCTGAACTTCATTGTCAGGAAAGTTTGTCTTTTTTCCTCCCCCTTTACTCCTCCCTTCCTACTAACCATGAATCTAGTATTATCATGACTTGCACATAACTCTGAAGATGAATTAAAAAGCATGGCATGATTCCCAAGCATATCCATCCCAACAAAACACATATTTCAGATTTAGGAGTCTGCCTGGGAGAGAAATAGGTATCTATCAATGGCTGTGAATTTGAGCAAGAGTAGCTGACTCTAGCAGCAGGTGAGGAAGTGCAGAGAAATATCTTGTGGATCACAATGATGAATTTCTGTGCTTATAGACTTCCAATACATTAACATTATTTGCTTCCCTACATGTCCAAGTAAAGGCTGCTCGCTACTTGCCTTTGCAAAAAAGGGCTCATATGAAAAAAAAATATGACTAGTACTAATTCAGAAATACTGGACAAGTTAACGGGCCTCCTCTTTTTCCAAGTAATGCTTCCATGCAAGGATGTATGTTGGCACAGTTTGCCCTTTGCAAGTGCTATATTTTTCCCTACACACAATTATCCTTATACACACACTTCAGTAGGTTACGGCAAGCATAAAGCCTGCAGGTTTGCATGAGATGCCATGCTCCTACTGCTCTGAAACTACAACAAACGTACAAGGCCACTTGTAAAATCTAGTGAGCTCCTTAAAATCAACCTCTACTTCTTTAATATGCACAAAGGATGCCTTATATGACAAAGACAATATCCAAATTTTTCTCATCCCACCAGCCAAAGTCACATGAAATTCAAGCACAAGTTTAAATGAGAAATCTACTGCTGTTTTAGTAGTCCAGGACAGCTAAAGTTTGGACATATTCGCAAGAAATCTTGTCCTTCCTTCCTCTGTAGAAGAGTTCAAGCAGAAATGAGCTATCTACAAGTCAGACAGGTCAAATCTGAAGTCTTCTCCAGTGAAAAGACATTCATCTAAATCACCTTTTGCTCCTAAAAAATATGAAATATATTAAAGCCCACAAAGTTATAAAATTTCTGTGACGGATGTAGAAGAGATAAACATGCCATCTATATTGTCTCAGTGTAACTTTTCCATTATTCAGCATAATGAAACCCAAAATAAACTGCAGGTTTTTTTTCCTAAATATTTCATGACTGTCTGCTGTCATAGTTTTCTTTTTAAAATGTAGTTGTTACAAAGGCCATGCTCCATTCAAGTATGCATCCCAGTCTTCCTGGAAACATGAAATACTTCTCAGTTCTACAGAATGTGAGATCCGAACCATACTTTCTTAGCAATATGCAGAGCGTATTTTCTAACATCCAAAGTTAAAAGCAGTACCCAAAACACTACAATGTATCTACTTAAGCAACTGAATGAATGCCAAATTGCTAATAAAAATCTCAGGTCCAAAGGCTCAGTCCAAATCAACTCACTCATTTTATTTTGCATTGGCCCTCAGAAGAACTGGGGAGCAAATAACACACATTAATCTATAAATTTTTATGAAATGCTGTGCCAGAGGAAATCTTTTGAAAGTATGGAGTACTCAAATGTTTGCTTCATGAGGACATGGTAGACACCATAAAGGTGTTTGCCACAAGAGGACTGTGCATATGAATCTTTACTTCCTCCCTCAGTGGCTGGATTTTCTGTGGAGGAGATTCAGAGACATTCCCCAAACTAATTAAGCAGACATCCAACATTATTAAGCTTTGTCCTGTGAGGCACAGAAAAGAACAGCCTGATCTTAGCAGTGCACAGCAACTGGGAAACAGAACAGCACTGCCTCAAACCTGTCTCTGCTCGGTGGTGCCTGAAAGGCGTTTGCAACTGACTGCTAACAGCGACTCCCATTAAATGGGTCGGTCAGCCACATGTTAAAGAATTAGTCATATAAAATAAATATTCTGGAGGGATATGATTTTCACAGTGTGCTGAGATACAGTCTGTCAGGTCTGAGTCTGGTCCATATCACATAACCACTTTTACGACTGAACAAACAGTACCCATGCTGACAGCAAAGGACTGAAAAATCCGAGATGGAGTTGTCTTACGGCGATTCCTACAGGTCACGATAGAAGTGGCAGGGGAAAACTTGCTTTGTTTCCTCCCAACCTGCTCACAAGCAAATATATTAATTCACTCTCCACAGCTCATGCTTTTTATTTAATGAAGAAGTTCTGTGGGGGAAAAAAACCCCAAACAACTGGAAACAGAGAACAGAATGAAGAATTTTGTCTAACTGTGGATAAAAGGCAAAATTTACCTACACAAAACTGCTTGTAGTTGCACAGAAAAACAGGAGTGTGAAAAACGGCAAGGGAAAAGGATTCTGTGGTGGAAGGAGACAGTAGCATTCATTGCTAGTTTAGGGTCCAGTTTCAATTTGTGTAAAACTCCGCTTAATAAGGTTGCCATTTTAAAAGTCCAAAATGTTAACCTAACGGAAATAATTCAATGACATTTTGCTAGATTTTCCTGTCACAAATTTGAGTTTTAGTGGCTTTCTTAAATAGACATTAATTGGTACATAAAAAAATTAGCAACGCACTCACCAGTGTAAGCTTGGGAGGCTTACGGAGCTGACAGGTAAGAGCAAAACCAGTTCCCAGAGGTACCTTCTCAGGTTGTGCTTGGAAACCACACTTCGTGACGTCACTGGAGAGGAAGTCTTAGGAAACGATCTCATGGGTTGCATTCCCATGTTCATTTTCTAAACTTGACTATTCAAATGCCTCTCTTTAGGGTTGGATTTGCTACTGCGGATATGGACTTGTGACATAAGCCCATCCTATGTGTTTTTTCAATTTAAATGCAGTGAAAACTGAAAATCTCCACTGATTTGTTAACTGTTCCCAGTCAGTATCAGAGACTTTTCCCATTTCTGCGGAAGGCACTGTGCTTCCCCTCAGCAGCATTGCCAGTGGTGCAGAACTTCCCTTGGAAATATTCTTGGAAGTTCTTACAACAATCTGAGAGCTGTTTTAGATAAAGAGCAGCAACCCATCTGCTCAGCTTTCTAGTTGGTCTCTTTCTTGCTCTCCGTATCTTGCCCAAAGCAGTATCGATAAGAAATGAAATTTTGCTGCTGTTGCTGCAGCTGCAGTTTCTTCCAAAAGAATCTTGTCTTCATCACCTGATCAACAAATCCAGTTTAGCAATGTCTACTAAGAAACACTTTCAGCACCTCTAGATAGGCACAAACTACATAAACCCCACAGATTTTAGGATGTAGTCAGGGCACTGTGACATTTGCTTTGCTAACTGAATAACATATTCAGTTCTTTTTCTTTTAATATTAGCATATAGGTATCTGAAATTCACCTATGCATATGCACAAATCTGAAGCAGTGTGCTGTTATATCTTACCTTAATGCGTTATCAGGGCCTAACCGACTTCACGTAGTTACTGATGTTCTGTAAGGCACGAACTGCCTAAAGAACTGTATCTGAATGTGGCCTGCAGGAATTCTGCTAGGGGTCTCACAATCTATTCTTTTGGGATATAACTATTCCCAAATGCATTCCCAATTACTTCTTTCCATGCACCTTCTGTCAAATCTCACTTTTCAAGTTATGAGAATTATGTACTTACTACAAAGTCTAATTCTTTTGAGTTAGATTGTGAAATTGTCCAGAATATTCTGTCTTTGAGCTTGATCAAGTCATTTTTCATTCCTTCCATCAACTCACTTCAACAAGCTTTTGTGTGTGGCATCATAAGGCATTTTCTATTACTTTCAGGACCATTTTTGCAGTTCTTTTTTACTCCTTCTCCAATTGTTTAACAATTTATAAGAGTCTGGAGTCTTGATCACAACAGAGTATTCCAGGGTCTGAGTCACCAATGCCATATGAAACCTATCTTTTCCAAATTATTAAGTCATGTTTTGCTTTTCTTTTCTGTACTGCACAAGTCCAAATGTCACTCAGAGGGATCAAGACGCTTCCCTTCTACTACTTTTTGATACCCGAATAATTGAACAATATGTCTGGTTGTTCCTACAAATAACCAGACTGAAAGGTTTTCAAAACAAAGGGAGAAAATCTTGTTACTTAATTTATGTTCGTGGAGTTGGAGTGGCTTACCATGAAAGGAAGACATATGACTAAGGCTATTTCTAAGAATATTTTAAATTAAAAAATCACAGGGAAAGGAGAGGCAAAGACTTAGTGGCCATCCATGACCCTACTGAGTCTTAAGTGCTCCAGAAAAACAAGACACATTGGACTGATGTTTTCTAACTCCCAAATTGTTAAATATTTGCTCTTGAGTAGATTTTCCACAGCTGTCCCTTTTTTGCACTTGATCTTCCTGCTTGATATCGGCCCATCAAACACAGTCCCCGCACACATGCTGCTCAGCTGCTGTATGTGCCCTTCAGTCTTCTTTAATTGAAGCACAGTTTGCACTCTTTACAGGGATTCCACAAGGACAAAATTTGTGCAGGCAAAATGCCAGAGCAATCTTCACTGGAAAGCCAGATGTTTCACTTCATCGGTTGGCTGGTTGGCAAGGTTTTACTAAGGGAGAAAAGGAGAGATCTGTGTCTTTTTCTTAAATCAGACCCAGACAGAGCTAATTCACTACTAAGTTACCAGCCTCAGATCTTGAAGTGAATTGTTTTTTTCACCATTCCTTTGGAATGCATTTGAAAGTAAAACAAGCAAAGCCCATCAAAAATAATTGTAATTCTGGGTAAAAAGAGAGACTTCCAGTGAGGTTTGAAAACCTTACAAATCGCTTCTCACTTAAGACATTCTTAAAAGACACATGCAGCAAAAATCTGTCATCTGAATAATAAAAAAAAAAAAGTATGACGGTTGTTCTTGTTAATTGTGTTTCGTTGTCTTATGACTAATTTATTAAGGACAATTGAGAAAGCTAAAGCATTTATAGTGATTTTCTATTTGTTTGGCTATTAAAGTTCCTCTGTGAAATGTATGTTTATTTAAAATATCTCCAGCAACCCATTTACAATACATTTGTTAAATTAGTTAAGAGACTTTAATTGGGCATTGGGGATTTGTTGTGCTATTCCCAAATCCGTTTACTAAAAATACATGAGAACACTGAGCAATTTATTTATAACCTTGTTGCATTAGGCCATTACCAACATCAGAGTTTTTTCTTAACATGTTTTTAATTTGCATTGACAAAATTCAAGCCATGTTTGCTTTTTTTCTATTTTTAATAGAGCAGCCTGCAAACTGTTTCTAGTTAAATACAGTAGAACCACCTGTTATATTTGGAACAGTGTTAATAGAAGCGGATTCCAGAAAAAAAGCAACAATATTGAGTCAGCAATAGAGAATATTGTCTTTCTCTCTTTTGTATCCCATTAAGATCAATAATTTGAGCAGTTAGCTCTATTTGAGATTACAAATGCACTGTACTACATTGGCATTATCATCAAATATTCACACACTTGTTTTGATCATATCCTATGCATTTCATACTACGTAAAACACAGCCTGTCAACAAAACTCAAGTTACACTGATTTGTTCGGTGACTGGCCTATTCTCACCATCATACTGAGCTGTTTTGCCAGACCCTGACATGCCAGTATCAGACCTACACGTATGAACCCGTTCCAAGAGACAAGAAAAATGAGGGTTTTTTAGAACCTTAGATTAAAAAAAGGCTACTTTCATCCAAACAAATGGAAAGAAAAGACAGTATTTCCAGCATCATGGCTAGAGTTCTAAACATCAGGATTTCTCCACAGTACAGAAGCCTAGATCTGTTTTGTTTGCCTCAGGTGTTAGAAATACAGGGATTATTTACAGGGTAGTTTTTCTACTGATTTCCAGATTATTTTATTTACGGTACTCTCCACATACCACGCTATCAAAGTTCAGTATGTTGTCTACAATGTATTCTGTGGATCTTTAGGTTTTCTCTTTAATATCTTAGTCGGCCAACAGGCAGCAATGTATGGTGGAGGGGTATAGACTTGGCTTAAGCAGAGGTAACCTGGGAATTCTGTCTGAGCTAAAAGCCTCAGACCTCTGAGAACGGATGACGGTGGGTTTCCAGAATTTCAGTTCCCCATCTTGTCTACAAGGTTCCCTGCTTGGCCACCACAGTTTTCCAGATGTTTGGGTTTTGGTTTTTTTTTTAATCGTCCTTCCTTTCATTAAACAATCATAAACAACCAAGTACCCCCACAGAAAAAGAAACACATTTTAATGTTTTGGGGTTTTTTAACCAAAGATCATTCTACGAGGTGAACCCCCAAATGAGTAAACTATGTAGCACACATTTAAGTAGAGGAAAGTTCATAGATTAAGCCCTTCCTCTTTTGAAGTAAGTGAGAGATTTGAAACCCATTCCTACTGAAGTGATTTACATATATAACGTGGTCAAATATGCTGGATTTTAAATATGCTATCTCCTACATAGACAATAAAGGGAATAACCTTCATGTCCCTGTAAAACTTCAGCAATAAAATAAGCAAGAATTTTGATCAATATGCACACATTACTAGGGGAAATTCTTCTACTTCAGCATCGATTTTAAGTTCAAAGCAGAGAATCTTGAGAAAAACGAACCAGATTCAAAGTTTCAGCCCTTCATTAGCTTATTCTACACCAGGGTCAAAAGGCAGCAACGGGGATTCAAATGCCACTCTGAGATGAGGATGTCTGCACACCTCTGCGGACAGGGCGTTCACGTCCAAGGTCAAGTTATTTCTAAACCAAAGTCTTACTGCTAGAAGAACACTGTAGAGGCAGATCTCTGTGTTCACCCAGAGCCCAGGAAAAGTCATCGGACCGCTACGCCAAGAAAAGTGGTTCATTCCCAGGAAACAGCATGTAATTAAATGTTTCGACTTTCCAGAACTAATTTTTTCTGTCTTGTTAAATCCAGTTGCTTTAACATAATTTTCACTCCTGCTGACACTGATCCGTTGTGATGTGATGAGTAAGTTAACAGCTGTAAATGTTAACAAGTAATTTATTTAAGCTGTTATAGAAGTCAGACTGCTTTCATGGTAGGGGAAATCAACACCATACTCTCTACGCCAAATAATTTTACTGAACATAATGTTGTATGAAGCTTGAGTTGTTTTCCATAGCCCAAAGAACAGCATTCTGTTATTATACAAAAAATTGCTGTCATTTTTCAAAGGACTGCACAGCCCTGGTACATGAGGAAAGTCCTGAACTGGTACAAATTAGCGTAAATGCATCCATTTCAATGGAGCTATTCCAATTTACACTGGCTGACTTCCTGACCAAATACGTATTGTTTAGCAAGAAAGAAAACACTAAGAAACACCAAATACTTCAGCAGGGGACGTAAGAGAGGGAGCACGATCATACATAGACATTCTCCTGTCACCCTACAAAATGCATGCAAGTTAATATTTTTTTCTCTTCCTGCAAACTATTCTGACCTGCAGAAATTATTATATGTCATAAAACTTCTCCAGACTGTGCATCACATCTTCTAATTTAAGTTTTGGGTTTAATTTCTCTTTCTAGCTACACCTAACATCATAAGCTTCTATTCAAAACCAGCCAGCTTTAGTGCTACTCTAATCAAAGAGCTATCCTTGCTTGTTTGTCGAATGCTGTAGCTTTTCCCTTCCCCTGAGAGCCTACCACTAGTGACAGTTTGTGTGCAGACCCAAGTACCTCTTGAAAAACGACAGATTCTTTCTGCTCAATTAGGACCTGGTCTGATTTTCAAAATGTGTTCAAAAAAGTTTTACCTAGTTTAGAACCTTTCTATTTTAAGAGTGCTCCAAGTACATGGAAATAAAAGTGAAAAAAGCTTAATGAGTCCTTTTGGGGTTTATGACTGCAATCAAAAGCTTGGAAAGAACAAGAGGTAATAAACCGATTGATAGGACTGTACATTCTGGCATAAGCAGCACAAGGGAGAGTATTTGCTTGACTTTGCGGGAAGCTTACAGCTAAATCTTATATTTAAGAACCAGAAATAACAATTAAAACACTTATATGATTGTCCTTAAGGGACCATAGACATTCAAAACTGTGTAACAGCAGTGGGAAAATGTGAAGACAGTTTTAATTAGTGAAAATGTTGTTTAAATCACAGAGTCGATTTTTATGTTGTTTACTTACATGTTGTTTCACATAGCTTAAAGAAAATGTCCTTTTAAATCCTAGGCAAGACAAACACTGGCAAGAAATACTGGAAAAAACGAAAAGTGAAAATGACAAACATTTCACATAGCTTATCAGGAAGCATCAAGAGCAGCCTTCTTGGTGAACGGAGAGTTTAGCAGCTAGCAGCTAATATTCTCACAATGCCATCTTGACAAATTTAGCACTCCAGATCCTGAGAGCCCAGATTTATACCCATCTGGCAATACTGAGAGACAAACACTCATGTATCAGATGTGCTGCATAGCTAACATTCCCACGCAGAGAGCAACAGTCATACTGTTTTGATCTCAAACTATCTCCAAACATTGCGTATCTCCTGATTTTGTTGTCCTGAACATTGTACTGTGTCACAACAGGGGAGGCAGATCCAGCCATTTGGAGCTGCTGGAGAGCACTCATAAAAAGCCCATAGGCAATCTGGGGAAGAAAGCTCATACCAGTAATATTGGAAGATGTCTACAAAGGACATGAAAACATGTTTGCTTCTATGGCACAAATGAACAGAACCATGTCTTTACAGCAGAGAGCAAGCAGAGATGACAGAACCCTGTAGGCTGGCTAACACTGAAGTTCACAGAATGAATTGAGGATTACATCTGAGTTCCAGTCAGCTTCTTGCACATGAAATATATCTTCAGTCATGGAGGAAAATGTCTCTTATATAACGTGATTGGTGTTGATTATACTATCTTTCCCAGGTGCATAATTTCCTTTCTATACTAAATGCAATAGCAGAAGACCAAACAAATAGACGGGACCCGATTTGCTCATTTTTTTCCTGTAGTAGGAAAGCAAGGCAGCAGGAAGCAATCCCTGGAGCGGGTGACTCCTCCCTGCCTGAAACCAGTCTTAGTGAAAGTTCATAGTGCACCAGAATGCCCACATTTACTTATCCATGAAATGTGAATAATACCTTCCACATAGATTTTGAGGTTTACTGATTACATCCCTGACTGGACGGTGTCTTTCTTTCACACCTGCAAAGTGTCTAAAACGAATGGTCTATTTTCATATAAGAATTACTCCTTAGAGCCTTCTCACTTTGTTCACAGAGGAACTGTGCCATTTAAGGGCCATTTTTGTCATAACAAGAAAGCCCTGTAGTGAAAAATAATGTATCATTTGCCATGGAATTAATTTCTTCTGACTGAAAATGCTTCTTTTTCAGGTGTAATTTGAACTCAGGCTGACCTCAGGCTTCCAGGAAGTCTTCCTGACAAGGAAACAGAACTACAACTCATCCACCCGACTGCACAAAAAACAACAAGGAACAGTTTAATGCAGTCAGGTTACCCTCTGCGAAGGCTGGTCTAGACTTTTGGCCCTGCAATGGTAGGGATGAGGAAGGAAATCAAACCAAAAAAACCAAGAAAGCAGAAAAAAGATTGAGGCACACAGAGAATACACAAGAGAGGTACTACTGTACAGATGTCAGTCTTAACAAGTATGCTCTATGCATTATCAAGGAAGGAAGAGAAGAACAGAACAGCCAAGAATTATTACCCAGAGAGAACAAGAAAAAATTGAAACTCCTGGGGGGGGGGGGGAAAAGTCACATTTGTCTGTTTCACGATTGTAATGATGAAATAATGATGACAGATCTACTGGGTTGCAAATGAAATCCAGGTTTCCCAATGTTGAAGACACATTCATAATAATAACAACAACAAGAAGAATGCTACAGTCTGAATGTTGATTTCTGACAGCTTTCAAAATATAAATTGTACTGTTTTCAGGGGCATCACTTTCCAATATTCAATAGCATCCTAGAATAGGCCTTGTATAATATTGATGTACTATGAAGTGGAAATGTTTATACATTCATGCAACTTTTAACACACACGCATACCCACATTTAGAGAAGTAGTTCACTCATCCGTAAGAATCTGAAGTGAAGTACCTTAATCCGTACTTAGCTAAGCATATGAGTAGGCAGATTTTCAAAGAAACTCAGGATATAAGCTCCTTCCTATTTCAACATTAATTAATTAGCAATGACATACTTAAGTTTCTTGCTTTACATACAGGACTTCATTCATTATCTTTCCCCCTCAAACATACAAACATAAACCACAATATATATGCATGTATATCTATCTATCTCTACATACACACACAGACACTTTCAAATAACAAAGTCTAATGAGATCTCCATGGTATACAAATGATTAAAAATATAGAACATCAAATTCTCATCTTAACAACACCTCTGAAGGGAAAAGCAGGATCAAGAACACAAAACTAGACCAAATACTCAGCCTAACAACTCCCCAGTGAGGTATGGCAGTCTAGGAAAGTGTAATAATGCGATCAAATACAAATTGCAATATGAAAAGAGAAAATGCAATATGCAAGTATGAATAATACAAAATTACATTAGTAAAGTGACATCTTTTATTAGTAGAACATCCTACGGTATATGAAACCACCTACTTCATGCAACATACCCATGCTCTTACATATTTCCCAAATTTAACCACACTAAAGTTCACCTTACGGTAAAGTAGCTAATATCATGTGAATCAGAATACTTCAGAGGCAGTGAACATCTGTGCTAGCAGAATGCTGAACCTCCACCTTCATCCCTTTCCTTCAGAGCTGTCTGCAGAGTGTGGCTGCGCAGACACTCTCCGCACAGAGCCCTGGCAGGGCCCAGACCTCCCGTAAGCAGCCCCGCATTTGAGTAGCACCAGTACAAGGGAGAAGTAGCACCAGGAACCTCTTAGGGCTAGACCATCATCTTACTGAAGCTGACACCAACAGGTTAAGGGCAATACAACACACACAGGCTACACACACGGAGACACACAAAAGCCATGTGTGACCTCCTCGTATATGGTAGCTGTTTGGAGAAGACAAAGACATTGTTCAGATCTATCTCCAGCCTAGCTATGGATAGCAAGGCGCTCACCAGGAGCAAAATCTTATACGGTGCATTTTCCTAAAGGGCCTTCACTGTCCCTTTCTTAGGCCAAACGTATAGAGAAAATGTAACTTTTGCTCTATGAAGCAGGATAACACCATGAGACATTCAGACCAAGGAACACAGACTTTCTCCCTCAGTTGCACACTACCAAAGGGGCCATCACTAACCCCAGCAATAGGCTATTTCTTAGCATATCCTATTTTTTGCCTCTTTCTTTGACTCTAAAGAACCACAGTAGAATCAGCTACACAAGCGTATCCACGGAAGCAAAAGCCTTCACGTATATAAGGCTGCATAAAGTTCATCCTTATTGTATGTGGAATTACCCTCTGCAAAGGGAAAGAGTGTTGTTCTTGTATTTGATATGCAGTCCTCCAAAATCCTCCAACACCATGCTGAAAGGAAAAAAAAATAATTCCATTTTCTTCAGATACATCAGGAAGTAAAACTAAAGGTATAGTATGTATTTTTTGCTTCCAAGATGAAGGCCAAAGAACATTGTAGTGGCATGCCTTAAATCAGCAACAACACTAGACAGAACGTGCTGTCCCTGGCCTTTATGGATGCCAGGGAGGTCAAGCCTCCCCCTGCTTCTGTGTAGAGACGTTCCGCGCAGCACAGTGCTGGCAGTCTTTGGCTACGCTACTTGCTCTCATTTGTATTTCTGTATTGGATTCAGCACAGTGGGGAACGCTCCTGAGCAATTTACTTTCTCCAACCGTTCTGTTCAGCTCCTCTCACCCCTGGGGACAGA
This sequence comes from Opisthocomus hoazin, assembly GCF_030867145.1. NCBI lineage: Eukaryota > Metazoa > Chordata > Aves > Opisthocomiformes > Opisthocomidae > Opisthocomus > Opisthocomus hoazin. Next base: position 43,078,230 of record NC_134422.1, read on the forward strand.
ACGGAAATCTTTGACAGGTAGACAGCTCCCTGTGTATAAAAAACCCCCCTAATGTCAGAGGGAAATCAGTAGTTGGCCAACTACAGTAAATACAATGAAGGAAGAGAAACAGGAAAAGGAAGACATTCGAGATAAATCGGCATTCAGAGATAGTATATGAGACAACTGGCTGCCTGCCAATCTACCTGAGGGTACAACGGCTACTGGGAGGCTGCCATATTGTAATCTCTATCTTACCCCAAAACCTCTCAGCTTAAAGGTTGGATTTCTTGCTGAGACGTCAAAGCTGTACACAGAGCTTTAATTACCACTAGCTGGAGTAATTTATTCTAGCAAAATAAAAACGTCACTGATGAAGACTGCCATTGCTGATGTGATGATTGTTAGAAGCGCTGACACACGCTAACACCAGTTTTAATGAGGTCATTTGGTTGTTTCTCAAACAAATGTTCCTTAAAACGATACATCATTAGGAAGTTACCAAAAACCATAAACAAGAATTGTCTCTGTCATAAAAATATTCACCTTTTTAAAGAAGGCAGCAGAAGACCGAGACATTTAACTTTCAAACATTTACTTTGGCCAAATGATTAAATTCAAACAGTAACACACAATAAAGCATCATCACCATCCAACTCTTTGCAAATATTCCATAGTGCTGTGCTTCAGCACTAAATTCCACATGCACGTGAAAATTAAAAAATATACAACTGACAATAAAACTCTGGATTCTCACTCCTCCATAAATGATAAACACAATCTTTTTATAAAAAGGGCTTTTAGAGGGGAAAAAAAGAGAGAAACTATTATATTAAGGTATCTAGTTCAGTACAGGAATACCTAGCAAACAAGCAAATTTTTCTACATAAGAATTTACTGTAAGGAATTGAACAGTAAAACTAAAGGCCTTGAACTTGCAGGCGTTCCAGCAATTTCAAGTTCTGCATTTGACAAACAAGACTGCCTTCATTATTTTCTACTTCAGTGCTTCTGAGCAGGAAGAATTTAGGTCAGTGTTGAGTCTGAGTTACTGCTTGATAACTGTCAACAAATAAAACTCTGCCCTATATTTCATACTTTATGAAAAATAAATGAGCATGGGGCAAGGAAATTGCCTATCTTTCTGGGACAAGAATCTGTTAGCCAGTGTATTTGCATTTTGAAATTACTTTTGAAGACACAGTAATGGGCTTTCCACATTGAGCTTCAGCCACATAAGACAGCATGAGAGACCTGGTCATATTTGCCTTTGCTGGTCCATGGCATGTGAACCTCATCTTCAGATAAAAAACAGGTACATTCAGGAGATCCAGTACAAGAATTAATGAAGTTTTAATACGAAATTGGATTTAACTCTGCTAAATATGACAATAATTCAGATGCACATGAAGAAGGATTTATTTTCCTGTGGCAGTGAGAAGAAAAGCTAAAGGGCTTTTTTTGAATGTTTATAGCTTTTCTCCCATAAGTTCTATACTTTTTCATAGGTGGTTGGTTTAGTAATAGATTAAAAATAAAATCTCGGTAATACATTCTTGAATTTAAATTTTGCTGCAATTGTGCATTCCCAGAACTACTGTAGGTGTGAAGAAGTCTCTCTTCTCACTCCTCAGTCCCTGGTGTGAGAGAACAGTATCTTGTCCTCCAAGGAACATCAATATCTGTGACTTGACATGTGTTCAAAAGCATTAATTTAGTCCACCTTTACTCCTGATGACACCTGCTAGCTTTATGATTACATGTACATCCCAGTGAAACCATCAGGATTTAGGCACACACTTCAGCTCTGCGTGTCATTCAGCATGAGTGAGCATAAAAACTAAGGACCCAACCATGCAGAAATCAGGCCTCACACTGCAGTAAATTGCCTTGTAAGTTTTATTGGCATTTATACTTCCAGCTCTTTCTTTTACTGCTTCTCACTATGTTTTCTCTCTTACATACAAAATGGAGGTTGGTTTGGTTTTGGGTTTTTTTTAACTGAGCTTACCTAATTACTCTTTCTTGGTGGTAAAGGAGAAAAACTAGAAACTGCGAGTAAAAGCCATGCCTTTTCAAGTACTTCTTCCTTTAAAAATGACCAAAGCATTCAATATGTTAATTAAAATCTAATTAGTCATTTCCTTTGTCCTAGGAAAATGCCTATTGTATTGCTAGAACAAGCAACTTAGGAAGGCATGACACTACCTTCAGAAAGCATGCTACTAGTTCTTCTTCACAGGAGAAAAAAAGCCACTTTAACTCCACAGTAGAAAAGATGCTGAAGTGCTTAGAACTGCAGCATGTACTTTGAACTGGCACAAAGCAAGTAAAGGCTTTGATGTTTTAATAAGTGCTTCTGCTACTAGATGTTCTGCATTGCCAGGCAAAACAAACACTTGGGAGATTCTCTGTGGTTTACTCAAGGTAAAATCCTAACCCCATCAAATCAGCAGTTTGAACTGATTTTACTGGGGTCAGGATTTCACCCAAGTCATTGTCCATCCTTCCCTCTTAACTTGTCGTTTTTACTGTCTTTTTAAATCAGAGTGTCAGAAGAGACCTCAGCAGTAACAGAGTCTTGGCCTCACAGTCACAAAATCTAAAAACAAACATATGTAATACTTATCCCCTTCCCTAAGTCTACCAAGTCCAATCATAAAATTTGTCTCTGTGTCTTTCAGTTTCTCCCAGATGTGTGTATTAGAGCTCACGCTTCCATTACCTTTTAGAACAGAATTCTCATCTAGCTTAGGTGTGTATCAGTTCTTGTGCTAAGGTTCCCCTGAAATTAACAGTTCCCATCTATAACTTAGACACTGTTCACACCTCCTCTCAGCTGTGATTTTACCAGGCTGTGCAAGTTAAGCCTTCAGCCGTTTTCTATAAGGGCGTTCAGCATGCGGCGGCTCAGCCAAGGCAACTCGGAGATCTGAGATGTTTAGATAAACACAAGGTCTGTGAACCCAAATTCAGCACTGCACTAACAAGGCTGCCTCGTACACAGCCACCACCAGGCAGCATCTGCCATAATCATTCTCACATTAAATAAAAATAAATTTGTTCACGATATTTATGCTTTGTGGTTGTACTGCAAGAAAGCCAGAAACCATGGCTCTCTACCAGCTAAGATACAAAGTGACAATGAGATTCACTGTGTCAAAAATGTGTGAAATCATTCAGATATAGAAAAAAGATCATACAAGTTTTCAAACTTGGAATAATTGAACACACTTTATTAGAATGTCACCTTAAAGGGACATGGCATAGTGCATTGGCACATTTTTAGCTTTGTAAAGTGAAATAATTCCTTGAACCGCTGGAAAGAATTGATTTCCGTGTCTTTTATTATAGCAGTGCAGTAAAAGTTAAAAGATTAAAAAGGCCTATTATTTCATCCTACACATAGCAGTATATTCACAACTGCTTTGTCCAAAAAAATTTTAATCAGCTCATGGAATAGCATTTCAGACATTTTCCAGTCTGTTAAACTTTAGTGTAAGGAATTTTTCTTTTCCCAAATCTACCCTCTTCTTTTATCTGGCAATTCTACAATCTTTTCAAAGTGAAACCCTGGCCTATTCAAGATAAGGAGAGTTTTCTTACTGACTTCAAGGTATCTACGATTTCTCCCTTAAGGTTTGTCTATTTATTTTTTTTTAAGTATAGCTACCGTGCAACCCCATTAAAAAGCATTACAGAGCTTCCCAGGTTTGGGACCATTTATCCAACTAAATAACTATATTTATCATTGTCACTAGCTTTTTCCTACTCTATTGTCTGCAGGGCCATGCAGTCGGAATGTGCATATTCCCTCCCATTTTCAGCCCATTTTCCCCACCACTTTCTGGTATATAAATAGGCAGTCTCTGCCCCTGACATCAGGGTTCGTCTCTCCCCTGTGTTTCTAAAACCCATGACATTTCTCAGACACACAGAACCACACAAAAGGAAATGGGAAGGCCAGCAGAATTGTCTACCACTGATGATTCAACAGCAAGTAAAAGCAAGGTTTTCTGTGCCACAAAGTATAGGCTTCTTTCACTTGAGAGCGAAGGCAAGTCCATTTACTAGTACCAGGGTTAGACAGACATCCTCCAACGGCCCGCATACCCGGAATTATCATGTGCATAACAAAGCCTGTTCCTTGGAAAACAAAGCATCTGACAAACACCCCCTTAGCTTTCCACCATAACGAAGAGAGGCACTTGTATCAGAGGACAGGCTGTGTAAAATAGACTCCCCGATACCTTGGTACCTGTGTAAACACATCTGCTGGAAACACAGTAAGAATTAGTAATTTTGAATGGTGCTTTGAGGTCCTTGGCTGAAAAGTTTGACACAAGTACAAAGGACCATTACAGTATCTATTATTCTTGTATGAACGCAATTCAAAGCCACAGTACAAGAACAGGCACAACAAATTGTGAATTAAGAAGGCAGAGGAACAGGAGCTCTTACTCCTAAAATACTGCTATGGTTTCTGGCTCAACACCGCACATCTGACCAGTTCCGTCTGAACAAATATTGTCAAATCTGTTGTCCCATTTCTTTATCATCAGTTTGAGAAAAGAAAGCAGTGAAAGGTTTGATATATTCTAAAGTGATCTATGGACAGATGTAGAATACCCTTTTCTGATGGATTCTGTGATCATCTGCATTTCCCATCTTTCTGGCACCTTTACTCACTGCTAGCTTGCATTCTTATACATCACTGAGGAAGTAGCTTAAAAACAAAAAAAAAGAAGAGAAAAAACAGCAAGCTGGGAAAGCAGAAGCAATCAATCAAATCTGTTTGGGGCCTTCTACAATGTAAAAACAAATAAAGCCGGTTTCAACTTACCACAGCAGAAAACTGAGGCATGTTTATCTAGACTCTCCCTCTCTGACGCCTTGCTTGAATATTGCTTTAGCATATTCATTATCAGGGTTGGATTATCATTTTCATCATTCACTTCAAATGTGCACTGATGTGTCATTAATTAGTATTAATCACAAAATTGCCTTATAAGTACAAACACTATGGGGGCCTACATATGCCTCATTAAGCTAATACAGCTTAAGAATTTGACTGGACTTTCAAACATGTTAGCTATTGAACCCAGTAAGAATAAGTAATTAAAACTCAACTAACTTACTGTCAAGTATACTGTACAGATGTACAGAGTACAATGAATTTTGCAAAATCTTTCACGTTCTTAAGAAAACGTTACTAAGTATAATTACTGCTATTGTTCTTACTACCATTAGACAGCTCATGATCTTGATTCCAAGAACACCCATGATGTGCCAGACACTATAGAAATTAAACATGAGAAGCAGCCATCGCCACAATGACATACAAAGAGAACAACACAAAAAGAGCACTGCTCGTTGCTTAATCGAATGCTTTCTGCCAGAAAAATGAGAGTTAATCAAAGGAGACGTATCTGTCTGTGAATGCAACACCATGCTAAATGTCCTATTTTCTTTCTAAATACTTGTCTAAAGAGATACGGAACTGAAAATTAAATAGCAATGAAGAGCATAATGCAAAAAAGGGGCATTGTAGCAACAGGATAAATAATCCTAACACTAAGGCATTCTTAGTTACAATGTATCCTTCAGCACTGAATCTGCCTGTAATTGTTTACATTTCTAGTTAAAGTAAGAATATAGAGAGAGAGGGACCATAGCTGTTCCTCCCAGGAGTCTGCCCTAGATGTGCTAAACTCCAAGGCTGCTGCAGCTGTATTGCAGAAACACAGAAATCGCACCCTAAGGTGCACAGCGTCAGTATCTCTCATCCAGTTGCAAGATGCTTTGGCGATAGGTTTGAACAGGATTGAGAGCTCATGTTGGCCATTGTGCACAAGACAGAAGATGTCTGGTGCCACGAAGGCCTAGAATTAGCCCTGATTTCTGTTGCTAGAGTAGATAGTTAAGTATGAACAGCGACATACAGCTTGGTGTGCATAGACATCTGCATATTCGAGTTTGCAAAGGGGAACAGCATGTAGTCAAAAAATTAGATTTCATATGTGATTTCCCGTATAATTTTTTGCTTGGAAATTTCATTTTGTCAAGCACCTCAGCATACAGAGATAGCAATACACAATTCAGTTCTGGAAGGGGCCCCCTAAAATATCAAGTCAGTCTCAGCTATTGTAATTAACCATGATCATAAACTGATCAAGCTTAATACCTTAAGTTTATTACAAAGCTTTATTAGAAAGCTGTTCTCACATCTGATCCTTCTGAAGATTAGACACCTTCTTTTAATGTAATCCTAAATGTACTCATAGCCACTTGCTCCTGTATAAAGGTGGTCTTTGGCTAATGCAACAATTCTGTTTCCCTGGTGTTTATCCACTGCGGTAGGTAGCAACAATTCTCCACTCAGTTTTCACTTGACTGTATTTTAATATATATATTTTTAGTTCTCCCTATCCTGATCATATGAAAGTACAAAAAAGGTGGACTAAAACAGGAATTTTTATGGTTTTGCTTTTTCTTTTAACTGAAACACTTCAGATATCATTTAACGCGAAACCTCCTATTTTGTTCAGACGAGAGCCAACCGTGTTTCCCATCATGTTAACCTTGTCAGACTGGAGGACTGACTGAACAGCTGATACAACCACTTCACGGTCTTTGGGTGTGAATGCAAAGGAAGGGCAAAACAAAGATGTAAGAAGGAGCCGGTCATATTGATGAAGTCACACTGGTGTCCGAACTGGGTGTCCTATGAGCCTGGGAATTTTCTAACTCAAATCAGCATCTCAAATCAGCATCACAGCCAACTGCTTTACATAACTACACTGGCTCTTTCCTTCTACACCAGACAACCAGCAGCACTAAAATTACAGCATTGTGGCACTTCTGAGGGAAGTGGCTGGATTAAAAGCTCCTGAAAAGTGTGCTGCTAAGGGACTCAGAAGAACCATAGGCCAAGTGATCCTATGAAGGCACAATTTTTCCAGGCATTGACAAGATTTGCTGGCTGGGAAAAGCAAACCATGTTGCACAATGGCAGATGGAAAGGAAATTACTCTTGCACAGGCTTGAGAAACTTTCTTCAGCCTGCTATATCTTTTGCCAATGTCTAGCAAGTTCAGCTGGATGACAGTTGCAGGCTGACTGCCCAGGTCCTGTTTAGCAAGGCAACAGAGGCCTTTTTCATCATTTAATCAGCACCGGAATCTGTGTCAGTTACGACTGGGTTTCAGAATGCAGAATATTCAAAAGAACACAGTCCTGCTGTGTTAATCAGGGACTCTCATTGCTTAATTAATATGTATTGTCTGAATAAATAGTTTATCGCAATGACTTTGGCTTTTCCAGGATAAGCAACTCGGCAAACTGTAACAGAAGTGCTGGAGATATCTATAAGATGATCTATGCAAGAACGATGTGATAACAGAGATATAACAAGCAGTCTCTACAGCTAGTCTCCCAGAAGGACGCAGCAACACAGATACTCTAAGAAGGAACATCAAAAGTCAGTCAGCTGAGCTGAAAATGAACTACAAGCCAATACTGACTTCAGCATTATGGAAAACACAGACAGTAAGCTACAGAACAATGCTTTAAAATACAGAATTATAAATACCATTGAAAGCTACGAATTGTTCTGGTTCTTTCCATAACTTGAGAGGCTGATCAAATGATGGGACCCAATAAAATATCTGGAATATAAAAATCTTCAGACTTAAGCAATTGATCTCTTCTGATGTGCTGAAACTGTTAGGGATGCACTTGGGAAACAAAAGGTTGACCAGAATCAACATGTTTGCAGGCAAGACCTAAGAAACATTTCTAAAGGCACGCTGTCCTTTTCAGTTTTCTTCTTTCCCTTCATATTTCCAGAAGTGAAGATACTTCCAGGGGGGATGTGCCACATGAATAGTTATAATGAGGACCCTTCCAGCAGATACTCTCGTCACGCTTTCTAGGGATGTGGTGAACAAAGAAGGCAGTAAATGGCATTTTAGTTTTGCTAACTTTATCAGCTTTAACTTAGAGATTTTAGTTCTGATCTAATGACACTTCAGAAGATAAGGATTGACCTTTGGGGACTTGTACCACTCCAGAGAAAACTGCTTGGTGTATGCATTAATCCACTCAAGAGGAACCTCATTGAGTTTAAATGCCAAGTGAACATGTGAAATACCAGGGTTTAAAGTGGAGTTTGCACAGCTGCCACGCTGGTTTAGCAGGGAGCGACTGCAGCCACAGCTCTGAATAGGAAAACAGAACTTTGGATGGAAACTGCCTTTCTGCTCTTTGGCAGAATCCAGCAGTAATGCACTTTGCCTTCGCTTTGGCTCTCTCTCCTGTTCATTCTTCTCTTTTTTTTTTTTCTCCTATTCCCTCATTCCTCCTATGCTCTGTATAATTTCTTTAATAAAGTGAATTATTTAAATTACTCTGCATTTTTGCAAATATTAAAGTAAGATTTAATATCTGAGTCAGTTACAATGATAAGGATTTCAGCTCCATCATCAAGCTGAGCTAGTTATCTTGTAATTTGAACCATGATGTAGGAAGAACTGTGAAACATTTCCACCAAAATCAGGGTTTATTTGTTGTGTTGTCACTGACTGTAGATCCAGATCAAACCATTAAATGTTTTGTAACAAAATGCAAAATACTGCAGATTATAAATATAAACAGCACCCAAACTATTTTCTAGCTGCTATCATAAAAGTCACAGAATACTTGTTGTTATCTGAAACACTGGGACTATAAATATTAGAGCTTCATTTTGTGCCTTGGACAAAACAATACTTTTCATATTTCATTTGCTGTACTTTGGATGCCACTGCCATCAGTGTTAGCATTGCTTTGGAGTAAAAATACATTTTAAAAGCTAAATGAGTCCGGCTACCATGATTAGATTCTGAAATGCATCTGTATGAGATTCTCTGTGAAAGAGAGATTTAAGGTATAGGATACCACAGCAGGAGCCATCCACCCAGCAAGGCCTTCCCCAATAATCTATTGCACAAGGCATAATGGTGCCTCAAGGTAAATTTAGATGTCTCAGGTTAGGTGCAAATCTTGTTACTTTCTTGGCCTGACTAACGTATGTTACTTCAGTGAGGCTCTGTGATGCTCAGAACCTCTGAAAATTAAGCCGAAGAAGTGTTGTTTTCTGGATGCATACTGGACAGACAAAACAATTGAAAGGAAGACTTTACCCGAGATTCACAATTACATAAACAAAATTTGCCACGTCAAATGTAAAAATATGTGAGAACACAATGTAAATCCACAAGCAGATAGAAAGTCTGTGGAAGGTTTTTGTTACTGGTGACAAGAAAAGAAACAACACATTGGACTTGGAGGTAAGCAAATATTTTAAGATAAACACCTGTTTCTGTAGGGACTCTGGTGCTCACATAAGGCTTTACATACAAGATTGATGCATTTCAACCCCGTTGACCCAACAGAGACTAAATCCTTCATAGTCTGGTTTGAATTCACACTTTTGTCTCATATTTACTCATTCGAAAAAGCTGATTCTAAAACAAAGCCCTGGAATTGTACTTCTAAGAGATTGTTTCAAAACAAACAAGAAGGAGAAAAACTTTCACATTTCAAATATGATGCCATGTGTTCAGGATTTCCTCAAAGGATTATTGTCTGTTTGATTCCTCCTCATGCCTGATTATTTAGCAACCATGAGCAAATACAGTGTGTAGTCAATCCTGCTGCTTGTACATATGCATGTAGTCATATTCTGATGAACTGCACTTGTTGCTTTTGTAGCAAAATAAGACTATATAAAATGGTTCATAATTTTTTACTTCAGAGATCCTATATTTAAATATGGTGTGAAACAAAAACTCTTTCGGATTATAAGAAATATAGTGAGTCTTGGCTTTCTTGCATATCCTTAACTGAAATGAAGCCGAGACCATCCAAGTAAGAAATTTCAGCTTCAGAAGAAAACAGTGATGAGATCAGATTTCTTAGTGTCCTTGAAATGTAACTATTTAGAATTGTACCAAGTGCAATGACTATCTGAATTCGTTTCTTGTAATTCACGATGGTATCTGAATTTTTTTCAAGTCACTGTGACAATAGTTTACAGAAATGTTGAGTTTTAAGCACACGGATCATCTCATTAACTTCAAGATGGCTATTCATGTGATTAAGTTGTCCCACATTGTCCTTACAAGAAAAAAACAAGAAGATAATATCTCACTTTAAGAAAGGTTAGAAAAAAACCCACCTCTCAAAACCTCAAATTTAAAAAACAAAAAGGTTCTTCACAAAAAGCAAAATTATAAACCTAAATCACTTCACTGTGTTTTGGTATAGAAGCATAATCCAAAACTTACTGACATGATTCGGAAATATTTTCATTTCCTTCAATATGATTTTAAATCAGGCCCATATTGCTGACCTAGACGAACAATTTCTCCACCTATAAATTGCCTCACCACTTAATTACAACTACGTTAACTCCTTTGATTTATATAGTTTCTCCCAACTTACACCAGTAGATATCAAAATCCAATGTTCCATGTTACTGCTCTTTTGGTCTGTGTGTCCTGGTTATGTATAAGTACAATGAAAAATCAACCATTGCTTAAAACCTATAGATATTACCAAGGTTACTGCAGATTTAAAGAGCAGTACGATCTACAGATCCCACTCTACCTTCTGTTAAAGGCAGACTGGTTTTGATCTCTTCCAATAAAATTAAATTTATCACTCTTGGGTCACCTTTACTTGCCACCCTCTGCTACAGTACCATCATCTGTACACCTGATGTCACTGAATTTGAATTATTCTTCAGTCATACTAGCAAATGACTGAGATGAATGAAATCAATCTTCTTTTCCTTATAGGCGAAATGAATTTAGTAATCCATAACAGTAGTAGACCTTCCTTTCTTTGTCCAGCTCTACACTACAATCTATCGATATATTCTGCTTGGCACCTGAATTAACATTTCTTAATTTGTGGGCAACAAGTCCTTCTAGCATAATGAAATCTTTCAGTCTTTCATTTCCAGTCTATTCCATAGTCTGGGCATTTTCACACACTAGCAATGATCTTTGACTTGGATATCAAAATATAGAATAACAAAGATACACCCTAGCAGCACATCACTTGTAGCTCTAATGCCTAAACAAGAGTTCTTTTGATTATTTTTTAAGAAAGATCATCTTTAGTTAATTGGGATTCAACTTTATGCAAAATATTTTCATAGAATTTTGTTTGAAAGAAAACACCAGTGCTTTTTTCTGGCTGAAAAGATGCCAGCTGGAGCAAACTAATGAGCCCCAAAAAGAGAACATTTGTACAGCTGGAGTCTGAATGTTATCAAGCTGCTTGTTTTTGATTGACACTATAACAGCCATGGTAGTGGAAGGTGATCAATAATACTCCCTCTGTGACAATGTAAATCGTATCATCCAAGAGTGACCGGCGAACAAAATTATTCAGCGGTTCAGCTCAATTTGGGTAAGCATCCAAGACTTCAGAGCTAATTGCCTAACCAATTGGGGTCTCCAAATTTCAGTCAAAAATAGGCTGATCAGTGGCTCAGAGTACTCAGGATTACTCTGGTACTTGGTATCAGTCCAAGGCAGGAAGTATGACAACAAACAAGAACAGTTTTTGAAATCAACGGCTCTTAAGCTTTTAAAAGATTCACTTTGGAAAAGGAGTTTAACTCCTGCTATTTACATTCAGCTAGATCATTCTTCTACATCAGCTTCAATTTGTTGTTTATTTAATACACAGAAGGGCTGGTGTTGTTATTCATGTTGATATTTGCAGCCATGTACACAACACAAATTATTCAAAAATTTTACAAGACGTGTCCACACGATCTTAATCCAGCTCCAGTGGAGAGACAGACCTCCCTGGAAATCAGTAAAATAGAGTCCCACCTGAACACAGAGACAATGGTTTGTCACTACGGCCAAAACTGTGTTTGTTTCCAATCAATGCAGGAGCACACCTGGAGTGAGAGGCTTCAGAAAGAAAAGAAGGAAAAAATACAAGCACTTGTAAGAATCTCAGGCAACTTGAAGGTGATAGGAGCACTTAAGTCAGAAAGAGGGGTGCATCAAAGGTGCTGGAGATAAGATTATAGGTGTGAAGGTATGAAGGCTACAGGTATAGACTGTGAAGGGCTGTAAGCAATGTTTTTGTGTATTTTTGCTAGGTAGCAGGAGTGCTGTGCCCAGAACTAAAGCAATAAGGTTCAATAGTTTGGAGAAGTGGGGTTTTTTTTTATTTTTTATTGTGCTTTCGGAGTATTTAATGCCTCACTAGACCTAAAAAACCCTAGGGTCCCATGCTCATTTCAATTCAATTAAGATATACAGGCTGTGCAAAATATACATCGATAGGGAGCCACATTTTCAGAAATAACTGCTTATCCATGCACTTTTTAGCTCATTATAACAGACTCATGGAATCCAACGTTAAATAAAGGCTGTTGGTGGACTAAATTACAACACAGTATCAAGAGACTTCATGAACTAGATATATTCTATTTTATTAAGCTTTCATTATATATAGCATGAGTCAGCAAAGCATTCCGTGTCTGCTAAACAGAGTCCCAGTACTTACTCTAAATTTTGAAGGCAAATATTTTCCACCAGGGGCACCCTGTAAATGAACTGTAGGTTTTGGCCCTCTCCCTATTAAAACAGACTTGACAGACTGTCCGTCTCACAGACGTTTTGGATCTCCTTCCAGAAAGCCTGCCAAGCACTCGAGGAGACAGCACGATCCTCATTTCCATGCCATACAGTATCGTCCTTCCGCGACGTTATCTTTCCACACAAACACACCATTTCCCTAAGACTTCATTCTCAAGACGATTAAGATTTTTTTTTTATATCTGTACAAATGAACAAGTTATTTCTCTCGTAAAATTACTCACTCCAGTTTGAGGCGAAGACGCAGGCTTTGTCCCAAAGTCCTCTCCCTGCGCTGACACTCAGCCTCTTGCCCTGCGTATGGCCTCGCCGTCAAAGGAGCCCTCACACCACATGCAGTGGCTGGTTCAGGTTATAAATGTGCCAGTGAACGCCAAAAGGGAAAAAAAATGTTCCAATTTTGATGATGCTTGTAGGAACTCCATACTTTTTTTAGGTTGCCATCTCTGTCAGGTGCTTGCAATCAGCCAAGATTTGCCAGGTGCAGGGAGGCCTGTCAGGGAATTACAGCACGTTCCCTCAGGCAACCAAACGTCGTTTCTAAAAGAGTTTCTAGTCCTTTTCCCACCTCGTTTCTTCCCCAGCAACGAGGGGGCCTTAGCGGCTACCAACACCACAAATAACACTCCTGATCGCCAGCCCCTCTGCCAAAACCGACCAAACCCCTTCTAATCCGCAGAGAGCCCCTCTGTCAGCACCCACACGGCAAGATGCAAGAACCGCAGCCTGGAGAAGCCTCTCTGATCATCACGTTAATTTCCCCCTCCTGGGCCCTCCTCGCTCCCGCCGGGGCCCCCGCAGCTGCCCGCCTGAGGCAGCGTGGCCGCCCCCCGCACAGCTGAAGCCACTGAGGCGGTGAGAAGGTACTAGAAGGGGTGTGCCGGGAGGGGTAGGGGAAGCCCTTTTCCTGGGGAGAGGGTCCTCCTTGCCGGCCCCTGAGCAGAGCTGGGAAGCGTGGTGCAGGCACCGCCGGTGGAAATGCCCCTTTCCAGGTTTGTTTTTCCCAGTTTGTGTTCCCTCCTCGTGGCGTGAAGCTTTCCTGCTCTGCAGCGGGCAGGTTCTGCCCTGGGGCTGAGGGGCCGCGCGGGGCAGGGGTGGAAAAGGCGGGAAAGCGGCGGCTGAGGGGAAGCGGCAGCTTGGGCTGAGGCGCCGGGTCCGACCCCGCATCAGTGCGACGGGGCTCGGTCAATGCCCGCGCCCTTTAGTTTTACTTTTTTTTTCCCCACTGAAAATCGGGTCTGTTGGTAAACATTACACAAATCCAGCTCCAAAATACAGTAAGGCTCTTCAGCTGCCTCCAAGACTCGGTTTGCTTGTGGCAAATGCACCCGAAATGGTGATAATGAAATGCAATTTCTTCTGAGAAAGAAAAGAGGTGGCTAAGGAGTCAGAGTTGCTGCAATTTTGAAGGGCCTGAATGGGGGAATGTCTTATGGTGTTACTTTTTAAAATTTTCTTTTGGGACCTTAATGCTAGAGGTGACAGTGGAGGTTGTACTTGGCTCAGTTTCCTTGGACTGTAGTACCTGTAATATGTGTCTATTTTTATTGATATTCCTGTTATGGTAACAACCCCTGTGTTTGTAAACATTAATGTTCTTGCAGTGAAGGGCTTTGAGACATCCCCATGATAAATAACGGTGGGAATTGATTCACCTTTGAAATAGACAGAAAACTACAGTCAATTTCTCCCAATATTTGATGATGTTGTAAAGTATATGTAAAATGCTATTTTTAAAATGGTGCTGCTCTGAAGGCTCTAGTGAAAGGTAACGTGCAATCATCAGTCTCAACAGTATATAGTTATTTCTTTGCTTTGCCTACAGGATGAGAAAATGAAGAACCTTAGGCTGTTTTTCTGTTTTGCTTGCTGGAGTCCTTTACAGCTGTTGTAACACAGCTTGGTGCTAGCTTGTAGGCACTTCAAGTTCACTCCAGTGTTAAAGCAGTATGTGCCAACAGCAGAGAAAGAGCACCCAGAGGATCAGCTGGCATTGTAACATGTAAAACAAGTGTTGCACACACATCTGCGTAACACCAACAAATCTGTCTTAATTTTAAGCATATGTAAAGTATGGCATTCTTTACCACAGAAACTTTTGGAGTAGCAGGGTCAGAGACAAGGCCCGTTAATTGCTTTCTTCGTCGCTAAGGGATTTGCAAAAGAATGAAGCAGCAGTAGGTTAAAAAGAAGAAAGACTGCACGCAGAAGGGACACTGTTTCCTTCTAAATGTGCCTGCTTGGTATTTCCCAGGAGTATTCAGAAGTTGGCTGATGTCACAGTTCACATTCTTCTCAAAGAAATAATCAGTATCAGGTCTTTCTTACATAATTATAAAAAAAGCAGTTGAATATATAAATCAGCACTAGGTACTGTGTGGATGAATCTATTAGCAATTCTGAAATGTTAAAATGAAATATAGTACCTGGCACAAAGGCTGAGTGTTGGTTTTAACCATTGCATGTCATTCAGATGTCTTCCAAACAAGACACTGGGTGCTGAAGAATGGTATATGTTTTAGTCTGTCTACTTACAGTCTTTTTTGCTTTTTTTTTTTTTTTATTGTAAGAGCCAAGAGTTTGCTGGTATCTATGTAGTCAAATAGAGATGTAGAACATGACCTATGGGTGCCTTCTGTCTTGCCAGGGAGCTGGGGGCCTTTGCTGTACTCCTGTCCTCCCCGAGAGTACTGTGGTTTTGAATGTGTGGGCAAATCAGTGCCAGGTGTGAATGCTGTGGTGCCAATAAGTCGTTACTCTGTGGGTGTGCAGAGTACTGCATCCAGGTCTCGAGCTTCCCAGAGTCTTTGGAATGGTCTTTGTTCCCTCTTCTGTGGAAAAGCTGGGAGAAACAATCTGTGTTGGCATCTTGGTCACCACAGTTCAGAAACCTTTTTCTCTTGCACCTCATCGGTATCAGTTCATGTGAATACAGCAAGCCCTGAATCCCAGGGGCTGAGAGCCTAGCAGGTGTATAATTCTGCTCTGGGACATCTGAGAGCAATAACCTCTCATTGTCCCAGTGTGAGGTCTCCATGTAGAGATACCTTGAGTGAAGGAAGGGGGGTGGGGGGCTGTTCATGGTGGTGGTTGGTTGTTGTCTTAGCTCAGTTTGGAAAAAAGCAAGTGGAGGAAAAAAAAACACCTTGTTGTGTTTCTGAGGCTCACACTTGTATCACATCTCCCAAATTGTCCTCAGGAATTTGAGTTAATTGCTGAAACTCACTTGCCTTTTGAATGCAATTAAAGTTGGGGTAGAAAGTTGCTAAAATACACATGGAAGTTACATGGGAAAATTAGGGAAGATAAGATTAGGGGTGAATAAATTTAACAGCAGACCCAAAATATCTCATTCAAAACTCTTCAGATGTTTTTCTTTGCTTCTTAATTTGTAAAGAAAGGGAACAAGCTTACTTCTTTCTTTTGAAGGTCAAGTTTAAAGGTGATACATAGTTTGTGGTACTACAGTAACTTCTGCTGAGACTATCAAGACTATTGAAAGCTTGATGATAGTGGTGTCAAATTAGAGACAGGCACCTTGTATCTTGGGCAGTCCTAGGGGGAAAAGAAAGGAGTGTTGTTTATCTGAAGTAGTAAAAGTGTCTTCAAGTATGGTAGTGGGTGGTGTATAACTTTCATTATCCTGTCACACTTGGAAATTTTGCTTTGCAGCACCTAGAAGAGCAAAACAAATTTTGTGCAGTGTATCTGTCCTTTCAGGTGGGTTTTTTTGCCCCTTTTCCTATCTAGATTCCAAACTTGGTATTAATGATTTCCCATCTTGTTCTTGAGATGAGTTGAAATAACAAGGGACTGCAATGTTACATTCAGATCAAAAGAAGCCACCACTTTCCTTTTTTTTTGGGGTTGCAAATCTAAAATGAAGAGATCAAAAAGTTATTTACTCTATGTTAATTTGTGTCACTTGTGAGGAGTGAATATTCTCTATTTCCAGAAAAGTTGTCTGTGCATTCAGTAGTTTCTGTGGCAGTTTGAATATGACAGAAATCATTTTGTTAATTTTTGATGCTCTACTGAAAGTGGAAAAACAGGTGCACTTTAGGCCTGGAAGATATTTTGTCTCTTACATAGATACACATGTTTGTGCATGGTTTTTTTTATCAGCTGCAAAAACTTCATGTCTTCTTTACATGGCCAAATCTTTGTGGTTGTGTGGAATTGATTCACTTATGTACAAACCCATGTTCAGTTAACTAATTACAATTTATAAGTTCCTGCATGCATGCAGAGGAAATCTAAAAAAAAAAAAAAAACAAAACACAAAAAACAAAACAAACCCCCCCCCAAAAAAAACATTTAAACTGGTAACATGGAACATATTCAGACTGTTGGGCAACTGAAAATAATGCATTTAGATGATTATTTCTGTATGGTTTTTTTTGAAGTTTGAGGGTGTTCAGTAAAACAGAAAGTTTTATTTATCTTTCCTATATATCCTCAGTTTTTAAAAGCGAAGATTAAAGGAGTGACCTGAATCAATGGGGCAGATTTTCCTGCAGGTTCTGCCCTGCAACAGTAGCTCACAGGAGTGGGAGACTGGGGAATCTGCCGGTGTATACAGTGGCATATAGGACACTACTGCCATGTAACTCCATACCTTAGACCTCCAGGCAGACCTAGCTGTAGAATGTATGTCTGAATATGGGTGGAGGTGTCTTAACTTGTGCAGTCGGATGTCTACCATGGGTGCCTTTCACCCAGAATATCACTGAAATGTGAAATATGGCTAGGACTGTCCCCTTCCGAGGGACGTGTATGGTATCTCTCCTGTAAGTCTGACTTTTTTACAACATATGTGCTTTTATGGGTTTTCCTTCTCCATGGACTGAAACCTAGTGTTCTTCAGTTTGCAGTGCTTTTTTGAATGTTCATAAGGTATAGAGGAGTGTAAGTAGTAGCAGAAACACAGGCTTCTGACACTTAGTTTCAAACAAGCGCAACAGACTCCTAATGCCCAAGGAAACCTAATATCTGTCCAAGCAGTAACTGGATTGTAAGATTTCTGCTTAATATATAGTTATATTAATTAGAAAGTCACTTCTCAAGTCAAAGTTTGTGGAGTCTGGACAGTACTGAAGTTTAACTTTGTACAGGTATCAGAAGGCAATGACCTCTTGCTATATGGGAGGAAGAGGTAGATTTGAACATCTCTTTGACAGTCAAAGACCAGAAATCCTCTATATTTGTCATTGTTATTCAAAATTTGCTGTTGTAGGTCCCCTTGCTTGAATAGGGATGACTTATTGAGTTATCTGTTTTGGATCAGAAGTAAGATTCTGTCATTCAGATGATCATAGCAGAAGGAATATAGGAGAGGATGAAAACTTTGAAGGTAGAATATTTTTGTTTCTAGCTAGTAGGCAACTCTTGCAACCAGGTCAGAGATAACAAAACCACATTTTATGTAGCTGTTCTAAGGTTTTGTCTTCCACAACCCAGTCCTTCTAGCTGACTTTATCCGTGATCAAAATAGAGAACAATTAGGGATTTGAAAGTGCATGACTGAAAGTAGATTGGAAAGTGCAAAAATACTTCTGTTTCAGAAACATGTGACATTGTGAAAGGAAAGTGTGTGCAAGCTGTAACTATCAGTGCTAGTACAAACGCTTTCTTCCCTTTCCACTTTTCCTCTGATAACTTAGCCAGCAATTACTTTCAAAAAGAGCTCTCGCAGCTAGAGTATCTCTTGTCATGGAAGTTACCACCCTAATGACAAAGCTGAAACCCTGGACTCTGTACCAAAGCAATGGTTTCTTCCATGTTTTTCTGATTATTTGTTTTTGTCACCTTTAGGGCTTCAGTCTACAGTACTAACTGATGCAAGAAATTTGAGATAGCAGAACACTAAACTCTGGATTTTTTTGGGTGCAGGCCAGTATTTCTTGCAAGAATATTATGCTTTCTAATATGATTACCCTTTCTGTTTAAGGTTTTCCTATCTGTAAATTGTTTGTTTCCTTAGGAAAAAGTAGGTATAACCTTCCCAGAAAGAAGTTGCAGAAAGAGGCATTCCCGAGTTATTGGGGATGGAGCAAGAGAATCCATGCTTACCTAGAAAAAGTACTTGCCAAGACCTTGTGAGCCATGCTTCAACCCACAGTGGACTTGAAGGGTGTTACAGAATAAACATCTAAAAATGGGTTTTTAATGGAAACCTTGACAGACCCAAAAGCAAAGCAGTAAGCAGGTGCCACTATAATTAAGAGCAGTGACCCTTCAACACAAAGGGTTGCCAGCAGGTAAATAAACTGCCATTCTGCAGCTCACCTCGTTAAACAGGAAAGTTTGGAAAATGATTGGAGAAACAGCATCAATCAGTGTTACCTTAGCCATCAGTTATAAGGGAAAGCTGCCTGCTGTGGGACAAACACAGTGTATGCGCTATTAAAAACAAGGTCTTTGTTCTGAGAGCTGTGCTACAGGTAATCTCAACCCTTGAATTTATATCCTGTTTGCAGTTGTCAGGTTCTTTAATATAGTTTTTAATCATGTCATATTTCCCCCCAGATCTTTGACATGTAATATACTAGGTCAGGTGGATAGAAATATTCAGATGAGTGAGTTGGGCTTCAGACAGTCTGTCATGTCGTGGGTGTGCCAGCATATTTCTGCATGCGTGCTTCCCCCTTTTTTTTTTTAACTTTACATTTCAATATGTCAGTGTAGTTGTGTTTGATCTTGACTGTTGCAAGTTCATGGGTTACTGCAGCCAGTTAAAGCTGGGTTGTTTGGTATGGCTTTCTGGTTGTTGGGTGTTTTGTTACAGCATGGGTGGTGTTTCAGGCAGCTTCACAGAAGCCTGATAAAATTGTGGAATGAACGTGGCTGATTTGATTGGCAGGAGACACTAAGTCGCAGCTGAAGCCTTGCATCATCATGTACTGCAAAAGCAGTTTTAGTTTTACAGTAGTGAAAGAAAAGCCAGAATGGAGTCTGAAATTTTGTTACCAAGCGTATCTCATTCTACAGGTTTACTCTGCATATTTTGACCTGCATGCAAGCTCTTCTATGGGACAGTATGATCTTGGATTTTATTGCAGGGAAGGTAGCTAGGTTGTCTCAGGCTTCACCTCGTGTTACTGGGGTTTTGGGGGGGATTCTTGTGGTTTTTTTGTTTTTCCAAACAGACTATGATGTGTGTGTATTGAGAAGGGAGTACTCTGCTTTTTTTAATCGGAGATAATGATTTGGACTTGCCAGACACTGGTTTTAAGGCTGATTAAAATTTAAATAAGCTTACAAAGCAATTGAGTTAAAATGGTACAAAATCCTATGTAATTGTTTTCAGTTAGTTTTTAACTTATCTTCTGCCTTAACTTCAGATTCTAAACCTTAACTATTTCTCTGCTGGGGAATAGAGAAGTGTAATTGTACATTTAAACTGTGGCATCTAGAAAAAACAAAATATTTTTCCCTACCAATTTGATACAATTAGATTCTGTATCCATTCATCTTGAAGCATTGCCAGAAAAACATGATGCCAGTCATTTTGAACTCCAAACTAAGGCTGTGGCTTTTGAAGCAGTAGGATTTTTTTTTCTCCTTTGGTGGTCTTTACTTCTAGGTGTGGCACAACTTGCTAGCATTTGCAGACTGGTACTGGGTTTGTTTAGCAAAAATGAACATATGGATGTAGTCTTCATGAAAATTAGTCTGTAAATTGAGCTGTATTTTCTGAAATGACTGGTTAATGCCTGTTGTGTGTGTTCACAGTGATTTCAAAGGAGCTTGAAGCTATAAAGCCTACAGCAGCTGCAATTTTGACCACTAAAGAAGCAAAGCATGGCTTCTGAAGGTTTCACTTGCATAATCTCTTTTTTAACTCCTCACGGATTACTTGTTTATCAAACTGGCTGCTTTGATAAAGCTGCTTATCTTGGATCTAGAGCACAGTATCTATCAACTTCAATTTATTAAATTCTAGGAAATAGAGTTTATCTGTTTAGTTATCTGGATCTTCACAATGCTTTAATTTTTGAATAACAGGTTGCATTTAGCAGCTACCTTCGTTTTAAACATGACACTCTTTTTTTATTCTTGTTTAATCATTTGGTGATGTTTCCGTTTCCTGAAAAGTCAGTCTAATGCTCTAACAAGTCCTGGGTAAGGAGTATCTGTTCCCCTGATCTACTTGTTGTGGTGCTGTTAATACAGCCCGGGGTGCTGTGAGCCTTCTCTGCTCACAGTGCCTCAGTTCCCACCCTGTACTGCTACAAGGAGCTCTTCGTTCCCAGATGCATGACTCTGCTTTTGCCTTTGCTGAATTTCCCAAGGTCCTTCTTGTCCCATTCCTCAGACTTTTCTGAGTCTGTCTAAATGGCAGCCTTGCCTTCAAGCACGTCAACGGGTGCTGCCAGTTTGGTGTCATATGCAAGCTTGACAGAGCACTGTCACCTCCTTGGAGTCATTGATAAAGATATTAAACACAATGGGACCCTATGACATTCAACTTACTGGCCTCGGTACAAGGTATGAGTAGGTACTATCTATTTAGAACAAACACAACATACTTGCTGTGTGTGCTCACCACTTGTGTAGTCTGGGTAACTCAAGCTGGGTCTTTTACATGGCCCAAGAGCTGTAGGTTGCTTTTCTACACATTGGTTCTGCAGCTCCAGCAGCTTTGAGCAGGAAATTGAAGTGGCAAGCAGACACGTTCTGGGAAGAGAAACTCATTTATTTCCTAAACGGCTGTCCAGTTGCAGATGTTAGAAATGGCTTCTGGCTCAGACTTTGCTCTTGGGAAGCATAGCTATACAGTAAGGAGAGAGAGATACCTTACGACAGAACCAAAATGTGCTGAAAGAGCAATTGCTGCTTATGGTCTCATGGCATCATTTGATCTCGGGATGGTTTCAGGCTTTTGACTGGAGATTGAGGCTTGTGGGGTTTTTTGGTCTGTTCTGAACACCTAAAATTCCTTTCCTGCAGCATCCCAGGAAAACTGTCATTCAAATTAAAGGAGAAGCAGAGAAGTCCTACTAGCTCACATTCAGACTTGGTGTTGCAAGAACTCATTTAATGCAGAGAGTGGATCATCTTCTGGTTTTAAAACAAAATTGCAATAGTGTGTAGCTGTTAGAAGAGGAAAATCAGGGTATTTTTAGTTTCTGATTAGAAATCTATTGTAGGGGTTAGCTGGAATAATGACAGCTCCTTTATTAAAGCATGCTGCCCGCATATTATGATGGCAGCATAGAAGAAACTTGCACTGACATTGTTTTCCTGCCTTGAAAGATATGTGAATCTCTAATGCTTTGACTGAAACATCAAGCTTCTGGAGCCATCTGGTTTAACTAGTTCTAACACTTGCAAATAACTTTGTTAGGAGGCTACTGAAATAAACGTAGCTGCCTTTTTTCCGCTCAGGCTTTTTAATTTGGTAATTTACGTTGCCTTTTACACATAAAAGGTTCTTAAGGTACAAGATCTTAAATCCATATTTTGGAAAGGTATACTGACCTTGCACTTCTTACACATGTGGGTGGGCAAGAGAGGAGTGTGGTCATCTGTCATCACACATAATACTGGACAAAGTGGACAGAGCAAAACACAGTACTTGCCAAGAGGGTAAGCCAGTGATTTGTGATTCGTGTTGTTATCTTCCAGAGCTGCTTTTCAAGCAGCAGTATGTGGTGTGGAGCAGCATATTCTCCGTGAAAAGAAATGCAGACACAAACTTTTACCTCTTCCTGACATTGAGGAGCACATTGCTCATTCGCCCATGAAAATTTTACAGCTGTTTGTTCAGCCTTTGGAGCTCACTGTCTCTGTCTCCACCTGAAGCCTATCTGAATATCTGTGTGCTGCTTGCAAGTCCTGCTTATAAGCAGTGGAATCCGTAAGTGTGCTGTCTTGCCTCCAGCTGGGCCTCTGGGGGAATTGCTCAAGGGACTCGAATATCTGGTGACCCGAGTCTGTTGTCAGTGCTTGAAATTGAGCAGTTCTTAGTAGAACTAGCACAAGAAGGTATGCCCTACTAGATTAGAGCAGTGGGCCTTTGGTCTTCAATGCTGGCAGTAGAAGACTTGACTTAGGAAGAGCACACAAGTATCTGTTTTCCATTCCCCTCATACTTGCCCAACATCCTGAATGGCTGTGTTAGAGATTTGCCTCTTACACTTAGCATCTGTTTATGGGCATGTTTTACGAGTTCCCACCATTAATATTAATACTCTTATTTTTGAATGAACCCTGTATTTGTTCAGGCTTCACCCAGCAGTTTCTGAAGTGCTCCTACAGGCACAATGTTCTCTCTCTATGAACCAAGTTACTAAGATGACACTTACGTTGTAGAAATTTTTGTCTCTTTAAAATACTTTAACCCTTTAATTCAAGCAAATAACATTTGAATTTCTTATGTCACACAGGGTTAATCCATTCTCCGCAGTGAAGTGCAAAAATTTCAGCAATAACATAGTCTGTTCCACTGCCATCCGTATAAAATGTTGTTTACACTCCAGGCCTATTGCTTCAGGAAATTATTGCTAGGAACAGCTGCTCCTTCACAAGAGGAGTGGAAAAGTCCTTCCTCTGACCAGGGGCACTTTTCAGCCACCTTTATCACCCTGACACAGAAGCATGGAAGATTGGATTTTAGACTTTAAATAATAATAGTAATAATAAAATGCATAGGAAAGAAACTCTGAAACTTCACCAGGAACTTTTATGAAGCTCTGAGCCATCTCCCCATGCTCGAAAGGATCTGTTCAAAACAATGAAATTTGGAGCAGAAGATATACAGTACAATTGGTATCCAACTTCAAATGCACCTTGTTGCTACTGAGTTGCACACTATAATTACAATTATAACTCTGCACTGCTTTATGCATAAATTATTTAAACCACATAGATTATTCAATTTTTATCTCCAAGAAACACTTCTAAAAAGGCTGTTAATGCTCATGTTACAAGTCATTGCTAATATGCAAAACCGTTAAAGGCTTGATTATTTTTTTTAAATCTATTTGAAGCTAGACTTTGCACAATGACTTGCCTTATTTCAAGTTGAATGAGTCTTGGCTTAAATGTATTTGGTGCTGGTGTTGCAATTTCAGATCTGCCTTCAAGCTCAGTTGAGCAAACCACTAAGCCCGTGCTATTCAGTCTTTCCTGGTAAGAAAGTAGCATTCTGTGACTTTTTATATACAAAGCGAAAGCCTCTCCAGTACAAATAAGGAATTCACACTTTATATGTTGTAAGAGCAGCCCTGACTGGTGTAGTAATTTGACATGATGTTGACAATTATTTGCTTGAGACAGTCCTAATAAAAGAATAATATTTGCAGGTGAAAGAGCTTCGTGAGAGAGGGTCTAACCAGGGTAAACCTGACTCCTGGAGGACATCCCTTGTTTTGAGCATTTTTCATGGGTGGCTAGGGAAAGCAGTGTGATCAGTTCATTCCTCTGTCACCAATGCAGGCAAATGAAGCGGGTTAGACCAGTTTGTGATAGATACCCCAGCCTATTGGAGACTATCCAAAACTGGGGAAGAGTAATGGGAAATTCCTCTTTTGCAGCTCCTCATTAGCCTGAACTCGGACGTAGTAAAAAACTATCTAGAGTTTCCAAGTGCAATATCTATTTTCTTTTAATATTTGTTTTTTGGTTACTTTTAAAATCAGAAACTTCTTCAAAAGTTGCAGTACTTACTATGAAGCACATAAAAATACCTTTTATTATTAAAATACATTGCATATGTGAATGAATGGCTGTCCTGCACTAGACTCTTTGATTTTTTTTTTTTTTTCAGGGAAAATGAGGGGAAATAAGAAAAGCACAACATTAGTGATCATATTATTCATTTCCTTTTGGGAATTACAGAATCACAGAATAGTAGGGGTTGGAAGGGACCTCTGTGGGTCATCTAGTCCAACCCCCCTGCCAAAGCAGGGTCACCCAGAGCAGGCTGCACAGGACCTTGTCCAGGCGGGTCTGGAATATCTCCAGAGAAGGAGACTCCACAGCCTCCCTGGGCAGCCTGTTCCAGTGCTCCGTCACCCTCAGAGGGGAAAAAAATTGAAACAGTACAACGGAAGAGTAGAGATATTTATTGATATGTTACAGTTAAAGTGCAAGAAAACACTGAGCAAGATCTAGGGAGTATCTGAATAACCAGGTGCTCAATTCTGGTGGCTGACTACATTTCCTGAACTGTTTGAACCATCTTCAGCCCAGTTTGTATTCCTGCTGTCCGTGCTTATTAGCAAAGATGCTCTGAAACTGAAAAATGAGGTGGGGGGGAGGGGAACCAGTCAGAAGCTGGAAGTGAAAAAGTAAGACTAAACCTTGAACCTGACACAAGAGGACAAATCCTATCTTGCCTGATACCCTATTTCAGAGGAATGGTGTGCTTGCAGGGAATCCAGTCCTAGTACTTAATAGCTTCAGACTGGCTTATGCTTGGAAACAATAAATGAATACACTCAGACAAAACCAAAAGCTGAATGATCAGCTTTTGTTTAGGATCCCCTGCCAGTGGGAGGCTTGTGAACTCTGTATGGGATGTCAAGACATCTGGGCTATGCTGTGTTCCAAACCGCTCTGTGGGTCCCTCATGAGAGGAAGTTTCTCATGGCCTTACCAGGTGCTGGGTGGTAGCAGTCCTCTGTTTAGGCACCAGAAAGGAAGGAGAAAGAGCAAAAAATGCTGTATTTTTGATGTGAGTAGTTTCAGCATATTAGCATATTAGAGCATATTAGAGTTCCAGAGCAAAAAACAAAATGGAAAACCGTGTAGAGTTTCTCCTGTTAGAAAGCATGATTCTTTTTCCCCACATGGTGTTTCCAGGTGTTATATACACGTGTGCTACATGTATATAAATTAACATTATGATAGTGAGGTCAGCTTACCTCAGGCCCTTAGCGGCCTTTCTCCACAGTAACCAGTTGTCAAGATTTTTATGTTGAAATTTGAGGAGTCAAAGCACCTTTTAAGACTGTCTTACTACCTCCTCAAGAGAAAGAGAAGTAAATGTCGGTCTTATAATTTGTCTGCATTGTATGAATAGCTGCCTGTTATGGTATAAGAACAGTATCCCTTAAAATGGGAATTGAACATTCATATCTTTTGTGGGGTCATAAACTGTCAGAATAGGCTAGTTATACAAAGCAGCCTAATGCTTGGTGACCTGAATTCATCTGGATGGTCTGCATTTTAATACAGCCAGATAAAGGTGTTATATCTCAGCATGAAGAATGTAGGTCATCCTTGCTGACCAGACAACGTATCAGGGAGGTAGTGACTCTGGCAAGGATCTGGAAAACACAGTGGGCAACCAGTGGAGGGCCAGTTCTGTTGGAAGGCTGTGGGCTAAATTGTGTCCCAAGATGTGCGAGTAGACAAGAGATTGATGTCTTGGAGTACATTTAACTTGAAGAGAAGCGATGACCTTCCTACAGGAATACTGCGTGAGGTCGGTGCTTGTGCAATGCAGCAGATGGAGAACTGCAATGGCAATTTCTCCCCTTAAAACTTGTGACTATTAAAACTCAATAGCTGTAGAGTCTTGAGAATATTAACCTCAGAGGCTATTGATATTTGAATTGGTAAATGTATCCTACTTTAAGATTGGATGCTGTACTAACCTGTTATTTGACCTTAGATATTGTTACTATTATGTATATATTGATATGTGTAGCAGTAGGTGCACTCTAAAATAAATACTGTTAAACAGTACTGTAATATATGGCCTGAGTTTAATCGCTGAGGGAAATTACCAGTTTGAAATTCTGGCATCTCTGCAGCAATAACTTCTGTGCAAAATACTGGTTGTTAACAAACCAGCTGTGATGTAGCTAGGAATAGAGCAGTGCAATCTTTATCAATGCAAATCTTTAACTGCCAGGATGTGATTTTTCCACCCTCGCCCTCTATGGGCAGTCACTCTTAAATCTTTGTTTCAGCATGCCATGGGGAGTGTGTTGTGTGCTTGGGAGAGGGGCTGTTATCTTCCCTGCCAGCTCTTTGCTGTGGGGAGGCATAGGCCTCTTGCAAAATGGTTGAGGTATGCAAAGGAAGATGTCCACAGTGACTGCAGTGCTGTAAAGGGACATGCCATTGCTTGTCAGTGTAAGCTTTAAGAGATGATGATAGTATCAGTAACCAAGTATTTAGCATCAAATATATAATAATAAATAGCTGCGGACAAATAGGTTAGAATACCTGTAGCAAACCATAATATTTTTGTATTTTCAGCACAACTAAGATAAAAGATACTAATAATCTGGTTCTGGGAGCAAATTCAATGCAGGTTTTGATGCTTCTCTCTGTCAGTAACTCGTACTCAGCCATCTACTTTGGTCCAGTAAAATCACCTAACCAGTGTTTAATATTATGAATGTTCTTAAATCTGTTACTGGCCATATGTTGTATTAAAATGAATTATTGAATTGTAGTGTGCAAGAATCTGGTTTGCAGTTTACAGAAGACTGTTTTAATCCTCTTATTCTTAGACACCTTAATTCTGAATTTCTCAATGTCATTTAAGGTTTTCACTTACTATAATTCTGTTTCCTGAGAAATCAGTGGAAAGTGGAATTAAACCAACACAGGATGTGTCTGAAAATCTCATACTTTAGGTATTTTTCTTCATATTGGAGTGACAATTTACTGCTTTAGAAAGTATAATGAAGAAGGGTATGCTTTTTAAAGTGTTATCATTTCTGAACAACTAACATGATTTTGTGGACATGGCTATTTGGGGGAGAAATTAATATTGCTGTGACACCCAATGACAAAGCAACTTGGAATAGGTCTATTTTTCTGAAATTGTGGAAGATGACAACTGAAGAGCTAAAATTCCTCTTGGGCTTTGTATCTCTTAAATTATAAACAAAGGGAAAAGTTTTCAACTTGTATCCTTCATCACAAACCAAGTATGAAGTTAGCTATATGTGTGTAATAACTCAGTAACAGTGGCACATGTTAACAACCTCATGATACCTAGCTGCTGAAGACCAACAGCAGGATATTCCATTCTTCCTGTAGCCATGGAAATCATGATTCCTCCACATGTTATTTCTTGGTGATAAGGTTATAATACCTCTTTTAAATATAGTATTTATAGCACCGTGTGATTTGGATCTTGACTTGCACTTTAATCTTTTCAGTTCTGGGAAGGATCACAAAGTAGTTGCTTGGGTTTTTTGTTTTGGTTTGGGGTCTTTCTTGCATCACTCCCCAATCTGGGTGTGTTTGGCACTCGTAGGACCTTTCTAACCTCAATACCCATTTTACATGTGTTTTGGGGTGAGTCAAAAGGAGAAACAATCTGGAATTCGCTAGTGAGTCTCTCTGAAATGCAAAAGACAGCTTGTATGTCAGGTCAGACCAATTCAGGATAAACAGGAACACTCAGTTGTTTCTAAATGAAATTTCAAAGAAGAAAAACAATAAATGTTTTATTTTCTTTCCCCCGCCTATTTCCTTAAACCTATGTCTTGTCTTGTCTAAGACTATTTCCCTTGTTGACATGCTGTTTTACAGTTAAAAATGCTTCAAATCAGAAGTAAACCTTAATGTTGCATGCAAATTTTAAACTCATCAGCTTTAGTTAATATAATAAAATCCTATCCGACCACAGTGTTACATGCTAAAATGGTGTTATTTCAAACCCTTGTGGTTATAGCCCGCAATTCCATGATAAATCATGCAAAACTCCCTTGTTATCACTGAAAATATTTCTTGGTTGCCTTTAATTACTCTGGCAGAACTGTGGTAGACTGTAGGTTGAATGTGTTCTTATACAAGCAACAATTAAATGTATGTTTCAAAGACAGAGTTCTGTATTTTTAACACAGAGTTGAAGACAAATATTCCACAAATTAATCCTGTTCAGTAGTGTAGCTCTCATGGCTTGTCTGCAGCAGGACATCAGTGTCATGTTGCAGAGTTGGGAAAAATTAGACTGGGACATAATGCTTCACTTCTGTTTTCCTGAGCATAACAGTATAGAGAATTTGTATCTAGCACTACATGTGTATAGTTGTTAAAAAAGAAATCTTGTGATGGCACTTGCACTTAAATAGAGCCTTCTCATAGCAGGGGTTGCCCACTGCTCTAACATAAATGCAAATCTTTATACACAGCAAGTACAGCATTTGTTGAATAAGAAAAACTAGAGCTGTTTCCAAAACAATCTAAAGTTGATGAAAACCAGAGTAATGTTAAACCTTACTGATTTCTCTTTCCAATAAATCTGTGTGCATCTCACCTGTAGAATGAAATGTTCATAAATGCAAATAGTTATAAAAACTTTTTTCAGAAAAGATGCCCTTTACCTAAACAGCAGCTTCTGTTCACCATTATTCTTGGTTACTGTTACCTGCCTGACAGTCCCACATGTACATCATGAAAAGCGTTTGGAGAGGTTTGCTGCTAGTCTAATATGTTCCTCTAGTATCACACAGTCAATCGGCCAACAACATGTAAAATGCAAAAAAGAGAGCTTACAGGTATCCTAACAGCCTTTTCTGCACTTACAGTGATCTTCAGTCATGTTTCAAGGAACTTGAAACTGCTCTGTCTGAACAAGCTGTTTTCTCCATCTCTTCTATATTGCAGAAGTAGCCACATTTTTTTTGCTATTTGTTCTGAATGTGGTTTTTTACTAAAAGCATTTCCCATATGCTGACCTCTATTTTACCACTTGTGTACTACTTTTATGTAATAATGTGATGTTCTATAATGATAATGTTGAAGGATGGAACCACTTCATTTTGAAGGGTTTTAGTTTTTACGTTGAAGAACTAAATACTTAAAGGATGGAAAACAAAATTTCTTGGAAAGAATTAATATAAACCAGCTTTGTGCTATAGGAGAACAGGGAGATTGTGGGCCAAATGCTGTCGAAGATCCCAAAAGCATATGCAGAGTGACACCTGCCTCCAACGAACAGGTCATTTTCTGAGCAGGCTGTTCTACTATATTACAGAATCTTCTCTCTTCAGTAATAGAAAAAAAGAATCCTAATAACAGTTACATGTAGGAGTACATGTTTTAGATTAGTAACTTACTGTGGTCATATACTGTTAGTTTTGCCTCAGGCCACAGTAGTAATCCATAATTGACTCAGATTTATGAATACATGTTGCCTTTTTTGTTTTCAGTCATCAAGCTTCAGGGAAGCTGTTGTTAAAGGAAGCTGGAATTTCAGTTTCACTGTATGACTGGACTGTGATTTTCTGCCTGATGTGTTTTATTATGGGCTTA
This sequence comes from Opisthocomus hoazin, assembly GCF_030867145.1. Taxonomy (NCBI): domain Eukaryota; kingdom Metazoa; phylum Chordata; class Aves; order Opisthocomiformes; family Opisthocomidae; genus Opisthocomus; species Opisthocomus hoazin. The sequence goes on from NC_134422.1 coordinate 43,108,112, forward strand.
TGCTAATGACCTGCAGGCTGGAGTCTTTTAAGTCTGTAAGTAAACTGCATCTGCAGCTGTAGGAGTTACCAGTTAGGGAATAGGTGTTCATCTGACAAAAAGGTGGAGCAGGTGACCAGTGGATACCAGTTTTCTGGAACTTCCCCTAAGGTGAACAAAGAAGATGTAATAATGCTATTTCTCCAGAAAGAGGGAATAAAAATCTATTGTACCAGCAGCAGGATTAAACATAGATCAAGAGAGAAGCACAGAAGTGGTGGGGTTTGCTATTATGCAGACTTTGGAGTTGCAGGATCAAAGGAAGTTATTACAAAGGAAAGACAGTAGGAAGCACCTGAGTCAGAAGAGGCTGTGAGCTAGAGGAGGAGGGCTGTCAAGATCTGAGGTGTGTCTGAGTGGTAAGAAAAGGCATGATACCATCTCTACCACCCCCTTGTGTTTGCTATCTGAAGTAAAAGAATTACAGCATTTGGGAGCCTGAGTAAAGTTCATGTGTTAGTTTGCTTTCCAGTATTACCAAGTATGTCACTGTAAACATAGAACTCATGAAGCTGTCTCTCAAAGGAGTGAGCTGTTTGAAGTGGTTTAGGAAGCAGTGTTTTTTCTGAAGTACTATAGCTGCTAAGCTGAACTTTGTCACCAATGTGGAGTTGGTACTGAGCAAGAGCAGAAGGACTAAGAAATTAAGACTGGAGCCTACAAAGTAGTAAAGCTAAAGTCTTAGAATATTACGTAGGTCAGTAGTATTTCAGCCTAAAGTTTCATTCCCCTTTCTCCTTTAAAAAACAGAAGATACTTTCTGCTAAATAAGAAGTGTTTATAGACACTTAGTCATGAGCCTGACACTGTTACCCTGCCTTTTGCGCGGTCCGAATCAGAGTGCTTGTACATCAGACTACACTATCAGTAATAAGACGTCATGCATGCCAAAGCCAAGCAGGTGCAGTAAATACAGCTGATCTTAATTCATATCATAAGATATCTCCAGTTGGGAGGGACCCATAAGGATCTTTGAGTCCAGCTCCTTGCAGGACTACCTAATGTTGTGTTATTGGATGGAATTCTGTAATTATTCCTGGATGTGTCTCAGTTATTTGATTAGAGAATGTCCTTTAAGACTTTTTCCTGTTTTGTTATTTCCCCCAAACTTCCTCGTAAATGTTTCAAAACCAACAATAACAGGAGTCCAAGGTGTTTTCTCTTGCAAACTCTCTCTCCCCTGGTAAGCTGACAGATTCCTATGCACTGAAAGAAAACAGGAGATTATCTTGAATTTCCTCTGTTTCCTAATATTTGCGGCCGTTTCCCCCCAAAGAGCCAAGGCACCTGTCATAACAAAGAGGAGTGCTTTCTTTGAATCAATAAGTCAGCAAGAATTATTAATGTCCTGAAGAGGAAGCTGTTTAAGCATTATTTGCTGATATTTATCAAATCTTAATGGGACTTATAAGAAAACCTGTTGTTTGCATCTGTGATCTCATTATTTGTCTGGATGAGAAGTTAAAGAATGGAACAAGCACTGAAATTAACTAATGATTTAAAAAGTCAAGCAAATATTATGTCAATGAGCATAAACAGAATATGGTGAAAAACAAGCTCTTGAAACTGTCCTAGAACTCTAGTGCAAATTTTCTCCCCATTCAAATTAAGCTTGGCTTACAAATTAAGAAACTGGATTGACAGTGAGCATTAAGGTGATAAATAGCATTTGTCATCTGATGTGTAATTTAGAGGCTGCCATCACCTGTCCCAGCTTCAGTGTTCATCAGACGGTGTCATGTACGTTCTTCTTTCAGAAGTCTTCTGTATGATTTACTCTTCAAATAGCACTTATTCTTCTAGTTTGCAACAGGGTATTAAAAGTGTGGACAGTCAAATACTGGTATCCAGGGTGTATTCTACACATCCCAATTTGTTCCTTCCATTGTTTGAAATTCCTGACCACTGGCTTTGTACTGCCCTTTCTGCAGACAAAGGGACACCAGCAGCCCTTCCCACGTGCACAGGCTTCTATTCACTGTAAGCAGACTGTGCAGGTTGGAAGAGTTTGCCAGATTGTTCCAGTCATAAAAGAAACAAACAAGCTATAGCACTGAAAATTTATGGAAAAGCAAATGTTATCAATTTATCATCCTTAACATTTATTACTATGAAGTATGCAAATTCCATCTGAGATTAGGTCTCTTTAATTATTTCAGAGACGTGAAGGGAGGAGAGGATCCCTTGCCCAAAGAATTTGTGACATAAATAGTTAAATCAGAAAAAAAAATTGGAGAAGGAATAGAGCAAAGACAACTGAGGTGACTTGCCCAAGATCTCATGGCAAGGCAGGAGCTTAAGTCCAGCATCCTGGCTTGCAGTTCAAGAACCTGTTCTGCTTGATGTGATAGACTGTGCAAGCATTTGGTTTTGCTAGGCAGAATCCTGGTTTCAGTTTAATGTGTCCTACCTGACTAAAGTCAGATAATTTTTGAGAAGGTAACACATACAGCTGCAGTTACTTCAAGTTCCATTGCTTTCCTCTCAGCTGTCACATACGTCACTAGATCGACCCTGCAAAGGCAGCTATAGCTCATGTAACTGAAGGAGCCGTGGGAGTCCTCATTAGGAAAAGCACTGTCTGTGGATGGAGCAATCCTGTGAAAGACTGAAAAAAGATTAGTGCCTCAGGCACAAACTAGTGAAGAATTTCATTAAAGCCCTCTAGTAGTCCTTTTTTAGGTCCAGGGTAGGCTCTTACAGGAAAGGGTGGCAGAAGTATCGCTGCGAGGCACCTGGGCTTCGGCTGACAGTCTGTTCAAAGTCTCAGTGCAGTATCCAATCTGGAGTTCAGAGGACTCTCTTCTTGTTGTCCTTGCACTTCTAAGAGCATGCATAGAAGCTTTCTCTTATGTCCAGTGTGCTGGAGATTAAGTAGTGTCAGTCCTGTCTCCCAACATCCATGCACTTAATTCTAGCATCGCTTCCTCTTTATGCTTCTAATACTCTGACTGATCTACAATATTCTAATATTTGTGGCTCCATCAACTGTATTAAATTTAATTTTTAAATTAAAAATAATGCACTTGTTAAAGTTTTAACTTTTCCTCAGTAGGAATTGGTAATAGTGTTATGTTCAGGCAAGTTAGTCAAATTGAAAAAAGAACTCATAAGCATTTTTCAGATTGTCATGGGTAAATAAGCAAGTCTTCCCTACTGCTGTTATATGGTGATAGCTCTTGTTTCAATTTTTATTTTTCAGTGCTAAATTAATTTAACAGTTACTTCAGACCTTAGTAACTAAATGCACAGATGGGAGAGTTCTGGGGATCTGCAATGAAAAGGTAGATAATGCAGTGCATGCTGTTAATAAGAAATTGTTTTTCTTAGCTTTATTGTGTGATTATGGATGCAAGTAGATGGAAATACACAGAAACATGGAAAAAGTAATAAAAAAAAAGAAGACTGAGGTAGGCATTTTGGCCAGGCTTTTCGGAGACCTCTAGGATTGGAATGCCTAATTGCTATTAGATTTCCATTAGGTTAGCAGGAATCCACCTCTTTTACATAGTTTTGAAAACCTTAGTCTTTTTGTTAATACTCTTCATGAAGTTACACAGGTCAATATTTGGGTTTTCAGTTCATTTTCCTAGAAAAAATGTGATACAAGGTTTACATTTGTACTGTAAGACAGATGAAATCATGGAGTGATCCCTGCTGGCTTTACTGGGCTTTGGAACTGATGGTTTCAGATAAGATCAGGGAGCTTTCCATGGAGGTGGAACAGGATGCACTAGAGGAATATTAGCAACATGCTGCTGATTTTTATCTTGCTAAAATACAGTAACTTAAAAGATCAGGGATAGAGCCTTGCTTAGATCCAAAACATTTGCTGTGTGTGTCTTTGCTCTTTTTTTGGTGGTGTTTTTTGTTGTGGTGGTTTTTTTTTGTGTGGGTTTTTTGTTGGTGTTTTTTTAGAGTAACTGGATTTGTAACTCAGGTTGAAGCAAAGGTCTGAATTGTAATGAACCCAGCCCTGAGCATGATGGCAATATGATATGATTGAGAAATAAGTACACCAGCACAACTTAAATGTTGGAACCTCTCACTTCAGGGGCAGGAACAACAAAGAATATCTTCAGACTCCACTGAAGAGAGTGTATTTCATTCTAAGATGCTTCTGGAAAACTTGATAGCATGTGTTTTCTCAAAGGCAAGAATGCAAATATAGCCATCCAGATGTTACTTTTACTTTCTGTGTCTTCCACAACTAGCCTTTCTAGAGCCAGAGCTTATTCCAGTTCCTTGTCAGTCCTGCAAGCTAGAGATAAGATCTCTCCCTTTTAGCACAGTGTTTTATTCTGCTGTTTGGGTGGGGATTTTTCCCAGGTTTCTGTTTGACAGGTCTAGTGTGCCTCTGCTATCAGGGTTGGGTAGAACAAGATCTTTTAAAGTCTTTCAGTGTACTGAATTCATTGGACAAACTGGAGGTACCATCCTGATATCCAACATTTCTGCCCCCCCCCCCCCCCCCCCCAGCGGCACCTCGATATGATGGCTTTATGCTATTCTCAGATCTTCTCTGTTTCATGATGAGGCACTAAAATGCCTTTCTCTGTATAGTTTGAAGCAACCCTCAGGCGAACTGTGTCCTACCCAGAACTCCTTGTAGAATGCCTGGGATCTATGTGTGCTTCGCATCTTACACCTTTGTCAGTAGAAACCAGGTGGACTGTCTAAATTATACTTCATTTACAAATGTTCTGGAAATTTTTTTCAGGCTTTTACTATATATGTATGATTTCAGTTGCATGTAGGTACTGAAAAGAGACTGCAACTGAACAGGTTTCATGTAAAAGCAAAACGTTCTTAAGAGGCTGTATAGCGTCCAATATAGAGAGAAACTGGCTGTCACGTGCTATCGTGCTGCTTCAGTGTACGCTTTTGTCCCAGCTCTTACCTCTTGATATAGATAATTTTCCAGGCAAGACTTGTTTTTTTACATGTTTTTGCAAACTTGGAGAGGTGGAGGGATATTTAAGGAAGAGAAGTTTCCAGAGTGTATGAAAAGACCAGCAGAACAAGAATGGAAGTCACAGCAGCTCAAGAGGAACCACTGAGTGGAAGCAGGACCAGGCAGGCTGGCTTCAGGGATGAGGAGCGATGCATCTTGGAGCCAGAAAGAATGGTGCTACAAGGCAGAAACGAAGGGGTTGGCTGAGAGCAAGGCTGGAAGCAAGGATGTGCTTGAGAGGACACTGGGCAGGGAGGGCTGCTCCCCTCTTCTCTGTTCTACCTTGCATCTAAGATTGGTTCTGTTACGGGATTTTGCACTTACTGGGTTTAGCATGTTTGTTATCTCATGTATTGCTTTATTGTGTGATTCCATAATGCTTTTCCACTGGCCAGGTATGCAAGCTTGTATCTTGCCTGTATGTAACATTGATTCCTCAAATGATAAGGAAAATAAACCTTTTGGAAATCTCCCCCTGCAAGCCAGTGAGAAAGTCTTCCAACAAGAGAGAATTACTTCAGATGCAGCTGGCGGTGGAGCGCAGGTTTTTAAATGTGAAAACATTGATGAAACATGAAGAGGTGGACAAATAATTCCAGAGAAAAAGGAGATTCCTTCCTGGTCCCCGCTGTGGGAGACATTTTTGAAGGTTTTTACGTGAACTCGGAGAAGCAGCTGCTTGTTTCATTTTTTATTAATCAGGATTTTACATGAATCGCATGCGATTCCAGGAACTGATTGTAAGGTGGTTACCCTTAGCAACCTGTCATTTGCCTTGGATCACCAAATAATGACCCTGGTATATGTAGCAGGTGTTCTCCATAACAATTGCAGGGAAGAAGAGAGAATACTACAGTAATGTTATGCATTATCAGAGTTGGAAATAGCTCGTTTTCCTAAGGAGAAGACTTCCACTTTTTGCTTTACAACCTTGTGTTTCTATGCCCTGCAGTTCAGAAACTGTGTTTCAAAGCAAGTGGAGCAGGAAAAAAAAAAAAATCACAAGAAATCAGTCCCCCCCCAGAAAAAACCCAATTATGGTAAAAAGGCAAGAATCGCTGTAAAACTGAGTGCTCTGTGGCTAAGGTATATATCAGTGAAAGGCCTTGTTATGTGAAAGATTTGGGATTATTTTTATGGCTAAACAGAAATACTGCTTCTTTGATTCAGACAAAACTAGTCTTTTTTTTCCAGGAGAAGCTAGCTTTGTTTTGTATTGCCTTGCCAGTGGAGGGAAGGAAAAGCAAACACTTTTGGATTTTTAGTACAGGATTTTGAAACCTCTTGGTGCTTAATAATGAATCTGGCCTCTTTCACCAGCAGTCATACAGAACCCTGCAAAAGAGATGTGGAAGTGGAGAATCTTGCCTCTGATGATTAGATTCTCTGGAAGCCTTTGCTAAGGCTGGAGATAATGGAGAAAGAGCTGGAGGATGCACATGCTTCATGGTTATTCCAAGTCAGACTGCCTGCTGATTCATTCGTTCCCTTCTCTGACTTTTTTCTGCTTGAAAGCAAGCACATAAAGTCACATGAGAAACTCCTTCCAGGCACACAGGCAAAGCAGAGAGTCCTGTTTAGTAGTGTAGTCCCACGGGAGCCACTCTTGTACGGAGGGAGCCTGAGGGCAAAGGAATTTCTCCCTGCCTGCTCTTCCCCAGGCGAACTGGCCTCCGGGGCAATTCTGAGATGAGTTTTGGGTGTCGTTTTTGCCTCCATGTGGAACAAGTCCTTTGCAATCGAAATGTACAGCAGGAAACCAGAGCACAGGCCCAGAGCTTTGAAGGTCTCATATGTCTTCTAGGTTACCATTTCTGGTTTCAAAGCCTCCTTCCATAAAGAGGCTTCTGCACCATTAATCTGTTACTAGCCTTAAAAGCCTGATACGGAAACAGCTTGTTCTTTGGTATAATTCAAGACAGTCACTTTGAGACAGCAGTGGCCTTGAGACCCTTCCTCATGTTCATATGTGTGTCTGACCTTCAAGTTGGTCAGATGTGAGAAATGCCACTCAATAGAATGAGATGAACATCTAAAATAATAGGATTGTGGGAGAGAGCTTAGACCTCTTCAGCCGAAATACTGGCTAAATAGTTTTCCTCTGAATTCAAGTATTCAATCAAACACAGAATGAATTTGTATTTTGGGTCCAGCTCTGTTAAACTGCTCTTTCTGTACTGGTTGTATTTTATGGGCTCAGAGTCAGAATGCTTGAGCCTTGCAGGGTCAACCCTTTGAAAAAAAAACCTCCGTTGCAGTTCTCAGTAGGCACCTGCTGTTGCTGTCTTTACTCAGGACGAGTTTACTTTTGTGACAACTGAGCATTCTGTGTCTCTGTGGAGAAGACCTGTGATCTACTTTTAGCAAATTGAAATCTAATATGGTTTGTGTATATTTCACTTCTGCCTCAAGACAAATTAAAGTTAAAAAAAGCCTTTGAAATGAAAATGGTGAGCCCTCAGATTAACCTACTTGTAGTATTTTTATTTCGGATTTCATTTGGGAATTGAATGTGGCTGTTAAATTACTGGTAGTTAAAACATCAGTGATAACTTGCTTGCATTTTTCTGCAAATGGATTTTCACAGAATCACAGAATAGTAGGGGTTGGAAGGGATTCACTTGGAAAAGTACAGTGGAATTTAGAAAATGAAATTATGAAAAAAGCTGTAGCTGGTTTTTTCCTTAAAGTTTTACTTTATGCTCCAAAATTTTAAGTTCTGTTAATAAAGCAATTACAATCCTAGAAATTCATTAAGAATAGTCAGTAATTACTTTAAAGCTATGTAGACTAGAGACACAAATTCATCTTGCTGTGTGAAGCATAAGCAGGCCCAAGTATAAAGAGGGAAGCAAGTATGTTTGTAGATTGACGAGTGTCTCGCTGTGAGGAGATGCTCCCATGCCCTTTTCAAAGGTTTCATCAGCCTAGAGTAATCTCAGTGGAGGGCCAAAAGTCCAGCAGAGTGTGTGGGAGATAATTCACTTCTTTCTGCAGAATACTTTCTCCTAATGAAGTTCTGCCTTCTTCAGGGTCGTTACTAGACAGGCTTCTTAGGATGCTATAGCCCACCAGGAGTGTTCCCGCTTCTGCTTCCCAACCACTAAATCATCGACTTCCAGTAATGTCAGGGGATGGCCTCAGCATCTGTGACTACATATGTATTTCTCCTTGTCAGAAGTAGCTAGCGGTAAAAACTTATTTTCCTTTTAGACTCATCTCACATTTTCAGGGCTTAAAAATGTTACTTTCAGTGGTAGCAAACATTTATTCATTGGGTCAGTGTCTGTTGTGAAATGAGGGGGCTTGAGGGGGTGTCCCAGCTGTATTTTGTTGTTTTTGAACTGAGTTCCCATATGTTGGTCTGATTTCTGTAGGCTAAGCAAGCCATTCCTGTATGTGATGTCTGACAGCAGAACTGCTGAATGCAGATTGTCTGGTGGTATTTAATCACCTTATAATCCACTTTTGAAGTGGCTAAGCAAAGCAGAATTCTAATAAGGGAAAAAAGTATCAAAAATACTTCCCATTTTTTATTTTAGTTTATTATATTTCTAGTTTACAAACTTGAAAATTGCTTATCTGTAAAGCAGAAAAGTGCCTTTGTCATACCCCATCCTCATCTAAAAATAAACTATATACATACATTGTAGTTTACTTAAAATACACATATTGTTCTGTTCTCCACGTAAAGCTTCTCTGTAGGTTTTGGAGTTAAGGTTAGCTTTTCCTTTTTTAGTATAACATTAAACCTAACTCTTCTACAGCCTCTGAGCTTGCTGTCGTTTCTTTGCACCAATTAAAAATGACTGCTTCAGTGTGGAAGGAACAAATACAAAAACCCACTGACAGCCACAGCAGCAATTTCATTCATGGCATGTAAGCCCAGAGGGTGAGTGTCAGGAAGCCAGCAATGTGTTAAATGCTTTATCTGTGTTATGCAAAAAAATATTTCTTATTAGTTATCTTTTTTCATGTTTGGTTTAAGAGAGCCCATTATTTTGTGCAGTCTAATTTGACTTGCTACATAGAAATGTGTTAGTTGAATAGATACGCTCTTCTGTCTTGTCTGGGACAGTTACAAGCGTTGTTAGTCCGTTTGCTTCAGGGCAAACGCAGATCGCCTCAGAGGTCAGAAAGCAATTGCCTGCCGTGGTGAAGCAATACTCAGTGTAATGGAGGAATGAAAGGGATTAATTTTTCCAGTACTTTATACTGTGGGTAGCCATGGTAGGTTTCAGCACTCTGTGTCAGTCTGTCATTACTCAGTGTAAGAAATCAGTGACTTACATGTAAAGGCTTTCCCACAAAGCCTTCAATTCTAGCCACCACCAGAATTAACATACCAGACTAAATGGACTGTTGATCAAATTCAGTGTGATATTCCTGCTTCCACAACCAACAGCTGCAATTAAAAAAATCCTATGGGCCTTATCTTCCCTACAGTCTTGCATATTACACAGGCTTCTGCTTGCTCAAGGTGTTGCAGGATGCTGTCATTGCATTTCACACTGGTGTAAGTGACTTCGTATGGTAGAAGTTACTGAAAATACAGGCGTTGTGTCCTTTGATAAGGACTCAACTCCAGAAGCAGCCTGCAAAACATGAGTGTCTATTATATATGGTGGCTGGATCACTTTTGACTTTTATAATGCCATTTACATTGGTGGAAAATGGGTGTGAAGTATTGTAAGTCTCTGTAAACACAACAGGTCTTGGTCCTTAATCTGTACCAGTGGATGATAAGATCACATGTACAGAGCCAACAGAGCGTGTTTACTGTTTTGTCTCTTGATATATTGCAGTTCCACTATTTTAGCATGATTGTACCCTTAGCAGCTTCTCATATAAAGGATGTTTTGCGATTTTGTCCTAACAAACTTCTTTTTTGTAATGCTTATGTAAAATCTGACTGCTTATATGCAGTATCCTTTATAGGTGTGCCTCAATGTTTACATTTGGGTCTGACTGAAGATTTTTTACTAGTTTGGTCTTGTTCAGTCCATTCCTAATACAGAGAAAGGGTTTGAATTATGAATGTTTGTCACCTACTTAATGAGTTATGAAGTGACACATTATTTTAGCCAGTTCATATTATACATGCAGGGAGAAAAAGTTATCCCCAAGTGACTGGACAGGCACAATACTCAAATATATCAAAACACTTGGCTGCAGTTACCGTGTCAAACAGATTCCTGGCTTTAGCAGCACAATGAGCTGTGACAACAAGGATGCCAAATAAATGCCAGAACTGATGCAAAAAGAAGTCACGATTCCAGGTTTCAGTCTTGCCTATATCCAACATAGCAAAGCACTCAAATTGTATTTACATGCATAGTTCTTTCTCTTCCACACTGGTTGCCTGTGTAAGAATTTTGTCTTAACGGCATGCTCTAGTTTGAACAGTAGAGTTGTGCACAAATACAGAGGTTTGAACTAGACACAGATTCTCAGGGTTCCAATATCAAGAATACAGTGGACGGGATAAAACAAAGGATTGATAATGCAGACCTAAATTTGCAGAGAAATATTCCATAATGGCTAGCTAAAGACTGCAATATGATTTTACTTAGGCAATGCACTTAATGATGTTCTAGGTAGAACTGGAAGATCGTATCTCTTTACTGGACTGGTAAAAGTCTCACTTGCAGAGTGGAGGATAGTCCCTCATGGGAGGAGCCTACTGTGACCGTACATAAGACTTTTTCCCCTACAAATTACTTAGTATAGGGGCAGTGAAGTATATGTCTGCTTTCCTGCTGTCTGTGCTGAGCTGGAGAAACATTCCTTTTTTATAGCTTTACTGTTAGCAAGGCAGTGGCAAGGGGAATGTTTTTTCCCTGGGTGGTAATTAACGCGGAATTCTTGGATGGTCATAAATAAACCTGTAGAGGTTTTGGATGGTTATAAATAACGACCACCTACTGGCCCTTGTGAAGGTGGTTCATAAAACAGGATGTCGAGCTCGATGTGTTGTTGTCACAGTCTAGACCACATAGTCTTGCCCTGCTTCTGTTTCCATAGCTTGGAAAGTTCCTTGCTTACAACCTCATCCAGTCTGCTTCTAGACACAAACTGCTGTTTAGATCTCATTAATTAGCATGCAAGCAGAAAGGAAAGTAAGTGACCTTTCTGTGGCCTAATTCTCCAGCTCCGGTTCAACAAGAGCCAGTGAAGTGCCATGCAATTAGTAAGAGTGCAGAAAGAAGTAAAGGTCTCATTTTATGGTAGGAGAGATTAATTTCACAGAGAGGGACTCAGTGTAATTTTAGAAGCAGTTAACATGCATTCTGTAGCACAGGTACTTAATTGAGCCATTCCCTGTGTTCTACCAGCACGATAAGACAAGGATAGGTTTAATGATGTTTTCTTTTGCATTATGTTTCTGTGTGGTTAGTCATCAAATCTGAAATGACATCTAGGCCTAATTAGACTTTCACAGCTCCTCATGGCAGTCGTACTTTGAATTGTCTGCGTTTGGGTTTTTCCTTGTTTAATAATAAACAGAATGAAGCATTTCTTACTGGTGGTTTGGTAGCAGGGCAGGCCCAATGGGGAAAACAGCTATAGTGTCCTTATGTTTGCTGCATAGTAGCATGGTCAGCTGGGATTGATCTATATCTGTAATATCCAGATATTTAATACTTGCTTGTTGCGTATGATACACTTTAATGAGAACATGAAAATATCTGTCTGGGCATTGTGACTTCATATTAATGATCTCTCTGTTCCCATTCGCAAGGGCAAAGCCGGTAAAATGGACTATTAATACTGAGTCTACTGATATACGCTCTTTAGCTCTGCTTCCTTTTATGAACAAGAGTAGGTCAAAAGAGCTAACCATCCAAGCATATGTTGACAGGATTGGACTATGCAGCATCAATGCAAGGAGAAGTGTACATTTAATTTCCTCTTCTCATTTTAATGGAGTTTTAGGCAACGAGCGTGCAGGAGGAAGCCCTGAAGCCTTGGCTGCTGTCATTAGCAGCTGGAGATAAAGGTAGAGGAAAAACCAGAAGCAGCAGAGGTGCACCTGTTGGCAATGAGAAAACAATTATTTGAGATGGCTGCTTTTTATTCCAACGAACATAGTGGAACAGCAACTCTTTTATTGGAGGATGTAGTTATTAGTGTAGGCACTTTCAATCCTAAATATTCTGTGGTCCAGCAGGAGTAGTTACCATGAACATCATGCATATGCTTTTAAACTTGTGCTAGCAAAATTTCATTGCTCCAGATGTTCACAGAAGTAAATTCAAAAGAGGTGAAGGCATGGTTGGAGTAAAATCACTTAAAAATTAAAATATATTTATTGGAAATGTATTGGATGACTCATCTGTCTCTACTGGTGGTACCTCAGGCTCATAATATTTATGGAGACCTGCAAAGTAAGAAACAATTCCCCCCAACACTACCAGTTTCATCTGCAGCTTTGCAGTGATAAAATCCGTTCTAGCAAAGCAGAGCTGATTTGCAAATGTATTCAGCCCTAACCCAGCACAGGCTTTATCTGCATATGTGGTTCTTGCTGAAAGCTCTATATTTCTGGTGTTCAACTGCCACCAGCTACAAAGAACTGAGCCTCCCATCATGCAGCTTTGCAGGCTTATAACATACATCCACAGGCAGCCTTTCGCTTCAGTAACCTAATAAATACTTTTAAGGCAGTCTCTATGTCTGTATCTACTAATAATATATAACAGAAAGAAAAAAATACAGACCGCTTTGTCTCCACAGAATTCCAACTAATTCTGTTTGGTTTTTTAATTAAACTCTTCATAAACTTTGTGCTTGGTCCAGAGGTTCCCCAGAATAACTTTCAGATATACGTTGGTCGAAGCAGTGATAAACTGGAGTCAGAGGTCAGCAAAATAAGTGAACGTTTTATCTCAAAGAGAGGGAAAGGGGAATGGATGTATTTTTGTGCCTATGTAGCATATACACATGTGCACACACAGTTCTGGCATGACTTGGCCAGGGTTTAATGCAGTGGGTTACTTTACTGAAATAATGTGTAGGTATCGGAACACTGGATAGTTTTGGAGCTCAGCTATAACTGGACCAAAATGTTGGGTGGCGTTTGCAAGTCGTCTTGTGGTATTGAGATTCCTTGGAGTGTGCCCACCTGATAGGTACTGGCATGCTTGGTGTTAAACTGTTGCCATATCTGAAGAAGGGAGTATGTCTTTCTCTGAGGCAGCAGAGAAAGGTACTGTGCTTTGGAAATGCTCTCTTGACGAATTCTGTGCTTTCCCTTCTGCTGCAGGACCTGAAGATGTTAGCAGGGTAGTTGGTGCTTCCTTTCTTTTCGCTCTAGTGCATGATAGCCTTGTAGCATTTGTGCCTCGTATACAAAATTTTTATTACTATAGACTTATGGGAAGTAACTTGTGGTTTATAAGAGGTGGAACGTTTATTTTCTGGACTCTTTGATTCATTTACTGCTTGAAATTTGTTCTCTGTATCTGTTTAAAGTTACAGTTGCAATTAGAGGAGTAGGATGGAAACTAATAATAGCCCTTTTTTTAATTTTATGCTTTCCAGTATATATACATTCCAGCAATTCTCTATCATCATTCTAAACACACTTTCTGTGTAATCAGGCACTTTCTTACTGTATCATTATGCCTTCAGCTTCAGTCCTTTTCCACCTGCACAAATCTATGCACATGGAACAATCAGCAGGCTGGGTTAACCTGTGACAAAATCCCTGATGTATTTTTTGATCCACATAATTTGCTTGCCCTCTGCTCCCAGCCGCTACGTTGTTTGACTTCTTACACAGTCACAAACATAATTCTCCCCTGTGCTCATCTCATTGCACTGCAGTGAGAAAGGACAGGCTGTTATTAGCAGTCCTGATGCAGCAGATAAAGCACACAAGTGTTTTGAAACAATTTTAAATTATTTCAAAAGGCACAGGAGACTGTCACCTGCTTTTATGTGTTTTGTAAAAAGCAATTCAATAATCTCCCCCAAATCATCTAAATTTGATTCATTCTGTTTTAGCAGCCACATTATTTCTGCTAGCAATTGGAAACTCATCTGTCTGCAAAGCAAGTGTCTTAAGCTTTTAGTTTGAGATGTAATATACCATAATATTTTGAAAAATGAACAAGGCATGCCTGATTGGTTAAAAAGTGTGCATTTATGTAAAAATGTTCAGCAGGCTGAGTATTATATGGGAAATGCCAGCTTTCTAAACTTTGATGTAAAGCTAATGTCACGAGACACTTTAATATAGCAATGTGTCATGGGATAATGTTTCATTAAAAGAGGCATTTGGGAAGAGTACAGTTATGCAAAATAAAATGTTTTACAATGTAGTTTCAACTCTAATATTTATCTCAGTACTTTGTGGCAAAATGGTAATTACAGATGAAGACAAAGCTGTCTACCCCACAATCCATAGTTGGTTCCTCTCTTACGTTTGTACATTGAATATTATATCAGGAAAATGAGAGGCGTTTTCGACTGTGGTGGCCCATTTTGAAGTATTTACTTGAATTCCACGAAGAGGTATGGTGCTTGATTACTGAAACATGGCATCTTTTCTCTTTATGCCCTGAAAGAGTTCTCTCTCTTACATTTTCTGTGCTCTGGAAGAAAATATTGCTGTCACTTTCAGTGGCGTTTGCCTTTCATCTCGCTGCTTTTCAATGGCTTTCAGGTCTCTAAGTGGTATCCAATTTATTTGTATTCTGATGCCACTTCTGTGAAGCATACCTTTCTGTCAGCTGAATGCAAGCTTGAGGTGTTTTGTATTTGGAAGCTATGGTATAAACAAATTGACTATATCAAGTGCAGGCAATTTCCACCCGTTTGCTCTAGATCGTTATTCTTCCAGTTCGTTCAGCAGAACCATTTACTTTTATCCAAGTAGGGTTGGGGTTGACTCTCAGTCCCCAGAGCTTGATTTAAAATCCCTCAGATTTGTGTGGAGGTCATATGCTAAACATGAAAGTAGGTCTCTGTATGCCAAAGATACTGGAGGGAATTATTGCCTTCACTGTACTACTTCTTCTGTTTTCTTCCAATATTAAAGGTTTCTTTAGTGTTTAAAGTGGTGGTTCTGCTGTATCTTGCTGCTGAGTTTGTAACTGCCCTACTAGGGTCTAAATTTTCCTTCAGGTGAGCTCTTAAAGATGCTAAATTTGTACTAGCACAGGAGAGAAGAATTTCTTTCAGACTTGTTTTTCCTTTTGCCCCTCATCTCAGCCTTCTACTGCCTTTATAACTTCCTGTTTATTGAAGTAACAGAAATCAGCAGTAATTTGTCATTTTTAGCACTGATGTACACTTTTGCTCCACCTCCACCATTGTTGTAGTTTTCAACAGCTTTTTATGTGCATGTTTTCATATGTATATTACAACAGAGTAACAAATGAAGATAGTCTGCATAGATTAATCAAAAAGCTTAATTTGGGTCTTTTAAACACATAGGTATGGGTATGTTTTAGAGATAACATACAAATTACAATTAACAATAACAAGGCAGATGGGAGAAGCTCCATGGTCTGTTATCTGAAGTAATTTATTTTCCTGTGGGGTATTTTTCCAATATTTGAAGCTTTAATGGCAGCTGTAATAGAGTACAATACTACGATTAGAAGAAAGTTGGATATTTTTAAACATTAACTTTTAAAAAATATAATAAATCACTAATACGGTATTTAAAAATTAGTCAAACGGTTCTCTTCAATCTCAAGTATAGTGCTGTTTAGAATGCAAATTTGGAAACAACATTTCTACTTTCATATGAAGTCATTGCCTAATGTAATCTGGACCATTTGGTCAAGGCTTTAAGTTATAATTTAAATATATATTTCAGATTTAGAAGAATAGGAAAATAAGAGCCAACCTTAAAATATGGTCTCTATCATGTGGTTTATGTCAGATTTTTTTAATAACTGAAGCTTTATATTAGTGGTATGTGGCTGGGTCCCATACTTCTCATGTGTGCATGTATATTTACAGGCCAGCTAAGTCACAATGTGAATCAATTTTATATATTGTTACTTTTTTATTAAATTATTCGAATTTGATGACATTGAAGACCCTGACACAGTACAAAGCAGTGCCTAATATCTCTTCTGAACTGTAATAAAGGATTTCTGTGTTGGATGGTTATTCTTGTTTAGGTATCAGTTAAAATTACTACGTTTCCTTTTACAATGTTTTTATTTTAGTTTTTTACAAAAGCTGCTGGTCTTAGGCATCTTCTGAAGAAAAAAGACCTACATATGTTTTCTTCTCTAAAGATGTGCTTTTTAAGCAAAGCCATTCAGTGAACCTCAGAGAATACTAATGATTTTCATTTAGGGAAACCATAACAGGGACTTGAAGTATAGAAGGGGAAGGGGAGCCACCAGAAAAATGATGTGGTTGCCAGCTATACCCAAGGTACTTCTAGCATACTCGATAACCAAAAGACAGATACCTGAACACTGCTGTGTTTATCCTGGGAAGGCTTCCCGGGACTCATCCTGGCCAGCTTGTGCTTCACTTACCCCATGTGTTCTGCAGTTGGACCTCTAAAATATTCCAAGCCTGTGTATGTCTTACTGCAGAAAGAAAATCTAAGTGTTCAGAAAAAGTGTGTGGAAGCCAGTGCTCTCGAAAGATACAGTGCCCTGTTTGGACTGATGCCTCGTGGTGCCAAGCGTCTGTGGAGCTCAGGGCTTGCCCAGACTCAGTTCCTCACTTAGCCTTCTCCGAAACTGCTGAAGGAGAGCAAGCATAGCAAAATGGATCCCTGTGTTGCAGTGCTGTCTCAGCGAGGCCTGCAAAGCATGAAGTTACGAAGGCAGGCAGTAGACAGACTGTTGGCAAAGTTTACAACTTTCTCCAAGGCATGCTGAAATCAGTTGAAATCTTTGAGTAGACACTGAGGATCTCTGTTTTGATACAAATGAGTGTAGACAAAGATGCTGACTGACAGAAAGGGAAGAAGAGGGAGTGGAATAAAAATCACCAAGGCAATAAGAATTTTGCCAGTAGCTTACAGGCAGCCAAACCAAGCAACATCATCTTCATTAATCATAAAAGAGATTCCCAGGCCATTTCTCTCTCTCAGCTTTCCTGACAATATCATAAAATGATAAGTCATGAGGATTTTTGACAAAATTAACATAAAATGCATTCTTTTTTTTTTTATTGCACTCACGGTAATCATTAGGAGCATAATGATGTCAAGAGAGCATGCCATACCTCCAGCAGGCACTCCAGCAGATTTATGGTGGCAGCAAGCATCCAGTTTCCCTGGACACCTTTTATAGATCGATGTGCTGGTTTCGTAAGAATGAACAATGAGCTATTTGTCAGCTGGGAAAGCAGAGTTTTGTGAGGAGATAACCTCTAAATTTTTGTTTTGCTTTAAAGAAGTGTATGTGGAAAAACAGTTGCTTGCATAGATGTAAAGTGAAGGACAGGCAGACTGAAAGGGAACAGCAAACATCAGGAAAACTGGGAGTTTTGAAGTAGCTGGAAAGCTGACTCCCTTTAGGAAGTTGTAAATGCTTGATAAGGGGTGGGATGATAGTAGGGTAGGTATAAATAAAGTTTTGGCTTACATTTTATGGCTTATGTTTATGTGAGTACAAAAAGAATAGCAGATGCTTCTTTAGGAATTGACTCCTGATTACTTTTATGTCCAGCTGGCACGAGGGGGCATGCCAGCATTTTGGTCCAGAGCACTGATCTTGCATTTCTGAAAGGACAGACCTCGAGTCTGGCTGCTCAGTTTTCAGCGAGCTGGACGACTTAAGGCATGTTAAGGTACATTTGAGAGTGTGATAGCCAGTTAAGCTGTCTGTGTAGACATAGCCACAGCAATTTGAAAATGAAGGCATTATTCTTCCACACTAATCAATTTACTGAAAAAGTTGGGTAATCCTGAATTTGTCAGAAGGCTTTTGTAGAAATTGGAGTATATGTTCTAGTGCAGTTCAAAGAACCTGAAAGTCTTAATTCTTGACTTAGGTACTAGATTAAATTAATGAAAGATGTGGAAGATAAATGAACTGAGGGGAATTTTAAAGTGAAGGGCATGATATCTTGTAAGTGAGCAAAAGAATAGGTGGGCTAATATTAATGTGCCTGGACGCTTTCATCGGCTTCATTCTAGTCCTGCGCAGATGAAGTTAGAGTAGACTCACATTCCCATGGTATTATCTGAACTGCTGTACAGCTATATATCCTATTCCCACATTCTAGCAAAGCTTAGCTGTGAACTTCCCCCTCCCAAAAAGACTGGATGTAAAAAAAGCCTGAAAACTGGGGAGGTCAAGAAATCGAGGAGTTTGCACTTGTTCGGCTCTCCCTTAGGCAGTCTGTCTATTGCATGTTCAGAACAGGAAATACATAAAATGCAGAAACTCATTCTGTGTTTTCATGATGTGCTACTAGACACAGTTACCCTACATGAGAAGTAGGTCCAGTTATGGCCACAGCTAAATGTAATTTTGGTGGGCATCCAGTCCTCACAGGAGCAGGTCCTGTACTTGCACTTCTGTCAATGAGGCAGGCAAGAAATCCAGAACTCTTAGATCTAGCCCAGACTCTGTAGAAGACTGTCCAAATTTTCTGAGATTAGAACTGTTGTCTGTAACTAGTCTGAATTTTTTCTTTACTCATTGCATAAATCTTACATGGTTTTTAAACAACGATTAGTAAATGAACAAGCCAGACCCAAATCTGCATCACTTGGCACATACTGAAGTGTTAATCAGAAATATTTCATTTTTCTGTGAAAGAATTCATTTGACACCTTTTTGTGCATTTTTACTCTGTGCAGTATTTAATATATTATGACCAAATGCTGAAGTACTGTGCTTGCTTTTTTCTCCTTTCCTCAGCAGAGTTCTTGGTGATTTCAGCAATAGGAGTTTCTCAGAACTTGGCCTGAAGTCTAGACAGATACCTATTATTAGAACAGATTGCCTATAGTCTGGCTCTGAATGTATTCCCTCTGTTGTTCTGTCTTCGTCTCATCACAACTAAGAGGATTTGGGGGGTTTGTTTTGGTTTTTGCATCCAGATATGACCACTATGTGTAATGGCTTTAAGCCCTCAACCTTTAGGAAAATTTTAATTGGGAGATTTTTCGTCTTGTCTCTAATTTACACCCTAGAGTCTTATTAGGATGACTTTGTTGATTCTGCTTGTAAACAACATTCTTGTATCTGAGCTCAACTGAGGTGGTTACATTTAATCTCCAGCCCTGCAAATGTAGCACTGGGCTGCTATTGCCATTATCAAGAGTGCAATTGAAAAAATATGGGTTTGGTTGAATTTAAAACATCATTTTGCCACATTTAGGCTTTTTCAGATATTTTCCCAGTAAGGTAACCATTTATATATCTTAAAATAAGGAGCCTTTAGACTGTCTTTTCTCAGAGACACATTTAGGAGTACCGGTCATTGGTCATAAAGGGGTGCCATTGAAAGAAGCATCTTGTGTATTAATAGTACATTTTGCAGGTGTGAAACCAAGCTGCTTTTGTTGTTTGTACAGACATCACATTTGCCTTGTGTTAGTTTTTAAATCTGTCTAAAGTGAGTGGGCAGTTACGCTGTTGTACAGTCAGCCTGTTAGGAAGAGTGAACCAAAGCAGCAACTGAGCTGTTCCAACTCTGTCAGCGTTGAACCGAGTGAAAACAAGGGTTTGTTCCTTGCTTAACTTAAGAATATTCTCCTCTATTTAAATAGAAGGTGAGAAGGGCACATTCAACTGAGGAATCTGCCAGGAAAAAATAATCCTCTGTCCCGCATCCTCTTCTGGTGAGCAGCAATGTCTGCAGTGCCTGCAAGAACATTCAGATAGCATGCTGGTAGTTTGGTAAAGGCTGAGGAAAAGACCTTTGTTTTCCTTACTAATTTCTGTGAAGTTCTGATACATGACCCAATATCAAATGCAGTAATTTGCCTTGCTTTTTTGGAAGGAGTCTGAGTTCCACTGGGCAGGAGTGAGCCTGCAGAAGAAATGTAGCCATTGGTATGCAGAGTATGCTGCTGTGTTAGTGCCGTATTATAGCATCGGTGTTACTTAATGTAGGTGTGGTGCTGAATAGAATTCATATCTCGCTGATATGCAGCAAAAGATAAATTTTCTCTTGCCTTGATGAGAA
This sequence comes from Opisthocomus hoazin, assembly GCF_030867145.1. Classification (NCBI taxonomy): domain Eukaryota; kingdom Metazoa; phylum Chordata; class Aves; order Opisthocomiformes; family Opisthocomidae; genus Opisthocomus; species Opisthocomus hoazin. Next base: position 43,128,234 of record NC_134422.1, read on the forward strand.
CTTAAGGAAAAACACATACTGGGAAGGAATAACCTGTTGTAACATGTGAGTTGTCATTTTGAACTCCTTATGATTAAATGCTCTCTGCATCTAAGGACATCTTTACACGTGTACACTGTTGTCATATTTCTCCTGCAAAGAAAATGTTTACTTGTTTTTGCTCTAGCGTTGGGGTGGAATATAGCCAGATGCTGCATGGGTTACAGACTGCACCTGATCTGCTAAAATTCACATACCACCTCAGTACTGTGCTGTGTTTCCTTTTGTAGGGTTGTGCCTGTAACCTCCTTTATGGAATTTCTTATGCTGCCCTGTGCAAAACACCTCGTCTTAAAATAGTGTTGTATACATCGCCCTTTGGCTTATGCCATGTCTCTTTCTCGTGACAAGCAATTTATTTTGAGGTTGAGGTGACTTGCATCGGATCCCAGTGACATGTTGTGGTATTATCACTTATTACTTAGTTTAGATTCAGGCAATCATCTGCAAGGATGGATAAAATAAGATTGAAGAAGATAAAGTGGCAGTTAAGCTCTGACTCATAACTGAGGGGTGGCGGTTTTTTCTGGGAGTCACCATAATGTAGGAATGCTTTTAGCTTTTGACAAAAGCAAAAGATAACAGAAATATTTTCTGTCCTTCTGGACATACAAAAAATTATAAATACCAAAATAGTGAGAGATGGGTTATTCTCGGAACTCCTACAGCCTGTCACCAAAATCAAAGAACAACAATCCCAAAACACCTCTTATAGGTGAAGCAATCTGCCTACTTTGGCAGATAAAGTGTAAATAACAGCACAGAGAAAGTGCTGAGATGCATAAATAGCTGGGCCATGTACACTATAGAACCTTGTTTGCAAGCAGGAGTGTGAGTTGATGCTGTAATACTTTTTGCTGTTACAGCATCTTCTGAGATGTTTGGTGACTTTTACAAACGCAATTTAAGTAAGAAAGAAATCATGATCCCCTGGGACAGCATATGAATTTTGTTACACCTTTGACTGTAAACAGAGAAATGGGCTCTTTGGTCCCGCGGGACGCCCAGCAGTGGCTCAGCCTCTCCCAGGATCTGCCCTGGTAACATTACTGTCAGTAACTTTGATAACACCTCTCTTTCTCATCTGAATGTCTGCCTGTAGCTAGCAGACTACTGCTTCACACTTCCTAAGGCATAGAGGTGTCTCATTCGCCCTCATTTTTTGCAATCACAAGCCCATCTCCATGTGCCCCCCAATATTATAAGCTACAAGCCTCGAATAAAAATGGATTACTGGGATGGGAGTCAATAAAGCCCCTGGAAGTTGGAAACATATGTTTCTTGAGCCTGTGTAGAGTTACAGGGTCTCTTCTGACCCCTTACAGACCTTTGACAATGAGCTGATTTCCAGGTGGAGTCTCCACGTAGCATTTATAGAAGGGGAACACCTATCCAGCTATCTAAAAGGGAGAATATTTGAGCAGCCGTGAAAACTTGCAGCCCTTTGCTAAGCAGGGGTAACCTTAGGAAGCACAGTGTCCATGTGCTGCCTATGAAGAGTTCAATAAAACTCCTCTGATCCTGCACATGTGTCATCTGAGAAATAAGGGGGGGGAAGTAGCCACATGATTTCTGCCTAAAGAGACTGATTTAATCTTTTAGTGCTAGAAGTGTTTTTTAGTTACACACACACTTAGATTTTAAGCTTTCATCTCTATCTGACTCTGGACTCCTGCTGGAAATTGTTCAGTTAGTTTACCAGAGCTGTACACTAAGAATAATGATAAACCCAGTAAGTATTATAGAAAAGAAAAACCTTAATGATTCTGCATATCCCATAAATCTTTTTTTAGTGTAGAATGACTTTTTCTTGATAATTTGGAAATTAAAATCCTTCACAGGACTGTGAAAGCTATAAACTTCAGAAATTAATTTCAGTGCATACATGAAATATGGTCATCCCCTTCTTAGATCTGGAGATCAGTAGTTCTCTTCAGGATGCAGATCTTGCACCAATAATTAATTCATGTAAGACAGGGAGTATGTTTAAGAAAAGCCTTAATATTTTCCATCTGATAAATTTCTTCTATCTGTAATGACTTCCTGTCAATGTTGCCGTATACCTGTTTCCTTCAGACTTGTAAATACTGGTTCCAGTAAGTGGAAAGAGTAACAGATGTCAGGAGTGTGAACAACCAAAAAAACTCTAGAAAAGCAAATCCTGTTCACAAACAGTTGAGACACTTAATTTGAGACACTTGCTGTGCAGTTACAAGTGGCTGCTTGTAGGTTTCTTGTATGCTGCAAACACTCAGAACTCCTTTGTGGAAAAAAAGAAAAAATGTTTCCTGTGGTGAGTAAAATAAAATCAAATTGAACATGCATGTAATAGTAGAGCATGTGTATATCGTTATGTATAGACCATAGCTGATTCTAAGTTGGGGAGAAAGAGGAGAAAGCAAGCCAAGTTCAACTTGGGGGCAAGATATAAACATTTACCTTATGAATCCAGTAGGAACTGCTCTGGTAAAACTGAAGTGAATTTTCCCTACTGCATGGTGGGAATGTCAGTTGAATTAAAATAAATAATTCACAAGTTCCAACAATGACCTAATCTTTCTTTTTTACCTCTGCAGCCTGGGGAGTACTGAGATTTTGTACCCTGTTTTTGGTCTATACTTAACCATGAACAAAGAGGTGTTTCCACTCGTAGCCCAGGGGTGAACAAACAGCTGCTATCTAATCTGCCAGCTGCTGGTACCCCTGCACCGGTTTCCTGGTTAACAGCTTGACATCTCAGTGGCGAGGGGGACTAATAACATGATAAAAAGGTGCAGTATCTTTGTTCTGCTACTGGAGAGTATTTTTATTTCACAGTGTTTGTATTGACTTGAATTTCTACACATCTTTAAAAAGAAAGAGGGAATGTTTTTTCTTGACTATTTGAGAAGCAAACTTGCTTTTGCCACACTGATTAAATGAGATTCCAGTCAAAGTAAATGACCCAATGAAATACTGTAAATCACCTGCGTCTCCTCTTTGCACTAGCAGTGTTCTCCTAGAGGTGTTATCATTCACTATCGGTTTTGTTTTGCTGTTGTATCACTGTGCTATTTCCTGCAAGTCATTGTAATTGTATCAGGGTGGATCGGTTTCTAAGGTAGACTCATGACTCTTCATGACTTCTAAAAGCAAACCTGGGAGAAGGAGGACAGGTGCATTTAGTTTTTCACCATGAACAGCTATTATGTTTTTGACATTTCAAATTCTTTGTCGTCAAGGTCATCCTAAAAAAAAAAAAATTCTGGCCAACCAAGAGTTTGATCTCAGATTGCCTAGAAGTGATCGTTGACACGTGTGTTGCCAGCTATTCTCAGGTATTTGAACAGGATAGCCTAAGATTTCTTTCACACGGAGGTTTGATTTATAGCTTGGGTTTCTGGTTCTGCTACAAAATGTTACAGATGATCCTCTCAGATTAATTCATTTTACAAAGAAATAACAGATAAATTAATCATCTGTTCGCAGTTTTTGCATAATGCAAATAGGACTTCAATAACTGAATTATCTTAGCAACTGCAGTGTGTATTTGGAGGAAGACCTCGCATTTCTGTGTTCCCATTTCCAGTGACAGAGGTACACCACCATCTAGGGCAATTCTCCGTTATTCAAAGAGCTGTTCCAGCCAGTCTTATTGCTTCAGCACTGTCCTTGGCAAACCAATTTTAAATTATGTGCAGTTTGGGCAATTTTTTCCTTTAAATTAGAAATAGATATGCTGTTAAAATGACAATTTCTAGTACAATTTTAAAACATGCTCTATCACTTTTATGGAATAGAAAATATTTCATTTTTGACCTGTGACGGATATGTCCATTTCATCATTTTTATTATTTCTGTTACTTGCTTTTAATTGTAGATCAGTTATTGGTAGAACTGTTTTGCTCCCAATATCTATAAAATCCATGTCTTACACTCACCGATTCTGCTAGCCGTAGACTTCTTTCCATGTCTTTTTGCTTTCATTACTGCTTTTACAAAATTTCTAGCTCTGATATATAATGCTTACCATCAGCTCTCATTCATATGTGATTTGATTCCAGTAGGAAAGCACTGATTGAAAGCAGTTTTACTCTTTTCTTTTAAATTCTATTTTCTTTTGTTTAAAGGTCACTCAATTTCCTATGTTTTTGCCTGCTATACTTTGCTGCTTGTGTATACACTGTCTTAATAATCTCATTATTTCAAGTACATTTATGACAGTGGATATCAACACCTGCTAGACCCCAGAGAGATTCTCTATCATATTCACAATTTCAGACTCATTTTCTCTCCAGGCTGGAGACTGCTCCTTACTGATGAACCTTTGTTGTACGTAATACTCGGTATAGTGCCGGAATGAAGAATCATCATCTGGTCTTTGGGATTTCTCTAGTGCTGTTTTTCTGAGCTGCTGCTTCATTATATGGAGGAGGATTAAGTCATTCAGCAGTTAGGGTGACAACCTTATTTAATTTTCCTTTGATGTGGTTTCCCAGTAACTAGAAATGATTAGTCCTGAAGAAGGCTATCTCAGCATCTATAGAGCCTGGATATTGTAACTGATGATGTCTTTCCTTCTAGCAGACAGATTGATTAGTGTCTTGCATCTACTCAGAAAGTCCAGTCCAATATCTTCATCTTTTAAGTTGGTTTTATCTTTCTTTTTGCTTTTTTAATACAACTTTTAAAGTAACATATATAAGAGTCCATATATTTCTTTGCTCCAGTGTTTATTTTGATATGTTAGTCCGCAGGCCAGCAAAGATCTCAAAGACCTTCCTGATTATTTTACGTGGTCTCTACAGGCTTTGGATAAGGTTTCCTGAGACAAAACTATAAAGAAGCTTTTATTTGGTAGAATTTTAGAAACTGTAATACACTGTTCTCTTAATTACAAAATGGGTAATGTAGGGAGTTTAACACAAGGGATTTTCTATATGTTCAAACTAAAAAATAATACTTCTGGAAATTTCCTAACCAGCTTTTTTATTTTTTTCTGCTCAAACTATGGAACTAGAACTCCATTTATGCATGGAGATTCAACAGATGAAAAAAAAAATATCCAGTCATCTCCCTTTGTTGATCTGTTCTATTGTGTTCTGTAGGATCTGAGCAAGATTCCAGACAGTATCACTTACCATGCCTTTGATTTCAGTTCTGGTAGATCTGTAATTTTGAGTGCCACCTGAAATGTGTCATCTGCTGAGGATTGTTGGTACCTTTGTCTTCAGACGGGAGTATCAGCAGTTGCAAATTTTATGGTCTGAAGTAAAAAGGAATCAAACTTCTTCAGGGGCAGTGTCAAGACACAAAAGAGAAGTATGTGACCCTGGAACCCAGAGTTTTGAAAACAAATAATGTGAGGAAAATTCTCAGAAATTAATAAACTTTTTCATTGAAATTGTAATGAGCTGGGTTCTCTAAAGGCAAAAGATTAGATTTCATTTATTTGAAAGTGAAATTATATTCCTTTGTTAAATGCAGGACAGAGTTAAAGTAAGAACATATACAGTAACTGTCCTAAAATATTTCTTAAGGAATGCTTTGGAATACAGTAATATTCAGATTGTTAGCTACCCATCTGTGTACATTTGTTGCAATTTCTAGGTGAGATGAATGTATACCAGGGATTTGAACATGCAGAGTTGAAACAGCCTATAGACAACTGTATAGCTGGTTCTCAGAGATGTTATTTTTATCTATATACATATACATGTGTGTATTTATGATAAGTAGTCATGACCTGCATGCAGAATTAAAAACATATTTTCAGCTTTTACAATAGAAGCCTAGTCCTATAAACCTTTCCTCCTAAGGAGTAGTGCTTAATACAAATACTGCCTTTTTAATTAGTAGGACATTAAGGTTTTAAGACTGGACTCAAGTTTATTTCTCAGTTATATTTCAGGAAGTTACAGTACTTGCAATCACAAGACGTAGATTATATGGACAACTCAGTAAAGCACCAGGCACGCAGCAATGTATCTGTGGCTTTATAGTAATAATACCTATGCTGTTTCACCCCTGGCCAATGACCTGCAGGATCCCGAAGTGCTGTGCTGTGCTTATTAGCAATGTTATTCTGTTTTCAGAAATGGGGAAAATGAAGTGTATATGTAGGGGGGGGTAATTTTTCCACGATCCACCAGCAGGCAAGTGGCAGGGATAATAATAAAATGCCTCTAGAAGTAGGCTGTGGTGTATAGCTTTCAAAAGCTAACATGCATACCAAATCCAGGTGGCTGTCTTGAATAAAACCTTGCTGTTATTCAGGCCCTGGGATAGGCCGCAAATATGCAGCACAGTAATGTAACTGTAAATACAGCTTTTCTGTTAGAGGGTGGTAATGTGGAATCAACTTTGATTCCATTGCGAAGGATCTTGTTTGCACAGACCAGTTCTTACAGGATTGTAACTCTTACCAACTTGAATGTTATTGTGCCCTAGTAAAATGGAGTTATGGCAGCAATAATCAAAACTGGAACTTGCAAGCTGACAGAGTGCAGAGCTGGCTATGATTTCATGTAGTTGTTCTAATGGTTTGTCATTTTATAGAGTCAAATGAAGTAAGGCATGATTAAATTTAATTTCATTGCCCTTTCAGATCAGAAGCACGCAGGTGCATAAAATAAAGCTATCAGTTATGAGAGGTGTTGTAAGTGGCTTTAGAAGAAAATAGTTTCAATTTATTTTTTCAAAACCTCAGCATCTTTAGAGAGAAACTATGGGCTATATGAGCATATAGAAGAACATGTCTTTTCATTTCAAACAACTGGCTTTTCCAGGTAAACCTGTTAATGGTGTGGTAGTTTCAGTATTTTCAATTTCAGAACAGTCTGAAGGGCAGAGGAGGTAGACCTTAAACCTATCTTTATCCATTTCCTTCTTTTTATGCAGTACGTGACACACTCAGACATATCAGTGTATGTGACGAGTCACACCACACCCACAATGTCCAATGAATTCTGGCAGCATATTCAACAAGGGAAGATTTTTGGGCTGTAGCTTCATTTGCTTTGTTACAGTCAGCTGGCCAGTCGTGTGACCTCTGAACACTGAGCTGTGATTTCTGTCAGGTTCTGGGTATTTGTAGAGTAGGAAAATAACTTGTCTCTGAAAAGTACATGACTGATTTTAATGCTGTACTGATGAGGTAAAGGAATAATGCTCTTTAGGCTTCAATTAAGCATGTTTAATGGGTACCTTATTCTAAATTTTAGAATATGTTAGTGCAGAGTTGTTCATGGTGTACCTTATGTAGCACAGAATTCATGCTAGAGTCAATTTTTTTTTCTGATGGCTCATACGTGGTCTATTAAAACTGTTCTCAAAGATAAAAATGACATGGCATTTGCTAAAAATAACTGCTTGTTGCACAGCCTTGATATTAAACATGCAAGATGGAACCTGAGCCTTAAAGGCAACAGGAGTATTTCCCTGGTTTCATGGGCATATGCTTGAGTCAGCAGCTAATGTATCAAAAGATTCCCTAATGTCTAACCTAAAATGTTGCCGTTACTGATTAGGTCAGAGTTTTGATCTGGTGACAAGAAAGCAAGTTTTCGAGTCTCAAACTGACATTTACCCTTGGGAAGGAGGAAGAATGACCCATGAAATCTCCACCTGCTGATAGAATAAACATCTGTAGTACTCATGACTGGCACGAGTTCAGTAGCAATAGAGCTTGCAGCGAGTGATCTCTCGCCTCCTAAATTACTATTGCCATTGAATAGTGATGGCTTCAAATGGAAATTACCTCAGAGACTCCTCAGAAGACTGGATTCTGTCTGTCGGAGATACCATAAAAAATAGGACTCCAAGCATGTGTGAAGTTTAAAGTCTTACATGAAGAAAGAACATGAAAAATTAGTTAGCCACAGAAATATACACTGAATACCCACAGGTAACCACCCCATGAGGGCTGTTTGGCAGATAAATATATTCAGTGGCTCTGTGTTTACATGGCCACAGGTGCCTCTTGATGGAAATCACAGATTCTGTATGCATTCATGCTTTTTAACATTAAGAACGTAAGAATTATAACATAAGAGCTATAAAATAAACTTCAGTCAAATATCTTAGTACTTAGTGTCGAAGTTCAGGGTTTATTATACTGTAAATAATAGACACATTGCTTTCTAGGACAGCTTGGATGATAACCCATTTAACACTCCAAAAGAAGGGCACAAGTTCAAAGAGGAGGAAAACTCTTGCAGTTGACAAGGAAAGCAATTTTTGTTAATAGGTTGTCTACCCCAGAAACTGCTGAAGTGTTTTGTTTAGCAAAACTGCTTTTTGTCTTAATAAAAGGAACTATAGGCCTGATTATTGAGCTACAGTATTTTACACTACCTACCCACTAATATCATGTCTAGAAAAAATCAGGAGACTTGGACTCAACAGTGACAGTAACACTATGAAAGTATTGAATCATGTGAAAGCAGAGTGTTAAATTATTTTCTGGTCTATATGCAAAATAGCAAAGTAGTCAATGGCAGTAAACTCAGCCAGACAACTCCAGCTTCTTGTGTTCGTTCATTAATTTCCACTGTCACTGCTGTGTGTACAGCTTGCTATGCTAACTGCAACATATGCTACTAGAGGTGCTAGAATTTTAGTTGAGCACTAAAGTAATTTAAGAAAATAAACCAACACCTGAAGGTGGGAAATTCAAGTTGGAAACCAGTAACTTGAACCAATTAAATCAAAAATCTGAGAGCTATTCATTTTTCCAGCAAAAATTTTGGCTTCTAGTTAAGTGTAAAGGCTAATAAAAATATCAAGTATGTAATTATGTACTAGGTATGCTTTTATAATTACTGTAAATCAAAAAGATGGAGACTATCAAAATAATCCCATTTCAATATTAATTTTCCTTCCTGCTTTTAATCTTTAAATGAATGTTCCTGATTTCACATTTAATCTGTTTAGAATCTATTTGTTGTTAGTCTGACAACGTAATTACAAACCCAAAATTTTAGAGGCCAAAGGCTAGTAGCACCAAACATGCTTAGCAATGTAATATCTGCAAGAGTTTTGTCTAGGGTTCCTAATGTATTCATTTGGAAATAGGTCTTTGTTTTCCCTTGGTAATACCTAATTTAGGAGATTCAATTCTAGAAGACAGGTAAATTAATTGTGAAATTATTTTTTAGGAAAGCTGACATCTGAGTGATACCTAAAATGTTTCTAAAGCTCCTTTGTAGCACTTACAAGGTTACTAAGCTCCAGTTTCTCCAATTTCTAAACCCTATTTATGGCCATAAATTGCTTCTGCAGTCAGTGAAGGTGCAAACCAGTTCATACCCCCCCCAGGATCTCGTGATGCACCCTGACCCAAAAAGACAGGGAATTCCGATACCTTTCATGGTGGTAGAAATCTATATAATGAAGAATTAACTTGTAGTTGCGGATCTGCAGAATTTTACCTGTATCAAAAACATTTCATTGTTGGTTTTTATGATGACACTGGATGGGCCTATAAACCTTCAAAATTCCTCTTATTCGGTGTAAGTTAAATTCTCTAATACTTCATTTGGGAAGTGAGGAGCACAGGCTTTCACATAGCTGCTGTTTGGTGATCAGAGGAGAGTAGTTGTCTTAAATGCTGTTGCTGTTGTCCTGGTGACAATTTTTTTTTATCATCATTACACCATACTAAAACCCAAGGGGGGAAAAAACCATACTCATCATCTTCCATAGAAAGCTGACTTACATAATCAGCTCAATGATCTAAACAAGTTGAGTGCACATTTGAATCAATTAGACAGACAGTCCCAGATGTTTCAAGTCACTGTTCTACGCAGTTGTAAATAGAAATGCTAACATGGATTCCCTTCCGTGCCTGGATCTCTTGCATTTTATTTTTGCAGGCTCTTTGCACGTAGTGAATACCACATGAACAGTTTGATACATTTACTTAGTAAATGTGTAGCTGTTCTATGTGATCTTGCATATGCTGATATAAAACCTTTGCAGTGTAACATCCTTTGTCAAAGCTTGTTAAAATAGTTCATTAAACTGAACTTCTGATTATACCTTTAGCAGTAGAAAATACCGTAGTTCAGGTAACAGAATAGTTCTGATTAGTGAACATGTAGTTCACTGCAGATTCCGGGCTGCAAAACACTCTTTCCATCAATCCATCTCTTTCTTTGTATCTTTTCTGGGTAAATTGTAACCCCTGTGTGTGCAGGTCTTTGTTACTGCTGTTGTACTATTTGAGTACCAGGGGTCTTGTTCCACCAAACTCGTACAATAAGCGTGATTAATGATAATGTCAGAATTTTCACCAAGTAGGTTTTTCACAATAGCTAAAATTGATTTGATCTGCTTTCTTAAAGAAAATGGAGATTAATTTAGGGTTGTTATGCTGCTTTTTTGTTTGGTAGGTGAAGGATTGTTTGAGGCTCACTTAATTTGGTACAGTTGCTTTTGGGCTTTTTGAACTGGAGGGGAAAGTCCCTTCAGACATTTCAGAGTTCAAACATTTTAAAAAGACCCCAAAATACATTAATCACACCTCTTTTTAGAAAGGTTCTGAAGCATGTTGGTTTTGGCAGAGAAATAACTTGGCAACTAAGAGTGTGAAAGGAAGAACACAAAGAAGAAAGCCTCTGCTGCGGCTTCCATGCTTTACAAAGCGCAAAGGAATTGAACAGAAAATAAAGCTATGCCCATAGAAATTGCGTGGAGACTGGGACTGAGTGCGTACGGGGAGACTGATAGGTTCAGCATTGCTGCTGTTTAGAACAGATGCAAGACACAACTGCATGCTCAGCTAGAATGTAGGATATTAAAATGTACGAGGCATACCTTTGCAATGTACCTTGAATATGGGTTGTGATGTTGCTGCGCTTCTTCACAAGCAGATCCCAAGACTGCACTCTTGATTTGGGAAGTTGCAGATAAATTATTCACAACGGAGCATTTCCTGCAGTCCTATGCCTGGTTGTCAAGGCATTGGCCAGTAAATTTTAATGCCACTCCTTCCTCGAGGAATACAGGACATTCAGTCCGTGGTCTGCTTACCTCAACTTGATAAAAAAAACAGCTGTGTACATCTTTCTCTCCCGCTTTGTTCTGTGACCCAATGAAGGCAGTGGTTGTTTGGTCGTTCAGTGCAGGATTAAGGGGGATATCTAAATATCTCATCTTATTAATAAGTCTTATCTGTCTTATTGCTTTTAACTACTACTCACCAGTGGGCTATAAAATACATATATTTGGTCAAATATAAAATACATGTTTTCCTGCAAAGGTGAGATAAATAGGTTCTGCTAGTTTTGAGTTAAAACTTTACAAACTGTGTGCTTTTAGTCTGTACTTACAATATAGCATGTTGTTAGTCCTAGTAATTGCTAAACCTGTGAAATTAAAACCTAGAGAAGAGGCTTGTGATTTTTCTGATGTGGACTGTGCTTCCGTTAAAATTGAGATGATCTTTCTTTTTTCTTAAAAAGCCATTCCTTCTGTAAAACTGTGAATTTTGTGCCATTCTTCTTACCATCTGTGTCTTGGTTCGTTGAGGTGTGAAAGTGTGGTCACAGATGAATGCATGTGACCATCTTAGTGTTAAGGGATTTGCCTCCTAAGTGCCTACAGTGCTAGAGGAAGGTTTTCCAGGTGTTGTTCTTCGTGCTTTTAACAAATAAGAGTTGACAAAGGAAGGGTTTTGAATCATCAACTGACTTGGTAAAAATTTCTGTTACTAGAGTTTGTGCAAGAAACACTTGCTTTCTATACTTCAGGATATATTTGCCATGTTAATTTTTTACTTCTAAAATGTTAGTTTGGTATGAAAATTAATAAGAAAAAAAATCAGTGAAACTTTTAATAAGAGCACCTGAGAGTAAAATTTCACTGTGATTCCAGACTGAGTGGATTGTGTAATGGAACCAATAGAAAAACAACTTAACAGAGTTCCGATGTCACTGTTAATTCAGCTTGTAGGGAGTTAGGTGTTACTTATATTAAAGCAAGTGGTATTTACACACGATGCGATGCGCATATGTATTATAACTTTTAGTTGGCTTCTAGCATGTTGTATTTTCAGGTGTGTTTAAACACCTATGTTTAGGAATTAACTTTTTTGATACAGCTTATTGAAAGTGTGATGTCAAATAAGTTCAAATAGTAACGCAGTGAGCAAACTTGCATCTTAGAATTTTTTTCTATAATCCTGTTGCTTTTTATTTTTTGGTAGAATTCAAAGCTGAAATGTGGGAAATCAATGTGAAAACTATATAGAATCTAAGACTGAGTCTTGTTCTTGACTCTGCACATTTTAGTGGATAGCAATAAAAGCTTTGTCCTTACAAAAGTCTTGCAGACAAATGTTACTGTGGAAATACTTGTAATTTGATTCATCTGCCATCATAGCCCCAGTTCCAGCTTCTTGCTTGACTTCAAAATCTGAGATTGTAGCTGTTGTGAGCAGGTCAGTCCAGAACCCGGCATGCAGCCTGTGACTTCGTAAGGCCTCCAAATGTGGTGAGGCCGTAGGGCCTCCCGCACCTCTTGCAGAAGTAGTGCTGGCAGACCCTGGCACATGCTCCTGCCCCTCCACTGTCCCTTCCCAGAGCTGGTTGTGTTGCTGAGCAGTGGATGAGAGCAGGGCTTCTCTAGTTTGTTGAAAGAAGGTTGGAAGGGGAAAGACCTTGTTCTTAGCCGCCTTAATTTCTGGTTTGAGTCACTCCTTTACTGACAGCAAAATACAAGGGTTAACTACGTAGGCCAGTTGGAGCAGCACTACTATTGAATGCAAAAGCTCAGCCTACCACTGTGGAGTCACCTCGAACTTGGGACAGGAAAATAATAGAAACTATCCCTGCCATAACCGCAGGTAGTGTAGCGCTCATCCAGAGAGAATATACAGTGTCACAAGATAGTGCAGTTAGAAGACATCTCAACAAATGACACTTCAATCCTAGCTCTTGTCTCCAAACAGAAATGAGCTGTCCTAGGTGATCATAAGCCATAGTCTTATGATGCATCGCTGGAGAAGGCACCTCAGTCCTGAAGAGGACCCTGTTTTCCTAGTTGAGTACTATTCCTTGGCAAGGGTGCTGGCCGCAGGCTCCCCTGGTTATTTCTAAATACCATGGCTGCTATGGTGGTGGGTTAGTGACCAGGCTCCCTCCCTGTCTTGCCTGAGATGCACTCATTCGTTTAACAGTACACTTTCCCGGTCGTATAGTTATATATTTTGCTAACTGAGTTGCAGGGTTTAATAATGGAGATATTATTTATGATTCTTCTTTGTTTGTACTGTTAGTGAAGATGAATATACTCCTGATTTAGTTTAATTTGTCACAGATCCGGGCACCTGTTTCTCTAGCTGAGCTCCTCCATATCTCAGCTGTGGATGTTTTCAAGTACTTTGGCAACTGAGCTACATCTTCACTAGTTGAACAACATACTTCAGCTGCAAAGTTATTTACAAACTTTACTGATCAAGCTGCATATTCTTGGGCTGAATTTGCTACAGACAGCACTTTGCAGATGGAACTGAATTCTTTACTAATCATGGGAGATGAATTAATTTATTTGATTAACAGTAATTTGCATTATTTGGTGATTATGTTCTTCAAATCCTGCCCTAAAGAGTTGTGTTGTGTTTCTAGTGCTGGTTAATCACTTACTGCACTCTACTTCAGAGAGGAAGACATTTTGGTTTTAGAGAGATCCTTCTGTCTTCAAATACTTCCTAAAAAACACTCCTTCCATGTCACATAGGGGAAGACATTAATTTTTAAAAAAAAAAAAGCGGAGTACATGTGAAAGCACTTTTTTGCTATGAAGGCAGTCTTTTTCAGTTCCTTGTGCTACCGTTTGCTCTATTTTCTCATTATTTACTGTGGTTATGCAAGTGCTGTTGCTACGGCCATGGCTCTGACAATGCCACTCACTTTATAAGAGTGCCAAGAGGGGTTTTAGGGATGTATTGGTGTGCCCACTGAGGCTGGGTTCCCTGCTGGACTAGGCTGCAGTGTGAGCTGCCACGAAGCCGCAGTCAGATGCACATGGTAGAGACATGGGAAAGCGCAGTGATGAGTTTGGAGGGTACCCCAGTGTACTCTATGCAACTTGCTGGCCTGAACTGTCTTTTTTTTATAAATCTTTTTTAGTGTGTTTTGAAGTATATCATGGTGTAATTCCTCTGTAAATAAGCAAAATTCATGCAGGAGATTGTACAAGCTTGTGTTCATAAAAATCTACCTATATTCTCTATTGTCGATCTCTCTGCTACGTAGTTTTTACAAATATTTTTTACAAAGTATCTTTAAAATACTCGATAGTCTCTGTCTTAAGCAATGAAGTCACCTCCCCACCTTATGCAAAGAAAGTATTCTTTACTTATCCATGTAGTGCTTAGTCGGAAATTTTTGTGTATTGAGTGTTCTCACCAACCTAAGTAGTTCCCACCCATCATTCACAGAACTTCAGACTTTTCAGGGAAGTTTGCATGCGGTCGCTGGCTGAGAGGGCTGACAGAGGCGTACTTACCAGCTAGAGCTGTACCATACTCTTTCATTAACAAAAGGAAAAATTAGCTCACTGGTAAATAATCTGAAGAGTTAAATCAGTCCTGGCCCCTAAATTGCATCCAGGTAGGGAAATGAATTTTGTGTATTTGGTTTGTTCAGTATACAGTATAAAAAGGTGGAGATTAAAGACTGAAAATAAGGAAAATGTGCCTCTTTCTTAATTAAGGAAACAAAATACAAGTGGATTCTGAATTACAAGGGATACAACTTTATCAAATGCATGAGGATTCAGTGGTTGATTTTTCCAGTTGGCTAAAATTTATTGGAAAATAAATAAGGATAGAAATGGAAATACTCTCATTTTTTACATTTCAATTTGGGACAGCTTAGCTCTAAGTTTAGTTTTGGTTCCAAATTTGGATTCTTATGCGGCACTGCTCAAATTGTTGGAAGACTAGGATTTCATTTCTCAAAAAACAGAGGTTTCAAAAAAACGTGATCTGCATTGGAAATAAGATGAGAGCTTTCCAAAATGTTTTGCAAAAATAAATATGAAAAATACAATGCAAATATAAAGTCCTAACTATGTCTAAAGTTACAATTTTTTTTCCATGTTTTATCAGTTTAGATTTTTGTACATTACATTTTGTGTGCCCTTTTATGGCTTTATGCTTTGGTGTCGTGAGCTCCTTCTGAAACTTCTTGTAGTTGGCTTGCTAGTCTGTAGTCCTCTAAATCCCCTAAGAACTGTCTTGAAATCTTGGCATTGCATTAGCCACCTCTATTTTTCTGCTTCCAAGGTAGTTCTAAGCAAAAGGTGACATATTACAATGTTACAGTAATTTCATACCTGACTGCCTTTAGAACATCTTACTGAATATCACTTGGTCTTGGGGATTTGTTGCTTATTCATTTTACCAATTTGTTCCTAATTCCGTCCTATTCTACTGACACTTAGATTCGAGGTGATCTGACAAGAAGTCCATCATAAAGTCAGTTTGTGGTATAACTTCACTAAATTCATTTTCAATGAGTGTAGGAGAAAGAATTCATTCTCTTGACTTCTTTAAGGACTTCTTTCTGTAAGCAAATACATGTTTACAGAATCTCAGGCAGCATCCCTGCTTCTGGCTTGTTTGAAAGAAGCTGGTTTTAGGTTTTGTGCTATTAACAAGTTCATCAGTGAACTTTAGTCTTTCCGGTATTTTTTTACATCTATCTTGCCTATATTTGTATTAAAAAAAAAAAAAAAAATCTAAACATCACCTTTCAAATAATGTCATTTACACCGCTTTTTTAATTATACCAACTTAGTTTTCTTTAAAAAACTTTTTAGTAACTAATGTGCATTTTCTCCAGGCCTATAAACTGTAACTGTTGTAAACAATCTTTGTAGGCCTAAAACCACTTTACTCTTTTGAATGCACCTTTTAATTAACTTTCTGTAATAAAAGGAAGGATTCCTTCTGTAATAAACTTACCCACTTTCATGTAGCTCCCCCGTGGAAATTCAAAACAGGTAGATCAGATCTCTTGTCTTTTTTTGGTTCGATCCAACAAAGGCGGTGAATTCAAATACACTAGGGTTTTTGTAAGAGTGGTTCTATTTTTTGTGCATTACGTAAATGGAATTTTCTTTATGACACTCCTCCATTTTCTTCTTCAGTTTTGTTCCCTTTATCTTTGATTTTGCAGCTACAAGAGGCACCTGGGGCTGGCTTGGGCTTTTTGCCCTTCCATACCCCTCGGCTTCCTCACGCTGTTTCTAGTTTCTGAATGACTTGCCAGTACAGATTCGACTTTCAAATATAGGACATGTGGGATCCCAAGACTCAGAAATATGGGAACCGGCTTTTAGTTCTGAACTTAAGTGATTTTTACAGAAAGCTACTTTCTTCGGACAGTGGGTCTCTTTAGCTCCAATGGGTTTTATATCATATTTTGAGTCTTTCATATTCACTCAAATTATAGTAACTAATCCTGTTAGTCCCTCATTCTTGATACTATTTTGTTAGAGAATCTTTAATACCTCTTGAAATCTACCAAAATAATAAACTTTTAAGGGGAAAAAATATATCTCCTAAAAAAAAAAGTGACATTTTCTGTGTATGGTGTCAAAACAGCGAGTTCTGGCGAGAAGATGCCTCTGCAGTTTTGCGTCTTAAGCAAAGCCGTTATAGATGGTTACTTCATTCTGGTAACATAATTGGTCTGCTGGCATTACACCCACATTACTTCAAGGGATGAAAATAAAATTGTGAAGTGCTGCATAAAGTCTGAAATGGCCACCTTTAAGTTTAATCTTCCACTTAATGCTGTAGAGTCTATAAAATATGCATTAATTCAAGTTTTTAATAGCTTTTATCAATCCATCTTTCCTTTGTAAAGGAGACAATATCTGATATGTATGGTCCCTCTCTCTCTTTATGCTTTCAAACTCATGATAAATCTTATTATCTTACCCTGTTTTAAAGTTACTTAGGCAATGTTTGGTAGTGTGAAGCGTGCAAAGCAATGAACAGCTCCTGCTCTGCTGAGATCTTCAGAACCAGGCAGTTATATGCAAGGTATAGAGTATAGATGTAGCCTAGTTCAACTGACTGAATATTAATACCTTTCCACATAAGCAAAAAAGAAAATGGTTCATAAAACTTTAATGTATTGGCAAAAGAATCATTGTGGTGTGGTGTACACCAATTAATATGTTGCTATTGACTATGTACTTTAAGTACATACCCTCAGTAATATCCCTCAGCTTACTGCTTTCTTAATGAACCTTCTATATTATACAGGAAAACAATTTAATAAGAGAAATAACATGAGCAGAACAAAGCTATCAGTGATTTCAAGTATTCTATCAAAAAATAATACTAAAAAATAATAATTGGATGTTGCTAAAAGTATCATAATTGCAGTCATGCTTAATAATTGACACAAAATACATAAAAGCCAGGGTATGACAGGGACCGAAGAGAGGAAATACGAATTTCTCCTCTTTGGACTACATGGATCTTTGTAGGGATCAGCAGCTAATAGCTAACATCTTCCTGGAAAAAAAGGAAAATGCAGGGAAGGCTCATATTAGTTTCTGTGGGTCTCCTGGGTTTTTGTCTGGAGCAACGTAGTTTTAGCCATACCCTCTCTCCTGGGCTTTCATGGCAACATCTAGACAGAGGAGCTGTAAGACCTTGCTTTCCCTCACATCTCTTGAAGTGTATCGAATACTTCTCTTCTTGCTATAGTTTCATCATTAAAAGATTACTGAAAAATATCTGTCTTGAGAATAACTGTTTGGTATTTATAACTGAACATTCAACATGGCAGTAAAACTTACTGCCACCTGCCAAATACTTGTTTAGATTCCATACAAGATAAAATGTTTAAATTTTTTTTAAAATAACAGAGGTTATATGAATGAGTAAGTATCCAAAAATACTGTGAAAGAGAATCTTCGTGCTTCAAGATTTAAGCCAAACCCTAAATACTGGCATTAACATTAGATGCTTAGAATTTATTTCACAGAACTACAAATTGTATGTTTATTTCTCTTCCCTTTCTACCCTCCCTTAGTCCCTTTGGAAGCTCCAAGGTACTTCTGTAGGTGAGACAACAAAACAGGTGGCACTTATTCTGCATCTGGGCAGATTCACTTAAATCATCGTATTTCACTTCATACTGAAAAAACTGTTCTGCGAGTGGAGCAGCAGAACAGCTTCAGCTCGGGGGGTGGTGACCTGCAGCAGTGGACCACCCTACGCTAGCAAGTATGCGCTGGAGCTCTCTATAATGGTTGCAGTATATCATACCTGGGTTTTGAGGGGATTTTGTATCTTTTGATTCACTAAAATTCACTTGAATCAACCTATGTTGGTTCTCTTTGTTTTTTAGGAGAGAAGGGGTAGGCAACCTGCTGAAAAAAGTGAGGTGAGAGTGACAGAAAACTGGGGATCAGTGATTACAGGCATCTGCAGACAAAAGCAGGGTTTGTGGCAATGATGAAGAGATTTGAGATAAAGGAAATAGAGAAGATTGGAGCAGATCATCCTAAATTTGTCCACTTCTGTGCATGTGGCCCACTATTCCCCCAACCTGGGTGCCAGGGAAAGCTGCCTGTTGCTGGTTGCTGTCAGGGATGGTGTGATGGCTGACAGGCAGTCCTTCCATCGCCAGCTGGAGCTGCAGCTTGACGTGGTAGGAGGAACCAGTGCTGGTACTTATTTTCCAGTACCTGTGCATCATTAGCTGAGACTTTTGCAGTGAAGGCAAAGTAACGGTAAGCACTGCGGGGTTTTCTGAGGGAAGACAGCCTCGCTGACGTGTTTGAATCCTAAGCTGGAAGACTTTTAGGCTGTGTGGAACTGATGGTGGGCTGAAGGCCTCTATGTTGGGAAGACAATGATCTGGAAGTTGGTACTATTTTGCCAGTCTCAGCTGATGGGTTATAGGCTGTGTCACAAGTCTTGGGGATAAAAAGGCAAATGCTGGTTTTGTGACAGAGCAGTCAGAACTGAACAATCAGACAATGACCCTACGAACAGAGCCTTAGCAGCGTTCTTTAAGATCTCCTGTCCTGTGCCCGATTTAACCAATTTGTATCACCATGTTTACTGGTGTTCTTTTAATTCAGACGTACTCCAAATGAATGAAGAATAGGCTTGATGCTGCATCAGCATGATGACTGGCTTGTCAATGAGCTGAAAAGACTGTTCTGTCTTAGCAAGTTTGGTTGGTTGATGCCCTTGCTGTGGAACACCATTTCTGATCACACAGCTCTTCTGGTAGAGCTGCAAGTTGCTTGTCCACGGCTGCTTAGCCCAGCTGTAGTTAACAGTGCGTTGCCAGGGCCATTCCCTTTTTTCAAGGGTGCTCTGCATTTGGGAGCTAATGTCGTTGTGCTGCAGACCAGCTCTCTGTTGCAGTACAGCCAGATGGAAGGTGTGAACGTGAAACTAGATGATATTACCATCTTAAGCTTAGTATGGTCTAGCAGCGATGTGCTTTGCAGATGCCAGGGAGCTGTTGATCTGAACAGCTTTGTTGGAAGATCTAAGAGGTTGACTGAATAAGGGCATATTTATGACAGAAGGACTGGAAAACTCCAGAAGGCAGGCTCTGTGTTGGAAGGAAACTTCACAAAGCGGAACAAGGAAACAAAAACAAAGCTAAACCCTGGTCACTGCAGGTTTCATCCTTGCTGACTCCAGAAATGTGAGCTGCTGACTGCAGCTCTCAAATGGATTTATTCCAGGTTCACAGTCAGAATCAGAACTGAACCTGAAATCTGAAAATCCGTACAGGAGTCTAAGGTAGCTAGTGAAGGTAGCGAGGATATGGTAGCGTAGCCTGTCATTCAGTAGGCTTCAGTTCATGTCTTTGCTACCCCACAGAATTCTTGTGTAACGTTGAACAAATCAATCTATTTTGCCTGCAGTCCCCCTTTACTAAAATCGAATAAAAATTTAAGCTCGCAGGAGAAAATCTGTAGATAAAGTAGGTTAACTTAAATGTTATTGAGAAAGACTGATAGCAGTAGAAGAGAGTTTACAAACTATTGCAGATAATTGAGAGTAGAGATACTATTGAGGGGGAAAGTGTCCACTGAAGCAAGGAGTGGCAGGTTCTTTGCATCTCATTGAGTTACAGTAATGCTATTCTGATTCACCAGCATCACATTTGCCTTTCTGCTGTTAGTACCAGGAAAAATGACTATGTGTGGTGCTCAGAATCACTCTGTGGAAGAAAGATGGAATCAAGCATTAGAAAAAGATGGTAGGATGGGAAAAGAAAGGAGAGAAGCTGCTTTCCTACTGCAAAAGTTATTAGAAGAAAAGATGACGAATGAATAGAAAGAACTTAAAAAAAAAGGCAGATTGTGTGGAGAGATGATGAGCTAAAAAGGAAATGTTCAAGTAGAGTACATTCCAGACCTCACCCTGCTGCCTTGCAGACAGCAAAGCCTCTCTAGTGGTTGCTGGGACTTTTCTGTGCCAAGACATTACAAAAAAAATAGTATCCACTTCAAAGACGATTTCAAGAAGTTTGTTTGATACTTCTTTAGAAACAGGGTTATATTAGTAAGCTTCTGATGAAAAACAGGGAGAAGTGTTATGCAATTGCTGCAGGTGTCTGGGTTTTTTCTCTCCACGCACCTCAGGATATTCTGACATGCTTTCCAAATACCCAACACCAGGAGCATTGCCAGTAAACAGGAAGGCAGCAGAGGACATGCCAGTAGTGCTTCTTCATTACTTTTTTTTTTCTTGTCAGTACTCAAGTATTGGAAATCCCGGAGCATATCATTTCTGAAATTCTCAATAATAAGCCACACTATAAATATGAGTATGCTCTTTTAAAAATACTGCTTTTCTAAATTCTCTGTGGGCAATAAATATAAAAGTTGATTCCCTGGAAACTAGCAGAACTAAGAAGCTGTAATATAATAGCGTTGTCTGTCTCCTTAGCTGCCTTTTTTCAAGCAGTTTGTGATCAGGTCAGTGTTGCTCCTTCCGTTCCACCCGTTATTCTCACTTCATCCCATTGGCAAAGCCAACAGAAGGAGAAGGGAGCGTTGTTGGTGACATTTCTGCTGAGAAATCGTTATCTCAGTCCCAGTAACACTCCCAATGATGCTAATGAAAGCCAAATGTTGTTGCTAACATAACGCTGGGAAAAATGTATTCCTGGTAGTGATCTCCACGCTGCATTGAGATGATGTCCTGTGCAAAGGCAGTACAAGATGACTAGGGCGGCTGTGATGCTTTTGCCTGATGCTTGTTGGGCATGGAATAGAATGCTGTTTGCACTTGTCCACGTTAGCAGGATCTATTCAGATTTTTTTAGCAATTTGGCCTACAAGAGCCTAGAAACAAACTACCAGCTTAGCTTTTAAGGCTACTGTTTTAAAAAGTTTTAAATTGGTTGGTTGCAGGTTGCCCATGTAAGAAGTCCAACCCTGCAACTAATGTGCAGTTATTCGCTAACCAGAGTGACTAAGGCAGGTTTTGTGACACTTTTTCAAACAAGTTCATTGCTGTTGAGAACAGTGCACAAAGATGGCTGCTGTGAGGTTCTTCCATTTGTGATACGAGTTCAGAACTAGGGAGGGGATGGTAACAAATCAAAGTCAGGTTTAATAGATCAAATTTTGCAGACAACAGGGAATATGAACAGTCGTTGTCTATCTCGGAGACATCAAGTGCTTACAAAACATGTCTCCACCATGCAACCTCTGCAGAATAGGTGGGTCAGTCTCTTTGAATCTCGGAAAATCTGAATTTTGTTTCCAAAATACAGCTAGTGAAATCCTCCCCGGTCTGTCAGGTTTCTTTATTGCAGCTATGTTTCCTGCTGGCATAGCAAGCACTGTGCTGACTCAAGTGCGAGTTAAGAGCGACACCACGTGGTTAAGGAATTTATTCATATGTGAATTTTTCCAAAATATTTTTCTGCTTTGTCTTTGATTTTGAAACATACCTCTTGTTTTTTTTGTTCTAAACAGTTCTGATTATGTCACTGAATATTTTTTCCTTTAAATACACACACAAGCTCTCACTTGTTTTATAAGTAAACATCATCCTCGGATTTATGCTCTGATTCTTTCTGTCCATATAATATTTATGTAAAATTTCTTTTTTCCAGAATAGGGCAACTTCTGGGTTTTAAAGAGGTATGTGCTGAGGAAGATGTGGCACTGTTCTCAAAGAGAAACAGGAAATCAGCAACTGCACTACAAGTCTTTAACAGTAGAACAGTAAAAAGAATCAGCAGCAAAATGTGCTTTTGGGTAAGGAATCTTCAAGGCAGAGAAAATCTAGTCGTGCTAGGATAGTGCACACTTCTTTCTCCTACACTGCTTTGTAAACTGTAGATACCTAGTGGCAAGCTGTTCCCCTGTTTCCTTCTTCAGCAGAGCTCTGTGAAGGACAGGTGTGAAGTAGCACACTTATAACGCTGCTGGGAAAACCAAAATTGATAGAACTCTTGAATTAGAGCCTGCTGCCAGAAAGCTCTTTAAATGATGGTTTCATCCTTATAATCAGCAAAATAACAGCTTTTATGATAGTTGTCCTCTCCCTTATCAATCAGTAAATGATTCTTGGTAGACTTGTGAACAGCCATTTTTCTCTTTTTAGGTAATTGTTTTTCTTCCAGAAAGAAAAGGTCTACTAACCTGAGGTGGTGTGTTCTGTGACAAGTAGGAGGAGTAAGTCAAAGCCAACTTTTTTACCAAGTGTTCGGATTACCCTAGTCAAAATATAGTCTGCAAAAGACTAGTGCTTTCATTTTAGTGGCCAAAAACACAAAGGAAAGGGAATCGGTGTTAAAGACCACTCAGACAGGCAGAAAACGCGTGTGCCTATGCAGAAGACAAGCCTAACAAAGGGACCACTGGAGAGAGTAGCAGTGGAGACTGCAGAATGAACATGAGTTTGGATGAGAGTCATTGGAAAGTCTGAGTTAATGACCAATCCTGCGACCTACAGGGAAAATAGTAGTTGTGCAATTGCTTGCATTAAAAATGATGCTAAAGACAGATCAGTTAAAGATCTGTGAATAATATAAATAATGAAATACTTAAGTCAGTCTGCTGTGCTTTCTAAAAATATCATAATCAAATAATCAGTGTTTCCAAAAAATTGCAACTATTTTAGCTACAGATGTGAAATTGTTTCTATAAGTGAATTTTGGCATAGATAGTAAGTTCTCTGCTGTTCATGTAGGACAAGTGTATTTGTGCCACTGAGTTGGAAGGTGGCAATGTTTTTAGATGGTGCCCTTGTGATCTCGATAATTATCACTTCCCTTGCCAGGGTAACAAACTAGTAGAGTGAAATACAGTTTGCCAGTGGAGTTGTGAGAATTCAAGTAATTCAACTGCTGCTGCGGAAGCAGCTGATGTGTCAGGATGGAGTGAGAAAAATCTGCAGGCAATCGTGCTCTGTTTTGTGGAAAAGTAAAAGCAGGATCATCATAAAGGGACTATAGCCATTTTATGTGAATGTCTCCAGTTGATGCTCTAAGATTATTTCAAACCTTTAGCATACAGATTTTTTTTTTGAGTTTCGGTAAATTTTGAGTTTTGGAATTGCTAATGAGTTTTTGTTTCTTGCAAACTAGAAGATGCTAGCAGTGAGTTCTTTAATTTTGCAGGTAAAAAAATTAGTATGGCCTCAGTCCGTGTGTGTTATACAGAAAGCATGAAGCTCTTCATTAATGTTCCTCATGTGCCTATTACCTGCAGTTGCTTTGGCAATCTCTTCATGTATTCCATTTATCCACTTCATGGCTCAACAGCCATTACTTTGGTGTGATATTGGTATCAGCCCAGTTTTAGAAGACACAAGATTAATAGGTAATAGTTCCTTTCATGATCTTTTGTTTCAGTTATGACTAGAACTGGTTTTGTACGTGGGGTTTTTTCCATGCACTTTTGGGTTTCGGATGAAAAGGGAAAAATTCTGGATGTAAGGCTTTGGTTGCAATGTCAGCTGCCCTCCCCACCCGCAGCAGACCACTGCATAAATGTGTTCTCTTCAGGTTTGACTTTGCGTAGTGTACCATCGAGTAACCTTCTGTTTCGGAGCATCAGGTGCCAGGAGTGGCAAATGCGCAGCCAGTTCTGCCCGTGCATCTCAATGCCCACCGTTTAGAGTAGCAGCAGTTGTTTGAGTGCCAGAGTTGCCCCATTTCCACAGATTTGGTGTTCTCCCATTGTGAATGTTGGAAGTTACTTAAGAAATCTCCAAATAAAGACCTGCTTATGCTATAAAAGAAATTCCACGTGGCTTCGTGTTTCCCACATAAGTCATTTTATTATTGCTCATCCATGCTTTAGCAAGTTGAGAGCTGTGTGACCATCTTCCTTTGCAAAAGGGCATTGAAGATAGCACAGAGAATAAACTAAATGCAAGGAAAAAATGATTGTCAATCAGTGGTAAACTAGGACTGTCCCAGATCTTTCATTTGAAATTTGTACATAGCAGACCTAAGGCCAGTGTGGGACAATGTGTCAGGAATTGTTTTGAGATGCAGGTGCTTATCTCCATTTTGCAATAGGAAGTTGATTTCTGTGTGTTTGATCACTCATAAGCCAGGTTCTTCAGTGGTTCGTGCCTGCAAGTATCGAGCGCTCCAAGAGCCCAGGCAGTAGTCATTGGAAGATAAATGCTAAATTTATTTCATGGTGTTGTAAGAATAGAGCAACATAAAAATAGCATTTTTCCAAGTTGTAGAGCATACTTGTGTTTGGTTTGTTGTAATGCAGATTTCAGTCCTACAGGGAAAAAAAATAATCACCTGCACTTTCAAGATCCAGGCAGGTTTTCTGACATATGAGGTACCATATGGGATATTGCTGAATCGTGGGACTCAATTTAGTTTGCTAAACTTTTGCTTTGTAACATTTGCTAAAGCTGTTTTATCTAAGAGATATTTTGAATTGTTTTCATACAGTTTGCAGAAGTTAATAAAATATCATATGAAACAGTCTCTGAATCCTTCAAAAACACTTTTAATCTCTCCTCTACTGACAAAAAAAAGGCTGAGAGCTGTTTAATATTGACTGGCCTCCCTTCAGGTGCCAATCAAATTGGCTGTAACCAAGTGACCATGAAATTTTACAGTATTGTCAACAACACTGTAGAACTGTCACTTTTTTTAATACCTTATGTATTAAAAAAATAGTCCAATCAAATGTATATTTCTAGTAAGCTCTCTGACTCCAGCAAAACGGATAAGATGCATGACAATTCTAGTAATTTTTGTGCGTGCTACTAGAGTAGTGGAGCACCAAACTTTCAAAGAAATCTCAGAGAAGATTTTCTACAGTTTGTGCTTTCAAAAGCCATGGGCAGGACCAATTTTTCCAGCAAAACTTAAGTCAATATGGTCAATGTTAGATGAAGGTAAGTTAGGTGAATTCTTGGCTCTTATGTTTTCAAGGAGTCCCTGTAGGTCCTTCTTGTATAGTATTGGTCCAGCTGTTTTTTGAGACTGAGTATGTTGTTGGGTATGCTCTTGCTGAACGGGGGAAGAGTCCTCCTTAAATCCTACTGTAGACAAGGAGCAATAGAAAGTGGTCTCTCACTCTGCAGCTCGGAGTTATGAGCTGGTCGATGGGTTAAGTAAATCAAGCTAAGTTACTTTTTGTTGTAGGGTTTTGCAAGATAGTTACCCTGTTTCATTGTGAAGAAAATATCCTTTTGCTTAGCGAAGACAGTCTCATCTTTTCTGTGCTTGTATATTCTTTCTGAAGGCAGGCATCATTAAAGATGCTAAATGCCAACTACAGGAAGCCTCCATTTTTCTTCTTTCTCTTTATTTTGAAATATTTGTAGAGGATTTCAAAGGTTTTTTGTAAACTTACCTGTTAAAGATTTCATTACCATAATCTTAACAGAATTATATAATAGAAGGGAGAATCAATCTGTATTTTCTGTGCCAATACAATACTGTTATATTTCTCCTAGGATAAGTAAACTCTTAGTTTTCCATAGAAATTCTGTATCTATTAATTTGGAAAGACCTTTAAGGGAAAGATCTTAAGGAACCTAAAAGCAGCTGAGCAGATAGAAGCCTGCTGGCAATTGCATATCATCAATAAATAAAATAAAACTTACATTTGTCTGTTAATAATATATGATTGATGTATGTGAGACCAAATTCTCAATTAGGCGTTCTTATCTAGTTAATGTGCAGTAGCTGAAGTGCCTTCTCTAAGTGTGCCACTGCTGGTCTAGCTGCTTCTGCCAGCTCTCACCAAGCTGCATTCACCACCTCGGGTATGGTGGAAGGATTAAACCAATATCAGCCCTTATTATTGCACATTACTAATTGACAAGACATAAATGGCTATTCATTATTTTTCAATGAGGTGATTATGCGTGAGGTCTTAGCAAATCATTTAATGAAATCATCATGCTGTGCATGTTAACATTAGAGCAGTACCCTACTCACAAGGGGGAGAGAGGAAAAGAAAAAGAATCATTAATGAAGGGCTGAAAACTAAAAGTATTAACTCCTTTTTCTACCAGAATTAAACTGCCTTATAGAAGAAAACAGGAGAATCCAAGCCAATTTTTTTCTAGGTTTTCTACTTCCTTACCACACTAAAAATTACTACTAACCAACAAGGTCTTGCCACCTTTACAAGTGGATACTGCATGTTTTCTTATGCTTCTCATTCTTACACATTTCAAGGCTTGAAAATCAGTAGTATCTTGGTGCATGAACCACTTTTACTCATTTATTACTCATTTATTAAGGGAAAAATTGATTTGTTTTGTAGATTGTAATTTTTAGAGAAGTTCACCAAAATTTACATGTGATAGAGCCCTGCTTTGCTGGGGATGGCTGAATGCTGGCCTGACAGTGAAGGAATTCCTTGCTTTGCTTTGCTTGTGTGTGTGGCTTTTGCTTTACCTATTGAACTGTCTTCATCTCATCCCATGAGTTTCCTCAACTCTTACACTTCCAGTTCTCTCCACCTTCCCAGCAGAGGAGAGCGAGTGGCTGTGTGGCCCTTAATTGCCAGCTGGGGTTAAACCATGACAATTCTGTCTGATTTTTGATATTTTAGAAAATAAGTCTCTTACACTTCTTTTAAATGGTGTAGATTGAACCAAAATACCATTAGAAGGTTTATCGCTTTATATTAAATTATGTATGACTATCTCCACTGAATATTTGTAATGAAATTTGCAGTAATAGGGTTGTCTTTGTGGTTGAAAAACATTCTGCATTCTAATATGTTTTAATGAATACTTCAAAGACTTTCTGTGACATTGTGTAAGTGCTTCTTTAGGGTTGTGTTTCCTTCAGCATTGGCAGGCGTTCTTGAAGCTGGGTGAATGAATAAACATTGCAACATTGTCATCTAAAATAATTTACATCCTTGTTCCCGTAACTACTTATACACTCAGCTAAAGAGCAGAAGACATGGCCAGTTCAGGGAAGCTGCTTTGGAGAGAGATTAGGGGCAAACAAGGCTGGTTTCATATATCAGAATTAAGAAAGTGCTTTCATTTTGTCTGATTTCCCACAGCTGAGAAATCTTTGGTTGCCTGTGTAGCCCAGGAGGTTTTGTTGCCCTGTGCCATTGTTTACTGTTGTGAGGCATACAAAGAATCACAGAATGGTAGGGGTTGGAAGGGACCTCTGTGGGTCATCTGGTCCAACCCCCTGCCGAAGCAGGGTCACCCAGAGCAGGCTGCACAGGACCTTATCCAGGCGGGGCTGGAATATTTCCAGAGAAGGAGACTCCACAGCCTCCCTGGGCAGCCTGGGCCAGGGCTCCATCACCCTCAGAGGGAAGAAGTTCTTCCTCATGTTCAGCTGGAACTTCCTCTGCTTCAGTTTGTGCCCGTTGCCCCTTGTCCTGTCGCTGGGCACCACTGGAAAGAGTCTGGCCCCGTCCTCCTGACCCCCACCCTGCAGATATTTAGAGGCATTGCTAAGGTCCCCTCTCAGCCTTCTCTTCTTCAGGCTGAACAAGCCCAGCTCCCTCAGCCTCTCCTCATAGGAGAGATGCTCCAGTCCCCTCCTCATCCTTGTAGCCCTCCGCTGGACTCTTTCCAGTAGCTCCTCATCTTTCTTGAACTGGGGAGCCCAGAACTGGACAGAGTGCTCCAGATGGGAAGAATTCTTCACAGGGCTCTGTCACTCAGCTGTGTTGGCCACAGGGCAAATTAAATAGCTGCATGATATGCTCTAACAGCCTGTTCAAACTCTGGAGCAAAGATCTGGTCTCAAAGATCTTTCACTTCAAAGAGCTTCAGGGCAAGGAGGGAGAAGAAAAAAAACTTTTCATAGTGTAACATTGATTACAGTTATATTATATTATTTTTACCTTGAACTCAGTATTTCTGGTCACAACCAAGTAAATGGTAGAAATATTTTCAAACGTGGAAAATGTGAATGTCCACTGCATGACAGCAACAACAAAAAGCTCAGCAGGACCCTCTCAGCAAGTAGGAGTGACAAGAGCACACCAAACTTTGGGACTTTTAAGGTGTGCTATTCAGGACAATTTCAACCCTTTATTTTCTCCTGTGTGGCCCCAGTTGTTATGCTGAAGTGTGTATCCCAAGGCTGCCGTGAGAGAAGTAGGAAGCTTTCCTCAGCAGCTGCAAAGATCACTAGACCTGCTAACACTGACTTCACAGGCACTTATGGAGGAGGGGGAGCACAGGTGTATCGGAAGATCATGGACTATCGGGCTCTGAGGACTGGATAGAGTTAGTAAACCCACTCTAGCAGTAGTAGAAAAGCAAATCAAAGATGTGATGCAATAAGAAAAATATTAATGAGTTGCAGATGAATCATTTCTGGAGGCATGGACAGAAACAGCAGTGAAGAAGGGGGATGGCTTCAAAGCAACATTATTTCAAGTCTTAAGAGCTAGGTTTTTTTTCTTTCTTCAAAGTAGTATTGCTTCCATCTCTGGTTTTGCTTCCTGTTCCATTTTGCTGGGCTTAAAAGCCAACCTTAAAAATTCAGAGATGGTTTTGCTTGTTGTGATTGCAATAAATATGTACACTCTCTTACACTTTATTTACTACATTCTTCTTGAGGTCTATGCCCTTTTGTGTTTTGTTGCAACTTTTCAGGCAAGAGAAGCACCGAGCCTGTACAGTGAGCATTCTCCTGGCATTGTCCCACCTAGCACAACCTCCGTAAGTCTGGACACGGGGTCTTGGGGCAGACTTAGCTGCTTTTTCCCGATTTCCAGTAGTGGTGGGTGATCCCCTGTCATCTTGTAAATCAAGTTCGTAGGAAGAGCTTAGACTTAGACTGTTCAGTTAGAATCTTTCTATGCAGTCATTAATTTATGTAAAAACAGCTTTTATATTTAAGGTGGAATAGCTATTTCCAATTAATTCCTTTTGCAGATTTTTACAAGAGAACAATAGAATAAGGCATTTTAAGCTCTAGAATGAGTTGTCTTGTATTTGAAAAATCTTGTTCCAAATCTTTTGTCTTTTTAAAAAAAATCTACTTTAAAATGGAAAAAGTTATTTTGAACAAAGCTATATTCAAAATTTAAACATTGTTTCTTGTAAAATTCCCTTACTTTGACTTAAGTGATTTGCCAAATCTGCAGATAGTTTAACTTCCTGAAGTGATAATGAGTGACAAATTTCCTGCTCAGCAAATTGAAAATTTTGCCTATATCTTGCCAAATAACTTGAAACTCAGCAGAAAAGACCAGATAATTGCGCTTCCTGCAAGCTAATCTTTACAATTAATTAGGTAGTAAAGATGGGCATGACTCCTGGGCCTGAATTAAGGCAGCCTGGGGTTTTTAGGATATTTCAGTACTGTGACAGAGATGCCTTCAGGCTTTCCGGATTAATTTTTTTTCTTATAATTAAGGGCTAGAAATATCATCTTGTTTTGCTGTTAACAAATCTGAGATGCTGATGTAATTGTGTTACTGGCTGTAGGTGCTGGCTTTGACGGCTTTGGTATGTTCTGCTTATCCCCTAGTCTGGCTCTGACAATAGCTAGGATAAGTTATCCAATTAAATATTTTACGCAAGTGTCTGGTATGGTTACTTACATTTCTACAAATGAGCAGCCACATGAAATCCATGTGCAATCAGATCAGCTCCTCCTGCTGCCCAGCCTGATGAGATATGGCAGCTAGATGATGGTTTGGAGCTGTGTAGGAAAGCCGATATCCATGTCGAAGTACACTCATGCAGAGAGACTGAAGTGGAAATGAAACTGAAAGGATGGGCCCTGACCAGAGGAAGGTTTTTAAGAGTACAGCTCAGCTCAGAACCCTTTTTTAAGATAGTTTTGTACTCACTTGGCAGGTGATAGGAGAGCACAGGGAATTATTCCTGTCCCTGGGCTTTACTGCCGAGTTAACCAGCTGCAGCAGCACTGTTGTGTTTTCCATGACAAAGGGCAACTGCCTATATTTGATCTGGCATTTATTAACACTCAAAGAAACAGAAGTTGAGCTTCCCATGAGGAAAGCACTTCACGGGTGAATGCTGTCAACTGCAGTCAGAACAAAATGGTTCTTGTCTCGGTGGAAGAGCGGCTGCTCTTGGAAACTTCAGATTCCAGTTTATGGAATACAAAGAAATCCCAGTCCGTAACTACTGCATGCCACAGTAACTAGATGTAAGTGGAAGCTTGTTCATCCCATCCATCCCATAAGCTGGGTGTGCCTTTCACATCTCTGTTTCCAGTAAAGGATGAAGGACTGACATATGATAAAAAAGACCTTCCTTTATTACAGGAATGCTTAAAAATGCAAACTGATTACTAGACTGAAAGTTCCAAAGGCACTGGCTAAAAACACGTGGGGATCTAATATGTACCTTAAACTGGATACACCTATCTAACCATGCTTCTGTGCACATCAGGCTTTTGCCTTCGTTCAGCTGCTTGTATGGGAGAGAACAACTCAGCCTGTGTTTGGTGGCAGCTCGCTAGGTGAGGGGAAAGTCCTGGGGGAAGTGCCCTGAGTTTGTGGATAATACAAATCTCACATTCTGAAGCACATTCCTGAACCACTGTACTGAACAGAAGGTAAATGGGAAAATAGGACAAGTGTATGCTTTGTAAAAGACTGCCATTTTGATGAGATGCAACTAATTGCTTTTAACCCTCTGGCACGCTGAAGAAAATAGCCGCCTCCAAAATTTATGATGTTTATTCCTTTTCCAAGAAGGTATCTAACAGAATTGTAGCCTTACAGGCACAGTTAACATGGGAGCGAGCTGTGTTATCTGTGCAGCAGGATACAGTGTTGCTGATAAAGAGAATCTTCCCGAGGACTGATCTGATTTGTAAAGAGATAAAAAAACAGGGTCAAGACACGAATAAATGCTTGGGTGTATCAGAGCTGGAGTACTGGAGAAGGGAGTTTGGATTAAGCATTGCAGCTGTACAAACAGTGTTTCTATTCTCATTGAGAAGGAAAGTGTAGAAATGAGTAATTACATCAATGTGCTTGGTATTGTTCATAAACAGTCCTCCAAAATTAAACATCCCTGAAGAGTTAAGTATTCTTTCATTAGACAAATTTAACGGGAGAGTGGTGGAAGTATTTTACTTTTTTCCTGAACAATGAGTTAATCTTCATGTATTAAAACACATCTACGTGGAGGGCCAGGCCTGCTTTAGGCATTTCGGATGGGTTTTAATAATGGACTCGTTGACTTTTTCTCAAATGGTTTCAGGAGGTATGTCACTTTTTCTCAGGAATAGATATTACTGGCCTGTAAAATCTGCAGAAATTCTGCTGTCAGTACAAAACCCGGGTGGTCTGTAGGAACTTGGATGTGTGTAATCTGACGGTCCCCAAAGACTCTCGTATCTTTGTCCAGTTAAGCTACAGGCAGAGTTTTAGAAGGCCTTTGGGCTTCTCTAGAAGCTGTTTTCAATACCCAAGTAAATGGGATCAGAACAGTATCACAAAAAGACACCCCCCAAAAAAAAATCCAAATGACTACTGATATATTTAGCTGTGCTACATGCATACTTGCTTTGTGAGTATGCTCTGTTATCGAACATCACCAGTGTTATTTTGTCTCCAGAGCTGTGCTCTTTTGAGGAGGCTACTCTGAATTTCTGAAATACTGTTTGGAATGTGTTGATTTTATTGATGTCTGGCTGATGCCTTCCCATGCAAAGAAACATGCCTTGAATGGGATTTGTTCTGCTCCAGTATGAAGAAAATCAGAGTTTAGGTGATTCATGATTCATTTGCTTACTGCATTTGACTGTGCTAGTAAACCAACAGTAAAAAAATATATGCATAAGCTGTAATCTCGGTGTCCTCTGCAAATTTTGAATCTCTTCTATAGGATGTATTTCTGTGCATTCGAAACTATGGTTGTAAGCAGGTAAATCAGTCTGTCAGCAAGGCACAAAACCACTGTCCCAAATATCAACACTGAGTTTGATACCTTAGAAACAAGTCTGACATCTGAGAATTTACAAAACGTTAGTGACAAATGAAGGCCAATATTCCCCAGAGAAAGGCTACAAGATGGACAGAAACCAGGGGGAAACATTGGTTCAGCATTTTGTCTTAGGTGAGAGGCAGCAGATAGCAAAGGATTTTAAGGACAGTTTACAGCCGAAGTTTGGGAGGGAACCTTCTTCATTTCTGAATTTACCCTCCCACAAGAAGCTGGGTATTTAAAGAAACACACATGTACTGGTTGTCTATATATGAAAAACATAATAGGGCGAAGAACAGTGGAATACTAAGAAGCCAGACTAAGTAAACCTCCAATGATTTCATAGAAAAGGATTCCAATTTTGCCTCTAAAATGTCAAAGTTGCAGAAGAATCATGAAATCAAATTTAGAAACTATTCAATGTAAATGCTTCTGATAACATCCTTATTCACACAGCTGCACTATGTAAAAACAATTCTGCAAGAAACTGGAGTGGTTTTTACGTGATTGGAATATTCATAAATCGGTGTCTAGTACAACTAAACCTCTTCTAGGTGAGATCCTTGGATTGACAATGGATGTGTCTCAGTGGAAGCTGCCACGGTTACAGCACAGTTCTGTGTGGAGCGCATGTTCGTCCCATTGTTGCGTGTTTATACACAAATAGTTTGAACACATTTTTTTCAACTTTTGAAAGGGGAGCTACAAGGAGAGTCTCAAAGCAAAACTCTGTGCATGGGCACAGTGATGGTCCAGCTGCACACAGTTATCAGCTAATTCAGGTTGGGGTTGACCTCAGGAGGTCTCTGATGGGACCTCCTGCTCTGAGCAGAGTCAGCTGTTGGGTAAGACTAGGTTACCTGGGGCTTTGTCCAGTTGGGTTTCGAAAGCCTCCAAGGTTGGAGACAGCACAACTTGCCTGGGCAACAACCTTTTGTGTGAGAGACGGTACTGCTGCTTTGAAAACTTGTCCTCATTCCTTCCTGTGGCTGGGATGGAAAGTGCTTTTGTGCAGCCTGCCTTAGGAGAAAGACCGTGCTGACTTACCTTTGGTTGGCTTTGTACTCCGAGGCTGCGCTAAGCCTCTCCATTTCCACTTTCTGCTGTCTTGCTCACAGTATGGAATACAAACAGCAGAACCTTTGCTCTGGTCTCCTTTCCTGTAACCGTGCTCAAATGTTATTTCAAAAGCCTCCTTGTCTAAAGACAAACGTCCTCTAAGCAGCCAGTTGTCCTGCTGAGGAGGGGTTATTAAGAGAATTTTTTTCTTTATTACTCTGCTACATTTTATTGCTCTGGCTGCATCAGAGCGTGCACATTTACTGAACAGAATGTAACTCCTATATAATCTCAAGCCACTAGATGCCTAGTGTTGAAAAGATCTACTTGCTTGTCAGTGTGAGTACTGGAGCAATTGTCAATGTTTAAGATAAAATTCAACATCTAAATGCCTGTCTGTCTGTTTTTTATTAAACAGTCTTTATGGTTGTCAGTGTCTGGACAAGTCTTTTTTTATTAAGTCATGTTACAGTACTGAGGATTAGTTTGGATGAAGTCTTCATGCTATAATTTGGGGTTGAAATAGGAAATTTCAAAACATTTTGCACTATGATTCAAAGGAGAAATTGCAAAAAAGCTAGAAAAAAGAAGGGAAAAGGCAGAATATCATTGATTAGGATGTATTAAGCTGGCAACTCTTACGCACTGCTTTCGTGAACTGATTGTAGTACTCTGGGGAAATATTCAGTGTGACTTTTGCTTGGTGGATTCAACTGCCAGCAAGCCACAAGGAATGGAGTTACTCAAGAAGTTTGTTGTGCCTGTCTGCAATGTACTGGCTCTTCAGGTAGCCAGGGCGCAAGTTGGCTGGGCTGCTGGTGGAAATATGGAAGGCGTAGGGGGGATCACTGCTGCTGTGGTGTGACCAGGCGCTGTGGAGGCTATAGAGTGGCCAGATTTATTGGGGGGAGGGTTTTTATACAACAGTAAGAGAAAAGGTCATTGTATTTAGAAATTATGTGATGGTCTTACAGTTATACAGAGCCAACTTGCTGAAAGCAAGTCGCAAAACCTGTTCTTCATTCACCATTTCGCGATATCCTTAACTCCTGCAATGGATTTCTCTGTTTCTATAGGCTCAGACATAGATGTTTAGAATATTATTTCTGATACACCTCTACAGGTCTGAAATTGAAGGAAGACTATTTCTTTTTACCAGTTTCATAAATTCAGGAATAGACTAGCATTTTTAATGACTTTGCCTGCAGTTCTCATGTGACTAATTTGGCTCAAGGCTTTTTGGGGTGGTTTAGGAGACAGGGCACATTTTTTTTTTTTTTTTTTTTGTCTTCCCCTCTTCCTTACTAGTCCCTGGTAAGTAACATAAATTAGGAAGACCTTCAGGAGGCTTAGGCCCTTCTCTGAATCTAAAATAAATTTTCAGCATATGATTCTTGATGGTTTAATTGCAAGTACAGTCTCAGAGGCAAGAATGAAAGCTAAGTTTCTAAACATAATATTGACATGTGATGGAAATCAGGACCCAAGTGCTGTTTGCCTATTCCTAAATCTCTCTTCTGAAGTTTTTGCCTATTTACAAATATGTCTATGTCCAAACGCTTGGACATTTGATGCAAAGTTATCTCGGTAGTGCCGTGAGTAGCCCTGATATTACGAAAGTGCTCGGAATCTGACTTGTCTCTGTTGAAAACTAAGTGTGCCTCTTGTTCCTCTTTGGGGTCTGGGGTTTTTTTAAATAGTTATTGAAACAATTCTACAAATAAAGTCTACTTATTGCTTCCTGCAAGTCCAGCAAAACCTTCACTGTGTGAAACATTGTTTTGTGTGTGTGTCTAGACAACATGCACAGACCTTCCCTCATACTCATCAAAAAAGAAACCTTGACTTTGTTGTTTGATATGCAGGGTTTTCAAAACGCTCTCTGGTCAGCTCTGCAAATAACCATTTAAAAATAAAACTCTGTGCTTATTTAATGATTTCCCTGTTGAACCTATCATTCGTTGGCACTGTTTCCACTACTTTAATGTATTTCAGAGTCTTCCAGTAAATGAGAGGCTTTTTAGTGCAGTTATTTTCTTTATCTTTCAGCAACTGAAAAATCTAATCGCTACTAAAAATCTTCTGGGCTTTGATTAAGTCAGCTCTGATTTATGTAATTTGCCATAAAGTTCATTAGAGACTTCATTAATTTTTCACCAATCTGTAAGAGTCTTATCACTGCTGTTTGTATTAGCAGAGATATAATTAACTAGGTTTGACTAGTTAAAATTGGGGTCAAGTCATTTACCTGCCCTATCACCACTTTAATAATAATTACATTTTGCTTTGTCAGAGGTGAAATGGTTCTCTTCTTACCCATCGGTTCCAGTGATTAGGACCCCGTATTTCACACCAAGTGCTTGTACTGGCGTTTTGATCTCAGGGGTTTACGTTCTCGTTAGCTGACTGAATCTTTGGTCTTTCCCCTTTCTAGAAGAATCATGGATTTTGATACTTCCAACGCTAAAAGGATGAAGAAAATTCCTATTGACCCTGCAGCTCAACCATGGACCTTAAATGGATTGATGTCAGCCTGTGATCCACTTGGTATTTGTCCGTCTGCCTTCCCTAGAGCTCAGTGGCCCTTCCTTGGAAGAAGCAAGTACAAAAACCCTGCGGAGGTATGTTGCATGTCAGACTGCAAGTCAGGGCAGTGAGTAAAAGCGTTTCATAGAATAGGATTCTTTAACAGTTTTCTGTACTCTAGTAAAGCTTTTCCACTCCCTGATGCGCCATCGTCTGTGCTGCACCGTCACCTATCCGCGTTTGACTTCAGACCTTCACCAGTGATTTCCAAAGACACTGTCATTCCAGTGCTGTTGGGTGTGTGGACCCGTTAGTGGCCTGGCAGACCTGCTGTGGCCCAAGGCCTACCAGTTCTAGTTGGCCATGTCTCAATGTATGATAAGCCATGTAGTCTTCCTGTAAATTTGTAGAAGGTAAATAACAAGGATTAAAGGCAATGTTGGGAGGTAAAGTGGGAGACACGGGAAAAAGTGACAGTTCTCTGGTTTACCACAAACCAAAGGTTATTGACCTCTTTTCCTTCAATAATCTAAAAATGGCTGCAAGAAATGAATAATAAATGTATCTTCAAAGAAAAAATTAAGCCAGTACCCATTCTCTTCTTTTTTCAGAACTGGCATTTCCTCCAATACTAATTAGTGGTAATTAGAGAAGAAACATGATCTTGCAAGAGAAACCCCATTTATTCAGAATTATTGCTATAGTTTCCAATTTTGTTCCTTTGCCCCGTTCCGTTTGTACTCATCCTTGGCAGAGTAAAATAGCTGTGTAAAAGATGTCGACGGTGTTTGTACGATAACTCTGAGCCTTCTGCCACCGCAATGTCTGGAGCCCTTTGTCCAAAGGAACGTTTCCATGCGGAAAGCAGGGCAGCACACTTGGCAGGCGCAGAGGCTGCTTGGCACATTCAGGTGAACTCTTACAGACAGGGTGACCTGACAAATATGTGTATTGTCGCTAATGCAGTAAGTTCAGTGGTTTTAATCCCTACCTTTGTCAGGATTTTGACAAACCATTTGTTTGAAGGACTTTTGGGATGCACAGGTGACTCTGGTTCACATAGTGATTTTAAAGCTGGGTTGCTTGTGTTTGCTTTTTAATGCTAAGGAGAAGGCGTGCAGAGAGGCTAAGAAGGACCCTTTGCACACATTGGAGCCTCCGCTTTGAAGCAGGAATACATTCTGACATTTAACTGGGCGTTTGTTCAGGGATATATCCTTTAAATTTAAACTTTATTTAGTAGCAAAAGAGTGAAAGCATCTAAGTTAACCGCATTTCTGACTTTTCCCTCTCGACAGATGGGAAACTATTAATATAGCTTACTTCTAATTCTCGTGATTGTCACAAACAGTGCTTTCCTCCTGCACAACAGTTTTGATCTGAAGAGAACAGTCTGTGTCAGCATGGGAAACAGAATTGCCATCCTACATCCAGCTCTCCTGATCGTAGTCTCTGGGGATTATATGCTCCAAAACACAAAAGCTTCTAGTAGCTACTCATAATTTCCAACACATGAAAATGAAATTAGACTTGATTGAATGTCTGAATTAAAATACTTTGTTCTGCTTAGGGATCTTGATTAATCTTTTCAAAACTATTGTTCCAGTCTTCAGGTTTTCGCTAAATTAGCAATATTTCCTTTTCAAATTGCTGCCAAGAGGTGGGCCCTAGATCTGCACCAAGCAACATCAGCTCCAATGGGAACAGAAGCTTGCTCGCATAGAATTCACAACTTTGATGACAAAGATTTAACCTTCTGATGGTGTACATGTCAGATAAAGTAAATTGCCTTCAGGGAAGCTGCAGGACTAGAATTTCTTATTGTATACTCGAAACTTTGAATTCACAAATATGAAAAAAAAAAAAACCAGAAAGAAAAACTCCAAGAAGCACAGAAAAGGAGAGAAGGAAGTGGGTCTTTTGTCTGTTCCTTCATGCCTTTTTTCTAATTTGAAGGTAAAACAATAGCATTATTGTGATAAATTCTTAATGGCAAAAAAAGGAAGAAAATCTGTCAGTCTGCAATGAAAAATAAGCAATCTCAGCTTTGCAATTGAAAGATAATTTAATTTTTTCCATAAATACAATTTTAGGAAGATTTATTTGCAGTTCCCTTTGAGACTGATTGGAGTTTCAAGGGCTAAGCACCTCAGAAATCAGAATTTAAAAGCTTTTTAATAGCCAGCATCTTTCAGAATAGGGAATGCTGAGAGCCTGCAAAGCTGGAGAGAGCTGTCTGTGCTGTGTGTCAGTTTGCAAAGACATTTTGCAAGGCTCGGAACAGACATGAAAGCCACGGGGGAGGAAACATCCCTACCGATTCAGCAGTGCTGCTCTTTGTTCTGCCTCTGATTTATGTGTGCAGCTTGGTGGTGTTCTAGCCACTGCGCAGCTGCAGTTTATCTTTTTTGATGGCCACAACAGGGCCTGTGGTTGTAGCAGCTGACCAGATGAGGTTCTTTAACAGCGAGTAGTCCTTTCTGATGCCCTTGGCCACGTGCCCCTGACTCCTACTGCTGCTTTTTCCAGATACCTCTCAAGCTCCAAGGCAGTTGCTACCCACTGTTCTCCTCCCAGTTTCTGCTGTCTGTCACTGGGCTCCGGCTGTCTCATGTCATCCAGCACGGGGAGATTTGTTGCTCTTTGCTACCCATAACTACCCCATCATTGCTATCTTAATCTGCTTCTTCCATCTGCTACTTCTGTTCTTCAAAAGCCCTCTTCCCACTCTACACCTTCCAAATGATACTCCTTGCTATCACTGTTGTTTGAAATAGAGGTATGCACGGTCCCAGTCTGCACTTGTCAGCAAACTCTAGCTTGGTTATTCTTCTTTTTATTTTCTTGTTCCTGAAGTGGGTATTGTGCAGGTGGAGATTTGAGAGTGACCTGAGCAAGTCTGTCTTGGAGGCTTTTCCATGTCCTGCATTCATCTGTTATTCCAGCCTTACACGTGCTTTGCACACAGAATGACAATCCACCAAGTTGCTTGCTGAGTCACTCAGGCACACCCACATACAGGCAAAAATCCTTTAGGGAGTATCAAAAACTTACAGATTTTTTTGAGACAAGATGTATAAAGTGTGATCTTTAATGGAAACAGCTGGTATGTTACTCACTCTAGCTGCTGGCTTAACTGTAACAGGTTCTTTCTCCAATGAACGCCTCTCTTTATCCTCATGAAATTTTTGCTTAGTCTTCTTCCATAGCCTTATGAATATTTTAAACTGTCTTCTGCCAGCATTACTCCTCTTACATATTATTTCCCCTAAGATCAGTTCTCAATTTGTGCTACTCATTTGGTAAACGTCTTGCTCAGAACAATCATGCACTCTATAATTCAGGTAAGCATTTGAAGAGGTATAAACTTTGAACGTGTGCATAAGTATCCTGTGATTCAAGATACAGTAAAGTAAGGGAACAACGATCTGTCCTGTGCCCACATGTAGATTTTTTTCTCAATCTTCTCTCTCTCCTCTATTTTAAATGTATTTTGTGCTGGGACATAAGAGCAGAATAGCGTGGGGCAGACTGCGGTGTGAATTTGTAACAGCTACTCCCTGGTAAATGTTAATGCATGAGACTACACAGTAAAATGGAATTTAGGCATTGTGTGCCACTGGCTGTACATGTATTCCACTGAGGCAAAGATGTTGTATGCTGTTTTTCTCATCGGATAGAATTCCCTCTCACTCAATGTTAGACTCAATTCTCATTGCTTATTAACAGTAGCAGTCTGTAATATTGTCTTATTAGGCCATCGTTCATTGGAGGATCTCGGAAGTTAAGTTATACTCTATAGCACCCAAGAGAGGTAGTTAAGAAGTACATTCTCCCAGGAATCTCTTCAACCATTGTGGAAATGTCTTCTCTAACAGAAAGTGGCAAAGTGTACAAAAAAACCGCACAGCAGTATGCATAAAGGTTTCCAACGCTATGAAGAGGAAAAGTTTATATGGAATTGAAGCTGATATTATCAGTCTCATTTTTTCCAAATGAATCCTGGTGAATTTTTATGCATTCCTTTAAAGGCAATCAATTCCATCATGTTGTCATCAAACTAGTATTTTTCATACAGAGGAAAATTTGCACAGTGATTTTCTTTGAAAATTAAAATCAGTGAAAAATTGGCGAAGCCATTATTTCAAATGAATTTCAAGACGGCGCATTATACATTCATTGCACACTTTCATATTTAAACTCATTGCTAGATGCGAAAGCACTTGGTTTCACTTAATGTATAGGGAGAAAAGGAGCTTACTTGCTTTTGCTGAACCTACCTAGCAACTGCAGCATTCATATGTTTTTTTTAAAGAGGGTGAAAGATAGAGGGGGCCTTCAGGCCAGTTGTAAAGGCATTTTGTGCTCGGTGTACTTTTAATGAAAACATCTGTCAATACGTCTCAACTTGTCACTATTTGTGGACATCTGATTAACTGTTTTTGGGTTTTGATTAGTCTGTTGCCTGTTGTTTTGGATTATACATATCAATTCCTTATAATTCAGAAATAACTGCTTAGCCCAGAATTTTTAGTTATTAAAATTAACATTTGGTTAGTATTTTCTTATTCCTTACTTCAGTCCCTAATATAGAAATATAGCTAAAGGATTAGCACTAGCATTTTAAAACAGGTTTATGTTGTGAGATTTTTTTTTTCAATCAGTGATTTCTAGTCTTTATGTCAGGTGTTAAGTCTAAGAGACAGGCAGAAGGTTTTGTTGCTCTGGTTTGGTGTCTGGAGAAATACAGTGTGCTCCCACTGCTGGCTCGAGGCATTTCTTACCACTGTGAGTGGCAGAGAATTAACACTTCAATTTATATACTGTGTGTAGACAGCAGGCAGATAAGGGGTCTGATCTAGAGGGTCTGTTCTCTAATGGTTGATCAGTCAGTAAAAACCCTCAGGCTCTGATGATTTTGAGTTAATTTATGACAGGGATACCTAGGGAAGGCAGCTTGGTGAAATTAGAAGAAGAAAAAAAATTCCTGCGACATTTTGGAGGAGAAACAGGATATGGAGCCATGATCTTAGTAGAGTTGTTTGGAAGGAACAACAAAACTTATTTATAAAGACATGATAATAACAGCTGAGTTACCAACCAGCCTTAAGCAGGTCTGATGAAGAGCTGGCAAAGCACTTGAACTACAGAGTGGGAGGTAATTGGGAGCACAGGAAGAGATGAGGTAATAAGGGGAGGGCAAGTCTTTTTGTCTGTCTGTTCCATCATCGTTCAGAATCTGGGCTGTTTCTTGTCCTGTCCTCGTGCTGTCTTCTGGATATAGGGTGGAAAAGATTGCTTGGATTTACTGTAAGAATTCCAAATTCTTTCTTCCTTCTGCAAAGAGTGCCTTTCATAAGGCGTTTTTGGCGTTAGAATGAACTGAATTTTGGGCTTTGTTTTTTTAATTCCAATTGAAGGGAAACAGAAAATCAATATTTTTCGTATGATAGTGTTCTGCAATATGCTGAAGTGGCTATTTGAAGTACTGTATATTTTAGCAGGACTGTCTTTCATTTTAGTTCAGGATAAAAATAGGATACAGTCCTTTAAATGCATTGTGTGACAGACATTTAAACAGCTACTGCATTATTTGTTGAACAGCAAGTGAAAGAGTAACTGAGTTTTTGAAGGTATTGCAGAAATAAAAGATATTAAAAACGTATTTAAAAAGCTGTATTTTTGTACTTCTGATACACTAATATTTTGACATTTGATGTTGTGCTCCCTAAGCACATCATTAAGTTTTCCTGAGTAAACCAGTGATGAAATTCTGTGGACAGAACTCAAGGTTACAAGATTCTTTTTAAGCTAATGAACCAATGCTCCTTTCAAATATTTTGGGGAGTATTTTTCATGTTGTGTATGGACATATGTCTGAGTTTACTCAGATCCTGTAGACCTGAAATATTCGTGTCATGCAGAAACTTGTCTGAATATAAATGTCATCAAAATCTGGTGCATTCAAGTCACAGCTGCTCAGCTGATTGTTATTTCTGTAAAGAACTACGTCAAAACTCAGGTCTAAGCATGCCTAATCTTAGTTTAGACCCAGATCTAAATTTCACAGCAGAGACTGATCTGTCCTATTCTTCGTGTATCCTACCCTTAGTTGATCAATTTCAAATATGCAAGAAAAATGGATGATATTTTAAAGTAAATATTAATCACATGTCTGTAATAGTACACAGTGCTGTTGATTTTGAGAGCCTTTCTTTAAATTTAGAATTAAAAAATCCAATTTTAAAGCTCTGTCCTGTAATCAGATTGCTTCTCTGCCTCAGCTGTGTTTGAATAATCAACCTGTTGTATTCAGTTCTTGAAGTTATAATTCATGGCTTTCAAAAGTAGTTCTTCCTCAAAAATTATGTAAATCCCTGTACATACATGCAGTAAATCCAAATCCACTGGGATTGTTACATTTATTTTTCAAATGTCTTCTCTTCATTCTTTACAGAATGAGAAATATTTCTGTTTTCTAGCGTGCCAGGATAATCTGGCTTTTATGCCCTCTAAGAGGGAACTTACTTCCAACATGTGAACCTCTCTCTGGTCATGTAAACAAGAAGAGGTGCGATGCTCACCTCAAGTTACCAAAACATGAACGATAAGACATTTTTAGAGTTATTTTTCCTATGACATATAGTTTTTATAGTTGCTACCTGCACACATGTGTGGAGATGCTGGCCAGTGAAGCAGAGCGGAGGTGGGATGCATTTGCATGTAACAGATCTTACTGTTCTCTTTCCACAGCTGTGTTTCTTTAGGTTTTAATCTAGTCCCTGTAAGCAGTCCCAAGCAGCCAATAATTAAAGCTCTGTAAAAAATATTTCCATTTCCCCTAATCTTGCATATGTTAGCTTAGTGGGTTGCTTGCTCTTGGTGTGTTTTTAGA
Source organism: Opisthocomus hoazin (assembly GCF_030867145.1). Lineage (NCBI taxonomy): Eukaryota > Metazoa > Chordata > Aves > Opisthocomiformes > Opisthocomidae > Opisthocomus > Opisthocomus hoazin. Next base: position 43,171,148 of record NC_134422.1, read on the forward strand.
GCTACACCTCAAAAGAATGGCGATTGATTCATGGGTAACAAAGTGACTTGTGGAAAAAAGTGGCAACAGAAACATCATTTTCTCTGTTTCCCCATAATTAAAATCTAGAGCCCAGTTTCAGTTTGGGGCAGTAGGAACTGAAATGTCGTGGTGGTCATAGCAGCTGTAACCTCATCTGCTCCATCCCCACTTCAAGGCTGCACTCCCTGCCAGTATGGCTGCCCTGCTCTGCTCCTGCTGTTTGTTCAGATCTCCTTGTTTAAAGCTTCACCTGAGTTCTTGAGCAGCTTCTCTGTGCTCCTGCAGGACCTTGAGGTCTGATTGCTTCTGCTCCCCTCTAGCTTTTTCTCTGTTCTTTGCCTCTTGCCTTCTTATATGCCTGGACATTGCGCGTTAACACTGGAGTGAAATCACCATTATTTGCCTGGAGAACATGTGGCAGTGCAGCTTGCTGCTCGTCAGCACCAGGGCAACTATGCAGGACTCACTCATGGAAAATAGAAGCAAGCTGCTATTTTTCCTTTGCTGAAGGTTAAATGAGCAGGTGTCCTGGAAAAATTCTTGGGCCAGTTCTGAATTTCACAATGACGTATAAAAGCCTTCACCGTATAGGAAATGCAGCTCCTTGACCTTCTGTTGATGTAACGCACTGCAGAATCCTGACAGAGGTATGAAAAGGAATAGTAGTGTTCTCTTATGAAGCAGGCTATGAAGAAAGGCTACAGAAGTTTATTCTAGCTATACAGCGGAGTCTGGATTTGAATTAAACAGTGACAAGCTGCATATATTTCTTAAACTCATGACAGTTATTTAACAACACTTGTGCTTTGGCTGGATAGATCGTGGAAATCAATGCTCTGTCACAAAGGTAGTCCACCATTAGCATTGAATAGCTGCTTTACTAAGCACATCTTTGCTACTCCTAAGATAACAGAAGTAGCTGCTTACGCTCCATTATACAGTTATCAGGTAATAATCCTTTTATAGACCGTAATCTAGCTTTAGGCCTTTCCCCATCCATAGCTATGCCTCTAATGGAGTTCACTTAGGAAGTGAATTATGCAGTTGTCAGTAACAAAACTGACAGACTCATTTTTCTCATTCTCAAGCAGCTAGCCGTGCAAACAGCCATGGTATCTGACAGAATCTTGCTGCTTGTTTGTCAGCTCGGGCTTTTTTCTTCATTGTCTCTCCAAAATACCTTGTATCTCTGACATAATTTACATGTTTCTGTGGCTTCCTGAAAGGCAGGAGAGTCCGTAAAGATGCTGTCAATGTGATGTCAACATCACAAAGTGATCTAGTTATTGTATTAGTCCACAGTTTGTTTAAAAAGGAACCTTCTTTACCTAAAGCAGTCTACCCACAATCTACAGAACTTGGAGCTACTCTTCTGGTTCAGTTCCATTCAGAGAAATGCTGTAAGCAAAGCATAGGAAGACAAGTATTCCTCCCTGGGAAGCCAGTGTTGAACCTGGAAATGGAGATGGAAAATACGATTTTGTCAGTGACTCAGGTTGCGGTGATGTGGATGCAAAAGGCAGTTCGAGTCTCAGGGAGCAGATAGGTACAATGGAGGGACAATGTCTTGGAGGAACAATGTGGAAAGAGCTAGCGTGTTTTAGACATGGCTCTGAATCAAGGGAAATGCTTGGTTAATTGTGTGATTGATACAGAGGACAGTGACACGTTCACAGGGATGCTAATGGCTGGAGAGACTTGCCATGCCCTTCTCTTGCCTTGCGAAGAGGGCTGAGGTAACTGAACCTATAGGGCAGCACAGGCTAGCAGCGATTCCCTTGTTTAGTCTACCTCTGGATGGATGGGGAGCTGCAGCCCACTGGGGGGGGGTCCAAACAGTGCCATTAAAAGAAAATGTGGGGGGCTGGGGGGGTGGGGGTGTTAATTTAAAAAAAGAAAAAGGACAGACATAAGTCATCTTTCAGATCCAGATACCCCAACACATCATCAACAGCACAGCCCAGAACCGATGAAGATCCCACAGTGAAGAAAACCTTTAGGTGATGATTCAGGCGGTGACAGGCTGAGAGTGAGGCATGATGTGATACACAGAGTGAGAGGAAGAAGAGATGATCCTCTTTCCATCTCTCTGAACAAAGCTGCACTCCTACAGATGTGTTTAGCTGTCACTATGAAAGGCATTGGTGTTCTTCAGGGTGGATGGATCTTTTGATTTACCAGTATTGTCGTTTCAGATTGGTACTGCCAGGGTGAGATCACTTATGTGCCTCAGATGAAAGCTTACAAATGAAGCCCAGTAGATGTAGGAGCAGGCACACATTTCCTAGAAGATACTGATATAATAAGAAGCAAGCCAATCTCTGGTATCTTCAAACTCTTGAGTGCTTGCTGTTGCTGCCTCATATCCCAGTAAAGCTGAGGGGGGAGGATGAGATGTGCTGTAAGTGGCCGTGCATCACTGACACGGAGATGACTGTATTGTGTCTGGATGGGGGAGCAGCTCAGACATCTGCCATGGAGCATTTTATCCATTGAGACCAAGTGGAGTGTTTGACCCTCCTGCTGACAAAAGAGGAACTGTTCTCTGGGTGAGAGCTTCCTACTTGTGGTACAGGCCTAAGTTCTGCTCTGTTCAGCAAAAAATCACCTTTCAGGCTGCATTACCTTCCAGCAGGTGCTTGTATTTTTTGCTTGTATTGCACAAGCATAAAACCAATCTGGATTTTGATAGTTCATTGCTTTTGTGAATGGTGCCATAATACCATGAAATAAAGCTGTTTTCACCAGTGCTTTAGCTTCTCTGATATTAGTTTCACAATATTTCATTCTTGAGTTAGTGTTTCCACAGAGTTATGGGCTAACACAATCTTCTGTTTATCTAATCTCCTGATCAGTTGTAAGTACGACTGGCACTCCTAACCCTTGCCAGGATCATAATAACCTTTGTTTCTCAGAATGCTTTTAATGTCTAAAATGAGAAATCTCAGTCTCTGAAGAGTTTTAGAAATATTTTTTTTCTTACAAACTTCTAGAAACAACACAGCAAAAAGGGCTGGTATTTCTATGTATGGTGTGTCTTTGAGTGCCAATGGCAGTTTAGCTGACTAACTATGAGTAGTAGTTAATCACGCCAATATTCTTGTCGTAATATGAGCTGCTTTTTCCTTTTTAATTCCAAGTGGCTTTCCTGGGCAAGATACACTTACAAATAGAAAAATCCCAGAAATTACAAAGGATAACTGCTCCAGACACGGAGCTCTTTCAGATTTGCTTATTTCTATGATTCTAATAATAATAATAGTAGTTATGATGCCCTTGTAACTGAAGTACATTATTTCTTAAATAAAGCTCAGTTTATGTAAAATATTTCTTCAGAATCAGTGCATGAAAGTACTGCTGCTAATGAGTCAGAGAATAACTAGTAAATTATTGCAGTTCATTTTACTTGAACAATTCCTCAGCTCAGAATCAGCATACGTTTCTTTTAGATAAATGAGATGACCGTAATATAACTAAAATCAGAATTTAGTCGTGCACAAATGTGGAAAAGTGGAAGTTTGTTACCTAGAGTATTACTTGCTTTTATTTCGTGCCACTGAACTGTGCAGGCATCCAAGAGCACTTATGTGATCATTCAGCACGTGAGCAGTACTGAATACCAGTGACTGGGCAGAATCAGAGAGAAGTACGACCTTCAGCGATACCGAAAATTTGCATAAACCAATAGTTTGTACAAGATTTTTGTTACAGAACCCTAGCAAACTGCAAATCTAGATATGTTTTTATTATGTAACGATCAACATTAAAAATTCCATTATGAGATCTAATAGTGTTGTGGTGGATGAGGCATGATCAGAATATGCTGTCTTTATTGTCTGTATTAATGTCATCTTCCCATTTGCTGCTAATACTAAAACCTTTTATTAGATTAGGCAGATTTGACTTGGAAGATGTACATACACTTTGATATCTATGACAGTGTTGAAGGTGCTTTTTCCTCCTTAATTTTAAAATGTGTTTTCCCCCAGTAAATTCCCTGTGGTATATACATTATTGTTTAAAATATGTAGTTGTTTTTCTCCTTTTAGGCAAAATTGCTAGGCAGTTGCTTTTTATTTTCGTTTTCTTTTGGATAAAACTTTAATCTGCATCTGCTAGAGGCACCTGAAGCTCCAAAGTGGGATCACTGGTGGAGAATTCTTTTGGAATTATTTTTTTTCACAATAAAATTAAAGTTTGGGGATTTTATATAAGAGGCAAGGTACTCTACTGCCATACATCATCTTCTTGTTGCTTTATATAAACATATGAAAATAACATTCCTTTAACTTTGTTTTTTGTGTATGTAGACTTTCAGGACACACCAAAAGTCAACATCATTTTTTAACTCAGTTTTCCAGTGAGAAGTACTGCATCGTTCTTATTTTGAGGAGTCTAGTATCTAACACTATTCACCAGCAGATGAACCTCAGACTTATATCAGTTAAAGACAAAAACAGATAGCTCAAATCTTTGCTCTTGGGGCAGAAAACATTGGAAAAGCCAGCTGCTCCTCTTTGCCCTTCACAAGAGAAGTCTGGAGAGGTTTGCATCTTTTTCCTTCTCTAGTTCACCTGTGTGAAGCCTTTGTGGGAAACAATGCTCAGTGAAGAGCAGCAGATCGGGGACAATAACAAAGCACAAGGAAACAGTATCACCTTAACATACTATTGGCAAACTCAAATTTATGAGAACTCCATTGAAGAATAACTGAATTTGAACAGAAAGAGAGAGCTGGTGGTAGAAGACTAACATAAACACAGTTACACCACTATTCCAGAGGTACGTGGCCTCTGTTTGCAGGAGAAATGTGCTGTCTGGAGATCTCTCTGCACCTAAATATCCACAGCAGTGACTGCTAAAATGTCACCTTCTTTCTGCAGAGCACCAAAAGATTGTCCTTTCTTATCGGACTCTAATTTGGCACCAGCAATGCACACACACTTCTAGGCTTGATTATTGCAATTCATTATAGCTAGGAATGAAGCCATTTGCTTTGTGACAGCTCCAGTTCTGCAGAGCTGCCAGCTCCCTGCTAGCCACTTTCTGCCCTGGCTCCCTGCAGAACACGCAATTCATTTCCAAGGTCTGATCTTTCCTGATGGGCACGGGCTGCCTAATCACAAACCATCGCTGGAGCTGGCACTGGCTGCTGAGCATGGGCTGCGCCTGGAGATTGAGCTGACCGCTCCCTGACAGACAGGCTCTCTCCACCTCTTTTCTAAGCCAGCTCCTGGTTCTTGGCCTGCTCAAACCACCCACTGGAATGAGGATGTTTTGCATGCACGCAAAATGAGCAGGATCCCAATCTCTTTCTTTCTTCTGAAGAATATTTCATTAATTAAGATGCTGAAATACAACCGAGGCATTTATAGTTATGTAAATTATTATGTCAGTGTTTTTATCTGAAAATAGTATCTCGTGTTCTTGGGGTTTGTGAAAGACTGTGCAAGTGCTGCTTGGCACTGTTACTCTACAAACATAGGTTCTGTGATCAGAGACTCATGAGATTGAACGCACACAGGATGGACCAGAAGCCTCTGAAAACAGCTCATGGCAGATGTCTAAACAAAGAGTGTTGAAACTGGGTAACCATACAGCGATAACTTCCTTGATATTCCTTCCCAATTTCCTACAGTCTTTTCCTTAGGAACTTCCTGAAAGGATTGCCTGTGTCTATGTTTATTAGATTTTGGTATATTATATACAAATTATATATCATGTAGAAAATGGTTATGAACAAATAGCTATTCTCCTTGCCAAAGATGTGACAAGAATAGGCGTAAGCATTACATTACATTAGTATTGTAGAAACAAAAGTCGAAGGGTCATCTGGTCCACAGCAGGCCAAACAGAGATCAAAACTGATCTGTTTTCTTCGTTCTGCTGTCTGTATGTGTTAACTACCTTAAGGAATGGAAGCATGCTGATAATTTTCATATTCTCTCCTAGGACGTAACAGTGGTGAGTGCATTGATCCTGGCTGCGCACACTGTTCAGCCACGCTGAAGGCAGAGCAAGACCAAGGTAAGCATCGTTTACAGACACAGCAAACCCTTTCAGTCGTAGTTCTGTCACTAATCTTTGTATTCCATATATATAAATATCCCCTCTTTGTGGATTGCTGAAAATAGGAACATAGCACAGCTGTACTAGGTCACGCCAAAGTCTTCTGTCTGTGATGCCAAGGGAAGGGCGTAGGAATAGGTAGAGTGTATATGTATGTACAACTAGTATTTCCCAGTGTATGTGCGACTAGTATTTCCTACCCTGCAATCGTTTGCAGTCCCGGGGCATTCTGAGATGAGCATAGTTTTGGCAAATGTTTTCCGCTTCTGGAGTTCTCTGGTTCTGAGATGCAGGCACCAGAGGAATGCCTTCATCCAGTCTGCCTTTCTGACTGTTACTGAGCACTAAGTTGACTTTTTCGTACAACTGTCATAACACCAGGATTTCTGAGTCCTAATGTTCAGCTTGGAACTCATGATCTCATGCATGACTGCTGCCTATCATTGACTTAATTTATTTGTATTTGATTTAACCTGCTGTTTTATTTAACCAGTTACTTAAACTTGTAAGGTTCTTTTGCAATTCAGGCTGTGTTTTTGCAAATTATGAATCTCCAAACAGGTAGGAAGTATTGTATGGACACTGAAAATGAAAAAAAAGCCACAGTACAAATGCCATACAATGAAAAAAAAGTGTTTGTATTTTGGGAATTAAATGGAGATCAGGTAAGAGCACAAAAAAATCAATAGATTTTGACTATTCTAGATCAGAGAAGACACTTTATGTAGTATTACAAGAGGAGCAGATGTTTGGATGAGGCACTATGTTTGGATCGGCTTCTTTTTGAGCAGGAGCACAAATAGTTAAGTAAGAATCTGGTAAGAAGGATCACGCTGTAGGAAGAATTTCTGGAAATCTGTTGAATGTCCTGTCCCATTTGACCCACTCCACAGACATTGAGCTTTCGATGGTTTTGTCTCTAAACCTGTAGAGGTTCTTCTATTACTGATTTTCATAAGAGTTGTAGAGGAAATAAGCTTTGATATTTTATACCCAACCTTTTGTTATCTAAGCAATTGTAGAAAACAAGTAAATGAGAAACAATGGGGTCTTTTTAAAATATATTATTGACATTTAGCAGATAGTCCGCTGTAAACAACTCCTTGGAAATACAGCTATTTAAGGCAACTCCCTATCACAAAGCTTGGACAAACACAGTTCTAGGAATATTGCTTGCTCTTCACTGTGTAACTGGCGTTTCTCGGGGCAAGGATTTTGAATCGGTGACCAAGCAGAAATGTTACTGTGACACCAGCCTCCTCAGCTACTTAAACAGAGCTACAGATGCTCAAGTGAAATGTGAGTTGCCTTTCTCCTTTGAACACGTATTATATATAGTATGTAAGCGGGTTGAAGGTCTCTTCTGTTGTTTGGCCCCGTTTCAGTGATTGCTGGGCCAGTGCAGCCTCCTGGCAAAGTCTTGCGCAGCTCAATCCCAAAGAATCATGTATTGAGGCTCTAATAACCAAAGGCTAGGCTAGGCTTGAGCTCCAAGGGTAAGACAGCAGCCATGGAAAAGCAGCTATTTCATCATTTGTCTTCCTCGTGGCTGACATGGAAAAAGGAAAAGGGTGCGGGGTGTTGACTGCAGTAACAATAGTCACATGAAAGGAAAGCTGGACAATGTCAGCTGTCACTGTAAAGGAGCTAGAGAAAACCGAAGTGCATTTTAAAATGTCAAAACATGCGTACTTACGTGGTTGGCTGGATTTCCTGCTGAATGCTTTGTAGAGTTGTTGGACCACAAGATTTCCTGGTTCATCATAATACCTGGTGTAATTTATTAGGTTGCCACCCTATGTCATTAGTGCTAGAGGCAGGATTGAACCTGGAAGCGGAGTTCCTTTAAATCCATATTAGAAATCAATAGCCAGTAGATTTTCAAGGCTAGAATAAGATGTGGTTGTAAAGCAAACAAAGGAGTAGCAGCGTCAATGATGGCTTTACTAAAACATTAGGCTTCACCTAAGGCCAAAATCATGTGTAAGTGGAATAAAATTGCCAGTAATGATCTTGGCCATTAATGTTTAATTATGCATTTCATTATGTAAAGTTCTTATTGTAAAGGAGTTCATTAATAACAATTAGAGTGCCTCTCTTCTAATTTATATGCACCTATTCTTAATTACCATGGTATTGAATTCAATACTGAAAAACGCTGAAGTACTTTACATTCTACATAATGTGCTGTATACAACTAGGAGTACACCTCCAATGAGCTCTGCTGACATTGGATTTAGTTCTTGCTGTTCAGCACCATACAGTTATTAGTTGAAGATCAAGTTAATGCCTGCTAAAATATGTTCCTCTGTTCTAAAATGAGGTCAGATCATATCTTCCTGTAAAATCCAAGTCTCATAGTGAAGGCAGAAGTTATCTGAATGAGTATTACATTGATCTTTGTAAGCCATTATAAAATATTTTTTTTCTGTTGTTTTTAACTTCTCCGTTCTAGAGTTTCGCTATTATGCACCACTACTGTATATAGTATACGTAATGTAACTCTTAAGTCAGCTTTCATGGCATTCGCTACCATATGATGTCCTGACAGAAATAGTTGCTAGGGATAGTAACTATGTGCCAACAGCAAGAAAGCTGGTCTCAGACGTTTCATGTGAGACTACAGACTGAAAGCCCCTTACCAATTCACTGCTCATTCATACTGGTCTGACTCTAAAAATAATTCTTATTCTTTGTAGTTTTTCATACATAGGCAGACGCTCTGTACAGTAAGTCCAGTTTCTGTAACATTTAACTTTAAATGGCTAATGGTGCTTTCTCATGTAATTAATGATTGTATTTTTGTATGCATTGGTGATTTTTTAACAAGCAACCCTTCAACAAGTAAGCCAGCCTGAAAATACTAACCCTTTTAACTTCAGCAAAGCATCAGTGAGTTATAGAGCTGTACCCTAAAATTACTCAGACCCAGCAACAAACACAGGAGTAAAATGAGAACCCTCTTAGGTTCTCTTTCTCCTCTAGCATTTTGGTTCTGAAACCGTGTAGCCCACACACTTCAAACATGTTGCTACTTAAAGCCATGGAAGTTAAGTGGTTTGTAGCCAGTGGAACCCCAAGCGTGCGGGGCACCTGTAGGAAGCCAGGCGTGGCTTTCTAGATTGTATCTGACTCCTTGGCTGTCAGGCAGACGTTGGGCGTGCTCTAGGCAAGATGTGGCGTAAGGGGTCCTTCCAGGTACCAGACCTGTTCGGATTTTAGTCGTAGGTGTACTGGAGTCAGACCAACTACGGCACCTTTCTCCTCTCTTCCCTGAGTGTCCTTCCACTTACTCAAGCTACAGCAGCGTTAGAGCAATGGCTCTGTGTGGTAAATGATCTTTAAACCACTCGCATCTCCAGTCTGATCCATGCGGTCACGCGTGTTCTAAGGGAAAGGATTTTGACATATGCTAGCAGGAAATATTAGCAATAGTCCATGCAGCCTTTTTAGCACTAAAAAGAAAACTGACCCATGATATGCCAATACACAGAAGTGACAGAATCAACCTGTTTAGTAGGAACCCAAATGAAAGTTCATTCCCAGCTATGACTTCAAGGTATGATGTGCCCATAATAACCTATAGTATCTTTTTCACATGAGAACGAAGTTCTCGGATAGATGGTCTTACACAAATCGTAGTTTTTCAGTGCATCCTGTGCTAGATCTACTAAACATTTGCTAGTATCTCAAGATGATGCCACACATCTTGCCTGTGAGATTCTCAAGAAGGCGTAAGAGGGCAAAACTCTCTTTGTAATATGAGTAACAGGAGGAACCTTCAAAGACAAACTGACTGATGTAGAAAATACACAAAAAGGGTAGGAATAAAGCAATACTCTTGATTGTGGGGAAGCTAGGATTTGGACCTGAATACTGCAGACTCAAGTAAGCACTAACAAGCCAAATAAGCTCTGGCAAACAAGAGCTAGGGCTTGCTTCTAGTGTAAATCAAAGGCTATTCTTTAGGGGCTTTTTTCTGAAATGTGATTTATAGATGCTGCATCTGCAAGCCATATCTTAATTGCATTGCTCTGATGGTCTGGCTTTAATGTACATTTTTAAACATGAAGGTGACAATCCAATAGTATTAATTTTAAATGCTTATTTAAATTATTTTTACATCCATTTATTTTCTTTAATACCCATTCAAATGCACGGTCCTGAAAGATCACCTTGTTCAGAAGGACAATATCATCACTGCAAAAATGTCCGCAATGTAATTATATTGCCAATGTATTTTAAATTATGCAGATAATTACAGTTTATCTTCACAGAAAGATACTCTAGACAAAAATAATTGTCAGATGTAATCACAGAATCTGCTTAATTCTCCTGCTCAAATGTGGCAAATGTTGGTCTAGGGCTTGGTTTAGTGCTTGTGGAAAACAAAGGAAGAGAAGCAAGTAACACCCTTGCACTGGACGAGCATTCTGGCTTTTATCCTCCAGTTCACTAGAGACTGCTTGTTTCTATTTCTGGGTCTTTCCTGCATAAACTGCTAGTTACGTTGAACTGTGAAGCAGTTTTGTGACACGCACAAATTATGTAGCAGTCTGCCTTTCTCTTTGTACAGAATCCCAGCTTTGTGATGCAGTACAAGGCTTTTGTCTGGCTTGGGATCAATCACCAAGACTCTGCTGCTGTGAGGCGACTGGAACTGTTCATTAATCTTCCAGTCCAATGGTTTTCTTTCATGAAGTAAAATTGATTTCCATATCTGAGCTTGTGAAGAGCTGGAATGTGCACCTTTCTTGATTCATAGCTCAGGAGAGGCAGTAATGGAGAAGCTATGAAAGCAGCAGCTTTTAGGATGCCAGAAATGGCAGGTTTAGGTGCGAAAGTCTGATATTTACTCATGGGTGGAGTGTACATTGCACAGTAACCAGATAGCACTTTGAAAATAGGAGAGTAGTTTTACTTCTGTGATGACAGAAAGTCGCTTCACTCATAAATGGATATTTAAATTTTGGGAAATGAGATCTTTGGGGAGCATTAACTTTTTTGTGGATGTGGTTTATTTGTTCTCTGCTGAGGAGCTTCACTACAGTTTATGTAGTACAACAAATCTCTGGAGTTGCCAGAGGGATAGATTTATTCTACTGTATTTGAATCAGCTGGGAAAATGAGAAGAAACATTCAGTTGAACTACTGACAGCTGCTTTTTCAAGGATCAGCAGACCTAGGAATAGCTGGAATTTCTATCAGTCTTACCTATTTTCTGGCCAGATGATAGCAAGAAGCATTGGAAATCTGAATAATATTCTGTAGTGGTTTTTACAAGCTCCATGGTTACTGACCTGTCAAATACTTCTCCAAACCTTTTGAGATTCTTCTGTTAGTAATATTAATACAGGTGATAGCTGTCCCTAATATCCCTCTGGGCCACTACAGAGAGGAGTCAAATCTTGGTTCTCTTGTTTGATTTAACTGAGGTTCTGTGGCAGTCTCTTACCTAGACACTAACATTTGAGGGGCTATATCATCTCCCATTCCTTTCCAATGTAGTCTGGGAATAGCTGTACAATCCTTGCATAGCCACCAACAGAAATTCTTAAATCAAAGCATGAAAAAGGCTTTAATTTAGTCTAGACTTTAACCTTTTATCCACCATCTCTCTCATCTGCCTTGCAGCAAAAATGCAAATTATTTATGCCTAGAGTATGGTGTTCCAGACCTAGATCCCAGTTCTACGTGGCTGCTCTTTGACTAAGTCCATATTTTGTCTGTTTTCTTTCCGCCGAGAAGATACTCAAAGCACTGCATTAATGTTCTGTTGACAGAGCAGAAACAGAGATAAATCAGCTAGGTATACCACAATATTCCCTGGTCTGCAAGATAATTGCCTTGATAGCCATTTTTCTTACTGTTTGCTCCTACTTTCAGAACTGCCAGCATTAATAATGAGGCTGTGCATCTAGATATTACTATAGCAAACATAAACTTTGCTAAAGTAAATTTTAACAGTCACTGCCTGTGCAAAAATAATCTCCTCTATGGGTTCTATCCACATGGTTAGCTAGAAGAAGCAATAAGGAGTGTACTTGCATCCATATTGCATCAATAAACAGAGCAGGGAATTTGTACCACTAATGACAAAATGTCACACCCACAGAAGGGGAAAAAAATGTAACACAGACCTTTGATTGTGTTAGATTCTATTCCTCACTCACATTACATAGTTCTTTATCCCATTTAAATTCTTGTGACTACAGAAAGGTAAACGTTTTACAGAGGTGTTACCCGCCAGATGGTTGTGTCACTGTTTGAGGTTGTTTCCAAGCAGCTGGAATCGATATCTGAAATGCAAGTCAGACACTGGAAAACTAAAAACTTTGAGCGTGTGTTTTACCATAGTGCTGGGATCTCTGACCCGTGTGCATTTTCAATTTGGGGTCTTCTGACATCGTGGCTCTGCTGTAATTTCTTGTAGCATCAGTGGGACTTAGCTAAGCACGTAAGGAAGGAGCTTGAAATAAAAACCCTTTGTGTTCAACACAGCCAAAGTATGAAGGTCGCCTTAGTAAAAAGGAAATCAATATATGCCAAGGACAAAGGGCCAGCACAAAATATAACGTACTACTATCCCAAGGCACAGTGCTGTACACAGCTTACTGTCAACAAATACTCAGAAATAACAAGAGAGATGGAGTGAAATCCCTCTTGTCATAGTTGTTTAGAAAGCAAAGAAACTGGAAACAAACCCATTCCACCAGAGAGAAGTCTTAATCTGGTCCTGTGCAATGGCTGAGAACTGAGTTGTCTTACACCAGGGCACGGGAGGGGAACCATAAATAAAGTTGGTTTTTACATTCCATAATTACTTATTTCTTTGAAATAAATGTTTTGTGTTACTTACCTCGATCTTTTTATTACCATGAGATCTACTATATGTATATTTTTTATATTATAAGCTAGTGGTGTGCTAGATGTAGTTTGAAGGAGCTGTTAAAATGCCACAACATGCAGAAGACCCGAACAAGACATGGTTATCATCAGTAGTGCCGCCTTCTGGATTATGTCTCATCTTCATTTACCCCATTCTTAACTGACTTTCAAATTGTGGTAGAACTGATTGCAAGTGAGGGTCATGGCAGGATAGACAGGGTAAGTAGCATGTGAGACATAAACCCATTCAACTTTGCAGACACAGAAAGGCTTAAGAGACTGTGCCATTCAGAAGACCTTACCCAAATTCCTCTCGGAGGAGAACTGCGTGGCTAATGTACCACCCAAAATCTGCGTGAGATTTCAGAGCGCTAACTGCTTAACCTCAGACAATCATGCTTTGGTCATCACTTCTGCAGGGATGAGCGAGTCGGGTGCTTTTGGAAGTACTTTTGAACAAAAGAACAGATCAGTTGAGAAAATATAACTTTTTCCCCTTTGCTTTGTCAGCTTAATGGAATCAAGACAGAATGAGGTATTCAGTGTCATTACTATGGGGCTAGAGGGGAAAGCCTTTATTCTACAAATGCCAGCATTAAAAGTGAAGGAAAATCCAGCTACCAGTGCAAGGTAAATTCCTGCATAAGAGAAGAAAATCAATGAGCTGTGGTAGTTGTCTGAAAACCTTATTAGTTCAATGAATCACATTTATATAGACACTAATAATTATAATATAAATAATGCAGAATAATGTAAAGTAGCCCATCTTATAACACTCAGTATGTCAATGTTATTACCATAGTGTTACAGTTACTGAGGTTTAATAGAGAAATATAAGACACCAAGAAAGTAATTGAGATAAAAGAGCACAGTAAATTGATATAGTCCTGCAGAGAGTGATGAGCCACAGTTATTAATTTCAACAATTATGAACTTATAGAGCAAGTTCTGCTTCTCTTCTCCCAGTGAAAGATTGTGTTAAAGCAAATAGTCCACACTCCTAATATAATTCCCCTACTTCATAAATCTGGGAGGTTTGTTAAGCGTTCCACCTGGATTTTCTGCAGTGCTGTGCTGCTTGTCTTTGAGTGTCTCTTCTGCAGCATTAATTGCAGATGGGGAAGTTCCTTGAAGTGCCGTAGAATGTCTCTGCGCTTCAAAGTGTCTGTCCTGAGTGTAGCAGACCTGCCATCAGCCTGCCTCAAAGCTAGGGACATTCATGCATCTCAAATGAAATAAGCTAATTCTTTTTTTGTGTCTCCCTTACACTAAAAACATCTCCGCTTTGCTATCTCTGGAGTTAGCTCGTGTGCTTCTGCCCTTTTGAGTAGCTGCTTTGGAAGGAGGTAAAGAAAATTGGCTGGCTGTCAAGACAGCATTAAGAAAGAAGGGGGGGGATGGAGAAAAAACATAAAATAATCCAGAAAGAAACAGTAGTGTTCATGTTTCTACATTTTGATGTGAAAAAGCAGGGGAGAGGTTTTGCATAACCAAAGTAATTGCCATTGTGAGGAACAAGTCAAATCCAGAGAAATACTAGAAGTCTAGTAAGTAAATCAACCTGCTGGCACCTTGGCATGATTTGCATTGACATTTCCTGGAGAATTTCCATGGGAGAGGGACAGGGAGAGGCTCTGCTTATGGCTTAAGAAGCAAAGGATACTGCCTGGCTTGGTTGGCTTTGGAGGTCCACTGAATGAGATTTTGTGATTATTCAGAAAGTGAAGTGCTTACGTGGTAGCATATCCAGCAGAAACCTTGTTGAGCTCCTCCTTGGTGAGCTCACATGTCCTGTGAGCTCCTGGGCTTGTTCAGGTGTCTATGACTTTTGTGAAAGCCCTGTCAAAACTGTCTGGCGTTACTGCACTACTGGTTTGAGTAGTTATCTGGCCTTAGAATAGTCTGAAAAATGAGGGCGACCTAATTTTCCACACACCCGCAAAATCCAGCAATTAATTCCGTTCCCAAGACAGTCTTCCCTCCTGCTGGTTGTAGATGTGTTCCTTCTGCAGCCTTTTCATTGCACCTCCTTCCTGAATCCCAGAGGCTGCCGGGGATCCTCTGCCTGACTGCTCCACCGAGCAGGACAGTGAGGGAGGAGAGCATGCGGGTTACTGTATCAGCCAGGAGCCGAGGACAAAAAAAAAAGATGCAGGCATCCTGAGATGATTCAGTGCTTTTAATGAATGAAATTGTACTGTGAATGAAATGCTTTCAAAGAGAGAAGGAAACCATTTTTTAAATGTTTGCAAGTTCAATTTAGTAATTAATGCTTTGCATATATATTAATAGGGGAACCACGAAGGCTGGATGAGACTGAAAATACCTGTTCTGAAGTGGAATTTTTGCAGGCAATCAGAATGACAATTAAAAAGGAGAATGTGCAAATAAGGAGGGATGGTAACAGCTCGAAAATTCATTAAACTAGAGCCTCAGTCTTTTGAGTTGCAGAACCCCTTCAATATAGTATTTAATAATTTTTGCAGCATTCCTTGGATTTACAGTGGGAAATCCTTAGAGTCTGGGAAAGATCAGAGGTTTGTGCCTCTTTAACAGTGTCACCTGTGCGTGAATGTAAGGAGAATAAAAATATGTAAAGCTGGGAGAGGGATTTACTTCTGGGACATATGTATGCATTTTCCTGCCACTGCAGGAACATACAGATATCAGTCTGGGTCATGTTGTCTCTGGAAGAAATTCAAGAATTCATCCGTAGGCCTTGTTTTTCCAGCTGTTTTTCTTCAGAGGTATCTAAGCGAGCTCTGTCAGCATAAATCTTGCCATGAAAGAGAGCATCTGCACCCTGCCTCGTAATATGCACCCCCTTTTTCGGGCTGCTTCATGGGAGATGGTGTGTCATGTCTGATGAGGGGAAAGGAGCACTGTCAATTGCCTGTCATGTGGCTCCTCTAAAAAATTGTGTCTGGGATGAGATATTTCACAAACACCAAAATAACTTTTTGCTGTCGTGAGGAGTGTCTTTGTTTCTCTGTGTCAGCTTAACTAGAATGCGAATTAGAATGTCAGCTTAACTAGCACTAGTTGCTACTGATAAAGCCAGATCTGCCATATGAAAAGCTGTGAAGTACTATTCCAAGTGTATCTCTTTTGATACAGACCAATTCCTAGGATTTGGTAAAATAAAAAGTTGAAATACAGTTTATATTAAAAGAGAGTCAAAGTAAAAAGAGGTATTACAGTTTCTTAAATGAGCTATTTCAGGCTTGAGAGCATTTTCAGAATTACATTTCAGCCTTCAGACACAGAAAATCCAAATCTTAACTTTTCACGTTGGTTCACATCGAAAAGGGATATATAAACCTTGAAATGTTTCATATGACGGGAATCCTTTTCTCCCACTAGGTATACTTTAATCTGTTTCTCCTCCCCCCTTCCCTAAACAAACACAAAACAAAACAACAAAAGGAATCCATAATGTTGGTCATTGAGGTATCCATATAAAAACTAGAAAGGAACCTCAGGCTTTTAGAATACAATCACGTATGCGTTCCCTTTAAAGTCTGATCCGGTATCCGCTGACATCAAAGAGCAGACTTTTTTGGGGTGAGAGGAGTTGCTGCTGAGATTGGATGATACTAGTTGCTGAAATGGAGGTGCTTTGGTACCAGACTCCCTGCCCATATTGGGAATCTTAGGTGAAGACACCACTGTTAGTTTGTGCTTACGTCAAGCTTGACAAATTACAGCAGTATTGTTCAGTTACTGTGGTGTATTTTGTCTTTAATGTTCAGATCTCTTCAAAATTCTCTCTCTATTGCTAAGAGCTATATGTAAAAATACTGTCAATTCATAATCAGGCTGCAAAATTTATACATAAAGTATTTCTCTTGAGGACGCTTACAGTAAGTTGAAAAAAGCAACAAAAATCTGTTCACCCATAAAACTAACACAGCAAAGTTTACGATTCAAAGGAAAATGTTATAAATACAGAAAGTTAGGACATTTGCATAACTCAGACCAGAAATTTCGTGCCATCTACTGCCCATTTTATCAGTGTTATGTTAAATGATCCTTTCCTGTATTTGCTTCATTGAGGCCTAATAAGATTTGTCTTTCTGAATTGAAATCGTGTTAGCATGACAAATACTAGAAGAGAAATCTACTGAGTGATTTATGAGGAACTTGGTACAGCAGTTTTTAACAGTACCTAATCCTGGAACTTTAGCCATGACCTTCATTAACCGGAGAAATATTGCCAATTATTTAAAAAGATTAACTTCAAGTGCCAAATTTTACTTAAAAGCACCAAAAAAATCCAAAAACAAAACAAGAAAAGCAGGTTTGAGAAAAGGAAAAAGGAAATCTGCTTACAGGGCAGAAAAAACCCCAAATTTCCAGACCAGAGTTGGGTAATTATTGAAGGCCGAACTCTGGATGGCAAAACCCACGGATGTGACGTGACAGGCAGTTCCCCAGAGGTCACGTCACCAACGGTGCCACCGTGCCGTGTCTGTTGGGTGGCTTTCCTCCGAGCAATGAAGTCAGGTGGCGTCAAGTCGATTGGAAGCATCTGTCCTGCCAAGTAGCTCCTGCACAGCACAGGCTCAGAGCTCATAGATGGTACAGCCTTCTTCTTCTGTACCAGGGCTGTGGAAGAAGGGTGGTTGAGGTAGCACCCATTCAGGAACCTTTTTGAGAGGCACATCAATAAACTGAGGAATCTGTGGGCAGCTAGAGTGGTTCTTTTACATGGTGGGATAGGTATATTGATACAATATGACATTAAGCACAGCTGTGGTCCACAAAGTCTTCGTAGTCAAGAAGGACGTTTCTCCTCCTGGACAAGATATTACTTGGGTAGTAAGTGTGGTGAGAACAGCGGTTATAATGGTTATAAGGTCTCCCTTCTACTGCAGGACAGAACCTCTCCTGATCCAGCTCTGTGCTGACAGCCTGGGCTTCCTTGAGGGCTTTGAACAGAAAGTCTGTACGTGGCTGTAGGCCCAGAGCAGGCCCTCCCCGTCTCCTTCTGGAGGAGGCACCAAATAGCTGAGACCATGGCTGCTTATGCCTTGGCTGTGAGAGATTTGCACATGATCGTACTTGCTGCGTTTGGTTGTTTTCCTTCTATGAAAAGAAAGATGTTTCAAGACTGTTGAGAGTAGAGTACAAATGAATCCATACCCCATATGTTGCTATTTATATACTCTTAGGGCACCCAGCGGACCTGGTTATGGAGCAGGTCCTTGTGTTCAGTTACTGTTCTGCTCATAAACACTTAGGCGCGAACAGCTAGATATTGCCGTGTCTGTGCTTAAATTGCTCATTGCAGTTTCACATCAGCTTCTATTCCATATCAATTTTCTATGCAACATATTATAGTATCTGCTCATGTACTTTGCACGGACTGTGTAGCGAGAAGCTTAATCTATAACATCTGCAGCAAAATAAGGCGATCACATAAAAATTATTTCTTGCGGAGGTTTCGTCTATAAACTACACTGAAGTATGTTTCTACTGCATCAGCACAATCCTACCTTTGCATTTACCTCTTATCATCAAAATGGAGAACAAAGGAAATAAAATACCAGGGGGGGAGTCACATTCCCCAGCACATAATCAGCGTGCTCAGACAGAAGCTGACAAAGCTCTGAAAATTATGTCCCTAATTTGTAAACCTGTTCAATAAACTGCATTAAATATCGCTGCTGAGTATCTGTTTATGTGCCTAAATTCCCAGTAAGCCATATGGAAAATTACTTGCTAATGTGGAATTGCCAGAGCTTTTTGATAGCGAAAACTCCATACACACATGCTAAACTGTTCCAGAGTAATTCATGTAGTCAGCGGTTTGCAATTTTCAGAGCCTAATGGATACAGTCAACACTTCAGGGATGTCTCAGCTTCAGCAGCAGCGTTGTGCTCCATCACGTTACCCTGCAATAGAAGCAATGGCACACAGTACAGTCTCATATAAGATGGTATAAATTATCCCTGTAGTTGAGATTTAACCTTGAAAGTTGGTATCCATACCCCAGCAATTTCTCTTCAGTTGTGCCCTTTAGGCTTTTTCCAAAGGAGAGGAGAGTTGCTTGGTATCAGAGATGTTTCAGCTCTAAAGGTACTTACATGCAGCCTCAGCTGCACATAAAACACAGTAAGGATGCAGCTTGCCATCAACACACAAATAGCTTTTGTCAGCAAACATGCTAATTACAAAAATACATGTTCCAAGACTCTCCATGTTAGTTCCTTAATGGACTAAGCACATTAGCTGTTTTCTCATTACATCATTTTGGAGTTGAGAACGAATGCAAGTCCCAACACAGGTTTCAGGCACTAGAGAGTGCAGATTATAAAGATTCACCTAATAGCTGAAAAATTTCACAAACAAAAGAGTCATTTTTAGGCAGGAAAATGCTCTGAATGGAATATCTGTTAAACACTTAATGCATGCCCTTTGGAAGTCAGTGGAGCGCTTGGATCCCCTCTTACCTTGTAAGATTTTATTGATAAAATTCTAGTTAGTTTGCTTGCTTTGTAGCCTCCTATTTGATCTTTTTAGTTCAGAATGTTCTTCAGCATACTCAGTGGAACATAAGCAGAAGAGTTATATATTTGTACTTCTAGATGCCTGTGAGGATTTTTTCAAAAAAAAATCTCCACCAAACTGGAGCAGGATTCAATTAATAAAAAATACTCTTAACTCCGGCTGACCTATGATATGATAAGTCAGAATATCAGAGCTACCGGTGTAAATGCAAACATGGCAAAACTTGAATGTCTGGCAACAAGTAATTCATTGCTTGTAGAATTTGAACCAAAATAAGTTAATTTTGTGGGGGCAATTTCAAAAGATTTTTCCAAACAGACTGTAAGAAAAAACCTACCCTGGCTTCTGCTGCTGAAGTAGCAAAAGGCATAAAAGCAACATTCACCAAACAGAAAGCGAACTCGAGGGAAGGAGGCTCATTTTCAAACCTCAAAACTTGGCTCTGTGTACCAAAGTAAACCGAGGACGCAGTGCTCTGAGCCGCTGGTGAATTCTCTTCTTTGGACTTTGAGGTTTGGGGACTGAGTAATGATAAAGATCCATGGATGGTGGGGCAGCCTTTGCTTCAGAGGGTTGTGCAGGAGGCGCAACACAGCCCTGTGGTGCTGAGTTCAATCCCGGCTTGCACTGGAGTCACCGCTCCTGTCCCTAGTGCCCAGGCAGAGCCCCGCTGACAAGCTGAGGTTGCTAGGTATGCAGGCACCGACACGCCAGCGGATCGCAGGCATAACCACTGCGTCTGCAGTGGAGGGAGGAGAGAGCTGCGAGAAAAAAACGGGGGGCCAGAAACTGCCTAGAGCCCAAACATTGGCAATGACTTCACTTTTCTGTTGAGGACAGAAAGGAAGGTAGGAAGTCCTATTGTGTGCGGGGAAGGAGAAAAGTCCTGGAGGCTCATTGCTGAAGTCTATGAATTGAAAAGTACTAATTTAACACATGGCTAGTAAGTGGAACGATGGCATCTCTTCAAATGAATTCATAAATTAAAAGGTATTTCACATTCTTGAGGGAACATTTCTGTTGGTTGTAAAGAAATTAACAAAACTGAAAACCTCTGAGTAATATGTTGTAATTGGATTCGCAGGTTATCACTGAATGCTTGCATTAAATGAGCAAAATAACATCTACAAAGGTTTTGAGCTTAAAATGAAAACTGTAGCAAGTCATTCTCAAAGACAGTTTAGTTCTTGGCAACTCTTCTACGAACGCGTTGACTGATCTCTGCCCACATAAAATAAGAGCCTATACTTAGTGCCTTCAATAAATTGAAGGTTTGGATATTCTAAGAGGGTGCAGAGAATACATGGAAAATGCAGATTTTTAAAATAGATTTTTAAAAAATGCCAGGTATTTCCAGCTGTGTGCTGACTGTGCTCAATGCAGCAAAAGCCAGATGAAATGCGCTGCCTACGGAATGGAAGTTGGACTAGGTGAGCCCTTCTGACCTTAACACGGAGATAGAATGTAACTGAGTTTTGTGGGACTCCGTAACAGGCACCTGGGCAAAGCAAGCTTTGCAAGAATATTCCTTTGCATTGTAGTTGTGTATTTAAGAAGACTTCGTACTTTTACTGTAGATTAGTATCTGTATCAAATTACTTTCTTTACCAGGTTGTTTCCTATCTGCTTCTTGCTCCTTTTTGCTTCACATTTCTCTTCCTTCATATCCTTTTCTCCAAATGCTTGTCCTTTTCCACTTTACTGTCCCCAGCTACTTACTTACATTCAGTTTCTGCTTGCACATCACAATTCATTTCTCTTCCTGTTTCTTTCCATCAGAAAATAGATACTGAGAATGTGGTATTTTGCTGCTTTGCCTCCATTACTAAAAGTATTTTACAGCTGGGAGATTGACGCAGGTAATAAATAATTTGTTGGTTTGCCAGTGCACCTTTAAAGTATATGTCACTGCTAAAAAAAGAAGAGAGATCTTCTGCATCACTGGACAAAGCCCTAACTTCACATTTTTCTTCTTTTTTACAAAACTGAAAGTGCCTTTATTATCGTTACAAATACAGCGTACTCTTTCAGAGACGTATGTACCATTTCATCAGCGTTCAAGGTTGCCAGGCAGCGCATTGGCACCACTGCCATTCCATGGAAGCTATGCTGCAAAACGGCACCACTTCTAAATCCACTGCCACATTTTTCGTACCTCAGTTAAGTTTCATGTCTGTGGTTCTGTCCTTTGCGTTAACTTGTCGCGCTGTGCCCCCAGTCATACATCGAACTGCCTTCCAGTGCACCCTCTGCAGAGGATGCAGCAGACCCAGAGGTGTCTCACAGAACTCACCGGTCGCGCTGTGCGTTATTATGAAGTAACGAAGAAACTGATTGGCATTAGTTTCAAAGCTTTGAACTGGGCCCTTTGAGAAAGGATGAAATGGGATCGTAGGATATTATGAGCTAGCAGATTCAAAGAAAAATTCTTTACCTTTGGGTTGTATTATGAAAGAACCCAAAAAGACTTTGTTTTTTTTTTAAAAATCAAACAGCCATTCCCTATTTGGGAAGGCAAGAAGAGCAAGGCAACCATTTTATAAAGCTGAACTTTTACACTTCTGGACAGCTTCCTCATCTATTTTGTAGTGAATTAAATAATTCTTTATACATGTGACATTCTCACTACAGGATTGAATTAATGATTATTCATTGTACAGCAATTCAAAGTAGAAACACTCATGGAAAATATGAAGGCTCTAATCAAAACTATTTGTAAATAATTCATACTGAAGTAACTTCTCTGTATCAAGGGTTACCAGTGGGAAAAAGGAAACATCTCTAAATTATATGTAACAATACAAGTAACTCGTTAATCAAATAATAATAAATTTGCTTTTTCTGTGACTTTTATCGCTGAGAATTAAAGTGCATGGAGATGAAGCAGAATCTTGTTTCATTGCAGTCATAGACTTTACGGTGCATGAGAAACTGTCTTGTCTTTAAACTTTCACGGCATCTAACTTTTCACTTGAGCCTGCACAGGATCAGCACTTTTGTTTTGTGTGCCTCTATGAAATTACGAAGAGAAAGCCATTTTATTTAGTAAATGAGCATTTATTCATCTTAAAGCAAATGGTTGAGGGTACACCTTGCTCATTAGCACAATTACTGACCTAGCCAGAATTAAATGAACTCTGCATTTAAACTCATGCATTGTAAACAGCAATGAATAAGGGCACCTGAACAGCAATTTAGATGCATCCATTCTGGTGGAATGAGTATTATAAAATAGAGACTTAGTTCATATTAGAAATAATTTCCTGCCCAGCTCAGCATCTTTATATTATCTCCTATGCTTATTTCCTTTTCTTATCGTTACCGCTGTTGCTTTGCCAGATCTTTTTATTAATGATAACATCAGTTTCTTCCAGCCAAGAATCTTATTTTCCATAATTGCGTCTCATATTAGAACTTTTCAGAAATTAGTGGCAACTTGGCACTGGTTGTTGAGGTGATGCTGAGGACTTTGTAGACATCCAGAACTGAAAATACGCTTCCAGAAAGAGATAGTGGGAAGTAACCCCACTACCAATTGTAGGTTTCCTCATTCAGCTGGTGATGCTGACCAACACTAAGCCAGCGAGTCCATTCAGGGCACCTCTGAATTCAGTGGAGATAGAAAGGTTCTGTTCACTATTGTCCTATGTGCGTAATTTAGACATTCTTTCTCTCTGGTGAGGCACTTGTGTGCTGCTCATTAGGGTTGGTTCTCAAGATTTTATTTTTTTTTATACCTATACGATGACTCTTTAGAAATTTAGGTTTCTTGTAAAAAGTACAGGACAGCGTTGTTAGAATTATATGCTCAGAAAAGACATCAGTTTAAGGCCAAATAAAGTAAGAAACAGTGATTTTGCTTTTTATAACTGTTGTACTCAATACAGCCTTTTTTTGTACTCTGAACTGTCAGAATTCTGTGATGAATGCGACTGGCTTTTTTAGAAGTTTAGCTTAACCTGTCATTTACTTTATGTCAGATGGAGAAATGATCTCTTCATAGTTGGGATGGGACGGATGAGAGTTATACAACTGCCTCGAGTAGTTACGGATTCAGAAAGCTGATAATGAAAAGACATTGTAGATGTGGAAAATAATCCTACCATCTTCTCAGAGCAGCCCTGAAGGTGGACTGGAACACTGTATTCATTGTACCTATTTAGCCATGTTGTCTTCTGACCCTCCCCAGATCTTCTCCACCTAGAAATATCCATGAAGGCTGTAGCAGGTATCTGTACTGCTTTTGGCTGAGATGGAGTTAATTTTCTTCAGAGTCGCTACTACAGGGCTATGTTTTGGGTTTCTGCTGAAAACAGAGTTGATAACATGGGGATGTTTTAGCTGTCGCCGAGCAGCGCTTGCACAGACTCGAGGCCTTTCCTGCCCCTCACCCTGTCCCACCAGCGAGGAGGCTGGGGGCGGATGCACTGCGGACGGCCTGACCGTGGGAAGCAGGGAAGGAATTCCTTGCTTTGCTTTGCACAGCTTTTGCTTTACCTGTTAAACTGTCTTCATCTCATCCCATGAGTTTCCTCACTTTTACCCTTCCACTTCTCTCCCCCTTCCCACTGCAGGGGAGTGAGCGAGCGGCTGTGTGGCCCTTAGTTGCCAGCTGGGGTTAAACCATGACAGTTTCTTATCTGTTCTCAGAATGAGGTGCAAACACACAAGTTGAAGCAACTGGACTAATATGACCAAATATCATTTAATTTTGCGTGGTAATGCCTTGAATTCAGTTCTGTCTTCAGTTATATCTGTATAAAGTTTCTCTTACAAGAATGTGATTGAATGCAGAATTTTATGGATTATTTTTTTATATCAGGTTAGGAGGAAGTGGCGCAAATGTGAAGTGCAAAGTCAGTATCTCCCAACAATTCTTTTCCCACAGTGTTTCCTTACAAACTTATGCAATCTATATTTATGCCTTATTGGGTGTAAACTGGAGGCTGGGAACACTGGAGGCTTCTGGCATAAAAGATGGTGAAGAAGGTTCAGCAACTATTTAGAAGCCCTCAGAAACAACACCTACTGAATCAAAATATTACTATGGTATATTCCTGACAAGTATGGAACAGCAACTGGGATATGCACCAGCTCATCCTCAGACCCAAATCTCCCTTGAACCCGCATTGTGAGTGTATACTCACAGTCAAATGCATCCCATAGGCAAGCTTGGGTACCTGCTGCTAAAAATCCACCTATTGCACCATAGTTTGATGGGCGTGCTGTGTATCATATATTCTGTTTATTCTTTCTTATAACAACCACTGGCCAGTATCAGTAAGAGAAAACATCCCTTCCTGGAGAAGGGCTTGGCATCATGTGCTGCAGGGCAGATGAGGGTGCTGGGCAGCTTCAGCTCAGGCTGCTGTTACGGCACCATGAATGTCCTGGAAAGCAGCTGCTGTGCATCTAGTACCAAGGGCATGCAGAGTCGTGTTTGGTCTCTGCAATCAATAAAAATGTACTCTGGGTAGTTCTGAAAATAGCCAAGTATGTGTGGGAATAACGAGACATTAAAACCACCCTTCTTAAATTCATCTGAAAATTTACTTACATTAGCATAAGATCAATCAGATCAAAATCTAACCCAGAGATTCTCTCTGGGAAGACTTTCCCTGTGATTGAACTTCATGTTTAGGTCTGCTGATCTGTGCCACAGAAATTGCATAACTGTGTTTTGGGAGTTTATCAGGTGATCCAAATTTCCTCACAGCTCAGATGTTCATTCTATAAAGTTATTCACATACTTCAGACGTCTTGATGAGGAGCCCAAATGCAGAGGTTGGTGTTCTTGGGCTGTCTGTAAACGCTGGCAGAGCATGGGGGCTATTATAGGTCATGGTTCACAATAACATCCAAATTAGGTTCAAACGGAGCAGAATGAATATTCCCTCTTTCTTTGTGTCTCCTAAAATTGTAATTGAGGTGGCACAGTCCAATGCTTTGGGAGGACAAAGGCAGCCTTATGTTAGCCCTCACCGTTCAGGAATGCTCTAGGTACGACCCCAAACACAGTAGCATAGGCCTAGAGCCGTTTATACCAGCCTTACGCTGCTCTTGCACAGGTGGAATCCTGCCCTGACCCCAGAAATCCTTCTGGAGGTGATGACAGCAAGAATCCTGGAGCAGCCTGGCAGCCTCAGGGCAGGAACCTCCAGGAGCACAGTCCCGCTGCAGCAAGCCTGGGATGGAGCTTCCCCAGGCTAGGAATGACCCTCGCCCCTTCAACAGGCGAAAGGGAAGCTGCGGCCAGCTCAGCCACGAAACAGCCCTGCTGTTCATAGTCAGGGTCAGGAAAAGGCTCCGCTGGCAGCATTTTGTAACCTTTGACGTGATGAATGTCTGCGGTCTCAGTCCTGCTCACTGCTGCATGTGGTGGGCTCCTTGCTAGACTGCACTGGGCGTTGGGTGCTTGGGATGGTTAGGGCTACAAGGATGGTGAGGGGACTGGAGCATCTCCACTACGAGGAGAGGTTGAGGGAACTGGGCTTGTTCAGCCTGAAGAAGAGAAGGCTGCGAGGGGACCTTATAAATGCCTACAAATATCTGAAGGGTGGGTGTCAGGAGGATGGGGCCAAGCTCTTTTCAGTGGTGCCCAGTGACAGGACAAGGGGTAATGGGCACAAACTGAGGCACAGGAAGTTCCATCTGAACATGAGGAGGAACTACTTCTCTCTGAGGGTGACGGAGCACTGGAACAGGCTGCCCAGGGAGGTTGTGGAGTCTCCTTCTCTGGAGATATTCAAGACCCGCCTGGACAAGGTCCTGTGCAGCCTGCTGTAGGTGACCCTGCTTCGGCGGGGGGGTTGGACTAGATGACCCACAGAGGTCCCTTCCAACCCCTACTATTCTGTGATTCTGTGATTCTGTGGGAGGACGGGGCGCTTGCCCCGAAGAACCCTTGGGAGTACGTCAGTGCTTTGTAAGCCTGTCTCAGTTTATCCAGCATCAAGAAAGGGTCTAATATGTTTTGTGGTACTGCGTGTGATGGCTTGGGCCTGCTTTTCCTCCGACTCCATCAAAATGAAGACTGTTATTTCCGTGTAAATGGAAACGTGTAGTGGCTGTACACCGTTAACGATCACCCAGGCCACAGCTGTGTATTTATTTCTGTACATGATTTCACACTGTCTCTCTGAACTCTTTACTTCTAAAGTCATTCAGTCTTCTCTTGAAAATGTGAAGAGGCCAGTTGACTTGTTCTCAGAGATAATCAAATTCTGCAAGAAGTGTCTGTGCTGGTTTTTATACATTCCTCTTGCCTCCAAGGACAGGAGTACTTTTTAAATCTGAATGTTAAAGCAAGGTGAAGGCAGGAAGGTGAATCAACTAGGTGCTCGCATTAGGATGAGATAACTCGGTGCTTCCGTACTGCAGGATAGCTATGTCACGATCCTTTGCTTGCAAAGGGAAGCAGCAGTTCTGATCAAATGCTGCTTTATCTGCACTCTTTGTAAGCACAGCTCGGTGAAGATGACGGCACGATATTGCTGAGTTTTGAAGGCGTGTGCTTAAAAGACATGTATCTTTAAGGCTAGTACCTGACGTGGCTTCTCTCCTAATTAAGAACACCTGTAGGGGCCTGACCAGGCCCTGTGGTTCGGCAGCAAAACTGCCGAAGGGCTCTGAAAAAGCAGAAACTTTGCCTTGTCTTTTAACCTGAATTATAACAGGGTTCAAGCCTGTGCCAAGCGGAGTAAAGCTATATAATTTATGAGCTAGGAGGGCAGCTCTGGGCCCCTCCGAGGTGATTTTTATCAGTGCAGTAGCATAAACAGTTGTTCTTCACTCGAGCACGGGAAGGCCGGCCGTATGCAGAGGGCCCAGCCCGGGACTGGTGGCTGGGTAGCCCACGGATATCCAGGTAAGCGGTGCTGAGCAGCGGCCGAGGAAGGGGTTATGCCCAGCACCTCTGCAGCGTGCTGGAGGCTGGGCACGGGCTCTGTGCTGCCTGGCTGGGTGGGGGGCAGCTTGAAGACATTCTGGGTTTTGCTGTTAAGGTCTTAAGCCTGTTAGAGAGGATCTTTGCTGTATTTGATTTGTCTGCCTTTGTTTTGGAAGGCTGGGTCGTGCCAAACCTCACCAGCGGTGTGATGGGACTAGCCACAGTAATACAGACTGCACTCAGCCGTAATGATGGGTTTGGGCCCTTGCTTTGGCTGTGCTTTGGAGGAGGCTTACTCCAGTGCACAAGCAGGTGCTGTTTAAGCACTGGTCCTTGAGTCAAGTGGAAAGCGTTTAGGTATAAGCAGAACATATAAAGAATTTTTTTATTTGTTTGCTACATATTAATAATATAGTCATATATAAACCATACAAGATGGTTAGTCATAAACTCAGAATGATTGTATACAACAGAACTCCACATATTAAATTTTTTTCTGTGAGGGTTTGAGGGGCTTTGGGAGACTTAAATAATAACCTATTGCTGCAGCTGCACGTTCTTTTCAGCAAATACTGGGCAAGAGGTGAGAATAGCCTAAAAATATCAGCTAACTGGAAAGAGAACTAAGGCAATGTCCAGTTGACCCCCCCTCCAGAAACAACAGACAGGCTCCAGGAGCATCTGGCTTCTGCTTCTGTCTCAGAAGGCTGGTTTTTCATGGTGTGGAGGTTTTGGGGGAATTGGGGGGGTTTGGGTTTTATTTAAACTGTCATTTTTACTCCAGTTTCTATAGGAAAGGGGAGGAGAGGGGATGCCTTGAAATTCTTAGTGCTTCTTGTTGTTGCATGTATTTCTAGTAGTTTTTGCTCGTTCCTTTGCATCTCCTGCAAATGAAGTACAATGAAAACTTTGAAGTCTTGTGTCGTTCAACAGTACAGCTTGAGGCACATACGGTTAAAAGGCATGTACTCTCATCTGAACAACAGGGTAATCTTGAGAAATCTTTCTTGAATACTAGCTGTTGCTGGGATATTGATTTTCCTTGGGCATCCTGTTCTGAAAATTTACTTCTGGCCTAGCTTCTTCACGTAGTCACATAAAATGTGTGGCATACCACTGTGAGGTACGAGTTCGACCTTTGTTCCCCAGTGCTTGCTTTAGGAGGAGAAGGGAAAAGCTATTCTGAAGGAATAGATCCTGGGCTTTACTCAGTGCTTTCCTTGTTCGAGGTTTTTCTATTTCTTGTGTTCTCTGATGGAGCACAACGGAGGCAGTTCTCAGGCAGTGTAAGCACAGTGTTGTGATGTGTTGATGGGCTGTTCAGCTGTGTAGCAGCGCTTGCAGGCTGCATCTCTTGAAAAGACACTACCTTGATGTATCATTATTCCTCCCTCTGTTCTGTGTCTCGGTCCATTTCCCCATCGCTTCCGTCCTCTCCCTCTTGACACGAGAAAGTCAAGAACTTACTTTGCTGTCTTTGCAGATGGATAAGAACAGTAGCACTGACAGGTAGGTCTAGACCTGTAAGTGAGATTATGTGCTTTACTTGAGTCCCTATTCTAGATGTGGGCGTTCTGAAATGTATGTTGAACTCAAGACTTCCTAAAGCCATACTTATGGTCCATAATATCTTTCTCCAGCAGATGTGAGCATGATCTGTTCTGTGTTATCTGCAAGAGCAATACACACAGATGTACTGGAGCCCCAGGGAAGTCGGAGGAAAGGCACCTCATTGATGTAGCAAGTGGCTCTGTGTTCTTGCTACATCGTAAAGGCTGCATGTTAATTTTGTCAGGGCTTGGTTTAGGTGAGTTTGAGAAAAGGCTACTTTGCCAGCTGCTCCTGTTCTGTATTCTGGTAGTCAACTTGTAGTAGCAGTCAGAGCTTTCCGGTCATGTCAATACAGCCCCAGAAAAGTCTGGCTCTGCCATCTCAGTTAGAAATAGGATTCAGGCAAATTACCAGACCTTAAAACATCCTTGAAGATCTCCTAACAAGTTTTGGGTAACACTTAGTGGGACGTCTGTTTAATCAGTGTAGATCAAATGTTCTTTAAGACAACATTTTGGGACGTCGACATTGCCAATGTGTATAGATGTGAAAACCTACTGAAACTTCTGAAAGTTCCATCAAAAAATCCCGTTATTTCAATGTAAGGAACCAGTGTGCAAGCAATGTAAATAAACACAATTCATTAATTGCAGCCTAGTGCTGGGCATCCAAGTTCTAGCTTCAGTGGTGCACAAGCAAGGTCAGCTACAGCAAGTTGCCCGGGGCCATGTCTGGATGGCTTTTGAGTATCTCCACAGATGGAAACTCCACAACCTCTCTGGACAACCTGTTCCACTGTTTGACCACACTCACATTTAAAAAAAACATAAACAAAAACTGTTCTCTTGTGTTCAGATTTAATTTCCTGGCTTTTTGTGTCCATTGTCCTGTCATGGGGCACCACTGGGAAGAACCTGGTCCTGTCCTCTTTGCAGCTTGTTAGCAGTAACTTCACTGAGAAGGACAGTTGTGAAGGAGATGATCAAGGCAGATGCTCTTCTATACTTCAGTAATTTAAAACCTGTAAAACTTGGTTTCCTGAACTGACTTAAGAGTCACCACATTCTGAGCGTGAGCTGTCTTTCAATTTCATGTTGAGTGTCTCGGTGTTTGTCGGTTTAAAACCTTAGAAAGTTTGCAGTTCTACCTGAATCCATTGGATAAGGGAAATGGGTCATCTAAATCTCTGCAAGCTTTGGCTGCCACAGAGATTCCCTGTTGCATACCTCCAGCAAGAATAAAATGTAAAATAACCTTAAAAGCCTTTGTTGGTTTTGGTTCCTGATGGTTACTGTTAGAACAGCTGCAATAGTTGGTGTCTTAATTTAAATTTAAAAAAAAAAAAAAGAAACTTCTTTGAAGTTTCTCTGTTTCTTGTTTTCTCTGCACTATTACATGCTGACTGCTGCAGAGGGAGGGGTGGGGAGATACTTTTCAAGCCCAGCTTGCCAGTTGCAGGGGAAGGGGACTTGTTGTTGAAAAGCTTTTGCTTGATGAGAAGCTGGAGCCCTGCCCTCATCAAGCGCTGTTGGTTGACATAACTCGCTTGTGCTGCCCAGTTATGCCCCGTAACTCTGGGATAAGAAGCACTTCTTGCTAAATGATTAAGAGGGAGACTCTTAGAAATGTTTTACAACATCACGTAGGAACTGAGTCAGGCTTTGGGTTGTCCTTGGACTTGAAACAACCAGGGCCACAGTTCCAGCCCAAACATGAGCTTGGTGCTCTCATCTTGGAGTTCTTCAAAATTTTAAGCCATTATGGTCTATGACTAACTCTGCAGCTTGTATTGGCACCGTCTCAAAGGAAGGTGTTTCCCTGCATCTGGAAAAAAGTGGACGCAGTCAATGGCCTTTTAAAGCACACTGCAAGAAAACTACACAACAGCTAGAGGCATCATGTGTAGGTCATTTAATTTCTTCAGCATCATTATCCTTTTAATAGGTGTGTGCAAGTACTGTAATCCTCCTTTCAGAAATCCAGTAGGAGACTAATGCTTGACTAGTTCAAGCCGATGACTTCTGTTGGACCTGGACTATTCTTTGTTGTATATTTAATGCAATGGGTTTGTTCTGTAAACAGAAGATCAAGGTCAGATTTCTCTTGTAGAATCTGAGCACCAAGAAAAGTTAAAAGTACCTTTTGATGAAAAAGTTTTAATATGCAAAGCAGCCTATCTACTGCTGATAGGGTTGTTAATAGCATGATTGAATAATAGCATAACTTTATACAAACAACACCCTCATAATATACAAGTGTACAAACACCGTATGGGGCTAGTTTCACTGCGTGATTATGCAGGTTGTAACCTCCACTGTGGCTCATGCTTCATTTTTTGCTGTACCTTTCTGCTCATTGTGAGTCTGCTTAGCTTTGATCCAGAAAGCAAAATGAGTATTTTAAATAACAAACAGAAGAGAAAAAATACTATCAAAGGCAATTTGGAAGCTTCCCTCTCTCCTGTTCCCTAAGACTAGGTCTGAGATGGAGATCCTCCTTTGAAAGGAGGACCGTAAAGTTGTGCTATATTAGACATGCTTTGTCCATAAAATAAGGTGTGCAAGTTACCATAGTTGAGGTGGTCACCTTGTTTATTGCTGTGAACAAGCACAGAACACTGGCCAGATGAAGCAAGCAGCATTCTCCGTAGGTATTTGAAGGCGCATTGCTAGCTGTGGTGGATTTTTCTGTAGTACCTCACGGGATGTCTCCCAGAAATTGAAGAATGTGCAATACAATTCTTCTGTTGTTGTCCTACATTGTCCATGTTTTGCCACCTGACAGATAACAACTGTTTGTGTACAGGTTTTCTGCTGCTTTGTATAGGTTTTTGTTAACCAGGCAAATCTGCTGGTCAGACCCCAGGCCATATATGGAACAGGCTGCCCAGGGAGGTTGTGGAGTCTCCTTCTCTGGAGATATTCAAGACCCGCCTGGACAAGGTCCTCTGCAGCCTGCTATAGGCGACCCTGCTTCAGCAAGGGGTTGGACTGTGTGACCCACAGAGGTCCCTTCCAACCTCGACCAGTCTGTGATTCTGTGATATGTGACAGCAATATTTAATACTCACCAGGTTGCATAATGTCTGTCTAGACATTGTCTGTTTCAGGACTTTTTTTTTTTATTCACAACCTTGCTCACCTGACAGTTGTGGTGGTCCCAGCACCTGGCCAAGAAGCACATAGACCTTGCTTCTTCTCAGCTTATTTTCTGTAATATTTGCGTTTAAGCCTCAGTGCTGTTAACAGAGAACTGAGTTTAGTTGATCATAACTAAGATCACTATCTGCCAATCTGGACCAAAGTGTTCTGAGGATTGTACACTTCAACAGAGCCTCTTTAAAAGGCTATTTGTGCATAAAGTCAGATTACTGTGTGAAACAGTTCTTGTCACAGGACTGGACAGTGGAGGTCTGCCAAAATCCTTCCCTGCCTTCAAAAGGCTCTGTTGGAGAGCCTCTGTCTTGGCATGGTGGGGGGGGGGGGCACTGTGTGTATCTTGTCGGTCGTTGCATTGCTGTGAGACTTCTCCAGATCAGAGTAAGGAGCTCACCAAACTGAGCAAGCAAGCTCAGAAACGCTAGAGGAGACCTCACACCAGGAGATGTGCCATAGGGAAAGTGCATTCTATAATGTGAATGGGCAGCGCTTGAAGGAGAAGGCAATATCTGTCTGAGAGAAGTGCGGTGTGTTGGTGAGCACAGAGGTAAGCCCACCCTGGAACAAAGCAGTGCACAGTGGGGTGGCTGCTGATAGCAGACATTGGGAATGCATCTTCACACAAACAAAATCCCTGCAAGTGAAAGTAGTGCCGTGACCTAAAAGGCCAAGAAGTCACACTGAAAGTCTAAGAGTCTGGAAATCATCAACTTGAATCAGTCTACACTTCGAGGCAGGAAGGGCAGCAGGTCTGGGAAATCTGAGCGCTCTGTGCTCCTTGTGCTGTAAAGCCTTCAGGGGAGGGAATAACTTTCTGTGATGGTGGAAGATGATCTGGGTGCTTCCTGCAGTGAGACTGCTCTTGGCTAGGTGAGCCACTGGCTACAATCACAGCCATACTGCATTGGTAGGAGTCTTGAAGATCAGAAAGCAGCAGCAGGGTTACCAGACGGGCACAGTGTATCTTCTGCTGAACTTCTGTACCCTGTTTAATCCTTAAGAAAATGAGATGAAATACAGCAGTGCTTTTTAACTAAGGGAATTTCTTAGATGGCTAAAGGAAAAAACCCTGCTGCCTGAACAGGTCTCGCAGTTGTGAGGCATCATGGGGCAGGTGCACAAGATCCAGACAGGCAGCCAGCACAGAGCAATGCCTGGTGCTGCTGCTGACTGGGCAGCTGCCTCTGCAAGGCAAAGGAAGCCTGTAAGAAACTGGTGGATGGCTGGGACTGGACTTGTTCCTAGCACCAGAACCTGAGGAAAGAGGGCAGGAAGTATTTGGGGATATGGAGGCAGGCAAACCCTGTTTTTCACGGAAGCAGCGTGTTTGAAGAGCAAGCCTCAATGGGTGTTGTCAGGCATGGACTACGCAGCGTGCGGAGGCATAGTTTCATATATAGCACTGTATAGTTTGGGGTGTTCTTCAAAAGAAAACAATAGAGAGCTGTCTCCTGGGCAACTGTTAAGAAGAGAGGAAAATGGTGCCACAAGGACTAAAAAGAAGCAAATCCAAAGTATGGATTCTGGCTGTGCACACTAAACTAATGGTAATCCAGAAATAAAATATGGCTTATGTTGGCAACCTCATTTAGGGGACAGGAATTACTGTACTGGTATAATTGACTTCATATGCAGCTTGGTTGATTGTAATGAAAGGGCTAGGAAAAGTGGGAAAAACTAATTGTATTCTGTGTAAGACTTCTGTCATAATCAAGACAAATATTTAAGTTTTGATTAAAATCTGTGGATTCCTTCCATGATTTACTTAGGCACTTCTTGTATAAAGCTGCTACAACCCTTTATCAGTGTATAAGTCTAACCCTGAAAACTTGCTAGACAATTGCTTTACCTACCTTTCCTTTCAGCTAAATCATAAAATTCCATGTGCATGAAGTAGGTTGTGTGTTGTACAGGATCAGAGCCATGCCAGGCTGGTAACTTTAATCTCACAAACTCTTTGGTGCTGCCGTGGTCTGTTGTCCTTGGACATTTCCATTGATGAACGTTGCTTATTCGCAGTAAGCTTCAGCACAGTCCAGCTGGAGCTGCTCTAGTTTTGATCCATTATGCAAACAGAAATGTCAGTGTACTTCCCTAAATGTTGACTTTGATTTATGATTTCATTTTAATCTGCGCTAATTTGGGGGCTACTTGGCAGTAATACAGAGCTTGAAAAAGAGCATTAGTGACTCAAATGCTGTTGCCAGGTTTCTGTGGTTTGCTTTTGCCCGTACCAAGCATTAAGCAATTAATATCAAGGTCTTAGGCACGGCAAAACAAAACAACCTCTCAGATGTGGCTTACTGTCAGTTGGAGAAAACTTTCACTGGCAATGAGGAATTTGAAAGAAAGAACAGAATATTTATAAACAATATGACAAAATGCTTCTGTAAGCAGAGACTAAAGTTAGCATTTTCAAGATTTTTACCTGTTTTCCATGTGTTCTGAAGCACAGGTAAACTGTTTGATAGGTCAAACTAAAGATCTTGTATGAGTTGTCTGCAGCTCTTACATACACATTTTTATAACATCTCCTGAAAACGACGTGATTTTTTTTTCCTTTAAAATATTTTTCTCCATTTGAGAAGCTGTGATAGACACGCCTCGGGTGAAAAGTTGTCTTTGAAATTGATGCCAGGTATTGTACAGATGAATTAAAGTGCCTACAGCAAATGTTGAGTGAACAGTGGGTATACAGCATATTGCTATCCGCACTTTGATTAAGTGAGTTTTCCTTTAGTGGGTATAGATAGCCACACAGCACCTACAGTGCTGGGAAAGTTTGATGAGCCGTGTCAGGGTGCATAGCTAAAACACTGTTTGTTTTTGACTCTGTTTTCTTGGTGCAAAATGGGAGAAACTCACTGGAAAACAATAGAGAAAGACCACAAGAGTTTTTCTGGTTTTCTTGCTCTGCACCATCTTAATGTATTGCATATTTTCAATTATATAAGCCAGAACAAACCAGCTACAGAACCATTTTCAAAATGTTGGATGACATAGGACAGTAACTACCTCCGTATCTGGGCCAGGCGTGAAGTTCCCAGCGCTGCTGCGTGACTTGCCTGGCTTGTTTAACACCAGGCTGAACTGTGGAACTCAGTAGCTCCCAGGTCCGCTAACAACCTCTGCACTGTGCTGAGTCTGGATACGGTGGGCACAAAGTGCATGCGTGCTGGGGAATGCGTGAAAAGCTGTTGAAAATACTCCTCGTGACAAGCCTGTGCACTGCTCGCTGCTGCTGGAGTGAGCTGTTGGGCTGGAGCCCGGCAGCACACGAATGCCTGGCCCGGGAGACGCAGCACCGCTCGCCCCAGACACGTAAGCCGAGGGCTGAGGACCGCTCACGTGCGGTCAGGTTCTGGCCTTGGCTGTGAATCGCTGCCCCGCAGCCACAGCGCCTGCCAGCTGCCTGCAGACAGCCCAGCTGTGCCCAGAGGTGAACGGGGCTGGAGCACATCAGGCTGTCTCCATGGTGAGCAAGCAGGTGCTGCAGCCCCTGCCTGGCAGCTGAAAGTTGGGCCGCTTCAGCAATGGTTGAAGACAAGGGCAGCCGCTCGGGAAGCAACCTTGTCTCTTCCATGTTTGATGCAGAAATAAGTCTTTTCAGCCTTCATTTTGCGTGCACTTAGGTTTCTTCCTCTTCTTCAGTGAAATCCCAGACCTCTGCCTGAGACCATGCTGAAGCATGAAGTGTGAATTCTGTAAAGCTTCGTGAGCCAAATCACATCACCCTCAAGTGGGTTCTTCTAGTGGGTCAGGATAACCAAGAGCATGGAGAAGGCCAGACATAGACTGGCCTCTGACCAGTGCAAGATGCCGAGGCTGGGTGGCCGGGCAACAACTCTGGAGACGCACTTCTCTCTGCTGGATGTCATTCTTTGCTGAGACCCGGGACAAACTTCGTGTGGGTAGGTGACAACATAGAAAAGAAAGGGCATTTAAACCACGAAGTTACTTGAAGCGAACAAAGATTTTGATAAAACAGGTTGCTCTAAAAATACAGCTGTGCCTTCGACATAAGTACGAACCAGCCCTAATGTTTCTCCCTCCCATCTGTGTAGGCGTATATTCTGACTTCATGAGGGATTGGAAGGGTTACTTGCTTTTTGGGTTGGATTTTTCTTCTGAGAAATGAGTGGGAGTTAAGGAAAACTGTTTGAACAATACACTGTTATTACTGGAAAGTTTCTTAATAATGATAGTTCAGAGAAAGCTTAGCAGAGACTTAGCAGAAGTGTAAAAGGAAGCCAGGTGAAAATGGCTTTTGCAGAGAAGGTAGCAAATGGTTTTGGATTTCCTGGCATGAGACGTGCTTTGCAGTTCTTGTATGGGGAAATCAAAGAGACTCAGAGGAAACTTAACCACTTGCCAAATACTTTCAGTATTTCTAACAGGTGCGCAGAAGGAACATAACCTCTGCTACAGCTTTGGCAAGCTTCATTAGAATGCAAAGTTAAGGACCTAAAATAACCGAGGCTTGTAGGATTATATTGTCTCATTGTCCCGTGACAGCTTTGGAGATGTTGGCCACTTTCAACCAAATTTGACAGGAGAGTTTTTAAAGATGGTGAAGTTCGCCAAAGTTTTGTGAGAGCTGTTGTGTGAGCAGGGAAGAGAGTTGCTGCAGCTAGTGCTAGAGAAGTTGCCCATGGATATGTTAGGTGTTACCATGCTGATCCTGGTAAGGTTTGAGACAACCTGCAGGGTCTCCTCCTAATAAGCACGGTGTGGCGCAAGAAACGTGGGGACGTAGAGTAGAAGAAGCCAAGGGTGCAGGATTGAGGGTAAGACTATGGCTTCTGTTTTTCTGACAGAATTGTTCTGTGCTGCTAAGGAAGTAATTTTAAACCAGCTTTTCGTCACAGCTCACTAATGTACCCTGCCAAGGCTGTAAATGCCCCAGTTAATGTGTTGGAAGTTGTGAGGATTCAAGACTGTCACTGAGGGGAATTCCTAGCTGGAGACGAGCCCTATCTCCAAAAAACAAGGAGCATACTTGCTCTGCTGGGGAAAGAGCTGTTCTCTCCTCTTAACTGTTCTGCTACTGTTTAACAAAGCAGAGATCCCCCTTTTCTCCTCCTGTATAAAGCAGTGGACCCTGCTTTCTTACAGTCTGTCTGCACTACCACGATCCTACTTCATACACGTAACCCAAGCAAAGCTCAGCTATGTTGTTCCCCAAAACCCCTTCCTCTATCTTCATGTTACCTATTAGCATCATCCCATTCATTTAAAATAGTGGGTCTCTATAGTTACTTCTTATCTTTATCCCCTCGGGGATCCTATTTGTCGTGTACTTGTAGGCCCATTTCCCATCCTGGTGAGCCCCTGGAGCCCTTTATGCCTTTCCATCTACCTGTTTACAAGGTACTTTTGAGGGCCAAGCTGTCACTATAAGACTAAAGACTGAATCCAAAATTGACTAAATATAGCTGTCCTACAGGGAAGCACTTTTACTGATAAGGCCATCAAATTACAGGAAAAAATAGAGATTTAGAACATAAGTCCTGTACAGCCAGGAGCAATTAATAGTGCTCAAACAATGGCTAGACCAGCTGGGTAGCAAAACAAGGTTCAATATAGCCAGGAAGAAAAAAACAATGCAGCAAACTAAGCAAGTACTGCTGTTCAGGCAGCCTTGTCTTGCCTCCTGCCTGGGTAGCTGAGATACAGTCTGGGCTCTTGCCTGCTGCCCAAAAGGCATGATTGTCGTGGGGGGTCCCTCAAGGAAGATGGCCAGCACCCGTGGAGGTTCTTGCCTGCTGCCCAAAAGGCATGATTGTCGTGGGGGGTCCCTCAAGGAAGATGGCCAGCACCCGTGGAGGTTCTTGCCTGCTGCCCAAAAGGCATGATTGTCATGGGGGGTCCCTCAAGGAAGGTGGCCAGCACCCGTGGAGGTTGTGCTAGCAAACCTGCGATGATGGTGGGTATTTGCTACAGCAGAGACAGGAAGAGTAGCTGCTTCAGGAGCGGGCAGAAACTCGGGCATTTTCCAAAAGACTAGGCTGTTCCCTTCTCTCAGCTCTGTCTCTCGGTGTACCCTCATGACGAGACGCCACAGGGTCATGGGCTGGAAGGAGGAGCAGAGGTAGTCAGCAAATGGTACTTTCCATATTAGGGGCCTGGCTGTATCTGTAAGAAGTATATCAACCCTTGAGAGCAGTGCAGTCACAGGAATGTAGCTTGACAGGGACCTCTGGAGATCATCTTGTGATCACCACTGGGTCCAATCAGCCATGGCGTTGTCTACGCAAGTCCTTAAAATCTCTCCAGGCGTGGAGATTCTGCAGTCTCTTTGGATAACTTGTTCTAGTGCTGCGCAACTACCTTCTTTGTGAAGCTCTTCCTAACACCCAGTTTTAATCTCCCAGTCTGCAATTTGTGACCGTTGCCCTTCGTCATATCATCTGCCACTATTGAGAAGAGGTTTTTCGAGGGGGGGAAAAAAGCTATTATTTTTCACATGCAAGGCAAAGAATTAACTTGTATGTGTACACTGTAGATCCCTAGGCAGTAAGAGCTAGAGTGAATAACATGCCACATCAAATTCACCACTAGTTGTGCCCATAATGTGCATATACCTAGGAATCCTACCACTCTCCACCTGAATTCTTGGTTTAAAGCTGGGGTCCTGTGATGAAGTAAACTCCACAGATTCACCCCTTTTAATGGGGTTTGCCAGGGGGCAGGAAGAGGACAGTAAATGAAGAGCCAGCTTTTTTTCTACAGCTGCCATTTTAAAGTAATATCAAAATGATAGCTGATGAGACAGCCCTACAGTGCCTTTGGTGAGCCGTAGTGGAGAAGCTGTGGAAGGCCAGTCCTCAGAAAATAGACTGTACTAGAGGTGCTGGGTAAGGACAATAAGCTGCAAGATGCAGTGAAGTCCGTAGTTAAAATACTGGCTTGGGATAGGATGGATTGAATTAGCTAACATGTGTTTAATTTTAAATGTAGGCACTCTTTTGCACATTGCTGAGGTTAGGATAAGATTTAGAAAATAAATATATGTATTATACATATTAATGTTACAAGCTTTGCCATTAACCAGTTCAAATTATGGTTTATCTGTCATGTTCACTTACCTGTTATGAGACTGGTGAAGTGAGAAAGACAAATGAGGTTTGATTCTTGGAGGGTTTAAGTCTGAAGCATCCTGGCACTTCAGATGTTTCAAAGAGCGATGAGTACATATTGGAAAACAGGATAAAACCCTCTATCTGTTTCTCTGTATGTTCACATCAAAGGTGATTGATCATATCAAATAGTAATAATAAGGTTTTCTTTTAAGTGTTAAGTTTTAACTCAGAGTTGAATGCCAAGATAGGTTCCTTCATTCTGGTTCATCATCAATAATAAAATGTATATAGGTCAAACTAGATTTTCATTGACAATTGCATAACCTTATAGAGTTGCTGCTGGCTGACAATAAGCAATTATCCTTCCAGCCTCCATATTTTTGGTGTTTTTTAATGAAGAACAAGGCAAAAGCAAGTCTTCAGCATATTCTTGGCTGGACCTGTAGAGCTGACAAGATAAAAATAGTGAAACTCTTGCTTTAGTAAGGGAAGCTATTATCTACCAGGACACAAAATTCATCAAATGCATGAGCTGAATATAAAGGTGAGAGAAAGTAGGCTGGAGCAGCAGATACTCTGAAACCTGGTATTGCTATCGATTGGTGTTGTTGGAAATGCCTGCACCACATAGCGCAAGTGTAGCAGAGATGGTGAACAGCTAGGCATTAGTAAGATATAATCTCTTCATGTTTTAGAAGTGGTAGCACAGAGGCAAAGACCAGGAGGTAATGTAACTGCTATGGTTTCCTCTGTAGGTAAATCAATAAGCAACTGGATTTCTCCTAATACACTCTGCAAAGGTAATCCCACTGGCCTGCACAACTGCACTGTGCATAGTAACAGTAGGACTCAAGAGGGTCCATGTGCCTTGTGTAGAACTCAAGCCTCCAGTTATGATTGCTGTTGCTCAAAGAACATGGCTTCCTATGTAGCCTGTCTGATCAAGAAAATACAAGAACTCTGGCCATTATTGTCTAGGAAGTAAACTTTCATCTGCAGAAATGAAAACAGGATGTAAACTAGCACACATTCTGCTGCACAAAATGTGCTTGCAGCGAAGATCCCCTGTGGGACTGTACACAGCCTTGGGCTAGAGGGAAGCTTGATAGATGGAGCAGTTAAGTTTCCCTTTCTGTTGCCAGTTTCTCTGTAGGGGGGCAAAGCTTTGAGCCGCTATGTACCTTATCAGATGAAGTGGGGAGAAAAGGAGATGTGGAAGAGATGTTTATTGCAAGAACTGAGTGTAGCTACAGTGGTTAATCTCTAGCAGTACACTATGTGCTGTATTCAAATATTTATTAACATTACAACTGAGCCACAGATGTTCGGTTTAAAATTGGTGTAAGGAAATTAGGGGCTGGAGTCAAAAAGCTTCTAACTCATGAGTTTCAGGAAAATAAATAAGCGATAGTGGAGAATGAAGACAAAATTAGGCCAGAACAAAAGAGAGTACAGAAATCTCAGCACACAAGTTAACACTCTAGGAGCCTCATGCAGAGCAGGAAATTACCGTAAAGCTCTTGGGACTCGCTCTGCTCCAGTGACGCCGTGGAAATGGACATGGGAGAAGTATCTGCGCTCCCTGGCCTGCAGGTGGTTTGAGCCTTGCTACCTCAGCTAATGGTGAGCTAGTGACCCGAAGCTTGCAGGAGGAACAGAGCTACAGTTCAGAGAGAAAACCGACTTCTGTAACAGAAAGGTAATGAAGTTCTTAAGCGGTGGCAGTTGATGGGCAAGGACAGAGGGCAAAACACAAGACAGGTAAAGGAGAGAGCACACTGGGAAGTGTCCTGATGAAGGAAAGGCAGTGCTTTAGGTTGATGTTAAGAGATTCTAAATGAATAAACACACCAGTGAAAGAAAAGCTTATCAGTGCCCCACTGAAGAAGCAAAAGCTTTAATCAGAGCCTGAAACAACTATGAGAAACGGAGCTGTCAAAAGGGAAGGACTGGCGTATGTGAAACCTTGAAGCATGCCCTCATTTTCCAGCCTCCTCAGTCACATTGCTTCTCTTCTTTTTTTTGTTTGCCCTCTCTTCCCTTCCCAGTGCGACTCCTCCATGGGCACAAAAGATGAGTCAATTTTCCATAGTATCAGCTCTCTCATAGTTTGGTCTGCTTTTGATCTTGCATTGGCATGGTGTGATCTCAAACATGTTTTTTAAAAAAAAACCAAAAACCAACCAACAATGCATATGCAGACTGTCCCATCTCTCATTAGTTCTGCTTGGTCCAAACCCAACTATTCAGCTCTAGGCAGTGCCCTGATGCGCACACCAGCGTGTTCTACTCGCTTTTGCTTCAGTGTCAGTGTAACTGGCAGTAGACCCAGCTCCTCCCCGTTGGTGTGCTTTCATACCTCTAGCATCTAGACAAGCTAGCTGCGATCAGACCAGGGTTTTTCTGAATACTATGCCCTACGCAAAGCAAGGCTGTAAAACCTTGGCAAGACTAAGATTAAGGATAATCAGCCCTTAAATAGCAGTCCGTTGGGGAGTAGGCTGCTAGTTGAAAGTCAGAAATAAGTGAAAGCAAGTCTTTGTTCACAGACTGCATGAACTGTGGTTTCAGCACACAATAAAATTACAATATTTTACAAATAGCTACCTGCCAAATGAATCAAATTAATAGTCTACGTGGACACTCTTTATCTGTCCCCGTGGTGAGGTAGTGCAGAGCTTGCATGAAAAAATATACTGCGTCTTTGGAAGCAATCCACTTGAGTGCAGAAACACTGATAGGATCAAGGAAGCTGAACGGGCAACAAATCATTTTATTGCCTCTTCAATATAAAACTCAAAGGAGAGCAGAGAGTCTTGGAGCATCAGGGAAATAAAGGGACTAAAATACAAGGCAAATATTAGGGCAGTACCCTGAAGAGCGAGTTCTGAAGATTCCGGAGTTATGGTATGAATTTTAGGATCAGAAGATGTGTACAGTGAAAACTGGAAGTCATCTTTTAAGCTGAGAACTCTCATACTAGGTGAAGTTCATTTGACTGCTGCTGTCTGCAGTGCACAGGGATCATGCCGTTTTACCCTCCACGTGACAGATTTGGGGCCTTTAAGGGAAGAGAGTGTGCAAGGGACCGAGTAGTGAGAATCCAGCATGCTTAGGTGGGGAACACAAGACTAAAAACTGGAGTCCCTAGCCTTTGAAGACTTCCATGTATGCTTATTTTATGCACATAAATCGTCTTGGTTTTGTTTCACTGGAGTGTACGCCATATGTAAAGCTAAGTAAGTCTGTGTGTGCAAATAAAATGCCTTCTGCTGACCCTGCAGGGACCGACTGCCGCTGCTGCGGAGCAGAACTTCTTGCGAGCCTGTATGACTGCGCTTAATCCTCTGTGTGCATGTGCATGGTTAGGTGACAGCGTTGTGTCCCCGTAAGCATCCCACAGTGTTAACCCGGTTCTGAGAACGCTGTATTGCTGCCCTACTGGTAAGCGTGCAGAAATGTGGAGGAACGAGCTGCTGATCTGCAGGCTGCAAGACTGAATAAACAGGAGTTTTCACGGTCAAGTTGCAATAAATATCGTGGGTCGTCAGTAACAGCGGATTGATCTTGCTCTGGTGTGAAGCCAAACTGTAGCGTATTTTATCAATATCATGCACGATTATCAGCAGTAATTCTTGCCACAGTTGCACTGAAAAAGGTGAATAAACTTTAGTAAGGGGGCCTTTACTTGAAACGTAAATGTGATTTAACAGGTCGCTGCAACAAATTATATGTTAAAATGAAACCGAGTTGTGTTACTGCTTTAGACCAGTAACTGAGGTTAACAAATGCTGTATGAAGAACAAGAAATTCCCTAGAATTCCACTGCCAGCAGTTTAAAATGCATTCATCACTAATTGTATGTGACAAGCATGCAAACAACTAACTTCAGTTGGGACAGACCTAGAGGATGGGTTCTTGGTTGTGTTGGCAGGTATCTAACATTTTTAAACCGAGTTCTGAGGCCGTCTCCCTGGTATTGCCATGTTATTATAAAAGTAAGGGTGATTATTATATCAGACTTAGAAAGCATTTGTCATGCTCCCTATGTTAAAGAATTTTAGCAAGTTAGTTTTGTGACTTCAGGATGAACAAAGTATGAATTTGGAAAGAAATAAATTTGAAAATATCTCCTAGTGTTTTGATTCCAAAGGACTCGAAGCAAGGAAACAGCAACAAGGGGAAAAAAAAAATCACGTCCAGTTTTGTCATTTAGTCATGTGTAGTGCCAGTAGGCATTGCCATTCCTTCAGCGGCTTTGTCTATGTTCCCAGCTACTCCAATCGAGCCAAACGTGCTGGCTGTATTTAGAACCTCTGTAGGAATAATATATAATTAATAATAGAATTCCCCCCTTAGTAGAGATGCTGTATCGTACCTTCATTCCTGAAACCGGTCTGTCTGCTGGAAGTGGCATTGGTAACCAGACTTTGCGTTTCCATTTTGCTCTTTTCTCCATCTGTTACGTATAAATAGTTTTGGGTTGGTTTTTTGAGTAGTGATACTTTATGGATATGGGTTGAAAGGTAGAAGTAATTTTAAATGTCAGGCAGAAAAATTTAATTCAAGGAACTGAATAGTGCTGGATTGTAGGGTTGTTTAGGTTTTGTGTGCTTTGCTGTTGTTGTAAGTATTAAAATGCCCCATAATGTTTGGTTTGGTTTTCTGTTTCACAGGTGATGTTTCAATGAGAAAACATAAAGA
Source organism: Opisthocomus hoazin (assembly GCF_030867145.1). Lineage (NCBI taxonomy): Eukaryota > Metazoa > Chordata > Aves > Opisthocomiformes > Opisthocomidae > Opisthocomus > Opisthocomus hoazin. Next base: position 43,215,023 of record NC_134422.1, read on the forward strand.
GCTCCAGTAGCTTCCAAAAACATAATGCCCAACTGTGCTCAGAATTGCTTGTTTCTGTACAACAAAGCGGGAAAGTCAAAGGGGCTGCCTCTAAATTAACTACCTGAGCCATGTGATCCAGCAAAGCTTCCAAAGAATGAAAAGTATGTTTAATCTGGTAATGACTTGTGTGATCTCCTACTACCAAAGCAACATAATCGGTGTGAATTTCTGAAGAGTCTCTCTCTCTATTCCACTTCACTTTATTCTCAATAACCTGGAAAAATTCTCCCTTACACTTTTAAAGCAAAAATTTAAGGCTGAGACTTCTCAGCGTCCAGTGAAGCCCAGGTGCCCAATGCCTACTGAATTCTAGCGGAAATAAAACGGACTTTCCCAAGAGGCTCAGCCCAACGTGTTGTCTTCTAGCTGTTTGATTTAAAGACACGCTGACTTTACTGTGTCTGTACCTGCCTTGACAGAAAGCTCTGATGTGTGAAATAGATCTCAACAGTCTACTTATTCTCAACGTTGCGTCTTCCTGCCGCCTTGACGTTCCTCTTCTCCCCCGCCCCTCCGTTGGCCGCAGCCTCTGCGCAGAGCCAGAAGGACATCTCAAAGGCCTGGCACCTCCAGCCCACGGCCCAGCTCTGTGCAAGTGAGCACAGTTCGGCTCGTCTCAAGCTGTCGTGAACTTGGCAGGCAGCAGTTGCGCAGGCGCGTGCTTCTTCTCATGCTTTACTGTTCTTCCAAACCTCGGTGGACCTAGGTAGGGTTTTTTGATCTGGGGTGGGTTTTTTTTGCTGTAGGAGAAACTTGCAGTCAGGGGGTGAGTTATCATTGGCACAGCAGCGTGTCCTGCAGAGAGTGGATAACCGTGGCTAGTTAGCATATGAACACCGCATTCATGTCATCAATTCACTGAAGAGTTGGGGCAGGGGAAGGTTTCGTTTGTGCTCTTTATTCAGCTTCTGTTTCAGAAGTTACCCTGCATTGGAACTGCTGGTGGCTGTGGTGTTGGTGCCTTCCACGTCCCAACTTACTCTGCCAGCGAGGGGATCTCATGCTTAGCTATTCTGTGGTGGAGTTGGGGGGGGGGTGGTTTGCTTATTTTTCCTGCTGTCTTGCTTTCAGTTTCATTTATGGCCTGTAATTAGCTGTATATTTTCAGTAGCTTTATAGGGACATATAGTTAGCTTGTACCCTTTCAGCATCATAATGCAAAGTATTCCATCCTTTGCACTTCTGTTAGCTTCTCCCAAATGAGTTCATATATATGGCATTTGATAACTGGATATAATGTACATTGTGTAAACCTGGCAGTATAGCTACTCGCAGTTTCTTCTAGATTCTTCACTGAAAATAGATACATTCTTTGTAGTTTGGGTGTTGAGGTTTGGAGGTTTTGTGTTGGTTTTTTTGTTTTAATGATCCTGCTAATCTGTTGTTGTTAAATCGAGATGATGCTGGCACGTGACAACCTCTGAATGTTAGGGAAGCTACTTCTGTGTTCTTATTCTACTTCCTTTCAGTTCAACAGCACCAAAAGCTCACAGTTTTCCCACTTATGGTCAAAAGAATGTAAAAACTTCTAAACTCTTGCCTGCTATATATTTTTAATAAAGTTCAATAATCATTGATGTAGACAGTGAGCATAATACCACTGTATCTTCAGGTCTGTAGCTTGGCCCACCTCACGGGTGACTTTCCACATGGTGCCCATTTCTGTGTAGAACACTTGTCTTCAACCCATCATTTGAGGGAACTGATTTGAATGGTAAAACTGCCTGTATTGAAAGAAATCAAATGTGAGTGCATGTTTCTGTGTGGCTGTCACTTGCTTGATGCCGTCTTGCAAACACATACGTATGCTGTATTACGTCAGTTTTTCTGTTTAAACATATTACATAAAATTCTCAGTTAACCATGGTTATGAGCTGCAGAACTCCGATCCATACCCGAGATAAACATGCCTCATAGCTGAAGAGTTGCTTAGAATTTGTTTGGGCCCATCTCAAGTAAGTCCATGCTAAAAGCAATTTTCTGCCTTTTTTTCTGCTGCCACTCCCCCAACGCATTGACAATACTTGCTTACCTTGGGGCTTGGGAGGGAAGCAGTCTTTCCAGCCAAACTGCTGTGTTAGCCTTTAATCAGTCGTCAGGAGGAGCCAAAGTTAAAACTCTTGCTTTTTTCCTAGATTGATGACTTCCTGGCTTTCTTTCATTCTTTGTTTCTTGCCTACAATCCCAAACCTGTGCTTTTGGATGCACCGAGCACCGAAGGTGCGTGGGGCTTTGGAGGCCCCTGCAGCAAAGACTGTTCATCTTTCCAACTTAGGAGCTAAAGAGAACAGCAACAGCGAGTCAGGAGCCCAGCTGCTGGACTAGACTGCCTTCATCAAAATGTTTCTAGTCTATTTGTAGTGCAGAAAGTCTAAACAGTATAAACTGATCAACAGATTTAAAAGCCTGAGGGATTCTTGTTCTTTGAAGCTTTTTCCAAAACTGCCCTTCCCAAAAGCACAGGATAACTTTGGAAATTGCAGACATGCTCCCTTCAGGCTTGCCAGAGCTCCATCCAGTCCACAGCAGAGCTAGTACTCGGGCTGTTTCTATCTTCTTTCTGTTTTGGATGTGCTAGAAGGAAACTGGGAGCCTAAAAAAGTGGCATCTCAGTAGAATTGTCAGCATAAATTCCTGCGCTCCAGCAGGGCTCTTTCGCTCCCTCTCTGCGAGCCTGACGCCGTTTCAGCTCCAGCTGTCTCTTGGTAGCACGACAGACATGACCTTCCCATTGGCGGGCACTCGGGCTCAACAGAAGAAAGGACATACTCTGTAAAATAAAGGTGATAGTCACAAACTTGGAGAAACAGCTGGGGGCAGGGAGGGGAGTTCTAAGTGAAGGAAAGAAAATGTCTTCTCCATTCTCTGGAAGATATTTTCAGTTTTACCAGGAATCACCTCTCTTCCTAATCTTTGACCAGAGTATCCACAACTAAAATCCGTTGACTGCACCATCCTCTCTGTCCCCTACATCCAGTCACAACCGAAAGCAACGAGTAGCAGCTAATTGCAGTCCTAGAGAGCCACATTTGCCCAGCTACACTGCCTTCAGTTCTGGTACTGGCCTCGGGATCTTTGCAGTACGTTGCAGTATATAATGTAGACAAGTCCTCAAATCATCACACTGCCCCGTCTTAAACAGCAGGCTTTTCCTGATTTGGCATCATTGATTGCTTCGTCCTGGATCTCTCTTTCATGGACTGGTGCTAACTCAAAAGTTGGAAATGCTGGCAAGAGCGTATCCCTGCAGAGAAGAGCGAGGTCAGGTAACATACAATGCCAGTAAATCTAGCAGCCTCCACAAACTTCTTACGAAAGCTTGCAGTGACCGCTTTTTAATTCAGCTGATTAAAGAGCCTGCAAACAAATATGTAACGCTTCAACTGTGTATGTATGTGGGTGTCGATTTTAAGGATGGAAGAGAGCCTAGAAAATTCTTAAGCTATACAAGCTTTTTAACTAGGCTTCACAAACTACTTTCCCTTTGGCCTCGGGCCCAGGGTAACCATATTATGATCTCTTGGCATGAAACTGCGTCTCTGATGGTTTAATTCTTCTGAGAATGACTAACACTTTGCCAGAAACTTTATTTAAGCTCAGAAGAATGGATGACCTTCAAACAACTGAGTTTTCAATACCTGAGCACCTGCCCAGGAGCTGTATCGGAAGCGTGGGGAGCTGGGCATTGCACCATGAGCACTGTCACTTCCCTTTACCGTGCACCTCTTGTCACCCTGAGGCCCCTCTGATGGGTGTCACCGCAGCAAAGCGTCCCTAGCGTATTCTCTGTGAGAACAACGGGCTTCCCAGCCTGCTTGCAAACCAGATGACTGCTGGCAGCCTTTCCAAGGGGTTTGCCAGGTGGCAGTTCTCTTGCCAGAAGGGAGGCGAAGCTCAGCTCCTGGGTTCCTGTTGACTCACCAGGAGCTGGATGATGCTGAATGCCCTCCGAGTTCTGATTAAGCAGAAGGAGGTAGCCTTGGTTACCAATGTTTATTATCTGCTGTTACCCTTTAGCTGCTCATTGGTAAAATAGGTAAACGGCTGCAACGCTTGGGGGGAGTGCCGAACAGGAAAACAAACATTTCCACATTCATGGGAGCTGTTTCCTTGCTCACAAAAGCCTAAGTTCCAAATATGCTGTTAGCGTGATCTTTTGATGCTAATGTTGCTGCTTTCTGCATCTGAGCGAAACGAGGCTTTGCGTTACCGTGGGGAAATACGTGTCTGGTCTGGAAAGGGAGGCAAAAGACACTGGCAGTCACACCTACACAATTCAGAAACCCAGTTTCCTCCAAACCACCAGTAACCTTGCATGCGAGCAGCTTTCACTGTCAAAAAATTAACTTTTACAGGATGGCTGCTGACTGTCAGGCAGCTCAAACCAGAGCGCTGCTGGATGAGAGCAGGTGGGTATGGGGGTCTGGCCCCCTCCTCCTCTCCTTGAGAATCTGCAGAAGCCCCAGATTTCAGTGTGGCGTGGTTGCTGCTGCTGGGCATCACAGCTCTGCTTTGACTCTGCTGTACGCAGTGAATTACTCTGTTCCCTCCCTTCGAGGCTAATTAGCAAACTCAGATGCAACACTGCCGAGTGAAGCAGCTCCAGGTACGGGCTCTGGGGAGATGGCTTCGTCCTCAAATAATTGTCCAGATTTTAATCACTCTCTGTAGGAGAGTTAAGGCCACTGTGTTCCTAGTTTAGGTGATTAATATGGGCCACCGTTAGTCACCTTGGTTCGAACAGCTTGGGATCTTCCTGAACCTCGGTACTGCTGCTGGTGGGTGTCCCAGCGAAAAAAACAGGGAACACTTGGAATTTTGGGATCCTTCCATGCTGGGCTTCCTGGTTTTGAAATGCAGAGGTATTGCAAAAGGTGCGCTTGATAATAAGTATGTGAACTATCAAATGCATACCCTGCAGCATGAGGTTCTTTCCAATAAAACAGGCGGTAACAAAACCAGATTGTGCTGGATAGGGAGTGTTCAGCAGCCCAAACGGGGTTTTGGCAGGAAGAACACTACAAACAGCAACACGCCCCCTCTTGCAAAAATAAAAAAGGGTCAGAAAAAGACATCAAATTGTTAATGACCGTATATAATCAGAACTTTGATCTGGATTCCCAGAAAAGGCACCTCAAGCCATGAGTTGGTATCTCAGAAGCAGGCACAGGCGTTGGTTTCATAATGGCACAGACTCAGCTTAGCGCTGCTCTCTGCGGCTGGCCCTCCCGTTTTGCTTAGCCTGTGCCCGCCTACTCAATCTGCCAAACCGAAGAGGCTGTTTGGTTTTTATTGATAACCAAAGACCCTTACAGTTTTTCAATGCATCCTACAAAACTGATGATAACCCTCTGTTCTTCCAGAGAGGCTGTTCCGTGGTAGTAAGAGGCAGTATGGTTAAATTAGAGCGAATACTTGTTCTCAGCCCAGTTTGATACTGCCTTTACCAAAAAATGCCTGTCAAAGTTGGGTCCCAGAATCCTGTTGTGGGTATAAAAGCAGCAAATGATAAACAGGAGGCCATTGTTTTCAGTGAGTCTTTAGCATGCTATAAGCTTGGAAATACTTCTGAGTACCCTGCAGAAGTCATATCTAGAAACTGAAACCATACGTCAGAAGCTGCAGAATTTGAAATCAAATAATTCTAACTGCTTACTGGTATGAACATACAACTACAGCCTGCCACCAGGAGTGAGGAGGGGGGAGGTGGGAATGAGGGTCCCTTGAAAAAGTTTGCTCAAACTCCAGGGGGGGAAAAAACCCAAATCAGCTTGTGCACAAGCTAGGATTTCACTGAGCGGAAAATTCTGGTGAAGGACGCAGAATGGCAGAGCGGAGGGATGGAGGGACGGGGCAGAGAGCTCCACGGCCCTCTGACCAGCAGACGTCACGGCGTGGAAGGGAGCGTGGGCAGACAGCCCTTCGCACGCGAGCTGCTGACACTGAACGAGCTGCCAGGGTGGCCTGGCGTGCGTTGGCCCAGCGTTGGCGATGCTCTGGGCCTTCGAACCCTGCTGCCTCTGAGCCGTGCCCTACCGGGTGCCCAGCAGTGCGGACCGCCCGCTCCCCGCGGAGCCAGGGGAAGGCGAGAGCGGCTTGCTGCTGCCCGGCACAGTGAGGCAGAGCAGCTGTGCAGCGCGTGTGTGGCCAGCCCAGCACGTGGCCTAGCAGATCTCCAGCTGGGGACACCCGTCAGGCTCACCGCAGCCTGGCCCCGAGAGGTTCAGCCGGGCTGGATCAAGGACCTCTAGCCAGAAGCGCTGGTCAAGGCCAAAAAGGGAACCCATGTAAAGGGATGCCTGCTTCTTTTCAAAGAAAGCTCAGAAGGGAAATGGTGGAAGTAGAAGGAACGCTTTGGTTTTGTAGATATGGATAGCTGGCACCAGCTAAGCCATCCCTGTAGCAAGCGTAGAGCTCGTGGGATCTGGGGGCAGAAGGCAGGTTACTACCGTGCTCAGAGGTCACCATCGTGTACCAGTTAGTAAAAGCTGAATGGCTCAAACTGCATCTGAAGAGTGAAAGTCTAAATGACAGCACAGCTATATTTCAGATCTTATCCCAGATCATATAATCACATGATTAATCAACTACTTCTGGCAATCCAAAACAGCAACTTGCATAGAAAAGACATTCAACTTTTTTTTTAATTCCATGGGCACCACATACATTCCATTTGCTACAGTCAAATATGCTGGGGGAGTTTGGGTCGGTTTTTTGTGTGTGTATTTTGGTGTTTGGGGGGAGGGGGCTAAGTCTTTTCTAAGAAAATGTAAGATCAAGTTCTAGGTGTCACCGAAAATCCGGGAATAAACCTCGTAACACCAATGTAGTGTTAAAAGGCAGGCATTCTTTATTAGAGCGCTGGATGCACGGGGGATAATTCCACCGAACGTGCATACCTCATACTTTTTCCATGCAGTTTATATAGATCAAAAATAGACATATTTATTCATGCGTATTCAGTATTATTCTCTTTGTTGATTGGTGTAAACTTTCTTGCTTCCTATGTAAATTATTGCCCAGACTCAGTCACCCTCTTCCCTTGTTCCTGTTTGAGTAGGTGGCATCACTTGAGTAGGGGGCCAGTGAGTCGGTGGTTGCCATCTCCCCTGCCGCAATCACCTTTGACCTGCTCGGCTCCCAGGCTTGGCAGTCCTGCTCAGTCTCTTCAGTCCTCTTCACAGACCCACACGCCATCTTTTCTCTGGCCAGAAACACAATTACCCGCTATGGTTAGCGTTAATGGTTCCCTAGAGACTAGACCCTCTGTTCCCAGACCTACTGCCCAGGTGGGTCGGGCTGCACAAGGGACAGAGCGACACTGTTCATATTTATGGCTGACTGATTCTATCACCCTGGTTGCATAGGTGCTCCAGTCTCCTGTAGTTTTCACCTTTCCAAAACTAAGGCAAATTGCTAGTGCTTTTCTGAGTTTGATTTTAACCAAAAGCAGGACAATTTTCTTCATCCTTCTTTGTTTTGGCTGTAGGGCCTATCCTACTGATTTTTGCAAGATACTGGCTGTGTTCCTGCTGATTCGTTCACTTTGGGGAGAAAAACAGAGCAAGTGTCCTCCTGCGCCTTACCTGTGGGACACACCTGGAATGGTTCATTGCAGGTCTCTCGGCCGTCATTCCCCTTGCTTCCCAGAAAAATCAGAAATGATTGTGGCAACGTTTGCTTTCAAATAACGTGGTTAATGGGTAGCTCTGTTTGGGGGTGTGGGGCTTTTATTCTTTTGGTGACATGGTACATGTCAAATTCTAAGTGTTCCAAATCTGAATTTCATGAAAACACATGAATTCTCTTGTTACTTCATGCGGCGGGGGGGAGGAAAAGGTGACACTGGAAACTCTCCGGCCATCCTTTAGGCAGCTAAAATATAGCTTCCAGGGCTGTAGTTTTACGGTATGTGGGGGTTTTTGTTAAACAACCTCTACAGAACTGCAGGATGGCAATGCAGTGGCGTTGGAGTGACTGGGACTGCAGAAGAAGTCAAGCACCGTGTGTCTGCAGAACTCAGGCCTCGAGTAACAGTTTTGGTGGTGGTGTAGAGCGGTCCTTGCACCACTGCTGGTTTTCTGCCTAAGCATTTTGAAACGTATTTACAGCTTATGTCTGTGTTGTGTTGTATCATAAAAAGGGTCGTATCTAAAAAAGTATAAAATCAGGTCACTGCTGCTGTTTCTTCTGTAAAAGGCAGCTGGGGTGTTTCTTTGCTAGAATCCACCCTCATTACACGGTGATATTCTCCCCAATCGCTTTGGACATTTTAGGTTTATTGTGAAAGGAAGATGCGTCTGGTTTTATTTCCCCTGCACTCACATCTCTTTTGTTTCTTTCTTATCGGCAAATATCTATTCATTGGTCCTATCTCGTCGTTTCACGTTTATCTGCATTAAAATGTGTGACACTCATTGCCTCAGGGCTTGTATGTGAATTAAAGTCTGGATCTAGCAGTTCTATTCTTTCTGGCTATTGCATCACCTGCAAATAAGATTACTTTTCGTTTATAGCAGATACTTGAATTTCTATCCCTTAACTACTTCTTAGTTCCATCAGTCTGTTTTTGCAGTTAGATTGTTTTGAAGTCCCATAAATTTGACAGAATAATTGCAGTCAGAACTTTCTTCTCCTTCTAAATTTGGGGGACCTAGAAATTGGAAAACCCACTTTTTTCCTTTTCTGCAAGAAAGAAAAAGTTTCTGACCCTTTTCTCAAAAGAGCTTTGAGAGTTATCTAGATAGAAAAGTCATGGGTTTACAAGCCTGAGCTGTATCAGCCTTACCCTGTAATAAAAGTCCAGCACCTAGAAGGAAGTTCATATTTAAATGTGAATTTCTAGTGAGCTGCTTGTTATTGTTTTCTGTCCTAGGACTCGAGACAAAATCTTTGAGCAGTCCTGCTACATGCTCTGTAATCACAATGATTTTTTACTTCTCTGGGTACTAAAATATTCTGTATGTAGGTGCATTAATTTTTCACATAATTTAAAAATCTTACCATACCTAATATAATTTCTTGTAATAATACAAGATGTTCACAGCAAAACATTAAATTATACGGAGAATGCATTAGTGCAAAAATGAAAAGTTAATTTGATTATCTAAATTAGGTCTTGATAATTAATGCTGAACTGGAATCTTTGCCTAACAGATAAGTAATAAGCCTTCCCAAAACAGCTGCATCAGGCTTCTAGCATTTTATCCAACACAGGCAACCAAATGCTGCTATGATTTGGCTCTGTAATTGTATGATTGAACAACTCCAATGCCCATGGATGCTCCTGGAAGGACCTGGATAGGCAAGGCTCTCCCTCGTGGTCCCGAGACCTTCCTGGGCGGAGGAGCGTCCTTTCCCGTGCGCCTGAGTACGGCGCGTCGCCCGCTGCGGGGCGCGGAGCTGGGGGGATTGTCTGGCCCTGGCGCGAAGAAAGTGCTGCTCGGTGCCGGACTGCTAAGGGCTCCTGGGGATAATGCGAATTTAATAGTGAAAACAACTTAAAACTAGGTTAGGAGCACCTGAAAACAGACTTTGAAACGTGGCGCAGAATAGCCTGACCTCAGTTCCCAGCCATGTTGCTTTTCAAGTTAGTATATAACTCTGTCCCAGTTGAACAATTAAATATTTAGCGCTAAAATATGGTTTTGTAATGGAGAGAGTTTAATTTGTTTCAGTTACCTGCACAAATAACTCTAGTCTACAGATTGGTTGTCCTGGTTTGAATAGTGTGCATGTTTAACACAGCAAAACACACGGGTCTAAACTTTGCTCGCAGTGATGAAGCAGCTTGTTAGGACAGACAGATATTTGCTGTATATTTGGGATCTCAGATAGGTACAGCTGATAACTAGCATTTATCATGCTATATCCTATTTAGTTAAATGCGCAGTTTTTCCAGCAGAAACACCAAGAGTATTAGTATCGTGTCTGAACAAACTACCTGTAATTACCTCCTGTCAAAACGGACACAAAAGCAATGGGAAACAAGTGAACTTTCCTAATTCTTTGGTATTTGATGTTCTATTGTCTGATGCAAGAAATAAATAGGAAATAATTTTCTGCTACCACAATCTCATTTCAGTAGCACAGAAATTACTTCACAATTCCATAACTGTGTCCTTCACGCACTTTGGTGTCCTTTGTAAATCATCTCAAGGGAATCCACAGAGCCGCTACTGGCAGTCAGAGGCCAGAATTTTATGTAGTTGTCATTACAGGCATTTTCCCAAAAGTGCCCTACTTCGTGGGCAGTTCCTGGTAGCAGTCTCGTTTGATAAACATCCTGTGTGTGTTTTGGACCTCCTTGTCCATAAAACGTTACCCCAGTAGTCTGCTAGGGCACTGCTGTGGACGAGAGGCTCAGGGAATGCTTCACAGACAGTAGAGTAAAATTGCATCTCTCTTCTCCGCCTGTGAAGACAGAGTCCTGTCATCTCCAGAATAGCCAGTAAGTATATAATAGGATATTTCATTTATTTCGGTCATCCTAGCTGAGCAGACAGTGTGTTACCAGACAGCGAAATGGTGAAATAGAATCAACTTCTACAGAATTTTTATGAAATTTGCAGTTGCAGAGCAGGAATTCGAGTCCGCTCTCATCTCCCTGACTGTAAGTCTGCAGGTGTAAATCGGAAGGCAGAATTGGTTACTTGGTTAAAGCAGGAGTTACAGGAAGTCAGTTAGCTATTCCTGGCCCACAGACTGTTTGTGAAACGTCAGGGGGGAGCAAGGAGAGAGAAGTATTCCCTCAGTTTATGAACAGACACAATAAGCTTGGAAATTGAGGATTATATTTTCAGATTAAAATTTGTTGTGAGCATAAAATGCACTCCCAGGAAGCTGGTTCACAAGTGGGAACCATGGTATCAGATGTAATAATGACATTTTGGACCATATCTTGTATTAATTCAGACTTGTTGCAATTTTGCAACTTCTTCATGTAGGAGGGTCGGGTGTTAAAGCTTTAAAGGCAGTATGAAAGCCTGTGGCACACCGAACGCACGCAGCAGCTGGATGAATAGCTTGTAGGTGGCTAGCAGCGTGTATCATTGCCTTTGTAAAACGGCAGGCTGATAGTAAAGACCTGCTGGATGATCAGAAAAAAAAGAGTAGGCATATGGAATAAGTGATGAATATAGGTGAATCAGGTGTGTTAAGCCGTAATGAATGAGAGGAATGTGCTGTTAGTGTGACCATCATCAGTCTTTAATGACACATCGTGACTTCTCCCACCACGCGTGTATAGACTTTTAATGGCATACACTCAGAAGTAGCTCAAAAAACCCGATGAAATGACATCATTTCCTCTTGAACTATTCTTTAGAGTTGTTTTCAACATTAGACGGGTGAATAGTGATGTGAAAGTGGTAGAGCAGAAGACGATTCAGCTTTCCAGAAGGATTCACCGAATGCCTGCATTCAAAAAGGGTTATGGTAAATTTATTACACTCTTGTCAGGTAATGAAGGTTAGGCAGTGTGCTTAAAAATGGGATTTTTAAGATTAAGAAACGTGTTATATAACTGAAATTTAATTTGCCAGTGATGGATCATCAGCAGCTAAAGCCAATCAAGGGTTAGGGGTGCCACCTCAAGTTAGGTATCAAATCTAGGGGTGGCAAGATCATGGAAACAATTTTTGGAGGGCAGTGGTTTGGGGTGCAGAAGGGATAGTCTTCCCAAACCCACTTTTGCAAAATGCTGCAGTGTTTCATTTCTGGTAAGATGTGATCTTTGATAAATTGCAAGTAAACCAAATTATGCAGTTATATCAACTAAGACTTGCAGGTTACCTATGCATGTAAAATACCAGGTTGCATGATAAGCTGTGTGAAAAAAGCATCAGCCTGGGTCTTGAACTGCTTAACAAGAAAGAGTGTTTTGCATCCCAGCAGGTTAAAACGTTTGAGTTCTGGAGCACCATTAGCATAATCTGGTTATGTATAGGCAGGTGAGAATTGCTCTAGATAGGCCTAAGGGAACTGAACACTCTGAAAGCATAAAGGGGGCACTTGGTGGCAAGGAGGGAGGAACTCTGAAGTTACCTGGACCAAATGAATATCAAGAAATCCTTCTCAGCAGAGCGGCGTGAGGAGGAAGCCTTCAATCTTAATAACTCCCCAAGAGACAGGTGTTGGTGGTACAAAAGAGGAAGGATTCCCAAAGCTAGACTCCCTGTATCCCTCAGGATATAAACTCTGCAAAAAGACTGAATCTCTGAATATGTGTTCAGAATCTAACAGTATGTTGGCTGGATAGAAGGCAAGTAGAAGAAACTTCTGGTCTTGCGATAAGCAGATTTTTGTGTGGTTCCCTCTCATTTCTGTCCTCTGTCTGTAAATGCTTTGTTTGTAACTCATTTATTTGGGATTTTGTCTAAACAGTCTTGCTACTCATTCTTAAATAATCTGGATTTTAACAGCTTTGAGACACCTAACTAATATCAAGGTATTCCACCCTTTACAGGCACGATGAACTTTGAACTGGGATGCTGGGCCATTTTCCTGCTGTGCCCTTCCCACTCCCCGCCAAGGTCCCCAAAGGATGGCCAGGTGTACCTCCACTGAGGTGTGTGGGCTACCACAGAGCTGACAGTGCGGGGCTGTGGGTCAAGGAAACCTTTTTGGGTTGGCAGCAGTAGCCAAAAAGCTCCTTGATGTGCATTAAGATAGCGGGGCCCGCTCACGTTTCCTTTTGGCAGCTTTCTGCTCAGTGGGGCAGCTGTTACGAAGGGTATTTCACAATGTGCAGGGCCACGGGTTGTGTTTTAGGGAGAGGATACTTTGACTTAGGCATTGAAACATTCACCACGTATATTCTTTTGGAGAGTCTAGTCCTAGGTGATATAGAGGCTTTAAAAGTGGTATCGCCTTGCTTAGATTGTGCCTGCTTAACTCTGTTTATGCATTTACCTCTATATGGTGAATATACAGGCATACGGATTAATCAACAATACCCTCTCTGAAAGTTCTGTCTTTGGGCAACTTTCAGGGCATTCAGGAGCAAAGTCATCATCAAAGAGGGGTTTAAGGAGTTTTGTCTTCCCCCGAACTGGAACTGTACAAAATCAAATCCTAATCAAAATTGATCTTGATAATTTTAAAGTGTCTCGCCTCTTAAAATATCTCCTTAAGGTTTCAAGTACTACTTAGTCTTTCACTCTGTCAAACTTGGTCTTTTATGGTGACAGCACTTGCCCAGTCAACAAAACTTCCCCGTGACTCTTTCCCTCGTCACTTTTGCTGTCTCTTTCTCAGTTCCCTTTTTCTTTTAATCTCATATTTGCATTTTTTAAATCTATTCCTCTTCATCCAACTTATACCCTCATCTTCATTCCAGATTATCCCTTGCCTTTGTGATTTCTTACTTGGTCCAAGAGAAATATCTTCTTTTAGTATTTCTATCATCTCCCCCCCCATCATTTGGTCTATTCTCTTCATTATTCTCTCTAACTCATTCTGTTAAGCTTCCATTCAGACACTGATATGTCATTCCAGGTGCAGCGGTGTTAAAGAAGTACTGGCCATTAAATCATTTCAAAGCAATAGGCATGAGTTATACTCCTTTCTTCTAAAGAAAATTAGGCTTTATTAGCAAGGAGGCAGAGTGGAACTGTCAGAAATTCTGTATGGTGTTTCCATTTGTACATCTGTCCTGGTATGTAACTTTCTGGGATTGTCTTGTGCTTCAAATGTCAACCTCCAAGCCTAGGGGCTACAATGCTTGTCTTAATTCTTGCTAGCATACTTTAATTATTTGCATTCATTTACAAGTCTTGTTCCTCAGACCAGTAGAAATGTTAATGTAATTCAGTATGTCTAACTTTGAAGCGCTAGGTGTGCTTTTAGGTCCATACAGGAAAACTACTAAAAAACAAAGATAGTTTTTGTTGGTTTCTTTTTTTTTTTTTTATTTGAAGGTAGATATATTAAATGGCTTCTAGTTTTTGCCTCTCCTTTCTCATCACTGGTTTTAAGTCACTTTTACTGCCTCTGCACAGGGCTGCGGTAGCAGCAGAAATGACAGTGTGCTGTTCTTTTTCTGTGTCATCACTTAGAAGGCAGTTAATATGAAATTGAAATGTCAAGTTAATATTCGTTGTCCAAAACAAGATCATCTAGATACCATTGGAAGAGAGGTCGAGACAATATTTTTCCTCTGTGTTCCTGTTAGTTAAGGCTCAGTTTTCCGTTCTGTCGGGGGTGAAGGGACATCACCTTTGAGGTTGTATGCAGGCCCTGGGGCTGCCTGCCCAAAGCTGGCTGTGAGAGGAAGATCTGAATCACTGTGTCTTCCTCCTCTTGCCTGGGAGAAGCGGCCGTGCGAGAGCTCTGCCGTGCCCGAGGGTTCCTGTGTGCCAGCACGCGGTGGCTGCGAGGACGGTGTCGCTGTGCCACGGCGTCAGCGCCACGCGGGGAGGGAGCCCCAGGCCTCCAGCAGGTAAGGTGCAGCAGGGTGCCACAGATCTCCACGCAGTGATGCGTGGATATTAGAAGCGTTAGAAAGTTTGCCATTGCTGAGGTAATTCTCTATTGGTAAAGCAGCTGCTTAAGCTTTTTTCCAGAGGTACAACAGTGAGAGAAATCTAGGAGCAGGAATCTTAATCTAGTCAGAGCCTGAATATTAGGAAGAGGGATGGATGTATGAATGACAAATAGCTAGAACTGCTTTCCAAGAGCTTCAGGAACATTAATGCACAGTGTGAAAATTGCTGAACCTGAAGACAAAACGAATTTCTCATAAACTGTGTCACTTCAAAAGTTGGTTAAATGTGTCCAGTTGAGCTACTTTAATGTTCTCAGACACTTTCTTTCAGGCATTCTTCCAGCTCAGTAATGCCTTCTGAATTTTCTGTAAAACACTGCTTCAACATATCTGCTGTCCACCTTTGCAAAGGGGGAGGTGGGAGCAGAAAGCTTTCTGACACCACCAGTTCCTTCAGACACGTGACTCCAGTGCCACTCATCGGTTCCAGGTTGGTTTCCATTTTGCCTCTCTTCAGGTTAAACCATTTATTTTCTTGTATTAAATCAGTGAACACGTAATCATGTGCATGCTGCACCTCTGTAATGTTGTCTGAAACTGATTCTGACCCTTTGGTTTTAATTCCCCTGAGATAATCTTGAACTGCATTTAAAAGCCTGCTGTGAAGCAAGCCCACGCTGTACATCTTAATGGTATTTTTCAAAGGCAGGAGTCTTGCCATCCAGGCTTCAGATACATCTGAACTGCATCCTGTAATAGAGGTGTGTAGCTAACACCCTCTCCCACGCCCTCTAAAAGCCTCTCTGTAGAGCAGTGTCAGCAGTTGTTAAGAACCCAGTTCCAGTTCAGGTGTGGAGTAGCCAGCAGACCGTTACCCCTTCGCTTTTCTCGGGAAAGAAGCAAGGGCAAGGCAGTGCATCTGCTTAAGAGCGTTAGTTGTTCACTTTGTGCCTGCCTTCTATTATGATTTTCAAATGTTTCCCCATTGGTATGAACAAATTGGGCTCACAAGACCAATTAGATGAGCAGAATGTCAAAACCCATGGCTTTTTATGACTGTATCTGTCTTGCCTTATCCAAGAAGAATCATTATTATAATTCCATCTGGATAAAGGATGCTTACCACCTCCTCAACAATTTGTTCACTATTGTCTCCATTGGTAGGCATTCCCACACCCTCCTCCAGTTTCTGATCACTGGTTGCTAATGCTGGAGGAAGACAGCAAGAGGCTGGACTAATGGTAGAGTTAAATTAGACCACTTTCACACACTGCTTTCCGTAAATCTGCACCTGAGTAAAGTCTTTGTAGCCAGAAGGAAGAACAGAAGGTAAAAATTGTAGCTGAAGAGAGGCAAATCTGTTCCTGACTTAGATGAAGGACACTGTTCTGATGCCCAAAGTCCATTTCCTCTCTTACTGTAGGGGACATCGGACCTAATGCTGCTTGATCCGTATCTCTTTGGCCGAAGACTTGGCTTAACCCTGGGTCTCCAGCTCTCGTACAAAAGAAGAAAGCACCTTGGCTCTGCCTAGATGGGGTATCAGTCCTCTGCAGTGGAGCACTGCTCCTGTTACTGCACAGAGAAACCTCATGCCAATAGTGGGGTTAAGCGAGTCTAAAAATACAACATCCAGCATCTTCTCTTTAATGGACAAAGACAGATCACTGCTGGAATTAAAAACCCAGCTTTACTGCCTGAAAGGGTTTTTCTTTTTCTTCTGTTTCATTCTGTGTCCAAAAATTGTACCTGAAAAACTCAGACCTTTAGCGTACTGTTGTGATGACCACAATAAAAGCAAATTTCGTGCTGCTTTTTCAATGCTAAATAAATAAAATGACTATATCTTCTATATATTCTTTAAGTGTCGGGTAAGCTACTATTATCCTGAATCACTACGTTTGAAAACATTAAATCGTTGTCCCTCATAAGGAAGTGGAAACCATCCCAAAGAATTCACAGGACACTAAACAGGAAAAAAAACAGCAATTATTGTTATAGTGTATGTGTGTATATTTTGGGGAATGCTGTAGGCAGTGTTCTTGTGTTTCTTAAAGTAGTTATAAATATTTAAAGGGTATTTTGGAGGGTTTTATTTAACACTGCGATTTTAAATTTGAAGTCTCGTTGGTGTGTAGCTTAGAGTTGACTGTACGAATAAATGTTCGAAGTAAGCAAATAGAAGAAAGCACCATTATTAATTTTGGTTAACGTGCAACCATGGAGAGGACTGCTAAAACAAACCAGTTATTCCCACAACAGATATCCCACTCTGGAAAGAGCGTGGTAATTTATGCTTGACAATACAAAGTTAAATGCATGCATTCTTCAGGTCTCTACCAGATAAACTGAGAGGCTGTCATTCCTTTTCCGGTTACTGAGCTTTAATCTGTCTGGTAAAACCCCGTTCTTCTAATACAAAAGTCTGATCCAATGGGAGGCGTTGCTCAATGGAGAGAGAGTCTCTGAACAAGCTGGGTGCTGTGGCCCTAGTGAGGTCTGGCGGAGCTAACTGCTCTCTGGGCACATCTCCCTGTGCTGCCGCTGGAAAGCCCTCCCCAGGGCCCAGCCAGTTTGCTGTTCCTGCTGCGCCGCCGGAATCTAGCAAACTTCCACCTCTGAACACGCGGAAATATTTTAGTTCCTTAACTACAAGATGCTTGCTCCATTCTTCTGCGAGGTCATTTACCCCGATTCCAGCTCGGCATTAAATGTTTTTTAGATTTGGGCGTATCTAAGCATTAGGGAAACAGAACCAGAATCCATTTGGACTGTGAGTACGCGGAGGGAGCTGATCCCTGGAAAAGGAGCTGTACTAAAGCTAGTAGGACATGCTTGTCAGGCTAAAGACATTGCTGGAATAGTGATGACTTCGATATGAACAAGGTGTTCGTCCAGATTAATAGTTTTTCCTATCAGAATTATTATAAACTGCCTCGAAGACGTGAAGCACAGAATTACGATAGTTAGACCCAGGGGTTTTTTACCCAAATTCAAGGGAGTGTCAGGTTTGGGGTTTCAGCTAACATCACAGCATCGTGCGCTGTAGCTGGAAAAGTGGCGCTGGGCTTTGATTCTTGATGTCGGCAGCATCTTTGGGTACCATAGTCTGAGTGGTTTGGTCTTCTGTAAATGGTTGTGACTTCGCTCTCTATGCTGCATAACTTGATTTAAAATGCATTTTAAAGATTCCCATAAAAAACTTGCAAAGGTCAGACTAAATGTCAGTCAAATGTGAGGCAGCTTCAGGTATTCTGCAGTCCACCTTGAAGCCTGCTGTCACGGCTCAGGAATGCCATGAAACCAGGAGCAATGGTGTCTGTTTAGTGTGCTGCACTGCTACTTTGAGCAAGGAAACCGAGTAGCTGAAAACTAAGTAGTTATCTAATATTTTTAATCTTAAAAATCAGAAAGGAAAGATGATGAAAAGAACTGACTGAACAACATTGTATTTATTCCTGCAAAGATGAATGAACAGAGTGCTCCTGTTCCTTTCGGCACATTCTGATGAGATCTCAGAGAACTCGTTGCTGGTTCAGGTTTGTGTATCTTGGGGAAAAAAGGTATGACATTGGAGTTTCAAAGTCATGTTATGTTCATAAAACAAAGTGCCTTTTCTGGTAATAGGTGTTACTCCAATTCCAGGACTACAGTGCTGGAGCTGAAATTACGTATGTTACAAACACAATTCGTAGTAAATTTATGTGGGGCCCATCAGCAGCTCTGAAAGTGGCTTTTGATTTCTATGAATCTAGAACCAAGAGATTTTGGTGAGTTTGAAACTTAGAAAATTGTTAACATAAACACAAAGTAATAATATGAAAATTATCTAAACTTCTGCAAAAATACAACTGTCTATGTTTTTGGACATATCGCAGTCTGCCTTTGTATTTAGTTCATATTATTTATTCTTTTACATATCCTTTACTTATAGGTGGTATCTTGTTTGTTGATTTTACTTTGAACTATTGGGGGAAGGGGCCTGTGCTGAATCCATTTGAGGAGAACAGGCTAGTGCCTGCCGCTCGGTGTGTCTGGAGCCCCGGTCCTGCCGCCTTGGCAGTGTGTGCGGCAGCAGCTTCCCTCCCCTGCTACCCTTGCCGGCTCCAGGTAGGCTTCTCCTACGGCTGAGCTGCAGGAGCGCGCCCCGGAACAGCCACGGGAAAACTTCTACAAAGTGGCAAAACAAGAACTCTTAAACGTAAATGTTGTAACTGCATCTCCTCAGCACAGAAATGGAAAGGGTTTTTGTGACACAGAACTGTCGTTATGAGTAAACTGGGTTCAATAATTACTAATAATTATACTAATAATAAGGCTAATAATATGAACGTGAGCAAATGGAAGCAGAGCAGAGGCGATGTATTAAGGCAGACGGTACATCATTCCTGGATTATCTATGCTTCATACTTCTCTAACACCTTCTGGCAGTTGGAAGCAATGAAACACCTTGCTGCTTACAGTAACACATACTCAGAAATTTTCTATGATGGCTCAAAGAAACTAGAAGCTAAAACAATCTTCTGAAGGGGTGGAGGGAAGGGACCCTTTCTGCGCGTGCGAGATCTCTATGGGAAAGAAACCAAGCCGGGCCATTGCATGACAGCTGTGCGTTACTGTTATCGTCGAGGTTCATTTGATCTTTTCTATTTTTCTCTTCCATTGGCATTTAAAAAATCTCTATTGAAACTGAAACTTGAGAAATATAACTAATTTCAAAGTTTAATCGAGAGCTTATTGAAGTGAACGTTCTAATTTTAGTAGATTTTGCATCAGTCGTTTGGGATACCGCTTTTCTCATAGAGCCATATAGCTTTTGGGAGCAGCATACACACATTTCTCTGCATACTAGAGAGGCCTAAATGTTACTCTCAAATAGAGAAAGAAGCAGCGTCAGCTTGGTTTGTACCGAATTCAGTGTGCGTGAATCGCTTCGTAAGAAAACAGATTCGTTACGTTGTTACGGTGTCACATACCTGGCAGAAATCGAGGGATGTTTGGGTGTGGGTGGTTTTTTGATTTGGGTTTTTTTGGTTGGTTTTTGGCTTTTTTGTTTTTTGTTTTATTTTTAATGCGTATGCAATGTACCTAAAAGATAACGTGGCTTTCAAAATGCCTGGCTTGTAGCATCTTGGACTGCTCCAGACATGGCAGGGCCTGGAAGAGCTCTAAGCACTTGGTAGCCTTGTGGCAGGAACACGCACACAGACACACCCGCAGTTCACAGGCACAGCAGCCTCGTGTCCTGCCACGCTGGACCTTCCATGACAAATGCTCCTTCCATGACAAATGCTCCTTCCATGACAAATGCTCCTTCCATGACAAATGCTCCTTCCATGACAAACGCCCTTCTCCTAATTCGGTGTACAGGTCGCAACCACATTTTTCCATAATGACTGTGACATGCAGAGGACGTGAGTCAGCAAGGCCCTAAGGCACGTGCCTCACTGCTCACACATTTGTTCTCGCTGGTGTGAAAGGAGCTACAAAGCAGCTGAGCAGAGGTGAATCCTTGCCTGTGTAAAGCCAGCACTGTGGTTGAAACCCTTGAATTGAAGCCTGATACAGCCCAAGAACTGTGTTCCTTTATGAACTTGTTTTATCAGCATTTTCAAGGGAAAAAATTAAACCAAGCAGACTTCCTTTAGGTTCACTTGGTGACTACAGGAAATGGTTGCCTCAGGGTAACAGAATCCAGCTCCTCTTTTTTCCGCATCCTCTGGGAGCTCCAGCAGCCGGGCCCAAGGCAGGGCAGCGGGCGGAAGGCCTGGCAGCCCCAGGGCTCCCTCTTCCCTGCCCAGCGCCAGGGGCAGTTTGTCCCACGGCTTTGTCACCTGGGAAGTCTCTTCCTGCCAGTGACAATGTGTGTGTTTTGGGTGTCTGGGCGAAGAAGAAAGCTGTTTCGCTCGCATCTGGCTTGCTTGGGTTTTAGGCGCTTCAGTAACCATTCCTGCCTTGAGTTTGTGGATGCTTGGCAGTACTTCAGACTAAAGCGTATTAAATCCTATCTTCAAACACCTCAACGAAGTAGTATTGCTATAGGTACCTCAAAATTATGTACAACAGTTTTTAAACCTTTTTTAAAGACCAAAGTTGAAAGTTCTCTGAAAAAGCTCTGGCGGCCAGCTTTTTAGTGGAAGGTTTCTGGTGTCTGCTTTTGTTCCTCTTAGAATGTGACAAAGTGAAACTGAACGAAAGCGTTTTTTGCCTCCTGGTGAACTTACATCAACAACATGCTTTTTTCCGAAAACAGAGAGAGTTTCAAGACCGTACAAATATTATTGTAAAGTTTTAATCCTCTGAAAATCAAGTCGGGCTATAAAGCAAGCGAAGCCCGTTGAGGAGAGGCTGTTTCCGCCCGGGCGTTAAGCTCAGCTCAGAACGAAATGCCGTTCTGGTGTGTGGCACTGGGCGGGCTTCAGATAGCCCAGTGCCCTCAAGGAGCTTCTTCCTGGACGATGCTGAGGAGGACTGTTTTAAAACCTGATTCTGTGAAGATTATTCCTTATTGGTATGTCAGGAACAGAATACCTGTGTGTCCTCTGTCCTCTGCATCTCCAGGGCAGGGCTGTCTGAGCGAGCTGCTGTGCAGTAACAGGCAGCGGTCAGCGGCTGCAGGGCCCTGCGATGAGGAGAGGGACCGGGCAGCGAGGAGAGGCAGATAGCTGGAGTTTTACGGCTGAGCCCGTATCAGCGACAGATTTGGTTTTCTTTTCGATTCCTCCGTACCTGTCACTGTTCAGTGACAATTGCGGCTTGGCAAATGCTGTCACAGAGGAACCAGCAGCACTAGTTCAAGTACGATGTTTCCCGACCTTCAAAAAAAACCCCTCAGATGACAATTTAGTCATGTTCTAATACCGACGTGGCTTTTCTGGAGCTGCATTGGTAACAGCAGTGGGAGGAACTGGAGGAGGGAATACTGTTTCAGAGGGAGAAATCTATTTTAGAGCATCTCCTAGATAGAATGTGTTTGGTTCTGTAGCGTTCCAAGGCCGTGGTCTGTTGTGGACATGACTGTCCTTATCATGCACACACCTCACCATCAGCACAGACAACCAATGCGTATTTTTTCTTCCATCATTAAAGAGAGAGACCGGGGGGACGGACCAAAACGCCAAACAAAATGCCCACACACAACCAGGAGCCTGCTGTCAATCATTTCTCCTACTCTTCTGTAGGTCTTCTTGCATGGTCTATGACACCAAGATATTTTGGTGTCATAGACCATATAACAAAAAAAAGTCCAGTTTCATCCACCCATGAGGCCTGCCCCAGCACAGGTCGTTGAACATGGAAGCAGTACGCTGCTCTGCTTTGCTCTACCAAAGGAGCAGACAAGTTACCACTTCCATTGGCAAACATTTTCCACCTGCCTCCCAGGTGAGGTTCTGCTGAAGTATACCCTGCCAGAGAAGGACATGGCCATGCTGTCCCCAGAAGGAGCAAAATTGCTGGCCTGATTTCCTGCGACTGGAAACCCGAATGTCTGTGTCTCTGGGGCCTCTGCACAGATGAGACCGCAAGTCTGAGTCATGTTGGGAAAAAGAAAGTGGGCTTCTTTGGCTAAGGTTCTTGAAAACAGAAAGTATTGCTTTATGCAGACTGAGTCAATTCTGAAAAGGTTTCCGTGGCCAAGGTATTGTCACTAGACGTGTCAGACTTTTGGAAAGCAGGCTTTCCGAGGACCAGACAGAGCAGAGTGGTGTGTTGTCCTCACTTCGATGGCGTTATAAGCCAAATAGCTGGTGACCTTGCTGGTGGCTCCAGTGAAAGGGCTGAACGTGAGCCAGAGCAAGACAGAAAGCTGTGGGATACCAGGGGAAGACAGAATTGCTCTGGGTGCAATGGCAATTCCATCTGCCTCTGCCAAATCCTCAAAGGCTCCTTACTTCCTCCCCACTCAGCTTTCTGAATGATTGCCGATCAGCTTACATTAGCGTGAAGACCGACTCTCTGCCTTTTGCCCTCAGGAGATCATTGACTTTCCAGACGAATGCAGTTTCTGTGCTGTTCTGCAGTGCATCACAAGTGGTATTTAAAAAAATAAATGGAAAAAGTTTCAGTAATTCTGATCCACCCCACCCTCCCCTTCAAAAATTGCTTCACTCTGCATTAAGGTTTTGAATTACAATTAAAACTCTCAGCAATAACCTCTAAACACCAGCCTTCTGCTGCTCACTGTTTGCAGGGGCTTGTACGCTGCGCACATCTCGGCGCTCAGCAGCCGAAAGCTTTGTGCAGCAAGTTGAAGTGTCCTCCTATGAAAACAGCAGCTCTGGTTTGAGAACTAGAGCACTACCATAATATTGTTTTTACTAGCTCAAGGTTCAATTTCCATATAACAATAAATAAAAAAAAGCCCTGTTCAGTAGTTTAAAAAAGAAACTGCATGGATAGCAACTATTCCTGTTGAGGGAAGTGAGTATAGGCCACGCAGGCTCTCCCTCCTGTAAATGAGGAAGAGGAGCGAAATGAAAAGAGTCAGAGGCTGCTGTCCTGAATGATGAAGCAGACACTCGGCGTCGCGTAAGTGGGCTGATCCGTTCTGCGCAGCGTGCGTGCCGCTCCGGGACCGGGGTGCGGGCAGGAGGGCCTGGGGCGGCGTGGCTGGCACCTCGTTTTCTCATCCACTGCCGCTCAGAAGCTGCGTAATCAGGTCTGGGTTTGTCTCATTAGTGATAGCTATGATACTGTTGGTGTGTTTGAGATAACGGGGCCAAAATTTGTATACCTTTACTTGAGGATAAGAAGCGTAGATTACATTAAAACCAAAGCCCCCTTAGACAAACAGCAGTGCATTCTTGTCCGTCTTAGGCTGCGAATTTGGCACGCCCTGTAATATAAATAATGTTATCCCAGAATCATACTGTCCAAACTAAGTCCTCCTCGGTCATTTGAGATAAGCTTCAGTAAAGCTCCGTGAGCTGGTTTGGGGATGAGAATTTCCCAGAACCTGGCCCCTGCTTCACGTGGGAATTTGTCAGTGAGCCAGCCCAGCTCAGGTACATGTGAGCCACAGAGCCCCAAGCAGTCTCTTTGCAAGTAGCTGCCTTGCCTAAAATATTCTCGTTCCAAGCTTCCTTGCAAATTATTAGCAAGCATTGACTTTAGTTTCAGCTTCTATTTAGTTTTAAGAAACAATGTCTTGAAGCTCCTCTGTTAAATTTCCTTCTTTTCTTCATATATATAGATTTGCCAAAGGATATTATGTTGTGCTTCAGAAGCTTATTCTCTGAATTTTAGTGAACTGGAAATTTGATAGATTGCAGGCTTTTGAACTTGTGATTTCACTTGCACTTAATCCAGTGGATTTGTCTCTCATTTATTTAACACTGAATTAATAGAAAAGTGGTTCTGAAAATGTGAATGAAGTCACAGTGTTTACCCATTTACAAGAACTTTATACTAAACTATTGGGGAAAAAACAGAGAAAGGTGATTCTCTGAAGTAAGCACCGTTCAGAGTAAGGCTAGGATTCAAATAACTGTGTTAAAGTACTAGGTTTAGGTAGCTGCGTAAGCGGTCTGATAACCAAAAGGCACTCACTTCAATATATGAAGAGGGTGAAGCACCTTCATGGGTGATTATTTGCTGCTTCTAAAAAAGCTCAGCAGCAACTTATACTGAAAAGCTATTCAGTAGTTACACCGATGCAGTCTTCGTGTGTTTAGAGAAAGCCACCCGTTGGGAGCAGTTCCAAAAGCAGACACATTTACTGAGAGATGGCATGATGATTAAATGGAAAATAAGGATCAGTTCAGTCCCAAGACTTTTGCCCCCAACTGTCCAAAGGGCAGTAGTATTTGTTTTCTTTTTCAGTTAATTTTCAGCCTTGAAGTACATCACTGTATGCTTGTGGAGCATTTTGGTGTGGATTCAGTAATGTTAACTGTTGTAAGGAATGGCTGTCGCTGTTCAGCTTTTTATTTTCAGTATCCTTGGGATGCACTGCTTTACCAGCAAGAGGCAGGAACTCAAACTCGTATGTTTTTCTTGGAGAACTCCACAGGAATTCACTAGAGCTATCACAGAAGCTCATCAGAGTTTACCCTTTGTGTATCCAGGAATGAATTTTTATTTATTTTTATAAAGTAAGAGTTAAGGGATAAGATAAGGGAAGGTTATCTGAGAGGGGTGGAAAGACGACGTAAATAGTGTGAGTGAAATCAATCCTTCTGAGACACAAATTTTTCTTTTTTTTTTTTCCTCTTCCCAATTTCAGTGTTGTCAAAACTGGCATGAAGTTTGTCTCAAACTGCTTTGCTTCCCCCGAGTCTGACAGCCCGCTAGTTATCTTAGCAACGTTGGTCCAACTCAACCATTACAGAAGCGGCTTTATTTTCTCTCTGCTTGTTTACTGGCGTTCTCGCCCTCGAGTCTCCTCACTCCACACTCATCACCTGACATGTCAGCAAAGACACACGACCACAGCCCCTCTTCCGCAAGCGGGCTCCCCTAAGGACACTCTTCAAAACTTCGCTTCCTTTCCTAACGGATAATGGGATTTATTCATCCCTGTGTTACGCTGTCCTGCTGCTGCTATAGCTTGCTCTCAGTGGAGCTGCTACTGGCTTACAGCAGTAGGCATCAAGTGAGGTTGCCAAGTCATGCAGCTGAAAAACAGAGGCGAAACAGGCTCCCCGTTCCTCTGCCTCTCTTCCCAGCGTCTGGCTGGGCAGCACCCACATGGCCTTGGCCCTCTGTGTAATTTCCCTGCCATTCATCACTGATTTTCACATCTCTTATCACTTAGGCCATATTCTATGCTATGCTTTATCTTTTAGCCTATCTGCTGAAGTTTGCTCTCTTTGTCGTAGCTGTTCATGCTTAAATTCACACTCCTACTTGTGTTATTAAAACCGTAATTACCATCCCACTGTGCAAAGCATTTTGGGGCAGCAACATGGAAAATAGAGCCGCAGCACCTGGTGGCATTGTCAAATGGTTGTAGTTAAGGATTTGGAAATAGGGATGTTTCCTAATGTCAATCATACTCCCCCGGTGCCTCGTTATTTCTTTTTTGTAGAAACAGGATTTTAACAGGCGTTTACACCATGGAATACAGGTGGAATAAAAAAGTGTAAATTGTGGGGGGAAAACCCCAACAACTTCAGTACATGCCAACATTGCAAAGTCAAGATCACGTACTTTTAACGTTGATGGCACCCTGAAGGCCAGCATCCTACTGCTCCCTCAAATTCCCATTTGTGTAATTACCAGGCACGGAAGGTTAAGCACAGCTAAGCTTAAGCTAACTCTTTCCCTAAACGGTGGGCCAGTCATCAATAATTTTGATTGTAAAGAAATAATTTGATGTAAAGAGAAGCAAGCAAAACACCCGTATCATAATTTGCTTTATTTCTGCAAACAATACCTTTGTTTTCCCTGCCAGTGCACGCTCTTGTCTCCTGCCCTCTCTGTAGATGTCCCTCCAAGGCTTCGGATCTGTGATAAAGAAGGGATGAGGCTGTGCAACGTCCTTGCCCATTCACTCAAGCTTCAGTCACTGAAGCGTGTCTAGGTTATCTATAAAGACTGCCAATAGCCAAACTACTAGTGGTTAAAAATTGGCGGGGACTGACAGGAGAGGTACTGTCCTCCATTTTCTTAGTTTAATCTGCTCGCTGGTTCTTTCAAATAATGGCAGGGACAGTATCATGAAATTTTTCCGTTCTGTTGGAGAAGAGGGCGTAAAACAAGTTCCTCAGCATGTAAAGAGATTACATTAAAGTCAATATTTCCTCTTCGGCAAGTTGGGTCAGTTTTGGAATCGATCCAGCTTGCTTTCAGAAGTGTAAGCCTTCAGAGGAATTTTCTGTTTACCCCACCCAGCCAGCTAGCACAGCTTGGCTTAAGGCTTTGAACCCTGCCTGGCTCCAGCAGAGAATATCCCATCTTTACTGATACAGGGCTCTTCTATGAACATGACCAAAAGTTCTTTGTGCTCAGCCACCTCACCCGCGTCGTGTGCTGAAGGAGGCAGCTGACCGCCCTTTCCTTCCCGTCTTTTCCTCTGGTGCAGAGATGAGATCTTTCTGCACCCAGCACCTACAGAAAAGGTGCTGCAGGCAAACAGGTGCTTTCAACAGGCAGGAAGGAAGAGGGAAACATAAATAAACCCGAGTCTGTGAGAGAGGAAGAAGGCTGTGACACACTGTCCTTGTTTTCTAATATTTCCACTTTGAGTCTTACCCCAAGCCTGCTACTAGCAAATCCCCCGTGTCTCGGATCCAGTGAAGGGGCTCTGGGATGCTTTAGGCAGTAGGACTGGCAAGTGGTGTTTGAAACAAATAATAACAAAACAAAGGGAGAGTCGTTTCATAAAGTTTTCCCAGGGAGAGTTTTCCTGTGGATAAGCTGTACCAGTGTTTGCTAGCTTTGCAAAATTAACCAAAGGTCTGCGAGTCATACTGGCTTTTTTCCATATTGCAGAGAAAAGCTTTGTATGAAGCAAATATTTCAGTTGTTGCTGCAGCATCACGCCCTTTTGCTTATGTCCTTTGATGTTTGTGTAACCTTAAGTCTACAGCCAATGGAAAAGGTTCTAAGTTTTTTTTTCACTAAAAATGTCAGCTTGTGTTTAAAAACAAAACCAAAAAGCCTAGCCCTTCCCCACAAAGAGACCGACTCAATAACTTCCAGAATGAAAATCTTTAAATCCTATGTCTTGTTTTGGCGAGTTTGAAAAAAAAATAAGCTTCTGTTTAAACTAATTTCCTGTTAATATTTACACTAGTACCATATTTAAAATCATGCAGACTGTGTCATTGACAGCAGTACTTCTGCTTCTAAGCCTGCACATACACCCATGCATGTATGCATACTGTCCGAAGAGGGGAGTATGTACATGTTGTTGTAAGAGAAGAAGGCTAAGAATTGTTTTTAAAAGGAAAAAACAAAACCAAACAAAATCCCAACAAATAAACAAACAAAAGCTTGGATGGATTTCCCTTTTTGTCCCATTTTATGAGTAAAGAAACTTTCAAATTATACTTTCTAGTTGATGCAAAACTAGCCAGATCTACTTTCAATTATCATTGGAATTTATACAGTTGAAACCAATTGGAACTAACTAAACACATCTGCCAAGCAAAGGCTTAAACAAGATCACCCAGTTGAGCAGGAATGTGAAAAAAGCATATATAGTCTCTACTAAAAGCACCACTTTTACATACAGCCTGGGAGTTAAAAAAACCTGGGCTTTAAATTCATTGCAAACAAGCCAAGAAGTCCTGAGGCAGTGAACCTTCCAGAGGACACCACTGCCTGTTTCCAAGCGTGAGCTTTAATCACAGAATCGCTACTCGCCTGTAGTGATACTTAAGCTCAGCCTGATGCCTGAACACCTTCACTTAGGGCCTTTCCGTCAGCAAAGGCTTTGCTGCTGCAGCACCCGATCTCAGCGCCCGCTTCCACAGCCTGGGAACGAGCGCGTATCAGACCTCTCGGCCAGAGAGTGACGGTACAAGTAAATTGGCACGATACAACTAGCCACGTATGGTTATACAGTTAAGTACATCAGTAAATGAAAAGCAGAAGAGACAACTGTCAACAGGTCGTAGTCAGAGATCTAAAAAAATTATGTCATGAAAGAAAATGTCTTCTATGGGATTTCCTGATATTTCACTCCAGCCGCTCTTGTTAGTGCACTCTGGAGCAAAGCCTCCTGTAGTAAAGCTCTTTCACTCCTGAGGAATTTGGCAACATCTCTCCTCTTGGCAAGTTGGCACTGACAGTAGCTGTGCCCTGTTAGCCATTCTCTGCCTCCTCAAGGCTAATTCTGCCACTTGCAACCTCCATTCGTCCCTTTAGCAAGCTGAGTAATACTTGTTGTCCATTGTCAAACAAGAAATGGCATTTCTGGCTGTGATTCAGGCTCTTAGAATGAATGAAAGGCAAGGACAGAAGCTAGAAAAATGTTTTAAAGAACAGGAAAGAAAATATACATGTCAGATATACACCACAAGCCTAGCTATGCTGGCATTCAGACTGCCCTAAATTCTAATTAAACCTTTGAGCAGGTTGATTTCAAGTAAAGGAGGAAGTTGATGTTTCAAGGCATCGTCTTGGCTGCTTCTTGAGACATCAGTATTTCAAAAGTAAGAAAATTAAGTTGCATTCTTCAGCCAAAAATCTGGATTTGCCAAGTGGTTTGTGCTTTAGGGGGTAAATTAATAGCGAGGAAAAACTTGCTTGTAAACAAACTGCTTCTGTGTACAGGTATGTATGCCAGCCTCCTGTCCCCCACGTCCAGTTGGGTCGTGACAAGGGAGGACAGGAAGAGGGATCAGCGTGCGAGGTCTGTCCAGCTCTGTCCAGCCTCACAGGCCTTCAGGCCTGCATCTCGCAGCTGGAGCGTGACGCTGTGTCCTGTCTCCTCCCTCATCACCTTCTGTGCCAGCAGAGCCAGCTGGCCCAGGCGCGGCTCCGCTGACCAAACGCTCCCCGGGCTACTGGGAGGAAGTCGCTGTACTGGAGCTGGAGACGCGCCTCTAGACAGGACCCCATCTCGAGACGAGCCCTGCCAGCGGCCACAATCTGCTTTTGCAGCATGACACCCCCAGCCCTTCTGTGTTCCCTTCCTGCGGCCCGACGTACGGGTGCGAACCGCTGAACCGCCCGGTGTTGCTCAAACAAGTGCCCTGTGAGAGCAGAGGGACCAAAAAGCCAGTTCTGTTCTGAAAGTACAGTCACTGTCGTTCTGTCTGAAGCCTGGAGAGTCCAACTGGGTTTGCTGCGTGCGTTTGTGTTTGTGCACTGGTGCACCAGGTTCCCCGCAGCAGAGCAAGCTGTCCCACGGTGGGGCACGCCTCTTGGCTGCGTGCTTTTCGTCGCAATGCCTCCTTTAATCGCTTTTGTTCTGGGCTCCTGAAGTTGAGGTACAGAAACTCGTACTTTCTTTTCTTGAAGCGTTGATTCGCAAGCAGTTCTTAAATATACAGTTAAAACTAGGGAGGAGTAACCTAACTGCGAGATACAATGTACAACTATAGGGAAAAAATTGTGGATACAAACAAGCTTTGCGAAGTATCAAGAGCAAGCCATCCGCTGACTAATCCTGAAGGTTATAGCCCACCTCAGAATACAAATGGGACCCTCTTTTCCTATCCGGCAGGGGTAGGTACCCTGCCTCGTAGCGCTGGCAGGCCTGCCAGTGCTCCCTTCTGGCTTTAAGAGACACAGGTACAAGTTAGAGCATGTAGCAGCTGGAGAGCAGGCCTGCTCCTGCACGGAGAAGCCTCCAGGACGGAGACTGGTTTATTGGGACACCTTGTTGGGGTGAATCTCTGGAAAGTGGCCGTGTAGCACCAGTACCTCCACGTTCAGGCAAAGCTGCCTTCAGAAAAGCTTCCTACCCACCTACCTGAGTTTTCTGAGTTTTCTAAATACAGTACAACTAGTACAAAATCAATCAATCCTCAAATTTTAAAGGACCTTTCTGTATTAAACATCTAAATTTCAGTCCATCCATTGTAGTGCTCTTACTGGAGTTCTTGATTTTGTTTTTTTTTCCTAAGATTTTTACATTATTTGAATTTTAGTCAGAAAAGCTGACAAACCCTGTGTGCTCTAATTTATTACCATATACAATTCACCCAGAATAAACTCTGAAGGAAGAAGATAGAAAACTTAATATTTTTTATGTCCTTTGCACTCGGTGGGTTTCTTTCCAGACCAAAGAGCAACACAGATGGGTCAGGCCTGGCGCTGAGCAGCGGGCGCTGCGCTGGGCTCTGCCGGGCAGCGGTCAGAGGCAGAGCTGCGCTTCGCGTGCGGCGCAGGAATCCGGAGACGTAAAGGACCTGCTCTGAGGCAGGAACTGCTCAAAGCGCTGTAGAAGTGACCCAGGGCAGCAGTTTGGTATGGGACCTCGTGATAATTTTAACGGTCCTTAAAACTTGGCCTGAGGAGCGGCTGTCAAATTTTTTTGACTAATATGATTGGTATTTCAGTGTTTGATCTGGTAAGGTATTTTGAAAACAATGAGGGAGGAAATGTAGATGGGTTTTTTTCCCCCCTCAAAATGAATACCAAAGAGAGAAAAAGCCGTCGAAGGAGATTTGAAATTAGAAAGTTACTAGGACGTGAAAATGATGGTAAAGAAGGGAGGAGTGGTCGGAAAAGTTCAGTAAGGATTCCGCATGGCGTGACGGAGGCCTGGTGTGCGTAGCGCACCGAGCCGGTGAGGCCGCGGGCGCAGAGCTGTTGGGTAGGCCCACGCGTCTTTCTCGTCGTCCGTTTGCTGCGGTGTCGGTGTTGTCGGGAGAAGTCACCTTATCTGGAAACGTTGGCTCTGGTTTCCTCTTGCGCTGCGGCCTCAGTTTTGTGCTAACGTGCTTTTTGGAGTCTTCTGGGTGTCAATTTTCGTTTAGTTTCTCAAGGAACGCTGATAATCCCTTACGTGTTAAAGCAGCTTGGTTGCCGAGGGCGAGCTGGCCGGCCGGCTGCGGGAGGCCGCCGGGTGGGTCAGCGCCGGGCAGGACGGGGCTGGGCCCGGCCAGGCCGGGCTCGGGGCCGAGGAGGGTCGGCTCCGTTGGGAAGGGAACCGCGTGCCGCCGCAGCGCGAGGCCGGAGGCTGGGAGACCGCAGCCCGCTGCGGGAACAGCGGTGATCTGGGGAGGAGAAACGCGGCGGCAGCTGTACGCGGATCCCTCGGAGGGAAAAACCAAATGGCCTGAAACTTGGCTGAAACGTTCCGACGATGAACAGCCCTTGGGCTGTTGTTTGCTCCTGTAAGGAACCCCCGCAGAGCCAGCTGGTTTATTTTAACACGGGATTTGCCGTGCAGGACTCCCGTATACTGCAGGTCTTGCACTGGAGTCCCAAGATGTCTACCGCTCCCCAGCGCGGTTCCAGGGAAGGTTTTATTTACGTAAGGGATCGCGTTATTTTTATTCTTTGCGCCCTATAGCTGTTCTCTAGCACTCGAAGGTATGGTGGTACCCCCCCCCCCCCCCGAAGAGGGGCCATGCCTGGCACCCCGAGGGGCAGGCCCGCTGCTCTCTCACGACAGGCCGGCGCAGCAGCCCGCTCCCGGGGCGGCAGCCAGGCCCCAGGCCCGGCCCCACCGGGCAGCGGCCGAGCCGGCTCTCCCGGCTCCGGCCCGAGCAGACGGTGGCCCCGGCGCTGCCCGCAGCCCCGCTGCCGGCCCCGGCCGCCGGAGTGACGAGCGCAGCCGCCGCGGGGAGGGGAGGGGAGCGGAGCGGAGGGGGCGTGCGGCCGGGCGGACGCGCGCTACGCCATTTTCGTAGCCCGCGGTGGAGCCGGGGAGGGGGGAGCGGGGAGGAAATGGCTCCGCATTGGGTAAAGCGGGCTGCGGGGACGCGCGGCGCGGGGGGGAGCGCGGCGGCGCTTGGCGTAGCGGGCGTTGGTGAATAGCGTAGCGGCGGCAGGAGGAGGAGGAGGAGGCGCCGCGGCGGTTTGGTACCGAGCGGAGAGGGAGATGCACACGGCACTCGAGTGAGGTAGCTATAAAACCCCATTTGTTTACATTCCCTCCCCCACAACCGGCCGGCGCCGCGGTGAGGGTGGCGGCCGGCACCGGGCCGCCGGGGGGGGAGCGGGGAGGGAGGAGGACGCGGCGGCGATCGGCGGTAACGGACACCGGGATGCGGAGCGGCGTGCGGGGGAACTCGGCGGCGCGGCCGCCTCATCACGTGGCGGCGAGACCCGCCGCCGGGCCGGGGGGCTGCGCGGGAGGGGGGGGGGGGGGGGCGCTCCCCTGAGGCGGCGGAGCACGAGGCGCGGCCCCGGCGCATCCCCCCGCCGCCGTTCCTCCTCCTCCTCCTGAGGCCACCGGGCGGCAGGTAAACCCCTCCCGGCCCCTCGCCGGGGCACCGGGACGCGGCGGCGGCCCCGGCCGGGCTGGGCGGAGAGAGGGACGGTGCGGGGGAAGCGGGGCGCCGGTGGGGGGGGGATTCCCGCCGCGGGCGGGGCCGCGCGGGCCCGGTGTGCTCCCGCTTCCCCCCCACGCCCTTCCTGCGGGGCCGCGGTGCTGGCGGGGGGCTCGCCCGCTCCCCCACCCGCGCAGGGCCCTGGCTGGTCGGGGCGGCGCGGCCGGGCCCTGCGTGGCGTGGAGTCCCGCGGGAGCGGCCGCGCAGAGTGCGCGCCGGCGGTAGCCCGCGCGGAGGCTTGGCCGGAGGTGAGGGAGGGTCCGGAGGTGCCCATCGCCGCTGAAGGGAGTTGAATTGCTGCTGTCGAACGTTCCCTGCTGCCTGTGCCGCATCCTTCGGAAACGTGCGCCTGGCGTTGAAACTTTGGAATAAAATTGCTCGTTAAAATCTTTAGCTATCTTTGTCTTTTTTGGGGGGGCTCTGTAGAAGTGTTTATACCGGCTAGCCTTTAAACTCTTGCTTCTGTTAGAAATAATCCTGGTTTTTAGCACTCCAAACACTACGTGGCTCCAAGTAACAGTCACCTTTTTTTAATTAAGGTAGGATGTCATAGCGTGATACTGAGGGAGGCTGTGGTGCGTGAAGCCGGATACAGCACTGAGAAATGCACGCTGGGAGGCCTGGTTAGCTTGCAGAAATGTGGGAGCAATTGCCGTCTGGTTAACAAAAGTAGTTTCAGCCGTCTTCGGACTGGTACGTTCTAGTGTCCCTTTGGGTAGTAGTAATTGATACAAGGATGCAGAAATAGAAGACTGTTTCTGTACGAAGCAGGTATCCTGTGAGGTTTTAAAAATTCTGTTTGAACAGAGAAGGCCCTCAGATTTTCCTTCGCTTACGAACGTGCTTTCCATTAGATCTGTAGGGGAGTAGGTGTTCTCTGTGACTGGGGACGCATACTGCTCGACTCCGAGACTTCCTAATGGTTACTTCTTAGGCGTTAGAAGCCGATAAGGTGAGAAAGTGCCACGGTTCCCAGGAACATGGAGACCAGTGTGACTATGGAATTTCCTAACTAGATTTTTGTTCAAAAACAACTGTTACAATAGAATTGGTTGTATTGTCCTGCACTGCTTTTTTTTTGTTTGTTTGTTTTTTAAACTGCTTTCAACACTTACGTACTTCTGAGGAAAAAACTATGCAGCCGTGCAGTCTATTTCTGAAAGAAAACAGGGCCTGTATATATGCTGTGAATTAATTGTGTGTGTTTTATGAGACGGATGGTGCCAGTTCCATCTGGGGATGTGCCTCGGTGTCCACGGGAGGTGGATGTGGAAGGGTTGTGCACAATGGCGAATCTGGAACAGGCAACATGAAAGCAGATTCTGCCTACATAAAAATTCTCCAAAACAATGAGGTTTGTTTTAATTAATACTCCTTGCTTTCATGTTGGCTTAGATAAAAACCAGTTACTAAGTTTGGAGTATGTATCCAAACAGTCATAAAATGTGCAATTACAGAAAAGTGGTTTAAAATGGTGCAGATGTGCTCACAGGCTTAGCTGTCTTCACATTTGTTTCTCCCATTACAAAAAACCTGCTCCACTGAAGTTGGACCATCAGGGCAATTCAGGCGTGTTCAGAAAGTTGACATGAAAAAGCACAGATCCTGGTGCTGACCTTCAGCTACTCCTTTGCTTGGAGATACTTCATTTAATTAGTCACCTCAAACTGAGATTTATGTGACATGTAACGATATCCATCTTCTAGAGTTACATGGTGAAAAGTCAGCTGGAGAGTATTAGGCCTTGTATGTTAATAAACTGTTCCTTTTGGATATTCAGTGGGAAACCTTAGTAAGATACATACGTTTTGTGTAGTTTGACTTAAGTAAGATAAATGTATGCACGTGGCAAAACTAATGTATCCAACGTGGCACAGGTTTTCTTTGTGGTCTGCACTAGGTCGAGCAGCTGTGGTTTAGATACTTCCATTCATAGCATGTTTTCTGCAAAGCAATGGCTGATTCAAGTAGGAAGAAACTCGAAGTGGTGCCCAACTCACACGGACCTCGAGCTTGGGTGTACACAGACCCGAAGGAAGCGTGTTTGGACTTGTTTGCTGTGGCTGTCCGGTTTTAGTCGTTTGATCATGATGGTGCCTATTGTAATGACTGTTATTCCTGTCCCTGCCACAGTTTTTACAGAAGTGGAAGTTTATTTTGAACATATGATGGGCACTGGATAAATCAGTCTGGATTTGGAAACAGTTACGTGTTTTCATCAGATGGAATTACCGAATTAAAATTACACAAGCTACTTAAAAGCGAAGCTCCGTGAAAGTTTTCCTGTAAGTTAAGATTTGGTCCGTAACCGTGGTGACACGTAGTGGAAAGATTGTGGCATCTTTACAAACTATTTTACAGAATTGGGGATGGACAGACGTAACTGCACATATCAACAATAAGAATGGTATCGGAACAAGAAAACCTCATTCCATTTTCTTCACAGTTGGACTGTCAGCTGTCAGAACGTTTGCTGTTTTCTAGCGTGTTACTTTATAGCGTGTTTTCAGAATTGTTGGATTAATGTATCCTGACTTTT
The DNA here is from genome assembly GCF_030867145.1 of Opisthocomus hoazin. NCBI lineage: Eukaryota > Metazoa > Chordata > Aves > Opisthocomiformes > Opisthocomidae > Opisthocomus > Opisthocomus hoazin. The sequence goes on from NC_134422.1 coordinate 43,249,986, forward strand.
TCCTTAACGCGTTTAGAAACGTCAGTAGAAGTTTCAAAGAAGGAAAGCTTAATGGCAGTTGTTCTGTTCCTGGTGCAGGTATGCTTTTCACAGAACTGAGCTTTCGGTGCAGGGAGAGCTCTGCGAATGCTGAGAATGTGTGCCTTTCGGGGAGCAATTCCTGTCTCCTGATGGGAGGAAAGTCAGTGCAGCTTCCTGGTTTTCTGTGGGAGTCCAACTTCATTTAGAGAGCAGTTATTTAAAACAATTCTATCCTATGAAAACGATCTCGGGGCGTGGGCTACTGGCGTTATCTTAAATGAGAACTGGTAATTTTAGCTTGGTGATAAAGGCCTGAAGTAACACCTGATGCAGAAAGAATTTAGATTGGGTTTAGGTCATTCTTAAATTGCAGCTGAGATATTACTTGAAACACACCTAATAAAGTCTGCTAAGGAAATGTGCACCAGTTAGGTAAAGCTAATAAAAAACAAGTGTGGGGTTTTTAAGTTTCAAAAAGTGATTGAAATGCTGGGAACCATGTCCTGCCTACATTGTAACCTCCTAAAGGACGGAAAGGTATGCGCTGCATCCGTCCACCTATTCAAAATATTTTGTGTGCTATCACATTAGTGCGATTTCTCCAGGTTTTTTGGTGTCATGGAAATCTGGGGGGTACAGAAGTTTAAAAATAGTGGTTTGAAGTCACTTGTGTTTTGTTACCTCGTGGTAATCCAAACACTGTACAGGTTTTAATACCCAAAAAGCTGGAAGCCAGCATGAAAGACTGGGAAGATGACGGTTTCCTGAGGTCAGTCTGAAAAGCTGATGAGAAGAAGGGACGTTGAAATGATTCATAGGGCGTTGTGCCCGTGCTGGGGGACACGGTTCACTACACTGGAAACGTTCTCATCTTCTGGGTATCACGTTGTGCTGCCTCGTATTCCCTCTTTCCGTTTTCTGACTTCTTTGTCGCTGCAGAGGAGGAGTGACTCAGCTGTTGTCTGTTCTCTCTTGGCTTTTGATGACCTAGGAGCTTCCTTCTCATCCGACTGTCGCCTTTTCTCTAGCGTGGTGCTTTCCAAAGCGGTGGGATGAGAGTGAAGGAAACCCGCTGGTTTCACTAATGCAGAATTAGATCGCTACTAAAACGGGTGGCCCATTACAGAGTTCAGACTGCGGTGTCTGGAGAGCCAGAATGTGGGTATGTTTGTCTGTGACTGCTGCTCTGTGGACAGCACGAACAGAGGAAGAAATACTGCTGAACAGATCTTGAACATCACTAAAATGAACCGAGCAAGCTGTGGGTCAGTTTGCTTGTGCTTACTAGAAGTTTTTGGCAGTGAAAATTAATAAAATTCATCTCCAGGCTTGGTTTGGGGGGTTTTGTTTGGGTTTGTTTTTTTGTTTTGGGCTGGTTGGTTTGTTTGTTTTTGAAGAGCAGTCCTAAGAGAAATCTCCTTTTCACTTGTGAGGAATAGATCTGTAGTCTTATGATGAAGTTTGCTATAGAAACCTCCCCTGCTTTTTCTTCTGTATTGACAGTTGCATCATCTCAGTATTCAACAAAGTATCAAGCGTGTACAAAATGTGGGCTGTTAACTGGGGAGCAGTTAGCGCTCTGCAGCTTCTGAACTGCGCAGAGGTGCAGAAAAGGGTGTTCTGTAAGCAGTCGGTTTGGTGCTGCGGTCCCAGAGAGACTTTCTTTGGTAGAATTGAGATGAAGGCTGCATAATCCTGGAAGTTCACGAATAGCTATGGTCATGTCTGAAACTCATTAATCAAGTGAAGGCCGGTAAAAGTGTTCCTGGGGTTTGTCTTTTTGTAAGATAAAATGCGTCTGTGAGAGAAAAAGCGCTGCAGATTAAGAATGTGCGAAGGAACTTTTACGCAAGATTTGGATAACATTACAAATACACTCCTCAAAGGAGATTTGGTGCAGTGTTTCTGCATGTGGATTACAAACGCTTTAGAAATAGTTTCCAATCACAGCTCCTCGTTAAAGATGACTGTAATAAAATGTGAATTCCAGATAGGTGCTGTCATGCAGATTATAAAGATAGATATCTCAAGATTATCTGACTTGTACTGCATTCATAAAGTGATCTTTGTGCATTTTTATTACAGCTGCATTTTTATGACTGCATTGTGCTGATTATTAGTGGACAAAAATAGTACCTGGAATTCTGAAGGAGAGGTGGAAATGCTAATTGATTTACAGCTGGTGATTGGGTATCTATACATAGTTCCTCTTTTAACCAAGCTACTTGCTGGTGGTGGCATGCAGCCACGCTTAGGGTGGAGTATCAAACCAAAACAAAGGAAAAACACGTGTAATCTCTAAGGTAGTCTCCTCGAATAGGTGTTGCTCCATGTGATTCTGGACGTGGACTTTCTTGAAGTAGTGTTTGTCTCTTTGCTAATATTGGGAGGCATTTTAGGTGGGACTGAGTACCACTGTGTCCCAGGATGACTGGGTCTAAGGTTGTCCATGACAGTAACCATATGTCATTTGTAAAACTGAAAGCTGAGTTTAACTCGCCTTGCAAAATAACTAATAATGCCGCAGCTGAGTGTTTTCTATAAGGGGCAGTAGGGAGCGGGTATGCATCTAAGTCTTATTTTACCACTGTAGGCACTACACGTATACAGAACAGTCCGGAAGAGCTTCCTTACCGTCAAGTGGAATATTGTACTCTTACGTTGGAACTGATGGTTATATTACTTCTCAAGGCTCTATGCAATTTCTGCAGTCCATTCCTGTAAAGAAAGACCTCTTTTCATCAGGGCTCCACTACCTTGAGAAGTACTCTCACAAACCATGTAACGTAGGCCACATTTATTGGCTAGTTCCGATTGCAGAACAGAGAAGCATTTTATTTATTGCTGACCTGAATGTGTGTCTACAGAAGACAATATCTCGGCCTAAAAGTACAATTCGAAATTGTACTAGTTTGTATTAAAACTTAAGAAATAAACTACTTGGCTGCATTCCAAATAATGTGATAGCCTTGCATTGCTACATTTTTACGCTAAAAAACCCCATTCCCATTGATTTGATGCCTGATGATACATAAACAGGCTAGCCTTTCCGTCATTCCTGTTCTGAGCTGCGTATTGAGGCAGTTGTCTAGCGGAGGCATGGCGTTAGGTTAACAGTGCTGGAGTGGTCCAGTTGCTCTCAAGACTCGTACCATACATTCAGCAAATATACAGTAGCTGCAGCAGGATGTATGTACAAATTTCATTTTTTTTGTAATATGTCCATAGCTAATTTCTTAATGCTTGTAATACATTGTAGACTTTTCTTTTGTTTGCTTGGTATCGAAGAAAAACAGCCTAAATTGCCTCCCATGTAAAACTTGCTCTTTTAGGCAGTTACTGTCTTTGCGCTACAGGTAAGAGATTGAGTTTTGCAAAGTGTGTAGTCTAAATTCATGCATCTGCATCTTGCAGAGTAGGGTGCAGAGTCCCAGCAGAAGTTCAGTTTTAGTGTGTCTGGGCAAAATCTCCCGTGCTGGCTTTTGCTAACTGCCTGTGTTCAGTAGTAGGGGGAGGAACGTGAGGGTTTTATGCTGACTCTTAAAAGAATGGATTAGGATGAGATACTTTAATAAGAATGCAGCAACTATAGCAAATTACTATTACTCACTTCTGTTTTCTGTGTATCCAACTCTGTGGTTCAAATTAATTGCAGTAAACAGTAATGCTAGGCGATGTAAAAATACTTTTGCTGTCTTTGAAGACAGTACTTTGTCTCGTATTCCCCATAGAAACTGCTGTTTTGTCAGTGCTGAGTGGCTGCATTTGTCTAATGAAAGACAGTATTAATATGGTACTTGTTAGCCTCTGATGCATAGGAACACGTAACTGTGGTATCGTTTAAGCCAAGAAACCCTTAAAAAAATGTATGGTTTTACTATTTTAATGGGGGTTTTTGTTAAAATTGGACTGTGGACAAATCAAGGTGGTGGTTTGGAATATGACAATGTACTATTAGAATGTTCCTGTACTTGCAGGGTGGTGGACACAGGGGACTACATAGACGTAATGATATTGTTAAGATTTCAGGTTTAGCCCATTGGTATTTTTAACCTGATTGGCTAAGACGACCTCTCTGCTTGCATTTTAGAGTAAGGCTGTAAGGATTCTGCTTCCTTTCCCCTTTTCTGTCTCTATTCTTGCAGTAAGAGTAATATTGGGTATTAAATACTACATTTTCATTCATTTGCCTCAAAGGTGTGTCCCTTCAAAGTTGCTTGAATACCTTTTTAAGAAAAGTTAGTAGTTCATGGTGAGTGATTTTTGAAGCCAGTCGGTGTTTGTGTCAGTTTGAATGGTTGCCTCAATCACCACACAGACCTGAAATGGGTAGCCATGTAGATCTTTAAGAATAATCTCGGCGAAAACAAATGAGGGCTAGGCAATGTTACGGCTTCTGTTGAGGTCTCGCTTGGAATGTGATGGAAATGTCACATTTTGGTTCAGCTGGGCATTTGCTTGGTGGATCTGCTGGTTGAAATATGTGCAGCTATTTTATGTTGCCTGTCAGACTGGTTCAGCGTTACTTCTGAATCTGCCGAGGTGTCTTTACAAACACTTTTGTCTCCCACCATTGTTGGACAGAGACAGCTTTGGGAGCCCGCTAACTCACGACGTAAGTGGTTCCAGTAGCCTGCGGTCACCCAGATTGCCTTCACACCCGCAGGGAGAGAAGGCTGTGTTCGTGCCTGAGAAGGGGAGTAGTTCTCTCGTTTGTACTCGGACAGAATGAATTTGCCAAGAAGAGTTTGAATGGCATGTTGATAGATGGCCTTATAAAATCTGTGACAGTGGTTCATTAATTAAGTCTCCTATTTAAAAGTACAGATTTGAATTAATGGTATATATTGTCAAGTGAAAAATTGGCAACCTCTGAATTCTAGAAATGGACTTTAATAATCATAATCCGCCAGGCACTAGTTTGGCATAGCACATGTGAAAGAAACGTGCCTTAGTCCCATTTCTCAAGGGACTTTTATACTTCACAGCTTTTGTAATTTTTTTTTTTTTTTTTTTAAGTGAGAGAAGTCATTGGCTTAATAGTAGACATGCACAATTCCTTTCTGGATTGTAGCTGCGGTAGAGGGTTTTTTATTGTAATAGTGCAGGCATTAAACACCTGTCAAATACCTGCCTTTAATGCCTTTTAACACAGCACAGGGATGAAATAGGTATAGTGGTTGAAGTTATAGGAAGAATAAAAATACTGCAACTGGCTTTAACACTTTATTGCAAACATTATTATAGTCTGTGTTGAAAGGAAAGTTGGAGAAACTATTCTCAAACGGCTTTCAGTAGGCAATTTGTCCACTGCTGTTTTTGCAGTGTTGTTTGAGCACATTTGGGGGTGGCCAGTTGTTCCATTTGCGCTGTAGCCAGAATACTCTGTCGGGTGCAGCCCAGCCCAGCCTGTGAGCTGGAGCTGCCACCAAAAGCGAGGTTGCTCTGTTGTGGGGGCACTGTGGTGTTTGTGCAGCTGCACAGGGAACCAGATAGGAAAAGTAATCTGTCTTGAAAATCATCTTTTTTTCTTTTTCTGGGCTGTTTTTCAGCAGAAGGCAGTTGTACAGCTGCGCAGTGAACAGATCAGCAAACAAATGTGCTGGTATACAAAAATGGGTGCGTGGGAGCGGGAATGAATGAGCGGGGCAGGGCAGGACTGCTGCTTTCAGTGCAACACCGTCTTAAAAGATTCGTTGAACATCAGCCTTAGTTCTAACAAAAGCGTTTGCTTACTTTCAGTAGAAAGATAAAGTACTAAAATGGAGGGGTAACTGGTTCTCCTTTTAAGTGTTTTATTCTTACAAGCAGTGGTATCTTAATAGGAACTAACTTGAGCAGTGGAATATTGGCACAAAATCAGACCAGCTCCATTATAAGTTTTTTTGCATTAATGGATGTTTTATGGACTACATCTAGTTTGTTTATGAGAGACTGAAAATTAATTCTTGGTAAGCAAAACTAATACTTACAGAACTTCCAGCTGTTTTGATGGTTTTGTATTCTTACGAGCTCTGAGAAGGATCCCATACTCAGCAGTTCCTTACAAGTAACTGTCCTTTTGAGGAAGGCTGGCCAGGTTTTCTTCAGAATAAAATAAATGTCCCTTTCTGGGTGAGCGAGCTAATAGGTTGCTAATGTATTAGTTTAGGATCATTTTCTAGTATGCTTGGGATTTGGCATTTCAAATACTTCACGTTTCACGTTTTTAAAAAGTTTTTGTGGTGTGCTCAGCTATGCATAAATGCTTTCTGTGCTATTTAAGTCTTATCTGGTATTAACTTGGCAAACAGGGCTTGGATCAATTGGTTAATGGTCTGTTCTTACAAAGTGCCCCTCCTACCGGGCTGTGGATGCTCAAAGGAATGAGTTTGACTGAAATCCACAAACCTGTTTCACGGACAGCGAAGAGGGAAGAAAATACAGGAGATGGGTGAGGACTGAAGTTAGAAATTGTTAACTGTAACTTTTTAGATGTGTAGCTTGTTTTCCTATTTGTATACCCAGAAGCTAATGTCAGCTTAAGACTGATAAAAATGAGTTTATTATTTAGATAAATGCTTTTATGGCTTTCTTAAAATGCCTTTCAGTAACAGCAATATGTTAATTTCATATTAATATTTTTAAAAATAATTTGTCTTACAAATGTGTGCTAGATTAATAGGACTTTATATTCTGGCATTGTTACAAACTTGAATTTTAGGAAATAAAGAGTAGGTTCGTTTGGATTTTCAGATTCCAGCCTCTTTTTGAACTGAATGTTAGTATGAAATATTGCATAATTGCTGGAGTGGAAGTGGCGGGGGGCTGCAGGCATCTCTCCTGCATGTACACTGGAGTAAATACTTACAATATAAGAAAGAATTTTAATTTCCAGGAATTGTAAGTAAAACTGTCTTTACGTAGTCAGCAACTTTCCTTCAAGAAATATTTGTCTCTCTCCAAAAAATTGCCATTTCTCCTAGAGCTATTACTCTGAGTAGTTCTTAATAGGAATGAGTGACGTAAGTGCTTAACTTTTCAGTGCTGAACAGAGAGAATATCCTAGTTTGGTAAGAATATTGCTTTGCCTTTATTTTTAACACCTTTCCTCTTTCTCTCTTGGCTGGTGTGTGTGTTTGGTATTTTTGTTTGGTGTGAAACTGCTGGTTACCCATGAAGGCTTGCTGAGGCGCTTCTGTCGCTGTGGTGTCCAAGCTGAGTAACTACTTAGAGGAGTCAAAGACATTTTTTGAAGATCTCTGCTGCAGGTAGAAAAAAAAGGGGCGGAACAGTCTTCAGATAAAGCAAGAAAAGAAAATTGAACAAAAAGGGAGAGAAACTAAAATAACTTGGGAAGGGGAGAAATCCAGTGCATTTATGTTACAAAGATTTCAGGTTATTAAAACTGTTGGGAGCAGACAGGAAAAAGGCTGGGGGCAAGACAGTTGGGCACTTAGAATATTCTAGTCAGCGCTGTACGCTAACAAAAAATGCTGTAGCATGTGGGTTGCAAACGATAAAATGATAGGTGTGACTTTCAGTTGAGTTTGAATTTTGTATGACCACATTATTTGGATCAAAGTTTGTTGTTTTAAGGAAGGCCTAACTATCAGACTAGTTTTCTAGTTTCAGTGAAGCGGTTGATGATAAATAAAGAAAAATCTTCCCCAAAATCATGTTCATATTGCAGGCTTTAAATGAAGTTTTCTCAAAAATAAAGTGCTATAAAATAAGAACAGTTGAAATAGTAGGCACTGTGGAGAAGTTTCAGGAATCCAAGGGAAATTAAGTGAAAAAGACTGTAAACAGAAAATAAAATACCAACATCAGAGGTGCATTTAGTTTAACAGATGACCACCACAGGCGGACGGTGGTTTAGCGCTGAGATACTGTTATCTATACAGAAAAGAGAACTCTCTGCTGACGTACTGCTCTGACCAGTGACCTCAAGGCTCTGGTTTAAAAACCTCGTGTGTGGCCATGCCATCAGTACTGCGTGTAGCGTGATGGGTGAGGAGGGGAGGGGGTGCGTTTGGCAGCGCTGTGGGCGATGGCCGGAGCGTCACCTGGTGTGGCAGCACCATTTATCTGCTCCGCTGTGAACTGACACGTTTGTTCTGACTTCGGGTGGGCTTGTCCCGCTGCCGGAGCGTGCCCAGAAAGACTTGGCTTGTTCTTGTTTGCAGTTCAACAAAACATAGTAGGCACTGTTATTTCCAGCAGGTTCTTACCCAACACGTAGCTAGGAGATGTTTTCCCTCGCGTCTCGCCCTTTTGGGTGCCTGGCCATCACTGAGCCGCGGAGGGAGGGAGGGGAGGCAGCAGGGAATCAAGTGAGCAAATAAAACCAGGAAAGGCTAGCGGAACAGGCAGGATCTTTCTCAGCTTTGGTGTAGCCTTGTCCTCAGGTTGCTGTACCATGTTCTTGTGAAAGGATTCGAGGCTCTTAATGTTCCTATATTGAGATCAGCTACAGACAACTCTGTGCCACTGACATGCATAGAACGTGGCCTGCAGCTTGCCAGTATTTTACACCTACAAATACTGCTTCACACGTTAACGATGACAACTATTTATTATTGCCTAGAGAATAATGAAGCTTGTTTAAAAAGAAACAAACAAATAATCAACTCTTAATAGTTGAGACTTTATGATGGGTATGTTTGTTTTGTAAGCATCTTTGTTCTGTAATGAGAATTACAGTAGAAGATGCAGAAGATTTTATAATAGAAGGTTAAAATATTGCGCTAGAGTTATTACTGTTGTAACTGAAAATGGTGAGGTGTCCAATGGATTCTGAAGTTGGTGCGATAATGCTGAGCTCCTGTATTTCAGCAGTGAATCATGATCATAGGTTACCAACCATTTTAACCATTAGGGCATGGAGAAAAGGTACCATTCAAAGCTAAACACCACGATTAGGGATGCATGACTGAAGTTTCAAAGCAATGTTTTAATAGTATTGTATGAGACAGTCACATGAAAAAGATCATGAGGTTGTGAAAAGGATTATGGTCATGCTTTAGTCATGAATTTCCTGGTAGAGATGTTTCAGTCTGGATTGTGCTTGTTTAAACGAGAATAATTTGACTTTGCTTGTTCTGGTTGTATTACCGTTATGTGGCAAAAGGGGAGAAAAGGTGTCTTACCTACAGAAGTAGTGTCCTTTGAGTAACTGAATTTTCTTAAACTTGAGATGCTGTTTTCAGTGCTGAGAAACTGAAGTTTAAAAGCCACTGAACAGTTTGCTAGACCATTACAGTGTGCTGTGTGTACTTACCTGCTGCTGCCGTCTTCTGTGCAAGCGTATGGAAGTTTGTCGTTCTCCCAGGGCTTTCACTTGTCTTGCACGTACCTTAACCGCTTGTTCCAGATCCTGAACCTGCTCTTCGCATGAAGTAACAGCCAACACTGTAAATCCTCAGTTGATGAAGATCAGCATATTCCTACAGAAACGTGGAGCTCTGCTGTCTGTCGCCAGCCGTACTCCTGAGCCTGTACCTTGCCCGACTGCCAGAACGGCGCTGCTGCCTGGGGTGGTGGGAGTCACGGCGCTCAGGTGCTCAGCCTGTCGCAGAAGGAGCACGGCTGCTCTTTGGTGAAAGGCTGCAGAATGGGTTTCCAGACGATCACACAGTCTGAGGGCTGGCTTAGTCCAGTGACTCTTGGATAAAGATTTGCAACCTGTTTCTTTCTACTCCACCGGTAACAAATCTGTACTTACCTGTTTCCTCAAAGGAGAATGGAAGAAGCTGCTGGAAGGTGCTTTGAGGTGCTTGTAATGTTTCTGTACTAGTCCCGGTGATGTATTTATAGGGGCATTAAGGATGCCTTAGAAAGAGTCTGAGAGTGAAAAAGACTGTGTGGAAATAATACCTCAGTAAATATGGGGGATGAACTCATACGAAATGACTTGAGAAGGTTTGTCACAGCCCATAAATCACAGGAACGCAGGTGACTGAACCGGAGACCAACTGCAGTCATTCCAGATGGGTGGTTGAACAGTTGCTTATAAAAAAAACCCAGTAGTACGCAATGATTACCCATTGACCTGTCTGGTGCCCCTGGGATCAGTTTTGATGTAGATGCCTCCATTTGACAGATATTCTTCTGATCTTACATTCGTAACTGGGTCAGTGTTGCAAAAGAGAGTTCAGCTTTGTTTTAGTCTTGCAAGCATTCGAAGCTCCAGTGAAAAGTGAACTTTCATCTTTTGTGTGCGTAGGGGTTAACAGGAAAAACTTTTTCCCCAGTCTTCTGTGTTGACTCATTTATTTGCCATATGAAGTCATTAAAATATAGCCCCTTCCTTTTTTTCCTCTGGTTCCTTTTCTCTGTCAACCTGTTGCAAGTATAGGAGCTGCCAAGAGGTGTTTTGTGTTTTGGTGCATCAATGTGGTTGCTAGTGCTTAAGCACTGATATTTTAGGCAACGAAAACGGACTTTAAATGTTGTGCCTTGCTGCAAAGCACGTTCCTGACTGATGTCACGAAGCAGGTCGTAGCGGCTGGGGTGGGCTTGAGAAGGACGACTAAATTCACCATTTCTTGGCTGAAAGTCAGCAGCATTTTGGGATGTGGCGAGCAGGTCACGTGCGTCTTTGTGAAGGCAGGGTGAGCCGCAGCTCCAGTCGAGGTGTGCCGAAGGAACTAAAACCGCTTTCAGCGTAGAAGGAGATGAAAGCGTACTCGACCCGTCTTGCTGTCGCTTGACATCCTCGCGTTTGCTGCGGTGCTTTGGCAGCATCTGAGCATGCAGCAAGCAGGGGAGTGGAGCTCTGTCCCTGCCCTTTCTCCCTGCTCTCGCTTCCTTCGCAGTCAGATTCTAAATTTAACGAGTGATGTGTAAAAGCGCTGCTCCCGTACTTGTTTCCTCTGTCTATTTGAGCCAACTCTGTTAAACCGTTCACAGTAGTCCTGCCACTGGTCAGAGGGATCGGGAGGCTCCAGGCTTCTTTCTTCTCGTTGTCTGCTCCTTTGCTGGTCGGAGGGCTTGGTGATCCGCTGCGCGGACCGACCAGAACTGTTGTAAATGCTACACAGTTTATTGGCTTGGTGCCAAGCAGAACAAATTAAGTGTTGCTAGAAAACCCCGGCAGTGTTTAAATGGATATTTAAAAAAAAAAAACCCAAACGTCTTTTAGACATTATTCTTTACACAAAATGAGTCTCTAGAAAACAGGAGTCATAAAGTACGGTTCTTGGCCTATTGTTAGCTTTCTAGTTTGATAACATTCTTACATAAACTTGCTTTTGCTTTCTTAAAAGTTTCTTTTATAAAAATTACTCCGTTTTTGTATATGTATATTGCTAGCAGATGTAAACAAAATAAAGCTGTCATGTTTTGTAAAATTGCGAATTGTTTTCAACCCTGAACACAAGATAGACTTCTGCAGTGTCCTCTTCGTTACCTGATGTTGAATAGTAAGTTTCTTGTATTTAATACTAAATTGAAAAGCACATTGTCTAGGTGATATAACTTCTGAAAATCAGTACTAACTACTTTGAGCTAGACTGTGTCAGCATTAACAGCATTTTTTGAGTTGTATAAACAGATGTTTTCCATATAACCTTATTTTTAAATTAATGTCCACATAGATCTTTGAAATCAGTAAGCTTTTGTAAGTAAAAAGTACTAAAAATACAAACATTTAAGCAATATATTGAAGTTGGTTAATGACAACTTATTTTCAAATCACTAATTACCAATCAAAATAGGGAATTGTGCAGTGTGTGTGGTTAGTGGAGCACATGAGAAAGGATATGTGGGTTTTCAACTGTATTAGCTGCCTGCCATTGCCAGAGATAAGAAAATACGGTATTGTTGATTTTAAATCATTTTTATTCTTTTTAACTTGTGTTTTAAGATGGTTTTCAATATTATCGGTTATCATAAGCATAGATGCCTCTGAAAAGAGACACAAAAATGTTCTGTTCTGACTGACTGTAAATGCTGATCTTTTTCTTGTACCTGCCTCCTGTAAGTACAGTATGTAAGACTGCATCTCTAAAATACACAGAGTCTATCTTACTGTTGGGTAAGAAAAATACATTAATACAATTTCTGCAGTAAAAATAGTGCCAATTGTTACTCTGTTAACGCCAATATGTAAAAAGATTTGAGAGTCACTCAACCGGTACAAAGAAGTACCAGGCTGATACTGATGTGGTACAAATGTTGAGACTGCTTTTACACCTAAGTGCTTCCTCTTGTGTTTCTTGTAGGAAACAGAGATGAAGGTACACATGCACACAAAATTTTGCATCGTTTGTTTGCTGACATTTGTCTTTCATCAGTGCAATCATTGCAATAAAGATGGACATGCCCATGGTCCTAAAGAGGAGCATGTACACTACCATGATGACTATCAGATCTCAAATGCATCCTACTTCCAGAGTGGAGGAACAGAATCTATGCTGAGTAAATTTTCAACGTTGGAAGCTGAAAATGAACAAAAATACTACATTGAAAAGATATTTGATCGTTATGGTGAAAATGGAAGATTATCATTTTTTGGCCTGGAAAAACTGTTAACAAGTCTTGGGTTGGGAGAGGTGAAAGTAGTGATGATAAATCATGACGATCTTGGCCATGATCATGTTTCTCACTTATATGCCTTAGAAGTACAGGAAGGGAAGCATTCTCACTCTCATAGCCATCCGCACAGCCACACAGATTCAGAAAAGCAAACCACGATTGGGATGGCTTCAAAGAGAAATCACAAATGTGAGCCCGAGAGAGACGCAGTATTGTCATCAATAAAGGAGGATGGCAGACACGTTCATGACCAGAGTCGCCATCATCATCGTCACCACCCTCGTCTACATCATCATGACCGTAACGGTACCCATCATTCTCGTAATGATTCGGTTAGTCATGGTGAACATGGAGAACAGAACCATGAACCTTCAACAGAGACAAACACAACTCAGGATCAGCCAGAAAGAAAACAGCGGAAACAGAAGAAGAAGCAAAAGAAGATCAGCGAGACTTCTGGAGGTGTTACACGGGACTATGCCCCAGATCACGATCCAGGTGATCAGTACGAGCACAATCGTGTTCATAAACACGATCATGTACACGATGCATCTCACTTGCACGTACACCATCATGAACACAGTAGTGATCGTTCTACTAGTCATGGACATCAAGATTCCAGTTTAGGTCGTGAGGACGGACACCACCATACCAGCAAGCGAGAGGCACCTCATAAGCAGATTAGTGTAAGAAAACATGCAATTTTTTCAACACGTAGTCATAAGGATCATAACGAAGATGACCATGATCACGAAGAGGTGAGTGTGAAGTGGAGAACCGGTAAGTTGACTTGCGCTGTTGTTGCACAGTAATTGAAGGCGCATACCCACGAGTAACGCAGAAGCATGTTTGCGACCGTTGCGTAATGCAGGTACCACAGTGAAAACAAGCACTGGAGGTGACTGCCACAGCACCGAGTTAAACTGATAGGCTGTCCCTTCTGTCTGCCCATCGCCCGTCTTTTCTCAGACATCTAGCTTCCTGCCTGTTTATCTGTATAAAGGAGATCCTCAAAGCTTGCTGAGGTACCCTGTTTACAGGTGGGCTTTCTTCCCTTCCCAGTAGTAGTGAATAGTTCCCCCACACACGCCTTTTTTGGACTTCTTTCTGAATCTAAGATCATTAACGTTTTTGGAAGCTGCACGGAGACTAAAAGAAACACCTGCGTCTTTTCAATGTGCTTCTAATTTCTTTGTCCTAAGAGATTGTGAAGCAATGTAGATGTAGCTTCTGCAGTGGAAGCTCTTCCATTTCTCCCTTCAGCATCCGTTATTTCTGCCAGGACCATAAACATACTTTCCCTTCCCCTTTACAGTTGACAGAAGCAGGACTAGAAGTCAGGATAGGAAAGGGTGGAGTGCCAAGTTTGAGGTTTTAAACTGAACTAAAAAGTGAAACTCCAGACACAGGAGGCTGGTAGGTAAAGAGAAGTATTAGAAAACCTGTTTTGGATTTATGTTCTTCCACGCCTTTCCTCTTGCTCTTTTTTCATAGCTTGTACTCTGTAATGGTAAAGAATATGGAAACTCATTTTCATTGACGTTTATCAAAAATTATGTAGGTGTTTGGAGACTGCGTTTGTAGCGCAGGTATTTTTACTGTTTCTTTCCCTCATAAACCACTTAGATCAGCTTAGACGTGTTTTAGCGCTGGTGGAATGTTGTGGGCCTGAGTTTCTGCTTTCTGTTTGTGTTCTCAAATCATATGCTAAATTTTCCATAACTGTAATTTTAAATGAAATAGTTACTTTCATGTTTAATTTGTTTCTACAATTTGCTTGCAGTGCTTAAATGTTACCCAGCTGCTACGGTATTATGGTCTGGAAGCCAGCTCTCCAATATCTCCTGAACTGTTTGTATACATGTGTCCTGCTTTGCTGTACCAGATTGAGAGGAGGCTTTGTATTGTACATTACGACGAGCTTGGAGATTTTATGAAAAGTAAAAATGCATCAATTGAGAATAAAGATAAAACAGGTGCATCAGGTAGGTGTGTAACATGTAAAGCCTTCAAAATTATTTTGCATTGTAAATATTAACTTCAGAGTTTGAAATGTCATACAGCTTAGCATTGACTGTAGAGTAAAGGAATGGTTGAAATTTAACATATTTATTAGGAGAATGCTGGGATGGCGTGCTCCTTTCAGTCAGGAGAGACAGCATCCTGTGTGGTGGTGTGACAGCTTCTCATAAGGAACCACGGCTGAGGGAGGCACACCTTACGACCTTACTTTCCTGTAGCTTTTTATCCTTTTTCATTATTTTCACTTTTTATTTTATGTTTGCTTATTTTTATTTCTCTTTTTGTCTTCTATCATTGAGGTGTGATATCCTATCATTGGGTCTATGGCCTGGGCATTTTGGCCTGGATTCCTCCCACGTATCTTTAGGCGTTGGAGTCTTCTGTAGTAGGAACGTAGGCAAGGTACAGAGTCTTTGGAGACAGAAGGACCTCTAGGGATGCGCAGGTCCACCCGCAGTTTGGATTATTCCCATCATTTAAAATATATTAGGTCTCTTAGTGTGCCTGAGGTGGTCCATATGTTTGTCTCCAAGTTGGGAAGCTGCAGTGTTACTCTGGCACAAATTTTCTGAATAAATTTGACCTGGATCTGTTCGTTCAGGAGTAGAGAACAGCACCTTCATCACGGTTCATTCACTGGAAAATATGATTTCAGGTGTTACCATTGTTATATTCTAGCAGTGAT
Source organism: Opisthocomus hoazin (assembly GCF_030867145.1). Classification (NCBI taxonomy): domain Eukaryota; kingdom Metazoa; phylum Chordata; class Aves; order Opisthocomiformes; family Opisthocomidae; genus Opisthocomus; species Opisthocomus hoazin. The sequence goes on from NC_134422.1 coordinate 43,265,233, forward strand.
GCAAATTTGTAGAATTGACATCCAGAATTTTTCGTGAGCTTAAGAAATAGAAAGACTTAAGCAAGATACAAGAACATTTAAATTGCCATTTCTGACAACACTTCCCTTTTCTGACTTCCAGTGTCAATAATTCTATACTACTCTTCTCTTCAGCATATGAGAAGTATATAATCAAAATCCTCTGTCGGCAGTTTTCGGTTTTTTTGTGTGTGTGCCTTGAGTAAAAATCAGTAGACTTTTTTTTCTTCTTACCACAGTTCTAAGCTAAAAGTATTTTTCCTGTTGTTAAAGTTGTTACTTTGAGGGAAGCACCCCTTGTTATTCCATAACTGAGTGTACTGTTTAAATATATGTTTACTACTGCGATCTTTCATAAGTTATAACAGAACTGTTGACGGATGTTTAACTGCAGTGAAACTTCAAAAATCATAAGAAATCTTGGCTACAGTGTCCATGTTTTGAAAATAAAAATATTGGTAATTGTGAATATTGATTAGTACAGAGGTGCTTATTAGCATCTTTAGAAATAAAGCTTGAAGTGACTGCACTCTCGTAGATGTTAATAACTGTTGGAAACAATGCATTGCTCGTAATCTTTCTTAACGGTGCTGGAGTCGTAATTAACTTGTTATACGTAAATCTCCTATAGTGACATAGCTGCTGTCTCGTTAACTGTTTAAAGATTGCTGTAAACTGAATATACTGTGTGTTTTATATGGCAGCAAATTGTTTTGTGGGGTAGTCTCATTGTAATAGGAGTTGACCCCTGCCTTACTACCAAGAGGATTCGTAGAGTAGCTCTAAGCATTTTCGGCCCCTTAAAATGTTGAAACCATGTACAGAGCTGTCAGGTTGCACACGCTTTGAGCCAGTTTCATGAGGAGGTTTCTGCAGATGAGTGCTTCTTTTCAAAAGAACACATTTTCTTTCTCTGTAATGAGTAAGGGAGTTGATGAATAACTTGGCTTGAAGACCTTTACCATTTTAAGACACTTAATTTGCAAAATTAGTGAAGTTTATTGTGAATATTTAACATGTTTTACAGCATCTGATATCTTGAATATAAATAACACATTTGCCGATTCATTGTAAAAAAATGGTTTTTAACTTAGAGATTTGGCTCTGAAGACAAACAGTAACCTCTAGAACAGGTCAGCTTGCTTAGCTAGTGATAAATTGTTCGTCATAACAATTTCCTGTGTGCTGCTGCGTTCACCACAGTGAGACCTCGGCTGATGCAGTAACCATTTTCCCTTGTTAAGTAAGGAAGGGAATCACAAAAGAACTGCTAGATGGGGATTGTGGGAGGGGTAGGACAAACTTAACCTGCAGGTTGTAGAATTCTACTAAAATAAAAATGTGGGCTTGCCTGAGCTCATGTAAACATTTTTAGATAGAAATATTTGCCAAAGATAGGATGCACACATTTATAAACTCTAGCTTTCTGGGGATTTCTTTAGCCTTAATTAAAGCTTTCCAAAACACTTAATAGACCAGTGCTGCTTCTGTTCCTTGGTACTGACCTGTGAGGTTTCCCTCAGTTCAAATAGTGCAGTTTTCTACAGCAAAGCAACTTAATTAACTGATGACTGAAAACTTACGAAGCCATCTTGGGTTTTCTTCCTGTAATTGGCAGACAGTCCTGCAGCGCCTTCCAGCAGAGGATTTTCAGCTGAGCTTCCACAGCGTACCTGCTGGAAGAGGTGGCATTCTTGCCTTTGAGGGCTCCTGAACAACTTCAGAGGCAAAGTACACCCAGCTGTGAATCGAGCTCATAGAAGTGATACAGAATCACAGAATCACAGAAGTAGGGGTTGGAAGGGACCTCTGTGGGTCATCTAGTCCAACCCCCCTGCCGAAGCAGGGTCACCTACAGTAGGCTGCACAGGACCTTGTCCAGGTGGGTCTTGAATATCTCCAGAGAAGGAGACTCCACAGCCTCCCTGGGCAGCCTGGGCCAGGGCTCCGTCACCCTCAGAGGGAAGAAGTTCTTCCTCATGTTCAGACGGAACTTCCTGTGCCTCAGTTTGTGCCCATTGCCCCTTGTCCTGTCACTGGGCACCACTGAAAAGAGCTTGGCCCCATCCTCCTGACACCCACCCTTCAGATATTTGTAGGCATTTATAAGGTCCCCTCGCAGCCTTCTCTTCTTCAGGCTGAACAAGCCCAGTTCCCTCAACCTCTCCTCGTAGGGGAGATGCTCCAGTCCCCTCACCATCCTTGTAGCCCTCCGCTGGACTCTCTCCAGTAGCTCTTCATCTTTCTTGAACTGGGGAGCCCAGCACTGGACACAGTACTCCAGATGAGGCCTCACCAGGGCAGTGTAGAGGGGAAGGAGAACCTCCCTCGTCCTGCTGGCCACACTCTTCTTGATGCACCCCAGGATCCCATTGGCTTTCTTGGCAGCCAGGGCACACTGCTGGCTCATGGTTAACCTGTCGTCCACCAGGACACCCAGGTCCCTCTCCGCAGAGCTGCTCTCCAGTAAACTGAGCCATTTTTTTAAAGATGGAGATCAGTTAGAGCTGTTGTTTAAAAGCATTTCAGACCAGAGATACCTTGCAGAACTGCCGGTGCAGCTGCTGATGCTCCCTGGACGCCGGAGGCAGGCCGTGGCCCAGCGGAGCCTTTCTGTGGGCTTCCTTGCCGACAGCTCACCATTCCCGGCCGGGCGAGGAGGCCGCCTCGCTACCCTGTGAGTCTCTGTAATTCACAGGTAGCTGTCCGAAGCCGGCGCGAGCAGCTGCCTTTTGTTTGCTACCCACTGCTTGAACAGAGGTCCCTTACGGCAGAAATTGTTCAGTCACCTGCCTCTTGTTTTTTTCCTACAGAAATTTTTTATAAGCCAGTGCATAATAGCTTCAGCTCATTGCCCAAGCTTTGTGCAGTGTTCCTAGGGGTGTTCTACAACAAGATCTTTTATAACTTGAGAGCTCTTGCAGTGCTCGTAATACTGCATATTAGTTCCACTTCCATAGTATTGTAGTGTTTTGAACACTACAGTTGAATGAAATCCTTCAGTAACATTTTGTGTCAGAATTTGGTCATAAGTCTTCCTTAGTGGTCCTTTTTATATGAGGAGTGTTGGTACATATATGTAACGGTGGGGTCATGCACAGCTTTGGTGTACAATACCTTTTTTATCTTTGACTTGTGCCAGCAACCTTTTGCTGATAATTTTGGTTTCTTACTGTTTTTTAAGAGTTTAAACAGAGACAGAATCTGATGACCATGATCTGAGAGATGCACAGATTCCGTATTCTAACACGCAGGTGCCTCATCTCAATCACGGTTTAGCTAATGTATCATGCCTAAGAGTGTGTAAGCCCTTCGGAGATGCGTTTGCCAAATCTATGCTATGATATATGAAACTTAAGCCAGTTTGCATGATCTCCTTTTCGTTTTTCTCCACGGAAGGCTGTTGGTCATCTAAACCTGGCACTTTACATCATGATGCCGGTGCCCAGATTGGAGATCCAGTGTCCTGCCAAAGGGCTGTGTAGTTTTTATTTGGGCTCCTCGTGTGTGCATGCGTGATTCGGTGTTGAGTTACACGTCCGTGTACGCTGTTCCTCTCCGCAGAGCCTGTGAATCCAGAGTACGTGGACGTGGCTGAAGTGCTCTGGGGATGAATCAAGGCTGTGTAGGGGCAGGGTTTTGGGCAGCGAGGTGCTGCGCCCGCTCTCAGCATGCTTTTGTCTTCCCGTTTTCCAGCCTCTGGTTTTCAGCTCCTCATCTGTGGCAGTCTTTGCCTTTTCACCAACTGTTTTCCTCTGGCTATCAACATGCATTTTGGTGTGCGCCGCGTGCTTTCTAAAGCTTTTCCCAGTCAGTTTCTCCTGGTGGATGTGCTCTTGTAGCTTCTGCATTTGAATTGGATTGTTTGCTTTTCTGCACTGTTGCGGAATGACAGCTACAGACTTTGAAAGAACAAATATCCCAAAATAAAAGTTAAAACAACAGATGTGGTAAGTTTTGGTGTTGAACCAGACCGGGCCTGCAGCAGCCACAGTTCTAGTGGCAAAGTCTTGTCAAATCTGGTCTGTAGTGTATTTGGTACAGATAGAATTCTTGGGACATTGGACTGCTAATTTCTAAAACTCATTGAGCAGCTACAACATATCCATTCCTCCTCTCTTCTCCTTCCCCCTGTATTTCCCAGGATGTTTTCCCCCACTTGATCAAAAATGAGTGGACCTTCATAGATGTAAGGGAAGTCAGATTGTGCACGCAAGCATGGAGATGCTAATGATTTTGAATCAGGAGTTGTTAACATTCAGTAAAGTTGGCAAGCTGTGCAGGTGGTTTTGATTAAGAAGGAAGCTAGGAAAAGACCTTAGAAAAACCTGAAGCATTTGGGCTAAAACTTTAAAAAATAAAAAACAAGTTCAGACTGAGGAAGTCATGTTCATGGAAGGCCTCAGCCCAGACAGTTAATGTTTATAAAATAGGAGTACCAACTATTCCTGCCTTTGGGACTCTGAACCTTCTGAACTGTGGTGTTGGCGTTAAGCAGTTTTTACTTACTGTTCTTTGAAGTTGCTGTGATGGGAAGAAACAAGAGAAGTGATAGAGAAGCAGGAGGAGAGGAAAAAACACCCAACAGTGTTTAATTCTTAGCCTTACTGATGATTTGCAAAAGTAGAAGAAAAAACATTTTATTAGGGTGAGATGCAGATTGCAAGAGCCATGTTTGTTTGCTTGTAGGATCTATTTGTTGTGTAATTCCTCCTTTTCTATGTCATACAGAAATTTGCATATCTTCCCTAATTAACAGGATTATGTCGAGTGTACCGTATCCCCTTATGACTTTTTCTTCTAATGACAACAATAGAGGTTCTCAGAAAAATATATATACTGCTTTTTGTTGGTAGCAAGTTGCCTTCAGCTCTTCAAGCTCTTATTGTAGCATTAGATTTTGACGTTCCCCTGTCAAAGGTTGACTCTTACTTCTCATCAGTCAAACTGTGTGTTTGGAAGCAGCAGGTGAAATGAGTGGTGCCTGACTGAGCATGGTACTCCTCACAAAGGAGGAGAAATACGGAGTCCAGTTCAATTTTGCATCAGAATTGTGTTAAACATTAAATATGAATTAGTCCTCGTAGAGCCCTAGTAAGTTCAGCAGCGGAGCTGTTTTTGTTCCAGCATGAAATCTTTTTGTGTTTCGTTGAGGGCTGGAGAGCTAAGCCCGGAACTCCCACTCGGGAAGTGTTGCTGGGTCTTTTGTGGCTGATGGTCTTCGGATGCCGTTCACTGCGTTGTGCTGCACTGTGTACGAGCCCGGGCATTTTTTGCCATGGGCTTCAGCCCTGCCATCATATTTCTCAGCACCTTTTTGAAGGAACAGTCACACAAGTTAGGCTAAAGGAAAGTCATCTTCTTAAATGACAGTCGGAAGTCATTAATCAGTCTTAGAAGTTTTACAGGGGCTGTTCTGATAACCTGTCTGTGTTCGTTTCTCCCCACAGCCTGGTTTTGCGGTATCATCTCTATCACCGTCATTAGCCTGCTTTCCTTGCTAGGGGTGATCTTGATTCCCATCATTAACCAAGGGTGCTTCAAATTTCTTCTAACTTTCTTGGTAGCTCTGGCTGTAGGAACAATGAGCGGAGATGCACTGCTCCATCTGCTGCCACACGTAAGTATTGTTTCCTTAACTTCATTCTTAATTGTAAGCGAATATAGAATTTGCAGAGATTGGCTTGACAAGTGTCAACAAATAACTGCTCACTGATGCAGACGGAGATCGGCTTGGCTCTGAGGGACAGCCTGAAACAGTGTTTGACTTGCTGTTCACTAACAAAAAGGAAAAGAAGTTGTTGTGTATTCATAGTTTAACTTCTGTCACAGCATAAAACGTCTGATGAGACCGACAAGAGTATTTTAAATTTAGCAGTATTGCTGTCTCTTGATAAACATATTTCAGGGGGATTAGCCTTGCTGGTTACTAGCTTTTGGGGAGAAAGTAACCTCTGACTTGCTGAATCAAGCAGTTGTCCAGGTTCCAGGGACGGTAAGCAGTTTTTAATTTGTGATGGTATACTGTAAGTCTTAGAGGGGGAATTGTGTTCTAAAATTTTGCTACCTTAATTTTTTAGCAGAAAGACTAATGTTTACATGTTTTCTGTGTGTAAATTTTAATATAAGTTTTCAGTCTTTTGGTTTTTTTTGCAAGTTTCTGTTTCAGATCAGAACTAAGGCTGTAATTGACTGCAATAGCTAAAAAAATCATGAGGTTTGGTTGCTGACGGGAGTGTAGGAATGGTAATTCCTTGTGACATTTCTGAGTGTTGGGCTCATTATCTTTAGCATTGTGACAGTCTCATTATCTTCAGCATTGTGACAGAAAAAAGCTGAAGCTAGAAGATTCTCTCCCAGTCTCCCCCTAAAGATTCCCCAGAGGAATATTTTTTGATTGATGAGGGTAATGAATAGTCTAATGAAAAATTTCTATGGTAATATGTGTTTGTATAAAAAAAAAAAGGCACAACCCAACTTTTAAAGTCTTTTATGCTTCTTTTCTGGCAAGGTTACATATTTTGTCGTCTGAGCTCGGAGCCGTGTCAGCCTCCTGACGGCACCAGCTCATGCTGTGGTGTTATTTTCTCTCCTGCTAGTCACATGGAGGCCACAGCCACAGTCACCACCATGGCCAAGGTCATGTTCATGAACACAAGCACGCTCATCGGCATGCCCACGGACATGGAGTACGGGCTGAAGGCTTTCTCGAAGAAAATGATCCAGTGCTGAAAGGTCTTGTGGCGCTTGGAGGCATTTACGTTTTGTTCATCATTGAACATTGTATAAGAATGTACAAGCATTACAATAAACAAAAGGTATGCCCTAAAACTGCGTGCTATTTTAAAACCTCCTACCTGAAGCTATCTTCCGAGGGTTGAGGAGTTGTCTGTGTGATCATTCGTTCCTCTGTGGACAGCACAAATACTGCTAACCTGCGTTCCGTTGGATTGTACGCGAGGAAACCCTTTTCTAAAAGAGGTTGCTTTTCTTAACGAGGTGATTTGGGAAGACAGAGTAGAAGGCTGATAGAGGAGGTTGCAGCTTTTCGGCCAGATGTATTTTGAGGTAGATCTAAGTAAAAGAGATTACAGTTCTTTCTCTAAAGCGCCATCGTTTTTAAAATACGAAAGGCGGTGTGTAAGAAAGAGCTGGTAACAGAGCCAGCCAGTTGTCAGGCCATTTACAGGAAAGTTCACTGTGCACTGTCAGCTAATGATGCCAGTGTCGCAGAAGTATTCAGATTTTCCACATGAGAAAATACTCAAATTTGCAGACCTCCCACTTTCTATAAATTGCCTGTCAAATTTTAACTTGTTTCCCTAGGAATGATTGGATTTTTAGGGCTGGGAGCATGCTGTATTCATGGGGATGGTATAAAAGGAGAGCGAGTACCTCAGGGGGAGCGTGACGGTGGGTAGAAGTTCGAGCCGTATTCTTTCAGCAGTCAATATAAAAACACTTCTAACTTTTGCCTCCATCGTTGGACTTTGGGGAGAAAGTTATTTTGGTGAACCTATAACTGCTTCTGCCAAAATGAGTGTGGAAAATTGTAAAGTTCTCTGCTTTCACGTCAGACTTGCTGCCTCAGCTGGACAGGCAGCAGCAGATTTTCTGTGCTGGAGGAGGCATTTCTTAGATCTTCTGCTAAAGAGATTAAAAGCTGTCACACTGGGCGTATCTTCTCTGAGATTAATTAAATAATTACATGCCCTAGGCTGCTTTGGCAAATCCATGGTCTCTGTTGTATGGGCTGCAGACAGGAAGGCAGCAAGCTTTTCTCTGTAAGGAGGAGGTTGTAGGAGTATAAAAAAAGGAAAGTTGAACACAATGGAGAAGCTGTTGTTGCTGTACGCTTGCTTTCTTGAACAAAACCAGCAAATACAGTAAACCTGCATAGACATGTTTCTGGGCTGTTCGGGCAGTCCTTGTCAGTGCTCCGTTACCCTCCGCCTGCGTGTTTGGGAGCGAGAGAGGCTGGGTGGTAGGGAGCTGAGAACTTCCACTGCCATCGAGAGCGTTGCTGAGTCTTAAAAAGACAGTGCTCTGTAGTCACGTACCTTCTGTTAGGCGTATGGAGAGAGAGTGCCTTCGTCTATTTTGAAGAGATTTTTGGACAGCATTTCAGTTTCTGCTATTTCCATCGCTGTCCTTTCACTAACTGGATGTTCCCCGTTTCCTGTTGCAGAGTAAGCAGAAATGGTGCAAGAAGAAGCAGACTGAGGAATCACCAGTTGGAAGGAAACTTTCCGATCACAAATTAAATAATAGACCAGATGCTGACTGGCTTCAGCTCAAACCCCTTGCAGGTAGGCATTTATTTTCAGCATTTTCTCTGATGAGGAGGCTCAAAGTAATGGCATGTAACCTGTGGCATGTAGCATGTAACCTCTTGTACGGTTTTGCTGCTATTATGCAAATCACTGTTAATAAGACTTAATAGGCTTTCCCTATTAAATCTTTTTTTATTTTGTTTTCCTTAGATCTGAGAGCGCTCTGAACACTTCTTAATGTGCCATACAAATGGTTCTCAGACTTCTGAAGCAGTCAGGTTTTGGGTGGCTGTGGTCTTTGGGGCTTTTTTAATTTGTTTGTATTCAGGGTGGTTTTTTGGTTAAGCTGTGCCTGCCTAGCTCAGCCCTGGCAAAAAATTAGATCAAAAATGAACGCGCACAACCTGCAAGGGGATATCTCTTTCACTTTGAAGATTCCAGCCTCTGCCCAATTAGAGTTTGGCTGAGAAGGCTAAACAAAATTTAACTTATTTTCATAAATACAACCAAGTATCTTGAATGTTCCACAACTATGCAAAAGCACTTTCAGATACTGTTCCTTCCTGACAGTCGGAACGCTCGCGCAGCAGGTACCCAGCCGTATCACCCTTCTCCAGGCGGTGAGGGAAGGGGAAGGGCTCTGCTGCAGAACCTTCCCTTTCTGTCATCTGCGTGGCTGCTGAGTTAATTTGTTGATGAAGACCCCATAGGCTATATTTATCCAACTGCAGTTTTGTTCATTTGAATAGTTTGGAAAAGGGAGAGTTAGGACTGTAGCCTTCTCCGCCCAAACAACCTAAAATCGGATTTGGGACATTGTCACAGAACACAGAAAGACTTTCAGCTGTGAGGATGGTGGTGCAGATATTTGAAATGTCTTCCTTTTCTTTTAACGGGCAGTCAGAGGAATTTTGCTTCCAATAACATGGAGCACGTCCTGGCTTTATAACACTGTTCCTCTGCAAGCGCACTCTGCTGCTCAGTAAATCGTTATTACTACAGGCACGGGAAGCCCGTGCTGGATTGAATTTCGAACTGCAGTGCCACTACCACTGACCTGAATGGCCATTGCTTTTCTTTTTAAACAGCTTCCAAATGATGTTTAAGAGCCTGTTTATCTAGAACACTTTGTCTGCTGCTTAGGTACTCTGTGTCTGGTTTTTGAATTCCACTTACCGCTTGCTTATTTTTGACCCTGAAATATTTCTGTTGAATTACTGTGAGCTAATAACTTCGTTGTCCAGAACTGCTTTTTTTCCACCACTGGTTTTGTTGCTGGAGCACTGATTTCCAGTTTCATTTGTTTATTAACACTTTAGAAATGTTAGTAGACTGAAAAGTCCTGCATGTGCGCCTCCTGCACTGCTTTCACTTTGTATTTCTTTGTAAAAATGGCTCAGATTTCTAGCAGGGCAATGAGCTGTGCTGAAGGAGCTCACTGCGTGGCACGAGGGTCTGACACCAGGCTGCACGCCGCACAGACACTATTTAGAGAGCTGTTGTACCGGTGGCAGAGCCCGGTACGCTCGGTGGAGGCCGAGTTGTGACCCCTGTGGACGTGCACAGAGAGCAGCCGGTTAAGGATTCCTGAGCCGTTCAGATTCCCTCCGCAGTATATAAGCCATTATTATCGTTCTGGCAACTGTCCTTTTCCAGTGTTGAGCCATAAACTTTGTCAGGAGCAAAATTACAGACACAAGCCCAGGTCGAGGCTAAAACGGGCTCTGCGTGTGACGGATACGGTGCTGTTGCCATGTAGCGGAGTCTTCTGTGTGCTGCACTTGCAAATTCGTGAAAAAAGGGGCAGCGAGAGATTTATTTTTTTGGCTGAACGTTGACAACAAAGTTTTTACTAGATTGGGATGTGTTAAAATGCTTCTTTTGCTTTCGCAAAGCAGTGAGATTGTTAGCTCCACGACGCAGTAGCTGCTGGTGACGTTTTAAATGAGAATTAATGCAATGTCTCCCCCAACTGGCTTCACCGCAGGAGCAGACGACTCGGTTTTATCTGAAGATCGACTCAATGAAACGGAACTGACTGATTTAGATGGGCAGCTGGAATCCCCTCCCAAAAACTTCCTGGCCGTAGAAGAGGACAACAATATGCACCATTCTCACAATGATGTCTCGCGTGCTGCCCAAGACCATGATCTTCATGATTCAGAGTATGACAGCCATGGCGAAGATAAAATGATAGCTAGAAAACACAGTCACCACTGGCATCACAAACATTCCCATCATTCCCATGGCCACTGTCACTCTGGGAAAGACCTGAAAGATACTGGGATAGCTAACATTGCTTGGATGGTAATTATGGGAGATGGCATTCACAACTTTAGTGATGGCTTAGCAATCGGTAAGCAAAAGCACTGAGCATTTCTCAACGGTTTCTTCTTACCTTTAGTCACTTTGGTACTGTTTAACTTAGCAGTGATCGCAGGTAAGGCTTCCAGTGGGCTCCTGCGGTTACTGGCAGTGTTTAATCTCCTGCAGAGTGGAAATTAAACGGCCGTCAGTGGTACTGGTCTTCCCTTTGTCAATGTTGGGTGACCGTTTCCACCAGGATTACTGCATGGCTAGCAGTGACAGTAGCAGTCTCTGCCAAATAGAGACGGGTGCAGACAAACCTCCCTGTGAGTTATGGAGCATGTGTAATGCACGTTTGCTGCCTGGGTCTTCGTATTTGCTTTGGAATAATAAATAGGTGCCTTTCAGGCTTATTTATAATAATAATACTATTTCTATTATTATTAATGCATAGGCTTGTACAGTACTTGTACATAATAAGTGTGCTATGAGTCAGGTCACTGAAATAATAATACAGTACTATTTAGGATAATTTAAGTTTTGTTTGAGCAAAGTATTGTTTTGGCTTATGGTCAGTATAGATTTATTTCTAGCCAAATGTGGAAGAAATTGAAGCACCAAACAGATTTTATTAGATTTATTAAATCAACTTTGATTCACGTAGACCTCTAAATGTGATTTCAAATTAATGTGTTTTACAGTTCAGTATATGTCATATGAGTCAAAATGATGGCGAGAGTACTGAAGTGCACAATTTTAAGTTTTTGCGAAGGTAGCTACTAAGAGTACACAGCGTGCGGAGCTACTAGCAGAAGGAACACGCCTGTTTTGAAGGATAGGGGATAAGCTACTTACTAGGGTCTGGAGTTACCAATGGACTCTACTACAGTTTCTCCACTGTCTCCAAACAATTGCTAAACTAAACTCCATAAAAAAGTTAACTTTTTGCTCGAGTGTCACATTAAACAGGTAAGACGTTTAGACAGTGGCTCCGAGGGCCACGCAGGGTCACTACGCCATCCGCCGAGAGCGTCACTGCACCGAAATTCCGTTTCTAAATATTCCTGTGCTGAGCCCAAACACCTGACTCTTTGGTAAAATGCAGATTTTAGAAAAGCATGTTCATCCTTTTAATGTATCAAACTGTGAGGAATCCAGAGGAAAGTTACATTTCCTCTCTGTCTTCAGACTGTGTCTTCTCTTTCTGCTTTGTTTCGCCTGTTTTGACTGCTCACCTCAGGCTCTTCCTTGCCTTTCTCTGCTACAGTCCAGAAATTTAATAGCAGTTTTCTCATCTCACAGTTATTTCAGGTATGAATCTCAAGCTGATTGAATTAAATCAGCTTACACAAAAGTTACTGAAAGAGATTTATGCCGATGTTTTTCTCTGTATTATTTTCCAGGTCTGGCTTAGTAATGTTGCTGAGACATGCTCTGCAAATAAGCGTAAGGGAAACAGAGAGGTTATGAGTACATATTAGTTGGGATTTCCAGCCTGGGAAGCAGAGGGCTAGACTGTTGCTCATGTGCATTCTTAACTGTCCTGATGTACTTGAGAGATCCTAAAAATGAGGAAGTGGTGCTATTTATGAGCTTGTTGCTTTTCTGTCTCTGTTCTGCTCAGTGGTGTTCTCCTCTCCCAGGATTTGTCTTTCAGATAAGCTAGTAATAAAGTGTGAGGTGGTAATACACAGCCAGGATACTTCCAGTATTTTCAGTTTACATACAGACAGGACACAGACATAATGAAAAAATATTAGAGTGTGCGTTCTAATAGAAGGGTGTCACCTCTGTTGATTAAATTTTCTGACTTGAAAATAGTAAAATATCATTTGAATCTTTTTCTTTTTTTTTTTTTCCTCCTAGGAGCAGCTTTTAGTGCTGGACTGACAGGAGGAATCAGTACATCTATAGCAGTATTTTGTCATGAGCTTCCTCATGAATTAGGTAACTAATTCTATAAACTCAGCGTGTTCAGTCTCTTCATCTGTGCAAAATACTTATCTAAAAGCTGTTGTGATGCTCCTCTTGATAAGTGTAATGCAGTGCAGGTGCTGCAAGGGTGACCAGAACTGCAGAGAGTAATGGAGCAGTATTGCTTCAGAGTCCGTAACGAGACTGTGAATAGAGGATTACGGTGGCAGGTACCTAGTTACAGCAGTTCTGGGAAGCTTTCTGAACATGCTGTAAAATGTTCTTAGGAGCACCCAGTTTACGTTTAGGTGGTACACCTCTGCGTTTGATGAGAGAGCTTCACACTACTCTGTGTGGCATGGTCTTACACAAAGTTGTGTAAGTAAACACGAGTTTACTTCAGTAAAATTCTTGGTGGAGAAGATGCTTTGTACCGGTTGTTGCCGAGTCCAGCGGGCATGTGTGACTGGTCAGGGGAAAGCCTGCAGGCGTTGCTGCCAGTGCCGTTGGTTCTTCCCCCCTAACTGAAGCATTTCTTCTTGGGGTTAGCTAACCATGATGAAACTTTGTGTTTTCCTGTGAGCCGTACGGCACTTTGCACGGAATTTTAGTGCACCCTGAGGCTGACAAAAAGAGCGGCTCGAGAGGAGTCGTCTTTTTTGCCAGTAGCATGAAATTGTGTTAAACTGTGTATGCACTCACAGCTTGCTTACTTGATGAGCTGCCAGCTCTGAATGATGTAAAGTAAGGTAAAACAAGCACTCCAAAACCCCTTAGAGGTGATGAGTGAAAGCGTTTTACATATGGGCAGATACTAAGTATAAGGTAAGTAATGGGCACAGATGGGAAATAGCAGAGCAGGTGTTCGTGGTTTGACAGCGGTGCTACACAATCGTTAGTCAAGTGAAGCTGCTGCGGTACATGAAGGACTGCAGTTTGTACTGGTGTGCTTATATCGTGCTAGGTTAACACGGTCAAATTAACCTTGTACGAGAAGTGAGTAGTTCACTGTACCTGTTTTTCGTTTTGATTCTAGATTGAGCAGTTAATTTCTATCATATCTGACATGAGAATATTACCCTTATGACTGCATATCGTCTTCCACTCCTCATATTCACAAGAGTCCAGTTTGAAGGGAGTAAAACTACCAGAGCTGATTACAACATGAAAATTTAATCTTGATAGAACGTCTACCTCTATCAGCAATTTTAGCAGAGCCGTCCCGAATTCAAAATAAAACAGGTTAACCTGGCGTGTCTTAAACCAGCAAACTGATTCAGCGTGGCTGTGAAGTCATTGCTTCCGAATGTAACTCTTCCTAGTGCTGTATTTCTCAAATTCATTGTCGCCCTCTGTGAGGACTAATGCCTCCTTACCCTCCTCGTGAATTTGCAGAATGAGGTGTATATAGTGAAGAGGAATTTTCACAGGTATTGATCAAAACTACGCCTCTGGTTTTTACGTGCCATGAAGAACCTCTGTGAAGTAAAGACAAGTCTGTACGCACAGATGGATTCTCTGTGGGAGCACCAGATCTAGACCCCTCCATTCACCTTTAACCATTAATCACTCCTACCTTTCTGACAATCAGCGTGAGGAATAGGCGCCTTTCGATCATGTTTTCATCAAGGGACTGCTGCACATAAATACAGCTCTGGTAAGAGCTGTCATGTCCTGTTGCCCAGTCTTCCTTTGAGCCTCCGTAGCAGCGTTTTCACTTTGGCAGTGCCTTGCATTGGTGAGATCGGGAATGTGGGCTGATCTCTCTGCTTACTGTCCCGAGAAGCAGTGGCACTAAACTCCTGTGTTCTGTCTCCATTTCAGGTGACTTTGCTGTGCTGCTTAAAGCAGGAATGACAGTGAAGCAAGCCATTGTGTACAACCTCCTGTCTGCCATGATGGCTTACGTCGGGATGCTGATAGGCACGGCAGTGGGACAGTATGCCAACAACATCACGTTGTGGATCTTCGCCATCACTGCAGGCATGTTCCTCTACGTGGCCTTGGTTGACATGGTAAGGTTGTCTTGAGTCTGTGTCGGTTTTGCATTCCATGCATAAAACCTAGGAATGAAGTGGCACCTACAACAGAACTTTTTTTGTTGTAACACATAAAATATCTAGAGAGTAGGTGGCTGTTTCTGTTCTATGACTTTTTAAGGTGTTGCAGATGCTTTCAGAAATGTAGTGAAGTTGAATAGTTGTTTGCCTGTTTGGGCTTCTGCTACCAAAGTCTGCCAGTGACTCCTGTTAAAAAACAAAAACTACAGGCAGGCTGGGAAAGACACTCATGCTTCCCGCTAATAAAGATAGGATGATTCTCTGGTGTTGTGGATGAAGCATTAGATGCTGGAGTTCAATCCAGGATTAAGAATTGTTCTTCACTAAAATTATTTTTCATATAATTGATTCTGGAAAGCTTAGTCTGAGCCCTTAGCATGAACAGCTGGTGATACATAGCTCTTGTGGTGATTAGCTTTTTAAAAAATTATCTGGTGGAAGAACGCTGCTGCTTCAAGAACAGCAGAGGTGCATTACATTTAGTGTGTGTACACCACAGAGCCAGACCCTTCAGGCAGTAGTGCTCTTGTGCACATGGTATCAGTCCTTAGGCAATCTGGATTTCTCTATAATAATCTCTAGGGCTGAAACTATTCAGCTTTCAGCTTCAGGAGGGTGTTACTTTTTGTCTGTTACAGGACCAGACTCTTTATATGGTCCCTGAAAACTGGTCACATCAGTAGCTAACAAAGCAGTAGGTTTAGTGATCCTTAGACACGCTGTCAAAGTAGATAACCGGCAGTGTTAAAGCCCATTATAGTAATGCTAAGGTGAAGCTTTTTTTTTTAATCCGGAGCATATTCCACCAGATGTCAAAAAAACATCTGTGCCTCCTCTGGAAAGTTTCTTCTTCATGCCTGCCAAGCTGCTGGCTGAAGTTCTGTTTGTACCTGCGTCAGCTACTGCAGCACGGCAGCGCTGGCCGCGGGGCAGCAGCACTGCGCAGAGCAGCGGGGCAGGGCCTCTTCGGATGAGGCGCTTCAGGGAGATCTGCCTCCAGGGAAACGTGAATATACAAGAGTAAAACAGTAAATACTAAGTATTTTGACAGTAAAAGTAAGTATTTTGAAGACAGAGATGGGGAGTGTGCCCACAGTACTGGTTACTGTCAAATAACCTTTTTTCCTAGCTTAAAGGGGTCTGTTACTGGCTGTGCAGTTCCAGGGGTGTGGGACTGTGTGACAGCTGTCACTGTCCGTAGCTGAGACCTCCACTTCTGCTCATCATGCTCTCCCTTTTCGTGCCTGTGACCAGAAGCCTTGGAAGTTATGGAGACAGAGCACTGTCCTCTTCCTAGGCTTTGAAGCAGCTGCCAGAATGTTCTTGGATTATTCTGAAGAGCGTCTTTAGATTTGAAACAGCAATAACGTGTCTCTATAGAAGCTGATTACAAAACCTGAATTATGTGCAGATCTTTCCATTCAAAAAACATGAAGGTGAGAATGGGCAGAGTAATTCTACCACCATTCCCTGATGAGGTTTTGTATTACTTGGTGAATACAACTCAGATTTATTAAAAAGAAAACAATTCTGCAAGAAGCCTTGCCCGACACCACGAGAGCTGTATAGCAGTCTTCAGTAGTGTAAAGTCTGTGATTACTTCATTTATTCTTAGTGACTGACTGACTTCAGGACTTTGGTGTAGTGCTTGCTGTTCAGCTGCCTGGTCTATTGTATAGGTGAGAAACATTTTTCACAACAGTGTATTTTTTTATATTTCAGTACTCAGTGGGTCAAAATAATTGTCAGCTTTACATATCTTTTTGAAATACAGCAATACCAGACCAGATGGGTAGTATGTTTGGGTTCTTGGCAGATTTGACGCTCTGGTAATTTGTCTGTTGTGCCACATTCAGGTACTCAGAATAACCAAAACTATTCTAACCTAGCTTAATGAAGAGCAATAAAGACAGACTTGTGCTGTGTGCTGCCTGAAGTTTCCGTTCTGTGTTACATTTTTCTGTACTAAGTGTGTATTGAAGGAATTCCTTCTTTCACCTCATGCTTTCCTGAATTAATTTCATTGTAAAACATGTAAAGTGGTTTCGTTTCTGTATGGGTGGCTTTGTAAGACACTTCGTAAGATTTATTTTTACATCTTCCAAGTGCACTACTATTTGTTTGTTGCTTTTGTCAGTACTATTTGACTTTTCTTCATAGGTGAGGAATATAAGGAGTATCCAGAGCTTTCAGAATTTTTTATAGCTTCACACACAATTTCTCTTGAATTACTTGTAGCTATGTCCTGGTTTTGGCTGACAGGTGAAACCACAACAAGCTACTCTTCCCATATTTAAAAGGGACATGTATGCGAGTATATGTAAGCATGTATGAATGGCCAAGTTAATCAGCAAAGTCATTATAAAGGGTATATTTATAGGAGTGTAATTACTGTAGAAATAGTCAAAGCTTTTTATTATGTTTCATTAAGCATTACCATTTTAACCAAGTAAAAGAACTCAAAAGAGCAGAACTGAAAGGATGCTGGGCCTGACGTTCTAGAGGAACTTAAAAGTTGAAGTAGATGTGTGATCCAGTAAAAGCTTAAGGAACGGAGTCCAGAGGAAAGCAAAGGCATTTTTAGTTTGTTTTGTAAATACGTGGTGGGGTTGTGTTTTTACCCAATGTAGTCGCTAGGTAGAGTTCAGGCTATGGCTTAGTGTCTTGGTTTTGTACCTGAATCCTGGAGTGTTTATTCTCAACAATGCCATCTTGTAAACTTGTCCAAGTATAAATGTAGCAGAGGTGAAATAACTTTCTAAATTGTTTTTCCTTTTTAGCTTCCAGAAATGCTTCATGGAGACGGAGATAACGAAGAGCACGGTTATTGTCCCGTGGGGCAGTTTATTCTTCAGAATCTGGGCCTGCTGCTTGGATTTGCCATCATGCTGGTGATTGCCCTCTATGAAGATAAAATTGTGCTTGACATCCAGTTCTGACCTAATTCTGGTAATCACTGTGGTGACAATGCCGTTACTGTATGGCTTTGAGTCTGCACTGTTTCACTGTACGCACATTGCTCAGAGGAAAAGCAGTGGCTTGCACTACTTACACGAGTACAGTACATTCATTTCTGTGTAGATTAACTTCTGCTTTTTTCCTAATTCAAATCAGATGAGATTACTCAATGCATCTTCTAAACTCGAGTGACTGACAGTTAGGAAATACTAAACATGAGAAATAAACGCCAAGGTCGGTGTCCTGTACAGGAAGCACTGCCTGCTTAAAAAAGCTCAGTGAGCGATCCACGCGTTTGGGAAAATACTGTTTCCTTGGTAGATGTGAACAGAACCCAGACAACGTGACGGCTGAAATTCACACCTCTGCAAGGAACCTGAGTAAGCTTTTAGTGCCACGTAAGTCTTACGCAGCACATATATGTATCTGTCTGTATGTATAGATATGTCAATATATACAGATATGCATGCACATATGTATGTGTGTGCGCGTATACGTAGTCATTCTGTGCCGATTCTTCTGCATAGTGGTGACTTCAAGTTTTAACTCTTACACCAGCACACGACTGGAAACCACTGTGCTGGCTTAAATTTAAAAAAGAAACCCAAAACCTAAACACTGTTCCATTCTCAAGAGCCTGCGTTCAGCTGCGCTCCACCCTGCTAACCGTCACGTGTAAGAAGGCAAGCTGCTGCAGGAGGTGCCGCAAAGTGCCGTGTGCTGGCGAGGGTCAGCTGGAGGATGTTTTTCCTAAGGTTTATTTGATGTTTGTTCCTTGATATTAGTAGGAAAATGCAAAATGCAGTAGAATTAGTGTTAGTTTGGGGAAATCCTTGATGTTGGAGTTATTGAGCTATTTCTGGTTCTTTTTCCCAGATGCTAAAGATGTATTGTGTGCCACTTGCAGCATAAACTACTGAAGAATTGTGGCTGTGAATTTGTGCAAACTCTTAACAGAGAATCCATATGAGAATTTCTCCTTTTTTTTTTTTTTTTAACAATTATTTTGGACTGTTTTTTCCTCTTCATGTTAAAACAATCCAAAGTGCAAGACGCTAGTTACTGAACCTGGGCACAAAGGTTAAACTCTGCTCTGTGTGTGCAGTCCTGGTAGGTTATTTACAATATTGTAATGCCAGGTCAAAACCTGTTTCTACAATGCCTTGATATCAGACATTGTAGCACCAGCCGTTTCTGGCAGTAGAGAGCATGGAAGAAGATTTCTACTTCCCACGTAAAGGAGTTCATTTCTATGATATTTTTTTACAATTTTGGTATTTAAATTAGATTATTAAGAAGCAGATGTGATAGATCCATGGTATGTGTAATTTGGAAGGATAGACTGAAAATTTGGGCCTTAACTTGCTGGGATCAGCTGTCCTGGATCAGATTGTGCTGGTATGCTTCGATTGCCAGACACGAGTTCGTTCTTTGTGTACCCATCTCCTTAAAAAAACGTGTCAGTTCGTGAGGAGTGCAAGCTGAGTCTGTAGTACCAGTCCTAAGCATGGTAGTAGCCTTTTTTAAAACATACCGTTCGTCTTCTTTTACGTGTATGACCAGGTAAAAGCTGTATTTTGCGTACGTGCCGTAAGTTTTGTTTCGGTCTGCTTGGTGCCAGTGGAGCTGCTAAAAACACTGATCCCAGCGCCTTTAACGAGAGCCAGTGGGCATCTTCATTCCATTTCAAGTTACTGTGTTTCCTGTGGCCCTTTCCTTTTCGAAGCTTCATTGGTCAATTTAGTTTTTACTGAGAGCAGCTCGTGTGTTTTAAAGATAGCGGTTGGTTCTTGCCAGTATTTCTTCCTGATGCAGTATCAAGAAACAGTATTAAGGGTCCATTTCAAAGAAGGGCGCAGTTTCTTCAGTGAAGAAGCCAAAAGCCCAGAGTGCGGGCGTGCAGCCCTTTGATGCTCTGAACTTAAGTTTTTTCTTTTTTCCTCTTTCAGCGCGTTTACTGTTGGACCCTAATTAGCAGACACACTGTTGTTAGCTTCAGATTACTGAATTTCTGCAGTGGAAAGATCCCGGGTGACATTTTTCATAGTGCCCGCGTTAGGTCACTGAGTACCATTTTCAGAGAGGCTTAGCTCCCTGGATAACTTCTGAGGATCTGAGTTTAAACAACCTGTGTTGCGTATGTATTAAACTGACCCTTAATTTTCCTTTTCTGTTAATTCTGTTGAGTATAAAGGGGTCATTACGTGGTTGAACTGATACTTTGTCAAAACATTTTTTAAAGTTTATTTCTTTTAATTCTTTCCAAATGAAGATTTCTATTACTTCAGGTAGTGTACTTCCTTTTGTATTAGTTGGAATATGGTTATAGCTTAATCCACTGCCTCTGTAGGAAAACAGTTAACTTCCTTCCAAGACCATCTTCAGATAAGGGAAAAACATGGTCCTTGAAGGTAGGTACTGCATTTTTCATTAAATATGGGTTGTTTCCTTTTGTTTTCTAGTATTTATTACAAGTTATGAAGAGCAGTGTAACAGCTGTGACTTCGTATGTTTCCATCAGTATTGAATTCCAGATGATTCTAATGTACACTTTTGATCGTGTTACAGACAATCTGAATTCCACTACATTTCTACTTGGCTTCAACATTCCATTCTGCTTGAATCCAGAGTCTCATTTAACTTGTATTTGTTGGAGGGCGTAAATGTTACTTGTATATTACAATGCTGTCACTGTGTGACATCCCGTATGAATTTTGATGTAGATCACATTGCACTCAATCCGCTGTGATTATGCTTAGAAAATACTGTAGTTGCTAGATGCAGTGTGATTTTTTTTTTCCGAAGGTTTTTTTTCTTTCCCCTCCCATTAACAATTGAGTCCATGGTTTAAAATGTGATTATGGTCCTATAAGATGACTTGCTGAGCTACCAGTCTTTTTGTTATAACTAAATCATTTTTTAAAATTTTATAAAGCTGGAAATGATCAAATGCTGTTTTGTTCATTGTCAACAGTGTTGTGTTCATTTTATGTATGTTCCTTATAAATAAGGAACCTTCAGAAAATAAAATGATTCAAGGAGCAGATATTTTTGTTGGCTTTTATAAGGTTTTATTGCGCACCTTTCTGTTTTAGTATTTTGTTTCAGATCTCATGCAAGGGACAAGTGCAACATTGTCAACACGTCATTTTGATTCCTCTTTTTAAGTGGCATTTCAAGACTGACACACATCCCTTCTGAGAGGCCTAGAAAGGGCGCCTACCTCCATAAATTGTGACAGGGTTACGAGTTAAGCTGACAGAGTAACGCCACGCCCCGTCGGATCCAGTGTTCTTGCGGCTTGTCCGAAGGGAGAGTTATTGCGATGACAAAGTTGGTGGAATGGCCCGTGGTTGACAGGATCCCTCTTCTCTCGCTGGTCTTGTACACTGGGGCCAGGTAACTGGGTCGCGGCAGGATGTCTGCTCTCTTGCACGGCTTCAGCCAGATCTGCAGCAAAGAACACAATAGTCCTTTTCATCTCAGATAAAAAACAAAAAGCAGGGAAACGGTCTTGGCTTGGCTAAAGCATTTTGACGTTTTTTGTTTCGTTTGCTTTTTAACAGCTAGCCATGAAAACCTGTTTCTTGTTTCCTCTTTCTTAGCAGATTGCTTCCTCTCCCAAAATAGGCGACATCAAACTTCTGTCACTGTCATTATCAGCAGAGGATTCTCAGCTCCTCTCAAACACTTCATTTCTATTTCAACACAAACCATTTCAATTCAATTATTATTCTTTTTAAAGAATTCCCCTGGTGCTTCCTTCAAGACTACAGTATTTGTTGGTGTATATAATACTCTAAAATGTCACCAAACGAAAGATACTGACCACAGGTACTGTATCGTAGAGGATTTTCGGATGAGATTCTCCTAGCTTCTTCGTTTCCCTGTTCCAGCGTGCTCCATCCAAGAACAATCCCTGAACGTAGACCCCTGAATTAGTGAGAAAAGATACTGTATCACACACAACCTCAGAATGTCTTCTGAGAGCAGCAGCTGGGGCCACGTGCTGTGCTGTCAGCTGGTTGTGGGGGACTTGGGCAATTTTGTGTGTTCCGAGTGATGATCAAACAATTTTGCGTAGAACAGAGTCCTGTGCTGCCTTACAATGCAGCATGATTGCAGTGCTGTAAAGATTGATAAAGTGACAATGTCTAGCGATGTCATAGCGTATCCAGCCTCTTGGAAGAACGGAGGTTAAAAATCAGTACAGGACGCTATTTGTCAGCTTTAGTGTTTCCAAACTTGGAGATCGGATCATATAAACAGGCTTTTACTAGTTAGTCTTCACGTTGTTTCATTGCGTGTGTTTCAAATTGTCACTTGCTTACACCTTTCTGAAGTGGCTCATTGAAGCCGTAGGAAAAAATAATCCTTTAAATGTTTAAAAAACATAACTATCTTTATTTTGACATGTCATAATGTCGTGACATAATGACATGACAGAATGACAGCTGTCATTCCATCAGCTTTCCCGAAGAAAACAGTAAATTACTGCAATTTCTCTTTTTCATCAAACTCGCACCTTCTTGCTCTGTAGGCTGAAAACTGTAACTTCTAGAGCAAAACATAAACTTGCCCCAACAGAAAATGACTCGAAAGGGACTGGCCAGGCAACCTGCCAAGCCCTTCTTTTTACGCAACTTCAGTCAAACTGATCCTCAGAAAAGCATAAAATAGAGTATGAAGAACAGGTCGGTTTCATCTGTCCTTTTTTCTGAGGAAGGGCAAGCTAACAAACCTATCTGCCACTGGAACGATGGTAAGTAATGTATAATAGAATGGTTTGATAAAAAATAGGGCTTTTCCCCCCTTAGAGTGCTCCCTATTGCACATTGTGATGTATCCATAGGGTTTTGTTCTAGGGCTAAAGTAGCATAACCAGCTTCTCTGCTAAATGTTTGGTTTTCCTTGGCTTAGGAAAATACGCATTTTCTGACATATACGCTAATGGAGTGAAATAAAGAAAAAACAAAAAAGGCAAGCTAGATAGCACTGTGAAGTTGGCTCTGTTGTGGGAAGTCTGGGGTAAGGAGTGTCCTTTGGTGTTATTTTATATCTGCATGCCAAGACAGGAGGTGAACTAATCTCAGCAGTCCTTGAGGATTTCCGCAGTATTTTGCCTCTTCGCTTCTTGTGCATCTCATGGGGAGCAGTGCGGCTGCGTAAGTTTTCCAGCAGAATTCATTAACTTAATTGCATAACTCTGAGTCTGCACATCAACGTTATCTTGTGAACACACCAGCAAAGGCAGATAATGGTGTCATGCGTTTACGTACCATCTTCAGGAGCAATGTCATATTCCTTATCTTCCAGCACTTCGTAGTCAAATTCTAGCAGGTCGATGGGAATGGTGTATTTTCTGGCATAGTTCTGCTGGGCACCTGTCAAGAACGCCTGAGTGAAGAAGAATCCTGAAATCCAGAAGACTGGTGGAGTTCCATTTTCATACCATAGCTGTGGGCAGCCAAAGAGAGAGGAGAAGAAGAAAAAAAAAACAAACCGCCTTTTATTTTTTTTAGTATTTAGCAAAGCAAATATCTTCTAGAATAACAGCAGAAGTAATTTCTCCCTTTGTGCATCCAGGATTGTCTTTTTCCTTTCTGAAAGCACTGGCGTTTTGGATGGCTGCCAAGTCTTTTTAAACAACTTTAAAATGTCACTAGCTTCTGTTTTAAACAAAACCCAGCCAAACACAGAGCACAACCCCGGCGCTGCTGCCTGGAAATACCCAGCCTAGGTGAAGGACTTCATCTGTTACACGAGCATCAGCCTTGTGAGCTCGCGGAGCGAGGGCTCCCTTCTCCTCCCCCCCGCGCCACTGATGGCTGTTCAGCATCCCCTGTGTTTCTCTGTGCAAACCAGGGGTTTTCCACGGGCTGTTTTCCCTTTGAAAGGCTCGTAGCTCCCTCCCAGGGCCAAGCCCGATGTTGTAAGGCTGTACAGCAAGGGAAGGGAAGCCTGTACAGGAGGGACGATTTCCTCATCAGGAGGATTTGTGGCCTAATTAAACTTCTGTTGACTTGGGGGGGGGTGGGGAGGGTTTCTTTTGTTGTTGTTTGTGTTTTGTTGGTTGGTTTATTGGGATTGTTTTAGTAGCTTACACTGTGGATGTCTCTGTATAAAAATGGTTTTTAAAAATGCCAAAATTCACTGGATTTGGTTGTAATACACATGAGGTCTGCTGCAATGGTGACTATTTACTGCATGGAAGATGACATTTTTCTGATTGTTACAATCAGTTTTGAATATTATCTGAAAAAAATAATGGCTATACGAAACAGATGCGCAAATGAGTTGAACTTTACCCATCAGTTATTCAGTGGAAGTAATTCATGCGTGGGTGTTCACTTGTGGAGATGTCACCTGACATCAGCAGGCAGAGCCAGTAAGTGGCACTGAACAACTCTGCGTAAGTGGGGCGTGCTCACCTGTAAGAACTTCAGTCTGTTAAGGAAGTCGGTCACGTAGCTGCCCAGAGGCTTGAGGCTTGGGTAAGACTTCCTCATCCATAGTCCAGGAATTTTGCCTTTCAGAATGCTGTTTACCACTTCTTCCAGTTCATCAGACATCACTACGAGCCCCTAAAAGAAATTTTGGAATGGAAGACGTCAAAATACTTTTGCCCACCGGGCTTGCTTTAAGGATTACACGTCAGCATAGCGCTCTGTCCAACAGCTGTTAGGAACTCCTAGCTGAGTCAGGAGCAACACTGAAACAAGAGTAATGGACAGAACGGATGTCATGAGAAGTTGCTGCCATCTTCCATCTGATCCGGTAGTTAGTCACTAGAGTGGTCAGGGAGAGGGTCCACAGCCTCTTGGGAGAAAACTGCGTGGACTGGAAAACTCTCCCTTTGCATCCTTCCTCAGAAACATGGTCTGCCCAGAGCACTTCTACGTTTTACTAACTGTAAATGCTCTTTCTTATTATTATTTAAAATTTCCGCAAAACTCTGTGGCATTGCTCCAAGTGCCTTATTCTAACGTGGCAGACTTTTCAGCTTGTAGTTTGGCTGTAATGGGGAGAGGAGTAGGATTTGGGGGGGGGAAATAAGGTGATGTCTTTAAATGCTTGTCAGCCTTAAGCTGTAATAGGATAAACAAAAATTACCCAAACTGACTTTTTCCTGCTTTTTGCACAGCTGTAGCTTTTGATTCCTACTGAGACCAAACAGTGACTTTGGACTGTGGTACCTTAACGGAATCCTCACCGGCAGTAATTTCTGTTTGAGGTGCTGAGATCTGCTCTCACCTGTAAGGATCTGTGTGAGGTACTTCAGTCTGTCCTGCCAGCGAGGCAGAAAAACAGATGTGAACCCAGTCACTGCTTGTCTTATGTGCTAGCACATCTGTCGTTAAAAACTTCCTGGTTTGATTGGGTGCCTCTACAGTAGGCACAATAGTACTTTTGTATTCCTTTGTACTCCTAAGACACAGAACACTAAATCAGCGTGGAATCCGGATTCTTTAAGGTGTTTGACCGACCTGCATCAGACGCCTGGGTCAGTTCTCTAAGGTACTAGCATGAATAGCTCCAATAGATCGAGTCTAGGTTCTAGGTATGGGCCTTTAAAGCTTATCTTCAGCTCACCTTTATTGCTTTCTGGATGTTAAGACAGGAGTCCCGTATGGTCTGCAGCAACTTGTTAAAGCGTCCCATCTCCTGGACGAGCACTGTGTTCATGCTTTGAGTGTAAGTGGTTGGGTATGCCCTCATTGCTGCTTCAGTGTCAAAATCTGGAGGGAGTTTGCTCAGGATGTCACCTGTGACTTCAAGAACAACTTCATCGCTGGATTTTGCACCACCACCAGATGCCCAAGACTACAGAGAGACAAAAATTTGGATTTATTTTGAGAAAAGGAAAGGGAACTTAGGAGAGTGAGTAGTTAAAATGCAGAAAAATAGAGCTGTTATAAAGGTGTTGTTTAAAAGAGCACTACAGTTCCAACACTTCCCCTGCAACTGAAATTAATTTGTTACAGAATTTCATAGAATCATAGAAAGTTTTGGGTCGGAAGGGACCCCTGGAGGTCATCTAGTCCAACCCCCCCGCAGCGAGCAGGGACACCACTAACGAGATCAGGGTGCTCAGAGCCCTGTCCAACCTGGGCTTGAATGTTTCCAGGGATGGGGCCTCCACCACCTCTCTGCGCAACCCATTTCCTGTATTATTGCAAAAATTATCATCTTAAAACCAACAAAATGTGGTGTCCTACAGATCTGTGTCCTCCTCCTTTTTCTTGGCTGAAATCTCGTCTCTCCTGCAGACCACTCTCGCCCCCAGCTCTGATGTCCCGGCAGCAGCGCTGGCTGGCCCGGTGCTGTCAAGCAGTGCCGAGTTCCGTCTCGCTGTCCCTCTTGCTCCCTGAATCCAGCGCTTCGTTCTTCTCAGGGAGCTTACAGGAACTGTAGGACACCTAGACTGTACCTGCCTTACAAACCGGACTGAAAACTGCTAAAAGCCGGGGCGAGTAGAAGATGCACAAACTGACTGTACAGCCACAGAAGCTGTGTTTCCTTAGAAAGACAGTCAGGAAAAATACATCACCAAAAGACCTAAAAGATTCTGAAACAGAACAGTGATTTCAACAGAATGGAGACGCAACACAGTAAGGTACAGTAAAAACTGCAAAAAAACCAACTCTGAACATACTCATGGGGAGACAAAGTTAGGGTAAGAAGGTGTGTGACTTTTACGCTTTACATACCTGTGTAAGAAGAATGTTATCGAATAACAGCTGCGTTTCTGACTGATCCTTGGTAATATCAGCATTTGCATTCATTCCAAATATCTCCGGGGAAGGATTCAGCGGAAGTGTCTTTGTATAGTCAATGTAGCTTTGGTACTGGAAAAAGGGGGGAAAAACAGACTTTACAGGAGACACAGAAACAGGCAAGCAGCCCATGACAGGCTGCAAGCTGTGTCTCAGAACCACTTCAGCCCTCCCTGCTGTAACGAACACAGTGTGTAAACTAAGACAGAGAAGGAAATACGGGGCTGACTGTGCCTCACAAATTCCTCGGATCCACCCCTCTGACCCTGAAATCAGGACTGGCTTCACTTAAACAGTTCCTGACAGCTGCTGGAAATTCGGTTACAAAATCAGACACCTAGCGCGAGGGGCTGCAGCCCCTTACAGGACCCGCTGCTGCCCAGTGTCCGAAGGCGTTGTACTGGTGTGTAACAACTCTCCCGGGCGATAAGGTCAACTAAGCTGATTACTGTGTTCTTTCTGCCTCCAGCAGGTATGATCAACTCCTGCTCTTATGCCTGTTTTATAATGCTTTTAACTTCCGCAGGCTGGGTTTCTCCCTTGCTGTCCCCTAAGCAGAGTCTGTTCTGGGATACTTACATCTCCTTCCGGAGGAGCAAAATAGAGGCCACTTGGATCAAATTTGTAATCTACATTTGTAATTATTTCTGAGGAAAAGAACACGTTGAGGACATTACGGAGTGTACGCCGATCCCAGTCATCGGTGACTCTGCCACCATAATTACATTCTCCAGTCATATAGCGAAGAGCATCGTAGGGCACCTCCTGAAAAAACCAAGACCACGATCAGAGCTGCAGCCTCGCACCTCTCTGGACAGCCATATTGGTATCCTGTAACATATTGATCTGGAAGTCATCCAGAACTCACTGGAAAGTTTAAAAGCTGTTCTTTACTTCTGCTAGTTCGTGCTTGTACCATTGATCTCCTCATCGTCAAATACTTGGATAATCATCCATCTAATCACCCAGCATTGCTTCTTTTGAAGAATACTTGCTAAAATAAACGTATGCTGGCACAGGGCCATAGCTGTGCTCAGAGATTATATTTTACTTTTTATTTTCTAAAAAAAAAAAAAAATAAAAAATCAAATGTGCTTGAAGTCTTGAGGTTGGGAGAAGCCAGACTCCTCTTATATGCATAAAAGGAACAAACTGAGTGATAAGAGATAAATTATTTACAGGAAGTCAGGGCAAGAGTGGGCCATATGCTGAGAACCGGGATAAAGACAACCACTTGAAAACAGTACCAAGAAATCTCTACTATGTAGAAGTTGTTACCTTTCAGGGAAAAAAAAATGCTTGCCTCCCTGCTAGGCACTAGGTTTGCTCATAAGCTTTGGTCATATGAGGGGAGGACGTGCCCCTCAGCCCCACAGAACAGAACAGAAACACAGCCCTTCAGGAAGTTGCTTTCTCATGCTGAATCACAATTTCCCTATTAACCACACCGATAACCAAAACCACTCCAGGGTGACAGTGCTTTGAAAGTTACACCCTGTCCGCGGCCAGGACTTCCACAGATTCTGGCTGCAGTGGGTTGCTTAGGAAGCTGGAACATAAAGAAGTGCCCTGTATTGCAAGCAAATTCCAGAGGGGCTTCTATGAAACGCTGCCTAGCTCTGCGAACAGGCAAGGAAACCTCATCCGCCAAATTTACAGGCATTATGTTGTTACTAATCGGCAGCAGTCCAGGGTCGTCTACTATCCCTATCCCTGAGTAAATCACAGCTAGCAATTCAGCGGTTTAGCAGGGTATTTTACAGCTTGCAGTAACATCACCTAGCGCTGACTCCACCGCTCCTGCCTAGAGACAGGATAAGATGCCAACAAATAAGGCAACTCTGCAGAACCCGCACTGCTCTGTTTTGCGTGGCAGAACTTCTGAATTGTAATTTGAAGGTTTCCCCATCAGTTATAGACTGATCATGGTACACTAACCACTTAAAATGAACCTGGTCAGTGCTATGGCAAGCACTGAGTCTCCGAGTCACTGCCCCCCTAGACTGGTAGGTGCCCTGCCGGCCCCAGGGACCAGTGCCCGCTGTGAGAGGCTGCCGTACCTCATACTGGTCGAGGAAGCTGTGCAGCTGCTGCACGCTGATGCGCAGGTCGGTCTCATTGAACTCGTACGGAATGTTCCAGCCCAACGGCCCAAAGTTCCGCCTTTCTTGCACCAGCGCGTGGAAGAAGCAGAGGCCGTACAGCAACGTCTTGAACACAGCCTTAGAACCAAATGCACCACCGTTAATAACGCGCGGCTGGTTTAAACCCTCTCGTGTTTGCTCCCGTCCCGCGCAGCACCGCTGTCCCTCAAAACCCAGCACCTCCTGCTCTGGTAACACGCTGTTCATGAGTCGGCATAGCTTTATCTTGATACACAAAGGCTTTCAAGCAGGGAATTAATACATTAATTAGAGGAATAGAATGTAAAATATGCTTGCACACAGACATCTAATTATGAAAAGTGGGGTTAAGATTTTTTCCCAGTCTTTTTTTTTTTTTTAAGCTAACGTTGTATTATTAATGCCATACCACAAAAATCTCCATTGAAGAAGTGGGAGACAAGCAATAAAATAAAAATTAAATTTACTTTGCTGTTGCCAGTACTCAAACTCAGCTTCATTGCAGTGAAAGATAACTATTTAATTTTGGAGGTTTTCTTCCCCCAGAGCGCACACACACGGTCATCAGGGTCTGCTGAAACTGCTTCACAGAGTTACAGCACAACATCACTCACAGGTTTTCCGCAGCTGTTGAAGAAGACAGGATCAGATATGGGATCCATCAGGTACGAACGGATTATGTTGGCCCGCAACCCTTTTGGTGCTTCGTTAGTCATCTTCACGCTGTTCTGAAGTACGGACACCGGGAACGTGGCAGAGGGGTAACTGGTGAGCCAAATGCGGAACCCCGGATGTGTTGTGTCAGGGTTTAGCTCCTACAATAAACAAACACATACAAAACCAGGCAACTGAGGACAGAACAGATTAATATACACCTTGAGTGTTATTATTGAAGCAGTTTTTAAGTGGGGAAATACACCAGTCCAAAGTTTAACTTCTTAGATGCTTGTATGTGATTACAGTGAGAGTTGCACTTATGAACGACACCTTCCCTTCTACAGCTGGTGTCCTTTTATTGAAGACCCGTATTGTGAACTAGAATTTGTCCTCTCTGTGCGTGTTTGTGGAATATACGAACAAAACCAAGCGCAGGCTCTCTACCACAAGAACAATGGAATGTAAACTGTGCCCATTTACTGCATTTACCATCATACAGCTCTTCTGGGAAGGGCTACAGGCATAACACATATACATCAGAAATGTGCTGAGTTTATCGAAGGGCAGGGGGGGTGTAAGAAAGACAGACATACACGCTAGTACCTCTGTGCAAACCTAGAGCTGTTTGAGAGCAAAACTCCTTAGCACACTGCTTTTCCGCAGCGGCAGCCGTCGGATGATTTGCCATTCGGGGAAGGGCCAGACCCGCGATGTCTGTGAGCGCTTTCTGCTCCCGGGGGCAGAAGGCAAAAGACAGGGTCTGGCTGTGGCGATTACCCTTACGCAACGGCCATCAACAGCAGGGCTGCTAGGCTGGCTTTCCCCTTGCTGTACGGGTCAGACTTGCCTCCAGATGTATTTATAAGAAGAAAATACGTATTTTTACCTCACAGACTCTTTCCAGAACTGGCATCCACGAACTTGCTAGGTGGCAATTTTGCAGAACTATCCACGTTCCTTCCTTCATCGCCTTCTCTATCATTTTCATGGCTATTGGGCCTTGGCCTTGACCAAGTGACAGAGAACTAAGCTTTGTGCCACCGTATCCCTGCATGTAGAAAGCATAAGTAAGAATAATATTGCACAAATACACTAAAACTTCTGGGGCAATAGTTCACATCTATAGGTATTCTTGAAATATTCAATGTACGTACAGTATACTTTCTCTCCCACGTCATGCCAGTTGACTAAAACCTCTTCTATATATATGTCAGTGAAAAGCTCCAACTACACCCCCATTTAGTCTGGAACAGTGAAATTCTGACAGGTTCAAGGTGCTCCTGAAAGCAGGAGTATGCTCTTTCAGGATGCAGACAGCCTGCCATAAAATGCAGGGTACATTCACAGCGTGGGGGCTGGAGCCTTGAAGGATGTCTCTCATTCCCAACAGCACAGAATTCTGGCAGAACAACAGTCATGAAATGCAAGAAACCCATCTTACCAGAAAACAGTGATATTCTGGTATTATAAGAGTACTCTTCCACATACAAACTCATTTAGGCTGGTGGGAATTTTTTGTTTTGAATACTGTAATAATGACAAAGCCAACTAAAATCCATATTTGAATTCTGCAGTGTAAATGCCACCCAAGATCCTAAGCTCCTATATTACTACGGTGTTTCGTAATTAAGTAATAAATTACACAGGATACTTATTAGGAAAAAAAAATACCATTTTCAGATAAGATTCCTTACAATGAATGTTTAAACCATTACGGGTTTGATCCAGTTTTCCATGTGAGATTACACAAACTAATTAGTTAAGTAGATCATGAGATCACAACATCATAGAATACGCCACAAATATTTAACATAAAATTTCTTATAAACAATGGACAAATTATTCCTAAAAAACAATCCACTTGTGTTCATTAGCACTTTATGTTAAAAAGAACCATGAGATCAATTTTAACATGTTTTTAGGCAGTTAAAAAGAGGTTTTTGAGCCTACTGAGGCATTTCAAGTTTTATTTACATGAAGTTCACTACTTCATACAAACATATGCTCATGCACATACACGTGCACACACACACCAGCAGCAACTGTATTAAGAAAGTCTGGAGATGTTAAAATACCTCATCATCAGCAAACTTCAGCAGGGCTGCCATGGGGTCGGCACCGGGAGAAAGTACAAATATCAGTGGTACACAAGAGTGGCTGTCAGAAAATGCTTTTGCCAAGTCAAATGGAGGTGGCTCGATAAATGGACGTCCTAGGTTATGAATGATAAATTCCTGCACCATTGGTATTACCTAAAAGAAACCCAAAAATCAGAATTAAAGTATCCTATTCTTGTGTAAGCATGAACACATATTACTCTATAAACACTTTAAAATAAATTTCAAGGACAGTATTCCTGCATATAAAATCAGATACAAGTACAATCCCGGAGGAATCGATGATTCAGTGTGTGTAAATGTAGGCAAAAAACAGGCTCTGAGCTCAAAGATGCTCTAAGCAGGCTGAAACTGGAAAGCCTATGCCAGCGCTCCTTCATCTCCTTTCTGTCACCTCACCTGGACAGACTAACCTGCTCTTATAGGAAGCTGGGTTTTTCCCTGCACTTACTCCATCTGCACTACGGAGAGGATCTCAATTTTCCAGTCTCCTAGTGCAACACCTTTCCAAGGCGTTCAGACCTTGGCTTGGAGAACTGCTGCGTACAGCAGCCTTGCACGCGCTGCTGTCCAGCCGGGCTCTGCCCCCAGACAGAGACAATTTACTAAATGACAGCTTAACACTTTGAGCCTGTAAACACTTACAGATATAATTCTTTTGAATATCACCATTCATTCTCTCTCTGGACACACTCTAGAATACTTTATAATTACCACCGCCCGTTTAAAAGAAAGGCAACAGTATTTGCAAATGTGGTAACAACATTTAATCTCCGAACACGAAATGCAAGAAGTGCTAAAGGTTTCAAACAGCAATGCTAATTCAACCACTTTGGTCACAATCAGTGTAATATTTTTTAAAATTTTATAGGTAAATTTGCTGTATTCATAACTAGAGTTTTTGACTTGCCTTTCTGACGTTTCAGTTACAACATTTGTGATTGTCATACTGCGTTATCATAGGTGCTTTCAGTCAATAAAGTGGGACCAAGTACACAGAACGGGACGGAGGGATCACCCTGCTCATAAACTCACCAGTGTTCTCTCTCCCTTTAAAACTTGCCCTGCGTTACAGGTGCAGTGTGTCACCAGTTAGTGCAATGCCTTAAATCCCAGGGCAGGAGGGAGGCCCTGGGCTACAGCAATTGCAGGCTTTGCAGATGGAGGTGCTTTTGAAAGAGCTTGGTTTGGCTTCCAAGTTCTTGAGTGATTTTAAGGATATGTATGAATATGAGAACCGCTTAAAAACCTTCACAAAGTGGCCTTTTACAGAGAACTGCAAGTGCACCCCGGAGAATGTAAGTCTAAAAACAGGTATTTTGACTGTGCCTTATTTTTTATATACTGTGCTTGTTAAATCACTGTTAAGTATATTCATGTTCAGGAAGGGTTGTGAGCTTCTACTAGTCCTGAAGGAGATGAAAAGTTGAATATTCCAACTTTCCTCTGTTCCTTGCTTGGGAATAATGTAGTGGGATGACTAGCTGCTTCACGTTCAGTTCCCTGGTCTAGCTACAGAATTGAATATAGTTATGGTTCTTGTTTTCTTATTTTTTGTTCTTGTTATTTAATGTCTTATATTATGTAGTCTTTCTGATTGCAAGCTTTCATTCATAAAAATGAAGCCTGCATTAGAAGAAACAAGTACAGATCCAGCAGGAAGGATGAAGTAGCAGAATGATCACTACTTAAAATTCAGAAACTGAAATTACTTAAAATTTTAGAAAACTTCATGCTCATGTCCCTGCAGCCTTTGACTTAAGCATTAAAAACCCCACCTTGGCACACACCTGAAATGTCCAGGCTGGACCTCAGATGAGGCATAGTTATGCCTGCAAGAGTTACCTGAGAAGCTGTGACGTTTGATAACTGAAACAAACTTACTTCATTCTTAGCGTTCTCACCAGATGTGATTCTAAAGTGACAGGGAAACACTGAAGGTAAAGATGTAGTATTTTATTCACATAATTCGTATTTAAAGGTTTTCTGTGTCCATGGTCAGCTATGTTTTTCCTCTGAAAATATTCTTTAATGTCCTGGCTATGGCAGATCTGATGCAGTGCTACCGCAACGCTTGCGTTGCACGGCTTCTGGTAGAACAAAGCTCCTCTGGTAGCCTGCAGATACCACAGCAGTGCAAGGATTTGTTCACTGCTTGTAGCCTATTCCTTGTCCCTTTACTAGTTGGTTCTTTACCTGCTTGCAGCCCTCACGCTTGCAATGTGCTGACAGACATTGTGGGGAAAGGCGTTATTTGCAGGCTCTCAGAAACAGCTTCCTGATGTGAACACGAGCTGTGTGCTGGATGAGGCTCTGAACTTCTAACCTCTCACTTGCAGATGGCAAAGGCAGGCTTTGTCCACTGTCCAAATGCAAGTGAACCAGATGTGGCAAAATGTTTCTTTTGCTTGATAGAACTGGAAGGCTGGAAACCGAATGACGACCCATGGTAAGCACAAACGTCGCCAAGTTCTTCAAGTATTCCTCCAAGCTTCTTTGACAACATCCCCTTACTCTTTATAAAATTACCAACCTCTCTGTAACAGCTCACAAAACTGAAGCCTGCCAAAAGTTTATCTTACCCGGTAACCTTGAAATAGTTCATATTTGTTAATTATACCCCATGCAATTCTTTATGCTCCTTTCATTTTGCCTCCAAAGAGAATGCTTTTGATTCAACAAAGTAGAAAATAGTTCCTCTCAACATTGTGAACTCCGTCTAAATCTTCACTTGTATCTTCTTGGCTCACAACCAGCTTCTATCTGAGATCCACTAAAATCGATTTCATGCCTGTTCTGTATGACACATTTTCTACTGATAGACAGCAGAAGTACTGAAGAGACCTGTCTCTGGAAATGTGACTTTCATGGTTTTAATATCTATTCTTATTCTGGGTTTACACTGCAGGGAGGAACACACCAAACGTCACAGCTGTGGCTTTTTGTCCCTTACGAAGCACTTTGATGACCTGACAATGGAGGAGTACTACATGCTGGAGATGACACGGCTGAGAACCTTCCTGGTAAGTGTGAACCGATTAATGTAAGACTCAAAGCTAGAATGTAAACAAGAACTTCCATCTCTAAGATTTCCAAGCAACAGCAAGGAGTGATTGTGATTGCTTCACATGTCTAATTTTACATGTAAATCAGTCTAATCAAGCTTTCAAACTTTAAAGTCCACTTCATATGTTTTAGTTACCCAGTTTTGCTCCTCCCCACTTCTGGGATTTCATGCATGCCATAGTGCTGACATAACACAAAAGCATACAAAACTGAGCTGCTTCAAGTAGTTGATGAAGATCAGCTGTCTTTGATATATGACCTCTAATCTTAGGGATAGTAAGAACTGAGTAAACCAAGTTCCCTGATGAGGGACAGTAAAGGTTCTGCATCTTGCTTCCTGGTGGGTTTGCACAAGTCAGATCCTTGCCTTGCTGGTAACATTTGGTATTGAAAACATACGTGGTGATGCCAAGGCTAAGTATTTAAGGTCCCTATACAACAGACTCAAATACATAAAAATAGGATCATATCCCACAGCGGGAGCAGCTTGGCATCGTGAAAGGTGGACTTAAGAGCAAGCAGATTTTTGTTATCTAACCTGAACAGCAAATGATTTAGAGCAGTGTTCCCAGGTACAAAATGGGGCTTGGCCATAATACTACTTTATTTCCAAGTACAGCATACAGAAAACTTGAAGCAGCAGCTTCAAGTGGGGACACTTTGCCCCCAAGAACACTGTCACCAATAGCCTGGAGGGCTACACACTGCAGCTGATCCAGAGCGTGCTGCCATCTTGAAGCACCAGGATCTGAATGCATCCTGAGAAGTGAGATCATGCCTCCTCACACAGAACAGAATCAAACTGAAGTCTCCCCCCTGAAGTGACTTTAAAATACAGCTAAATAGTAGGTTCACAATTTACATTAGAAGAGAAAGTACACCAGACATAACCAGAAGCAGTCACTGAAGCGAGCCCTGCCGGCACGGCCGGCGGCGGAGTTTGAACGGAAGGGGGGTACGCATCCGGAACACCCACCCAGCTGCTCTGCACCATGCAGCCAGGGTAGGCTTCCAAGCTCAAACTGGTGATAGAGCAGTAGGTTTTTGAGGCTCTAAGTTTTGAATGTAGTTGAACTAGACAGTTAAATTGCTCAATTGAAAGTCTCAATCTTTTGCTTTGCTTTAAGTGCAAAACCGGCAGAAGCATAATAAACTCTTTTGAAGAGGAAGTCGCCGCAACTAGGCAGCGTCTTGTGGACAACTTTGTCTCCAAGCATCAGTACACGCTGCCGCCGCCAGTGCCTCTCCCAGCTGAGCCACCTGCCCAACGTTCCAAAAGCTCATACTGCCAGGCCAAAAAAATCCAGAAGTGAAGTGTAAAGTCTGACTCTGCGACTGGTTTCTCTTCTTTATACGGTACAAACGTTCATATTCTTATCTGAGTACTAATGTAAAGCTGAACAGTTGTGTGAGGAAGCGTAGAGAATTCCTTTCACAGGCTCTCTGGAACAGAGTTCATAACTGTGAAAGACAGGAGTTAGCACAAACAGTGTGCTTTGTCAGTGTGGCTAGGTGTGGACTAATAGTAGTCCCGCTAACCTGTGACTGTACGAGAAATGTCTAAACAGATACTTCTGTTCTGGTTTTTAGTAGGTTGACTTTTTTTGGAATAAAGATTGACAACTGAGCACCTCTTGTGATCTGTGCTGCATTAAACACATACAGCTAGACAGACTGACAGCAGAACGGCTCTGCTCCAGCACACATCCCGCAGAACACACTGGATCTGTGTGTCTGCGATTTCACACCTTTCAGCGCCTACATTATCTACACCCCTGCTTACCACTGAATCACATTCCTAGATCAGACAAAATTTACCATAGTGACATCCATCCAAAAAGTTACATAAGCAAAAGCAGCAGGTGTACTGAAAAAGGAAAGTCTAAAGGTTGTAAGACAATCTTGAGGAGGAGCTCTGTGGCTTTTGGTGTGTACACTGAAACTTAACAACAGCTAAAGGCTGACACTGCTGGTTTGAGAAGTGTTTTCGTTACAATTTCAAACTTCCTTTTTTTTTTTTGAAGTCTCATTAATTCCTATTTTGCTTTACAATAGACTGTTGTAGAATGGTTGTAGGCAACACAGTTGAAATGCAGACTAGTAAATACTCTTGGATTCTAAGATGGACAGAGCTAAGGTGAAAGTTTCGTACGTACTTTGTCAGGTCTCAGGCAGCGAATGACAAGCATCCTTTGGAACTCCCCCAACTTGTCTTGCCACTCTGCAGGAAAATCCTCATGCTGGGGATCCTAAGAACAGAAGTGTTTCAACATTCTTTAAAGCATTTGTGAATTACCTATAGTGACAGTCAATTATCTCTTAACGCATCAATCCATGATGTATTTTTTCTTAATCTATAGAAATGGAGCTGACATGCTTAGAGCTTTTTTAAAAAATATCCCCACTTTAAGTATATGTTTGTCTAAGAAGCTTCTCTCCTAGGGGAGAAGAGCTGGTTGCATATCACTGAGGATGAACTATACTGGTGATTAAAAAAAAAAAATACAGCTATCAAAAAGGAATCTTCCTCAAGACCCATTAACTAGCATTTTTGAAAATTGCAGTGCCTTCACATGAAGGGACTAGTATTACAGCTAGATAGGTAACAAAACGTTTTCAGGTAACGAGTAAACGGCAGAGCAGCTCTTCTCTATCAGGACAGTTATAGATAATGCTATCGCTTTTGTTCTAGCGCTCATGGTGCAGTGACTGAATGTTCCTGGCTTCAGTCCTACTGTTTTGTAGATTCTTTAACTGATGACCCGATTCTACAGATCTCATTTTACTGAATGCCACTGAAATGAAGGAATCTGTATTTATTTCAGTTTGGCTGTGTGAGTGCACATGCAGCCATCACACACATCTTGAGTCTTTACTGCTGGAAGTCAGCACCTTTCCTTTCTATTAGGCGCTGCCTTCGAAAGTTGTAATCCTGAAGTACGTACCAAAGTAGGCCCCTCCCTCAGTCTCTCTTTCAAATGCCATGGTTCCTCTGTTCTTTTTCCAAGCAACTGTTTCCCAAAGAAGAACTAAAGCCCTCGGCTTGCTGTATCTTTTTGTAAATGCCCAAGCTCTGTCTCTGCTAGCCGCCTGTTTCCTACGCCCTGGACAACTGAAGGAGCTGCAGCTGCTTACTTTAATGTCTTTCACTGTACACTTATGAGCATTTCCAGCCAAAAATCCACTCTTTTTCTCTGTGTACTTTAAGCCCATTTTTTAAATGGAAAGGATTTCTAAATCCTTGACATTTACAATAAATAGGTGTGAGAAGCCCTGGGTC
Source organism: Opisthocomus hoazin (assembly GCF_030867145.1). NCBI lineage: Eukaryota > Metazoa > Chordata > Aves > Opisthocomiformes > Opisthocomidae > Opisthocomus > Opisthocomus hoazin. Next base: position 43,302,783 of record NC_134422.1, read on the forward strand.
ATTTGACTGAACATTGGTGATAACTGTCCATCATTTAAGTTAACAGGTGGTTCAATGGACTAGCACAAAGGGACAGTGTTAGCTGAACATGGAAGCGGTTGTGGTCAGATATGGGGCAAGCAGGAAAAAAGGATAAGGTTTTTAATCATTGTTTAGGAGGTATGTGCACGATGAGCACTTTGCATGTCAAGAAGCAGAAAGGGGGAGTATGATAAAATGAAAAAAAGTTAATAGTAAGATTAAAGATGAAGCAAGTGCCCAAATGTGGAGTACAATTCATCTAAAGAGTTTGCATTTTAAGGAAAAAGTGATGAAGTTAAAGACAGTGTCAGTCACTCATGCATGTATCAGGTCACTGTGAGAGATGGGAACCGCAGGTCTCCTCCTAAGACCCATTCTAGTTTCTCTGCGTGGTGAGGGTTGTTTTTCACACTTCTCCAGGAGAGCTAACAGCAGGAAAAGGAAGCCTCAAAGCACGGTAAACAAGTGTATAGACTGACGAGGGACAGCGGCTGCCTTCTGCTCAGCAAACTTCACTATCACCTTACCGCTCCAGGACCTGTTGCCTTTCTTCCCTCCCAATTCAATTCATGACTTGCTCTTCAGAAGCCACTTAACTGACAATAACCTACTACTACACACCATTTGCTTAAATATTTACATTCATATACATATAAGAACATGCCATGTAAAATGACAGCGCTTTCTTTTCCCTGAATAACTATTTTCAATGTGTTAATTACCTTATGAATGCAAGCAATCAGGAATAGTAACATACCAAGCTGTCATATACAAGTTTCCATCCATCCTTCAGTTGTGGAAAATCCTTACGAATGCTTGTGAAGCATGGCAAATCTTCTAGTCGACAAATTTCATCCCACGATTTCGGAGGAAGCCAGGTACATGGATTAGGGAACGGATTGTCCAAACCTATGCCTCCAGTCAACAGAAATTTCAGCTCCTCCTCATTGATCTATAATGAAAAACGCTGCTCTCAGGACTAAGTAAATAAAATCTAATGGGTTTAGTACATTATGTAGGAAATCAATACGTTTATCTGAGTTCTTGCACAAGTTGAAAAAGCTTCTATACAAATATTGAAAGCTTATTCCCAAAGGATTCCGTGTCTGGCTCTCAGTTAAACGTGAATTTAAGGCATCAAAAAAACTAAGATATGAGCCAATTTAAAAATTCATCTGCACTCCTGACTCGGGGAAGGAACAGTGTGAACTGATTAGATTTTTAGACCCATTCTTCAAATCCCAAAATGCTGAAGGAAAAAAATACTGGAAATATTTCAGGGAACCACGCATTTTGCAACCTGTTCCTATAATGAAAGTCTAAATACGAAAAAAAAGTATCGACCTATTACAGGTCTCATTCCTCTCTCAACACTCCTTTATCTCAAAATTTCTTTGATGGCTTGAATTTGTAAATTAAAGTCCCTGTGAATGGGAGAATGGCGTCCCATGATTATTACTGTCAGCTCTGGAAAGAATTCACTTCTGTGTACTCCCCAATATAAAAATCTCAAAAGTTTCTAAATTTTTAAAGGTTTCCATATTTCACTGAAAGAAACAACCCCAAGCAACCATAAGTACTGTTTCACGGATGATATGATTAAAATGCATGTATTTCATCATGAATTTTTAAAATCCTGTAAAGAAATATTTTGTAAAGGATTACTAGAAAATAATAGAATTCAGTTGGCACAAGTGTTGGATTTTGAGGAATTCTATGCAAAAAATCAACACGTTTAGCACCTTAAGTGAAAAATATTAGTAGTTTCTTAAATCAATGGTTACAATTCGTTTTTGTATGCTCTTAGAACTTGGAATACATTACAGTAAAATTTTGCAAAGTGTTCGCTGTAAGAATAACATAGGCCGGGCTTTGGTTTAAGTAACGTTTAGAAAAATTGTTGCCATGTAGCCAGTTTTGCCATACCTGTTTGCTATATATTTATTTTATTCTAGAGAATCTTTGTCAATGCTTAGAATTGCTTATTAAAATGACAGCAAACCACCACAAAAGTGAGGCTTAGGTGATATAACTATATACAAACTTATTTTTCTGTTCTTATCCTGTATGTTCCTACTGCTGATAGTTTGTATACGCAGTTTAATAGATATCATATCAAACTGCAAATTGTTTTTAATTACTGACCAATCTTTCATATTTCAGGAGGTTCACAGTTAGATAAAATGAGAAGAGCAGCTTGTCCTTTTCGAAGAGGGAGCGACAGACGTTGACATAAAGCGAGTAAGTAAAATGATCCTTGAGAATCTTCAACCTGCAGGTGTCAGAAAAGAACAATCTTCCATTAACGTCGCTCTGAAGAGCGCACGCTCGGGAAACCTATTACAAACCAGTTAGATCTCCTGTGTTCCAGTCAGCCCTCTGGTCACTTACCCCAAAGCAATCAGTAAATGCACGGACCATTTTGTCAGCAAAGCAACATAAAAAACATGCAAGTGCAATTACATCTTACTAACACATGATTTTCAGAGGCAGTGAGAGGTCCCTTTTGGAGGGGGCAGAAAAGAGCAGCGATTTTAAAATTCATTATGAATATAAATACCAGGGGCAAAATCAAAACAGTCCATCTTTAAAGGTTATCTGAAATATGTTTCCTATTCTACAGAGTATTTTCCATAATACACTCTAATACCAATGTATTTTAAACTTTGTGATTTTTTGATCAATATCTTCCTTTAAATACAAAGCAAGGAGGCCATCTATTGTTTTAGAAAGGCTTAAGTTTGAATACCTCGAATACCTAGTCAAAATAAGGGAAAGTCCGTTTGGGTGGCTAAAAATGAAGTGTCCCAATTGGCACAATTGCTTCAAATGCTCCTTTCAGGGTAGTAACAAAGACAGGGAAAGGTAATAATATATAAAATATTACTGTAATATATAAACGCTCCTGGCTTTTTATTTGCATTTCAAGTCCTTTCAAAATTACTGATTCCTCAGCAGTTAAATGGACATACGTACAATTTATACACAAAATATTGACGCAAAGATGGCCATGGGACAAAATGTAAACTTTTGTCAAGTTACGAAAGAAACGTGCTTTGCATCAGAAAAGCATGGTTAAAAAAGAAGTCTCAGCACAGACCCTGTAGTAAAAAATGTCTTCCTAGTGAAGACAGACCAAGACAAATGGTCTTCTGAATTATTAATTCACATAGAATGTTCTGTGAGTCTGTCTTCCTCTGCCTTCACTGGGCAAAATTATCAAAACGGGCTTGCACCCATCGTTCCCTGGGAATGCATACTGCCAGCTGGGACTCGGGTCCTGTGTCTTTACATTGCTGCTGACAGGAAGGTTCTGAATCAAAACAAGAATATTTTATTTATTACTTACTTGAATTTAAGCACACAGGGGTTTTCAGATATAAAAGAGCAAAATTGAAAGTCACAGAGCTAGATTTATAGAACAAGGATTGCCTTATGGGAAAAAGGCTACCTTGAATGTGGTTTCAAATACGATACCAAAATATTAATCTCCGACTTAAATGATTAGTAGCAGTATCTTTGATGAAACAGTTATGCTAGACTTAAATTGCCCAGACCTTGACTAAATTCTAATAAAAAAATAACCTTCATAACCAGTATGCCACTAAACTGAACACTAGACATTAAACTACACACGAAGTACTACCTTGCCACGTACTACAACTTCCTTGCATTTAAATAAAATATGGACAATAATAGATAATTCAGAAATCTGCAGTATTAACCAGAAAAAACTTCTATGTACAAATTGGGAGAGTAGTTTCCTTTTCCACCCTCTGTTCATTTGATGCACAGGTAAGCAGCTAAGTACCAGAAGCAAGGTGCTCTGTGACTGAAGATCAAATACAGCCACTAAATAGAGTTTAGTAACTGATGTGATAGAACACTGAAAAACTTTCTTTAAACAGTCCCTGTGCAGACAAATCACTTCAAGGGCATATTTTGAATAATCCTAATGTGATCATGATAATGAGGTCCATCACATGGAGAATAAATTCAGATCATTAAAGACTGCACAGTTTCTCTTGTTCTCATGAACAAGCTGGAAGAGGGAGGGACACTTTAAGTATACAGCAATAATCAAACGGAATTAAAAAAATGGCTGCGTTCAAAGTTACTGCCTTGCACCCTCCACAGCCAAGAGGCCCACTCACAAGACTTCATTCTCTCTCACCAGTTGCGTGAAAAAGTTCCTTGTGCATTTCTTGAAGACACAGAAAGTCACTACATGAAATGAAATATAAAATCAAAGCAAGTGGACCACTTTTATCTGATACTTTCTAATTTCACACACGACTTGAGGTAGCAATTACTAAATAGAAATAGTGGAGTATGTTGCACTGGTAATATATTGTACTATTTTGTTTCTATGAATAAATCATTTTCCAGAAAAGTATCTGACACATATATATATATATATGTACAAAGAATATTTCAAAATGCAATGCCGGAGACAATGCACTTTGGAGAAATGACAGTAACAGTTCTGGAGTAACTACGAATACATCACCAATTATAAATGGTGACTTATCACTCTCACCTTGTTTGTAACACTTCCGATTTCTCCGAATTTTCTATAGACGTGATGAAAAGGTTAATAAACCACATGAGTGAATACTGGTACATCGGCTCAATGTTGGCTAGATCAGCAATAGAAAAAAACAAGACTGACGAATGGACAGCAACAGGACGATAGCCCATGCGAGCAGCATCGATCTTCTTCTCTGTCTCTTCAGCTACAGCTTGCTTTTCAGAGATCTCATTAGCCAGAGCTTTGGAGGAAGACAATATCTGAACACCAGTTTCATCCTCCAAAATATTTCCTTCTGAGGCTGAAAGAACTTCTAAAATCTTGTCTTCTATTTCTTTTAGCTGCCTAAAACAATACACAAGAGTTTTCACAGATGAAAATTACGGCCGTTTTCTGTTAGTTTCTATAAAATAAGACAAAAAACCCCTTCTTATTAAATGTTCCCTTAAATTTCTCAACAATTTAGCCTCTTTCAGCCTAAAAATGGACAGCAAAGGGAGGAAAGGACAAACCACTTTGAATACTGCGCATTTCATGCTTTGACCCATGGGGAAAGATGCATGCAACCAAATCAGCCTAAAAAACAAACAGAAGCCTGAGTCTGGGCTCTCAAAAAACAGCAGTCTTGAATTTCCTGTGAAATCAAACAAACAAAAGGTCCGGAAATGTATTTCCTTAAAGTGCAATCTGCGTCTGTCCCGAGCAAGGGAAGTTATCTTGATACCTTTTATTCTCTGCCCCTTCAAGGATGAGGGCTTGTTTTTCTTCTTCAAGATCTGGCCTTTCTCTTGCAACGACAATTCCAAGCAGCTGATCCTGCATCCCTTCTGAAGTTATCATGAAGTTCAGTAATGTTACCTGTTAGAAGAAATATTTTTTGAGAGATAGCACACTTATGGCTAGATGCAATTAAAATGCTTCTTCATTTACAAAATGAGGTTTGTAGACATCACGTAATATGCTCAACCAAACTTGGAGAGTAAATGAATTGCAGCTGAGGCTTGGAAAGCTAACTCCAGGATTAACCCAGAAAGCTCACCATAAAAGGGATGTGACAGGAATGTCTATAATTTCATTCTGTTCCTCAAAATTACACTGAAGCTTTGAATATCAGTGCTTCAGGTGACTGGTCCACATAACATGAATGAACATTATTGCCTCTGCCACGTACGTTTTCTCCCCTTAATAACCTTGTTCCCATGCAGTTTCTGGTGGTGTTATTACACAGGGCTATTTGTAGCCTAGAATTAGGATAGCATCATGTTCTCTTTTGCATGAGAAAACAAGCGACTAGAAAAAAAAAAATCTATTGTTTAAAAGGATTCCCATCCCATGGCATATTTATAATGGATATGGAAAAAACTTGTACGCTCTTGCTGAAGAAGTGGCAAAAAAGTATACTATTTTACATGAGAAAGTGAAGAAATACATTGCCAGCAAAAGGCTACAAAAGAGTTAGATGCATGTAGTTCAAAACCAAGAAAATAATCCACTTGTCATTCATCAAGCCTGATGAAAGAATTGGTTTGAATTAATTGGCTAGCTAATAGTGACTGCAGATTCTCTTTGGGCTTTTTTGGTGGGTACAGTTACCATTGACTTGTGTTTCAGAAGAACGTTTGCCTTGAACATAGTGATTGGTTAGAACGTGGAATACCTGGGAAGCTAATTTGTCCTGACCTGCTTCTGCCGCTAATTATATCCGAAAGCTGTCCAAATATTTGCTTCTAAACTTAGGAGGGGTAGTGTTTTAATTTTCTTAAAATACATCGCTAATGGTTTTTTGTTATAGTAAGCCTCATCTGAAAAAAGAACAGGAGCACACTGCTCTTGCACACAGGAATTCTGAGAGGATGTTCAGTTCCAGTAACCCTATCACTAACCGCTTTCCCCGGCCTCCTCCCATTAGCTGGCTCTGGAGTAATCCTCGGGACAAACCCACCAACGGACGGTGCAGTTAGCTGCAGACCACCATGTTTCGGTACTACTCTTCTGCTCCCTGCCCGTGAGCCACCTTAGCCAGCTGGCTCAGCAGTGCGTGGCGTAGCTGGGCCTATACCCAGCCATGCCAGGAAGCAACCGCTCCTCGTTAGAGCAATTAACAGCTTGTGTCTGACTGCGTGGAACCCAGCTAGAGAAGATTAACCTTTAGAAACTTTATATGGTGGGGGTGGGAAGATGACTGTATTGACTGTGGATTGGCAACTAGGAGATTTTAATTGTCTGCTCAACAAAAATCTTTCCCTAGGAAATAACCTTCATATAGCTTTCAAATGTATATGTCCTCTAAGAGGAAAGCTTTTGGTGGTCCTCTTCATTTCATATTTCATCTTTTATTTCCCGAACATGCAGCTAATTACCGTCTTCAATAAAAGTTCAACGTCTAGGTGATTTGACGTGCGTGGAAGTAAACAGAAGTTACTCCTTTTCATTAATTTTTGTCCACTTTTCCTGCATCAGTACTCCTCCATTGTTCAAACAACTTACTGTTCCATTTTACTGAATAATAATTTAAAAAGTTTCAATTTCAAGGTTTTGTGTTTCAGTATAGTCTATGTTTAACCAAAGTGTAAATTTGCAATATTTTTCTATAAACAGTTCTTCAAAAATACTAAAAAATAAAAGGGATAATGCATCTCCCAAGTAACTTAAAAAAAGACTAAAACGCCAATTTTATTCTTTAAAGCCAGAAACTACCTTTTTGTGTCCTAACATAGAAAAATAAGCATAGCTACGGTTATCAGACATATAAACCTGTCAATACCTTTGCTATCTGTTATAAACAGGGCACAAAGCCAGGAATGGCTCAGACTCCTGTCCCTAACCATGCTACAGATAAAATTTGCGAACGTGAAAGCCTAATGCAGAGTTTGCCTGCGAGGTGACTATTATACTAAGTCCTTGTAAATATTTTTATAATAAAAGGTGACTAAATAGCATCAGGAGATACAGACGGGGAAAGGTAATAAAATGAATTACTAACATCAATAAATTCCTGACAGCATGAAAGAATGGCAGTACTGCAAGGTGAAGTGTTAGAGATGCGACATGTCAACACCTCTGAGATGACAGCAGCCTTCCAGTGCTGGCAGGGGAGGAGGAATAAACAGATGGCAGAAATTCTTCCCTGGTTTTAGCCAAGGAATCATTGCAAAATTAAACCAGATGAACATTCACTTTCAAAATTCTCACCTTAACAGATGTTTCAGGAAGATAATGGGGATTTCTCAGCTTAGTTGTAATGTAAAAGCGAAATTCAGGAGCATACTCAATCGTGGAGTCTCCAAGGCAAATGCATATGCTCCCTGACTGCTTAAATGTCTGCTTGAGCAGAAGGGGCTCTAGGATAGGATCAAGTTCTTCTCCAACATTCTCCAGTAGCACTTCAAAATAACGTAAGAATAAGAATTAGCAGGACTTTCTTGGCATTTATATTAACTGATTGACTGTTCTTTACAGTTCGTATTTATAATGTGTATTTACAGTGTGCAAACAATTAAAAACATTAATCAAGCAATATCTAGAGATAAAGTTAATGCTTCTTAGAGCATTCAGCTGATTGAAAAATGAATCAAAGAAACATACCTTTAATATCTTTTTCTAATATATCAATTTGTAAAAATGCAACTAAAATGCTATCACCATTACTGCTGCCAATAGCTTAGAAGAGCAGTTTGAGGCTACCATTTTTAAAAAGGGCAGTAACAACAAGTTAAATGCCACATGCCACAGAAATCATTTTGGGTAACTAAGCCTGCTTCAGTTTTCACAGTAAGCATATAAGATTGTCAAAATCAAGATATAAATAATGGAGAATAAACAATCCATTTCTTTACTTGTAGTCCAGTTAGCCACTGAAAAATAGCTGAGGTTGTAACTATGTGTTTCATTCCTTTATTTCTATTTGAGGGCAGTAAGTCTACTTGCAATAAAGATACTACAGAGAATACAAGAATTAGTAATGATCACAGTCTAGCAATCTGGTATTTATACTCTTGGAAAGCCAAATAAGAACAACATCACTTTTTAGAAATAAAATTCTTGTAACATGATAACCAAGAAATGGCAAATCTCATACAGCAATTAAAAGATACAAATTAAACTGAGTATTAGAATTGTATTGTGCCAAGCAGTATCTTGTAACCTGGGTGGCAACTTCAGTTACTATAGTACTAATTTGATTCAAAACGACAAAAAGATTTCTCTTTTCCTGAACTGTGAGAACATTTGCTACTCACTGGAGACTCATTTTTTAGCTAATTGTGCCCCCTCCAGGTTCTCCTGTAATTTACACCTTCATTAGGCATTGACCTACCAGGACTGCCAAACTGAATGCAGTTTTCCAGTGTTGTAACAAATTGAGGGTCGCTGAGCTTGATCACATGCAAACTATTGGCTTTCTCCATGTTCTTTATCCATTTATTTGCTTGACCCTGAGGATCTATCATCAGGGGCCATCTTCTTGCATTACTGAAGAGAAAAATACAAACTTTCCAAACTGAAATACAAACTCTTCAAAGGTTTACCTCAAAGTACATCTTAAGGTAATTTATTCCCTTTTGTCACTAAAACCAAAGCGCATCAGTATGAAATTGTAGTAGACACATGCTCAGGTATGTTCCTTGATGAATTTAACAGGAGATTGATCTATCTTAAAGCTCTTTGTTTACAAAAAACATTTTTCCACTTTCAAAGAATCTACTTAGAATAAGACTTCTTAATTCCTAGAAAGTTTAATTGCATTCGATTTTGTTACACCTTCAAAATAAAAAGATCACTCTAAGTTTTGAAATTTTGAACAGTTTTAATACAGTCATATGCATAAGTGAGCATTTTCAAGTGAAAATGGATGGAATTTTCCACCTAAGAGGCATTTCAGAGTTATTAGAAAGGGAAATAGATAAGCAGATTCAAAGGTATCTACCTTTTAATCCTTAAGCAGCAATGGACACAAAGAAATTCTGGAATTTATTTGTGGCAGATTTAGTAACTACTTCACAGATTTTTACCGTATTCTCTACCACATGTAGTTACAATATCAAGATATCTCAGACTAGTGACACATTTTAACAGTCAATTACTATTACAGCAATAATCACTTAAGTTAGAAAATATCTAAGCAGGCAGAAGTGAGAATTCCAAAATAAATGTGGTCCTAAAAATTTGGATCAAGGGGCCCAGTCAGACCCCAGCTGGTTAGGAGATATATTATAGTTTACTATTGGAAGGAAAAAAACGGCAATTCCTTTTTTTCCAGATTCAGCACAAAAAGAAATCTTTCAGATTACCTCTATGGCCTCTGTCATGATTACAAGTTAGCTTAAGTACAATGACACTGGCCACTTACCTTTTTTTTTAAATTGAACCTATATCTCTTGAAAAATTCTGATTCACAAATACACCTTGCCGTGTAAATGTGTCTGCATCTGTATTCCTATTTGCCATAAAAATGCTAAAATGAAATGTATGCAACTAAGTAAAAGCCAATCTCATTTTTGTCTGATCTTCAAGTATACCTTTTCTTAGAAAGAGTGATGTTTTATGAAAGGTTTCCATAAATTGTCAGCAGAAAGCGATAAACCTTGGATCAGAAAAAGATACAGAGCAAGCAGTTGTAGATGTAGTGTAAATTCTAAAAGACAATGCTCAGACAAACTTAGCTGAACGTAGTCTAAGTTCTTGCAGGCTTGTTAAAATTGCTGGCAGGCAGAACTGTGCAACACATTATAAACCTTGATCTTCCTTCAAAAGAGTAATTTTAAAACAGGCAAAGCACAGTTTAGGAGAGAAGACTCCCTTAGGTTGTTACAATCTCTATTCCACAAATTTCTTACTAAGGACTAAGGGTAGTTGTAAGGCCTGTTTACACATGTGTAAACACGACAACACACAGTAACGTGCACGTAACCCAAATGGCTAGGTGGTTCAGTTGCTGATGAGAACCTCAGGGGAGACCCAAGGGATACACAGCCAGATGATTTTAAGAGTAAGATAATACAAGGTGATACAGCAATTGGAAACTGTAAACTGAACACAGTAAACTTACGTTAAGTACATTCTAAAAAAGACAATATTTATGTAATTTGCTCATAATAATTTTGCTTGTTCTTATTTTAAAACAGGCATTTAAGATTTGAGAAAACCTCAGCCAAAAGCTGCAGTATGTATTTCTTTCCCTGATGACTTCAAAGTTTCATTCAGGTATTATTTTCGGCATATCCCATTTCAGATTTACTGTGTAACAGACTTGAGCCTGAGTAACTACAGAGTAGTTCTCTAATAACAGCCAAACACACACAGCCTCCATCAACGATAAAATCCTTCTTCATTGACAGGAATGCCTAAGCAGTCACTGTGTACGTTTGCAAATTATCCTTGAATAGCTCTCTAATTCTGCTTTTTACAAAATTTGTTGTTACAAAAGCTTGAGTTGCATTTTGCACAGTTCCTGGGTCCTAATATAAAATTCATCTAGCCATGAACTCGTAACTAGAGGAATAATATGTCTCATCAATCTGAGGTAGGTTCTATCTCACATTTCAAAATTAAAAGCTATCATTATTTAGTTTTAAAATGCTAATCATCTTTCCATTAGATCAAAGAGAATGTTGATCAAAGCTTTACAGAAGTGAAGCGTTAGGATGTACTGCAGAAGTGCTGAATTCATTAACATTCGTCTCAACTCTTTAGCCTGAGCGATTGAATTATTAATACAGTAATTACTGAAAAGTTACGTATACAACCCTAATCCCAGCATATGTCCTCTACCTTCAGCAAGTCTCTGCTAGGAATTCACATTTCTGAGGGCTGGACCGGGTGCAAAGACGACCCCATTCATCATGCCTACTCAAGAGGTCCCTACACTGACCCAAAACCCAGAGCGAATTCACAGATTGAAAACTTTACACTATAAAGTTAAAAAATATTAATAGTATTTCTCATAAATTTAAACACTACAGTCATTTTATAACTGTTTGTTGAATTGTATGTACAGTAAAAAGAGGTCTATAAAAATGGTAACTGAAAAGCATGTTGTAAGAATCTAATGAAAATTATTCACGACGGGGCGGGGGGGGGTTGGTTGTGGTTTGTTTTTTCGTTTTGTTTTTTACTTACGAGATAATGATGCCATTATCAACAGAAAATGCGTCAGAAGGTAGTCCAGCAATGTTCCAGGCTCTGATTTCCACTGGTTCTCCCAGGGTATTTGTTAAGGAAAAATCATCAGAATAAGGAATGTTTTTTGTTTTACATAGCAAAGCCCACTCTTTAGTTTGCATCTAGGTAAGAAGAAAGCAAGTATTAAATGAAGTTCTGTCTATTCACAAAATTATCAGACTATTAACAAATGTATTTTTCAACCCATTTCCCATAACAGTTGCTACATACCAGATGACTGTATCCTCTTTTCCATTTTCAAATTGAAAGAAACTCATCCTTCTGTATAAAATGTCTAAAAATGTCTCTAAAAATGCCTTTGTATGTGATTTCTATGTATGAAATGTAAGTTTATTTGGTCAGAGCCTTGGTATGATTTTATTTACCATTTCAGCAGCAGTCTTCTATGCTATGAGCGTAGAACAAATGCACATATTCTAACTAAAAAAAACCCAACCATTATTTGACTCTCAGGACACACTTAACGAGCATTTGTCGGGACTAACCAAACTTCACACCTTAAAAACCATTTAGAGCTGCTTTTCGCTGTTCTCTGTATCACCTGTCTCACCACAGTTGTGGAAACTCTACATGCTTGTATGGTGCATAACAACAATGAAGACACACACCTTTAAGTATCTACTCCAAAAGTCAAAATCCTACAGTAGTTTCAGTTCCACTTATGAATTCTATTAAAACGTAATTTAAAAATACAAACTTTATATTAGAAGAAAAATTAATAACATTTTGATTATTACAAAACATGGGGACAAAATCCCAGTACACATTACTTGTCTGTAGCTGGATGTAAAGGCTCCCAGGTAAGCTACAATTCCTGATGAAATCAGTATATCTCCCGTCAAATTGATGTACTGCCTTCCCAGCTCCACAGCGGTCTCGTGCCAGCGAGTTTTCTCACCCCCAAGGCCACCAATCAACCGTTCTGCACGCTGTAGTTTTTTGTTGCATAGGTCAACCTCAGAATAAAAAACAAATGCTGATTATATTCCATGATCACTTCAAAGACATTTTAGAAATATTAAAAGCATCCAAGGATTATTTTCCTGTGCAGATGTTTTCTTGAGTAATGTCATCAAATAGAAAGAAAGTATCTTCATATTATAATGGAAATGTTTAAAGAGCAAAACCAATCTCAGTACCAGCACAGTAACGTCTACTCAGTTACATTCTCATCCAAATAAAGGAAGACGACCAGTATAAAACAAACAATTCAAAATAGCTCTGTATGCGATAAGAAAAATATTAATAGTCAAGGAATTGAGCTACATGTCATAAGAGAGACAAAAACACCTTCTCACGGAAGTAGGTATGTTCTTTTCTGCAAAGAAACATTCTTATGAATACATAATCTGCATTCCTGTCATCGGTTTTTGACTAAGCCGTCTTCCCAGGCATATTCATAATCTAACAGAAAGCTGTGATTTCACAGGACTTTAATCCAGCTCTGATGGAGTTCTTTACTATCTAGCAGAGGCACCTTTCAGCCACGGGACAGGAGGGAAATGATACCAACTCCTGCGGCTGTTACAGTCCTCCCTCTCTTCTGCCAACCACAGCAGCAAACTGCTTGTGTAGTTTATCCCTCCCTTCTACTTCCAAACCATCTCAGGCTGCACAAGAAACACAGAGAGCCGAGTTTAACTACACACAGGAATTAAGGCTCCATTTCAAATTCTGATACTATTTTTGTAAAAAAAAAAGCTCAAGATGATATACTGCAAATCTTCAAAAAAATAACACTGTCTTCTAAATGGTGCATATTTCTGCACACGTAACAGCCATTTAGCAGTCAGGAACAGAGTTTACAAAAAAAAAAATCTCAAAAATTGCATTAGCACAGAGGGCATAAATCAACTTTCAAAACTTTAAATGTACAGACTTGCAAGTTAATGGATGAATCAAACTCTTAGTACAATCTTGAAAATTTATCCCCTCACGAGGCAGCAAATATGAGTGAGGATGTAGGAGTGGGCTATCAGTTGGTAAACTAATAGCATCTACATTTTCTATTACTTTAAAGCATTTATTCCCCACGCTTTGCTCATTTATAACTTCAGGACCATTGCACCAAAATACAAAGATGGTTATCTGAAAGCATGACTTGTTCAACACACTGGCAGCTAAAGGAACAAATACCATTTGACAAAGAAGCAATTTTGAAGTAACTTTTCTGGATACCAGTAGAGCAACGGTTCATCTTTTGCATCACACACCTGATTTTCCAAGTCAGCCTTCTCCTGTTTCTTGGATTCCAGTGTCTGTTGGAGTATAGCCAATTTATCCTGAACCTCCTTCAGGTCTGCTTGCTTCTTTCTTAGATCATCCATAGCAATCTTTAGTTCTCCTTCAGCTTGATTCAACTTCAGCTTTTTGGGTGCAACATTTTTTGTCACTCTAAATAAAGTCAAAGAATAAATGAAATATCTGAAAGATACCCCCTCACTCCAGGGTTACTATTAAAAAAACGAACATAGGAAAGATGAAGGGAGACCTCAGCAACTCGGCAGCTCATGCAATATTCCATTTCATAATACGATGATACCTGAAGACAACTGCTTTTCACTTAATCACCTGTTTCTGTGCTGATATTGACTGATTAATGCACTTTCTGCAAATTTTTCTATAACAGGTAACAATGAAAAGCAGAAAGGGTTATGCCTCCAAACTGTTTCCCAGCTGATCACCATTCAGAACCCATTATGGATTTGTGCCATTAGAAACACACAAATAACCATATATATTAAGTGAAAGTCACAGACACTGTATACACACACACTGCCAGCTGTGTACGCAAAATAAAAAAAAAAAATTAACGGATTTTCACATCCAGGGATCTGTTTTCCAGTTTTGTGGATTTCAGTCTTTTTCACAGATATTTTTGAGGAGAATACTGCAAGTAACATATACCTGAAAACATAGTGTTTATCTTTCCAAAAACAAGAAAGAAAACATGCTAGAATATCCCTACGCTCAGCTGAAACAACATTTCACAAGTATTAGCCTCATAATTAAGGAATCCCCTCTCATACTGGTCTAAGTCGCAGATTTCCTTTAAAGTCCACTTTTTTAGTTAATATTCTAACAATTTGTACTTGTAATTTAAAAGTCGTTCTCCATTTAAGAAGTCTGCCAAGCATGCATCTAGTAATCTTTCAGTCAAGTAACAAAATATCCTGTCAAATGAAGGCATGCACGACCTACCATGATTCAGCTTTCAAACCACGAGTTGACCTTAGTTGCCCAGTGCTGATTTACTGTTAAATGTGGGTTCCAGATGTTTCAAATTAGGAAATATCATCAAACACAAGCATGCTTTTTCAGTGCATCAAATACAATGTGTAACAAAACCTGTTCTTCGGGCTTGACACGTCTATTGGAGACTTCCAAAGACATTTCAAGAATGCTTCTATTTGGTGCAACACTCTAAAATGAAGTTAACTTTATCTGCTAACTGAATAGATTGTTGCTCCCGTGCTGCCTTAGAAAAATTCAGAACTGAAAATCAGGCTCTGCACCTTAACACTGGGTATCTTAGATGAATGAATCTTTATGACTGCTTGTTTGCACAAGTTTCCCACTAGTAAGAAGTAATTTCACATTTCTCTCGGTGCTAAAATAAGTTGATATCATTAATGAAATATATTTTAACCTTTATTTTTATACATACTTACGTATCATAAAACTCCATGGCTATGACCCATTTGCACAGACCCTCGGCTGCCGTGGAAGCATTTCGAATCTTGTCTGGTACAAACTCGGGATTTGTGAGATACTGTTTTCTTATGATAGCCATGTAAGCCGGGGGAATGTTATCCTTGTCATACTCATAAAGAGACTGAAGGAATCTTATGTCACCCAGAAGTCTCTTAGCAGGACCCCAGAAATCCTCAATTTTTTTCCCAGAACCTGCTGGGTCTGGAATCCTGTCTGCTTTGATGCCCTTAAGGATGCATACAGCTTCCATTACAAGCTTGACACCAGCAGGAGGACTCTTCATGGACTTCACCACTGTAATATCCTTCAGGGAATAATTAAAAAAAAACACCTTTAGAGCTCTGAACACAGGTGGATTAATTCTTCTATTACAATAACAACTCTTTTTATGTCAAGATAATATTTTTCCGTATACTTTTGCTGTTCTCATACTTGATAATTTTAAATACACTATGACCTCAAGTTCATAGCACAGGCCTGCACGGCCCATACATATCTATCTCTTCTTCTTTTTGCAAAATTGTTACTTAATTTTGTTCCATTCTTTCTATTCCTTTCTCTAAGGTGCCATACAGGTTACACTAACACTGACATCTAAACAGAACTAGAAAATAAAGACAGAGTATAATGTTGCTTTACAAAACTGAAAGATTTTGAGGAGTTTCTAAATTATAAAACTGCGTAAGTATAATGTACGCTCTGAGAAGGCAGATATTCCATGCTTTTGTATATCTGAATACCTCTGCAGTGTGTGAATACGCCTTGTTAGCCATACCTGCGCAGTGAGCGTGTCAAGGGCAGCCACAGCACTTTCTAAACAAGGCATGGCTTGTGCCAAGTCAGCATCACATTCATCTTTGATGGCTTTTGCAGCCATAGCCTGCTCATTTGCCACTGCTTCATCCGCTTTCACGACTTTTTCAGTTTTGGCTACTTCCAAAGATTCTTTGTGAATAACGACCATCATCTCATCAACCTGCTTGCTAGCTTCCCGTAACTGAGGTTGCAGGGCCTCCAGCTCAGACTGCATCAAGGCTACTTGAGACGCAGCAGAGTTCAGTTTCTCCAAGCCAACTTCGTATCGTCTCTTCATGTTCATCACCTTACTGAAAACAAACAGTAATTTATTATAAAGATATTTTGCCAGTACTCGATCACTTCATCCACTGGGATCCATTCCCCAAATTTCTCACCACTCTGAATAATCAGATGCTCTGCCAATCTTGTTTTATTTGCTCAACAAATAGTAAACATAGCAGGGATCACTTGATGCATAGTCTTGAACTACTCTATCATGTACACTCGGAGACTGGGATATAGATAAATAAGTGATCACTTACAGGTAAACAAGCGATTGTTAAACTTCTGCCTCTTTGTTGGCAGGAGCTACAAAATCAAGATGTAACAATATCACCAGGGACGTCAGAAGAGGTCTAATGCAGGTATATTTTGAGAGCATCAAGTCAGACCTTTTGTCCAATAAGAAAGCGTGTGTCCTAGACTACATTTTGTCCATCTACCTTTCCGGCAATTCAAATTAACTAAAACCAAGTCACTTGTTTCATTCACTCTAGCTATAAGAGATAGAAAATAATATTTCTGGTGAACTCGAGTTCCTCTAGAAAAAGTCAAGTAATAACTCCTTACGTGCGTTTTTTTCTAAGCAGGCTTTTAAAAGTGGAGATCAATTCCAAGTATGAAGTAGGTGTAACATAGTTGCGTCTCTGAAGCTCCGCATGGTACAAGTCAGATAAAACCATGGTAGAAGTATGAAAGCTTTTACACATATCAATACACCCACTTCGAGTTTCTTCTGACATTTCGACATCTTCCAAGAAGCGGGAGGCAACAGCTTCTAATGCATCTTCAGGCCATGTCTAGAACAAATGAATAAATACCTTTCGCTTATTCAGCGCTTCACACTCCTAAATCTCCTAACATTTTTCAGAAGTTTCTTTACCCCATTTCATAGATAAAGTTATGGAGGCACAGAGAAATGGCTTCATGATGAAAAGATCATCAAACAGGACAATAACAGAACTGGAAAGACCTGAACTACTTAGGAATTCTGTTTGAGCCCACTGTCTTATTTCATCCAGTAGAAACACTGTTACTACAACGAAAATTTTGCATTTTCAGTATGTCCATACGTGTGTGTAACTGTCTCTGCTCTTCCTCTTCAAAATGACCTTTGAAGACAGAGTACTACATTTTAAACTTGATGAGAGTTAAGTTCCTCAGATTCTTTATACGATTAAATTCTACATCTTAAATATTCTAAGGTCTTTGGCACATAACAGAATATAGTTTTATTGCAGAGTAGTGGGGGAAAAGCTGGTTTTCTGCATCAAAGATATCTGTATTTCTGACAGGTATTTCAGTTTCAAACTTTTTTGGCACCCTAGATTCTGGTAATGCCGGTAATAGAAGAAAAAACTATATATTTAAATCTGTAATGTCTACAGTACTGTGTTAATTCAGTTATACTCTTATACCATAATCAGACAGTTATTTTCTTGATGATTTTGCATTCAGCCTATACTAGCCTTTATTACAGTCAGAACGGTTCTGACGGTGCAAACAATTTAAACCACGACTTTAAGAAAATCCAAGGTACTTTTCACAGCAAACTGGACCAAAGATAATTACTTGCTACAAGGACTGAAGTCAGGTTTCTGTTTCATTTCCATTAGAGTAACAAGCCCAACAGAAGCTTTGGGTTTACCTGGAACCAGTCTAGTGTGCAGCAGTTGACAAGAGATGGGAATTTACGAAGACGATTACGGAAAGCATCTCCAATGGGACTCATTGCCAGTACTACATGCAGCTGGTCTCGACAGCGATCAACAAACATGTTAAAGAGAGCGATCGGACTGCCATCTGTCTGTTTCGTCCTGTCCCGCTGGCGATCGACTTTGTGCATTTGTTCACAAATTTCTTGTTTCTCATCTGCTGCAAAGAGGTTTGGTACTTCACCTGCATTTAGTAAGTTGTTCACGTCTTCCAAGAATGACTCCTTTTTAATCTGTGTATCTGTGAACAAGAAAACTCCCTGCATTTCCCCTGCAGCAGATTTTCTCAGTATGACTTTTAAGTCTTTATGCCATTCACTGACACCGTAACTTTTAGTTATTTCAACCTGAAAAAGGCTGTATTCAGCCATATGGGCTGCTAATCGAGTAAGAGACTGTCGACCACTACCTCCAACACCAACAAGGAGGGCATGGCTGCGAGGCTGCTTCAGAATACGGGAAATTCTACAAATATGTTCTATAGCAAATCGGAACAAGACAAGCTGCATTGGCTTTTTGCTCATGTTATTAAACTCTTCCAGGTGACTCTCTACAACTAATCTCAATTGATCCACATCACTGATCTCCCTGTATTTAGTGTCCTCTCTCTTCGGGTCATGAAAATCACAAAACATTAAGCTGTGTAAGTCATCTTCTTCCACTCTGCCATCATTGTTGAAGTCCAGATTCTGGAAAAGTTCATGGAAGTCTTCAAGCAAGTCATTTTTCACTACTTCTTGGATAAATCCAACAAGCCAAGCCCGGTCAGGATTATCCACCAAGCGATCATAATACACTCTAAGAACCTGTATAATAAAAATGTAATTCTTTTAATAGGTGCTTCTGCTCTTGAATTTACACTACTTTTAAATAAGATGAAACAAACACAATTATGGAAAAGGCTTAAACTTCACTACATAGAAAAAAAACAAAATAGATATTTAGAATTAATTTAAACAGTTGAGCGCAGTAGTACTACTTCTGAATTAAAGTGAAAGTTAATACAAAAATACATATACACACATATACATATATATATTTATAAACTTTATTACATAAATGCATAAAAGGCTACTGCAAAGAGGAAAGCAACACCTTGGTCTTTCCTCTACAGCTAGATAGGACTAGTTACGGGTTTGTATTTCAAGAAAGAAGACTGCAGCTGGGTATTAAAAAATGTTTATAATGAAAAACATAGCGAAGAAGATGAACAGATTTCCTGGAAGTCTAAACATCCTTCATCCTTAGAGAATTGTAAGAAATTTTTGGAACAAAACACTTCAGAAGTTACTGTTGTTCCTTTCTTTATGTGATCCTGCTCTGGGGAAGGATTATGGACTAGATGATCACCAAAGATGTCTTCCATGGTCACTTTATGCTGATTTGATTCTATGAACTATAGCCAAATATTTAAAAAGCAACAATTATCAATGACGTTGCTTTCTTCTAACCCAGGGAAAAGAAAAATAAAACCCCACAAAACAAAACCAAAGAGCAGATATCATCTATACGGGGCCTTTTCCTCTTGTTTTTAAAAGGGATGTTTCACTCGAGATCTTTCAGCATACGTATCCTATTATGACTGAAAACCAGGAAGCATTTGTTGAAGACAGTAAGCTCAAGAATTTCTTCTAAAGGGAGCACAGAAGTAAAAAAAAAATGTAGGGACCAAACTTTAAATTACTCAAAATTGCCAGTGACCCAGTACTCCTCGCTCTTTTTCTCTATGTTGCTTGGGTATTTTTGGAGAAAGGAGCGAACAAATGGCAGTCAAAGCAGCAAACAGGCAGTCAAAGCAGCAAACAGAGACGACAATCCCATGAAGGTGAAGGTATCCAACAATCAACTTGTCTACTAAGATATGATTCATACTTTGAAAAAGTCTGATTTTCTCTGCCCATACAGTATACAAAATCCTTCCTCAGGAGGAAATTCACAGCTATTATAATACACAAATCCACATCTTCTTCTTATTTATAATAAATACCATTTCTTAGTATTAGGTGATGTACCTCATGAACCCAGAGACGTTTTATCATTCCTGTAGATTCTGTTGTTTCAGGCCTTGACAGGCAAACACCTTGAATAACACGTGAGAAGTCACGGAGATTGAACAAATAGTGAGATTTGGCTGGGGTAGGAAGCAGAGTCTTCACAGCTTCTTTATACACACGCATAGTTCCATTAATAATTTGTGGAGTCAGTTCTACATATTGTGATGGAAAGCTACAACTGACAAGTTATAAAAGGTGGTAAGAACAGAATGATTCTCATAATTCCATCATGCTAGTATATGAATTAATAAATAATATTGTATATGAACTCTGATTTACTTGTAAGTTCATGCCAGCTTTTAAGTTCTATGATTATACTTCTTCACAGGCAGTTTTACAAATCTTAATTCTCTCACTGGATTAACAGATTAATTCTGCAAATCAAATCTAGTAACTGTGGAATATGCTGACAAATTTGGGCATGTTAAACAGCTAATTATAGCCTTTCCCTCCCCTCATTTTTATGACTAACAGCAGCAACAGGGAAGTCAGGTCAAATAGCCCTTGCTGTCTTCTGGACCTCTCTCCCTCAAAGGGTCAGAAGTTGCCAAATCACAGACTCGGTCTGGAAACAGGCTATGAGCATTTTTTGGGGCTTTGCTGTCAGAATGGGCAGACCATGAAAGTTGAACTCCATTCCTAATAATGGAATTTAAAATTCTGCAGTGGTGAAAGGCCAAAGAAAGAGTAAGCCTTCTCAAACCACAGGAAATTTAAGACCAGTTTCCAGTTCTGTTCTTTGAATAGTGACTAACCAAATACTATTCTTGTTTATTATACATCAAAGAATACTGTTATTACAGAAATATCCCCGCTAACTGAATTAGCCTCAGCTCATCTAAACTTCTGTTAGAGACTTCAGAACAAGAACTTTACCACTGGACAAGATGAGCCCTGCTTCTGCGGAGTAATGAATAACTCAAAAGCACAGGATATAGAAGACTACCATTTCTTTTCAAGAGCAATGTCCTACAAACATATCTTGGAGACTTCTCAGTACCATAATTTAAACACTGACTTTGATTTTCCCTACCACACAGAGGTCACTTACCATACTGTTAGATGCCAGTCCAAGATTCTAGAAAAAATTGTGTACATCGATTCATCATCAAACTCATTAATAGTAATTGTATTGAAGTGTCGCAAGAATCGTGGTGTGACGGGGTTTCGACCACCACCTAAGTATTAGAAAACACAAATACCGTAAGAGAAAAAAATAAAATAAAACAGTGAAAGCCTCGCTTTTTTTTCCTAATATTCATCTTTGATTCATTTACCACGCTTACACTGAAAAGCACCACACATTGTCATAAACCTAACGAAAGCAACACGCAGTTCAGTGTCAATCCGGTCCCCTGTACATTTTATCTCAGTTCCAGAGTTAGCAGTTTTTATGACTAGACTGTGATTTGGACAATGAAGCTATGTATCGAAATAAGGGGATGTTAAATGGTATCCAAAAAATTTATTGGATACGTGCACCTTCTGTCTGGAATTCAGGGTTAAGCTGCTGCACAGTGTGTTCAATGTTCTTAAAGCAGCAAATCAGAAAAAAGTAGCTGAAAAGTGGGCACTATGTCATCCCTAACGCCAGGAACACAGCTATGAGCAACCAAATTCGCATGGTAAGTTCTTCTGAAACACACAGCTTTGCAGCTCAGGCATGACCCTGCGCTAATGAAACTAAACAACTCCTGGCCTGGAGCTGATTCACGTTCAGCCACCAGCGCCTGCAAACAGAACTAGTGACTGGCTGTATTTAACTGCATGCATTACTCGTATCTGCTGAGGAGTCTCTGCGTTTTATGCTAAATAGGCTGGCTATTCGCCCTACCTCCTTCTACCCCAGCCAAAGTCACCTCTCAGACACAGCAGTTCACAACACTTCTTGAAGTTTATAGGTGCACTGATGGCAAAACTACACAAGCTACTGGGATATAAATATGAATTTTACCAAAAGATAGTATTTTCCTAATATAAATTTTAAACCTAACTTTAACAAAATAGCTTTAAATGTTCTTTAAATAGCTTTATATTTGCTCCAATAGCACTATATACACATGCAGATTTTCAATTTTCATTTCTTATTAGGAGAAAAAAAAAAATCAACACTGGCTGGAAAGGAGAATATAATTTTTGTGAGTTCTGGAAGTAGCTCCCTGTATAAAGCCACTAAAATACATTCGTCAGCCTGAAGCTGAATTGTGATATTTGACACAAATAGTTAGGACCAGAACTTGTACATTTGATCAGTCCATTTTTCACCATCCAACCAGAAGAGTACTGGAACAAAATAAGCTACAAACTTCTCCTGGGAAAGGAAAATTTGACTCAACTTCAGAGCAGCTGAAATTCACTTCTACACCCTGGAAGAGGAACACAGCATGAAAAGATGCTTTACAGGAAAAGCACACCTCCGACATTTGGCTATTGCTGATGGGTTGGTGGTTGTTGTTGTTGTTGTTTTAAAAAAAGACTTGTGCAATTAAGTTATGCCAGAACATAGTGTAAGTCATGACTTCACCTAAGCTTTAGGAAAAATGAAGATGTAACATTTGAAAATTCTTCCACAGTTTCCTTCTGCACAGTTACTCCACTGGCTGATACTTAGATCCAGTGCTTTAAACTGTGGATGTACACTGCCTCTCATTTAAACTGACTGCCAGAAGCAGTTTTGCTTCTTCAGGAAACCAGATGGGTGGAAGAGCAGTGGACGCCTATCCCACAGTCCATCACTGTCCCAAACAGAGCAGGAGGATCAGCAGAGTAGTTCCCTGGCATGTTCCTGTATGTGTAAACAACCCTAGAAAAGAGAAGAGGAAGGTCCAGGGAGGCTGAAGCATGAGAGAGAAGGAAAGCACCAACTGCAGCCTGATTAAACACTGTAAACGTGCTCAGCTATGACGGACTTTTTAGGTGGGATGTCAGAGACAGGGCTACGAACAATTCTGTGAAAAGAAATTCTGTTACACGATTCCTGCTGTAGTGTAGGAAATAGATTTGTATAAATTATTTAAAAGCAAACAGATCACCATCAAAGAAACATTCATTCCTCATTTTAACTGATATAATATGCCAGATACAATTTTTTTAACTAAATAACTCACACTCAATGTGAATGCAGGCTATCAGAAATATAATGACCTCTTTATATCATATGCTTTACTTTTTGTTTTTTGCCAAATGAGGTTTATCTGCTTAAGAACATCAGCTAGTGCTATTTAGGAAAGTTTTAAAGCGTAAGATTGACTGAAGGCCAATGGAGGGTCTCATTACACCAAAGGGATTTCATAAATACTTTCTAGATACATTCTTGTCTTCCTGAAAAGCATATTTCTTCCTGGCAGGCTTGTGTAGTCTCTTTGCTGCTCCTCAACCACTCTACTATGACTATTTCCTACATGGAAAGGGTTCCTTCAGTCCTACCCCTAGCCGTCAAGACCCAAACCGTAAAACTACACAGCAATGAGCATTCAGGCTTTGGAAACCAAAGAAACAGCAAAAAGCCTACAAAACACATCTCTTACCTGGTGGTCCCATTGCACACACAATCTGAACATCTACAAGTTTAATCATGGAGCAGTCTTTCAGGTCGTACCAATTCCAGTGATCTAACCACTGCCGTAGTAATTCAACAGGCGGTTGCGCACCATAGACCTCTCGTGCTGGCATATTAACATCATCTACAAACACAACCTGAAAAGAAAAACATAAAGGAAGGATTTTGCATTTATTTATTTTACTGAATATATTCCATGATTTCACTTGATTCTGGAAACACCGCATTTTAAACATAACAATTTTTAAATTTTCCTTAAAAGCTAAATTTTTTCTTCATCTGGATGGAGGGAAAAAAAGAGATAATGGAAACTCCTTAGATTTCAATTTTCAGTCTCATTGCAACTCTTCTAGACAGAAGAAAAGGATTTGCTCACTACCAAAAAAAAAAAAAAAAAGAAAAGAAAAAGAAGTCTACTCTTAATATCCTTCTTGACCTTGTGAGTACTCAGAGTTCCACTAGTCTTGAAGGGTTTGGCAGGCATCAGTCATAACAACATAAAAGATTCAAATTTTCTTTAATTCATCCAAAAACATCAAACTATCCAGGTTGGAAGGCACCTTGGAGTTCCTCTAGTCCAACCTCGTGCTCGAAGCTGACTTCTTGACACTGATTTCACACCAGCAACAAGCTTACCCATACAGAACTCTTATCTCAAGGATATATCGCCAAATATGAAGGGGGAAGTATGACAATGCCATTCACAGTAATTCAGACCAAATCATATATCACACATATGTCCTGTTGATTAAAGCAGGATGCATATTACTGGGAGAAGGGAGAAAGAAGAGAAATAGGAGGATCTAAATTAGAAAAATTAGAACAGTTGATTTCAAATTGAGCATCCTTTCTTGGTATCGCCTGCGATCAGTTGAGAAAATAACACATTTATATATTTGTTTGCATTTAAACACTTATTTACATACAGAAATATATCAGTTACCATTCTTTGCCCAAGAGGAGGTCCAAAAATTCCTCTTCTCCTTTTGTCCAGCCTGGACATTATAATATTCTGAGTCTGACATGCTGTAGTTTGTGCTGAAAAGTTAATGAGCAGTGGCTTGTAGACTTCTTTATTCAAATTATTTAAAAGAAAGTTCTGGAAGGATTGTGAGGAGGAGAAAATTAAACTATATTCATAGATAAACAAATTTTATAGCACTTTAGCAAACAGCAATCAAACATGTTTTTGTACCATTTTTATTTCACTTAAAATGATAAAATAGTTATTTAACTCTAAGAGAACTCTAATAATCATATTTCATCAGATAAACCAGTATTACTGAATCATTCAAAACATAATAAACTTAATTTGTCAGAGAAAAATTTCTACCTCTACTATAGACATCTTCATGTTTTCTCAAAAAAACCCCAACCTAGTGTATTGTATAAATTCAGTGAGTCCGTGTGGACTATCCCGACTATATCTGTAATCACAATGCAAAGTGAATCAATAGAGGAACCAAACTGAACAGTCCTGTTTGGGTTCCATCAGCAGCTTATTCCCGTGGATGTCTGGGTGCTTCTTAAGAATTTAGGTGGAAGTGCAGACAAGGAAAAAAACAAAACAAAACAAAACCACCACCTTTTGCATTGCTACTGCATTTTTAGTTGCCTATATCCAACAACTCATGTCTCATTTTTCTTTTTTTAAAAAAAGTTATTAAATTATTCATCATCTTACCCCTTTTATAACTATATCGAATCTCAGTATTAATAGTACTTACGGTAATATAGGTACTTTTTCCAGTTCCTGTTGGCCCCACAAATAAAGCAGGTTTCTGATGCATTATCAACAATTCCATCAATGCCGTGTATCGAACAGTATCCAGAGTTGGGACAATTATTTCATTAAACATCATATCTTGAGGTATAGGAGGAGCCGATTTGAGTGTTTCCACCCAGGGTTCCCAAATTCCTGCTCCCTGTTTTAATTTAGATGAAAGTCATACATTTATAACAAACAGGAAAAAACAGCACAGAACCAATGGCAACAGAAAAATTAAAGTTCTATGATTTAACAGTTAGGGATATCAACCAATTTTTAAAAAGATGAAAGAATAATTTCACAGGTTTGTTTTGGAATTCAGTGCTTTCAACTGAAAGTACTTAAAAGGAAATGTAACGCCTGTGCGTGAAGCATGCAAATACTGAAAGACGAGGACTTTACCTTACCTTCTATATCAGTATGCATATTATATATATACGTAATGGAAAAATACGTATATTTATCTATACCTTACACATAGTATATAAATACATAATAAAATAGGAAATTACTGTATAAATTTAATTACTAAAAATAAAAAAGCATAATCAACCTTTTCACAGACTCTCGCTTGTAATAAATACCTCCAAGCTATGGATTTGAGGGCAGATTAATTTTAGTGCTGAACCTCTATGGCAAAGCTTTCTCTTTTAAGTCAGCCTACTAGAGGAGTCGCAAAACATGTCAAAACTTTCCCGCAGTAAAATAACGTAAGGAGTTTTTTAAAAATTGGAAATAGCCCTGAAACAACTGTATGTTCCATCCTATCCCCAAAAATTTCTATCTTGAGATAAAAGTCATATGAAATTGATGGACTGGACGCAATGATCCGAGGGCTGGAACCCCTCTGCTGGGAGGAAAGGCTGGGAGAGCTGGGGCTGCTCAGCCTGGGGAAGAGAAGGCTGTGGGGAGACCTGAGAGTAGCCTTCCAGTACCTCAGCTGGAGAAGGACTTTTGACAAGGGTAAGGAGTGGTAGGACAAGGGGTCATGGCTTTAAACTGAAAGAGGGGAGATTGAGATTAGATATAGGGAAGAAATTTTTTACACTGAGGGTGGTGAGGCCCTGGCGCAGGTTGCCCAGAGAGCTGGTCAATGCCCCAACCCTGGAAACATTCAAGGTGAGGTTGGATGGGGCTCTGAGCAACCTGATCCAGCTGAAGATGTCCCTGCTCACTGCAGGGGGGTTGGACTGGATGGCCTTGAAAGGTCCCTTCCAATCCAAACTATTCTATGATTCTGTGCAATTCCTAGAGATTGCCCTCTCCTTATGTCTGTCTTAGAGGGAGCATATTCCCACCTCTGAACACAAAAATCCTTTTACTGGAAGAACATGTTTTTATGGATTAAGATCAGAAGGCACAGAGCCTTTACTGCTGACTGAAGTATCAGTCACTTTCCTTGGCAAGATGCAGGCATCATGCACGAGCTGAAGTCTAGACAAAAGGAATTCTCATTGTACTGCAACAGGGCTTCACAGGAATGACAAACTCAAAAAAAGCTACATCCATTTTATCTCGGAGTGTCTGGAGCATACTAGATTCAGTGTGTGAAGTTTTCTTCTCCACTGGGAGACACACGTCATGGATTCACGTCTTAATCCCATGAAAAAGGGGCAGAGGAGGCAGAGAAGTAGCCTACTATAGTAATGAAAGATACGGCCTCAGGTATATCAAGCGCTTCCCCAACCTAAGAAATGGGCTGAAACCCAAAATAAAACAATCTTGCAAGAAATCAAGAATAAAAAAGTAACAGAAAAAAATAACTGGTTGAGAATTTCTGCAAACTTACTCTGCCACAACAGGCAATTCTTGCGGTAGCCAAAAAGACAGGCTTTGGTACTGCAAGTCCCAGCCTGCACACTAGGCTTGCAAGGCTGGATGTCCGGCCAGCGACAAAAGAAGCAAGCAGCAAAAACAAATTTACAGTAACAATACACGCCTCGTAGCCTTTATAAAAGATTACTTCAAAATGCAAGCCTACATCCTAGTTTGCAATCCTCACCTTTTTGACAAACCGATAATCGTAAATTGTTCCTTCTGTTGGAAACGGGACCGTGAAAGCTTTTGCAGGCTGTTGATCAATACTACTCAACAATTTGTATCGTTCTCTTGTCTCTTCACTAATTGGTCCATTAAGCATTTCTCGCACAACTTTGTCAAATTTCAGTCGATCATCTTCCTTACAGCTAGCTCCCACAGACCAGATCAGCGAAAACAAAAATATACCCTAGAGTTGGAGAAAAACAACATGTAACTTCAGTACCTGTGTATTACAAAGTTCTTATCCACAGAAGTCAAAGAAACCTTTGCCACAAATCACAACAGAATTACACTAGACCAACTTGATTTTACGTATATAGCATGGAATCATGCCGCGGGCAACACAGAACACCGCTTCTTAACTATCAGAATCTGATCACCTTTGGTGTGCAGCACAATGCCTGACCTGTTCAGCGCAGAGCCATTACTTTGAGAAAGCTCAAGCACAGACTGCTTTTTATTCCAGAACTGTTTAGATTATTCAAAGGCCCATCGCATACAGTGACGGCTACGTCTGTTAACAGGGCTTTCCTTGAATTGTAACCCTTAGATAGCATTGATCTAACTACTAGAAACTGGAGAATCATACATCATTTGGCTGGTATGTATAAAATGTATTAAATTTATATCAAGACATCAAACACGTCAGACTCAACTATGTATCAATTATAAAAGAAGATAACAGTATTTTCCTCAATGGACATTACAAAGTATGTATTCTAATGACAAAATGTAAGCTTGATTGCTTGTAAAGTCCATTTCACTAAAGCCTGGTTTGGAATTCCCTATTCTGTATGTTAAACAAAGTGTCTACCTCAAGCCAAGAGAAAATGTCATGGTCATTCATAGCTTTAACTTTGGCTTCATCAGCAAATTCATCCATCATGCAGTCCATCAGATTCATTAATGATCGAATTAAGTTTGTATCTGAAGTAGGAGACAGTTCCTGAAAAGACAGCAGAAATACTCTCAGTTGCAGGTGTGTTTTACCCACTGAAAAGAGACTGCTAGATGGTGGGGTTTGTTTGCCTCACTGTGCAGATAAATGTGTCTAAAATACATTCAGAAGCAAACTAAACAGTACACACAGAAACCTCGCTCACAGCCTTCGCCTTACAGCTGGTTTTAAAAATTAATAAATATGAATTAATATTGTCCAAATAAAATGATTTGTTCCTTTGGCACTTGGAAGTGAAAATACTTCATACACTCTGAGTTTCTCAGAAAAGCTCTTTATCCTACCTTTGCATATTTCCTAACAAACTCCAGACAGAGCGGAATCATGCTGTCAAACAGGCCCGTTACAAATTCCTTATGCACAGGGCTGATTCCTGAACGCATTGTGTTTAGCCAAGACACCATTAATGGTCTCCAGCCTAACATATGGGGCTCCATATAGATCATACCACACCTTGACACCTAAAAATCAAGAAACAAACACGTGCGTGTTATCTTATGCCATCTCCAAAGGTTTTTACCTACTTACAAGAACTTAAAATAACATTCAGTGTTACAGCATACAGATTCTGGGATTATTAGAAGCTGGTACAAAGTGTACAGTGGGGTTCTGTGAGCCCTGAGACAGACGAGTTTCAAGCCCACCTTTATTTCTTCAGCCAACAGGAGACCTAACAACAAAGGTTTTCCTCTTAAATACAATTAGTTCCCAATATTAAGGTCACAAAAGATAATAAACTGACTAGTAGAGTGCTGACACTTAATTTTTAATTGAGTTCTACATAATTTTTAAGCAAAAATTCCTTCCCAGTATGACTATGCAGACATTTTGCTATGTTTATATTATTATCTGAACGCGAAATGCAGTGATTGTTGGTTTTACGAGAATCTGTCTGGCAGAGTAAAGATTTGCAGATGAATGACTTTATTTTTCTTGTCAGGCACTTGCAAAGGCCAGACTGAACAGTTACAGGGCCTTCTGTATATGTAATTTGCATTACTTATGTAATGTTTCACAACACATTGTAAGATTATGAAAAATTTTAACAAGAAAACCAAGCTAGTATTCTTTATTTTAAACACGTACCCAAGAAATACAAACTTATAATTCCTATTCTCAGTTAAGTGTATTTTTTAAAAATTAGAATATATATCACAATAACCAGAGACATTTGTAATCAGTCTTCCAAAGACTGTTACTTACAGTAGCAGGAGAAGCAACTTCTAAATCCATTGGTTCAAAAATAAGGCTCATTTGCTCTGACATTGTGATGATCTCTCCACTCATAAGGCACAACTTCTTATTATCATCAAGCACAGTATTCATATTCTCAATCCATACTGCATCCACTGGTCCATCAAAAACCAGCCATTTTCTATGTGGAGTCTGGTTTGCAGAAAATATTTTTCATCACATATTTGCTATTTATTTTATTACGTTTAATGTAAAATAAATATTTTAGAACTGAAGTTATTTTCCACAAAAAAAGTAATAAAAATACTCATAGAGTTGTATTCACAAGCAGTTTCTGAAATCACAATCTAGATTCACAATGTAGTCTTATGACTTTAAAGTATGTACTGTAGTTAACTACAGAAGGTTAATAGTTTTGTTTTCTGTCAGCTATACTTACAATGCAGTACATTGCTTCTGTCAAACTTTAATATTCAAATACCTAGACTTATGACACCGTGAGACTGTTAATACAACAAGTTACAACTCATCAGTAATACCTACTGCACACTTACCATGGAAATCAATAGGGCTAATTTAAGGAATATTGTAATATCTAAATGTAGTATGCCTGGTTTTTTACAATATAAGCAAATAGTCATAGGTGTTCATCATATTTCTTACAGCAAAGTATGAAGCAGCTGTGCAGTTCTACAAATGGTATTAGAGATGGTGAACGTCACACTGATCAACTTCAATATACTATTAGCTTACTAAAGTTTATAGAGGTGAAGAGTCCGATGCTGCAAGCACTAGCAAGAAGTGAAATATCTGTCAGGCAGATACATTTTTTTATTACACACAGTGAAAATATTTCGATGGAAGGTCAGCCCTAAGCCACACTCAGACAGCAGATTCTTCCAAAATAAAGGTCAAAATGCCCACATACATAAACAGGAGAGATTTGGGCCATAATCAGACAAGATCAGGAATGACAGTATGTAGAAAGATAATATCATTACAATCATTCATTTATAACACATAGAAACAAACAAAAAAAACATTTATTGTCACACAAGGACTTCCGAAACACAAATCTTCATTCATCAGCATCCAAAAAGTACTCTGCATGGAGCATACTGCAATCAAGCCAAACCGCAGTCGCTGCACTCCAAAGACTAAGCATCTGAATCCTACAACGGCTCTGCAAACAACCTGGAACTAAAATCTAAAACGTATAAATTGAAAAGTCATTTCCCAAAACGCTCTAAAAGCCTGTTAGGCACTTACCGGGGAGGAAGCAAACGCTCTGAAGCTCACTGCCAGGATGCCATCAGACCACTCATGTGACACTGGATCAAACTGTCCATACAGCTGGCCCATTGTTATGGATTTGGGATTTAAAACTGTGATCTCAACTTTGTTTTCTTCCATCAGCCCCTGAAAACGCAGAACTCATTAAATCTGCTAACACCACACATGCAATTTATTATGTCATTTGTTTTATTTTTACCATTATATATTATTAAAGCTTCATAAAAATTTCATCAGTTTACAGCAGGAAAGACATTACACATATTACATTTGAAAGGTGGTTTACAAATGCCTAAAGACAATTATCCCAACTTTATCATACATTGTTGGAAGTCTAATTTTAATACTGAACAGTGGCTTGATAAATGAAAACTGATTTAATTTTTTTTTTTTTTTATGACAGTAAACTGGAAAGCAGGCAGTCAGTTGAGAGACCCAGATTCTATTCTTACACTTACAGGGATTACAACAGGCCAAGCCCTTTTGTCCCATGCTTAAGGAATAAATATGACTGCCTTAGTAAATTTCTGACATTCATGTCAAAATGACATTACAAAGTTGGTTTGGGTTTTGGTGTGGTTTTGGTTTTTTTGACTCTTTTTTGGGTTTGGGGTTTTTTTTTACTTAAACCATATAAAGATATCTAATTTTACTTTTTGATTAAACTTCAGCTGATTCTTTTCTGCTCTCCTTGTGACCAAATATGACACTGCATACTGCACACATCAGAGAGCAGGTGGCTGAAAACCCCTGTTCTACAGGAATGAATCACAAAAAGCACAAGTGGCAAACTGCAAACACTCATTTGAACACTCACTTACTATAGTCTTAAGTTACTTACGATAGTCTTACTATAATCTTTTAAGTTCCTTAAAGTAAATTCTGTATTCCGTATAAATACTAAAATATGTTTATAAAATGTTTGAAAATAGTTTTTCACCAGCAATATTTATAAAAATGTTTAGATACCTTCTCACACATGTCTCCCAGCGCTCTTGCCAGAACTCGATATGCACACGTTTTTCCCCCAAAAGGCTCTCCAACTATCATAAAGCCATGACGCACAATCATCATCTCGTATATCTGCAGGATCTTCATAGTAAACACGTCGGTCATTTGCAAATTCATAGCATCACAGTTTGTTTTGATGGCTTCCAGCAGGTCATTGTAGTCTGGTTTCGGTAGCTTCACACCAGGAAACAAATCGGAAGTAATACCCTATCCAAACAATTAATTGGGAAAGTACACTTATTTTCACAGTAGTCTGGTTTGAAACTCATGCAATCACTCCTTTGTTGATGCTAGGCAGACTAATATTTAATTTGATTAAAATCAAATAATTATGAATTTCATGTGTCACCCTTGTCTGAGCCAAAATTCTGACTTTGTAATTTATTATCGATACTTATTTCATGTATCTTTTTCCTATTTACCTGGGCACACACAGAAGGTATTAACTATCTAAACATATTCTTTCCTGATAAACATTAGCTTTTATTAAACTAGTTTATAAAGCCTGCAGTTAGAAAGTGGAGAAAAAGTTTACTTTTCTCTTCAATAACTGAAGAATAATTAACTGAAACCTAAATTTAAAAGCAAAGATCCCACGGTTTGGCTTACAACAAAACAAGACAGTTACAGAATAAACTGAAGACATCACAAAAGAGCGAAAGAATCTCTAGGCTACCATTTCAATCAGACAGACCTGCACTACCAACTCAGAAAGAAAAGATTACTGAACAAACATTCCTAACAAAACATATTCTTTAGCAGTGACAGTGACAGCAATTATTGGTGAACTTAGAATCACATCACGTTAACATTTTTGCTGTTACTATGTATGTCGGTTTCCTTATACTACGTGTCACGGTTTTCTTTTAACACTGTTAAGTTTTCACTGTTAACTTCTTAAAGAGCATATCGCATCCTGACCTTCAAGTGTTTTACTTATTTAAGTGTATTAAAATATATGTTTAACATTCTGTGCTACAAGCAGTACGTCTTACAATTGACTATGACAAAAACAGGGCTTTTCCAATGAAAATAATCATATTTCCCAAGCAGAAATATCAAGTTGTGTTCCAGGTGAGCAGCTGCTCTCATCTGAAACACATCTGATATAACAGTGTCATTGGTCATTCATCTGCACTTTTCCTCCACACTCTCTGTTAAAGAATTGAAGATTTATACATGTGTGCTAGAGTATGGACCTTCTATGCCTATTAGATTTTACAACTTGATGAGAGGAAAAAAAAGATCTATTAATCATTTCCTTCTTACAAAATGGATGACATAAATACAGGGAAATTACCTCATTTTATACCAAATAAGCATTATGCACTGAAAATGCAACTGCAACACGTATGACTGCTAAAAAATACCTACTGCTATTCAAAACAACTCCTGAGAGTTTTTGATGTTGTAATTGCACACAAATTCCCATTGCTGTATATGAAGAAACTGACTTTTTTCCATGCAAGATCTTTCCACTAATGTTTAGAAAAGTACATACGAAGGACAGTATTTTCACAGTTTCCAAACATCTATATACACCAGCCCAACTCCCTTCTCCTTTCTCTAACGGCACACAGAAAGCTAACAGCTACCACAGAAGATTGCAAACTATTTCATAAGAATACTTATAAGGTACTCTGAAATCCTGAATACGTGACAGATAAAAACAGCGTGTTACCATTTCAAACCGTAGACTTGGCAAAAACTTTCACTGGTCTAAGCTATCAAAACCCAAACGCTCGCTGTATTTGCTATGAAGGAACAGTTAAGACTAAGTTTTAAAATAACTACAGGGTAGATTTTAAAAGTCTTTGGTGCATCTGTCTGATAAACCTGTTACTTAGCATTTTTATCAACGCGT
Organism: Opisthocomus hoazin; assembly: GCF_030867145.1. NCBI lineage: Eukaryota > Metazoa > Chordata > Aves > Opisthocomiformes > Opisthocomidae > Opisthocomus > Opisthocomus hoazin. The sequence goes on from NC_134422.1 coordinate 43,336,761, forward strand.
ATTTTTAGTGAGCTCTTTACATTACTAAAAATCTGTATGTTTTCTACCTCAAAAAGTGGTAAATCATGAGACAAGAATTTAGGCAGGTTGACATCTGTAATGGATCTCAGGAGCAAAACTTCTTCATCTTCCAATGGGTATTTCAGCTAAAAAATATCAAAGATAGTGTTAGTTAATTTTTGTAGTTTAAAAACCCAGCTGTCAAACTTGCCTGTTCTACTGAACATTTCCTGTTGTGCATCTCTCCAATTATTTTGGCAGGTTCGGGCCCACTGACAACAACATATGTTCTGGACGTATGTTTATACATTCGTTTCAAGCTGTTTGCAGTAGGTTTCTACAGTCAGGCCAATTTCACTTTAGTTTGTGCCCAGTGATGGGTGTTACTATAAATTTGATATGACATTTTTTCCGACACCATTGATTTTTTGCTTTCTAAGATGTATTCCTTTTCTTCCTAGGAAGGATAATTTTCCCTACCTTGACATAAAACTTCTGCCTTCAGCAAACTGGAAATTCTAAAAGCTTGCGTACAGATCCCAGGTTACAAAAAAACCCCAGTTCTTAAAAAATGCATCTCTTTTGCCACAATACAAAGCTTAATTACTGATTTTGGGTTTTGCACGGGTTTTTTTGTAACAGCAGGATTATAGGTTGAAAAAAAAAATTGAATGGAAGAGAATTATAAATTATACTAGTCTACTTAAATAAAAATTACTGAATTAATAAAATAACAGCTTAGTTTCTTAGTAGAATGTATGCATTTGTCCATAAGGCAAGCCAAAACAAAATACTACATCCTACATCATTTTTCTTAATGACAAAAGAGTGATCAGAGTCACAGGTGGCAGATATTAGCCAGCATGTTACTGGAAAGTGTTCACATACTGTGGCAACTGGCATCTGAATCTGGTAAGAAAAGCAGGGCAAAGCAGTGGCCAACCCGCCAAACAACTCAGTACACCTGCATTTAGCTAGAATCCTTGAAAGGTGACCAGCACGCTTCGCAGGCACGTCACTCAGCAACAAGTGGCGTGGTGACTGGCCAGGGAGCTTCACCTCTTCTTGACTTTCCTTAGCTCATGCCCTAATACATACCCTTTTAACTTCCATAGGCATCACAGGATGACATTGTAAACAGCTGCTTGCCATTATGTAGAAGAGCGTACCTTCTGCTGGGGAAGGGACGCGTTACTAAGTGATGGGATGTCAAAGAAAATTCAAAAAATCATTTACCTTCAGGTTGCCAGCAGCAGTGAGTACTGACTTCACAGCTCTCATTCCGTAATCATAATGGTGTTGCGAGGACAACTGCTCTGAGCACAGACGATACGTGGCTACAATTTTTACAGACAGTGGTCGAGCAGTAACAAACCCACAAGAATACAGAACAATCTCTGCAATCATGGCATAATCAGGAACCATCATAGCGACTGTTCTAAAGAGAGCCTATTAAACATAGACACGAAAAATCACATCAGAAAAAAACTGCACCACATTATTATATACAACTTGTACTTATTTCTATATTCATTTATTTTATTTTATATATTATTATGTATATTTATTTATATATTTATTATATACAACAAAAAGCTAATTAAACTATCACGATTATGACTACAACATATTTAATGGCTTTCCATAAATGCTTAGAAACACTCAGTAATAAACTGAAACAAAATAGAAATCTCTCACATTAAAACCGCCACAGATCAACCCAAAAGACCAGAAAAAAACAGAAATTAATAAAATCCTACATTTGTATTCAACATTGAGATACTATTCACTGCTTGTACACTATAAAGCGTTCCTTTTAATTTCTGAACTTTCAATTGCTTAGCCAAGAAGCACATGAAATTTTTAACTTTCTTTTACCCTGACCGTCAGACCTTGAATCAAGCAACCACTTCCTGATATTTTAAAATTTAGTTCATTCCTATTTTGCAGTCTAATTATCCTTTTTAATTTCTTTGTCTTCTGAGAGAATATGACTTTTACACTAGTGTAATCAAAAACTAAATATTGTTTCTAATTTCCGTATTTGACAAAAAGTGATTTCTTTTTTTACTTTTGGTACTAGTTATTAAAAGTAATAAAATGAAAAGTGTTACAATACCTTAAGATTATCAGGAAGCTCTGAACGCCCAGCATAACCAGGATTCATGGTGATGAAGACAGCACACGTAGGGTTCAGTTTCAGTTCAGTTCCTTCAAATACTATTATATCAGATCCTGAATTAATGCCTACAGAGAAATAAAAACTCATGTCATTGCCAGGCAGGTTTTGTTGCATCTTTATATTTTGTCATATACAAATGAAAGATCTGATTGAAATAACAGGTTACCTCTTTGGATAGTAAAAATCTGCTGAGCAACCACAGAGAGTACTTCCAGATCAATCCTGTTGAATTCATCAAAGCAAGCCCATGCCCCACAAGACAATAAGCCCTACAAGAGACCGACATGCGGCTAATTAATAGATAACTACTTCTTTTGGACACACTGATCAAAACAATTCCGCAACAAGAAAAAGTTTCAACGTGCAAAGAAAGGACTTCTACGTATTCTCCAGAGAACTAACTTCTGAACAAAATCACTCCAGATAGAATTTGTTTCAAAAAGAATTACAGAAATTTAAAAACTAAGTTTTCTTGTAAAATAAACCCCAACAATCAAGGCAAAAAACCTGTACAAACTAATCTAAAATCCTCCTACTTCTGTCATATGCAAAGTGCCTACCAAATACACGTTTTGCATGTTTTACCTTTATAGTCAGTATTTTGCAACTGGACAAAGCAGCAGATTTCAGCACTAAACAAGCCTCCAAAAAGCCTACTTTTCTTTTGCATCTGTGCTAACGGGGTTCACGGTGACAAAAGGCAACATCAGGACTTCTGCATGGCTAAAATTAACCGCTTGGTTAGAGCGCCTTATAGCATACCACATTACCTAAAGTGCAACTAAAGAATGATTCTCTTTTCCTACAGTTCTGGTTAATTCCTAGGTCTTTTCTGAGATACGCTCCCCAAATGCTACTGTACAGTCTCTGCAGCACTGGTAGTCTTTCAATGGCATCTCACGTTTTGTTAACAGTAATTCTAAAGCTTCCATTTAAGACACAGAATTTTGCTTTCATCATTCTAAATAAAGCATCTTAATTTAGCTTATTTTGGTGAGCTTCCATCATGTTGAATTTTGAAGACAAATCACATCATTCCAATCCACCTCTGACTCAGAAGGTAGGAATAATGCCAGGGAGGAAAACATACTTGCTCTAGTTTTGTATCATTCCAGTCCAAACTCGGACACCGGACTGTAAGACACAGATGTCCATTCAGGGTAGATTTTCATAATACAGAGATGTCTACTCAGGCTAATATAGAAATTTATATATGCTTGATTTGTATAATATAATGACCCTTACCAGTTTATTTAGAGTTTAGATTAAACCTTAAGTCCCCTAAAATTTGCCATCAGCTATTAAAAATGCACTTATTGAAACAGCATCTATGTTGCCTATTTAAAGCAAATAAAATCATTATGTTATATAATTAATTTTAACTTCATTTTCAAAGCATATAAAAAGCATTTTGATACCATAAGTAAGAATCTAACTGAGGTAAAACCTACGTGCACAATACTAGAATTACATAGCAGCCTGGAAGTGGAGAAAGATACATTTACAATACCTTAAGACCACTTGAAGTGCAAAAATAACTAAAGGACTTCAATATAATTGAGAATAAGACCCTCAAGATTTATCCAAACCTTAAAAAATTTTCCCAATGCAAGGTAATCCAATCCATCCGAACAATTGAAAACCACACACTGTTTAGCTACAGCCTTTGCCAAATCTTTTGTGGTTTCTGTTTTTCCAGTTCCAGCAGGACCTTCAGGGGCACCTCCAAGATGTAGGTGTAGTGCACCAAAAAGGGTTCTGAAAAGAAAATAATAGAAAAGAAATAAATTGTAAGAATTTTTATGCTATTTTTCCAGCTGCTCTAACTTTTCAAAATCTGTTTCATGTCTGCATTTTCCTAAGATGGTACAGTTTACTTGCTTCTGGCCAGCTATAGTTCAAATGTGTAGTAATATCTGAAGTTTACCAGAAGTTCACAATAGAGAATAGCTGACTTTCCACTTTCTATACCTAAATACTCTTTTAATTTATCACTAATTATAGTGTCACAAAAAATTAATTTTATCACAAATTTATATTAAAATATTCAGACAGGACCAATTCTATTCCATCAAAAGAAATGTATTCTATTCTGATTATGCCTATTATAACAGGAAAAAAATACAATTCTGGAGTCATCTGTTCTCAGGACTAATTAAAATATCTCAACTAAATAAATTCTTGCTAATGAAGTACATTTAGTAACTTGCAGTTTTACCTGTAGCATCTGTCTGTAAGTGGAGTAATAACCAGCCTAGGGGTATTGCCAAGATATTCGTATCCATACTTCAGTCCAGCATTGATCATCTTTGTTTGTAGATGCCCTTCCTAAGAAAAAAGACACTCATTTTATAGATTAAATATTTTTTTTAAAAACCCACACCCACAAGTCAACGCTATTTCTCAACTTCCTTAACAGGCCCGATGGTGTTAGAAACTGCATGACAGACTACTGATTGCTCCGAGACACTAGTTTCAATGTGACTCAAGTAAAAGAAAAAAAGCCAAGGAATAGATGCTAAAGCATCAAACAAAAAGACCATTTCTGACATTAACTGTTATCTAAAAAAAGATCCTACCAACCACATGACACAGTAAAACTATCTCATGTAGCTACTTAGAAAGTTAACAGCCTTTCTAAAAGGTAAACAGAAGTAATCACAACCAATAGCTGTAGTTATGGTCAATCTGATGACTAACACAGCAGTGTATGATTCCTACACATACATTTTTTTCTGATTTCACATACAGTATCTTCTGTATTACAGGAAATCTTGTCCTGATGAATGTAAAATATTGTGTCCTACCACTATCCAGTATAAACATAGTTATTATTCCAATAGATGTAATGCACAAATAAAATAATACTGACAATACGTCAGATTAAAATCTCTAACTGAAAATTGCCATCCCTATAGCATTCTCTATCCTCCAGAATCAGAAAATCAAAACAGTCTTTGAGTGAACAAACTTTGTCTGCAACTCCCCCTGAAAATTCAGCAAATGTACTGAGACTCAGCAGTGACAAAAAAAGAAATTTTAATTAAAAACCGTTTGCATCTGGCTACTGACCATTCTACTTAGCAATCCATAAAATGATTGGTTATAGGCATTCTCTTATCAGCAGAAATTCTCATCGAAGTGGAACCATTCTCTGTGTCAGCAAGCAAGCAGAAGATGAAAAATTGTAAACAGAAATTACCTTCTAATAGGATTGAGAAGTACACTTACCTCCCAGTAGTACCTAAGCTGACTTAACCATTCAAAGTCACTCTCATCTTTGACATTCTTGCTTACTAGAGACGCAAGAACATCCCTAGCATGAACATCAAGCACAACAAGTGCTCCTAGAGTCACTCGATTCTGCTTAGACAGCTTTCCTCGCACCAAGGTGACAACGTCCTCAATCTGTCTGTTATTCTGCTCCAGAAAATCCTCTAGTGCCTGAAAAAATTTTTAAAAGTTAAGAAGTTGCATGTCTTGTCTAAGGCATGATTGTTTTTTCTTATATTACTTTTATTTCTCTGTATTAAAAAGTTCCTTCTCACTATAACAGTACTACAAAGTCCTTCATTCACTGCTATTTCAACAGGTTGGGGTTTTGTTTTCTACTTTTACAGAACCATATGTAAAACATCAATGATCAATATCTCCAAACGAAACAGCATACACTATTGTCTTCCTGGAACAGAGGAAATAGTCCTTATCTTTTTATACATTTCACTCTAAGAAAAGGAAGATGCCACATGTGTTTTAAAAATCTACTTACACGTATGAAATACATTTTCTATATTTAAGGGACACTGTTGCGTTAGAAAAACACCATTACATCCCACAACAGTCAGAAACAATAACACATCTATAATTCAAAAAAGTTAAAAAGAAAATGCATTTTTCTACAATTTTTCAGTTTATTGACTTCTGGTTATAGTCTGTGTTCAGACATCTTAATTGTTTTTTTACTAACGATTACATTTTTTTAATAACAATGACATGATAATTGATAGCTTCTTTCATGCTAATAAGCTGCTGGTAAAAAGGAACGGCCCAATTAAGGAAAGCGCTTGTATCATGACAGTACTTGGATCTAATGAAGTGCCTTGCTGAACTGGAATAAAAAAGTGGGAATTAACCTTAGTAATACATTCACACCAAAGCATGTTTCTACAGAGGAATGGCTTCTGTTTGTCAGGGGAAAAACTTATCTAGGCCTGTTTTACACTTTTCTCCCAGCTAGCCTGCTGTTCGTCTCCCAACACACTGGCACTTGTAATCCTCAACAGATTATAATGATTTTGAGATCTCTCATCTCAGTTATTTTCCAAACATTAAGCTTGGATAATCCATCTGCTTAGCATGACTTTTTTTATTCATGAGAATAAAGCAGTAAACACAGAGTTCAAAAGCAGTTCAGTTTCTGCAGTGTTGCCTAAGAAGTTCCGACCAGGACAACACCGGAAACACCTCGCTCAAGTCAGGGATGATAACCCACTGGCCTCCACCAAGCTTTCTTCAGCAAACACAAGGTATCAGCAGAGGGACAGAACACATCCTCAGCTCCCATATCAGTAACATTCCTTGCTGATATTCTTCCGACCACGGGACTGTATTCACTGAGAACACACGTGGTCCACAAGACAATACTCTCAAAATTCATGAAACACCTTTGCTTTTATATAGCATCTTAGTTCATTGTTTGGTTTAATAAGAAATGTGCACGTTTGATTTTATGTACAATAGTTCTTTGCTGAAAAGAACTAACTCCAAAATATTTGAAAGGGAGCACGCGTGTGTACGCACGTGCATGTATGTGCGAACACACATTTAAATATGAATGAGTGGCTTCAATGACATTGGCCTCCTGTCCCCGAAAGCACTGCAGCGGTTCAGGCAGAATGCAGGACTGCTGGCCTCTCACGTGGTCACCGACGCTCTGTCGCGTTTCTTACGCTTTAGTATACAACGTAGGAACGGAAAAGAGAAAGAATGTTGGAGGCTGCAAGACTGCGAGTTCTCCCTGCCACAGATTCGTGACAGATCGTCAGGAGATGCAAACGCCTCTCCACTGCTTCAGTCCGTACAACGCCCCTGCCCACAGCAGAACGAAGATTCCTGGGCTGAAGCCAGGTGAGCGGAATTCCCACTATGCCAGAATTTGAGTGAAAGCTGCAGGAAGGACAGGTTTCCCTGCATGCCCACGTGCAGAAAAGGCTTGATACAGAGAAGCACGAGAGCTTTTGTCTAGGCTCACAATTCTGTAATGAACAGTCCCAAAAGCAAATTAACTTAACCCTTGCTTAACCTCCTCTTTTATTCACTAACAGCACTAACTATAGACTCATTAAGGTGAGGTTGGATTTCATTTTCTTTTTAAACCTAAAATCTCTAAGATCAGAATTCCTGTCTCTCCTTCCTGAAAGTCTTTCATCAGTTGAGGATAAATGGTGCAGAGTATGTAGAAGTCTTATTTCTTTACCCAGGAAACTGAGGATCTCCTTTACTACTAGGAAAAGAAAATCTTCTCAAGTCTTTTTTCAAATCTTCCCATCTTTTGCAAGATTTACTCCTTGTATTAGCAGATAATGTCCTCTTCTTCCTTTAATTCCCTCTTCCAAGACACTCTGAAGCTTCTTTTCCTAGCACATCAGAAGAGCAGCTGCTCAAAAATGCCACTATTACCAGCAGCCATTGCTCTAAACTGGAGAGACACGGATTTGAAGGATGGACCACTCTGTGGATAAGGAATTGGCTGGATGGTCACACTCCAACAGCTGCGGTCAATGGCTCAATGTCCAAGTGGAGACCAGGGATGAGTGGCATTCTTCAGGGGTTATCAGGATTACTGCCGTTTAACATCTTTGTCAGCAACATGGACAGGGGGATTGAGTGCACCCTCAGCAAGTTTGCCAACAACACAAAGCCGTGCGGTGCGGTCGACACTCTGGAGGGAAGGGATGCCTTCCAGAGGGACCTGGACAGGCTGGAGAGCTGGGCCTGTGCCAGCCTCATGAAGTTCAACAAGGCCAAGCGCAAGGTCCTGCACATGGGTCAGGGCAATCCCAAGCACAAATACAGGCTGGGCAGAGAATGGACTGAGAAGAGAAGAAAGACTTGGGGGTGTTGGTTGACGAGAAGCTCAATCCAGAAGGCCAACCATATCCTGGCTTGCATCAAAAGAAGCGTGTCCTGGTTTTGCCTGGGGTAGAGCTAATTTTCCTCCCAGTAGCTGCTGTGTGTCGGATTTAGTATGAGAGGGACGTTGATAATACACTGATGGTTTTAGTTGTTGCTACGAAATGAAGGACTTCTTTCAGTTTCTCACGTTCCGTTAATGAGCAGACGTGCAGGAGCTGGGAGGGAGCATAGCCAGACAGACAGCCCAAGGTGGCCAGTAGAAATATTCCATACCATAAACATCCTGCTCAGTTTATGAAAGGGGGTTGGCTGGGGAGCAGGGACCTCTTTTTCCTCTTTTCTTGGAGTTTCAACTATCTCCTTTTTTTTGTGGAGTTTGAACTTTTCCACAAGTTTGGACTTTTTTTCAGGAATTCTGTGAAATTTGTGAAATCCACAAGTTCTGTGTTCCGCGATCGCGGCTCAGTGACTGGCAACCCAACCGGTTGTCAGGCAGTGTGAAAAAAATTGTATTGTCTATTGTTTGTTTTGCATATTCGTTAGTAGTAGTAGTATCCCCTGTTGCTTTATTAAACTGTCTCTATCTCACCCCACGAGTTTTACGTTCTGTCCATTCTCCTCCCCATCCCACTGAAGGGGAAGGGTGAGCGAGCAGCTGTCTGGTCTTAGTTGCCGGCTGCCGGGTTAAACCATGACAAAGCGTGGCCAGCAGGTCGAGGGAGGAGATTCTCCCCGTCTGATCCACTCTGGTGAGACCTCCTTGGGAGTCCTGCGTTCAGCTCTGGGGTCCCCAACATAAGGATGACATGGACCTGTTGGAGCGGGGCCAGACGAGGCCACAAAAAAGATCTGAGGGCTGGAACTCCTCTCTTATGAGGAAAGGCTGAGAAAGCTGGGGCTGTTCAGCCTGGAGAAGAGAGGGCTCTGGGGACACCTTAGAGCAGCCTGCCAGTACCTGAAGGGGGCCTGTGAGAGAGCTGGAGAGGGACTTTTGACAACGGCACGTACGGATAGGACAAGGGATCATGGCTGAAAGAGGGGAGATTTAGACTGGATATAAGAAAAAAATCTTCACTCAAGAGTGGTCAGGCACTGGAACAGATTGCCCAGAGCAGCTGTGGATGCCCCCCCCTCCTTGGAAGTGTTCAAGGCCAGGTTGGATGGTCTGGTGGAAAGTACCCATGACAGAGGCATTGGAACTAGATGACCTTTACGCTCCCTTCCAACCCAAACCATTCTATGATTCTATATCCAAAAGGAAATACTAACTTCAAAGTCTTCAAGGATCATATTTCGGGTAGATCTTTGAAGTAGATACTCAAAAGATTAACTATTACATTGAACATCAATTCATCCAAAATCATCATTACCAAAGGTCTGATTTACTACTGCATTATATCAATTTCACATAAATTTAAATTTAAAATATTCTTACCTTTTGGCCATTTCTAATAGACATCTGTACTTGCATTGTCCAGAAAGTTTGGGATACACAAAGAACTGTTTGTCCAGGCCACTCTCTTACCCAATTAACACGTGGAGTTTTTGGATAAGCTTCAAGCGCATCCCCAATGACCTAGACAGGAAAAAGAACACCATAACTACATGTGTAAACAGGTAATGTTCAGCTTTACAATTTATTTAGGTTAGTTTGTATTACTGCAAATTAAAATAAATCAGGGTCTAGTTCCAGCCTCAAACTTAACTCTATAATACTGACATCTTACAAGCAAATCTCTCAACAAAGCTCAGAAAACCCTAAAATACCGTAATGTGAACGAAGTGATCACACAAAATTTGAGAACTGATTTCACAACACATTCTAAAATGATTCTTGCCATCAGGTACTTAAAATTTTCTAGCTCCATCTACAATGAAACCAGAAAAGAAGTACAAATACAATTTAGTTAGAAGTAATATCCCAGACTGAAAGCTTTGTCATCTATTCGTTCTAGTAAAAACCTAGAGCTTTTAATTTTGCAGATCTTATTATTTAAACTTATATATAACTTCAAGTATATTTTCTAATAATAGAATAATTAACCTGATTCAAGAGCCACTCAAGGACAATCCCAATGAAATCATAACTTGCACTGGAAAAAACCTTCCAGTCTATAACCAACAGGGTATTTTCCTGCCATTAACAAAACCCAAGCAAGAATAAAGTCTTATTATCAACAAACTTCTCAATAGATTTAGATGGCTCCTGAGACAAGCAGGGTGAACTACCTGAGTGAAAACCTTCCGTTTGTTTTGTAGCTCCAGGCCTCTTTGCTTATAAAAATCTACACAACAGTATCCATAAAAAAATGCATCTAAGAGGGAAATTATTGTCTGTATTGACATTAAAACTATGTAAGTGTTATCTGGTTTAGATCATTATAAAAGTTTTGTAGTCAAGGCTAAATGCAGACAAACAGTGCTTAACCATTCCTTATTCAACGCAGCTCAGTTTGCCCATGTCCGATACACACCAAAGAGACCTGGTTATTCACTTTCCTCTGGACTGATATGCTGCTAGAATAATTAAACTGTTGTACTGTAAGACAGTGTCTGGGGAAGTATGTGCACGTTTAATTACCTCACTTGACATTGAAAAGGACCACAAAAAAGACAACAGAAATGGTTAAATATAGGACACAATGATGAGATACTGTAAAGACTAGAATGATGCAATCTGAAAAGAAGAGTTAAGGGTCTTGATTAAGGCAGCATCATTAAGAGGAACATTAAAAAAAACCAAACATGGGCAATCTGTAAGTTTAATCTTGTTCCTTAATACCACATAAAATGTAGAACAATCTCTAGCAAAAGAATCCTTGGTGCAAATGTTTTTGACTCTACTACTTAAAGAATTTTAGAGAATTTTACAACCAGAAACTGACATCAGAAACAACAGCAACAAAAAAGTATAACCTTTAAAGACCGAATTAATTGTTTTTACATTCATGTTAGGGGCAAAGAATAAAAACCGATTCCAGCACACGTCAATGTTTCCTGCAGAAATCAATACTGAATGACATTCGCCTAGAAAATGAGAGGTTAGGGCGTGTTACCTTGTGGACAGACTTCAGCATCGCCGCCTCCAGTTCAACTAGCCATTTCTCAACTTGACCTCTAGCTTCTGATGTCGAGATTGTCTCTATGAGTTCCACCGTCTCGCCTTCGCTACTTTTAATGTGTGTAATATCTAACGTATCAGTAAATTCCACTCTTGCAATTCCTTCAAAGCACTTTTTCAGGTGAGGTTGTACTCTACAAAACAAAACTAGTATTAAACAGCTTCTGACTTTTTTTTCTTGACAATACTACCAAAGAAGATCTAATTTAAAAAAAAAAATATTTCTGAACACTTTAGTTTAAAAAATAATTTAAAGTTTGTTAAAAAAAGTTTATCCTCAACAATAATTCTTGTGTACTAGCCCCTACAAGATGCCTATCACAGTATTTTTTGAAGCTCAGTTTAAAGACGTAAAATATTACAGTCTCTGCAGCATACAAACTACTAAGGATAAACAAGTATTCTTTCTTTAACTGCTAATCCACCTGCAGTACATAAAATTCCATTCTTTATACCTTCTCAGCAAACTATAGTAAACATTCAGGCATGTGAGTAAATCAACCAAGTACCTTAACACAACAGCTGGTAATACATAAAAAAGAAAAACCTTTTAGAGTTTTTTCCCTCACAAGATCCCTCGCTCTGTTCATTGTAGCGTATGAGTATTTCTCTGTGACTGAGCTGGCACTTTATTACTTATTTTTATAGGACCTTGCACTGCATTCACTGCATGCTATCAAGTCTGCATATTAGGAATCAAACCCCAGTTCCTCTGCTTACAGCAAAGGCTATATTGCTTAACAAGATTGCTTTTGCAGGGCTCTGGGTAAAGTTACTTCCACTCAGTATACGAAGGACTTATACCGAGTTGCATTTTTTGGAGTCTAATCCTGAATGAGGCTAGGGAGGAGAAAACCCAGACACTTAAAACACGGCAAAAAATTCTGAAATACTTTAATTAGGACTGCCCCTAAAAAGGTAAAACTCAGGCCAGCAGTATACAAGTTCCATCTGACATTCAATTTTCCACTGGGAAAAATCAGGTATGTTAATTTCACCATGCATTACTGTATAGACTTCTGAGTCTTCTGAAAACCAGCACACAGAAGGGTTACTAGTGTAGAAAACAGAACTGAATTTAATTACCCATGTTAAAAATTACTCTGCGCTCACCTATTATAAAATCTAACCAGGTAGATACTTAATACCATAATGGTCAGCGAGAAAAAAGAGAGGGGGCTCAGAGAAACAATATGACAAAACTATCTGCATGCACTGTGAGTCACAAATACATCTATTTAAAGTTACTATACCGAGTAGGATCTTTGGTCTCCGAAAGAATCTCAAGGAGTTCATCATTAGATAAAAAAAAGAATCTCGGGAAAAACAGGCGCTTCTTCTCTAGGTATTCATTAAGACCCCTGAGAATCAGCTCCAGAAATTCATTGCACTTTCTCAGTTTTTCCAACATCTTGTCTATTATTACTACTGCCAGCACATGTTTGTCCTGGAAAAGAAATTATTTCAGACAGAAATGTTAATGCCTTCTCAAGTAAATTACCACACAGCACTGCGGGAAGTCTTAAGCAATATGAATCTTTCTTTCAAACTCTGCTTTACTCAAACCATTGTCAGGTTTACAATTCCGTAACCTTCTTCATCGCAGGGTTCACTGGAAAAGTAGTTCGGCAGTTGGTATTAAAGTAAATTTTTCAAAACACAAACTAGTTATTTTTGAAGATATTTTCCAGAACAGGATTAACTCATCAAACAGCACAAGTCCCATCATTCTGTTGGAGCAGCACCAACTTACACTGGCTTTTCAACTGGATTATGTAATTAAGCAACATAAACAATTAAAACATCTTGAGGAATTTTTAAAAGGGTACTTTTATGACAACAATGCAGTCACACATTTTAGCTCTTAATCATCTATAAGAGTCCAATGCAAAAAGAAAAAAATCTTTCCTTCCATATACGATATATAAACGTATACGCAAGATTCCAAGTACTGAGCTGGCAAAGTTGTACGTAGGCAACGCTGACACTTCAGTACTAACATTAACTCGCAATGTGATCTAAACAAAGGTATTCTCTGATCCCAATATGGTTACTAGCTTAAATACTTATTTAAAGATTTTTGTTAGCAAAACGTGAAAGTTATACTTGCTTTAGGAATATACAAAATTGTATCTTTATTTCATTTTACAGTAGCACCTGAATAACACCTGTCAAGATACGCTATTGGATAAGCACTGGGTTGCTTCTATTTATATACAGTGTAGATGACAAAATATATGAAGATATATAGTGCTTTCCAAATTAACCTCTCAAATTAAATGAACGTAAATGTTTAGAAAAGCTGCTGCGTAAGATGAAAATTATCTCAATTAACACACACACAAAAAAGATTTTGCAAAAGACCTAAAGGTTACCACGCTAAGAATCTTTAAAGAAATACAGTTGTCTGAACATCAGGTTCCAGCATTTAATATGCCCTATGGCCAATTTATAGTCTAGTCATCATTGCATTTTTTTAATCTTGCTTAGTAAGTATGGGGTCTTGGGAGCAAAATGAGACACACATTGAAAAGTAGGAAATTATGCAGATTTATGACTGAGGAAGTCAAACCAAGCAAATGCTTCTACTGGGTTCCAGTATAGGCTTGGGTTCCTCTGTGACCGAATCTATTCTAGTTCAGTCCTAGCTCAGGCCTGCACCAGTACATTAAGTGACTTGTCAGCCGGGAACTGATTCAAACCCACTCATGTTGCAATATATAAGTTCTATGAGGACAAAGTCCTGGCAAAGAAATGGAGAATGGTAAATCACAGTCCCCTGCTTCACTTGCCACTCTGGGAACACAGCTCCTGCCATAGCTTCTCCTTTACCACCTGCCTCAGGCTGCATTTCCCAGGAATCTGGACAGGGGCAGAATGCCCACAAGTGAGCTGGAAACAGAGCTAACATTTAGGACCCCTCTGCTCTGCCCTGTAAGTCTGCACCTGTAAGCACGCAGCATAGAACACGTATCCTGGATTAAAACGACAACAAAAAAACAACACGGGGGTATATCCAACCGTAAGAAATACCAAAGAGGTCGGCAGGGAGGATTTCAGACTAGCCAGTCGTTTGAGGGGTCGTAAGAACTGCTGACAGTAACAACAAAAAATACTCCCAGCAACAGACAGAAGAAATCAAAGTCGCACTCAGCCTACTGCCACTGGAACAGCTTTGTCAGAGCCCAGTACAGACACAGAACATCCCTCTCCGCAAAGTCCCTGACAGGGTTTGCAGAACCAGACTCTGACAGAGCAGAAGCACGGGTGACTCGGGCTGTAAGGGACAGACGAGGAGAGACAGGCTAGGCTGCTGTGCAAAGCCCAGGAGGTGCAGAAGGCATCCGTCAGAAACAAAGCCCTTGCAGGGTGACGACACAGATTTGACCCAGTAACCTGACTGCTGTTCAGCTTCAGTTTGGAGAATTTAATCATAAATTTCAAGTCCAGTTTCAGTTCAAAAACTCCTAACGTTCTGAAACCATCTCAGTGCGCATTCAGATGTGGATCAATTCCCTGCCCACGTTACACATATACTGCCCACCTACTGAAAAAAACCCAGAATTGTATGTTTATCTAATTGATCTTCATGGGGGTGCACTTCACTAATACAATAATCACAGTGTACCTTTGTACATGAAATACATTCACCTCCCGTTACGCGCCTCTTGCATCACGCCAAACCAGAACAAACTGAATAACTACATACATTTTTCATCTGTACATAGACAATTAAGCTGTCAGCACACAACCATAGTTCATAATTGGTTTTCTAAAACAGTTTTTAATGCACAGACAACGGTATAACTATACACTATCAACAAAAAGAGTTTTTGTTGCCTTTCTTAGCATGTTTATCAGCAGCAAATTGAATAAGTGCAACTGGTAAAGCAAATCAAAGCTGTGTTGCCAGTTTTATAAATAGGATTATGCCTGCTTGTTTTTTCTTTCAGATGAGAAAAAGTCAGGAAAAAAAAAATATGCTTCAACATAGTTTTCCTATTTACAGTCCTGCTAAGATATGAAGAAAAAAAGGGAATGCCATCACTCTCAGCCATTCAAAACAGCAGAGTAACTTATTTTGTCAGTGACTGTCAGCGTCAATTACGGGGAAAAAAAATTATCTAGAAAATAATATAAATCAAGTGTATAAAAACAGTTTGCATGTCCTGCTAAAATACCATCACTAACTCCAGCTTCCAAATATAATTTTTAACGTATCACAGGTTGCAGCCTAGGGGGGTAGTTTTTGGATTTTTTTTCTTACCTTTTTTTTCCTGCTTTCTTCCCCACAAATACAGAAAATCTTCTGTATCCTAGTTTTATATTTTATTTTTTAATTTATGGGAAGTAGATATTAAACCACTAAGTAATTTAACCCTCACGAATGTGCACTGCTTTAATTAGATATTTAAAATGAAGGAATAATATCTGATTATTCAAATTTGTGATGAAAAGCTAAGCAAATAAAGAAATTTTATAATACATAGCAATTTTATAATACAATGGCATACAAATGCAAAAAAGCACAAACAGACTCCAGTTAGCTTTATGCTTTAAGAAAGACCACTCATCTAGACTGGGGAAGAGCATTCTTTTAAGCCGTGAAACTCAAACATTGCATTTGCAGAAACGGAGTGCCATCTTCTGGAAAATAACACCTACTTCTTTAGCCAAGCTCAACTTTAGATTGTTAAACTTCTATTCTGGCATTTACATTCCCCTGTACAAACAAGAGATTACTCTTTTTTCTACCAGTGGTAACACATATCACATTTATCTGAATTAGAAGTAGATCATTCAGCACACAGTGTTCAGAAACATTGTGGGGAGATGGGCGCAAAGGACTGTAAGAGGGAGAAAGAGAGAGAGAAAGGAAGGGAGGGAAGGAGAAAGAATAAAAAGAGAATAAAAAAATGAAAAAACCCTTCCTTTTTCAGTGATCAAGCTGAATTTCCAGGAAATGAGTCAAATGCTTCTTTTTGAATACTATACATTTTGTGTATTCCTACATTAAGACCATATCTGCAGTCTGAGAAGAGCTCAGACCAAAAGCTTTTAGACTGAGTGAAGATGTTAGCATTTGTCCTAAGGACGTACCGGATCTCTGAAAGTTGTGCAAAGGCATGAGATGGATGAAAAAACAAAGCTGCTGATTTTTTCGTTCAAACAAAAATCTTATATCCCTACCCTGGTGAACATTGGACGTCATAGATCTTCTCAAGTCTGTTGATTAGTTTGTAAGCCCAGCTAAAAAATATTAAAAATGCAACATCCTACTAGAAATGTCCTTGATATTAGGGAACTTTTTCAGAATGAACGCAGTTTTCTTTCAGAATGCATGCAGTTTTCTCTCATTGCTAACTGCCGACAAATCAGCTGTACGAGCTGCAGCCGTTAGCTCTTCCCTCGCTAGCACCACCTCTTCGCTAGGACCGACCGCCCTCTCCGCAGCCAGCGGCAGAGACTGCAGGAGCGTTCTTCAGCCAGTCAGGCTGGCAAATGCAGCCAATCCAACCCGGCCCAAGCCTGAGAACATCCAACGACTGAAGCAAAGAGCATTCATATAGCTGACCAACTGATCCCAACAACAGCGCTAACTTCTGCAAAGAGTCACACAAGCAGCAGACTGGCAAGACCGTAACATTTTGTTCTGCCAGAGGTGTGCAGTGATGGTGCCTGACAACTGCCTTACATACTGATTTGTAGTAAATCAGAACAGCACTTTTGAAGCAAGTCAAATATCTAAACAGTTTAAAGTTATAGAGGCGTCTCTACCATTCAATATGCAAACAAACAGCATTTTTCAAAAGGAACGATTGGTGCCAAACTTCCTTGATTCATGCCAATCGACCTGCGGTGCCAGGCTCATCATTGCTATGTTACCTTGTTTTGTGTGGTGCTTAATTCTGTTCCCCAGAATGGCATACGGTCTATGAGAAGAGGTTGGGAAAGCTGGACCTGTTCAGCTTGGTAAAGTGGAAATTAAGGTAGAATTTAACTGTAGCCAGAAAATATATGAAGGGCAACTGGATGGAAAAAAAAAAAGGGCCAACTTCTCAGCAGTGACAGCTGGGCAACAAGGGGCAACAAGTACAAAGATTTGACTGGGAGGTTCAGCTTGGGCATTAAGAAAAAATTATTCACTAGGAAGGTACCGCAGCACTGAAGTGTCTGGAGATAACCTGCAATAAATCTCTGTCCTTGGAGATTTTTCAAATTTGGCTGAACAAAGCTGTGGCTGACCTGGCTTTTGTGCTGACAAAAGTTCTGCTTTTAGAAAGCGGTTAGACTAACTCAACTCCAGTGGCCCCTCCCAATAAATGCTTCTACGACTCTATGTGAAATAGTTCCACAAAATAATTTTTAAAAGAATCTAAGAAAGGGGGAGAAGATGAAAACAGATTACTGTGTTATCAGAAACGATTTCTTTTTTGGTACATACTACAAATTTACTCTCTATTCTTCAGACAGCAGTACTTACCTGAAAAACTGACTTCATTAAGTCTTTCCATGTCTTAACCACAGTACTGAATCGTTTACCTTCCTCAGGCATCTGAGCCATGATGTCAGGAGAACTGAAAATTGGCTCCAAATAAAGCCAAGTAGCCTGAACCTTCAGCCATTCATCCAGGATCTCCTGTACCAATAGCAGCTTTCCTTCCCATTCCCTATAAAACAGCATTAGTTCAAATACATTAATTGATGATTCCAGCAAAATATTTCCAGCACGCTGATAAGATCTTTCTGGCAATTTGCATATTCAGCAGCAAGCGCAACAGGTCTAAGTTTTAAGATTTCAGCAGAATATCATATTCACCAAGCCTGGCTTCCTGCATAACAAAGTCCACATTCGTTTCCGCAGCTGGATCATCTGTAAGGTTGACCATAGGATGTTGTGAACTAGGTTAATCCAATAAATAGACTAACAGCATCAGGGAATAAACAGCACACACTTAAGCACGTACTAGCATCTGTCGACAAACTCACTTCAGTCAAGCACGTAATCTGGCTTCTGGCACACACCAAAGGCCAGGCTACTGTTTCTGACTGTTTGCTAGGACAAAGAGGCTGAGATGGCAAAAGAAAGACATGAAAGCAACCTAAACTACTAAACCAAAAATATGTAGACATTGTCCTAAAAAGACATGTGGACTTCATCAAAAGATTTCAAGTAGTAAATAGTCCAGTGGTTAAGCCACATTCCACATTTTCAATCTGAAGTCAGAAGTGAACATTGAACACATTCGTCTGACAGATTATAGAGTCTTTCTATATTACTGCACGCCGCTATAGGTACACAATCTTATAATTCAGTAGCCATTCAGTCTTTCCTTTTGATTGCCAAAAATACAACCTCCTTTACTCTATCATTTTTTCCTAAGTCTCCTGAATTTTTTCTGCATCATTTTAAATTTAACACCACCATTTGATACTTCTTACCGTCTCACCAACATCAGACAGATGTGAGGAGTTCTCTAATATCACAGGTATTCCTAATTCACTGACATAAGCAATTTGCAAAAAATATATAAAAACCAAATACTATTTATAATTCTATAACAAGTACATATATTCTTCTTTCCTGTATAAAACCAGTGAGTATAATTTTTTACACAACTCATATCACTGGATAGTACAGATAGAATTATTACAAAAAGTACATGCTGTTAAAATACGTATTGCATAAATGAACACTGTCAATTTTCTTAACAGGACACTCATACATGGGCTGCACTGAGCTCTATACAACAATACACATGGAAAGCTTACTTCACTCCTTCCTCCCTTCATTTACCTGCCACAGATTCTAAACAACAGACGGCTTTGCTTGCGTGTACCTTCTCCTCTACCTAAAGTCCCTCATTCATCTTTTAGGTACTGGTATTTCATCTCTGGTGATTTTGCTTCTACCAAGAAGCAGAGAAAAATGCAGCTTTCCAAGAAGAAAGTTAGGCAGGTCAGTTAATTTCCTTACATCAAAAATACACAAAAATTAAGATAAGGAATTTGGAATAATCTCTGGCAGAAATCCAGAATTCTACAAGATTTGTTGGGTTATTGAGAAAGCAACCATTGTATAATCGCCTAGATCTCAAAGACTGAAGTAAGAGCAATACCTTGCATTATTACAAATGCTGTCAGTCACCAAAAACTCTGATAAAATTACCATGGTGTACTTTCTCTTCTTAAACAGGCAAAACCTAACATTTTACTTCAATAAGGAACTCTTACACTATCGTACAGTAGTAGTCAGAGAATTAATACTTATTGGAACGTACATGTATGTATCTGTACTTCCGTATTCATATTTGTTGAATACGTGCTGAAATATGACATAGCATTTTTGCAGGTTAATGGGAGTTTGGAGGTACCTATATACCTAGATAATTATAGCCAAACTTCAGGTGAAAGATATTTGTTTTCCACCGTATGGCTATGTCTGGGGGATTTAAGAAGCAAGTATTTACTGAGAAAAGAGACAAAATCACATTAAAGTCTATGCTCAAAGATGGAAGTACAGAATTTTTAACATGCAATGCTAAGTTCTGGAACTTAATTTCCTGCAATGGAAAAAAAAAAAATCTTTCATTGCTTCCCTGAAATTTGTCTTGTTTTCATTTTTTTCATCTCGCTTACATTTTTAATTCTTGAAGAGTTAAAATTTTCAGTAGTTTTATAATTCAGGTAAACAGTTTAGACTATATTCTCTTTGTCTACAACCTTTCCTCTACACCTCAGATATGTTTTATGTGATAAGACAAAGATGATGTGGTACCAGAGTGCATTAAAAATGTTGAGCAACCTGTCCAATGCTTTAGCACTTCCTACATCGTTAATTAAAAGTAAAAGTCAGCTTTATGGGGTTAAATAGCATGTAGCTGACAGGGGACAAAAGCTTTAGCCCTTTAAAATGAGATTAATTCACCGCTTCAGAGGATAAACAAAAGCATTTGAAGTCCCTTTGCTTTAGATTAAGCAGAAAAGATTTCTTATTTGGTAGCATTACTTGGTGACTTTGTATTAGAAGAAAAATTACCTTATTCTCTTTTCATAATGCTTAATGAACGGAGATCCTCTCATAGTCTGAGTTTTGACAATGTGGTCATCCAATAACATCTGAATATCATCTACAGACGACAAAATATGAACTCCTGTTTCTCTATAGGCAAGAAGAGTGAACTCGATTTGATCCCATTCAGAAATCATTTTTGTTAAAGCTTTCTCAAGTGAATGTTCTTTGCTGGCTGTTTCACTGATCGTCTCAAACATTTCTAGGAATGGTTCAAGATGCAAGTTAATATATGACAACACATTTGAGTCTTCAGAAGGAGACAGTGGTAAACCAGCAATTTTGGACATCTCTTCCCAGTGCCGTTCTCGCAAACCAGGATTGCAAACCACCTGGATTAGAGGAATGTGGCATCTGAATTCCTCTACTTTTGATTTAACCTGCCTTGTTATAGCTAATGCATTCGGAGAATCGTGGAAGACTTTTTCCAGTTTATACAGTCCATGCCAGTAGCTTCCTACATCCACCTCTACTTCGTCTGGATTCACTTCTATAAATGACCCCTCTGTCCAGTCTTTGTGTTTTCTGTCGAATTCAACAGCCATATCAAAAAGACGAAGATACGGAGCAAGAGTATTCCGGATGCTTTTATGCTCAGGGTACTGAGATATTGGCCATCCAAAGGACTCTTCTTCTGAATTTAACTGATCAATCTGTTGGGACATAAACAAGGTCTGAAATACAAGCAAAGCTGTCCAAGACCAGTTACAGCAATCTTAAACAGTAACAGCTGACTGTTCATGTTAGTCAACAGAGGAACATAGTCAGAGGTTTAAAATGGTACCTGGGCATTCCTCTACAACTTGCAGTACCATGGAGGCTTTAACAGATGGGAGGTAGTAATAAGTATCAGGAACTGCACTTCCAAGAACATAAAAGTATAATTTCCATGCAAACCTCCACAAACTCCATCCACTCTTTCACTACGCCAAGTGCTGCTGTATTAACTCATGACCACAGAGTAACCATGCTCAGTAAATTTGCGGTTTATATTGAAAATCATGTAAAAGTATTTCATAGCTGAACTAAGAATTCTTCTTCCACATCTTAGTAACTGCACTACTAAGCAAACTTGATTCTGGTAACACAAGTATTCAGATTTACAATTTATACTATTGGACCAGTTTAGACTATAACCTGTACCTTATCAGCAGCAAGATCCAATTTCGCATTTAATGCTTGCGCTTTCTTCAAATATTTGTTGACTTCTTGAATATCTCCAAATGTGCTAAGTTCTTCAGCCTGCTTAGAGTAGCTTTTCAAGTCCTCAACAAATTGTTCACAGCGTACCTAATTAAACATCAAGCAAGCATATAATTATTTATCAAAAATCACAACAAATTTCGGTAAAAAGAAGGAATAACTATTTTGATTTGCTATTTTACACTTGCAGAAAATCCAAGACATCCAATATATTTGCACATAAGCATCTATTCCACCCAAATTACAGAATTTGCCCTGAATCTTACCGTTACCTATGGTGACTTATTGGGCTAACTGACAGACGCGACTGGGTTCTATGTCACAGGATATAGTCAGATATAGAAATTTCTGCTTTCTGTGATGGACATAGCCAGCAGGCTAATAAGAGAAACCCAAATTTAAATTCTTAGTATATCTCAAACTAAAATAGACTAATAGGATTAATCAAATGACAGACAAAGCTAAACAGTTTCACAAGACAGAGGTGTCTCTTAAAGCCACACAGTTCAAGGATAGCTTTTTCCTCATAGATACAAATCCACAACACGCAGCTCACACTGAGCATCAGTAACGGTCAAAGTCTGAAACCAAGCACCAAACTATAACACAATAACATGTTTCAAGATAACAGAGTCTATGCTGCACATTTATTATAACCAAATAACACCTACCAGCTTCTTCTTTAAACGTACTGCATAAACATAGAAGCTCACTATCTCAAAATATGCATGATCTAAGACAAATTGATGATGAGACTAAGGAGCACAAGAAAACCAAAGCAGGCAGCTACACGGGCAGTAACTGTAACAGATCAGCAGCCCAGTAATTAGCAGTCCTTGTGGAGAGACCTAATTGCTTGGATACTGTAACAAACCGTATGTAAAAGCCTAGCAAACGTAATGAAAAATTCTAACAGAAATAAAATACATGTAAAGTGTAAGAGATTAAAAAATAAAATCAAATAAACCAAACCTGCCTTATGTGACATTATCCTAACAGCAAAATCGCACTTACAAATCTATGCAGATTTTTCACTTCAGCTATCATAGAAATTCCATATACTGCCACTGACTCCAAAGGGACTGCTCACGTGCATCAATGAAACCACGTACACGTCTTTAAAGGATATATCTGAATTTTACTATTTCATATACAGACAACTTTTATCAACATCACTAGAAGTTCTGTAACCAAAGTGCTTTCAGAGTGTAAAGCATGAGATTTGGCTTGTCTTGCAGTTCTTGTGGATATGTGAAAAATATTAAATCAGTGGAAAGCAGGTAAAAATCAGCTGACACCAAGAATAATATAAACACATCTACTTCAAACTTCTTTTTAAAATATACGGAAAAATAAAAGAGATTATTCCATCCATTATTTCATGTCCTATATGGCATTCAAAATCAGCAGCTCAAGAATTTTTAAAATACTGACATTACAAACCTTAAGACCATCTTGAAATTCATCTGTTTTTTCTTTAATTATCTTTCTGTGCTCTTCAAAGATACCTGGCATCCGTGCATACCATTGAAAAACATTACTGTTCAGTCGAATGTCTGCTGGTGAAAAGTTGACGCATTCTATCAGGAAAGCAACACACTTTACAGCACCTACTAACTTCTGCTCCAATTCAAGCATGTCACATGTTTCCACTTTCTGCAGACAGGCCTGGGGAACAGAAATTTAAAAGTAAGACATTTTTTTATACAATTTAATGCCAAAATAATGCCTGAAGTAGTTAATATGTAACTTTAAAAGCTTCTTTCTTACAAGGAAAATTAAATAAAATTAGAAATACACGATCTGAAAAGGTGTTTATTTGGAATGGCATTATCCATTTTTACAGGATATAACTTGTTAATGCAACTGTCTTACTAGCTATTTTATTGAATAAATCTCCAAAGAACGGTTGAAGCAGCATGCACAAAGGTTTGGACTAATGGAAGCCAACCCAGACAGCCTGCTAGAAGTGGCGCAGGGCTGGGAAAGAAAGCGTGGTGCTACCAAGGAAAATCCAGTAAAATCACTACAAGAGAAAAGAAGGACACACTTCACTTCAGAAAGGGAAACACGCTGGATGGCCCAAGATTAGGTCTTCCCTCAGAGTAAGAATATAAGAAATATAGACAGCCACTGTATTGCTCATTATGATTAAAATTACGCTGTTCTTTCAGACCTCAAGAGCTGGCAGTAAACCGCGTTGAGACAGAGAGCGTTCTGTGGGGTTCTCTTAACAGAACAGCAACACAGCCCAGTTTAAACAACAATCCACAACAAAGCACTCTGAAAGCCTCTTAACAAGAAAAGAGCTGTATTAGTACATATGCTGGCCAACTGGACAGATGATTAGTATACCAGTATACGGAAAATATTAATTAATATCCATCAATTGAAGATACAGAAAAATTTAATACGATGACACAATGTGGTATCACTGGAAACATTTTTAGATAGGAATAAATAATCTAGTAAATCTATGCTTCTGCTCTTTTAACAGCAGTTTCTGTGCTTCAGAATATACTCATTGCTACGGATCTAGAAAATATTCAGCTATTAAAAGAATACCCCAAACAACGACCGATACATCTTTTCAACACTGAGATGGAAGCAGAAGGGGTATGATGCTGGTATAGTATTACATGAAATTCGTTTATTCTCCAACACCAAGTTATAGCATAACATGTATGCATTTTAAAGGCACTATATTCTCAGACAGCACATCGTTCAACTTCTAAACATTTTACCTTTTACTTGAAAAAATTACTCCAGTTATATCCTGTATTAATAAACTTCACTGTAGCAAAAGTTCAAATCACTAGGACCAAATTCAGCCAACCACTCAGGCACCCAATTTATTTTAAGCACACACCTAATTCTACACATTTGATACTGGGCAGATACATCAGAGCTTTGCTGAACAGCAAGAGACTAAGACACGTTACATCTCAAGCGTGAATCTAAGTGCTTTGCTGAACTGGAGCCTGAACACATCAAAGAAACAGCAGGGTTTTGATCACAGAAGTGGTATTTGTAAATATACACCTTCCCTACAGTGGCTCAGAAAAAGGCAGTTCTTCCTGTGCTTCATTACTGAAACACAATCTAGCAAATACCATAAACTGAGATTCGTTAAACATCTGTAGTTTCAGCCAGCTGTACAGCAAATCTCCCACACTACTCAATTTGTTCTAGCACTTGTTTCTGCAAATCTGCAGCAATGTTTTCCACGGGCCTTCTGACAGTATTTGCTAACAAAGAAATGCATTCTAGTTTATCACCGTATTGTTTTTCATATATTACAGAATGACAGAATGGTCAGGGTTGGAAGGAACCTCTGTGGGTCACCTAGTCCAAGCCCCTGCCGAAGCAGCAGCAGGAGGAACAAGTGCTTCCCCAAAGGAATGTGGCTTTTCCCCTGTCGCTATTAAATAAGAGGCGGCTTCTGAGTCTTCTGAGCATGGATCATTACATTGTGTAGACTACTGGATTGAGTGTCGCATGACTTGAAACTTCACTGAAAAAATTGTAGAGGTTTCTCCACGTGCTCAGGATGCTTAGTTTTTACATGTCAAGTGTGACATTTTCATACTAATTAACTAATATCTCAAGGCACAACCGACATTTCAGGTAAGGTTCACCATTAACAAACACTAGATGCAAATTCGTATTTCAAATACTCTTCCTGATAATTTAGATTTTTTTTTTTACCTCCTTGTGAAATCTGATTAGACCTCATATTTTTACCTCATAACGTGGATGATGAATAGCTCATACTAGGGGTACAAGTGTCAGCTCTGCCATTTTCTTGTTGATCACTTGTGCTCGCATTATTAGTATTGTCTTCAATCTGCAGTTTCTTTGAGCGAATCTTTGTAAGGCACATGCCCATTTTGAGAGGGTTAGGTTAGTTAAAACTAGCTTAACATAATCCACAAAGCTACTTAACTGGGCAGACAAACTGCAATACATAGTAATAAGCTGAAAGCAAGTGAACCAAGTGAGGGTGCCACTGTGAATCCCTCCGCACTGTGGAACACCCACTCCTTCCTCAGGACACCTCACGTACGTATGTGACGCAGGAGCCTCTGACCTACAGAGAGCACCAGTGTGTATCTATAAAAATGTGTAATAACAATGTGTATATATAATAATGTATAGTATTGGTAAAGCTCAATTTCTTTCTCACTTTTTAAAGATTAAAAATAAATACTATTTCTTTCACGTACTCCAATGGACCATCTTGTGCACCCGTGGGCACACACTCCCACTTCAGAGAGAGCTGCCCTACAGGGTTTTGGTCTATGCCAACTGGTATTCTCGCCAATAATGCCACTGATTAGGGCAAGCGACAGTGCAGACAAAGGACTGTTCCAAATAGGCAGTCTGGTTGCAGCCATGACGTTTTGGTGGGGAAAAGAGCGTACCTGTATGCATCAGGCTACGACATTTAGTCTCATGGCCAAAGACCTGTTTTGTAACTCACATGCAGCACCAGTGACTTTAACAAGGCCAGAACCATACCTTTAAAGGGGGCACACCTTGCATATGCTACTGCTTAAGGCCAGAGCAATAGTATTGGCACTCACAAAAAAGAAGACAGTACCTTAAGTTCCATTAGTTCCTGTGTATTAGATGGAGCAGTAAGGGCTTTTTCTGATATTCTCTCAAACTCATCACATAGTCTGAAAAATACATAAAATAACCAGTTTGGCACGTGTGTTTTATTTTAATCATCCTTGGACAAATCACATACATTTATAACAGCAAAAAATCGGATCAACATCTACTTTAAGGATTGAAAAAATTCAGTAGTGGAAACAAAATTAAGTACGTTTCAATACACATTTTCAAGTTTGAGAGTTACCTCGCGTTTACGTCTTGATGGTCTTTGAATATTCTGGAAATAACTTTTTCACAAATATTGTCTGCTCGCTTTACCAAAGCACTTATTAATTCATCACAACGCAATTCAAACATTCCTAGACAGAGACACTGGAAAACAAATACAGCAGTTGTCAGAACACTGAACAGCTTTTACCTGTTCTCTCTCACTGTCTCAAGCAGGAATGTCACCTAGGAATTTAGTTAAATCATAAAATGCTTTTAGAACTTTCAAGTGAAGAAGGGAAAGAAAAAGCTAGAGTTGCAAATAATCATTTTTCTGCATCTGCACATCTTACTTCTATCACTTTTGACGTTGACAAGTAATCTACTTCCTCAAAAAAGAAGGGCTTCTACTGCCTGTAGCAGTGAATGGTGTCTGGTGAAATCACAGAGTTTGAGATACATCTAAAATGCGGTAAGCCTGCTTTACTGTTAGAGACACGTGACATTCCTCAGGATTAAAAAAAGCCTCCGAATCCAACGCTTTCTTTGACTAGTTAGCAAGTGAGCTCGACTTCCACAGGGAGAAGCCCTCAGGACTGGCCTGTAAGTTCTAGTTCCTCCAGAACTGAGGTTTGCACTGAATGCTAGGAGAGAAACAATTTCAGGAAGACCACTTTAGCCTTCCGAGTTCTTTTTCAGAATGCACGGACAAAGGATTCTTACCACAGAATAACCTTACAGGGACAAAAAAGCGGCTCACGTTAAGGATTCTCTCTCCGACTTAGATGTCTGGGAGGAATCCGGAGGTGGCTGGACCCACACTTTCTCTTCCTCCTTCACATCTAAGCAAAGGATACTCTGCGTGCCTCCAGAAGTCCCAAAACAATTTCTAGCAAAAATAACTAAGTCTCACTTCAGTATGGCAAATACACCCCAGAAATGCTAGCTCTTGAAAAACTCTTCTTCTGAAAAAAAAAAATTTAATTCACTTTATCTCACAGCTAATTATCATCACCTTCAACTGACAAGATTCTTAGTATAAAAAACAACATTAAAATGATAACAATATCTCTTTAAGAATATTATTATAATTTACCTTCCTAGAAGTATATTTTATTTCCTTAGCAAGTTGCTTGTACTTTATAATTTCCCTTTTCATTTCTTCAAAAGTATGTTCCTCTGTCAGGAACCGATCAACATCTTGCTCAGCTTGTTTGTTCATCAGGAAGCTGTACTTGTCATACAGCTTGAGATGGTCCACAGGTGCAGCACGTTGTTTGATGATTTCTTCTCTGATCCTTCTCTTGTGTTCATCCAAGATCTCATCCAAGATAACAGGCTTCAACACAGTTGATGAGGGCTCACCTTTCAACTTTGAAAAAAAACACACAAAAACCAAACACATTTTCAAATTACAGTTATGTCTGTAGCTCAGTTACGTCATGGAAGATAAATAGGACAGAAAATCAACTAAATGTTACTTTAAAATATTTCTAACTACTGTTCGATTACAAACCTAATTTAGTAGATACAGCTATTTACATTCTACTCCCAAATTTTTTGTGAATCCTAGCTTACGGATGTTTGCCTCCAACAAGTAAGAAATCAGAGCTGCTTCATTCAGAAACTCAGAAGTCCACATACTTATCCACCCAAAACAATTCTTTCAACAATTTTAAATTTAATCTTCACAGATTTTATTTTTCCCACACCACAGGCACAACCTCATTTTTGCTAGCAACTGATGAATCTGTAACATGAGAAATATGGAAAACACTTTGCTGCAGTCCCCCAGAAAACCTGAAGCCTTGCTCTGGTGCATTTAGACATGCTTAAGATGCTTCTAATTTGTCTTTTCACAGGTTCTTGATTAGTGCTTTTATAAAGCATAGCATACCATTCAGGTTTCTGCTTGGTCATGTGGTCAAGCATATTAACAAAAATGTTGAGGGTTAGTATCTTTCTTTAAAATTCAAGTTGGTGCTAAACAGAAAGGGCAACAAAATACTGCAGAAATATGTTTAAAATTTAAATGCATCAATTCTGTTTGTAGTACATTTGTAGTAGCTGCTGCAGAAAATAACTCACAGAGGAAACCAGTCAATTCTTGGCTTTTTATTTGCTTAGAGAACAGTGATTGGGCCTTTTAATAATAAAATTAAGAGTATTTCAAAGAAATCTGAAAGATTATTATGATATTACTACGTGAGTTCAGACAACAGGGCTATTCATTAAAATATCTAGGAACTAAATGTAGCAACAATATAATGATAAAACAAAACCCATCAGTATCGTGATTTCTTACCCGCTTAGGAAATAATTTGGTCTCAGCTCTTGGTATATCACTGACGGCTTGAATCATAACAGCATAAACATTCAGTAATACATCCTCGTAGTCACTGAAGTCAGGTTCAAATTTAATACTGTCATTCTCAAGGATTAGCCTCAAGATTAAACCTGGGTGTTTGTAGGCTTGGACTGATATCTAACACGTGCACACACACAAAAAAAAAAGAGGGTAAAATATTAGTTAACCTAACTGATGCAGCAAAACTCAAAGCATCATTAAGAATTACTCCAGCATATGTACTTTAAGCTGTCAGGACTGTAACTGCAAATGACATGCTATAATCCTAATAAAAATACTTGTGCAAGTAAGAAGTGTGTCTCTGATAAAATTCACAGAAAGTGACGTTCATTAAGATGAAATACAATGTTATTTTTCGTAGGCACAAGAGGCATCCCTTATATACCAGCCAACAACATAAAGTTGTTTGCACAGGTTGAGGCAAAGCAGCTTTACAGTAGTAGCCCTCACAAAGGTAGCAATATATCAATTATTATATGTACAGCAGTACACGAATTCCTCATCTGGAGCAGTGGCTATAAATCTACTAATGTAAAAAAAAAAAAAAAAGGTGTTACATCCAAATTTATTTGGTAAACAAGAATCCGATCCTCAAAAACAAAACTGAGTATTCCATGGATTGTATCTGCAGTACAGATTCCCATGTATTCCAGTATGAAAATTTGCGTATGCTTTTGTCCCTAGTGACGTAAATTGATATTTCATCATATCTTTAATCTGGATCAGACATCTCTTAACGCTCCCACATCTGCTAACACATTCTAACTACACCAAAATTTAATTAGGAAACATAAGCAAGCGTTTTATCACTACTAGGTAGCACAGGATCACCGTTAGGAAGGGTAAGATTAGAAAATACATACCCATTACTAATAATAACAGAAAACGGTACCATAGACATCAAAGCTCACTTAACTCAGAAGTATACAAAGCAGTTACAAGGGAGTAGGAGAGGAAAAACATATACTCTGCTTCCACAACATGACTCCTTACTTCCTTACGTTCTCTGCGTGTTTTTTCATCAATATTATCTGGAGCCATGGCAAGGCTGTATTAACAAAAAGCTGAGCAAAGATCCAGTTGCACTCCAAGACATCAAATACCACTGGGAAATTTCTACCTCTACAACAGACATTATGTGAGTGCAAAAGAGAAACTCCTTCTTTCCTACGTTTTTTACCCCCCCAAGAACCATTCTGCCAAAGCACGTAGTAGACAGCTAGGCACAGCAGAGAGAAGGTAAGACTTCTTCACAGATGCGTATTCCAGAGAGCGCGCACTAGCGCAGGACGCAAACGGCCTCCATCCTAATGAACTTCTACCCTATGTCTAACTGACTGCAGTGTGTTCTGGAGGATATCAGATTTAAAATATGTTGGTATTTCCCTTCTTACATGGAAAAAAAAAAAAAAAAAAGCAAAAGCTGGTTTAACTCCACTTAATAAATAATGCATTCCTAAAAATACTTTTCCTTTTTTCACAGAAAGCCCCTGCCACGACAGTTCATACATTTTTTCCTACTAGTTTTTTTCCAAAGAAGGAAAATAAACAGGAAACAAATTTTATGTACACAGATAAACAATGCTGTTAGTGTGCATGTGAAAGACTACTTACTGCTGGTTGAACAATTAAATCTGTAAAGTCTTGAATTGAATGCAGAAGTAACTGCTGCAGTTGACGAGTCATTAAAGTGGCAGCACAATCGAAGAAAGACTCTAATTTAGCGATGCTGGCATTGCCAGGTACTTGTTTTTGTTTATTACCGTGGTACAAGATTTTCTGCACTTCTGGAATCCACCTTAAAAGAACACAATATTTTTAAGTTTTTCAAGTGATCAGCATTAATAAATCTGTGGTTTTAAGTGCATTGGTATAAATGCTTATATTACGTGCAGTCAAAATATGCTGCAGTATACTTGGGAAACTTTAGTTTAACTTAAGCAGGTCACATGGCAGAATCTTTACATTCTAAGGAATCGTGTCTCTGAAAATGTTATCTCTTATTATGGAACCATATTTAAAACACAAAATACTGTGACAGAGAAATGTGCTATCTTGCTTTGGTCTCCTGTTTCTCAGGCCAGAAATGCTTCACAGGCAGCACACTTAGGTCGCAGAAGCTGTGCAGTTCGTTCCACATCCCTGTAACCTTAGCAAACGTTAAGATGTGAAAGCAATCCAAAGGGAATCCTGCCCAGTCGCCCTTAACCAAAATGAAACTGGCTCTGGCACTGACGGGAAATAGGAAGGAAGGAAGCACAGAAGCATGCAGCCTTCAGTTAAAAGCAGAAAGGTATCTTCAGGGTCAGGAAGAAACACCTCTGAAAATGGTAAAGGCAATATGTAACAGAATCATAGACAAGTACATAAATAAAAACCATCACTGTTAATAGCATGAAAAAACACATATTTGAGACTACAGTAGTCTCGACAGTTGTTTTATTTCATTAAAACCTGAAATAGTAAAAGTGCAGTAATACGTAACTGCACGAATCAAGCATTATCGGTTAAAGCTAGATCAGATGCACAAATACAATACAATTTGGCCACAGATACCTACAAAAAGACCTAGTAATTTTGATGCTTTATCTGCAAACTTAAATGCAGCATACTGAGTGCACTACCAAGAAAACTGCCTCTCTCCTTTTAAAATATCGGAAGACTGAATATACAAACCTTCTGGTATCCAAACACTTTACTTTTGAAAATCTTAGTCACGATCTCTAAAGTTAACTGATCTCATTAATACAACATTTTTCAGATGACTCTACTCTCAGAAACTGCTACACAACAGAGAATACACAAACTGAAATTCCAACATCATCAGATGTTCAACAGAGATACCGCTGCTGATGTGATACTAGGTTAATCTTCCTATTAATGAGACACTTCCTTTGTGTGAAACAGGGATGGGCAACATGGTACTTTCTCTTTATCCAGCACAAATGAGGCCACAAAATAAAGCTTTTGTCATAACAGGCCAAAACACACATATTGTTAATGTCCCTCTAAGAAGCAAGCAAAAACCACCACACCAAAATTCAGAATAAGAAAACTGCACAAATCATGATACCATGCTCAGTATCTACAAAGCAGTTTTCGCTCATATGCCTCAAAGCATTTCCCAACACTGCATCTCTTCAATATGTACTGTTAAAATGGGTCATTCCTTCTCTCTCTAGAAAGTTCAGAGTTTCAAAAGACAGCTGAAGAAAAAGTTAAAGACTTCCTTGTAACTTAAAAAATACGGATACACTGGATCATACTTCTTAGACAGAATCATTTTGGATTTTCCAATTTCCTTCACGACTGTATTCTGGAAAAATGAGAGTTCCTCAGCTTCTTGTTTATTGTGAAATATTTCCGTATCAAGAAGGCGTAAATTTCTGAAACAGAATATAACATAAATATTTTAGGAGCATATTCACTGTATCTTGGTTTTTAGTCTTTTGTTTCCATAAAACATTTTTCATATTTCACACTTCAAACACAAAAGGTTTTCAAGTGTATTTTAAACACTTAAAAATAATGTTATTTTCAGAAATTAGCTTCTATTGTTCCACAACAACCGAATATAAGCACTGTAGTACTGTCTTGTATACCTGGTCTTAAACGGAAGTAGTGATTACTACATTTCAGCATATTAATAACTATTTTCAGAATCAGAGTTTGTGCATATGTTACTTATTATATATAGGATCAAACATTAAAAATTCCGAATGTGTTACACAGCATTCCTTTCTAGGACTGGATGGATTTTTACAAGTATTATAAAACAATATAAAAATAAATAACCATCTAAACCTAGCTTCAAAATAATTTCCAGTTTTTATGTTTTTTAAAGGTGGTGTCTGAATTTTGCCTCCTACTTACCAGATACAATAAAAACTTTAAAAAAACCACTCCCTGCAACTTGTTACAGCACCCAGCCTGGACAGGTCAGTTCGTTCTCTTTTGCATCACCAATCAAGAAATAAGCAAGCCATGTGGCCTGCTCTGGAAGCAGAAAATAATAGCCTATCTAATGCCTTTTTCCCTTGTTAATCAGATCAGACGAAAAACCTAAGTGCCCCGGGAGGCAAGACAGCAACCCTTCTCTTCTTGGGAGACAGACTATTTTGAATATTCCTGATCTGAGGAAGACTGAAAAAAAAAGATGTCAAATTTAAATAGAGATTAAGGGACTATACTGTAAGCAAGAAATGGGAGTGATATCCAAAGATAAATTATTTTTCAAACATGTCAGAAGCAGGAAGCTTGCCAGAGTCTGTAAGCGAAATAAAAGGGGGGGAGGGGGGGAGGGGAGAGGGGAGGAAGAGGGCTTAGGGAAGGTACAACCATAGCAGCTCCATGCTGGAGCCTTTCTGTACAAGGAACATGGTGTCTTCAATCAAAGAGTCAGTGGAACAGGCTGCAGAAAAAATCCACAAACCAGAAAACAAAATCACGAAGTGCCAGGTCCAGACAGCATTTCACCCAAGCTCTAAAGAAAATCAAGTACAAAATGGCTAAACTATTCAATTTTCGTGTGTAGCTTCTTGCTTGAAACTGTCTAGATACCAAAGGAAATGAAGATGGCGAAGCGTTCCATGTGATTTCTGGGGCAGTACAGGTAAGAAAGCTTGACCTCTGTAGAGGAAAAGTTAGCAGAAGCTTTTCAAAGCATACAGCTAGCGGGAACACAGACAAATATATTTGGGATAATGACTTTTGACCAAAGCCATCAGATCCACGACCAGTGTTCAGATGCGTGTATTGTGGCAGTCCCAAATTCAATAGGGCAACTTGGAAATCTTCAGATGTCACCATACATTATTTCTCTATACAGATTTCACAATCCCTGGGCAGCCGAAACCTAAGAGATATGGGTAACACTTACTTAAATGAGGTCTCCCATAAGTTCAGAACAGCAATCACAGAAGGATTTAATGCATGCAAATTTTCTTTCAGGTATCTGCACGCTGACAAGAAAGACTTGTTCCAAGGTTTTGGCACTACTTCTAGACTAAAAAGAAAAAAATAAAACAACAACAAAAAAAACCACAATCACCACAAAACCAACAGGAAACAGAAGGATGAATGTAGCTGTGCTAAGAACCGAAATGTTTATACATTTGCTTTAAGATAACTGCATCCCAGAAAGCACAGAATTCAGGAGATAAATCTAGCTTTCTGCTCATTATTCAGATAACAAAACGTCCTGTTAAAAAAAAAAAAAAAGAGAGAGAAATATTGCTCCAACCCTACGAGATCTGTAACATATACATGGTCCCTTGTATTTAGCATCTAATAAAATCATAATGCGTATATAATGTATTAAGTTAATTAACAGGAATTTTCTGCAATATGTAGTATCTATGTTTATGCTCATCATATCAAATCTGTAAAAACTCATAAATTTAGAGCTTTTTCATAAACTCAGTTGATCTGCTTTCAAATTTTAAAATAATTAAACTATTTTGATGAGTTTTCTTTATATAGTCATAGCCTTTTCTTTGCTTTAAAAATTGTTGTCATTTTCTACAGGCAGTCTGATTTTACTATTAAAATAATAAACATTGCAACCTAAGAAGTAAACACTGCAACCTTTAGATTGCAACGGAAAAAAGGTGTCATATATTTGTAACACTTTTGTTCCCATTTTCATAATGAACTCCTACCCAAAAAAAAATTCTGGTATAAAACTTTTATCCATTTCTCAGTGACTCCATATTTGTAGGAGACATAAAAAGTAGCTACAGGAAGTTAACTTAAAAAACTTCAAGTTTTCCCACATCCATCTTACATATTTCTTTAGAATAAATCTCACATGTCAAATACCGTTGATGGAATAGAACTGTTTTACCAACGATCATTCTACTAGGAGAATTCTGTACATTTGCACATAAGTGTGTGACATAAGCTTGTGTACAAACTGCTGTGATGTCCTACATGGTTCCTAGAGGATAGGGAAGATCTCAAAAGAATCAGATGTAGGATGGCCTCTTACCGAGGGGATACAGTAACAACAATAAATTCATCACGTATTAGTTCTCTTTTTAAGCTGCAAATTGCTTAAATAACATCTGTCACAGCCACCCCTTCCATTCTATTCCAGTGCCTACCATCTGATATTTAAAAGACTCTACCTCAAACCACAAGCTAGAAATTATTTGTAACAAAAGCTTTTCAGTTTTTAAAATCACTCAGTAATGCCACCCCCAATACAGGGCCTGGCTGATATCAGTCGAACGTTCTGCAGCGTTTGTAAGAGGTCATTGCCCTACAAAGCAATTTTACCAGTTCTTGGCTATAACTCTGAAAGGGATACCTCTTCACTTTCACACCGTGGGAAGAATTCAAGTACATTCTAGGAAAGCTGATACTAGTTAAGCCGATCCACTCTGGGCAGATGTCTGCTCCTGGGAGCAGCACCACACTTGCTTTCAGCAGACTGCAGGCTTTGTAAGGCCAGTCTGAACGGAACGGTGATAGGCCACTACTCTAAACAAAGGCCACATCCACCCTCTCCAGTGCGGAGGTTGCTGCAACCTGAACAACCCAGCCAGCAAAGCTAGGCACCTACCACTGTTCACACTGCACACTGCTGAATTGTTCTGAGGAACAGAACACTCTGCGTTTATTACATTCTTAAACCTGGATGTATTGAGCCAAACTGGCACAACCTGTAAACGGGACGGAGTTCCAGCGAAATCTGTGCAGAACACGACATTGCTCCACTGATTACGATGCAGTTTATACACATGCATTTGGCCTACTACATCCCATTTTCAAACGCTGTGGCATTAACTGTGAGACTTCTTACTAGTTCAGCGCTGCTAAACAAAACGAATTCCAAATAGCCTTTCCAGGTAGACACATATTTTCCAGGGTTTTTCCAAAGATGCTGTACAATCATTATTTGAATTTGCGTAACTAATAATTAAGTCTTCTTTACAGCTCACACTGACGACCACTATTAAGACCGTTCCTCATACAGGCTATTCTACCCCACTGTTCTCTAGTCAGCGTTTTTGAATAAATATATTTTCTTACTCTGCACGATGAGGTAGAAGAAAATCTTTCTTCCCGTCTTCATCTTTTTCCCTGGTGTCTCTTAAAACAAAGTCAACTGAAAAAAGTATAAGAAAAAAAAAAGAAAAGCCAAAATAAGCTTCGCAAAGGAACAGAATCATAGAATCATCTAGGTTGGAAAAGGCCTTTGAGATCAAGTCCAACCGTCAACCTCACACTGCCAAGTCCACCACTAAACCGTGTCCCTAAGCGCTGTCTGTACACGTATTTCAAACACCTCCAGGGACGGGGACTCCACCACTGCCCTGCACAGCCTGTTCCAGTGCTTGACAGCCCTTGCGGTGAAGAAATTTTTCCTCATCTCCAATGTGAGCCTCCCCTGATGCAAATTGAGGCCATTTCCTCTCGTCCTGTTGCTAGTCACTTGGGAGAAGAGACCAGCCCCCACCTCACTGCAGCCTCCTTCCAGGGAGCTGTAGAGAGCGAGAAGGTCCCGTCTCAGCCTCCTCCTCTCCAGGCCAAACAGCCCCAGCGCCCTCAGCCACTCCTCACAGGGCTTGTGCTCCAGACCTTTCACCAGCTTCACTGCTCTTCTTCAGACATGCTCCAGCACCTCACTGTCTCAAACAAAATGCCCAAATGCCCAACGCACTGAGATGAACAGTTCTATCTAGACACACGGAAAGGGATTCAGGAGAAAGCTATACTAATGAATAGGGATTAATAAAATAAAATAATATTTTTAAAAACTGCTGAAAGATCAAAAATACTGAATAACATTAGCTTTGACCATTACAAGGATAAGAAAACCTGCGTATTCTTTTTATTAAAATGTGCCTCTAACCTCCACATGAGCACTTTTATATAACTCTGCCACAACAGTAGCTCTCAGCAGTGAACAGCACTCAACAATAAACACGTCTGAATATTAGCAACCTAGGAGAAAATGCAAGTAAACTCCTAGAAATCTACCTATAGCCTTTTTTACGCTCAGAAGATAGTCTTGTTTCATTTCATCTGTCAGTGAACGTATCCTTTCATCAAGTACTTTCAGCCGCTGCGGAATTAAAGCTAAGACGTGGTCTAGCCACAATTCATCCATGGGGGCCACATTTGCTGCATCAATTCCGTGGCGAATGTAATAGTAGTATTTCTGCAGGGTAAAGGAATAGGATGCATCAGTTAAGCCCAGGACTAGAAAGTCATCGCTACTACAGGTTTAGCTAGAGATACAGGCTTATTTAGTAAACATAAATGTAATTAGTACTATATACTGATTTACCTTGTAAATTACATACATATCACTAAATCTGATGTGAATACCTTCATCAGCCTGCCAAACACTAGTCAGCAGAGTAACTCTAAAAAGCTGTTGAGATAGAAAAACGGGGCATAGTGGCATAAGCTTCATTCTAGTTCTCTGGTAAGAGCTAAATAACAAAAATGTCATTGAAGAATGGACATAGCTCATAAAAATCCGGTTTTTGTTTTGATTTTGCTGTTACGATTCTCAAGAGATGCCTCTCCTTTCCACTGTCCCAGTACCAATCTTTCCCTTGAATAAATTTTCAATATATACAATCATCTATCTCACGATTCCAGTGCTGGCACTATTATCCATTAGCTCTGGGGCTGGATGATATATTCCAAAAGAAAGCCACGCATTCCACAGACTTTCGTGTGGAAATGCAATGTAGAGCTAATGCACTGCTCAGAATATGAATGCATAACCACAAATATGTACATCTGCTTGTATATGCCAGCATTTAAGCAAACGTGTGAAATCTAACCAACAAAACCTCAGCGCACTAAAGGAAACGTAGATAAAGAAATAAATCAGCCCAAATACACAGAAATGTGGAATGGAATATCAGCTGGAAGGCTGCCAATGTCAGGAAGTAATACATGAATCCATTTCAACCAATTTATCCCAAAGTGAACTTAACCTATTTTAGATATAAATAAATCACAACGTTGTGGATTTTGGAGCACCCCTCCTATGAGGACAGGCTGAGAGAGTTGGGGCTGTTCAGCCTGGAGAAGAGCAGGCTGCGGAGAGACCTTTCAGTACTTAAAGGGGGCCTGTAGGAAAGATGGGGACGATCTTTTTAGTGAGGCCTGTTGTGACAGGGCAAGGAGTAATGGCTTTAAACTAAGGGAGGGTAGATTTAGACTGGATATAAGGAAGAAATTTTTTACAATGAGGGTGGTGAAACACTGGAATGGGTTGCCAAGAGAGGCAGTGGAGGCCTCACCCCTAGAAATATTCTTTATAATTGTGTCATACAAGGTATCTTAAACCAGAACGAGAACGAAGAACTTCCTAGCCCTTAGATGAGGGGAACCCAAAGAGAACTGTCTTAGATTCTACCTGCCCAGACAAAGCAGTGCACTCTCCCTCACAAGTTATTCTCACCTTCACCAGCGTAGAAAATACTCATTTGTTACTTCCTGACATCGGTTATCCCCCCAGTTACTATTCCATTCTTCAATTCTTTGAATTATCCATACATTGCTAAAGCTCCATTCTCAACAGTAACACTAAAAATAACACTGTGAGAAACTAATAGTGGAAGAATATGCCACTATCCGTCATCTCTCACTGTGTCAATCATCTTGTCAATATGTACAATAAACGACTGGCACTGTATTTCATTTAATACTCTAGAAAACAGTCTTCAGCTACCAAAATATCTTTCTCTGTTGGTGTAGAAGAATCTGTTCTTGGAGGCTGGGATCCGTCAAGGGGTGGAAGCTGCTCTTCAGCAAGGTCTTGCTGTCTGAGATTAAAAAAACAAAAAAGTATGCATCGCATTTCTCAGACACTTTTTACTGGCATAAGTAATGTACAGCCATCCTCAACATCAGTTGTGAGCAAACAAAACCAAAAAAGGTGACTGCCAAAACTTTACAATGGGCACAAGACATTCTGATTCAAAATGAACACTGAAGCATGTGACCAAGTTTGTATTTTATCTGCTACGGTTCAGCTTGTAACACTGGTGATACAGTTCACGCTCACATACACAGTTTCCACTTGCAATCATCAAAATTTTAAAATAATTTAATTTTAAAACATTGTTCATCTATCAAAAAGGAAAACTGCATTATTCAAAGGTAAGGAAACTCACAATATAATGTTAACAAGAGCACTTCTGAAACTTTCATGTTTCTTTTTCAGACGACTGCTGCTCTGCAATGTAGAAGTCGATGGTCCAGCACCTCCTTCATCATCTGTAGAATCCTGTACCTTGCGTCTCTTGCATCTCCGCATCGCATGTTCTCCTTGCAGAAAATACATTTTGAAATTAAGTTTAAAAAAAATAATTTCACATGTATCACAGATGTTTATTGTTTCTGAGAGGTTTTTTTAGTAGTACTAAAGATTTTAGTCTTACCAGGTGAATACTCATTTTTTACAGTAAACTCACCTGACTGATCATCTTTCTGTTCTTTGCTCAGATGGAACAAAGGAGAAGTCTGCTGCCACAGTGGTTTAGACCTCGCCTGGAAAAAATATTTTATATCTTAGCTTCACACTTGTTGTAGGTGGTACTAACACACACTTCAACACTTCTTAAATATAGGAAATCAAAGAAACTGTAGCCTAATAGCAGGAATAAGGCAGCATAAAGATCACACAACCAACTACTGCGCATATGTTGCCCTCAAATTCTAAATATCCAGACCATTAGAGGTAAGCATGTCAAACTTCTATGTAATATTTGTAAACTCTTCAGTTTTATACCTCACGATTTTCAACCTTGTTCAAATAGTCCACTTTCAATGTTTTCCAAATACTGAAACATAAACAGTGCTCCACATACAGATACATACATATAATACACCTATATCATGTACACACCTAGTGCAGAGAGAGAATACACACCTCAGCATATATTTGAATGAGAACCACGGTCGTCACATAACCATGCTGTGAAGCATACTTGAAAATGAAAGCTTACAAAAAAAGTCAGCAAAACTACCTGAGGCAACTGTGGTAGGAAGTTCGCTGTTGTCTTTCCCAACTTCCCTTTGTCACTTGGACTGGGCTTGGAGGAAAAAACAAAAAAAAGGAAAATCAGAGCTAGACATTTAAATCACTACTAATATTAGACTTCCAGGAACACTTCTAACTTGTAATCTAGCTAGAACTCTTTTTTCAGCTCTTATTTTTAATTTTTACACATACAATTTCCTATCAGTTCTCCTATTCTTCCTAGAGAGTTTCTATGTAGAATTCAACTTTCTCAAACGCTTTTGAAAAATCACAGCTCTAAAAAATTAATTTTAGGCTGGGAAACATTTATGTTACTTTTTTGCCAAGTTATACATTAAAGCACTACGAGATACCATGACATAATACAAATAAACAACTTTTTTATTCCCGTTCTTCAGCCATCGTTTTTCAAAATACAAAATGGTCCTTTTT
Organism: Opisthocomus hoazin; assembly: GCF_030867145.1. Taxonomy (NCBI): domain Eukaryota; kingdom Metazoa; phylum Chordata; class Aves; order Opisthocomiformes; family Opisthocomidae; genus Opisthocomus; species Opisthocomus hoazin. The sequence goes on from NC_134422.1 coordinate 43,377,116, forward strand.
TTCCAATCCCTAAACTGTGAGTGTCCAGTATTCTCTACTTTTGCACAATGCTGATCAGACACCAAAGCTGCCTGCCCAAAAGCACCCTCCGGCCACACCCAGGCCTCTGGCTAGCAGATTTTAGCAAGGTACAGCACCTTCCTATAAACAAATTCTTTAAAATTGGCTCTGACACAATTGCCTTTGGCCATTCTTCTGTTTCACACCACCGCCTCTTGCCACGCAGCTGCGCTCGCAGTAACACTGCGCGCCTACGCTGCAGCCGTCCTCTTTCTGCCCTGTATCTCATGCCCAGGCTGTAACGCAGGAACGACACAAAGCACACAAAGTTTGTGCAGGCACACCCGAGCTACCCTTACACAAATCCGGCTGGCTGTTGGTTACAACGCAGTTGCTATGGCGTAGAACTACACAAGTTGTAGGCACTTAACTATTTACATGAAGTTTGCAGTCAAGGGTAAACACTGGCAATTCCAAAGGGGACCAAAAATCAGCCAGGCTCCAGAGAAAACCCCCTTCAAAACACAGGATTTTGACAGTGATAAAATATGTATAGACATACATTATCAGTTGTCAGCAATCCCTTCGCAAACTAATCTGTGGTCCAACTTGTGGAAGGGGAGAAACTCCTCCCAGCTCTAGGGAGTTCTTCCCCTAACGTGACGGGGAGAAGCTCCTCGACTACCACTCGCTGCAAGAGGGAGTCATACAACAAAACGTTTTAAGCATTTTGTTTCAAAAATCAACAGCACTACTCTTTCAACAAACAAAAGATCCGTTCTCCCCCTTTCTCTCCCCGGATGAGATTAAACACAACTGGTTTCGCCTTGAACAGAGATCACAATTCCTGGTGAACTAAAGTACTCTGAACACCGATCAGATCAATTCTAGTGTATTTAATCTAGCCTTTTGGCAACCCCAAAAAAGGCAACTGAAGACTCTGCTGCAATAACCACGTATCTTCCTCAGTCCCTCATTTAACGCTCCTGTCCGTCTGTTTTCCAGTTAGGCATGGCCCATGTGCCAGGTTTTTCACACCTCAAAATTCGCATGCCCATACCAGTTCTCATAGTCTGCAGCGACACACAAGATGAACTTATTTCAGCATAAATGAGGGAAAAGCAGTATCACAACCAATACATAAAGATTCACGTGACGAGCCTGCTTTTCATCTGGAAATTGGAGCAGTTGTAGCTCTACTGGGAAAATACGAAGCCATCTATTTCTCTAACATATTCAACAGCAAACAGATTCTTACCACAGCCCATGTAACAGCTACCAGCCTTTTTTAATACTAGCACGAATACACCTCCGAATCGCGGATCTGTGCTGCATCAAACCTGCTGCTTACCAAGCCAGTAAGCCCATAGGATGCAGTGTAGCCTGCGGACAGAGTCTGGACTGCTTTGGATACATCTCTACACAAATACGCTACGACAGAACCGTAGAAAAAAAAATTAGGCTGAAAAGGGCCTCTGATTAGCCACTCTCCTTCTCAGAGCAGTACAAAAAGTTAGGTCAGATTGTACAGGGCCTTGTCCAGCTGAGATCCGAAGTTCTCTAAAGCCACTGCCTCTCTGGGCATCTGTCTCCCCTGCTGAATCACCTCGCTGCGAAGAGCGTCGTCCTTACGTCCCGTCAGAATTTCCCTCCTCGCAACCCGAGCGCGTTGCCTCTCCTCCTGCTGCTGCACAGCACTGAGAGGAACCTGCCACCATTTCCCCTCTCGTTCGGGGACTGGAAGCCAGTAACTACGTTCCTCTGCCTCCCTCCCTTCTCCAAGCTGAACGCACACCGCTCCTCAGGCACACACCGACTGCTCCAGCCCCCTCACCATCTCCGTGGCGATCTGATGGGCTCTGGTTTGCCCACAGCCTCACAGCCGCTGGACCAGAGCTGGCCCAGGCAGGGTCCCCTAAGGTGGTTCTGAACCGTGAGTGCAGGGTAGTGAGACTGAAACATAAAGCTTATTATTTTCTAGTCCCCATTTTAAAGCAGATGGTGAATGCTATCTACCACCCCCTGAAGGCAACGGACGGGAAAAAACTCTTCTGTACAGGAGAAAATGGTTCTGAATTCCTGGAAGAATATTATCTATTTCTCTCAGTGGCAAGGTCCACATCTTCATTCTTAGATTCCTGGTTAGGAAGAAGTAACAGAACCCTGGGTATTTTTACAAATAATATGGCTACGAAAATGACTAAGGCTGTACCGTGTCTTCACACACAACATTACACAGTTTTGTTTAGATTTTCTTTTGTGGGAAAACGTTGAATTCAGCCCCGCAGCTTACACCTCTGAGCTGCTGGCACAGATAAACTCTGTGATGAAATTAGTTCCACTGCAGGCAGTGCCAGTATTTTAAAATATGACACTTCAAACTTACTACTGGCAGTAAGCTGTAGTAAAAAGCGAGTCGTGGACAGTGAGGGCTATGTGGGATAGTTACGAGCAGCCAGCTCACACCCTCTGATACACATCTCAAGTAGAAACACCTGAAGAAAAACGGGTGAACTCTGAATTCACCGAAGGAAGTTACTGCATGATTTCACTAAAAATCTCACACATTGCCTTCGAGGAAAACAAATGCGAACGGGAACATCAAAACCAAAAGTGAGTAAAGGAACAGGCCTGACTAACAGGGGAACAACGCGATTGAAGAGGGCAGACTCTTACAGCCACATGGACCAGTGGCAGCCCTATCAGGCCACTGGAGAAATAACACAAATCAGTATCGGATAACACCCAGCAATTTAAACCCACGCTCCCAGCTAGAAGCTTTATTGGCATTTGTCTGCCGCATTTCAGCCTCCTGGAACTCTAGAAACAGGTTGAATTAGTCAGAACGTCTTGAAGTTTCACGTTTAAAAAGAAAACAAAGACAAAACCAGCCAAACAAAAGCTGGGCGGCTAAAAGGGCTTCTCCACACCCGGCGGAAGGCACTGGCAGCACGCACCGGCGGTTTCATGTTTTTCTGGAGGGTACCGGTCGCAACCAGCCCGCAGCGAACGGGACAGAGCACTGAAACCTCCCCCCGCCCCCCCCCCAGCAGTCGCGGGCGGCCAGCACTGCCCGCGCGCTTCCCCTCAGAGGCCCGCCGCTCCCCTGCACCCCCTGCCGCCGTCCCCCGCCCGCCCCGAGGCCGCCCGCCTCCCGCCGGGCCTCCCCAGCCCCCGGTTACCCGCCGGACGGCCATCTCGGCGCGTCGCCGTCGGGGCGTCGCCGTCTCCTAGCAGCCGTTTCCTGGCAGTGCCGAGGGCGGCCACCGCCCGCCGCCCGCCGCCGCCCCGGCTCCCTCAGCCCGGGCTCCCGCCTCAGCCCGGGCTCCCGCCTCAGCCGTCCTTAACGAGCCGCGAGGGCTGGGCGCGGCTGGGCGAAACGGCGACAGCTGCCGCGGGTCGTCCAGGGGCCGCACCGCGCCCTCCGCCCACCTGGTGCGCAGCCTCCCCGGGGCAGTAAATTAAAGAACACGAGACAAGACACGTTAAAATCCCCTCCCGGCCCGCGGGCAGGCGGTGGGTGCTCCCTCCGGGCGCCCCGGCGGGGTTCGGCCCCTCAGGCGGGGCGGGGAGAGGGGCTGCGGCAGCGGGGAGGAGGCAGCGCTGGGGGCACCAAGGCCTTAGCCTGAGGGAGAATCACCCTAAATGAGCTCTGACCCGCACCTGCAGCCACGTTCACACATCGGGTTGTGAACAGAACAGCCCCTTTGTTGAACCACCACGGGCAGAGAAGCAGTAGGGCATTTCCACTTCATCCAGCTGTAGAAAATTAATCAGCCCTTGGGATTCCCGGTGCATTTCCCAAACCAGGGCCCCCGCCTGGCTGTGATTTTGCAAGGAGAAATACCCTGGTGCTCAACCTACCTCAGGGGGTTCAAGCAAGCCGAGCTGGCTGCCCCAGGTAACAGCCCAGCTGGGAAACCAGGCCCTGCTATTTCTCTTTCACACCGAATCACACCTCTGTGCGCAGAAGGCCGCAGCACGCTGGGCGCTGCGATTCCTTTTGCTGGAAAGCAACACTTTGTGTTTCCATCATCTGGTTAGGAAAGGTGAAACGGCACACCTGCTGGGGCTCTGCAGAGGACAGGCGTGGTGAAGCTGCTGCTACGAGGAATGTTACAGAGAAAATCAGGTCTTGCACATACAGTATTTTTCCTTATCAGAAGAACTTTCTTCTTACAGAGAACGAAGAGCTTCTGTGTCACTGTTGGTTCTTTCTCCCTTTCCCCCCACGTTTCATTCTTTTCCTGCAATGACCAGTTAAACATGATTTATTTACATAAATACGACACCAGCTGATTCTAATCAGCTTTTCCAAGGCCTCAGGAGGACACAGCAGAAAAACCCTGGTTACAACTCAGTTTTTTGCCTTCTTGTGGTTGGTCAACACCTCGCTTTCATCGGAAATCCCACAGTTATACCTAACAAAACAATCTAAATCTAACTACAGAGATAAAAATAAAATCAAAATAATAAAATGGCGAAAGGATGAAGAGAAGAAAGGTGTACACACAAATACAAAGTGAGTACTCCTCAGCATCTGTTTTAGAACTGTACTAAGAGCAATTACAAAAATGGACCTATTAAAAAAAAATCCACCCTTACCAGCCAAAGTCAACAGAACAGGCATTCAGTATCACACAGGTCATCTACTGCTACATAATAAAAAGTTTAGCAAAGATCGGAGCATCAGTGCAATCAAAAAGGGTCAGTGACACAGTAAAATTAAATACAGCAAGGGAAAAAGGCCATAGGCAACATTTGTATCACTAATTTTTCATTTCCTAAAAGATTCGATGACATGGGGTTTTTATTCCACCCCGATGCCTCAGTTAAATTCCGGAGTGCCAGTAAGCAAGAAGACATTTCTTTCTCCCTTCAAACGGAGGCAAAAGTATTAAACAGTAGATAACAATGTGGTTTACTCCATGGAATTAATAAAACTCAAGCCAAAATACTACACGCAGGCAAGTATTTTACTGGCTAGATGTTTTGTTTTTAAGGTGAAAAAAGTGATCCTTTAATTTGTAACCAAAGTATTTAGTGTTGTGCTTTGTACATTTTGATTAAAGCAAATAAATGATGTTTGAAAGTACAACAAATGTAGTAACTCCTCTGTGTACCAAAATTAAAATTGTCAGATTTGGGTATTGCTTTAAAAATAATTTCAGGACAGCGCTTGTATTTCCCCAGAGGTTTCAGACGGCAGACTGAAAAACATCAACATGGAAGTGGAACAAGAGGTCTGCACGCAATGGAATCTCAGCTTCTTCAATGCCTACAACTTGGCTCTGCCATAACTGCTGGAGTGATTTAGGAATGAAACCTGCAATCTCAGCTGAACACTACGTACTGCAACGTCTTCCCACATCATGCCTTCTCTTGTATTCCACTTCGTCCAAGATCTCTTTTGTCTCTATTTTTTTATTCCATATACATGCATATGTGTATTTTTAAGTTCTCTCACATTTACCCTTCAGGGACTCACCACAGTTGCGTATAAAACAAGTAATCGATCTCACATTGTAAAGACCTTTAAGGGAGCAAGCAAAGCTTTCTCATAAAAGCTTCTAACAGTGGGGAAATTGATAATGATTAATAATTGATAATGTTTTCTGTAAAGGAAAAGTTTTAGTCATCAAAATTCAACTTTAAAGGTTTTAAATCGAGAGCTGATACTTAAACTCTGTTATGCTCATAGACAGGACTTGAATTTTGGACAGCACTTCAAATGCAATTAGACACTATAATTATTTCAAAAAGATAATGAATTTGACACTCCCACTCACCATGAATGGCAAGACATTACACTTTAGGCAAGTTTTCAGTGGGGAGAAAAAAAAAAGCATATAGTTTTCTGTTCAAACTTTTTTTAAAAGACAAAACCAGGTCTGTATGGTTCCCTTGTATACCTTATTTTTGTCATACCTGGACTAACACATGGAAGCATAAATATAAATAACGGTTTTGTAACTAGGAAGTAATTCCTACGAAACAGTAGAAAACTTCCCCCTATGTGAAAAAGATTTTTTTTTTAAACTATGATCTTTATTAAGTCGGGTCTTGCTATGCATCTCTCGAGTGTGGAATAATAGTATTTTCTTCCCTAAGAGTGATTGATTTTTTACAAACAACATGTAAATAATTTTCCCAGAAACAATGCTGTGCTATAAGCAGCACGTGTGTAGTCAGATGAGTCTTCTGCTCATACCACGACAGAACTACTGACCATCAGGGAAAGATCACCTTGCAAACTGCTGTAGAACAGCCGCCCTGGCAACAGCACAGATGCACAACCCAACCCCGCAGTTACCGGAACAGATTTTTGAAGACAATGAAGAGATCTGGGTTCACCTGTGTCCACAGAAACCAAGCCAGTTACGGGCCAGAACTTGTACGCCTGTTTACTCTTCGCAGCCACTCCGCAAGAACGCTAGGATGGGCTCGAGCACCTGCCAGCTCCAGTTTAGAAAAAGGAGTCTTTATTTACTACCAAGAACATCACAGCACTAAAGGAAATACGAGTACTTTGTGGTCAGTGTGGGTATGCTGACTTACTGACTCGGGACGCAAACGCATCTGTCGCAGGAAGCCTCTCGTCACGCTCCTCAGAGGCAAAGTCCTCATTTCACTGGAAGGCAACAGTTTTGTCACAGGTGTTACTGGGTCAAAAATCACCCCTCATCTTCCTGTTGTGTTGTGAAAGCAACAAAAACTAGCACTGTCACATGAAATGACTGATTGAATACTTTCTGTAGTAGTCCAGCCCCTATTTATTAGTGCTAACAACGTATGGGCTGACCAGCTAAGAATTTTTATGTTGTAATTCAAATACCTGCTTTTAATTAAGACATTTCCTTATACTCTCCTGCACAGATAGCTGACTCGGCAGCTCAGCTTTGTAGCGTTACCATTCATTGGGTGGACTTTCTACACACTGACTCATCCCGTACCTTGCTCACCTCTCCAGTGCTGAGTGGGCCAAGCAGTATTTTAAAGTCTGTCAGCTGCCAGGCTCTTCAGGCACAGGATGATTGGTTTCTCAAATGCACACATCAATTACACGCTTCTACCTTCACCCAATTTTACAGAGTATTTTTTCAAGCACAACTTACCTTACTTAGCAAGAGTACAAGCACAACTGTCCTGGTAAGAAGATGGTCAGCTACTATCTAGACAATGTATTTTTCTAACATGTCTCCTTCCTTAGAAAGCCTTTTCAAAAGAGACAGAGTTCCAGGAAGTTGCTGCTAAGTTCATGATTCATCAGGAGTAGTCTGCGTGGATTCACCAAGGGGAAAGCGTGCCTGAGCAGCCTGATAAACTTCTGGGGTGAAATGAGTTGCTGGCAGGTGAGGGGAGAGCAGTGGACATTGCCTCCCTAGACTTCAGCATGGCCCGTGACACCATCTCTTGCAAGATGCTTGTAGACAAGCTGTTATGTACGGGCTGGATGAGCAGCAAGGTGGACTGCACGCTGGCTGACTGGCCAGGCCCAGGGGGCGGTGACCAGTGGAACAGTCTAGTTCGAGGTCAGGAACAAGCAGCGTACCCCAGGGGTCAGTACCAGGTCCCATCCTGTTTAACATCTTCATTAACCGTCTGGATGATGGGGCAGAGCGTGCCCTCAGCGCGGCTGCAGATGCCACCACACTGGGAGGAGTGGCTGACCCACCTGAGGGTCACGCTGCCATCCGTAGGGACCTCTGCAGGCTGGAGAAGCGGGCTGGCAGGAACCTCACAAAATTCAGCAGGCAGAAGTGCAAAGCTCTACACCTGTGGAGGAACAATCCCACATGCTTATTACATATGCTGGGGCCACCCAGCTGGAAAACGCTTTTCCAGAAAAGGACCTGTGGTCCTGGGGGACACCAGGCTGAACATGAGCCAGCAGTGTGCCCTTGCCACGAAGAAGTGTAATGACATCACAGGCCGCATTGGGCAATTATTGCCAGCAGGCTGACAGAGGTGATCCTTCCCTTCTGCTAAGCACAGGAGCACCATGTCCAGTTCTGGGCTTCTCAGTACATGAGAGACATAGACGTACCCGAGAGTCCACAAAGCTGACGAAGGGACCGGAGCACCTCTTGTATGAGGAAAGGCTGGAGGTACCTGGGACTGTTCAACCTAGAGAAGAAAAGGCTCAGGAGGGATCTTAACATATATAAATATCTGAAGGAAAACTGCAAAGATGATGGAGCCAGGCTGGTCAGTGGTGCCCAGTGACAGGACAAGAAGAAACGGGCACAAACTGAAACACAGGAGGTTCCGTCTGAACATAAGGAAATACTTTTTTACTGTAATGATGACTGAGCACTGGAACAGGTTGCCCAGAGAGGTGGAGTCTCCTTCCTTGGAGATACTCAAAAGCCAGCTGGACATGGTCCTGACCAACCAGGTCTAGGTGGCCCTGCCTGAGCAGGTGGGTTGGACAACATGACCTCCAGAGGTCCACTTCAACCTCAACCATTCCCCAATTCTGTGAAGAAACAAAAACACAGTTTTGAAAAAAGGCAAAGCCTATTTATTTTTTTTTTAATATAAAAAGGTCATGAACTGCATAGAAACGTGACTTCAGTCATCTTAAAATGTTACTCAACGCTCATTTACGCTTGGTAATTCCCAGTAATATGGCAGGAAGCAAGACAGCCTAACAATTGTCTACAATGTATGTCTTTACATTCAACTGAAGTTACGCATGCACAATAGTATTTTTAAATAAATCAAATGCACGGATCCAAACAAAATCTGATTCAAGGTATATTTTAACTTTACATAAAGTACAAATAAAGTCTTCAAAACTTAAGTTCTTTGGATAAGACCAATTTTCATTTATTGAAATTTGAAGATAAGTTAGCTCCACAAGTAGCAAGAAATGTAAACATCAGATACCGTGATAAAAATCTTAAGGAATAACAACTTTGACATAAAGTGCTGGCATATGCTTTCAGCTTTATTTTCCAGATGTTAAAACCAGAATATTAGTGTACAAAGACTTTCACAAGCTTCCCAGCCGCCAATTTCAGTTCACTGATATTTTTGCAGAATTTTAAAATTTAACAATTTTATAAACATTCTTTTCTACCTTTATCCGTTACAGCTTTTCGACATGTTCTTCTTTATCTTAAGCGAACTTTAACTCCTGAGTATGTATAAAATAGCTCATATTTTTAATTTATCCACTTCAAATTAGACTCCATGCTGGTGGAAAAAACAAAAGATTAGATGAGACTCCAACTGGGAAAAGCCAAGGACTTTGAAAAGCAAGGGTATACGGTACCTGAACACAATCCAACGACTGCCTCCAGCAAAGTCATTTTGCAACTACATGTATTATCAGTATCACTGGAAAAAGTTACACGAGAATTAATACACAGGGGACACTCAGTGTGGTTCATTTATACCTGGGCATTTGAGCTTCCTCCATGCTGAATATATCCATTACTTCATTTCACATGAGGTTAAAGCCTTGGAAAAGTTTCACTACTTCAGACAAACAGAAGCTGAAAGAGAGTCTAACATGCCTTACACGTCAGCCAGCTTCTCGCTTGTCGACACGAGTGTCACCCAAAATAAAGACAACAGCCCTTAATTCCCCCACGCATTACAGTGATACCTTATATTGAAATCTATTTGTAAAAAAAACCCTGTTCCTTCCTTGTGCCAAGAAAGATAGAACACAACCATTTACCACTCCTTATGTTCACCTGTCAATCATATGTTGTTCCAAAACCTCAATCCACCTAACTATTGATAAGTCCACAGGCACGCCTGAGCAAGATTATCAGATGGTGGTATTTTATTATACAACACAAACCAAATCCAAATCAAAGATGATCAAGTCTAAGCTCTGAGGAGTGGAAAATCCCAGAAGTATTTTAAAGTGCCATTTACTTTCAAAATATTTATAAGAGTTTTAATACATTCCCTACACAAAAAGACTTCCAGCCTCAGTGTTAGGATTAGGATTTTATCTTGTCAGTATTAGTTTCAGGCTGTTAAGGCATGGCTGGTATTTGCTAAAGTCCAAAATTGCCATAGACATTATGTCCTCAGAGCCTAGAAACAGGAAGTGGAAGGGATATAGCTTAAAAAGGTAACAAACTCACTAAACAAACAAAATTTAAAGGCTTATAACAATTATCAGGTAGTTTAAATACTAACACACTGCAGTCCATTTCTCAGAGCTGGCATGAAGCTAAGTTATTACGGATAATAATAATTGACAGAAAGAGGCCCTGCACTTCTACATTAAAGGGGCATAATTGCAGCTTCACTGGCAAAAATGGCTATTTTCAGTTTCTTCAGCTACTACTCAACTCCAAAGAGGCTTTCCATTTTGAGGGGCTTTTCGTGGTGGCTTTTTTTTTTTTTTTAAAAAAGATGAGGAATGGGTCCATACAGGTAGACGATACTATTTCAGAGATTTTATGAAAGCAAACTAACAAGTGTATCAAATGCTCACATCAGCACGGGACCCTCATCCTCCTCAAACATAACATACTGCTAAGAAGCAATGGACCACTGGCACAAGGACTGACCATCTACCTCTTTTCTATTCCAGCACTCCAGAGATCCAACAGAGAAAAACCACACAGAGTATGCGTTACGATCCCGAAGCGGACCAGATCTATAAGGCAGAGACCTTTCCTTAACTACTAATGATCCTAGGGAGAAGGCAGTTTTCCAGGTGGCCCCAACAGATGTGTCATATTCCCAGAACATACCAACTTCAGCGTCCACTTAAAAGCGATGAGGATGGTCACAAATAAGCCCAGTAAGATGGGTAGATTCACTTTGCCTGCTTAGACCAATTTCTTATTAGGGCTAGTCATAAAAGCGTGCATGTATTCAGCCACAGTTTGGCAAAGCCTGAGTTGGAACAAACTCATTTTCAAATTTTGGGTTGTTCACTCTGGCATCATTTTTGGACTATAACTCGAAAAGTGCAAAAATATTTCATTATATCTCCTTAAAAAAAATAATTCATTTTATTGGTGCAACAACCCCAATTTCCCAGGGGTAAAATCCATTGCCAGCAACGGACAGAAAAGGAAGCACCAGCATAAAAGAATCAAAGTGCATTTCCAGTATGCCAATGCTGCATGAACTGGCAAGCCATACTCTCGTATTCGCCACTGGAATAGATTATGCTAAATTCCTCTTATAAAAGTCTGTATTACAGATTAACATACGAAGTCTGTCATGAAGTCTTGGGGATACTGCAATGAATCATCGAAACGGAAACGTTTGGAGACTGTACTGCTGTCCTCTGGAATGTTTTCTTTGTCTTCCTTGTTGCTGCAGGTACCATTACAACTGGATTTTGTATTTCGTTCTTCTGAGCTTTTTGTGGTGTGTCCTGGCATCGGAGAAGAGCCACAAGTTTCTTCAGGGCTACACAAGAGTATGAACTCCCCTTGCTGCAACCACAAATGAGAAAGACAGGCCTCTGCTGTGGGTCTTTCCCTTTGAAAGAGAAAAGGGTGAAGTTGCTTAAGTTAATTTCAGAAATACTAAAAACGTCATTAAAATAGCTGACACATGCTAAGAAGTCTTAAGCAGAATTGTCACTGAGGAGTTTGCTCTTTTTCCACCACACCTACCACTGCTGCCAAAAAACATGCTAGATACTATTACAGTTAAGGATTAAGTATTGGCAACACATACCTAAATTTCAGTTGACAGTTTGCCCTACTGCTGAGCGTCAGAACTGGTAAGCTTTTCATCAGAGCAAGGAACAGGTATTTCTCAGCTGGTACTCGAAGTCCTTTGGAACATTTTCAATATTGTGTATATATGTGCACATGCTTATGCTTCTGAAGTTCTGTTTTACACAGACCATTGTAAATAGGGAGGCTAATGGATATTCAGTCATTAGGTTTTCAAGGAGGGCCAAATGACATGATGTCATCAACTCTAAGTCATCTCGCAGTGTTTTACTCTTAGAATCCATCACAAACTGGTGTAAACTCTTCCAAAATGTAGCTACTGCCAAACAAAACACGGACTTCCCAAATTGTTGCTTTGATAACCTAGCATAGCGCTACTACAGTTTCCATCATGTCCTGCACTGTTAAGTTCCACAGAACTTGCTGGGCATGCAATAGAGCCCACCACTCGTCCCTAACTGTATCACAACACGAGTATTTTTTGGTCAGCGAACTGTAACTTTACAGAGTTGACTATCTCAGGACAATTTTTCTCTTAAGATTCAAGAAGGTATAGCCATCAAGAATTGGAATGGGGGGCAGGGGCGAAGGTTATTGAGGATATAATGAAGACTCCGAGATGCACGAAAGCAACAGAGTAGCAACTGTGCCAGAATGTCAAATACCTGCAGGTCCACACTAACATTTATCAAAGCAGGCTCTTTGTAATTGCTTTCTTCATTATACTATGGCTTTTGTGAGTTATTCCAGACACTGACAAACCCTCTACGCGAGGTGCCAGAATAGAAAGGACCATTCATCCTTGATCCTGTCCAGACGTGAGTTTATATGGAGTCCTTATTTCGTTGAAGGGGGCACTTCATAGACATCATCTCCTATGGTCCCCTCCTATCAAAGAACCTCTTTTGCAACCAAACACCAGGGTCACTCCTGCTTGCTGCAGGCTCTCTGAAGAAGACAAGCACTACCGTCTCACCACAAGTGACAATACGTAGCACTATAATTGGTAATTCCTGACCATGCCTAGTAGAACATGACTGACTGACTTCACTAAATATTATTCCCCCGTATAAACCTTTTGGGGTGTTTTTCTTTGGGGTTTTTTTGGGAGGTGGGGATGTGTTACTGCATTTGCTGGTGCAATAGTTAAAAAAATCCAAATTTAATGCTATACAGCAAGCACAGACACAGTTCATGTCTGGAGTTCTCCCACTCTCAAAGACTCATCTTCTCAAAGTTCAGCTACTTTGAAAGGCCTTGATTAGAGTCTGAACTCCCAAAGAATGCAAAGTTATGGAAGTGTGCCTTACAAACAAAAGAAGTTTGTACTTTTGATTGAGATTTTTTTTAAAAGATTGAACACGTCAAAACATTATATATTTCTGAAGAATATGTGCTCAGTCACAAGACTGCCGACTGCCAAGTTCTTATATAAAATGCATTCAAGTAGAAAGATACATTAAAGATAAATCAGGAAGCAAGAAAGAACTGCATCAAAAAGACTGCATTTTGTCTTTCCAAATTGTGCAACAGGAGGTTAAATTACAGACAATAATGTGACCTTTCTAGAATATATTCTAATCAGATTTGTTAATAATCTGTCCTCTGAATGAAAATATAAAGAAACTTAAAACACAAACTCAAAGCACAAGCCTGACTACAACAGCCAAACAGCGAACCAAAGATCCTTTTCATACATCATGGAAAAGCACAAATCTACACTTTTCAATATCCAGCTGATAATACCAATGCATTGTGACATGTCTTGACTGATCGTATCAGTGGTATTAAGCTCCCAAATTAACATTCACTTTTTCTGGGTGCTCCACAAACATAACAGATTAAGATTCTTACCCAGAGGATTTCGTTACTTACTCTGGATTTTTTATGAGAAGTTTCTGAACGAAGTCTTTGGCAGGCTGCGAAACTGATGAAAATGTTTCTTCCGAATAATCCACGTTAACTTGAGATATATTAAGGTAAGTTTCTTGATTATCAGCTCCCACAAACGGAGACTCTTGCGTCAGCAGCATGTAGGAAATTACACCTATGTTCCTGAGATAAGAACACAACGTGTAATCCTGCCAGTATACCTAAACAATATACCCCCCGTATCTGTTGTGCTGCAGATCAAACCTCCTGATGTATGCCACACTCAAAGGATTAGAAACATCATGTGACATCTCACATGCGACTCCAGCATACATGCACATGTGCACACAAGAAAAGCTACGTATATATCTCGATGAAGGGATTTTTGGCAATTGCTTACTTTCAAATGCACCCTTTTCTTCCCACTGAGATTGTTAGGAAAAGGAAATCTATCACTTTTACACAGCCCATTCTTGGACACACAGCAACTCTGGATGATAGGACTGCAAGAAGACAGACTTGCTGGTTTTCATGTAAATAAAACCCCATCTTTCACTACAATTCTGGATGAAGTATCAAAGATTGAGATTTAGCCAACCTGTCTGTACAGCTGACATTTGTGTTACAATACCCTCTTGCTGAGATGTTTTTCCCTAAGAACACGAGTACCACATATCATGTGATTTATTACAAGTCTTAGATGTTTTTATGCATTAAAAAAATGGTTTTGTGATCTGATAGATCAAACCTTAGTATGCATTACAGTGTGGAAACGTGCAGCTGCTGTGTTTGTCATTCCAAGCAGAGCACCAATAATTTGTTTTTATGTCTTTCCACAAAAGCAGGCAAATAATAAGTGGTTAAAAACTCCCCAACATTCATAAACAGATTTAATTACTATTATGAGTTGAGAATTTCAAAGGAGTAATTAGCTCACAGCAACTTTTAAAACTGAATTTTAATTATTTAGATGCTTAAGAAGAGCATACGAATACTTTATGTTTTTAAGGAACATCCCAAAGCTGGCCTTCACATTAACATAGCTCATGAAATTAACAGGCTACAAAGGTATACCTAATAGAGCTATGGATTAGTTTAACGTACTCGTCTTTTTTTTTTTTTATGATTCATTCTGCAGATATTGCTCTAAAAATAAGAAGTAGAAAGCAAAAATACTTCTTATCATGTTTATAATTATTTAATGATACAGGAGTAGGGAGGGAGAAGGGTCCAAGAGCAGTTAATACCTGAAGCATGTCATCCAGGAGTAACTAATACCTGAAGTATGCTATCCAATCATTGTCACTGCTCCCTTCGAGCAAAGGCCTACACTCTGCGTGCTCAGTGGGCACCTGCATTCCCTACCAGGTGTGCAACAGGACCCATGCACAGCAATTCCTGCAAGCCCCAGATTACATCCTCAGGGGTCCCTGGTCCCCCAGCTCTCCCTCTCCTGGTCAGCACACCAACAGAAGGGTATTCTTGGAAGCCAGATAAAACGGCATCAGAGCCTGGATCTGGCCCCTAGATTGTTAAGTGGTCACACCTACCCAATAAAATGAATTAACATATACCACCTACCACATATCTGTAGCTGTGGTAATAGGATCATAGTTTAAGATTTCTGGAGCTAGAGAAAGAGATGAGGAGAAGAAAAACACTTTAGTAGATATATTATTCAGGTGCCCTTGAATCATACGCTAAATGTCTGACAGTTTTTTGCCAACTGTTCTTATGAGACTAAACACGCAGTTTCAATAATCAAGTCCATTATTTTCAAGCCACAAGGGTGGAAAACAGTTATTTCCATCTGATTAGACACACCAGCACTTAACTGGTTCACACTAAAATGGCCTTAAGTCTATTCTGTCCAAGTCCCAAGGTATTTTCTCACACACACGCACATACAAGCTTCTTCCAAGAGGTTTTCAAGCATCTAGCTTTACAAGGCGAATGTGTAAAGCCTTCAGCACGTTAACACTGCAAAGCCAGATGACCAGGCCAATTTGAGGATCAGCGGCTGTTAGCATATGCTAGATAGCAAGTTACTCACTACAGACTGAAGTGCTCTTAAAACTGAGTGTAGTCCAATCATTAAGGACACCTGCCCCTCAGAGAGGGCCAAGTGTTAATGGCATTCTTTCCCTTCCCGAGGAATATTTTAATCTCATTAAATCATCATACTAAACAGCACCCGTAATTCAAAGAACATTTCTTTGTCCATATTTCAACTCTAATCAAAATAATTTAACAGCCAAAATTTCTTGATTTAACTGTCTGCATCGCAGCAAATGTTACAGCATGAAATTAGAGATGCACTTACTGATATAATTTGGGATTTTTTTGGTACAAGTATTTGCTGACTGCTCTAAAAAAAGAACAGCTCAAAACACGTTGCCTTGTCCTGTCATCCCTTCTCCAGTAATGACTGAGAAGGTGACAAGCACATGACATGAACTGTTTCTGTTTTCTCAAAACCACACATCAGAAATTGTGAAGCAACTCTTCCATACCTAGATACTCCGTTGTTCCCATTATCTGCCGCAGCTCACTACAATTCTCCAGCTTCCGAGACATACCAAAATCTACAATTTTTACATCACCAAGAGGATTGACGCTGCTCAGCAAAATATTTTGAGGCTAGAAGAGAAATAATGCTCAGTTAGTAAAATACAAGCTGCAAAAAACCCCAATGTACTAAATGACATTTCAGTTTCTGTTACGCAATACTTTTTACTCCATTTTATTTTTAAAAATTACTTAATCCAATACATTGCTTTTTCTCCTCACCTTTGTTACATATTTAACAGATGACTTTGATTATCATAACATTAAATTGAAGATAAATTACTAAGTCTGCTGCAGCCTCACCTTTAAATCAAGATGAACAATATTGTTTTCATGCAAGCAGCAAAGTCCTTCAAGTATTTGTCTTATAAGTCTTATAATTTCCCTTTCACCAATTCTGTCATCCAGATCTGGGACACACAAGTCAAATATTTCTCCTCCAGCAGCACTGAAACACATTCAAGAACACTTACGTATTAAGTTTGAATTTTCAAGCTTAAATAAGGACAGATGTTACATATAGTACTTATTTATATAATAGATATTAATTTGTTACATTCATATTCTCAAAGGCAGGGAATATTGTTATTATTTTTTTTTTTTTTAACACACTTATGCCAAGACACATCATATAAGCGCGTAGGAAAGAAAGAAAAAGAAAATCAGGTTATGCTTTTTCTTTACTGATAGCCAGCACAGCAGTTGAGATGCCAAACTAGAATTTTGCAGCTGAAAACCTCATAGTGCTTTGGTACCCTCAAGCATGCTTTCCTGCAAGTGAGTGAAGATGCCTTCAGGAAGATGAGTTCTATTATCATTCCCTAACAGAAGCAACCTTTCTCTTCAAGCTAAATCTAAAATTTCTTCCACTAGACCAGTTCCATAAACAATTCAAAGCAAGGAAGCCCAGCAGTATTCCTATTCCCTCAATTTGGGAGTAAAAATCATCATTTTTTCACATGATGTGCCCATGGTGTAAATGTAAGAACTCCAATGCAATGAACAGCTAGAGTTGCTGAAGACTGTTTCTGAGGAGGGAGGAAGCTGCATGCTTGCTACCCTAGGTCTTGCCATTCTGATGGAAGACTGAAAATCAGATACTTCTATCAGAGAGGTACCAGGAAGGAAATCTATCGTGCTGCTGCTGACTAAATATACAGTTGCCTGGTCAGTCAGCGCGCAGGATCTTCCAGAACTGTAGCAGCCACCAAATGCGCAGAAACACAAGGACTCAGTTCCGTCACTTTGAAATCTGTCATTTCCAGACTAAAAGACGAGGTTGGCAAGCTTCATGTTTTCACACAGCATCTCAAACGTATCTTCCTCAGAAAAAGGCTGCTGGTTACTTACAGAAAACCCTACTATTAGTACAGCATAAGGGAAGTGCATTGTGGTTTATTACTTCTACATTTTGCCGCAGTGTCAGCTGTTGCCTTTCGTGCTGGGTTTGAAAGTGTTATTCAGCCCACTCTGCCTGAAGTTTCCCTCTCTTAAGCATAATGGGTTACCTCAAAACTCATTACCTCATTAAGCCTGAATTTCGTCATTAGCAAAATGATGGAATCTACTAATGAAGTTAGATAATGGACAACACAGAGTCACTAACATGCCGGAGCTGTGCGAGGTATCAGTAATGCCTCCCTGAGTTGCTTTTACGACAAAACACAGGCAACGGCAAGAGCAGCGGGCATCACTTACTCCAACTTCAGCAAGGCTTTCAACACCGTCTCCCACAATATTCTGGTATCCAAGCTACTACATTATGGTCTGGATGGGTGGACCACTAGATGAGCAAAGAGCTGAACAGGTCCGCTGAAAAGGATCTGGGAGTCCTCACAGACAGCAAGCATCCATTTCTGTCCTTAATTTAGAAAATGGATGCCTACACAGACTGATTCTTACTACTACATCTTTCAAAGAATCCCACCAATACAACCCAACAACGAGGACCACGTGTAGAAGAGAAAATACAGGTAAATGGGAAATACTTATCAACTATTTTATGAGTAAAAGACTCAATTTCTTACAATTCCTTTGAAGTACTGCTTCAGACTTCTGATAATGAGAAACAAAGAAAGTGAAATCTGTGTGTTCTGCTACAGAAGGACATAATTTAGAAGCATAATCAAGCTCTCTGCTTATCCCAATAGAACTAGAAACATTTACTGCAAGACTTCTGAACACTACTACAAAGTAGACCATTAACGCCAACGTAGTATAAGGAAGTTGTTTCGTTACGGAGCTTTAATCAGCAAGATGGAGTTAGCTGAGCTAACACAGAAGCAGGAAAATCGGTGTGGCTTTTATGTGAACTTGCACTTGTTCTTGTTAAGTTCAAAACTTATCATCTGGACTTTGTCTTTACTTCTACATTATTTCTCATTTTAGTCTTTTCAGGACAAAAAAAACAATACATCAGGGATCATCTAGTTCCAGAATAAAATGTGCTTTTTACGATTATCTAGCTACAGTCGTTGGAAAAACTGAAGGAATTTATCATGGTGTGCGCAGACCACCATTAACGGCTCTTGAAATACTTCGTACATGAAACTTCAAGCCTACCTAGAGAGAGACTTTCTGAATTAATGTCACAAACTGCACTTTTGTTCCTTACATTCCAGACATACAACAAACATGACAGACAATTGAAATTACATTCTAAAATTAGACTTGTTTTCAGAACTTATGAGAAGCCACAAGGGATTCTAAGAAGAGATGGCAATTTTGGAGGAAGCAGCTCCAAAAGCCAAAGTTTTAAAACAACAAAACCACTAAATTTAAAAACTCAGAACCCGCAAATGAATTGCAAGTTTTCAGTCACCAGAAACTGTCAAGCAGTGACTGAAGCTCATAGAACAAGGACATGCTCAGCTTCTCCGAAATCTGTGTACTTGGTATCAGTGGTTACTTTAAAAAAAAAAAAAATTATTTAAGATGCATCAAAGCACTACACATGTTCTATGGCATTCACAGACACTCTCCCCAGTCAGCTTCCATGAAAGAATCTTTGGGGGGGGAGGAATTAAAATTACACTCTCGAGTTTGTATTCAGGTTTTGTATTAGGTTAGCCTGACTTGAAAATTGGTTAGAGCTTTTTCTACAAAAATCCAACTAGCAGAAGAAATAATCTGCTCAAACAGGCAAGTTTTAATCAAAATAACCCTCCTGAGATAGCATTCAAAGGCAAAAAAAAAAAATTTCAATTTGAAATTGAGTGAAATTGTCTACAAAACAGTTACGCAGTCAGAATGCTTTCGGTCCTTTTTTAAAATTTTGAGTACAGAACTACTGTAGGTTTCCGTGTATCTTGTTTTTTGCCTTATTCCACATTGTTTAGCGTAACTCATTAGCTGTGGATGTAGCAAAGCACATGTACAAAACCAAAGACTGAAATTAACAGCAATTGATTCAACTGTTGCATTTACATGAAAATCAATCGCACCAGAAAAGTCCCTAAGAGCTTATACCGTATATCATAATGAAATACTAGCATTATGCATACAGCATGCTGTTGTAATTCTTCCAGGTGTTCAGACAACTCACGCAAAAAATGAGTACATTGACAGATTTGTCACTACAAACATGGAGCATCCGATGAAGGCATACTTACTATTCCAACACTAAGATGATTTCATTTGCTGTTTCGTAGACTTCATGGAGATTAACTATGCGAGGATTAGATTTCATTAACTCAAGCACAGCAATTTCATGAAGAATCTCTGCTTTGCAGTCTTGACCTCTTCTTCTTTTCTTTAAGAATTTAGCTGCATACTCTTGGCCTGTGGATTTAGCTATACATTTTCTAACTATAGCACATCTTCCCCTACAAAATAGAAGGGAAAACATTAATACCTAAGACATAAAAAGTATGTAAATTGCCATTAGAAATAAGAAGGCATGGCAAATAATTGGAAACTAAAAAAAGAAACAAAGAAGAAAAAAATTCTTGGGGGAACGCCATGTTTGGCCTGTTGTTACACTATTCCCTGCAGATTCACTGTCAGCCGCTGTAGGAGGAAGGCCGCTAAGGCAGAGGAAGCTTTGGGAGATGCAGTCCAAGTCCTTTACGCAGGCTGGCTAAGCACTCAGAGTAGCAGCTCACAGGGATGCTCTCACTGTCGGATCACAGAACGCCTGCATAGCTCAGACTGGCAGTGACGCCGGCAGGTCTCTAGTGAAACCTCCTGCTTAAAGCAGGGCCAGCTATGAGATCCTACCAGGCTGCTCAGGGCTTTGCTCAGGTTGGCAATATTATCTTAAAAAGAATTCAACCACATTATAGTATCTACAGGACATGGTAATAAACAAAGTAAAACCCTGCGAAATGTAGAGAACGAACACAGAAAATAAAGCATATTTGTATGCTGAGGTGAGGGGGAAGGTCTTCGGTGCAGAAGATTTTAGAGCCAATGAGAATTTCCCTCCACAATTCACCTACTACTGCTAGGAAAAAAAACCTCAGGTTTGTTTAAATACATAAAAAAAGATGTTTAAAAACATCTTAACAGAAAGACACCCACTACTTAGCATTCTCCTTCTCAACTACAGTTAGACAAAGTGTGCTGCTTCATTTTCTAGCCAACAGTTTAGGTATGGAAACAAAAATGTATTTTGGCAAAGAAATGTTTTTAAAAGAAAACCACTGCAGTTAAAACACCAAGCTGACCTTTTAAAAAATTAGGGGGAAAAAAATGCAGTTTTTTAAGCCAAGTTATAAACTCCCGAAAAAACAAAGTTTTACAATCACAAGTTTTGCATTCCCAGAAATGCCTAGTTGAATACTTGCAAAGTGTTTTGAAGTGATACAAGAAACACTATTTAAAAAACCGAAACAACTTGAAGAGCTAAAATAAATTGTGTAAAGTTCTAAAAACGGTTATAAAACTGTGTACAAAGAATGAAAGCTACACTTAGGTCTTAAAAAAAAAAAAAAAAAGCCTTTCCACGCATGTTTTTTGTTACCACAGCATACTAAAAACAAACTCAATGAAGAAACTCAGTACAAGCTGTTTGACCTGTGCTTTTTCAAGCAAAGTATCTTCTTTATTAGAAAAGACTATGCTGTCCTGCAGGCTTTATCATTCTGGTGCAAAAAAAACCCGATTCCTAAAAGGAACATCTCTTAAAAAAAAAAAAAAGCACATCTGAGGCTTTTTAAAAAAAAACAAACTAGACTTCAGTATTTAACCAAAAAAGGTATGAGCATCTCATGAAAATCAGATTTCCACTTGCAAATAACCACGTTAAATATAGTTTGTACAAATCTAAGTTATTAAACATGTAAAGTTGACCTTTAATCATACTGCTACTGCTTATTTGGAAATAAATTCAACAAAACAGCTGCTCTGTCATCATTTATTTCAACACCAATTAGTTGTAGATTTTTGTCCTTTTTTTAAAGCACTCCACTTGTTTATACTGTATTTGTAGCGTGCCAATTATTAAGACAACATTATTAAGACGCAGAATTTTTTAGAGCAGTGGAATTTCCCTAGAAGTGCAAAGAAAAGCAGATCTGAAGGGCTGCACTGAAGCAAGCAAAGTGATTCCCAGTCCTTGCTGCCTGCAAAGCAACTGCTTAACCATCACAATTTACAGCCCAGTTTTATGAGATAAAAACTGTTTTCGAGTTGTTTTCATATCCTAAGTTACAAACCATAGAAATTCAACTACTTCAGAAGAAGCCAAGCCATCCACACACTGGGGACAGAACTACTTAACCCACTAAGCAGAACCTGCCTACTTCGTGAGTCAGTGTCTGAAATACCAAAGGACCTAAAAGATAAGGGTGTGGGAGGAAGAAACGGGACTTGGGAAGCTTAAGCAGAGAAGAACAAAAGAACCATTTACTAAGTAACCTGAAGAGGAAGAAGTAAGTTGCAAGTGAAAAGCATATTACATCTTTTAGAGACATCACAAAGAAAGGTGAATTTTACCTAACTTACAAAGTGTTGTAAACTTAAACCATTAAAAAACATGCATACGCACACTGTTAGGCCAAGGAAAAGTCAAAAACACGTTTAGAAAACATACTACTCTGCTTCTGTTTCTTCGCATTTTGGCACTTCTTTTGTTATGCCTGGTTTTCCACGTACAGAAAGTATTAAAGACTATGTTTTGGAATCCATGCAAAATCTGTGCTTTTGTTTACTTTAGACATCATCTCACAGGTACATATAATCTAAAAATCCAGTATTTTAAGAACACTGGAGTTCTAGAGGACGTGCACTTTTCATAAAAGTGTACCAGAGAAAGCACATGCTAGGAGGGAAAAGAAAAACAAATACACCCTAAAAAAACCCAAGAGAAGAACAACAAAGGCTAAAGAGCTTACAAAATTTCACACAGAAGAGCATCTCTGCTGACAAAACAAGTTACAGGTGCAAAGGAACACCATGCAGCACAGCAAGGCACAACAACTGTAGAACTGACCCACGCCACGTCTGTTCAATGACCACGGCATTATGTTTGCATGGCTTTACACCCAATTCCCTGAATATTTTCAAGGATGATTTCAAAAAAGCATGCCCAAGATGTCGGAGACAGTATCACAACTACCAAGGGCTTTTTTTTTTCCCCCCTTTTGTTTTATCTCCTATCTTACTGTTGCAAACATGAGCCAGGGAAGCAGGCCACAACACTGATCCGAAACACAGGAGGTTGCGAGGAACTTAAGACCTTTTTTTCTCCCCCTGCCACCCTCAGAAGTTAGCCTTTGTTTTCTGGCCTTCATAAAACTCAACCAACCAACCAGAACAACCAACTGAAAATCCCCATTTTTTTGTCTTGCAGAATTACCCTATGTCATCTCGAGTTTATGTACCTGGGTCATGATGTGCGACTAGATGGGGGCACGGAGAGGAGGAACATAATCTCCCATCTACAGGCCTATGAAAACAGGCTAAATCCCTCCAACATGGAAAAGGCTGGCAACCTGCATCTCGCTGTACCTTCTTCTGGTCCCTACAGAATCTGCTGGACACTGCAAAGGAAGGGGCGGGGAAGGGGAAAGGCATGCTTCATTCCCCATCTACTGCCATAAAAGCTTGCCAGAAAAGGTCTATCACTGCACAAAGAACTCTTGCAACAGAAATTGCTCATACTAAAATGTAATAAATAGGAATAATCTTACCTTCCTAGTTCTTTCGATTCAAGCATGTAAAAATTGTGGAAATTGTCTGTCTTGATTTGTGTCTGCAGAGATGTGGCTAGCAAGCCAGAAAGGCTTTTATTCTCCAACTTCCTCCTCGACATAGTCAGGAACAAGTGTCTCTCTTCTATCAGTCACCTGTTTAACCAAAATAATTAAGAGTTTTGGAAATCACATAATTACAGTGCAGAAAACCATACAAATGCTAGAGTTTCGGCCTATCAGACTAGAATAGCCTTAAGTTTGTTCAGTAGTGACCTGAAAACATATTGATCACTGTAAAAATAAAACCTGAAAGGAATACTAATCGAGACATGCTACGGAAATTAACTGAAAAACTTTTTTTTTTTTTTTTTAAATAAGAGTCCTCCCCCACGGAGCACATCCATAAAATATCAGAGATAGGTTTCAGTTCTAGTAAAAATGATAATAACTATTTAACTATTAATGATATGTACTTTTTTTTTAAAAAAAGAGCTTTCTGAAAATAAGCTTTAATCTTTCTTTGGATTCTGGGTAAGTTCCAGTAACTCCCTTCAGTTTACACTTTTAGCTGGTATCCCTGGGGGACTCAACCAAAACTGCCTCCTGTTTGTTGGCTGCAACACAGCAGGAATGGCTAACCACAGGGAAAAAGAAGGTTTCTTCCAGTGGGAAGATTCACATTTCTTATTAAACTCACTCATAGCTCGTCTAAGTTTCATTTTAATGCTAGATTGTCAGGAGGCAGCATGAATGAACAACATCCTCCTTGCGAGTTCAGATCATTCAGAATCCAATGATGCAGTAATCCTGATTAAATTACCTTAATAAACCTGCAGAACAGCACATTATGAAGATACACCCACCCAAATGATTTCTACTACTGTTAAAAAAAAGCAAGAAAAAAAAAAAGCTGGGTTTTGGCATTCACTTTTATAGGCCTGAAGCATCTCTTCAGCTGAAATGCAAAAGCAAAGCAGAAAAAGGTTACTGAAGGATAACAGAAGTCTTAGTTGGTGGTTTATTTTAAGTTAAAGAGAGGTTTACCTTTATTAGTGAAGGGAAAAAAAAATAGTCACAAGGCAAATTACAGTTAAACTTACAACAAACCACTTTCAGTTTTCAGATGGCAGAAGTGTACCATCAGAAACTTCTGGGGGAGCACTTCAACTAGTTATGGTTCAAATATAATCCAGCACCCATCAAACATTCTTCAAACTAGCAGCTCTTGGAACATGGATATTCGTACTGGAACTATTTCGGATTTAAATCATGACTCATACTTTAGCAGAGAAAAAAAAAAATACTACACAGTTTAGGAATATCTTCAAAGTTGCGTTTGATAAGCATGAAATAAATAATTATCGAGAGGTCACAATATGATCTAACATACAAGCCTCTGAACCACCCTGTTTGCAGCAAACCTGCGCTCCTTTTCCCCAATCACACGACAGCTCGTCGCTTCAGAGACCGACCGAGATGGCTGAAGCTTTACAGGACTCTCCTCAGGGCTGTGCTCACTCAGTACAGCTTCACAGCAAAAGTTCTCTCGTCACTGCAGTACTTCAGCACAAAAAGATATATTTATATTGGATGACCGACCTACTTGATTAAGAGCTCACTATTATCAAACTTATTACATAAGTTTTCATTTTATATCACTATTCTTCAAGAGCTACTACTAAAGAGAACTTTGGCCTGAAGTTGAATCAACTGTTTTCTCTGGTAAGAAACCGCATCTCCTCTTTCTAGCTCAGCATCACCAAGATGAGAGAAAACCGGGCACCCACAGCCGGCGGGACCCGGCAACAGCCACACGCTCTGCTCCGCAGAAAGAGCTCCGGCCAGCGACGGGAAAAGCCACAAACCCCAACCCCGGCCGGTGAGCTCTCTCCAGGCGCTGCCCGCGCCGCGCCAGCGGCCCCGAGGAACGGACGCGGCAGGCCCGCACCCCACCGAGCCACCTCCAACCGGGCAAGAAGCCCCTCCGCGTCCAGGGAAAGCCGAGCCCGGGCCCGAGCCCCCCGTCCGCAGAGGGCCGAAGGGCACGGAACGCTCCCGAGCGCGCTGGCAGCCGGGCGGGCCGGCAGGGCGGGACGCGGGAGCCCGCCGCACGCCTCGGCTCTCCTCAGGGCCGCCGGCTCTCCTCAGGGCCGCCGGCTCTCCTCAGGGCCGCCGGCTCTCCTCAGGGCCGCCGGCTCCCCTCGCCTCAGGGCGGCTCCCCCCAGGGCCGCCGCCTCTCCTCAGGGCGGCTCCCCGCGGCGCGGCGACGCGCTCCCACCCCCCCACCGTGGCCGGGAGCTGCGGCCCCGGCTCGGCCGCCCTCACCTCTCTCCGCCGGGCTCCCCCCTCACGGGCCAACGGCCGCCGCCGCGCCCACACCGCCGCCGTTTGAACGGCGCCGCCCGGCCGATGTGGCCGCCCCGGCGGCGCCCGCCCGCTTCGGCCGCAGGGAGCCAATCGGAGCCCGGCAGGGGCTCAGCCGCCTGCGCGACGATTGGTGGGGCGGCCGGCAGCGCCCCGCCCCGCCCGCGCCCCGCAGAGGCAGGCGGGGTGGGGCGGGGGTCGGCGGCGGCTGAGGCGGGTTGGGGGGGGGGGGTCCGGGCAGCGGCAGGTGCCGCCGGTCCCCCCCCCATCCCTGCGGCCGGCCCCGTGGTGCGGGTCGCCGGGCTGCGCGGGAGAGGAGCCGGGCCGGGGCAGCTGCGGGAAAGAGCCATTTTGTCTCACCGGCGGGCAGGCCGCGGCGAGAGGCGCGAAGGCGGCGGCGCGCTGCGCGTGGCGGTGCGGGACGGAGAAACCCGCAGCCCCGGGAACGAAACGTACCGAAACCCGCAGCCCCGGGATCGAAGCTCACCGGCAGCGACGGGGCCCGGCTGCGCCTTTGGTGGGGTGGTCGCAACCCGACGGCGCTGGCAACCACGCTGCCGGACAGGTCCAGTGCAAAAGAGCAACTGGTGTACCAGTCCGCACGGGTGCTGTGCAGGGGAACAGACCCTGCTTTGTCGGGGTTCTGCCCCGGTACGCGTCTCGCGCGGAGCCTGTCCGACAGTCCTTCCGTGCACCTACGCGGCAGCTGGGTCTTCGGAGCCTCTTCCTTTCGAAAAAGAAAGAAAAAACAATTAAAAGACTTTCACGGGTGGTTTCCAAGGCCCATTTGGAGGACGTAAGATAGCCCGAAGCGTGCTTTAGAAATCGGCCGAAATTAGCAAGAGTTCTAAAATCGGCACGATTTGTTTGGCAAATCGACTCCCTCCCTGCAGCGACCCAACCAGCCGCCCTAGAGACGTGCCAGCGCCCGCTTTAGAACAGATTTGCCACGATAAGGGTTATAAATGTTAAATTTCAGCAGCACGCCATTAGTGACCGGGTTAATTCTGTTCCTGGCGTGGCCCTGCCAGTGAAATGGGTAACTGCCACGCGCGTGGCGAGGACGGTACCCAGGCCACGCTGCCACAGCAACGCACACGTCAAGAGCGAAGTCCTGTAAATGAAGACGAGACACGCAGTCTGCGAGGACTGGAAGTGTTCCCGAGGACGTGGGACTGGCACAGTCAGGCTGTACCTGCCGAGAACAAGAGCCGCTCTCCTGCGCGCTTGACCTTCCATCCAGATTTTCGCATTTAGAGCTGTGGGTATTTTTGACAAAAAAAGTGCGACGTCCTTACTGCCTCCCCCAGAGTTCCACTCTCCCCGCAGGGCTGCAGACCGTACCCTTTCTTCGTTATAAGGTGACTTCAAACACACCTGCCAAATAAAAGCACAACATTCAGAAGACGGCCTTTGTTGCGCTCTTTGTGCGGCGGGAAAAGCCAGCGGCATTCCGAACATACCGAATGGTCCACGGGAGGAAAATGAAATGACGACTACAATTAAGATGTTTTTAGGTTATTATAGCACGTGGTGCCAAAAAGTAAATGACAGCGCTTATGTTTGTCTCCCCAGCTGCCTGCGTGCCTCGACCGACCCTTCCCAAGGCCAGGATTTGCTCTGCCCTCCCTTTAAGTCCTGAAAACCGAACACATACTAAAAATGCTCCACGGTTATCTGTTTAGATAATGCCATGGAGACGCGTCTGGCACTCGGAGAAGGGTGTAATTGGCGGGACTCCGCCCTGAGGACTTTGGAATTCGCTTTGGTACACCACCACAGCGCCTGCCAAACGCGGGGCGGGGAGCGGCAGGCTGAAGGTCACAGCCGCACGGGAGCATGAACTAGGCCTAGTACTGACGCAGGCACCTGGTCGTTAATTGCTATTTTTTAATTCTCCCAAAGGTGTCAGCTTCATAACTCCCACTCTTAACAATAATTTCTTCTCTTGCTTTCCTTAATTACCCATCCATTACAAAGCTGGCTTTTTGCAGCCTTCAGAGGTCTTCATGGAAAGAACTGTTTCTTCTTGATCAGCTATTGGCTTGGCCAAGCCGTGCTGTACAGCCCCGCTGACCAGAGCCACGGGAGCTGCAGGAAGCTGACCGTGTGGAAGCAGCTCACCTCCCTCCAGAAGTGCCGACTTCACAGAATCACAGAATAGTAGGGGTTGGAAGGGACCTCTGTGGGTCATCTAGTCCAACCCTCCTGCTGAAGCAGGGTCACCCAGAGCAGGCTGCACAGGACCTTGTCCAGGCGGGTCTGGAATATCTCCAGAGAAGGAGACTCCACAACCTCCCTGGGCAGCCTGGGCCAGGGCTCCGTCACCCTCAGAGGGAAGAAGTTCTTCCTCCTGTTCAGACTTCAGCTCCGGCCTGTCACGGGGTTGATGCAGTTTGGACTGAACAGACGGCGACCTACCCTTCTCAGCAGGTAACGGCGTCGCTGGAGCACGGGCCAAGTGGACATCACTGAGAGCCGCGTCGATGGAAGCTGCGGAAGCCCAAGCTGCCTTCTCCAGCTCGGCTGGGGTAACTTCTTTGACAAGACATTCACAAAGCGAGACCCTGATCTGCAGCACCAAATAAAGCCTCAAAAAACATAAGGCGAATGAGTAATTCCACCAAGCTGTTCACAAAGCGAAGCCTTACCTGAGCATCTTCAGTATCCCACGGTTCAAAAGCCTCGGGGAAAGACCCACATCTTCTACACGTTGCCCCTACCACTGCTGCCTTCAAGCAGCAAGAGCAAATCTGCCTGCAAAGCGGATGATGGTTGCTGTGCAAAGCACCCAGAGCTGTTTGCTTGGTGGAAAAGCATGGAGGGGGCACGCCAGAACCCCACACCGAGCAGGCTAGCTGAAAAGTGTGCTGACTCGGTGCATCTCAGCTCGTAGCAGAAAGCTGCCTGTCCTAGGGGTGACGCTCCTGTACTTCCTGACACCAGCTGCTGTTTCTCTCACTCTGTGGGGATAAAAGAAGCAAAAAACCCTCGGCACCCCACGGTCCAGTAGAGCTTACCCGCGTCCCAAACGTCTGCGAGAGGACTGTTAGCTGAAGCAACCTCCGACACCAAACGCCGACCTCAAACATGGAATGCTCAAAGCACAGAACGACGTTTTGCCGTAGCTCCCTCAGAGCCAGCACGCCATCTCCTGCCATACCTGCAACGGTCAGTTCTGGAAAGGACCCCATCATTGAATACAGATACCCACCGCATCCAAAAAGCATTATCATGTTCTTATTTAATTCAGGTAGTTTAAAAAAATCTGACTTTTTGCCCATGCCAAAATCCCTGCAAGAACCCCACCACATTTGTGCGTAGGAAGGGAGTAACTAGTACCATCTGTAACAAAAGCAGGAGGAAATCCTTTGTGGGGGCCACCAGCTTCTATTAAAGACAGAAAAGTAGATTTTTCCCCTGCAGGTATCTCCCTGTGAAGACACCGCGCTGTTCCGCGTTACAGCCAGTGTCGCTGCCCCATGCAGGAGCAGGGACTCTGTCACACGCCTGGGCCTCGCCAGCGTGTCGGCTGGCTGGAGCGCCTGGCGCTTTGGTCGCTTAATTTGTGATCGTCTTAGTTCCACACGTAGCTCTTGTTCAAATTATGTTGCATATGGCCCCAGAATCCTGACTTTCTCTGCTTCCAAAATTACGACTTGTAGCACGCCAGACTCCACAGGCCACCAGAAGTCACGCAGAAAAGGTGATGTAAGAAAGAGTATCTTGTGGTTTCTCTCAAGTTTTTAAATGCTGCAAAGGACCCAGAATGATCTAGAGACAAGAGGCACTCGTTTAAAAAAATGTTACGATATATTCAGAGGCACAATAAGAGAGTTGATTTCCAAAGTGGATTTTGTAAGAAGATTTATTTGAAGTGATTTCATGATGAAACATGGGTCTTAAACAAAATAGAGATCAGTATGAAAATAAAATTATACACAGAAAAATCTTTTCCCCAAATGTTTTTGAATAACAGGAAATACAACGCAACAGTCCTGTATCCAATGGAGTAGCCAGTGATGCAAATCTGTGAGCAGGCAAACACGATGGTGCATCCCTTGCAGCCAGGCAGAGCGGGACACACGGTGTGACCCCGGACACACTCAACACACTTCCTACCTGCGCTCCCTGCCTCAGAGAAGAAACGTGAAATGTCACGCAACGCACGTGGAGAAAAGGACACGCACCGTCTTAATGCCTGAAGCACGTAGTCCCCATTCAGCGTTTGGTGAAAGACATACACCAAATTCAGGTGAAACCTCAACTGGCTTGTAGAAAGACAGAAAAACTTGGTATTGCCTTTGATATACAGTCTTGTGGACACTTAACTGAAAAGTATGGAAAGGATTAAAAAATACACCACCACGTGTGTAAAGAAATAAATGCACACTCTGCATTCTCAGTGCTGGAAATTCTTTAAAAACAAAGAGCTTGGTATAAAATTATATCAAGTAATTGTCAAAAATGCGGGAGATGCACCTATCTACCTGTTCGTTTCTGGATGCCTGCAGCCCCACTACAAAGACTTGTAAAACCGTATGCGTTTCAAACATGCTGAACAACCCGACCCGTCGCCTCGCAAGGGCAAGGTCTCGCCTGACCCGGGGGTGCCGGTGTCCCACACCACACCCCTTGTCACCTTCTCGTGCTCTACCATCTCCCCCTGCCATACCGTACCAGCCCTTGCAAGCACAAATGTTAGGTCGGGGATACAAAAAGCAGCCTTGCCGATCAGGATTCGTGGATGCCCTCAAGGCTACATCATTCCAAGGAAAAAACAGAGTACTAAGGAAAAGCCTCCTCTTAAGATGATCTGTGTACTTCATGTTATTACAATTCTTCCTCCTCCCTGCAATGCTGATAACAAACAGCAGTCTCCTGAGCGCTGCAGACTCACGGCAGGAAAATGCCCTGCTGTAGGGAACTACTGAACGGTACGGTCCAACGTACTAGTTGTCTTCTAGGGTAGGACTCAGAATTTATATAGAACCCTTACCTCCCCCTCCCCAGCTACCACGCTGAAGGAGAACACTTGCAAGGAATTCTTCTTTTGACTCTTATACCGACTTATCCAATAGTCTTGGCTTTTAGGTAAAGAACCACGTCAGCTCTTAGGCAGAGAACCAGATCCTGAAATCTTCCTACCCCCTGACACAGTATTTTTTCTGATGATGTCATCAGAGCATGAATGGCATCCAGACTCCCATCAGCTTGGCCAAAGCTAACTAGATCACTGAGAGTATTTTTATCACCTTAAATAAGCTTTAGAAATGTCCCATCAATCCCAGCGTGCCAAAACACCCTTTGTGGGAAGTCACAGTCCTTAGGCAACCATAACACAAACCCCAGCCATCTAAACGCCTACATTTTCACACATCTAAATGTTAGGGATTTGGCCCATCGCACTGAAAATGAAAGTCATCTTCGGTAGTGGTGATTTAACTCCTTATCAGATACTATTTCTCTTGCCAAAAGCAGCTAGTAACAAACACACTAATTACTGGTACAAACAATAAGAGTAAAGAGGACTTCCAGACACCACCCTTGTTTTACTCTGAAGACTTCATTTTGCTGAAAGTAATCCAAATTAAAAAAAAAAACAACTCAAAACCAATAAACCAAGAAAACCAACACAGAAGTAAGTTTTCTGATTGCGTACTTTAGATTTGTGAAACTTTGTGATTCGGTGAAACGTGTCTTGCAGCGGCAGTAACAGGAATGTGTTTCAGGGTGGACAGGCATTCCTCCTGGGTGCGTTCTCACAGCCTGATTCTCAAGCCCAAAGCGTCCCTTTTTGCCCAGCCAGGGTGCCCTGCGCCCTCCTTGCGCAGGTAGCCCGCTGCCTGTCCCCACTCTTTCAGTCTCGTCCTCTCCCTAGCGCTGTTCCGCGGCCGCATTTCGTACGCTCTGTCTGCCGCGTGGCACTGCCGCATCTTATCATCACAGCACCTACAACTGCATTCCTCCCTTAGCATTATTTATGAGGCTTCAGAGATTAATTTGCTTATTCAGGCAGTCATCTATTTTAAAATTACTCAGCTCCAACCTCTGACTGCAGTCAGCATGGCAGCCAAATATGATGTCTCAGCAAAATCTTCTTTTATTGACCTGATTCACCCTGCTAGATGAGTATTTCTAACAATGAAGACTGTAGCGCTCGTTGAAAACGAGAGGTGCCAGCCAGTGGAGGATGTCTGGAGCCACTCCTGCTGCAGGTGACAGGCAGTGCAGACAGCAACGAGCCTTTGGAAGCAGCCGGCTCCAGGGCCACATGACACAGCCTCCCCCCGTGGAAGGCTCGGTCCCCACCACGGTGATGAACCAGCTGCTGCCGCGCCTGCTGGACCAGCACCCACCGGCCCCACTGCGAGAGCTGCTCGCCCCTCCAGCCAACAGCCTGGAGCTGCCCACGGCGGCTGAGGAGTTCAGAAAACATCGCAAGAAAAATCCCCTGCCTCGTTATTGATTTTGCCAAACCAAAACAAAGGGACACTCTACCCCTGGACACTAATCAGCTGTTCTCCAAAAAGCTTCTATGACTGTTTTTCTTAAACTGCTCCCAGAGCAGATGTCAGAGTAACCATGACCCTGTCGACTCTCTGGACGGAAGGGAGCTGCCCTCGTTGCAACGGAGACCAGTTTAATTCCTGATGAAAAAATACAGCAGCCCCCTCTGAGACCATAGCTGCCGTCAGCGCAGGGGGTCACGTTGGTCTCCGGGCCGCTGCAGGGCTGTGTGCCATCAGAGGGACAGGCCGCTGGCCTCTGGAAGGCAGCCCACAATAAGGGAGACCAGAGTCCTGGGGAGCTTTGTCGGGCTATACATTTAAAAGCTGATTACGTTGATGTCAGCACAAAACTATGTTAAATTAGTGGAACAATATACCTCCTGCGTGCCCAGCAACAGCCCTCTAAGTAGACCAGGTTTCTGCTAGGAGGGGCTGAGTGAGAAGTTATTGAAAGTTCTACAAAAGAAATAACTGAAACACAAAATACAGGTTTCATTATTCAGCAGTTTTTAAAAGGAGGAAGGATTGGAAGACGCATAGCTCAGCTCCCTTTTGCATTCACCATAACGTGAAGAGATTTGTCAGAATACACCTGCAGTTAAATTTTCATTATTACTGTTCTGCAATGTAATCTGACTGCATTTGGTACATAAAGAAAACAAGTTCAAAATTCCAATTACTGACTTAGAAGGGGGCTAATCAATGAGTGTAATTACTTCACATAGTCCTCACGAGACATTTTAAGCGCATTTTGCACACCTGCAGATATGACACGGGACTGCAAGCTCTCCAGAGGAGCCCCTGGCTGTCACCCTGTCACCTACGGTCAGGAGGAGCCTCTCCAAGCAGTAACCAGGAGCTCATTATAATGTCACGGGTATCAAAGAGAACTTGCAAATTAATCATGAGTTTATCTTAAAATACCTATAGCATAAGATGGCAAAGCCTATGAAGCAGAGCCCTAAACGAGTTTCAACCTGAACGATACCCTTCTTCACGGTAAAATTATTTTAGGAAATACTAGAATGTTTGAATAAAAAACTTTTCATAGCAATGAACGTTTTAAATAGTGGTAGTCTAGTGCTGCAACCAGTCAGCCTGAACCCAGACAGAAGCACTGTGAAGCTCGTGGTCTATCTGAAAGAGATGCAAAACATAAACCAATGCCCACTGTGAAAACTGTGTCTTTATACGGTCAGATTTATGGTTTTGCACACCGCTAACAAAAAATGGGTTGTAAAAAGGCTCTTAGCCTTACTGGCTTTACCATTAAGTTCTTCTTTTCCCCTACTATTTATGTAATGAATATTTATTTTTCCAGCAAACAAGCAGCTTCAAATTCAACCCCTAAATTTTTTTTAAATTGTAAAATATTCAGACAAAAAGTGAGACTGGTCCAACGGCAGCCCCTGCGGCTGCCCTAATGCAACGGTGAAGGATCCCGTACCTGCAGCCGGTCAGCTAGTCGACCCGTAACATCTCTGCAGTTCTGTTTCACCCCACACTGCTGAGCCGAGACGCAAACAGGTTAAGAAGCCAGGTTTGAGTAGCTACTCTGCAATGTTGCTTGGAGTTCAGTTTGCTTGGCCAGGGAGGAAAGGATGCGAAGGGGAAACAGCAGGGGTGGCTGAGCAGTAATATGGGAAGGTTAACCTAAGTCTGTAATCTTACGACTGGAGACCAGACTTCTTGCTCGACTCCCATTAGCACTAACAGCAATAAATTACCCCTCCACATAAAAACAATACCAAGAAAAACATAACTACTAGCATAATTTAATACAAGTCATTTTCCTTTGCTGAAAAGAATTAACTTGCTTTTTGCTCCGGGAAATGAACTTGCAGAGGCTGCCGCAGACCCCCCGCCCGTGAGCAGCGGTTCCCCCAGCCCGGAGACCGCGCGCCGGCAGGCGTCTCCGCAAACCTCCAAGCGACCGCCGCAGAAACCCAGCGAACAGCCGCAATTAATGCTGCGGAGATTACAGTTACCAACAGGATGACACCGTTAGGAACGCTCCAGAAGGAAGCTTTGCTTTTTTTTTTTTTACTTTTAAAGGATTAAATATACACGAGAAACCACAAAACTCTTTTCTTTCCTATAATTTTAAATTTCGCAAACTACCAGCCCCGTGCTCTGCCAGTTTAACTCCTGCCAGAAACTCGGTCTGATGTCTTGCCAGCACCCTGCTGCCCAGATTTTCAGTTTCCCCGACGATCACATGCATCCCCCCCATGGCCCGAGGCGAACTGCCTCAGCGCCGAGCCGCGTGGTGCCCAGCAGCCCGGCGTACGCAGCTGGATTTCACCCCAGGTACTCTCCAAGTCATATTAACACCCTGTTACGGTAGGTTCACAACAAGGATAACGAAAACTATGCTTAAAAGCAAAAAAGGCAAACATTTGATGAATACTGAGGGAAGACAGCAGGCAGGGGTGGGGGAAGAGGCTTGCTGCTGGTCAGCGGGATCGCGGGTGAAGCTGGATGTGATTTTGGCCCGACGGGCGGCTCTCCCGCGGTACCCTGCAGCGCGACAGCGGACGGCCGTCTTCTGCCCGCTGTGGGCGAAACCCCTGCTCCCCCGGCTGCTGCCGGCCTGCGGACGTCGAACGGGTCGCTGCCTGCCACGGCGGGTGCCGCCCTGCATCGCTCCATCGGTCACCAGCTCTGCGGGGCGCTTCGGTTGAGTTTTGGCTGCTTGTGGCCAGCAACGCGTGGCTCCGCTGGCCGGCAGAGCGGGAAACGCGGGCACCGCGCCGTAACTCCCGCAGGCACCGCCCCAGCCCGACTCTGCCCGATGGAGATGCCGCAGGCTACGTTCGGAGAAGGCGTCATCACGCTGTAGCTGAAGGGAACCTTTGGTCTACTCCAGGTTGACTGGCTTCCTTCCCTCCCGAAACGCAAAGCTCCTTGGCACCGTCTGGAAGCGCTCTGAGGGGACAGGGAGCTTTCAGAAAGGCTTCTCAGTCTTTCTCTCTCCGGACCCTCTTGCCTGCCACAGCACATCATCAGCAAAAGCACCGTGGTCGCCTGCTGCGGTCATCTGCAGGACATGAAAGCTGGCTTCACTTGGGACGCATTTACTGGGGACGGCTGCCCACGCTGAAGGGACCACACTCCACACCGCAGCCCGGAGATGTGCGGATCTGAGAAAGTTCAGGCTTCCTTTCCTGCCCTCCCTCCCTGCTGATCTCTGCAGAGCAGCAGCATCGCTTGTGTCGTCGCGAAGAGCCAGCCAAGCGCTCGAGGCACCAGGTAGCAAACCCCTCCTCACCTTCCAACGGCATTTTTCTGGAGGCCCCCAGGTGATGCTGGCAGCAAAGGAGGAAGAAGCAGCTTCTCCTCAGTCTATCTTGGTCTTAATGCTACAGAGATTCTGTATTTTTTTTTTTTTAACTGGCAGCTGCCCCACGGGTGACCCTGTCTTATCTTTACAGAATACCAGATCCTCATGACTGATTTCAATTATTTTTACATGCATAAATACAGAACAAATGGGTGCAGTAAATAAAATTAAATAAAAATTGACAAGATGCATTTATTGTTTTAGTTTTGTACAAAAGCATAACTTAAAAGGCAGACTAGTATAAACTGACTTTGTGCCAAATATTGAAACGTTTCATTCCAAAGAGTTTCTAGTTCAAAACTTGTAGGTACAGTTTCTACCTGGGAAATCTCCTTTTGAGACCACAGGTAACACAGTATTGTAAAATCAAAATTCTGCAGTCCTTCAACCCATCCAAAGTCGCATTCTGCTTCGAGTGCCAGATTTGTAGCTACTCAGTGAATGGATCATATGAAACACGAGCCATGCCGGAGTGACCCGATGACAAGTCAGGTTGCCAGACTGCTCAACCGTGTTCTGAAAAAAGATGTGCATTAGGATCTGTGACATGCAAGCTTAGCACAGACTGATAAATACACGTGTAAAAACAGGGTGACGTGTTTGCATTTTTCTTTGCTACTTCCTATCAACCAGAAGTAGCGTAAGAAAACCGGTGTTACTTAAGCGAGTCCCAGATGTCATGCTGAAGCTCAATTATTCCTGAAATAAAAGAACGCTTCCACTCTGATTTTGCAAGTGGGTTTTCCTTTGCACAAGTAACATCTCAGAAAGCCTGAAGGGTTTTCTCAGTCTTTGCCACCACCACGGCTGACCTGCCTCCCAGCGTGGAGGGCGGAGCGGCAGTCTTTGCCGACGCCATCTCCACAGGCGCTCACCTCTGCTGCAGAAAGCTCCCACAAGAACAAGCAGGACACCTCCCTGAGATGCCCTTCTAAGGGTCTCCAAAGCGAGAACGTCGCTTCCAAAGCTGCTTTTCCCACAGCTTGCTGTGCTTCCGTGCTACCACGAGGGCCAGCGCAAAGCCAGATGCGTCTTCTTGTCACCCGGTATCCAAGCGCGACTTCCCGGGCTTCTGAAGTGTGGCGGATGCGCTGCGGGACAGCAGCTGCCCGAGGAACGGCGCGCAGCTGCGCAGGTGTTCCCCAAGACCCTCTGGAGGAAAGTACCAAAGAGATGCGAGCAAGCCTCGTGTGTTTCAGCAAAACGAAGCACAAAGAAACTGGGGTCCATGCAGCGCTTGATCTGCCATAAAAACCTCTTGCAAATAACGTTTGATAAAAAAACTACTTATCAGTGAAAATGCGAGCTATGGACAGTTCCCATCTCGTAGGTGCTCACCAGTACGGGGCAGTGGCGTTGTGACCAGTGGCTCACCTCAGAGTAGGTTACTCGTGGGGTTCCGAATGAGCCAGTGTTTGATGGTGCTGTACAAACAAAAAGTTGTGGGGAGTATGTGAAAAATTCGTAGTAAACTCCAATGCACTAAGTTACCCAATGCATGAAAAATGACTCTGATGCATTTAAAATAAATGCATATTACAATATCACACGTAGTATTATAAAATTATTACTTATGTGCACAGTCCTGGTATCTGTAGACAGGGCACCGTGAAGAAAGCCTGGTTCCTACGCGCTTTTACAGGTACTTGATAGTGATGCAGTTTGCTATCGGTCAGATCATGATGTCCCTTCAGCTTTGGTACATTCAGTGCAAAATACTTCTGGGAGTTTTTTTACTCTTATAAAAATAAAAGGCATTTTTTTCCCCTTGAGAGTGCTTAAAGAATAAACACTAGCAGAATGTCTGTTCAAGCATGGAAAGTGACAAAAGACCCGAAATGGCATTGCAGTTTGCTTGTTTCCTGTGTACGCTCTAAGAAACAAAATATAAGGAACTTATAAAAATAAACAGAAGTCACCGTGTTAGGTTTTTTTTTCCTGATATGCTGTGATAAATTGCTAGTTTCTTCTTAAAATAGTTTCCATGCAGTATAAAGCATAAAATCAGTCTTACGAAAGTTCATTATAATGGCTCATCGTTAGTCACACACCCCTGGCAAACCCATTTCCACGAACCTCCTCAGCGCAAGCCACTGCTGTCACCTCCTTTGCTGCTGACGTGCCTTCCAGTTCACTGCTGCCTTGGGAACTGGAGCTCTCTGGTGCACACCACGCAGGCTCTCGTAATCTCAGGTACAGCAAGTACGGGATACGCTGTTACAACATATGGCATGAAGTAATGTACCTTCATGAATTAAAAAAAAAATGAACACATTGTACAATTTTTTGACCATTTCCTGGGTAGATAAAGGGCTGAATGATTTCACATTTTGACTTGAATTTTCTGCTGAACAGCTCTGATGCAATCCAGCGCTGGGGTACAGGTCAGTTTTGCAGTAGCCAGGCTGACCACAGCACGGGCTGACGCTTCTCCTTGGCTCAGAACACAAACTGCAGGCGTGCGGCCGTCCTGAAGAGCCGTGGCTTGCAAGGCTCCGTCTCCCCTGCCCATCAGGCACACTCTGGTGGCACTGCAGAGAATTCTGCCGCTACCACAATGCTTTTTGCTTGCTTCGTAAGCTCTTTCATGGAACCGCATTATTTGAATTGCACCGAAAGACCATTTTCCTCTAGGAAACCCAGTACAGTTCCTCCCTTGAGAAGACCGATCCACGAAAGTCCAGTGAGCTGGGCACTGTGGTTTGTGTGTCACTCCAGTCCAAAAGTACTCGTCTCTTCAACTGCTGTCAACAGTTTTTCATACAACATAGAGAATGATGGATAAGGGGGAAGGTCCAGACGATTGAAACAAGTGTGAGCCCTGAGGGGGAAGAACAAAAAGAGGTGATGAAGAAGTACATTATTTTAAAAGTTCAAAGAGAACACAGAGACTGGTACGTGCTTGCGCGGAGAAGGGCAGATAGTATTCTTTCAGAAGACTTCTGTCAAACGATGTTCTCCAACTGAACAGGCAGTCAGGTTTCATCTACTTTGTTCTAATTAAAATAAGCCAGTCAGAAGCATTTAGGAAGGTCTTTAGAAACACACGGACAGCCCAAAAGGCGTGGGATAAATTTTATCCACTACACGTGCATGAGAAAAGAATGATATAACATGGTAGAACTCCAATAGCCTGTTCTGAAATCTTCGCTTTAAAAGTGTCTTCTGAGAAGTAGTATTTTTTTTCTGTACTGATGATACTTGCATACTATATTTGTAACCATAAACAAGGTATTTCAGTACCCTGAATATGCATAAGATTAATTTGATGACATATGAACAAACCCTCTAGCTACACGGGAAACAGTCCCACAGTGGCGACGGACAGACAAATCAGACGCTCTGCCTTCTCCATTTCCTCGGCCTGGGGAGCGAGCTCTTGGGAAGGGACTGCTCGTGCTGATGTACCCGGCCCTGCGAGCCAGCCACCTTTAGCATAATCCTTCTTGTAATTACACAAAACTACGCAGGCACCTCCAGCACACCACCCTGCTTTCTTCCGAGGACACCCACGTGGGTTATTTCTCAGTTTCCATTCTCCTCAGTTTTTTGACAGACTTTAAACTGACTCTCCAAACCTCCTCCAGGAGTGAAAAGGGAGGCCACCAAGGTGCCCCCTCGCAGCAGAACCGTGGGCATCACTGCCCGGCCGCAGGGCAGGCTCAGGATAACGCCTTCTGAAACACGGCAGGGGCTGGGGCTGCTCTAGTGAAGCAGGCAGTGTAACTATCAATGTGATGGGCTCTGGAGGAAGAAACGAGGCAAAGAGCAGCTGGAGGAGGCATCTTTTCCACTATGAAGCTTTGTACCAAAGCCTTACCTTGGGCTGACTTTAGAGGATAAAAACCTTTAAGTATTTTGGCAGGTCTCTGTTTACAAACACTTTATTCTTTTGTAATAAAACACATCACAGAGTTACTTAAATACAGTCCAGCTGAAAAACAAACTTTTCTGGCAGTGACCTGCCCTTCATCAGTATGACCCGC
Organism: Opisthocomus hoazin; assembly: GCF_030867145.1. Classification (NCBI taxonomy): domain Eukaryota; kingdom Metazoa; phylum Chordata; class Aves; order Opisthocomiformes; family Opisthocomidae; genus Opisthocomus; species Opisthocomus hoazin. Next base: position 43,416,569 of record NC_134422.1, read on the forward strand.
ATTAAGTGTAGATGTATAAAGTCAACGGCAGGATTGCACAAGCTCCCTCCTCACAGTAAAAGCAACTCCTCGTTTCACTGAGCCACTCCCAGAAATCTGAGGGCCTGCAACAGACCTGCACCGAGCTTTCTCGGAGCCAGAAAGAGCTGCCTTCCATGGGAGCAAAGTTATTAATCGCCATTTCAAGTGGCTCTCAGCTCCCAGCTACGGGGACGGAACGTGAGGTGGATTAATCTCGTTCATTAAAAACACGAGTCAGTGACAAGCCCTCACTGAAGGCGAAACACCCAGTTCCAAGCCTTACAGTGCCGTAAAAATACCAGGCTGACAAAATGCACAGCCAGCACAGGTCACGCCGGTATTACACCCACGGTCCGAACGTCCAAGGCGCAGTCGCTGCCAGGAGCCCTGCACCTCGCAGGCTCCCCGGGCGCTCGGAAGCGCCCTGCCCGCAGGCACGGATCTCCCCAGCCGGTGTTCCAGCTCCTCCGTCCGGCCGACCCTCCCAGGCTCCCGGGGAAGGGCTGTCTTCCACTCCTTCACCTTCCCAAAAACCTTACACCGTACTGCCTGTGATACAGAGGATGCTACTGCGCTTCCTGCAGAGCACTTTAAAAACCAAACCAATAATAGTTTCCCTTTTGAAGAAAGAGGCTGACTGAGACCCAGCAGCACGCGGGGGCTGGAACTGGGTGCTCCTCGAGTCCAGCGCAGCGCGCGGCAGAGTCCGAGGCAACCAGCGGCCTCACCGCACGCTCCTGCTGCACGGGGCTGGCAGCCGCTCCTTCGCGCTATGGATCGCGCTGTGTGGGCTGCGAAACCACAAATTACGGAAGAAATAGTCTGTAATTAGCAAGGGATTCATTACAGACTGGTTCAATAGCAGGCCGGCATGTTGTTTACATTTATTAGGAGAACTGAGTTTTATCTTCATTTAGAGGGCAACTTCGAAAGTGCAATCACCTACTTTGGAAAGCCAAGTCCTGAAATGAGACAAAAACGTGAGATCTTTGTCTTCTGAGGGAACGCACGCCTTTCTCACCTTAGCAGCACCTTTGCACATCTTTGAGAAGAAAGGTTTTTTATTGCTCTGGACAGTGTTTTCCCATTCCAACTCTGCAAACCATGTGGGCCTCACGCTTTATGACAACATGAAAAACCACCTTGGTTCCTGAAGTCTAGATTCCTAACTAATCTCCCCTTCACTCTGATTACAGCAGTAGAATAGACTGACTTGGAGTTGACTCCAGCAGGCAGCCGTAAATGCTGCCCGCGTGCGAACGATGGCGTGCACACAGATGTGACGCGCCGCACTGAACCCGCAGCCAGCCCCTCGGCCCGGGAGCGGGCGGAAGGAGCAGCCGTCTCGCCGCTGGTTTAGCGGAACGTACGACACCGTGCGAAAGAAAGAAGTGGCATCAGGGATAGCAATACTTCAGCTAAACCTACCTACAATAATCAATCTTTTCAGGGCCTTGTACGTGCTACTGACTTACTAGCGTAACGGACGGCGATACCAGCTCGGCAACCTGACACACGCCCCTCGGAAGCCCCACGGTTTTGATTGAGAAGAACTGATTACACAGCAGTCACCGTGGGAACAAGGTAAACATCTAGGGAGCACTTGGGTGGCTACATTCACAGCTGCTTAGACCACAGTCCCATAGCTAAGTAACTGTATTAGCTGCCTTCTGTGTCTCAAAATCAGGAAGAAGAGACAGCGAGGGGCCGTTTTCATGTGTTTTCAGCAGTGCAGCAGTTTTTTAGAAACAGAGGAAGAAACACAAAATGCACTGACTTGCTGAGTCGTGGCTTTTGCCACCCTCTCACCAAGCACTAACAGATTTGACAAACGCTCCAACTGAAATCGAAAGGGCAAAGCACGGCTCTGCTAGGAGTGCGTGACGGCGCCTCGACACCGACGCGCTGGCCATCTGCGTGAGAACCCGCGCGAGGCCGGGCTCCCAGGGCAGCGCCCTCGGCAGACCCAGCCCTGTGTTTACCCAGGCAGGGCTTGTTCGGAACCCTCTGGGAAGTTTGCTGCTCGGGGTCGTTGTGAACAATGTCCTACCTTCAAGCCAGCACCACTGGGTGCTTGCAGTGTCTGCAGCTGGGGAGACGCGGGCTGAAGCGCAGGAACCAGATCTGTCGAACGCCGATACTCCCTCCTGCTCAGGGCTCAGCCCGTGTAAGCGTAAGCGTGGAAGATCATTTATTTTTTATGAGATCAAGGTTCCACGTACGAACGCCAGGAACTGCCAGCTCACGGTAACTGCAGGTGTTTGCCATATGCAGTTGTTTATTTTAACAAAACAAGCGGGTTGTTAGTTTGTTTTAATTCTCACACTTTTACGTTAAAAACTACCCACAGAGACAAAAATCAAATGTTTCCTAAGCAAGAGAATCACAAATGTGATTTGAAGGGCACAATACATTCTGCCAGGTGTTGGCGTTTCCCCTGCTCTTGCTGAACACCTTCCGGCAGCAAAGATCCTCGACGTGCTGCTCCAGATTGCTCTGCAGGAAGCGGCTTTATTCTGGGGTTTCCTACAACCAGAGCTCTGGGTAACCTCTGAGAGGAAATTCTGAGCAGCCTGTTCAGGCACGTCCTGACCCTGTGCACGCTGCAAGCTGTGCGTGGTAGCACCAGGAATTCCAGTATTAGAGAATATATGGAAAAACTCCCACAACCCCTTTTCTTACTTAAACTTACAAAGAAATCTGACATTTTGAAGTCAGAATTGATTTTTAAAAATCTTAATATTTTTCCTTTTTAGACAGAATCAAAGCTAGTACACAGGTCAATCACAATCAAACTATAAAGTGGACTTACCGGGCTACAAGCTATTCCTAGGCCCCCAAAAGACATTAGAGTATTTGATTTGAAATAGCAATTTCCAGAATTTGCTTATCTTTAATCCTCAGCTGCCTGGCTCTCGTTTGTACGGTAACCTGGCAAGGCGGCTTTGTTTAACGGCCGCCTGCTGCGCCTGCGGATTTCCCAGTGCCACTTCTGCGTCTCTGGCTTTCGCAGAGCGGTTCAGACGGCAGCCCGCAGGCAGGAGCCAACCCAAGGGACGTCTCTGCCCCTGGCTTCAGGCTGGAGGAACAAGGTAAGTGGTGGTGGCCAGAGAAACTCTCCATGTGTCTGACAGCTGCCTGGTGTCTAAAAAGAGACTCTGAATGCAAGCTGTTCCTGAGGAACCTTGTTTAAGAGGAATGGGCCAGGATTGGGGTTGAATTTCCTCCATGGATGTGCCCAGCCCAAACGTACCACCACAGGCTACGAGCAGCGTACTAAAGGTGAGCTCTGATTAAGCGGAGTTAGTTCACTCACCCTCCACATGCTCATCTGTATTTCTAACCACTGTTAACCCATTTTAGAGGCTGCAGAATTACAGAACTGGATGAAAGGAACCTTCCAGAAACGTTTCGGCATGACCACAATACAGAAAAGGCTAGAACCTGCCTTGTACAACTCAACTCCTGCTTTCATACCTTGGACTCTCATGCTCGTCCTTCGCCCTTTTCACGTATTTCAACAGACCCTATTTGTGCTCTTTGAAATCTTCACCCCTTCTCGTCCCTGTGCTCCCTTCTCAAAATACACTTCTTCCGCAGTTCATAACTTGTCTCTTCCATATTTGTTAACTCTCTTCAAGTCAGACAAAGCATAAAAATTACGTGACTAAACTATACCGTAAAGGCTGTGCGTGTCTAATCCAGAAACTCCGATACTAGCTTTCAGAGTCACAGGTCCTGTTTCATTTTAATTCATATTAATCTTTGCTCCTGAGTGATGAACTGCATGTTCAGGAAGTAAATACTGCACATTTAACCAAACTATAACAAAATCAAATTCAGAAATAGTTATCATTCTAATATAATTTTCCATGAAAAAGACATTATAATACAGATATCAGCTGCAGTTACACTGCCTTGTCCATCTCGTGAGAAAAAAATTGGAGTTAAACAAAGATGGATGCATCAGGCACTGAACAATGGGTAAGTAAATTTACATGTAAAGCACAGTATATTTGCATACTCAGTGACAAATTGTTCATGTTTCTCAAACAGCTCATCTCTTATCCCGATAAGCGATATCCTGAAGTATCTCTAGCATTAACACAGACACGGTTGTACCTTGGAAGAGCAGTGATCTTCCCCCACTTCTCCACGCAGAACCTTCTCGGACCATTGCTCCCCCGCAGCGAGGCAAATCCTTCATAAGGTATGCTGGACGTGCCTGTAACGAACTGCCAGCGCAAACACATCGTCACGGGTGGTGTGGGTTAGAAGTTCATTTACATCAGCGTATCACGGAATTCCAAATGCTTACGTAAAAGCATTTGCAAAATAAGGAAACTTGTGAGGCACAAGCAATAAATGCTACTTGAAATGGAGGGTAAGGGAAAACAGAGCATTTCCTGACGGGGCTCTAGAAGAGACAACTTACCAGATTCATTTCTTTCAAAGGTTTCTCTTTGGAAGAGCAATTGTGCTACATAAATACTGCAGAATAAAACACTATTGATATCAACTTACTTAAACTTAGGCCTAAGCGAGTTTTTCCCTACTGTTTTTATTCTATATTAAGAGGAACTAAAAGAAAAAGTAATCATGTATGGTAATAGCTTTGTGTTAGGCCTTTTTGGCTATATGGACTTCAATATCTTCATAAGCCATTATTAAATACTCTAAGCAAACCATCATTAAATACTGTAAGCAAAGGACTGAATTCTGAAGGTTAGGCAGACTGCCCACTGGCATGCGCTGAAATGCTGTCTGTTGAGCAGACTTAGTTAGAACCTGTCATGAACAGATCAAGCGTTTTTCGACAAATCAGGGGCTACTGAATTTGTAATGATCTGGATACAATAAGAACTTCTCACTAACAGACGTGACAGGGACATATTAGCAGACATCTCTGGCTCTCCATCAAAGGAGATGCCCTGCACTGCTTTTTACAGAAAGTTTTTGAGTACTTGGGACTAGTTTAGCACCGAATTTTAACGACGCACACTATTTCTACTCAGATCAGCTGCTTTCTTACCTGTAAAAGTCTGAGTCGTTGCTCATTGTTGAACCTTTCCACAGCAGCCCAGAACCACCGAATTACGATGTGATTGTCATGATAGCCTGTTAAAACAAGAAGAGCCTTTACACCTTCAGGTGCTACAAAAGGGGTTGAGAGAAGAGTTCACAAGTTTTTCCTAGTTCGGCCCGAGTCACACGGATGACACATTTCCTACCCAATTGCAGCAGAAGACAGGAGGGGAGAGAAGAATAGCCCTAAAATGCTTAAAAATCTTAAAGACAGAGAATTAATTTACTATGAAAAAAAGGAGTGAAATCTTGTTTGCAAGCATTTGGCCCATTAATCAGTCACTAACAGGAGTGCCAATCCTTGAAATATCCCAACGCTGTGCTTTTTATATATCCAAAGCTACCAATGATGCTGCAACCATCTCTCTCAAAGTAGTTCCCAAATCTTGCACTGTTCTAAAACTATCTCAGCTGCCAGCCTGCAGTCGCTGGGATCCCTGTAACTTCTAATTGCTGTCTTTGAGAGCGGGAAAGAGGCAGATCCTACTAGGAGCAGTTACCATTTCCATTTGCCTCCAGTGTCGGGGCGGCACTCCACTGGCGTGCGGGTGAGCACGGGACTTTCTGCGGAGAAGCCTGCTCTGTTCTGCTGCCCAGACAAAAACAGGCAGGCAAGAGCTGCCTGGGGAAGCAATGCAGCAAACTAAAATGGGCAAAATGACCTTCTCCTGATGCAAACTTCACCACCGAAACTCAGAAAATTCTAAAGATGCATCTCATGGGATGGTTCTTCAGCGTCTCAGAAACGGGGTCACTCCCAGCCCCCAACCCTGTCAGTGAACGACTCAAATGAAGACTACCTCCTCTGTACTCCGTGTTGTTTCTCCAGTCGCTCAAGTCAATTTCTGCTGTTCCAGCTATGACCAGTTCCAGTTCCCGGGCGTCAAACACAGACACGAGCCTCGCATCAACCACCTGCGAACGGAAATAAAAGGCATAGCAGTATTTCTTCATTTCTTGATTTAAAATACTAGATGTTATTCTGTCATGCTTCAAATTTGGGCAAGTTTCATTATTTCTAAGCATTCGAAGGATTGGTAGTACATCTCAGTCTACCAAGTTACACCGAGTACGGCATGCACGCAAACACTCGAAGGCCCAGTGAAGAACCAGACGGGCCACTTCTGCCAGCATTCCCTGCTGAGCATAGCAACAGGGATCGACAGCAGTTTCCACTTTCGAGCAGACACATAACCATAGTGTTTAAGTCAATGACTGACAACGATTTGATCCCTCCCGCCGCTATCCATAAGAGCACTTCTCATTCTACGTGTAGCATCTGCTTTTTGGGACTCTGTATTCAGGAAATGTGCATGAAGAGAAAAGTATTTTGGGATGATAAAGAAAGAAAGTAAATTTCATTTTGGAGTTTGTTACCTCATAGAAACCACGAACTAGACTTTCTGTTTGTTGTACAACTCCTCTCTCAATTCTCCACTTCACCATTCTTTCTATATATTCTTTCTTGTTCTTTTCAGTGACGGGGATGTTGGCACCTCCTGGCTTCAATTCTCGCTCTGTGATCTTAGGCAAAAAGCGACCCAGTGACCACACAGTATTATACAGACAAAAGAAAGAATTACAGTAATTTAAACTATTAAGTTGAAGTAATTCCTCAAAAGCACTAGCCAAGACTGACTTTAGCAAACTGGAACATGTGAAATAAGACAAAATACAACAAATCTTTTTTGGATACAATTGTACTTTAAATCCCACTTAGTCTGAAGAATCTTCATATTTAGCACGAAGAATAAGCTGAGAAGAAGAAACAGTCTTCACAGTGGTTAAAGTAGCGACGTCTGCTAAATAACATTGTAACAAAGGTGTTGTAATACCTTTGCAATGCTAACTCTGCTGCAATTAAATTCAGGTAAACTACCTCCAGCAAAGCAATCCAAAATTCTGGTATTTCAGATAGTCTCCAGAAAATCTCCTTAACCAGAAAGACCCGTTGGACTGGTTGCAAATAATAATTCCTCCTTAGGTTTCACCATTGTTTTCATCAAACAGAATTTTATAAAAACAAGTTCAAATCAGCTTGGAATGACAACCACTCTTCTTTCCAAATAAATACACACGGAAATCAAATTAAGAATCTCGCACACCTGCCCAAAAACTTCTTCATTGACAGTGAACGTGAGATCTAGGATATCATGGATATCGTTGTCTTTCATCCACTGCAAACTCTGGTGAAACTCCTCGTCGAGATACTCCAGGTCGCTCAGGTCACAGAGTCTAGCACGGACAAGGAGAAAGCACACAGAGAGAGGTGAGGGCAGGGCCGCAGCGCTGCTCAGCAACCGAACGCCGTCAGGTAGGACAGTCCTGAAAAACTGACCGAGAATGGGAGCCCAGAGAAAAATCGATGGAATAAAAGACGACACTACTTGAAATCTCCGTTTCTTTGCCCAGTAACAGCAGTTACTGTATAACACAAAATGGTTTTGTTGATATCGAAAGCTCCAGAATTTATTCACTTGAAGGCACATTTCTTTTTAAGCTCACGGTGAGTCTGTCCCATATTTCCGGTGAAGAATATTTTGGAATTATGAAAATACATAGATTGAAGAGACAAAAAATTCAAATCATAAAAGAAATTGTAAGTTTTTATAACAAGCAACTACTATCCTTTTTGCTTATGTGACTACACCGCCAGCTCTCTGACCTCTTCACTGCGCAAGGCAGTCTGTTCAGCTGCCCTGCTGCCACGGCTGAACGGGCATTCGGCTGTGTACGACACACGTGGTTGCCCCATCATTTTTTATTTTGCTGTTTAGAGAGTCACCCAGTTCAACAACTAATTTAATTTGGCAGTCACACAATATTAGTAGTAAAGTCCATCTGGGCTTACTGAAACGATTCTGTCAGCGTTTAGGTACTTTTAAAACAGACGTGCAGTAGGAATGGATGCATTACTCCACACTACCAGAATGTATGATGTTTTATACAGAAAACATCCTTCCAGACTTCTCAAAAACAGGTTTCAAATGTAGGACAAAAAGTGAAGCACCTTAAGTTCATTAGGTCTTAAATTCCAGACACGCTGAGCAAGCGCAGCTCTCCTTGCTTCAGCCAGAACAGGAGTAATCGTCCCGAAAATGAGCTCTGCAGCACATCAGAGTGAAGCTCCTCTGAACGGAGCCTGCCAACAACCAGTCTACCTCTGAGAACGGGTCTCACAGTCTAAGTTACGAAGCGATTCACATCCCATCCCACGAGTCATTACAAGGCAAATGAATAAGCACTCTACTAAACAATCTGGAGTAAATCCACAGCATTGCATTGTACGGCTTCGAATGTAAGATTTTGTAGGAGACAGCTGATAACATGGCTAAAACAAAGCTGAGGTTTTCATACGGATCAGAAACGACTTAACGAGTTATTAGTAACTGGCTAATAATCACAATCAGAAACCAGTCAACTTTTAAAAAAAAGTCCTGGACTGAAATGAATTTATTAGATTATAAATAATGGCCTGTCTTCTTTGATGATAAAACATCACAATTTCTCCATACAGAAAATGGCACTGTCCGTGGGGAAGGAACCAAACAAAAAAGCAGACAGAACACTTCTACTCACATTCGGAGGAGGGCTTTATAAAAGGGCCGTGTAAAAAAGGCATCTAGCAGATACTGATGTATCAGAGCAAGACCAAGAATTCGACCACTAAACCTGAACCTGGAAGAGAAAGAGTTACAATCGTTATACTGAAACTCTGTGGTTTGTACACTGCTCTGTCATCAAAACCTACATGTATTTCCAAACAGCAGTTTTAAATCAGATAGCTACGTCTAAACTGTGGTATTTTGGTTTTTTTTTCTTGTGTTTCCTTTACGATCTTAGTAAGGCACAGAAAAAATGCAAGTCCACAGGGTGTGGAAAATCCCTCAGATACCTAAGTTGCAACTTCTCAAAAATGTCAGACCCGTCTGAACCCGACCAACCCCCGCCACACTAGCCTCTTCATGATAGCCACTATTTTCTTCACACACCTCACACAGGATTAACTTCGTGTTACTGGGAGGCCAAAGGTTTTCCTACCCTTTCCCAGCCTGCCAGTTCTTGCTGTCTCTTTCCTGCTTAGAGCAGCTCCTTGCTCCCTCTTCTGACTGGTGACTATGGACTTCTAAGTATCTTTTCACAAACAGTGTCTGGAAGCTTTTCTCTGTATCACAGTGCTCTCCAGCCCTACATCAATGGGATCTAAGCAATTTCCTTCTCTCCCCCCTCCCTTTTTTCCCCTACTATCTTCATTTTGTTGGGTCTGTAATGAGGGTTGAGGGGGACGGAGCTTGACAGATCTGAGATCAGACGGCAGCAACTTTGCAGCAGGTGGGTCTTAAAAAATATCGCCACGAGAATAAAGATCCACTGTGAAAAATCCTACACATCTCTGGAACCAGATGTCACTCTAATGTTCTTTTTCAAAGAAAACAATGTTTCTTCAACTTTCTGCATCCTCTTGGAAAGATGAGCCTGTACACAGGCTTTGCAAGGCGAGGGTGCGACACGCCGAGCCTTCTCCCCCCGTGCACAGCTGCTTGTCACAGCTGCGTTTTCCGAATTCCCCCAGAGGCTGTACCAGACCAGCGCTGTCACTGGCACCAGCACTCCCAGCAGAAGAGGGGGTCATGCCTCCCTCCCCGCCAAGGTCTCCGGTCCAGCAGTGCAGAAGCCAGGGATGAACACAAAACGTTGGCAGAAGCTGCAGAGCACATAAGGTTTTCTCCTCCCCTTGTTCGAGACTGCTCTGCTTTCCCAGTACAGCATGCGCCATGCGTTGTTGCAGTACTGGAGCTCAACAGGTCGGTCGCTGCAACTAACTGAACTGGATGCAGCCAACCATTTAATTTGCTATTAATTTTTAAAACTAGTAATGAGATTCCGTTCTGATACTCATTCTTCGTATCTCGCTTCCAATTAACAAGAACTCAGTACATATCTGTCCTCCACAGATGAGCACTTGTCGTTCCACTGTTACTGTAATCTAATTGCCTGCACCACAGAACTCACTGTTCATCTTCACAGCACAGCTTTGCAGACTTCTGGTGATGCCATGGCTTAAATCAACTGAGGGTGATTTGAACTGGCTTATAATTGTGAAAATGGGATTATGTAAAAAGCCTTGATAACTGTTTTGGAAGTATGTGTGTATGTACAGACTTTGCTTGGAGCTACGTAACCAGTGGTCTTCTCCCCGCCCCCAGTTAAGATACCTCCATAGATTTCCTTCCAATAGATATGTTGGGTTTTTTTCCACAGAGACCTCTGAGCTTTTTAGGAAGACTCAAACAAATTACATACCGTAACATCTGCTTGAAACCTCCCTTAAACTCCTTAGTTGACAAAAGCCCAGTGTTTCATTTACTTTTATTAATATGCACAAAAGACTAATATTGCTTTCATGAAATGACTGCTAACGTACAAGCAGCGCAGAAAGTGGTGTTGTGAGACACATGGTGCATGTTCCAGTTCAGTTTTGCTGACCTTGTGAGAAATACGATCATTTAAAACCACAAGAGAAAAGAAAATCAGGAAATTCTAAAGAAATGCAATTATTTTGCTGCTGGTTACACAGATCAGACTCTGTTCTATGTCTGGGCACATACGAGCAGTTGCCTACAAGTGGGAACAACAGAAAACTTATCTGAAAAAACAAAAAGAAAAATAATTCTTACCACTCATGGTGATTGTCTACAAAAGCAGACATGGGACTTATTTGCACTGTGTAGGTATCATTGGCTGAATATTCAAACAAGCCATAATACGGATTGAAGAGCTCTCTAGACACCAGGAAAAAAAATTCTCTTGAAGGTCCACTGTAGTCCAACCTTTAAAGAGAAACTTGACGTTACTACAAAGTGCTCATTGTGTGCAAAGAAACGCTTTTTTGAATCTACATTCCTTATGCTATATTTTAATTAAAATTTCATAATATTTTAACCAGAACCCTTATCCTGCAGATTGCTTAATGCCAAGGTATGCGAAGTCCTCGTGGGGCAATTCTGAAATGGAACGGCTCAGAGGAGGACTGGAATGAAGTGCTCTATGTGGGCTGCTCTCATAAAAATGTTGGCTCCCGCTGTCATGGCCTCTTTGCCACAGGAATATAACCAAATAATTGGGGGGGGGGGGAGCATGGAAGAGCCAACACTAGACCTATCTGCATCTGACAAATTCAGAATGAAAATGAACCATGGCCATATTTTGTCTTAGCAGACTTGCAACAACTGGACGATTGGAAGGATAATATTTCTGTTTTCCCTCGCAATATAAACTGAGATTACTCCAGTGATTTATCTTTCTTGGTCTAAATTTTCTTGTCTGTCTTCCAAACCTGAGTGCCTTTAAATCTCTTTTGGAGAGTGCACTTCCTTTGGTTGTTTGGGGTTTTTTTTTGCTATTTCAAGATTCCAGCAGTAACAAACAAGGGCTCTAAATACCCCCTTCTTCCTGAATCATAAACAAACTCACTGCTGACAAAGCACGGAGACTCAATTTTGACATTATGCTGCAGGTCACCAGTGAAATGAGTTAAGGATGAAGTTAATGCTCTAGTAGAGTTGGAAAACAGAAAACTAGGGTTTTTCCTGCGGGGAACAGAGATTATTATAATCCTAACAAATAGATATCAAGATGTATCTTCTCTACACTGAAGATTTCACACTTGACTTTCACGAAGGTCTTGCTTTGGTATTAAGTCCGCTTTCACATAGGTCTTCTGCTACTGATGTTTTGGCTCATGCATGAACTTTTACAGAAGACACACACAGACCAGAGTTCTTTTTGAGGATGAAGCTGTCAGGAAAGCAAAGGCTAGGTACCATTATCAAGTTGAAGACAAACCTTCTTTCCTCTGTTGAATGAAAAACATTTTCCCTTCAGTCATTTGGAAGCACTTTGCTTCTGTTAAGCGCCAGAACTGAAGTACTGAAACAGATCCTTACCCTGGCAAGCAGGGTGGATTCCGACCTCAAATTGCAGAAAAACACCAAAATGGTTTGATACCACAGACAACTGTTGGATCTTCACCTTGGCACAAATACCACGATCAAGTAAAGGGTCATCTGGAAGACTCTTGCAAACTTCTGGGATAAGCAGACTGACCATGAAATCTTCAGATAGCCTAGAAACTGTGTGCTTGACTACCAGCCATTTCCTACAGCTCTTCTTGTATGCAGAGTTACTGTGAGTCATCTTCAGTAAATCAATCATGAGAGTCCTGCACTGCCAGTCAGATTTATCCCACAATTAAAGGCTTGGCACAAGGGTGAGAAAACTTCATACAAGAGGTATGCAACCACACAACAGCTGCAACTGTGGGGCATCTGGGTACTCGGGAGCAGAGCAACATGTTGTTGGCAACATGACTCATGTCTCCTAGGAAGCACCACTAATAATCCAGATTTTACCACACTCAAATGCAAAGCAGCTTCTGCCACTAGTTAACACAACTTAGGAAAAATCACTTTCAGGAACCATATTCTTTGCATCAAAATTTTCTTAATTTATCACCACATAAAGTATGAATGCAAACCCATGAAACCAGCATCACAACTGCACGACTGTAGAAGTTGAAGATTCAAGGACAATACCAAACATTACGAGATTCATGATACAAATCCTGTGAACAGCAGGAACTGAGCTGCCCCAGTTACTAACTTATACACTAATAAATCAATAGTTACTAAAATCTTCCAGTTTGTGAGGATTTCATTATCCATTATTTTAAGGTTACAACTCTTTACCGAGAGGAAAAGAAACGCAAGAGCAAACTCCCACTGAAAAGCTTGGAAAAGGAAATGGAGGAGCAAATAGGAAACAATTAACTTTCAGTATTCCTCCTCCTCCTCGTCCTCCTCCCCCTCCACCCTGACCTGCCCTTCTACACCTAGCCAAATGAGTAGCTTGATGTGATCCATACCCTTGCACCATCTCTGATGAAACACTGCTGCTTGCACACATCCTTTCTTCATTCAAAATACAGATTTGTAAATAGAGACTTGACGTCATTTTAACGTGACTTTGCTCTTAATTAACTCCTCCTATTCCATTAAGAAGAAAGTCTTGTGGAAGGCTGGGTGTAATGGGAACAGGACGTGCCCCCCCCATTTCCAGGTCACTCTTCATCTTGCCGTGCCCAGTGATAATGTGCAAAAGCCTGCCGGCTGATGAAAGGAGCCAGTCTATCTGGACCCAGCACTCTCTCCTGTATGATTTTTAAGTTTTCCCTTTCATTTTTAAATCTGAGCCAAGGCTGCAGCTGCAAAAGCAGAGGCTGGCAGGGCTGCGTAAGGCAGGCCCCGTTCTGCATCCCCGCCCTGCTCTGTCAATGCAGCGCCGTCTCCTCCCGCACCAGCCTCGCCATTCCAGTTCGGAGGCTCTCCGCCGACAGCACCGTGATGGCATTTACGGGAACAAGTCCACACTTGGCTCTCAGCTGTCAACATTATTTTATTCTAAGGCTTCAGGGAGTCCTTATTAACACCAAGGACTTCAGGGTGAACTTTAAACAAACAACAGGATTTAGGCGGCTTCAAAAACAGATAAATTTTATCTAATCTTGTATGAGATGTTTCTATTACAACTTCGCTATTTTAAAGACTCAACAATGCACACTACAGCACTCCAAGAGCTCTGTGCTGCAGCTTCCTAAATAGCAAGGAATAAAATGTTGAATTTCTTTACAAATACATTCACGAGATGTATCAATAAAAATATTTATGCCCAAGACAGCAAGCTTTAAGTTCTGACAAAAGGGGGCACAAATCGAGAGACAAAAGAGACAAAATCGTTCCAGTTTCACTTGCAAAGAAAATCTCACCACGTCTCCCTTTGCAATGCGCATCTCGCAACCTGTAACACGTTCGACTGTCATCAGAGACAGACTGAGCATCCTCTGCAGTGACTATGAGATGTCAGGAATATTTGTGCTCATCTAGCAACAGCCCAGCTGCTTTCATCTGCGGCCTGGCCAGGCAGTGAGCACCTCCCGCAGCACTGAGGGCTTTCAGCTCCCATGGCCTCAGAGAGGAGCGGAATCCAGGACTGAGCCTCTAAGCCTGCTCCCGAGGCACCCTTCCTCCAACTAATGGCAGCTGTCTCTTAACAAGCGCTGCAGACCCAGTGTCAGCACTGACAGAAAAGAAGTATGAACAACACAAGAAAGTTGTTTGTTTTTCCTCTGCTTTCCCAGCAACATTCTGAAACACACACCAACTATTGTGAAAACCCACATAAACACATGCATTACTTCTGCAGAGGCAGGATGCGTTACATTTCACAACGCCTAAGAAGTCATCTCGAACAGCTGTACGGCCTAGGCTTATGTATGTGGCATTTCCTGACTGTAATCCTTCCCCTTTTCTCTGCAGACCGCAAGCAGCTTGGTGAAACAGCAGCTGCAAGACACACTGAGGTCTGGGATCCCAGTCACTTCCCCGTTCTACTCACCCTTCTTCCCCGACAAACGTGACATAGAGTTTATTTCTCTGCAGGTCTTTTCTTGAGTAGCCCATGATCTGGTTAAAGGCATCTTCTAGCAAGTGATCCCTCCTGATGATTAATCTGAAATAATTTCAAAAGAGCAATTCGTGAACACAAACCAGAGCTGGAAACATCTATTTACACTCCAAGGTTACAGGGTGACTTCACAGAGATACACATTTCAGCTGGACAGTTTAATCCAGACCAGGCAGCTTCTGTCTGTCAGCCTATGTCCTTCCAGGATCTACTTCAGATCTCAATAAAATGTCTCTTGTACAAACAAGTGTAGTTTAATTTTTTCTGCCCTGGTTCTTCCGTAAATTAAAGGCTTCAACGGGCAAGGTCCTGAAGTGGTCATTTTCATTAAGTTTAAAATCCTTTTGTAAGGCTGGGCCTCTCAGTCAGTCTTACTGTAACCAAGAATCTAACCTTTTATGTAAAAACCAATCTCTTAATGAGGAAAAAGATAAAACTCTGGGAAAGCACTGAATGGTGACTCCAGAATGACACATCCCTACATCTCCCCCGGTGTAACTGACGGGACAAAAAGTCTACAAGGGAAGGCAATTGTCCGAAACCAGACTGAAGCACCACATGTGAAAACATAATGTACCATCCAAAAGGAAAATTGTGAAAGTGAGGAAGTGTCATGAAGATCTAAAATACGATGTGAAAGAATCCTCCTTACTTGAACATTTTATCTTCCACCAAAAAAAAAAAAAAAAGTGTTTAATTAGTTTCCTGAAACTTAGCTTGCTTTATATTCAAATAGTGCCTTCCGTGTGCGTTTGCTTGGCCAGGCAGAGCAACGCCGGGAGCTGCTGCTGCGCGCAGAGAGGCCGCGGACCCCTCCGCACAGCCTCCGGCAGAGCCCGTGCTGGCCCCACTGCTGGGCAGAGCTCAGCCAGCGACTGCTCCGTGCTGTGCCGCAGGGACCCCGGTGCGGAGAGGCCGGGAACTGGGAAGGTACCTGGGCAACAAGAGGACCCAGGCGGTCTGCAGGTTGAGCTGAGGTCTTGCTTTGGGAAAAATGAGCAGGTTGGTGTATGCCTGGGAAAGGAACCTGGTGAAAGCTTCTGTTCAATGATCAACCTGTTGTTCTGCTTAAAAATCCGCAACGTGATGGCGAATAGGTCAGGGAAAAAAGGTGCAAGAAACACAACGGCTCTTACAGGTAGCACACGCCATCCTCTTCTACCAGCTGCTTGCCCAAGTTCAGGACAAAACTTTCACAGATTAAGCTTTAGGTGCTTATGATTTCGTTACATTATAGGCAGACAGCATCCAACCCCTGCCTCTTACGACTGCTTAAACAATCCCATTTTAGTCCCATTTCAGTTGTGGAAAACTGTTAACAAGCTCACATAAACGAACTCTGAGCTCTGCACAAATTCCTGCAAAATGTGAGAAGTGACTGGCTGGGGAAAATGAAATTAAGAAAGAAAAAAATCCCACCCCAAAAGCCCTGCCCTCCTGTTCTAATAGGAGACAAGTCAAAAAAAAGTTCTAGTGCCTCATGTCATGGCTACTATGAGAGTACCAAACTACGAGAGTTTGGTAGCTGGCACAAGACTTGGTAATTTACAAAATAACGACAGTATCGCATGATAAAGATCCTTAACAGAACCGTATGTAATCACATGATTACCAAATACAAGAAGAAGGGAAGACCTCCAAGCACTCTAGCATTCCGAGTGCTGAAGTAAAAATATTAGCAGCTTTTTAACGCGATCCTTAAAATTCAGTAACATTTAATTTTATGAGTCCTCATTACTTAAGAGGACTGTGATGTCAATACAGGCAATGATGTACAAAAGATAAGCCTATCTAGTTTTTTCAACAGAAAAAGACATGAGAAAACGTAACTGTTTATATCATAGCAACTGCTATAATGCAAGAATTCAGGTGCCTCCTGTTCTGCATGCCTCTTCCCAAGAGCTTTTTGGCACTGTATTGGTAATATTGTTTGTATGAAAATATAGTTGGAGGAAACACAGAACAGAAGTGCTCAGAACTTGCTGTGCCTTCTGCTACGAATCACGTGCTGGCACTACGCCTTTACCGCCAGGCTTTACATTTCCAGAAGTGCAAGGGTAACCATGACCTCTGCATTCCTTCTAATGGGAAGAAGCGTGCAGACGCGCAAGGCAAGGCAAGCTGCCCGAGAAACAAATCCAGTTTCATGAGATTCTTCAACGTACTTCAGTTTCCCTGGGCCTTGTCCATATCCTTTAGTCTCCAACTTCCTGTAGAAGTTCCTCAGCTTGGCTTCAAAGTCTCTCTTGTAGGGAGCCGGAGCCCGGGCGTTGGCACGCTGAGTACCTGCAGGCAGCAAGAAGCAAAGAATGAGCTGTAGTGACGCGAACGGAGTAACGTCCCATCCTCTACCGAGAAGACTCCTTAAGAGCAGAAAGCACGGCATGTGTTTGGCTTACAAATAGTAAAAGCTGCGTATCTTCAGACCTGCTCTGCGTCCCAGACTTTTTGGTTGCTTGTTTCCAATAGTCCCACCTTTCTAAAGCAAGTCTTCAAAGATCAAATGCAGGTCAATGCAAAAGATGGATCAAAAACCCAGCACCATCAACTGGAAAGACTCCACTTTTGTTTGTCAAGTACACTTTACGTCTAACCTTTAAAATAGCTCATGTAATGAATGCTCTGCTCTGTTCTGGTTTTCAGATTATCAGGAAAAACAAGAACTCAGAAATGAAGCATAAACAGACTGTACTCTGCTGTGCCCCTGCTGAATACATCAAGCTGAAGAAAGAAGACTTTTGGAAATTCCCTTGTAGAAGTTTTTCCTTCAGAAAGTACAAGGCAGAAAAGTATTGGAAGAATGGAAAGACTACTCACTTCAGTCTGTGGAACTTTTCATGTGTGACTGCAGGAACAGACACCATGGTCCTCTAAGTGAATTTATTTTTTTAAAAACTGTTTTTGAGGGTCAAATTCTTAAAAGCAGGGAGAGAGGATATCTGTATGCCAAAAAAAGGGAGCATGCCTCCACATCTGCATGTACAGCTCTAGTACATACAACCTACCTGTTTAGCCTGATCGATTCCGAACATTACAACTGTTAGAACTTCCACTGCCTCCCTGGATAAATTCCTTCCACTGATTTGACTGCAAGATAGCGTGCCGAAGAGGCAGTTAATCCCAGCCCGTTTAACATCCATCTTCTCACCCCCCATTTTTATAACCTTAAACTCCTCCTCTGCACGTCTGTGTAGACATCCCCCCCCCCAAAACTCAGGGGACGTTTAAAATGTCTCACACCCTACAGTACACACAGGCTGCCAACTACTTGTTTGCAACTGGTGGCCATCGAACAGGCCCACAACACAGTGGGAACAGAAACGAAGAGTTTCGAAGCACGTATCTGCAGACTTCCGTCTTTTCAGTGACAGTCAGTTCCTCATGGGAGTTTTCTTTTGGCTCCCTGTATGAAATTAAGCCAATGCAGAAGCATTTCTTGCTACTACAGGCGAAGGCATGAGAAGGCAGTGTTCAGGCTGCGGCAGAGCGAGCAGGCGTATCCGTTCCGCCTGCGGGCAGAGCCCGGGGGAAGAGGGCAGCTTGCTCAGCCCCGCAGCGCGCGGGGCTGACGGCAGCGGCGGCGAGCGCGTCCTGCGGAAGTGGCTGCTGGAGGAAGCTGCAGAGCCCATCTCTCTGCAGAGCTCGGAGAGACAACCCCGGAGCTCGGTGTTGACGCTGGATGCCATTCACAGCTCTTGAAAAGACCTATCTGACCTGAAAGACGCCTGCTGCTGCTTCTCGGCTGAGAGCGATGTGTGAGAGGAACCGGGAGCGTCAGGGGATCCTCAGAGCTCCAAGGGGAACGTGCAGGACCCCTCCGGAAAAACAAATCGTGGTCATTGATCCATCTAGAGCCGTTTCCCTTTTCTACTGAGAGCACCACGGGCTTCTACTGGTACACTCAGCTGAACCCTCCAGAAAACTTACAGAACTTGAAACTGTAAACAGCCTTTTAATTACCCGTCTTTCCCCCCTACTTTGTTTATTTCGCTTTGGGTCAAAGTAGGTACAAAAATGTAGTCACCATAAAAACACAACCAAAGCATACTTTAGCCTTAACCCCTGAAGCGAGTTCTTGCTGAGGGATACCGCAGAACATAAATCTGGTAACACACTACTGCACGGTTCAGAAATCAGCAGTATATCATTCTGTCAGCACATGACACGTCCTCATTGCAGGTCAGATGCGTATGCCAAGAAATTCCGGGGCAATTCTAGTGATTATTTCCTACCTTAGGAACAAAAGATGTTAACAGAAGAGCTAAAAAACGCCACCAATGTGATAATCGTATGTGATTTTCAAAGAGGTGATATTCTAAAGCAGATAGACAGAGCAGCTTCATCCCCATTCATCCTTCTCGAAAGGCCACGTACAACTGCCTGTGGCCGATGTGAACAATGGATCCTTAACAGCCAACCTCGTGCAGGGCAGCACAGCCAGCTTAGCTGGCAAAAATCACAGAGCCTCCACAGAAACGACGGGCTATTTACAACTTCCCATCAGAAAAGTCATTTGTACACCAACAGAAACTGCATACTTGCAGACTGACAGGGACATTCAATGCGCTCTCTATATTTTTCCATGACATAGAACAGAGATTACAGTTTTAAGGAGAACGGGACTAAAACCATCGCTGTTCATCCCTGACTGTGTGCTGCTTCTGAGGAACAGATGAGAGTATCACATGGTGAAGACTGAACGCATTTTGAAATTACTTTGTTGGAGCACAGCATGCTTTGGTGCATGTACTAGTAATGAAGAAATTACAGCTCTGAAAGCCCAAACTGTTTTTACTCATAAAAGACTGCCTGGTTTGCAGCTGGAAATAAGACGCATACATGCAGCTTTCATTCTTCCTTTCTTTTCAACAAAGGGAACCAGCTATACCTAAACCATATATGTATCAAAAAATATCAGTACATGCGAGTACTGTATTTGGCTGCTTTGCAGAATGCCCTAAGATCATTAGGATCTTCAGATAGTGCCTCTGAATAGGTCCAACAGAGGTCTTTGGTCCAGCAGCAGTAAAAGCTACCACTCAGGAGACGTTTATGAATGGTTTCAATCTGGTTTCCTGAAAAGGCAAAGCTTTTTATGATTGTGGACTGGGAAATGCCCATAAAAATCACAGTACAATTTCTGGTAAAATTTTCTTATTGTCTGAAACTACCTAGAGTTGCTCACATCCTACATTTATCTACACTTTTGTTCTCAAATATGTAGAAATCCCCTTAAGCCACTTCTGATTTACTCTAGTGATTTTACTTATCTGTTATCTTCTTGAGAACACTACAAACAGCGACATCTATGAACTTCAACTTGCCATACTTTGCCTTCAGAGGTCACATGGAACTCGTCACATCTGAAATAATTTAGTTCTGATCCACAACTTAGTTAACACGTGAAATGCCAATTCCATTCCATTCGGACGCGTGTATTTCCACACAGCTGCAACACGCTATCTTTCGAACTCACGTTAAGAGACAACGATCTGGCCGTATATAAAACTGTCACTCATGGCCCCACCGCCCCACTAACACTGGCATTTCAATGTACAGTTATTAAAGCTCATATTTTTAACACTCTAGGCAGCAGGATCCTGGCATGAGCAGTCACGTAGCTGTCTCATGTCAGCGAAGAACAAGTTTGCATGTTTTACGCATCCAAACAAAATCACCACCTCTGCAGCTGTAATGCACCAATCTTTTCTTCTGGCAAACCATCTCGTGAGCCCAAGGCAAAGGTTCAAGTCTGACAGTCAAATGCAGTCACGCTTGTTGCCTTTGCTCAAAAATCAGACTAAATCCTTGCTGTTGCTGGAGCAACAGAACTTGCATCTTCACAAAGGTGGGAAGTCATTACAGGCAGCATGATGTAAACTGAACTAGCTCTACCGCAGTGTCTTACAGGCACCAGCACAAGGAAAGCACTGCACCAACAAGCTGACCGACCGCTCGGAAGGCGCTTCAGCTCATCTAACTTCACCCATCTCCAAGCGGCGAACCGCAAAGAGGGGGTTACAGTTTCCAAATCGTAGGTTCTCGGCCTTAGGCTGCCACAGATTTCAATTTGGAAAGCAAACAAAAAAATTTTAGTCAAACAATTCTTCTGTTGTTTTTGTTGTCTGACTTCTGGGGAGGCAGCAGGCGTGCGCTCCTGACTTTACTGGTCAGGAACTGGTCCTGGCCAAGCGTGAGGCACGGTTTCGCACAGCCCCTGCAGAAGCAACTCACCCGGAGAGTTCTGAGGCGAAGACACCGGCGAGCCTCTCGGGGACTGGCAATAACTAGGATGAAGTAAGGCATGTGGCGGCACGTACGACATTATCTCCTCCTCAAACAAGCTGGTAAAAAGGAGCAAACAAGAAAGAACATGTTTATCGGCATGAATGGCATTTCCCACTTTTCAGGAATCAGTCTCTCCTTACTGGCCTGCTTCCTTGTCACCACACGCACTCAGCTTGCTACAAAGTACTTCACTGCCATTCCGTTAATCAGACTTGAAAGCTCAGTACTAGACAACAGTAATTACTACTTCTGTGGGACATCGCTATACATGACGTGGTGTCTGTTTTCAAGGTTAAAATACAGTTAATCGGCCTTTAAAATCTGCTCCCACCCCCCTTTTTTTTTAAACTTGTGTTCTCATTCCAAAGGGGTCAGTAACCTCCACACACTCCCCGGGCAGATCTGCAATGCTGTGCAGAGAGCAGGGACGGGGACAAACGTCCTGAGCCTCCAGGACGCAGAACCACAGCGGAATGGTTGAGTGCACTCAAGAGGAAGCGTGCTGGCACAACAAGCCACTTCCTTTTTTTATCTATTTTATCTCTCACACCAACACTGCTGCCGAAACGGGTATCACATCTAGCCTGCTCAGGTTAAGCTATTTCATGGCTCATCTATTATCACTGAACAACTTTTAAGAGAAAAATAACAAACATTTCGCAGCCTAATCACTGCATCTACGTACACAAGGTCTGTACACACACTAAAATTTCAGTCTTTTCCCCAAAATCGACACAAGCAAATCCAAAGAGAGACAGAATATCTAATATCAGCATGGATCTGATATCACAGCCTGTGTCTGATGTTGAACACAACACAGATAAGAATAAACTGTTGGGATCATGTGTAAAATTTATTTTCAGAACTTGAGCTACAGAAGAATCACGAGCCGATCTTTTACTATAGGTCTAGCTCAACCAGTGAAAGCAATCTTCAAATAACAGATGTCTCTTATTAAGTTTGTTCACTGAACAAATACCTAGAGATACTTGTTGCATGAGGCTCATTTTGGAACGGGTGTTTTCTGACGGTTCTTTCTACATTCATGACCATGTGTCGCTTTCCTCCCAGTTCTATTTTTGCTGCTGAGAACATGATAAAATATACACCACTACTTCAATCCTGGATGAAATGAAGAGTTAGGATGATGATTCGTGTTGTATACCAAACAACGTGTTTGGAAGAAGAAAATGAAAAATGTTTTCTTCTCAACACCCGAAGCATAATATAATGCCATTCTTGGAGTATTTTTAAAGATGTGAGGCACTGTATCTCCTTCACTCCCTAAAGACTTCAGGGTTGGTTTGCTTGGTTTTAGTTAGCTGCAACTTTATATTCACTGAAGCACGTGAAAAAATGTACAGTGTTCCCAAGACAGAAAAATATCCACCTAGTGATTCCAGCCACCCATTACTAGGCCTGCAGAGTGCTCTACAGGACAACGAAGCAGGAGAGGTGAGGAAATGGGTACACCTTCCCCAAGGCCATCCGACAGCCCAGCCAGACACACAACCCAGGTGTCCTGCGCCCCGGGAGGACTCGGACATCGTGATTAGGGTGTCCTTTTTTCAGGGTTTCATAGACAAGCGTCATGGTGACGCCCGCCCAGAAGATACTGTTTAAAGTAAAAATCCGCTGAGACTAAATAATGGTAAGAAAAGAAATTTCACCATCTCAGCACACCACTACTCTGACTCAGCCCACCTTTGACTTTACACCAGCATTTACTCACAAGGAGCTCACAACTACTCAGTCCAGTCTTGAGGTATAGCAGCCAGTATTTTGAGAAACTAATGGATGTGTAGATACCATTTTATTAAAACTATGTCCTCGGTGCAATAGCAGGTTCGATGATTAATAAAATAGGAAGAAAACCCTCAGCAACAGTTTTCAATTACGTATATTTTTTGGAAAAAAGCAGGTGAAGAAAAATAAAGTCTGAAAAATATGATAAAGGTATTCTAGGGAGGCACTGGCTACTACTTTTTTAAAAATCAGTTATACTGATTATTGCTTTTCTACAAAAGAAAGACTGCAATCAAAATTCTGAATTTGCTTTATTTCCACTATAAGAATTGTTTGCAGTCTTTGCTGTTAACAGAACACCAGGGGGAACAAAATCCAGTCAGAGAGCCAGGACAAAATCATTCATGCAATCTTTATCTCAAAACAAGTAGCTGAAGCCAGACATTTCTGTGTAAAACGCGTGTCATCTCCGTGTGTTATACAACACAACAAAAATCTTAAAAGATTTTTTTTAAGAAACAATATTCCCATTTAAAAAGAAACTTCAGCATGGCTTTAAAATGAGATATTTTTTTATAGCTGTAATTAATTCAGAGATTTAGCGACCAGAAAGGATTATCATTATGCAACCTGCTCTCAAAATGCTACTACTAACGCCAATCCTATTTCACCAGCTTCAATTTTAAATGTACTCGGGAATTTCTTGATGCACTTTTGCCATGGATGGGAATACAACACGAAGATATAAGGGTTTAATTCTAGCAAAAAACTGCCTTATTTTTTGAGTTTATTGGTTAAATGAAAAACATTAAAGCAGCAGCTTCCCATTTATCGAGCTCTGTAACAGTATTTCCTTCAGCAAAGGGGACAACGCTTGGCGGCTCAGTGCAGAGGCAGCGAGACACTCGGTACCAAACCCCTCCTCCGGTAGGGAAGGTCACGGATTCAGACTTCCCAACCCACAGAACTGAAGAGCTGCACTCCCGAAGCAGCAGAAGGCACCTTCCTGGGAGGAGGTCTAAACCACACCACCTGCCTACATGTCAGAGCGGGATGCCACACGGGCAGTCTGGGCAAACCCACCTAAATCACAAGCACAGCGCTCTTGTGCTCGCCCTTCCTCGGACCGAGGATCAGATTCCACCACTCCTGTGAGAAAACGTGACCTCCAGCCACCATCTAGAAACCGAACATCACAAAAACCAAAAATCTGACCCCGAGTTGCAGCTCTCCCAAGTACTGACGGGGAAAGGCTCAGGTGACCACGTCAGCCCACACTACTCGCCGACAGGCTCCTCAGCAGCCGCCACGGCATATTCCGTACGTGCAGCGAAAGCAGCTGGGCCTACCTGAGTAACATGACAAGGTCTGCATCACTGGATAAACGCACCAGCCCAGGTGTTCCCTCTGTCCGGATGAACTGGATCTTCTCCCTGTGTAAGCAAAAAAACACTTCCAAAATATCTTTTGCAAATAAGGCACTAACGGACACCACAGCAACAAGGGAAGGACAGCGTTTAGCATACAAACCTCTGGGACATGCTTCTCTTTCAGAAACCATTCTCTTCCCTGCCAGACCGTGTCCATGCGAGCAGCAAAATATTACAACCAAAAAGCCAATTTGTTCTGAGGAATCGTTCTCCTGTCGCCCTCATCTCTTGAGCGCTCAGGCTGCTCTAGATAGTACACCCAGCCAACCAGCAAAAAAAGATTTTTTAAAAATTCAGTCTTTCAAGTCTGCACTAGCTATGTCCCTGAATTCAACGCAGGAGGCTGCGCCCTGCGGGAGGACATTACTATTCTGGAAGTGAACTGTTTAAAAAAGTACTGTATTTTTTGAACCTTTGTACAAACGCAAGCTACCCACTGCAGTGCACACCTGGGATTTTAAAAGCGGGGCTTTCCTAACACACTGCATGTAAGAGCTCCTCCAGAAAAACCCGTGTACTACATCTGCCCCTCTGTCCCACCCAAGCATGCACCATTCCTCCCACACCCAGTCTGGTCACTATGGTGGAATCCATGCATCCTAAACTCCCAGCACGGTAACACACAGATTTTTAGGATTTACACCGAATGCAATTCTGTGGCTGCTTCCTGCTGCTGAGCCAAAGCCAACGTGTGCTGGCCACCTGCGAGCACGGCCCTGGTGTGCCCAGGGCAGGGACAGCTGGCCACTGCCAGGGCCTGCTACAGCTTACAGCAGGGCCCAGCGGCAAGGTGTGAGGAGATAAACAGTGGATTACAAAATACATCTTAGCATTTAGTTGGCAGCAACACCAGAAACCAGGAATCAGGAGGACGTTTTCTGGGTTAACTAACGTATGCAGCCCTCCAAATGAATGCACTGCACGACCTGTCAGGGTTACCCATGACAGTTGTGATTTCAATGATAGTTTTTTAAATACGTGCCTTTCACCATCTGTTATGATATAAATCATGTTTAACGTATAATAGATGCCTTTGCCAGAAGCCTTTTACATGGTTTAACAGCCTCCCAGTTTTCTCTGTGGTGGCTTGCAATGAGATTTGATCCTGGCTACATGCTCAATAACAGCATGACAAGTAGAATGTTCTCACTCCACCGTAAAACCTCTGAACAACAATTTCCTACCTCTAGTATACTTTCATCGTATATTTTAATAGACCCTCAACTTCTTACCACTTCATTCTTTTCAGGATTGAGAAATTGTTTTAGATAGAAAACGTAAGAGATCTTTTCAAATGATCTCTGTCCTATTCCACTGGCCACATACTGATTTTCCTCCTCACCTATGCAATCACTGTAATAGTGAAAATAATATTTAATAACATCCTCACTCTACTCCAATTGCACTGAGGTCCTGAAAAAATAGATTCCAGACAGTTGTACTAACCACTGCACTAAAAAAAGAAAGACAGAAAGAATTCATAGTGCAGGATTTTACTTTGGTCTTAACTGATCAAGCGTTACAGCAATGTCATCGGCGTTGGTCAGTCTCACAAAGCGTCAAATAGAAATGGACTCCACTCAGTTCCTAAATCAAGGTCTTAAAAGACTGACTAGGAAAAATGAAACTGGGATCTTCATGGAAGTATAAGAAATGTTACTGAAGCATCAGTTCTAGAGAAACATAGGAAAGGTATAAGGGAAGATACTTTACCTTAATCAAATATCCTAACTTCTAAAAGTCTACAAATTGTTATGTTCCACTGCTAATCTTCATGAAAGAAACTAATTCTAATTAGCATTTTGTATTGAAACGGGAATAGCAGACTTCACTGATTTTATTACCTGAGTGAATGATTCCTGGTAAGATCTGGTTGACGCTCTTGCAGAATTTCAAAGATATTGGGCTGCCGCAAAAACGCAACAATCTTGTCATTGTAAGCTGAAAACATCAACAAAAACATCATGCTGAAACAAGGAGATACCGAAAGACAGGCCTGCATTCCTTCTGAGTTTTGAACAATAACGACAGCAGACTTCGTCGTCGCAGTTTTAAGTTTAGCAGTGTCGTGCTACTACTTTTTCATGTAAGGCTACCGATCCTACTGTCATTTAGGGAACACACTTCTTGATTATGAACTAAATCTGACTGTGACACGTCCTTCCCACTGTTAACAGCTCTAATTTTGTTGGTAATTTCTATTATATTTTACCACTCACACTCTTAGCCAAGGCTGAACTAGAATATTTATTGCTAGAATAAAATTGGAGGGACCTTGGTTTTCACTGCACTGAGATCCATTCTCCAGCATGAAACAGCCACTGGCAACACCCGTATCAAATCCTCAGTAACTGTCGAGCCTGCAGTGTCTGCACACCATGCCTGTGGCAAGGGGAAGGGCTTAAATGAGCAAGGATTTTCAAGTAAACACGCCACAGTACAAAGGGCCAGTTATAGTCAATCGGATTAATTTATCTCGATTCAGCAGAATGTGACAGCTGTTCGACTCCATAAGCTAAATTCTGTTCTTGGTGGCACAGAAGTCAGTAACTTTGTGTGTCTGTAACTGAGAACAGAAGCTGAGCTAATGACTAATTCCAAGCTGATTAACACTTTCGGGAATCCTGCCAAAACAGATGCCCAGAAGTTGTACAAAAATCACCGGGAATACATGTGGTCCAACTGGGACACAACTTGGCTCACTGGCTTCAACTCCGCCCGTCACTGCTCAGAGCAAGTGAGCTGGGCAAGTTGAGGTTTCACACCGGTTGGTTCTGCACAGACACTTCTCAGAACCGTTCCTGCAGGTTGCAACTGGACAACTGGGAAATTTGGACGGGAACTGGGAAATGCTGATGGCCAGAAGTAATCATAACAGATGAGAACTCCCACCCACCCACGTCAAACGAAAAACCCAGCCGTGCACACCAACATGACACACTCGGGCACGGGGAGCTCCTCCGAAAGCGGCCGTGTGCGGACATACCGACGGGCACCACGTCCTGGTACTGAGCTCTGCTGACTGTATTGAACGTGCTGGACGGCCTCGGCAGCACTGGCGGTCCCGAATGGCGGGAGTCCTCTCCGACCTGGAAACACGCAAGTCACCGCAGTCAGCGTCTCTCTGCCAGCGCAGGCACGCGCGTACATGGAAGGGAGAACTCACAGTGCTTAAAACTAAGCTCATACAGAATCACAGAATGTTCAGGGTTGGAAGGGACCTCTGTGGGTCATCTGGTCCAACCCTCCTGCCGAAGCAGGGTCACCTACAGCAGGCTGCACAGGACCTTGTCCAGGTGGGTCCTGAGTATCTCCAGAGAAGGAGACTCCACAACATGTAATGGTTGGCATTTGCTCTACACTTCCAAACTTAAAGACCTTTAAAACATCTTATTACAAAAGCTCCAATGATTATAAAGGTTGTTTTTAAATCCAGTCTCTGAAATCACGAAGAAGCAAAAGTCCCGAGATATCTCCCAAGATCTTCGTGCTCTCTGATCATACTCTCAGAAAAATGGAAAATGATTTCCTGTAGGCACTGTGCTGGAAAAGGAATGCCACTGTTATTAGCCCCAGCTTCAGGCTGCAGTTCAGCTTTAGCTAAAAAGGCATTCCTTACACTGGTTCATGTCTGCTTTAGAGCATCTCCCTGTAAAAACTGGGTCAGGGGCTTCAAAACATCGAAGTTCGTGGCAGGGCAAATCCAAACAAAGTATTTTGAGAATTTCTTTCATTAAGTATTCATCTTTTGCAATAATGTATATTTCCTTGATGCAATGGTTTAAAAACAGGAAAAACAGCTGCAAATACGCAGTACCTAAGTCATCAGTGCAGAAGAAATAGTGGTGTTCAGACTGAGACACGTGCATACAAATGAACATCACCACATGCTTAATCCCAGAGTGGGAATACTGTGCTGAATTGCTATGGTGGAGATTCCTATCTGGAATGATACTTCTATTCAAGTTACTAATGTAACAGTATCAAGGAAATACGTCTAAAATTGTATGTAGAAACGTGGTTTAAGGAATTTCACGTCTCTAGGTGGAGTGGGAAATCTTGACAGCACTGTGTACGTGCAGTATGGACGATGACTTCCCGCAGGACACACTACGCTCGTTTTGCAGCACTGACAACTTCAGCAGCACAGCTGACACAAATCTCTCAGTTTCCAGCTTCTGCATGCTGCTTGAAGAAAGGTAATTTCAGTGCATATTGGGTAAAGTTAAGAAAAAAAATAAATATTTCTGCCTTGTTATAAACCAATCACAACAGAAACACCTGCCTTACCCTATCGCAGATCTAAATAGCTATATGAAGACACTTCTAGCTTCCTTGCCCGCTGTAAGACATCAGTGCCTACATCACATCACCAAACTGATGGAAACTGCTATTCAAAACCATCTGTAAAACAGATCCGACGCTGGGGGTGGAGGGCGGAAAGTACGGTGGGTGACTACACCAGGCTGCCACAGGATGTGGCAAGGTACGCAGCCGTGGCACGGCGCTCGCTCGCTGCAGCCCGGCGGAAGCCCGGTCAGAGAAGCGGCTGGGCAGATTCACGCCTGCTCTGAAACAAGACCTCTGGCAGAACTCCATCCGCCACAAGACTGAGCTACAAAAAGCATAAATCAGAGCATTTCTCTTGCTATTCTAAACTGAACTCTCTCTGATGCCTGGCATGGAACAGCCCTTCTCTGAAAAGACAACTCGCAGCCAACAGCATGGAGGTCAAAGACAGCACAGCTGAAGTCTGAAGTCACTGCACCTACACTTGCTCACCAGTAAAAAACAGTTGCACCAACACGGAGGCTGCCAGTGAAAACAGTCCACAGTGACATCTCAACAAAACAGTGTTTTCCATGCATTTCTGTTTAGAAAGTAGAGATGAAATACCTATGCAAACACATACAACAGCCTGATAAGCCTACGCATGGTGAAGCTTTCTTTTATACTTCTTCGGAAAGCGACACATCTAGATGCATATACACACACATGCACTTCTTTCCCCCCTCTTATTTGCCAAGTTATGTCAACATATGGGCAGACACCGTGCTAGACAATAATGTATATTTTGACAGCGAGAGACAGGATACAGATACTGTTAATCTGTGATCAGATGCTCTCCTGTGGTTAAACGGGATTACTGCAAATTAGAAGTAAGAAACTCACGTCTGACCTTTTTCCTCTGAAACCATACATTCCAAAAGCAACCATGGCTAGCAGAGAAAATAATAAATACTTGTGGATGAGTACCATACGCTTACAGAAGCATCATGCTCCTCACAACACAGAACTGCCAACGGAATGGTAGGGAAGAGGATGAGCCTCAACCCCCGGCGGGTCCCGGCGAGCAGGGGAGGTCCAGCTTACCTCCCCAGCGCTGTGGCTGCGCTGCCGAGTCAAGTGCTGCCGATGGACCAACGCGCTAGTGGGCCTGCTGCTCTGCAGGGGAAGCCGCGGGTCAATGAACGTGGTGGTGCGGGAATTGTGGTCAACAAAGAAAGCCTAGAGAAGAAGAAAGCAGAAGGAATTGATAGCCAGCACTTTTTATTTTTTAATATGCCTGAGGTTAATGTTTATTCAGGATTGAGGTTTCATTCGCCGATGTGAGGCTTTGGAAAATCCTCCTCACGTCACCGTGGCTCGCGTTTCCCTTCGGCAGAAGTGGGATAACAGTTTTCCATCTCACTGGAGGGGTGAATTCTTTAATGCCTTACTTCATTCCTGTCTATAAAGCCCTTTGAAATTCTCATCTGACAAACATCAGAAGTAGGAAGCTTTATTATGATTGTCAAGAAGAGAAAAATTAAATGTTTAATAAAAGTAATCTGGTGTATTCTCCCTTTCATTTCCATATAAGCATCTAAAAAGATGTCATTAACTGGCAAAATCTTTCCCTTTTGTGAACTATTTACCATATAATTACGAACACAAGTGGGTGTATCTATGTCAAGTGTATGATTACATCCTGCAATGACCTATGATTATAGGCCGACAGGCATTTTTGCCATCCTCCCGCTACAACCACTCTAAGTTCACTAACGTTTCAGGCAAAAAAGCAAACAAAAAGCAAGGCCAGTCAGGGACACAAAGATGATGGCAACAAAAACATTTAAACCAGGCAACCGGTGAGAACTACCACATACTGGCTGGTCAGCCATTTGCTGAAAGCAAGGTCACAGGAGCACGTACCCTGGGAAATGAAAGCCTCCTATGGTTCTGTCCAACTTGAACCAAAAAGGTTTCTAAGCCCTGCAATTTAAACTTTTTCCAGTGCTAGTGCTGCCCTTGGAAAGCAGCACTGTTCTGTTTCAACACACTTCAGGTTTTCTCAGTCACAATGCTGGAACAACGTGGAAGCGGCAAAAAAAAGATCCCAGTTTTGAGCCAGAGCGTTAGAGGAAAGCGACGTCTGATTTGAGGAATCGCAGAGTCTGGACCCGCAGCAAGGTGGTCGGGGACTGCGGGAGCCATTTCTGTGTCTGGATACCAGCGAGGTCCTTTGACCACAGTTTCATAAACAGCTCAGTACAGCAGCGTCAGCAAAGGGAACCTTCTCGCCTTCCCCCCTTGTTTCGCCCCTCGCGCAGCCTCCTCCTGCCTCGTGCTGGCCACGCAGTGAGCCCAGCCGGGGAGCAGGTCCCGGCCACGCCTGCTCTGCTCCTGCCCTCTCCCCGCTGGTTCCTCTCACCCCGGGCAGCCCGCTGGGGAGGAGAGGAGAGCGGGCCTGGCTCTTTCGGCAGCGACGCCATCCCACTGTATTCCTAAAGCCATTGTTTCAGACCGTTTGGCACAGACAGACCAGAGAAAATGCAATTCTTCTGACTGCCATGAAGGCAGGGAGACCAACCAGCGTGTCATGCTGTACAGCAACTAAACACCATTACGGATTGTGGTGGGAGAAAACGTTCCTACTTCCATTTCCCAAGGAAGGGAAAGCACATGGAGGGACAGCAAAGCTGCAAAGCCGCGGAAGCACTCCAGAAGCGGGCAGCGAGCCTCCTGCAGCCCTAACAGCCACCGCCTGCTCCCGTAACCCGCGCCGACGAGCACGGACTCGCACCACCTGGGCAGCAAGGAAGGCCGCCCTTTCCACCGCCTGCCGCAGCTGCAGGCACACACGGGACACTGACTGTTCCGCAGTTCAAAAACTGCGAAGCGCACTCAGCAAACGCAATTTTAACGGCATCGTCTGAGCCTGATGCAGGGCTTGCTCACCTTGACAAGCAATTAAACTGTCCCTCGCAGAGCAAGTATACCGACAGAGAGTATGAAAGCAGTGGGAAGCAGAATGAAAGCCATTCTGAAATTCCAGGTTTTGGCCTGGAAAATGCCTGGAAGCAGCTGCTGGAGCTTAGCCAGGCTTTCTGAAAATTTTGCTCCTGATGGTTAGGTTTATTTCACTTATTAGCAGGTGGTTGGTATAGGGATTTTTTTAACATCCCCACATTGACTATTTTATCTAGTCTGGTCTATGTGTACTTATAAGATGCGAAGCACTTCCATCAAAACAAACACTGATTTAATTAAGTCAATATTATACTCCAAAACCACTTAGGAAAATAAAAGGTACTGCCTGGATATAGAAGAAGGTACTACCTAGAATTGTGCTACACAGTTCTTTGAGTTAATGCAGCAATCTAATATTGCATGCAGTGTTCTTCAGCATTATATTCCTATATGTAACTCAGTTTAAACATTAACTTAAAGACAATCATGTCTTATTAAATATAAATGCTTGCAGGCCAGCTAGCAGCAGCCTACTGTAAAATAAAACAGAAATTAGTACTTTGAAGCTTCAGTGAAGATAATCATTGGCGCTTCAAGGCTTTGGGCTAATCTGGACACTGGCACACAGCTCAAAATACAGCGTGGCTCGCAGCCTCCTTTCAAAAAAAATTCCTCTCATAACTCCCATCTAGCTACAATCCCTAAATCTATGACGCTTGAAGAGACTTACACAAGATGGGAAGTGCCAAAACTACACTTAGCTCATCAAACACGGACAGTTGCCCGAGTTATCTCCCCAGTTAAAGTCTATGAAACATGCTAAAATACCTTTTCTTCCCACTGAAGACATTTATAATCAGTTACAATGGATTCTTTCACTGCAGAAAGAAAAAAAGTCCTACAATAGCTTATTCTGTATTTGCATGTCTTGCAGGGATCTATTTAAAAAGCACATATGTTTGAATCTGGCTTGAAAATACGAACGCGTGCTTACACATCCTGCACAGATGCCCTGGGCTGCCTGACTGCGCACACACGTGTGTACGCACCTGCCCGCAGCCGTGCAGAACTGCAAAGCCACCGGACTGGGTTCCGCTGACGGACACGTCTACCCTGCACGATGCTTCCTCCCACCACCTTCTCCGACGGTCTCCGGCCTCCCTGAGGTCAGCGAGCGACGAAGGCTCATCCGCAGTGCCAACCAGACACTACGTCCCAGTCACACCAGAGCTTCCAGGGAGAGCCGCGTGCCAAGCGGGTTTTATCTTCTGTAGGGGATACACAGAGGAGCGGGCAACTGGGCTTCGTGGTGCAGCTCTGCAGGGAGCTCAGAGGCAGGCAGTCCCCAGCTGACCGTGGAAGACAGCCCACAAAGAGGACAAGCAACTCGGACCGCACCGAACACCGGGGAGTAAAAACTCCACTGCTCAGCACTGCAGACGGGTCAGGACGACGACCGCTGCGCCTTGTGACAGAGAGCACCAAGCCTCTTACTACGGCTTACTGGGGAAAATAAAGGAAAGCCCCACCTCAGCAGGAAAGAGTAGCCAGGGAAAGGAAGTATGATTATATATTGTGGCATGGCTAATTTCTACTTGCTTGTCTTTAGCTTTATGCTTTGATAAGGGCAACTCCAGTTTCGTTTTGGTCTCATCAGGCTCTGGTCTCACCATGCACTGGCCATCATCTCTCTGGAGTGGTGAACAGGCTTTTCTGCTGACCACAAGTGCTACTTCTGACAAAGGGAACACAACAAAACAAAAATGAACAATCCTGAGCCTCATTCAAAGTGAAGAAATCCCAGCGGGGATCTCTTCAGTGCTTTCTCTTGTTGATTAATGTTGCAGTAGCATCACTGCTACCAGCTCCCACACCAGAAATCCAAAGGTCTATCTAATTCTCTACACGGAGTGCCTATTAAAGTCAACTGAAAACTGCTGCATTCTTCGGGAGGAAACCGGCTTCTGAAGCATCGAATATAAAAAGAATCACTTCAAATGGAAGAGAGTGAAGGAGGCAAAGAACAAGGTTAGTATAACTGCACATTCCTAGCTGTGTTACTAATGAAAAAACACAGTGCTTTCCACAGTTAATATATCCAAGAAGAAAAAAAAACCTCCAGCTCTTTCTACCCTTCAGTTTAGAATCTGCCTGTAACCTTTTCAAGCATCAAGATCATTATTTGTATGGACACTCACAGCTTACTGTACCAAGACTGGTAACCGTTAAGAACCGAGAAGCTTAATGTGCCCACAGTCCCAACTGGGACTTCTCACAGGAGCCGACAGCCTTCTCGCTTCCTCACGTGCTAAGTACAGTCTGTTTGCAACCCTCCTATTTTCCACAAAGAAAAATCACACTCTAGATAATGAGGATACATTAGCTTAAAGTTACAGTAAAGTTGCATTACTACTGTAAAAATTTCTGTTCTTTTATTTTAACATATTTTGTTGGAAACCAAAAAGTGCTACCTGCTTTAAAAAGTAGTAAGACTTGCAGCTATTCCAGATCCCAATTAACGAAACTTCCTACATACAATTTCTTGCCCATTAACCAATATATAACCAGCAGAGTGATCATCCCCAGAGCTATCCCAGTCTTAAGTGCATCCACTTTATCTCGGAAAATGATGCACAGTGGACCTACTTAGCATTTAGGTAGAGGACTCACCTAGGGAAATGGTTAGCTATTACAGACAAAAAGTGCAAATAATGCATGCTAATGAATTCTACTCAAGACTTGGGAGGTTGAAGAAGGGAAACAAAAAAGCCCTAAGGAAAAGCTTGACAGTCAAACAAGAAAAAAGCTAACACAAATGGTTCAACAGTAACTAAATAAAACTCAGTAGTTAATAATAAAGTAACTCTACGTCTAAATTCTCTTACAGGTACACACTTTACACAGGCAAAACTCCACAGAGCTTCACTGAACTGCCTGTATTTACACAGCAGGTAATTCTTTTCAAAAGAAGTTGTAAACTTCCAAGGGAATCTAAGCAATTTATTTCAGTGTAAAATGGCTACAGATTTTTTAGCAATTTTCCTTGTACTGATTAATGCCCACTTATCAGTCTCCTCCTCCTTTCATACAATGCTTTGTCAGCACAGCCAAGAAATTCCCATCTTTTGGCAAAAGCAGGATAAAACGAACCGCCTGCACTTCTGCTCTCGTTAATCCGCGACCAAGCACTCAAGTGTCGCACGCGCCCGGCGGTTACCTTGCCCTGATGGTCGTGTTTCATCTCCCAGCCTCTCGGCAGCTCCAGCTGCTTGTTGGCAAACATGTTGAGGAAGCCCACCAGGTCCCGATTGTGCTGGTAGCGCTCAAAATGGTGGGTGTCCCGCCGGACTTTGGTGATCATGTGCTTCAAACACGTGTTGTTTGTAAACATGCGGTAGGCACTCTGAGAAATAAACAACAAAAGGAAATACTTTCAAAAGATGAAATGTCTTCTTACTACAAAAGGCAGCATTTCCACTGTTAATAAATCATCTAATCATCTATAAAACCTTAAAAATAATCTCCAACTCAGCCACAACAGTATGAAAAGAAAATGGTCCTCTTCCTGAGGTCCTGGGATAAGCGTTTGATGTTTCTTACTTTGCTCAAGATATACAAAAGTTTGTATATAGACTTACTTCAGCAAAGTGTGAAATGTATTACATTCCACCCTTGTCCCCAGAACTGTGAAGAATTCTGTAACGCTAAAATTGCTTTAGAGATTTCATAGATATTCTCTGATTTCTGGAATAATGAGTCAAATGCAGCCATGGAGTACTGCACTAAAGCTCGTAAGGTTTCCTGCAGGACAGAGATACACAAGCTTGGAGAACTTCTCACAAATCTACACAAATATTGTTTCCACCTATTGATTTTTCAGAAAGACCCTATCATTGTATGTCCATGTGTAATTTATATAATCAAAATAAAATAAGAGAGTAAAGGGAGAGCACTGAGGAATAGGGAAAACTTGAGATAAGAGGGCAAAATAAACAGTTAACGTCCTTGCCCCCCCAAAAATCCAGCCGACCAGAAACCAGGTCTTTCTCTCAGGATTGGCAGTCGGGAGAAGTGAAGACATCAGCCCTCCTATTGCACTGTGCCGCTGCCTAAATCACCCTGTGGCCCTACACCTCTACTCTCTGGCCTCTGTCCTGCTTTGTAGTTTAAATATTTTTTTTATTTTTTTCAGAATTTAAAAAGCACTGAATTATTAACAAGTGTGCTTGCAGACAACTAATTATTCATTCCATTACTTCTGTTTACAGTATACATCCTGTTACACAAAGAAAGAGAAACATGGAAATAAAAACTATAGAAGCAGAAGCACTGAAGAAAAAGAAAAAAGGAAAATATATATTAAGATGCTTTTTTGTTTAGTGTGACCTCTAATATATTTTGATATCAACCAGACAATCTGGAGGAAACAGATCATCCCATAAGCAGCAAGGTGATCTTAAAAAACAAGCATCATTTTCATTCTCCGGATCATCTCTCGCCCTCTGCAAAGCACAGCAAGAAAGCTATTGCTTCGACAAACAGATGGGTTTTGTATCAGAAGACAGATGAAGAACTGAGTGGAAAAATAAAAACTGCAGAAGCTATACAGCCAACCAGGATGACTCTGAGCGCCACCAATTGCAAGGAATGATGATCAGTGTTTGAATTCACCCAGCCTCCCTACGTACTACCAGCATCTCAGCACCAAACACTGAGCAATATCATTGCACACGAGACAACTGTTTTCACAGGCACGGATTTATGAGAGGCTTCCACCTGCAGCCGCTATACTCACAGGGTTAGAATGCAGCACTGTAAAGAACTCTGGGCTGATAAGGAATTTCACAGGAGGAGACTGGAGCAATAAAGTGAGTCTGGATCTGGAGGTAGAGTGAGGCAGCACATTCTCTCTTCGAAAATCTAACAGCAAAGTGAATGACAAAGACTTCCAGTGACAATCATCACCAAAACATCACCGCAAGCAACTGCATCGATCTGAGTCACACAAGCAACAAAAGCACTAGCTATACAATTCTTTCAGATTTATTAAGTATTCTTCATATAAGCATACCTGAATTTGTTCTAATATAGCACTGAAGTTCCTGAAAATATCACGATTTTAGTAACTCTCACTTGTTGCTTTTGGTGACTGATCATTAAAAAAAAAAAAAAAAAATCACATCCAATGATTTGGGTCACCAAACATGTGCCTGTGTGTAAGATGCACCTATGTTGCTATACTGTAGCTGTAGGCAGATAAGCTATTTTTCAAATGCTAAGTAATGGATATAAAAGTCATTGAAAACTTAAAAAGGTTTCATTCCTCCTTTAAAAACAAACAATAACTCACTGCCATTAACACAGCCCTGATGTGACACGGTACTGAAGCAGCTCATGTAAGTAAGGAACAGGTTGCCAGGGAAGTACCTTTCGAGTTTCAGTAAACAGTTGGGTCTTCTCCTAGCAACTGCAGAAGTGCACTGATTTTTCAACAGTACCAGGAAATGAAAATATATTATGAGTGGTATCTGCCACGATGTTACAACCATTGCCTCCAATTATCTTTGAAAATCAACAGGACATTTGAATACATATTTTAATGTAATTGAAAAATGGCAAATTCAGATTGGGTCTGCAGTGATGTTACTCTAAAATGCACGCCGTCTTCTCCATTTCACAGTTCCTTTCTTTTCTACATTGCAGTACTTGCACACTTCCCCATCAAATGGACATCTATCATGTAGAACACAGACACCACGGATATCAAAGCACAATAACCCACAGGCAGGAAAAGGAGAAGAGGGGCAGTGAATGAGACTCCAAACCGAGGGAAAAGTAAGAAGAAATTATAAAGCAGGAGGACAAGAACAAAAGACAGAGTAGAATTCTAAATACGGATGGGTAAATGTTATGGGAAAAAGGGAATGGGGGAAATAAAGACCTTCATTCCAAGCATCAGAGGAAACCGGAAGGGTAATAAGCAAAGGAAAAGTAAATGAAAAAGAGGATTTCCAGAGCCACTTCCCGACAGTGGACCCGAAGCCGTCCCACAGCAGGCAGGTCTGCGGAGCGCCAGCAGCGCGGCACAGGCCCCCGAAGCTGTGCCTGCGCGCTCGGGCTGGGAGCGTGTCCCGGGCTCGCGCGGCGGCTGCGCGTCACCTCCCTAGGGGTGCCACACCTGGGTGGGCACCACTCACGTCTCACGCAGCAGCTGCAGACACGTCCCCTGTCATAACCCAGCTAATCTGGAAACCTGAATGTGTCACCAGGTGGGTTTTTCCTCCAGTTTAAAGGGTTATGAGTTTGATCTACAAAAAGCTTATTCAGCTGAACTTCCTGACTAGGGTTCAGCCTGAATTTGCTTTAAAATTATTTGTTTACAGCACGACAAACCACCGAGCTGCACATGCGCACAGAGAGCAGAGGAAAAGGCTAAGGCAGAAGTAAAGAAAAAAAAAAAATAAAGGGAGCTCTTGGCTAAATATCACAAGCTCTGCAGTGATTTGAAACTCAAGATTCTTAAGGGTGGCATTGCGTGGGTATTAATTTCGGAAAGAGTATTGTAAGAGAATATCAAGAACATCCAGAAACCAAGCCAAAGCACGTAATAACACGCAACTACCCAAGGGACTGGATGGGTAACAAAGTAACTTTACAACTGCATTACTACATCTGTCGCAGGAAGGTGACCAAGGAGAGAACTTCTTAGCAAGAGGCAAAACTAGTAATGATGCTTAGAGCTCACTAAAACAGATCTTTCCTTCTGTCTTCATTCAAAAAGTTAACACTGAGCAGACAACCAAAACAACTAAAAACAGAAGAGGAAAGAACTTTCTTCTTCGGCTAGAATAGGTTAAAAGCAGGTTAAAGACTGTGGTGCAAATCCCAGATTTCCAAACCCTTTGGGCTTGATCAAACGTAATATAAAACACTCAGGACACCAGGTGAGATATCTGAGATATTGGTGATTATTTTGGAGGCATGAAGGAGGTCTCAGAAGAACAGAAAAGGGATAAATATTCTACCCATTTTTAAGAGTAGGTAAAAAAAGGATGAAGGAAACTATAGATGAGCTGACACACTTTCTATTCTCAGACGCATGAACCAACTGTCAAACTACTTAAGGAAATGAGAATACAGCAGAGAAACACAAATAACCAGGATTTCTGCAGAATGAATCATTGCAAACTAACAAAGTTCTTTTCTACTACCTGACTGGTGTAACGGCCACATATTCTGATGTTCCTAAGGCCTTTAATCTGTTTACATAATACTCTCAGAATGATGTTGAGGGAGAAAATCACCTGAAACAGATGAAGCCACCTGGAGAGGGGTACACAGCAGTTTGGAAAAATGTCCTGAAGAGTAGTTATGATTTACACCAAACAAAAGGAGTACACCAAATACTGTTCCACTAAGATCTGTCTGGGTCTGGTCCTATCCATTATTTCTATTAACAAGTGAACAGGGAGGACAGAACTTGCTCCAACTAGGAGATGCTGCAGTACTTGGACTGCAGGACAGACAAGACTCAAAACCACAGAGACCCATCAGGAAAGCGCAAAGCCCTGTGTGCAGGTGGGCATAACCAGCTGCACAAGCCCCAGAAGAGAAGCAGGCATCTGTGCCAAAGGTCTGCACACAAGGGTCTGGACCTGATCTTCGCAGATCAAAAACCTGAATACCGGTGGTTAGCGTCAAACTATCAGAAGGAAAGCAGTAATTATGCAGGAACGCACAAGGAGCATTGTACTTAAGACACGTGACATTTCTGCAATCTCTTCAGTACAGCAGAGTCATAATTTTATTTATTTTTCTAAAATATTCCTCAGGAGCTGCAGACCAACTCAAGACAATCCTGAGTAGGGCAACAAACTACCTGGAGACCTCAAAACACAAGCCACGAGGAAAGACTAGGAAGTAACAGGTTTAGGAATACATAAGCAAAATGGTGTGAGCAGACTGTCCAAAAAAGTTGCAGAATGTCCAGCAACCAAAGAACAAGTTACAAGAACCATGAGATGGCACTTGCTGCGGATGGTTTAGGCATAGCTCATCCTACCTGTCTTCGGCAGGGAGATGAAGCCGATGACTGCCCAAAGTCCTTTCTAATCCTACATTCTGCCATTCCAAAATGCAGCAGCAGATTCAAAATCTTTATAACCCAGACCACACAACTTTACACTTTATCACTGCAGATGTCCTGCCTATATTTTTACCCAGTCAGGCACTGACAGAAAATGCTCTGAATCTCACGTTCATCTCTGCAGCGAACTGAACAGGCTGAGCCACAATCTTCCAAAATTAGCAATGAAAACAAATGGTTTCATTTTCACCCAGACTTGCAGGGGCAGAAGTTAGGTTCTGCCTTATGTCACTCTCATTAAATCACCTACGAGATGAGTGCTCCCTTTAGAGAGCAAAAAAAAAACCGCAACTTTTTTTTGTTTTAACCTGCATTAGAGTGATGAAAGTCAGGTTCCTCTCCAGCTCCATCCACGGCATTTGTATGCTCCTCAGGCCTGTCGTTAGTCATCGTTCTGCGGATGCTCTGGTACCTAGGGTCAGAAAACTGGACTTTATATATAGTCTGTGGTAACCATGATCCAATTCTGGCTTCAAAGGAGCTAGCCCGTCTTTTCTGCCATGTAGGTTAATATACACCGACCTCTAACTTCTGCATTAATAGCCCTCTGACTTTCTGAAAACCATCATCAGAATTTTTTTTTAGCCACGTAGCTTATGAACACAGGTGGAATACAAAAGCCCTAGAAGCCCACATGCAAATCAAAAGGGCCAGCCACATAAACGTAAATACACCTGGCCAGCTGCAGCAGCAACTGCGACCCTGTCTTCACACTCAGCCTTACAAGGCCAAAGGCACACGGTTCCCAGACAACAAGGGTAATTCTTACCGGCGGTTCAGCTGTTCCATCTGCTGTATGGAATTTGACCTCTGGAGAATCTGGGGGGCTGGGGGGGCTGTGGGGCGCTGCCACGTTGTTGTCCTGTTCACGTGGTCCACGTAAAAAATCCGTCCATGGCTGTCAATGCGAGCCTCCCAGTCTAAGTAGCAATAAAATACTGTCATCTACAGAGGGCTTGGGGTATATTTATCTATTTCTTTATTTTAGCTTTGCCACTTTTGTAACTGGATCTGTTGTTCCAAGTTTCTGTTTCTCTTTTACAGGATGACTTCAGCACAGAACTTTCTTACCGAAGCATTAAGGACATGGCTTTCCCCTATTTTACGCCATAAATCAAACTCCCCACTGGAGTGAGGTTCTGTGGAATCCACATCGAGTAATTTCTGTTCCTTTCCCTATTCTATTGCCCACTAGCCAGTAATTGTCCCAGGCGAAAAACCACCACAACAAAAAAGAAAAATGAGGATGCTTGGTCTGAATCTGTTGGACTGAAGTAATTCAAGATCCAATCTCTGAGGCTTATTCCAGTGCAAAAGGCCAACGGGCAAGTACCAAAAACCTTGCAGAACTTGACACCTGTCATTGGTTTTCCCCAGCTCCTAGTAACAGCAATAAAATAGACACCAGTGCTCTCCCTGGGTTTTCAGGTACCTATGTTAAAGGTGAGCAGATCTGCCAGAAAAGATGGACAATGGTAACAATCAGACTCCTCCGTGTACTACCAGCATGTTCCAGAACTGCCAACTCCGCAAATACCACAGCCAAGTCAACTTTCCGTGCAAGCAGTACCTATCGCGCTGTCCACGGCTTTCGCAACGCAAGCTACAGAGGATGTTGGAAGTCTAGACCTGAAGACACCCAGGGGTGCCGAGATGAAGGTGCTGGGACCCTGCCCCAGCCACATCTGGCGCTCAGCAGTAACCAGGCGCATCCCACCACCCAGGCCTTCGTTCAGCAGCTGTCTGGGTCGGAAACACTGCCTGCCTGGTCACTGGCTATAAATGAGCACGGTACCAAGGCACGGAGCCTGGCTGAGGCCACACAATAATAATACAAAAGTAGTTAGGTACTTCTTATACAGAAACAGACCTGCCTGATTCTTGGCACTAGCAACTGCAGACAACATGCAAACCATGTAGCGCATCGGTTGAAAAACCGACTTTGAGAGCTCAGCCGGTTTGGAGAAGAGACCTCCCATATTGCAAGTCTAGGCAGAAACATCAGCCACTGCAGCAGCATTTTAAAAACCCCTGGCAAGCAACCAATACTAAATGACCACGGCTCTGTGAGGGAAGAGGGCACAAACACGTCTTGACAGCAGAGACTGAGAACTAAGTTCCACTGTCAAGTATTTAATACTGACAGTCCTAAAGCCGCAGGCTTGGTTACTGCACGCGTGCTGTGAGCTGCGTCAGGTCTCGGAGGCAGCCAAGGGGCTGGCTGCACCCGACTGCAGGGCCCCAGCCGGCCCCAGCGAGGGGGGAAGGGGGCTTCTGAGATAAACCCCATCCTGTCATCTCCGCACGGCAGCCGCGCGTCTCAGCCCGCCACCATGCAGACCGCTGCTGTCTTCACGATGCGCGATCGAAACGGCCCACTGGGGATTAAAGCACTTCTAGTGCGGACAAGAGCTACGGAGGAAAGCAAGCTCAGAGGAAGAAAAATAGTAGAGGAAATGAGAGAACCATTTTAAGAACAAATTTCAATTCCAGGAGAAAAAAATTCAAAATTTTCCATTATACTGTAAATTTAAAATACAAGTTTAAAAATAAACAAAACTACATCAATGCAAAGCTTGTGGTGCAGTCACTGTATTTGCTATTCCAAATGTAACATATTTGAAAGTTATTAAAAAATATTTCATTTACATCTCAAAAACACAAACTGAAACATTTCAACAGCCTCTGCCATTCTTTAAAGAGAAAAAAATGATTGAAACAGATGTTCCTGTGCAAAGGTCCCCTTTCAAAAAAAGTAGTATCTTCTGATGAAAGAAAAACACTCCAAGTTTTTAACCAGAGTTTGTAAACAAAACAAAAGATGGCAGTATTCTGGGAAGGACAGAATTGTTCATTGGAAAAAAATACAAAACCACAAACCCAACAGTTTAAATTTGTGAATTCATCCCTCTGCTTAAATGCCCAACCCTAAACCACTGCGCAGTAGTTGAGATTTTTCTTGTGCTGATTGCATGTCCCATTCTGACACTCAGTCACCACTTCCGTTCCGCGGCCTCGCAGAAGAAAAGCATTTTTCCTGCGTTCGGTTTGAAAGACACAAGTTTAAACACTCAGGCAATGGCTTCCGAAGCGAAGCGCCTGCGTCGGCGCTGCGAGGGACGAGGACGCCTTCCGCCAGCCCAATGCGCCTGCTCAGCTGCAAAGCCGTCGTCGCCACGCTCGTCTGGGCAAGCTTAGCTGCTGATCTTTCCCTAGGAACGTAGGAACTGGAGCATCGTGTTGCATGTTGTAGGCAGAAATACTGGATAAATATTTCAATCCTTTCTCTTGTTCTTTAGCTTAACCTACACACAACCCAAAGCAACACACCTGGTTTTCCTTCTTAGTTTCTGGTTCTGGTGAAACAACGAATGGAATACAACGCAAATTACAAAGAAATTACTGGTTTTAACTCAAAATCATATTCCAAACATTTTCTCTAATTTTTCGCTATTAAAATATTAAAACTGTTACATATCCAAAAGCAGAGCTCTGGAGAGAAAAACTGAATCTAGGCAAATATTAGCATTTAAGGTTTTATTCCCATTAGCAGATGAATGATCTGCACAAAGCTCGCATGGGGCTTTGGCTGTGAAGGGGCAATGTGTATACGTGTGCCCAAGCACGTTAGAATATCCCACAGCCAAACCTTTTCCATTAACATGCCACTAGTTTTTATAGTTATTGCAGCACATAGTTTGCTTCTGAAACACAAAAAGCAATCCATGTATAAACTGTAGTGCCATAAAAAGCTATCTCTATGCATTCCTCCTTCCTTACACCGATCTCTGAGTATTTCCTGTAACGTTCTCTGTCTTTTTCAGTATGGAAAGGGATAAAAATGCAACTGAAATGTATGTCTCCTAGGCATTACTCTGTTAAAAAGAGTACTGGTTTATTGAGGTGGCAGTTAATTAACTCTGGGATCTGCACGCAGGACTAATTTGTTATATGCACTGCTTACAGCAGAAGCAGCAGGGAGCCAAATCTTCTCATCACCCCAGCTTTCCAGTACACAGCTACATCTGTGTGCTGCTGTCGGGCTCCTTCCAGTTACCTTCTCCAATTGCAGAGCAAACACAGTCCCATTCCACACTGTGAAACACGGATCTATTCAGTTGACACTAAATACCTGAATTCCTGACTCCTTTGAATACAGCTTTGCCACAGACTTCAGTGGGTCTGAATTTAACTTTTTTTTGGTTTTTGCTTTAAAGTAATGTTTGCCTATTAGCTGTGTAGCTTTTTTTTTTCAGTCATTTATCCCTTCTTTAAACATCTAATACCAAATAGATTTTCACTGCCCCAAGTCTGAGCAAGTGAATCGTCCAACAGTTGGGAGCAATGCATCTTTCATATGGATCAGAGAAATGACAATTTATCTGCCAATTTAGGCTCGTCTAACTGTTACTTAATACCCAGGTTTATCTTAATTCAAGAAGTCTTCACACTGCCTCAAAAAATGCAAGGAAAACACAGACACCTTTCACATAACCCGCAGAGATTAAAGATGACAGATACTTCTTTGTACATCATCGCCATACAAGCAGTATTCACAGATTTCCACGTGCCTGACGTCCTTCCTTCCGAGTGCCTCACACAGCATCATCACCTTCCTCCCTACCCATGTGCACCGCACCCTGCAAAGGCAGCACCATGCCCTCCTGCTGCTCCACAAACGTCACTCAGCACGTCTGTACACACCAGGCACAACCATCGCAACGCACCCGGGTCGTCTGCAGACTGAGCACAACGCCTCTGACAGAACAGCACGGGACTTCACGATCATCACTCCTCACTCAGAACTTCTCATCTGCTCATTCCAGTTCTCCCATTTAAAAAAGAAGCGTAACGAGATCTCAGTAATGAGATGCAGGCAGCCTAACCCCCAACTAAAGTATGAAGAATCTCACTTGGTGGTAGAGCCTCGTCCACTCTCTGGTACCGGCTAACATCCTGCCGTACTGAAGGCAGCGACCTCAAGGGCTGATGGCCATTGGCTTGAGAACCTGGAAGCAAAATACCCACAAATTATTTTTTCAGTCAATGTGGGGAAGCCCTAGAGTCGCCTCTAGGCAACTGAACT
Organism: Opisthocomus hoazin; assembly: GCF_030867145.1. Lineage (NCBI taxonomy): Eukaryota > Metazoa > Chordata > Aves > Opisthocomiformes > Opisthocomidae > Opisthocomus > Opisthocomus hoazin. The sequence continues at coordinate 43,461,126 of NC_134422.1, forward strand.
AGACAAGCTAAGTGAAGTGAAAAAGACACGCTAAAGTTTCTGCAGGACTACGATATCTTAGGATATACATAATATTCATCTGTTTTCTGGGGGCAAAACCAGTTATGTCTCTAATTCTAGGTAAGTGATTTCTCTGGCATGCGCTGCAGTCCTGGTCCTGAAAATGCCACCTCTTGGGACAGCATCCACCAGTGACCGGCGGAATCCGGGGCACAGGAACCACAGCGTGTGCCAGAGCCAGACCCCAGCAAGGGACAAGGACAAAGCTCCACCTGGCCACCGCAGAGACCTGCTGCAAGAGCGGGCGGCGAAGCTGCCCGTTGACCATTGACCTTCCTTGCTGCAGCCACGCTGATCTGCAAGACACAGCGCAACCGGACGCCCAACAAAAACAGAGTCCCAAATGTCTAGAAAATTAGGTGAAAGAACATATTGGCAGTATTTGAGATGAATACCAAAATTACTCTTTCCAAATCAAAGAGCCGTTTATGAAGAGAAGGAATTAACAGATCCCCAGACTTTTGAAATGTCACGAAAAAGACACTCGGAAATCCCGTCTGATTGCCCCCACTCCATTAGATTCACTTCAGTCCCGGAAGAAACTGAAAGGATAATCCACTGTGAAATGTGCGTGGAAACCATCCCTTCGGGATACATTTCTACTTTTAGTGATTTCGGTGAGACATAAAATTCTCAACTGTTAGAATAATTTTACAACTGGTAAGAGCTTCACAGTGCCAACTCGAGTAGCACACTCCTCCGCTCCCACGGTTCCAGCTGTGCTAGGATGGCTCTACACAGACAAGGGACTGGGAAAGGCAAGAGACACAGCCTGAGGTGTGACCAAAAAACAATTCTGCTCTGTTTTCCCCCCTTTCTTTTGATTACCTTTATGTTTTAATGCTAATATATGCATATGTTTTATTCCCCCTATAAACATGCCAAAGAAAAGACCCAAATATAAGTTGTAGTTTGCATTTCATGGTTTTGGATTATTTCCCCCCTATTACCATTTTGATTAACAAGCAGGGTCATACTGTGGAATTCTTTTCTCCTCCTCATCCTCCATTACCCTCTCAAGAATTAAAATATATCCAGTTTCAAAATAAACATGTCTTGGATATTTCAGGTTTGATTTTTTGTTAAGTCACAAACCCCAAGAGTCTCTTGAAGAAGTGAATAATCAAAAAGCAACAACAAAAAAATGGAAATATAATGAAACTGAGAAATGAAGATCCTTATTTTCAGACATTAATATCTAAAAATCATTTTTACTGACCGCAGCACGGTCACCTCAGGAAGTGCCTCCTGCAGTTCTTACCTCCAGTCGCTCCTTCTGCCTGCGCTGTGGCACCCTCGCAAGCTGCCTGGGCTCCTTGGGTTTCTTCATCCTGAGACTGGCTCCTGGCAGCCGCCGCCTGCAGGCTGCCTCTTCTTCGCCAGACGTCCGCTTGCTCTTGGTCTTGTAACTCACCTGCCTCAGGCTCCTGTGCTTCCTCCCGAGGCAGCTGTACCGCAGGCAGAGAACCAGAAGGACTTGCAGAGTCCTGTGTTTCCGCACCCGGCTCCATTCTAGCCGCATCGGTGGCACAAGCTCCCTCCTCCTCCTCCTGAGAAGAAAAGGCTGGAGTCTCGGGAAACCTGGCGCTTTCACAAGGAGAACACCGCATTTCAACCGAGGAACGCCGCACCGTCACGCTTTCGTTGCAAGAGCTGTCTGCCCCTTCCGCATCGCTCTCGCCTTCTGGCCGGGTACTGGCCTCGCTGACGCTTTCCGTGCGAGCAGGATCACTCTGCTCGGTTTCTGATGACATCTGGGAAGGTTCAGACCCTTGATCGACGGACTCCGTTTCACTAACGCCCCTTCTGCTCCCAGCAGCGGTATCGGCAGCTCCTGCGTCCGCACTGCCTGGAGGGTGCTCTGCCTCCCGAGCAGCACTCGACTCGCTGCCAGCCTGGTCTGCCGGTCCTTCGCTTGGAGAACCTTGCAGGCTTCCGCCTCCTGCTAACTGTGTCTGCAGAAGCTCTGGGAGGGTCTCCTGCTGGTCATCAGCTGATGGTAAAGCAGCTTCAGAGGCTGAAACGTTTTCATTCTCTGCAGGCCCTTGCATTACCTGATCCGATGAGTAACTCAAACCATTTCTTTCAACATTTCTGGTAGCACCATTAAGCATTACTAAGCCACCATCATCTTCCAGTGAAGATGGAAAACCCAAGTCTTGGTGTAGCTCATGCTCCTCTTCGTCTGAGTCAATGTGAAGCATAGCATTAAGTCTCGTGTCAGTAGGGAAGCTACTCCTCAGTTTTGGGGAGGCTCCACGTGGACGCTCACCACAGGCAGACGTCCCGGGCCTGGGATGATTATTGTGTCCTATTGCATCCAGATAGTCATTCAGTGAGTCCTGGCGACCTCTGGTAGGTGACGACCTTGAAGCACCAGAGGTCAACTCATCCTGGTCCGTTTCCAGAGTTCTACTAGTCCTGAAAGGGTGTCTCAGGATGGTTTCTCCAGAAGATTCCTCGAGGACTGGACCATTGGAACACACTGTGGACGTATCGTGATGCCCTGTGGGCATGTCCTCATCGTCGGAGGGGCTCCCCAAGTCTCCATTTACAGAGTTCACTCCTAGCAAAGTGCCGACTGTTTCCGGCGAAGCATCTGCAGAGACACAAAGACTGGACATGAAACACAATGCAGCAACAGACAGTTCATTCTACTTGGTCTACATCATGGAAGATCACAGAAGTGATGTAAAAATACAAATCTTTCACTGGAACGGGTTGCCCAGAGAGGTAGTGGAGGCCCCATCCCTGGAAATATTCAAGCCCAGGTTGGACAGGGCTCTGAGCACCCTGATCTCGTTAGTGGTGTCCCTGCTCACTGCAGGGGGGTTGGACTAGATGACCTCTAGGGGTTCCTTCCAACCCAAAACTTTCTATGATTCTATGATTCTATGTTTGCTTATTTCTATCAGACAACTAAGGGAAGAAAACACAATTAAAACAACAGAGGCTTCTACAGCATTGTAAGAGCAATTACAGAACCTTCTTTGCACAAGTCTATACTATTTTGTAGGACGTACAAAATGCAAGGAGTGTGAAGCAGGACTTCAAAGCACTCCCATATTGCTTTCAAAAGACAGAGCACTGCCAAGCACCTTGCCAAACTGTCAGTAAAACCAGCCTCACAACCAAGAAATAGTTTTGTAGAGGGTATCGCTCGTATCCAAAGGTAGGATTTACACAAAGCTGGTCACAGACACCAGCTGTCACGACAACCTCAGCAGCATGCAATCCAGCATCTGAGACCACAGGAGGAATCACAAATTGTGTACAGACACCAAGTTACATACACAACATTTATTTTCCATTACTTTATAGGACTTTTCCACTCTAAAGAACGGGAATCTACCTAAGCAAAGTTCATGAGGTATTAGGTATACTACGGTAACACATATAAAAGGGAAATGAAAACAAGCCATCTCATTTGAGAGATAAGATGGTAACTCCCCACACGGGAATTAACCGGTCCAGATGTGTCTGTGAACGTCTGCAAAAAAACTAGCAGCGAAGCCTGTGAACTGGAGGGCCTGGCAACAAACAGCACTGAAGACAAGCATTTTTTTAATAGTGACAGAGCAAAAATAATAATGAGATACAGGACTACATGGCTACAAAAAGAGGCAAGAAGGTTGTAGCCAGTTAAAAGATAGCGCAATACCTCCCTACCAAAGAGATGATACCAAGTCGAGTGAAGGAGAATCTAAGGCCATAAACACGTAAAAAGACACACACGATGCGACAGGCGTGCAACTGCACAGCCACGTTCTGCCAGCTGCCTTCCAAACAGGAGCAAAGGGAAATAAAAGAATTGGAATGGAAGCATGTATTGTCACAGCCCAGCAGATACTGCTGGTGCCAAGCAGGACAGAGTCCTGTCCAAGGGGGACAAGGCCAGCGGGCTCTGCGTGTACACGAGCAGAGGAGGAGAGCACAGGTGGAACCCTGCAGGGCTTATCTCAGCCCAAGGTGTGACAGAGCGAAGAGAAAGAATGAATGCCATTACCCAATCTATTCCATAAACTGAGACTCATAAGTAGATTCATCTAAAATCTATCTAACAACACGAAAACAACATGGTAAGTGTTGGTGTTTTAGAATTATCATCTCCAAAGCAGTACCTGACATATCTAAACTCTCAATCCCAATAGAAAAAAAAAAAAATCTATAATAGAGGCACTGTACACAAATGAGAAACTATATTATCACAGAAAATCCTACACACAGAAACTCTCTCCATACAACTATCTGGAGGTCCCCATCACTGACAAATTCTCACCTTCGTGAACAGAAGATGTGATTTCCACTTTGAACTGGAGATACCCACTTACGTGATCAGCCGGGAGCCTTCTGCCGAGATTATAGCTGAGAACCTGATCTCTGCAAAAACAATTTTAACGAGTTTTATTCTTCCAGTGTTTTGTATCAGAGGCTTTTATCAGATAAGAGTCAGCGTGACAGAATATAATTTCTGTTAGAATCTCAAAATCAGCCACATACTGTGGCGTGTATGGAAAAGCACAGACACCAGCAATGCTGTAAAATACCTTTAGTTAACAGATAAAACAGCCCCACAAATTACTTTCGAACATTTCCAAACACAAAATGTGCCCCAGCAATTCTTACACATCACCAAATCTCTTCTTGAGCCCTAAAGAAATCCAATTGCAAAGGATCCCCTTTCCCCTAGCCTCCTCCTTCCCCCGACCCAAGGCATGTTTTACCATTAACAAAACCTTTCATTTTTTAAACCCCTCCGTACCCCTGGGGTTTTTACCATATATAAAACTTCCCAGGTAGCTTCTGCATGTTTTAATTCTCATCCACTAAAGCCCTGCTGCATTCCTGTTTAGAAAAGCTATTAACACTTGGATTTAACTTCAAATTCGTTCTTCAGGGTTACTGAATTCAGCGCGACTCGGACTTGATGAAGCACCTGCACCAGCCTGAGACGTCGGATCAGCTCCTAGGCTACACGCTGTTGTTAGACACAGCCAGGACGCAAACCCCCAGCCCCGCTCAGCACAGCCGGGACAGCTGAAGGGAGACGAGGGGGCTGCTGAAGACCTCCACAGGGAATTATTGCTATTTATGCAAACAAATTTATACTGGTATAAACACTTCTCCCTTTCTGGCAGCACTCCCTCTGCAATGTGAGTGACGGACTAAAATGAATGCCAGGTCATTACTGAAACAAGCTGCAGCAGTTGGCATCCAAACATCAGCTTCTAGCAAAACAAGTCCTGAGTGGAGATCATAAGGCCAAGCAGCCTTCTCACGTTGTTCTACGGGCCACAGAACATCAAATTACTATAGCAGCACCTCCAGGACCTGTCACAGATTCACCGCTCTGTGCTCCAAAGACACTTCTCAGCTAGACCCAGGGTGTCCTCAGCAGCTTGCCATTTGAGATTTCCAGTGTATAAGGTTCATATCACTCTAGACCATTTGAAATTAGAGAAAGCCACGACACGAATAAAGTCTGCTCTGTATTCAGCTGAATCCATACGAGATGATTCTCATGCTCACTTGTCATATATTCCATGAAATTCAAAGCCGCTTGGCCATTTTGTTACGCAAACTTTTGAGCTATGCCGACAGCTACAAGCTGGGCAGAATTTTAGTGCAGTCTGTCTAAAAATGGCTGGTTTTGCACTTTACCTTCTCATTCATTAATACTGATCATTAATAGAGGACGGGCAAGTTAGGCATATGGTGTACTGTAAGACCTTGGACTTTGTTCGTGTAATTTTTCAGGTTCACATCTTAACCCAGCAGAGGATTTCAGCAGTCCTTGACGCCACCAAAATGAAGAAGAAGAAAGTGAGGATGTTTTACTTGCTTGGCCAAAACCAAAACACAAGAGAATTAGCACTGATTCTATGTTTGGGACATTTCTGCTTCATGTCTATATTAACCACTCCTTTACTTTGCCAGACTTCTGGTGGCCTGTTGTCTGTCTTCACAATGTCCAGGAAAAAGGAACCCTGACAGCTGACTGTCATGCAAAAACTATAAATAGACAAATCAATCACAGATGTAGAGACAAAAATACCTGCAAGACTGATTTCATGTCAGTTCTAATAGCTGGATGGCAAAATCAAACTGAATACTTACCTATATTCTCGCTACGTATTTATTATACAGCCCTTCCTTTAATAAAAAGATTTTGCATCTCAAATATACAGAGCCGAAGTGGGGAGCAGAAAGCAGGAAACGTCTTCCAGAATACCGATTTGAAAACACCTAGACAAGAACTGGTGAACACAGCAAACGGGTCATTTCCAGACCTCACAGCACCAGGAATCCCAGGGCAGAAACACGCTCTGGGGTTTAGCACGGAAATGAGCAGCCTGAACCAGGCTTTGAAACCAGCCTGTATCAAGGTGCTGTCTTTGAGTCTATAGCAGTGTGCAAATTCTTTAGAACAAGCTGCTTGCTCAACTTACCACAACTCACTGAAATTCAAAGGTGAAGCATTTCTTAGAAAAGTGAGATTGTATCTACACCTGAACCGCTCTCGGATACCACCACAAAACAAATGGGCAAGGTTGGTGTTTGGGATTTTTTTAAAATAAAATCTGTATCAGAAAACATCATCAAATTTTAAGCTACTCTTGCAATTTTACTCTTACTTTACTTACCAACGTAATCAACATTTTTGAAACTTAAAGCTGAAAACTGGTTTCAAACTGAATTTGATTTTCTCCATTTATGCTACTTGTTACTTCGACGGGAGTATCTGTGACAAAGGAGGCCGGTCGTTCATACCCTGCTTTCTGTGCAAAGGCGTGATGACACTGCCATGCACGTCAGCTTTCGGGGAGGAATACCTGCATTTTACTTCATCATTCCTCACGGGCCTCATCCAGTAGCCTTCTGAAGTTAATGGAGACACACCAACTTCAGCAGACTTCGAGTTAGGTCAGTTCGGTTCCTCCCGTTGTCTTTCAAGGAATTACTTGTTCTAATTTGTCAAATATAACATATATAGGTAAAAAGATTTTAAGAAAATCACCCAGTCTCAGGCTCTTCTCAGTGCATGTGGCTGTAGAAAGGACTCACCAGATCATCTACTTGACTACAGTATGGTCACCTCCAGTAACCATCAGGAAGTATGAAACATCTTAAAAATTTCTAAGTGACTTGCATCATTCTATCAGAACAGTAAGCTATCAAGAAATGAACAGAGATTTTTTGAAATAGCACAGCACGTGAATTTTGAGTACCATCAGTGCACTACTCATAGAAAAAGGCAATTTTAATTGCGTAGTACCACCAGCACTCTGAGAAATAAGGAGTCCCAGCCTTGCAGTTCTGGCCTGTTAGCTGAGCAGATATTAAATCTCTGACTGTTAAGCTGACAATTAAAAACACTTGAACCGTAAAAGAAGTGAGACAGTAAAATCTGCTTCTTCTAAAAAATTTGCACACAATCATGTATTACTGTAACAATGCCTTGTTTCTTGATGAGCTAGCCAGAGGGTAACGTTTTCTGTGAGGGTAACATTTTTTGTGTGAAGAAATTCAGCTAAAAACAAATTATATATACACAAACATGGGTATGTGCATTCAGAACAGGGTGAGAAATGCTGATGTTTTCCAGTCGGGCAATAAGGCCATTAAAATTTCTACTGAATTTCCTACTACGGATGCAGCAGAAGCTCGCGGCTCTGCACCAGGATCCTAGATGCTGAGTCTCCCTGACCAACAGACGTTAGCCTTCAGAACGTGTTCATTTACCCAATGGCATGTCTCTCCAATAGTCTCTGGACTGGTATGGTTAACTTCCCAAGAAAGCGCTTGATGATCGGACGACTCTTGGCAAATTTGTCTTTAACCTCAATTTCCAGGACATCTGTTAGAAGTGCAACAAAAGAATATTTCTGGAAGGAAAAAACATATTTGACACCATATCAATACACCTTTACTTAGAAAGTGTGTACCCACATACTACTAGCATGCAGTGAACTCTGAAAGCAATGATTGATGACAGCAGCTTCCACACTGCAAAATAATGTCAGCATCATTTCTTAAGCACTGCATTTCCGTACACGTAACCGGCCTCTCAGGAAACCCACACTCTTTCACTCTTCCTCGAAAATGATTGCTCAGTAAGAAACTGCACTGGATAAAAGCTCTTTCCTCACCTACATCAGCAAGGAGAAAGCAATGCATGGTAGTGCTTGCTCCAATGTGGACAGTAGGAAGCAAGGAGAGCAGGAACCCTTGCTGTGCTGGGCCAGGTTACAGGAGAGGAGCCAGGTCAGGGAGGAGGGAGGAGGAAGGCCTCTCACTCCAGGCTGCGCTCAGTGAGCTGCCCTTCCAGCACCACGCTTTGCATTAATGTTTTGTAGGCAGGACAGGAAGCTAAAAGGGCAATGTGTACACAGTATTTTCAGGAGCACTACAACTAAAGGAGGAGAATATAGATTTTCGCCTAAAGTTCAGCCAGCATCTCAGCAAGCTCCAACAGAATGTTTTTCTGCACTTGGGGCCTTCAAACAACATGGTGCTAATTTATAACAGGCTTCCTGTTGTCTGGTAAGATCTTTCTGCCACCTGTCCCTACGAGGGAACGCTATCACAGTTACTCTCGTCAGCCTAGCACCAAGTTTCATGCAGTTTATGAACACTGACTTCATCTTTGTGGTACAGGGCAAAGGTATGAGCAGGCTTGCTGGCATACAGACACGCACACACACAGAACGTGATAACAAATTCCCTTAGGAAAGAAAGCTGAGGAACCAAAGATCTTTGTTTTTTCCTCTAGATTTTAAGATATTTCAAACAAACAAACAAAAAAGTATCTTACAACCTACTCGGAAAAGCCGAGGTCACCTGGTTATACTTTCACTATCTGCCACCTTTCAGATCTCCCAGCAAATCACAACCCGAGTACAATGCCTAACGCACTTCTGGCGAGACAGCTAACGAAGGATGGAACAAGGAACAAACGAAGGAACAACTCTTCAGTTCAGCTGTAGACATCAGCTAAATATATTCAAAAACAGCAATTAAATTGGGTTAGGAATAAAACCGCTTTCTCATGCTGGGCAACTGTCAGAGCTGGGTTCCTTTGATAAACAGAACTTAAAAATTTGTCACTCTCTGTTTGCTATAAAATTGCAAATTATTTTGCAGAAAGGGGTTGATGTAAAGCAGGACCAATTCTGCACCACTGGGACAGCACGTGTAACGGGATCATACGCTGCTGTCGTCAGAGCATTGCTTCAGGGAAGACACTGCAGTGAAAGCAAGCTGGTATAATGTGCACACCACTCATCATTAGCACTTGTCTAATAAGCTTCAAAACCAAGGAGAACTGGAGGAGAAAAGAGGGGAAAATTAAGAGTAGATTTTCTTCCTATCTACTGGATAGATGATTGGACAGAGAGAAGGATGAAGAATCAATTTAGAGATTAGAACTCTGATTTTTTTTTTTTAGTATTTTAAGACTTGCACACATCTGCAGTCTCTCCCACAACCAAGCACCCCAGAGCAGCGCTAATGCTGGCTCTGTTCTGTTCAGTTTTACTACGATTTGTGGGAACATTTTCCAAAGCCCACCCCATTCTCCAGTCCTCCTACAGCAGGCATTAACTTTCAGCACAGTACAGGCCTCTGCTCATTAGAAAACAGGCACAGGTAAGAATGCTGCTCGCCAGTCCCGAAAGGGTTATGGACTTGTGTCAGCGTTTCCACCTCGTTTCCCACATAAACACTTCTCTTCAAAGGCACAGCCTGGCTCTTCGTGCTCACAGACAGTGGTGGGACGGAGCTCCTTCTCCATGATCAGCCCAGCTTACCCAGCAACACCAACACACCTGGCCTCTGCCAAGCTGCCTTGTTTGGCCCCTTGCTGAGCGGCGCTGCGATGCCTCCCCGGGCTTTCCCTCCTCCAGCAGCGCACGCAGAGCCTGCTCCGAGGAGCATCCCCTCTGCCTGACACGACGGAGAGCCTGCCTCCTGCTACGCGCACGGAGAGCGTCACTGTCGCCATCACCGAGCGTAAACCCTCACTTACTGCACCTTTTCTTAACGGGTCTTCTCGCAACATGTAATCCATCTTGATTAATTTATTTTTGCAGTTTCATGAAACCTGCAGGGCTGCTGAGCGAGTTCAACTCTCGTTAGCAGAGAAGGGAATGAAAACCTCACAGCAGTGCAGCTTAAATACATAGCTTAAATACGCAGCTGATAGCGGTTTCTATCCAACAACAGGGTTCCTAAAATAACTACAATTTCTGTGTCAGTGTAAATAACTAGCTACAAAGTCAGCTCAGAGCCTTCCGAGAGCAAAGACCACCCCATAAAGAGAAAATACAAGCCCGGTACACTGTGTCGGCTGGCAGACAGCTCTCAGAAGGGACACGTTACCTCTCTGTGCCACACCGGATTGGTTGTGTTGCTGATGATAGTCGACCTTCTTTCCTGGCCGTGATGAGCAAACGTAGGGAATGTACTTTTCTTGCCCGGCTGAATGGACATCTTTAGATAAGGATCAGGGTTGAAGAACATGCCTTTTTTAAGCCCAACTGCTCTAATATCTACAAAGCAAAACAAGAAGGAAGGAAAAAGGAATTGAGTAAGTTAAAGCTAGTTCACAAAGTAGCGCATTCCTAAAATATTACCCAGGAAATCGATTCACCATCAACTACTAAATAAAGCAACTTCAAGTCACCCCTACGTTAACTGTATCCAGCGTACAGAGACAGTTACAGCAGGAAGTCCAGTGTTTTCCCAAGGGAACAAAGGGAGGAGAGGCATCAACATCCTCATTTACCTTCCAGCCTCCAGTCAAATGTAAAACAAGAAGCATGGACCTGTAACTCACCTACAAATGTTTTTCTCAGTGAGTAAGGTATTTCCACTCTTAAACAGAAAAACCAAAACCCACAAAAAGCCCATTAACAGTACTTGCTCTGTTTCTGGGTAAGGGGCTAAGATTAAAAACTGCATGGGAGGTCACGTAGTGAACGCGCACTTTCCCGAAGTCGAGACTTCGATCAACGTAACTTCAAACAGTCATTCTCCAGGCTGCTCTGGACGGTGATGCACGCTTTCTCCCAACTTAGAAGACGACAACGTCTCAACAGTCTCACGCAACAGGAGGCCAAGTTTGCAGAAAACTCTTCCTTCTTCCTAGGCAAACCTCAGTACTTGCAGCCCTTGTGACTTCTAACAATAAACAATATTTTCCTCTGGTGCGTATTCTCATGCCTAAGGACTTTAAGAGCTTCAACAAGTAGAAAGAGGGTTGGGGTGTTGTTTTAATACAATGACTACTCCTCTGTTTTGGTTTGCTGAATCACAAGATTTTTGTGTCTTTCTCCATCAGGTACCCCAACACACTGCATGTGGTCTTCATGACTCTAACGCAAGGGGCATGTACATCCTTAGATGTGCAGTTTACACGCACAGGCAAAATTCACTGCACTAAGATGAAATGCCACGCCTGTGGATTCAGTAAAAAAAAAAAAAAAAATCCTACCCAATGTTCAAAATTAAGCCACACAGTAGAAATACCATGAAATACAGGGTAACTGCGTTTAAAAGCAACGACTTATCACGTGCAAACGAGCAACCAAAAAGTGTTCCAGGAAATGCGTTAGATCTATCAGTCAATACACCTTTCAAAATTAATTTACAGGACTCCTCAGGCTGAGTCATAACCTTCTACTCAACACAACAGGTTTTTGGAATTCACAAACCAGTTGTTTTCATAGTACTCTACCTGAGTCTATACAACCTAGCAGCTCTATCCCAGGTACCTGCTCAAAGACCATCTCCAAAAGCAGAGTTTTTCTCTGCTCTCCCCCTACAATCTCTCAATGATTTCACTGTCAGCTCATCAAGATTCAGAAGCAAATTTTTTCTGTCTTCGCTCAAACTGAATATGCTTTAGTCTCACAGAAGACTTCCTGGGAAATAAAGTGCTAATTCAAACAAGTGAAGCTGGTAGACTGTACCCCTACAGCTATTTTGCTGTAGTGACAGCTTAGCTCTGTTACAAGAGTTTTTTTCCCTTTTAAACCATCATTTGCAGCCATTGCTTTCTTACTCCTTCAAAGTGACGGAACCAGCTTGCATTTCATTCAGAGGCTAAGTTTTTTCACTCTTCAGTCTGAGAGGAACCGTCCCCTGTGCAAACTGGAAATTTCTCCAAATTTTTCGTGCTGGGATCCATCAAACCGATTTCTTTCACTCCTGGAGATTCACGATGCTGGCTTGTTTTCAACAAAGAGAAGTTCTACAGAAATGGCATCCTTCAAGCCACTAGAGTGTGCTCCTACAGCGGCTACTGAAGAAAAGCCTTCTATCTTTCATGTTATTTAAAACAGCTATTCATTTTTTTTAAAACAATAATTCGTAAGACAGAGTAGTGTTGTATTTTACCTGATAGGGTAAAGCTGACCAACTTCCGAGAGTGCTGGGCTCCAGAAGCACCTTCATCCGTGCCTTCTACTCCCATCTGAGGAGGAGAAAAAAACCGAGAGATACCACAGAAGTTTTCATCTGCTCTGTATGTGCCGAGGATGATAACACAACTGTAAGGTAGTACGCAGGGGAAGAACCTGACCAACTACTGCCTATTGCCACGGGCAGGCAAAGCTACAGCATTTATTGCTAAGAAAATATCTGTTACTTGCGCTACGCAGTGCTAATGCACCAGTACTTGGAATTTTCCAGAGAGAACACGTATAGGCTAACACACGTGCAGACACTACTAATCAGAGAAAAGGAGGCTCTGTTTCCTTACAGGCTTCCCTTCTGTGAAACACAACCAACCGTAGGGATGGGTGACACACAGCAAAGCCCCGCGCTGGCCAGTGGCAGCTTGGGTAACTTTCCTCACCTTCCACAAACAGGTAACTTGCTGTGCAACAAGAAAAGCAAAGCGATCAAAGCGAGACTAACAACAGCCTTCAGATCTAGGAACCAAAGCTCTTTCCAACAGAAAAGCAGGTCAGATAATTCAATATGCATGTGGTCTAAAAGCTTACGCTTCACAGATTTTCAGGTTTGGTTTCCACTGAAATCCCTCCTTAGCTAAAGCACTGCTTCAAAATAAAAAAGTTGCTCGTGTATCAATGTCTAGCTCTTTCAAACGGCAGAAGAATTTGTCTTTCAAGACAGAGCTGTGCACGCAGCTGAGCAATCTACCACGAAGACACCAACGGAGCTATGGCTCTGCAGGCAGGCAGTGCGCTCCCTCCCAGGCAGCAGAGGCGACCCAGCCCGACGGAAACGCTTCGGCCAAACGCGGCGCTGGGGACTGCTGCTAAGGGCGGGACAGGGAGTCGCCTGATCTACCGAACTACTGAAAAAAATAAGCTGAATAAAAACCCCCACATCTCTGTGTGTAGGTGAAGGATGCAAAGCAGCTTTCAGCAGCTGAACAGTGACTGGATTGATAAACGATTTCTGGAGCCACCGTAGCTGCGAGGAACCAACTCTGCATTAACTAAAAAAGTAATAATTCCTTCTTATCTTCCTTTCAGTTATTCAGTATCATTAGCTTTCAAATATTTCCCACAATGATCAGCAAGCACATGGGAATTCCACTGGAATTAGCAACCACCCAGAATTTCTCCGGTTGCAAAACTCTCCTACTTCACACGTCACAAGCAGTCACACAGAGCGATGAAGCAACAGCGATGACGCTGATGCCTGACGTCCCCACGGGCCTCGGTGGTCTGGCGAGGGATCACAGCGAGCCAGCAAGCGCCCTCGCTCACCAGCCAGCCCCTTCCCTTCCACTCCCTCGCTGCTGGCTGCAGGACGCGCCCGGGGCTCAGGGCAAGGGCTTCTCACCGGAGCGCTCCGAGCTGTCGCTTCCCCACGCAGCACGACATCCTTACGCCAGCGGCTTCGCACGGACACGCACGCGGTGACAGCTGGCAGTCACGTTACGAGGGCATCAACAGCAAGGGGCGAATTCCAGCCGGGTCGGTGCCCCCTGCTCTGCAGAGATTCCCTGGAAGCGGCACGGGGCGCAGCCCCGGGGAGGGCGATGCTGCCCAGGCGAGGCCAGAGGAACGCTCCGCATTTCAGTGGACTCTTCCGGGCTTCTTCTAACGTCCATGGTTATCTTGCTAGAAGTGTTAGTCATCAACACAAAAAGGCCTTCCTCATTCTACACCTATTTTTCTGCTACATCCCTGACTCTGCCTGAACAATACCGTTTAATTGCTAATGGTTACTTCATTTTATAGAAAACAGGATTTACCCACACCTCAGCTATAATAGAAAGAATTGTAACAGCGTTCCCTAGCACTTCCAAGGTTTAGCTATATAACCTTTCCCTGTCCCATTATGATCCAAACAGCAATTTCAATTTTTCTGTGCCAAGGACAACACTTCATCCCAGCACACGCGCTTAGGTTTTGGCGCGACAAAGGCTGCCTCCGGTGCAGCGCAGTGTTGCTCCGTGCTAGGTCAGCCCCTGCATTTCCACTAGCTCCAATGAACACCACAGAGCGTTAGTTGCTTATCCAAAGATGGATGGAAACGCCTGGTGCGATGCGCCGTCGGCAGGAGGAAAACCAGCAACACCAAGTGTCCCACCACACCACGGAAAGCGAGGACACAGGATGATCCAAGCAAGCAGGCAACTTATCGCAGCTAAAAAAACCAGAGCGGGCACACCCCTGACTCTCACCGCTTCCACGAACAGCATTTCTGCACCAACAGACACCAGCAATGCCAAGAGAACAAAGTCTCCTCTACTGCACCGTGCTTAAGCTCAACCCCACAACCGTGGAGATGGCGCGAGGTATGGCCATTTCTCAGTAGGCACAGACCTGTGTAACTAACCCAAGACGGTGTTTCTAGGGAGTCTCATCTGAGCTGTCATACGACATTCTCATCCGCACTCTCAGTGCAACAAACCCCCCTGATACTAAACTACACCTTCTAGCAGGTGTGTAAATCCTACACAGTACCCAGGACCCTGCGCTGCCTTTCAAAGGAAAGAAATTTAACCAGCGACAGCCGGTTAACCCCTCACGCTTGACCAATGGCTCTGAAAGACAGGTCTCCTGGTAGCCACCAAGGACATCACTGCGTGTTCAGAGACAGATGCTCAGATGTCCTTCCGTGCAACGAATCTCAAAAGTATCGGTGGCCAGCACGACAAGCTCCAGAAAACACCCAAGTTCAAACCGTTTGCCCACCCAACATAACCATTCTGCGCCGCAGTAACTGTGTGGCGCAGCACATAGCCCATTTTTAGGGTTATTTTGAGGTGCGTTTTTTCCTTTGTTCAAAATCAGGCTACCTTACTGTCTTTAGTTTATAAATTGAAGACAGTGGCTGCCAAGCTCATTAACACGTTTTCTTCTGTAAAACACCAAGAGTTCATCTGCCTGCTGTGAAACGGTATCATTCGTAGTCAGATCTGACAAAGATCTGACAAATAAACAATGCTATCAGCTAGGTCTGTAATTCCAAGAGAAAGAAAACCACATTTGCTATGATGAGACACAAAGCCTCGCCGAGCGCATACAGTTCCATCCAGCCACAGCACGCACTTGTAGACGACGTACAACGCTGCGAGAGGGCAGGGTCAGAAGAAAAGCTGTTCAGCCGCAGTAACTCGTGCCCTGCGGTGCCTTCAGCACGGCAGTTGCCAGGACACCATCCTGACAGACGTGATCGCAAACATTTGGCAGCCAACATCCATGAAGGGAACGCACCGAAACTCCACGTCAGCTGAAGAGCTGCCCTATTAGATACTTTGCTTCCATCAAAAGCACCTGGATCCAAGTCTGGAAGGCTCTTCTTCCACTACTTATTTAAGCAACTAAAAAAATCTCCTCTAAAACTTTCAGTGTTTCAAAAGAACAAGTCTCATAATGAAAGCACAGTAAGACAACAATAATTCTCAACAGTCAGAGAATTACTAAATTTCCATGGTATATGAACACTCCAAAAAAATCAGTAATTTTTGCAAGAGCAGAGTTTCATACAGTTATATTTTTGTATTATGAATTACTATCTCAGCAACAGTTTCCTTTTTAATATTGCCAAATAAGAAGAAACAGAGACTTTTGATAAGGATTCAGTCTGAGCTATATAACAAGTGCGAAAAATTTCTATTACAGTGTTAAATTACAGCAAGCTGTAAGCCCCAGAACTGAAAGCAAGCAAAAATCAAATTCTTAGCATAAAAGGCTTCAGTTAAGCTAAGTGACTTTTTACAGTTACTTTAACACAAACGATAAAAAACATGAAAAGCATTTCTCAATATTGGTGATTTTTGTCAGGCAATATTTTTTTTTTTTTGCAAAAAATTGCAGTTAATGGTAAAACTAGGAGACTTACATGGACAGATTTGTCTGACAGTTAATATTATCATATACAAATGCAATGAACAAACAGGCTAAACTCACCATCACAGCAGGGTTCTTCACAGTGATACATGGAGTAGTAGCTCGGAGGGCTCCGCTAACACCATGGTAGTATTTAAAACAGATCTTTATTTCAGCTGCAAAACAAAACACAAAATCGCATGAAGCCCTTCATGACTGAGCTCAGGGAAGAGAGAGACAACACAAGGGAACACATGCATACCAGGAGCCCCAGCTCCCTTCTGTTCACGGGGTCCGAGTTTGGGCAGCTCCTCATACATCCTCGGTCTAAAACCACGCAATAACTGTAACCGAAATACATTCTCTCTCTGCCTCTAGGAAATTGGGAACCTGTCTCAAACTCTGAATAAAGTTTCTAGCTAAAGAGCTGGTCAATGCTACCTTTTTTTTTAAAAAAAAAAAAAAGTTAATTTAAACTATATTTCTATTAAATCAGTAAAAAAACAATGGGACATTTTTTCCAGCTCTGACGGCGAGATGTCCATGGTCACTATTGGGTAAGAAATGCCTGAAGTATTCACCAGCTACAGTCCACACAAAGCCAGTTCACTATGTTTTGTGCGGGTCCATAGGGAAGGAAACGAGACTGGCACTGTTCTCTGAAGACAAGCCCAGTTCAACATAATAGGGTTAATGTGAATTATTATTTTTCAGTAGATTTATAAGTCGCAAATCAAAAAAATAATTAAACATGTTTTATTGTCAAATTATCTAATTGTATGAAAACGAGACCTCTCTCTCCAGCCTTACACACAGAGGTGGTGCTACCAGCGTTGTATCTTGTTCATCTATGAAATGGCGAAAGCAACTGGGGTTTCTGCTTCTCAAACAGAAAGTAACCTATTTGATGAATGCATTCACATATATTATGCTGACATGCTGATTTAAGCAGCGGCATCCTGTTCAGGCAGTTTGAACAGTTTGGGGTGGGTTTCCCCCGTGGAAGCAGTAGTTCTCAGCTGAACTGCTCACCCCCGGAGTGCCTGTGCTAGGAGGGAGAGCAGCACAGGCGAAGATGCGCGAAGCTGAGCAGCGGCAGCGGCTGGGCGACGCGCCGTGCCCTGCTTTTTCCTGACCTTCGGCAGGGGCAGAGAGAACAGAGAGGCTGCAGGGTCCCACCACTCTCACAGCCAAACCCAGGACTGCACAGAATCAGGGCAGAGCCTCGGGACAGATTCTCCTGGATTACAATACAACCCTAGCTGCTGTAAGGTAACCGCTTTTTGCTCCGAGTGGATTCTTACAAGATGGAGGAGAAAAGAAATCATTAGATCATCTATTCTGATCATTATCGTGCTCTTGGCCACCCCTTCTCCCCTTGACAAAACAAACCTTGACTTACTGACTCCTGAACTATTTGCAGCACCCCAGCATCACCCTTGCAAAGCTGAACGGCGGTGCAGGGTTGCAGCGATCATTTCCACTCTCCTACAAGACGCTCCTCCGCTTATACACCCCAGAAATGCATTACAGCTTCTCACAGGTTACACAGCAAGCTGGTGCCGAGGTGCAGGATAAGTGGCCTGCGTGCCTTTCATTCTGAAGTCAGCAATATCAAAATTAATTTTATTTGGCTGCGCCTAGCTTGCTAAATCAGCCTATATGTATCTTCAATTGCTTTTATCCATTCCACTAATTCTTTAAACCAGTAGGAACCCTGGATTTCAAACCACTGATGCAAATGTTGAAAAGCACCACATCTTTCATTAACTCCTGCAGGGCCTTGTTAATAAGATTTCGCTTTTTGTGTAACCTGTCAAACCTTTTCCTATTGTTTAGCATGCCAATCCAAACATACCCTTCACCCTGGTAAAACAAGAGAATAAACAGAGACAACCTGAGGATGAGAGAAAATACTGTAAAACACAATCCCTGACAG
Organism: Opisthocomus hoazin; assembly: GCF_030867145.1. Taxonomy (NCBI): domain Eukaryota; kingdom Metazoa; phylum Chordata; class Aves; order Opisthocomiformes; family Opisthocomidae; genus Opisthocomus; species Opisthocomus hoazin. The sequence goes on from NC_134422.1 coordinate 43,479,441, forward strand.
CTTGGGTTCTGCCCCACCCTCCAGGTGTTCCGGCACACTGGTGAGAGTGGGGATGCAAGCATGGCTGCCCACGGTGGAACCTACTGACACGCTGGTCGGTGTACTCGCAAAAGCTCGTTCCACAGGAGCAGGAGCCATCATTCAACTATCTGTCTTCAGAAATACTTCAAGAGGAAATCAAGAATATAGCATCTGGTTATCTCTGCTTTGTATGCTGGGACCTTCTGTTACTTGGTGGGGGGGGGAGGAGGAGAAAAAAGTAACTTACCTAATTCTGCAGCTTACATTTCTGCTACTATTTCAACATAATCAGCTACGAAAAAGGGTTACCGAGACATTTGCTACTAGGATGATGCCTGCCAGATTCTGGAAGCAGTTGCATGACACGTACCCGAGGGAAGCCTGAAGCGCTTTGTGTTGGAACAGGGGAAAGGTGAACGCTGCACCACGTTTCTGGTCCCTCTGAATAGTTTTGTTTGCTCAACTGCATTTACTGCAAACAAAAGAGCATTATGTTTCACCAAAGCCTGACCTCCACTGTTGTTCCTCTGCATGCTTTCAACCCAGCAGAACAGCTATAATGACCGCTGCCCTTGATCCTGTGGGATTTTCCCTATCTGGAACAATCTCTCCATTTTCCTTCTCCACGGGGAGAACTCTCCTGTGCGAGGCTGATGAGGGTTTACTTCTGGGTACAGAAATGGCCACAGGCAGGCAGAAATTGTAACAGCCAGTTCAGTCACAGCGGAGGATGTGCACTAACGTTTTGGCCGTTCAGTTCCTCTGACTGGGTTTAACAATATGGCAGTAGTTCCAAAATATGAAACTGCAATGTTTTGTACGAGGTTTTGAGACCTACAGCATGGTTCCTTCAGGCTGTGGTATTTCATTACTGCGAGATCAAACACCCACTTCTCCCTACTCAGGAGGATCAGAAATCTGCCCGGCAAGCCTGCCCAGCCACAAAGGATTACTTCTTTATTTGTAAATTTGTTGTGGTTGTAGGTGAGTGTGTATTTACTGCCTTCCTCCCCGAACAGAGAGGAGGCATCTCGGAACTACCCTTCCAAGGAAGGTGCCTGGCTGACAGTCCCTCCAGGACGGAGGAGCTGCTGGTCCCACTGCCTCCTCCTCACGGCCGCGTTCACACCCACCATCCAAACACGCTCTATCTACCACAAGCTTTACAGCAGAATTCAAAATGCAAACAGGGTTTCTAATCACCTACAAAGGTTTGTCAGACCTAAAAATCACGGGTCAGGACCTCCAGGTTCTTCCTACATCGAGCAATTCTGTTGATCTACCAACAATACCGACATCCAAATGGACACACAAGAATTCACAGATCACATAAAATTGGACTTTCAGCACCTGCGAAACTTGGCAGGATTTATACCAAGTGTTGGACTCTCCACGTTGTAAAATACATATATTCAGTAACTAGGACTCAAGTCTTGAGCACCTCTCAGTCGCACTGTGAACGTATTCTGACCACAGGAGAGCGTGGTAAGACAACAAACTATTTCACTAAGACTTACACTTTTCAGCTACATTGCTCAGCTTTATCGCGACCGAAACTTTGTTTTTCTGAGAGTTTCTGGAGGTACCATTTATTCAGTCTGTTGTCACTGACTACCTCCTCTGAGTTCATCACCTCTGGAAAGAGCCTAGCAATGGAAAAGTTATCAGCTGCTGCTTCTTCTCCACAGACAGTCAACAACGGGGCAGTGGCCACGAGCTGGTTATATATTCTCACTACACTGACACACACATTCCCTGAAAGGCTGAAATGCAATGCTACGAGCTTTGGATCCTGAGATTTCTTTTTCTCAATGACTTCTATGAGCATACATTACTTTTCAATACCTGTATGTGGCCGGTGACAGAAGAAAACAATGTTTTGATTCAAGAAATACATCTGACAATCCCTTTCACATAAAGTAAATTAAAAAAAAAAATCTCCAGGACTAACAGCTAGAAATAATTAGAAAAATCAGAGCACTTGAAACCATAGTGTGGAGACTTGTTCTCCCGCTTCCCAAGAGCAGCAGCATGGATTTGGTTTGGGCTTTACACCGCATTACAGGCAGGAACGGCAGACCCGCTGTTAGCCCTGTGCCGAGGGCACCAACGCAAGAGCAGCTGGGCTTGAAATTCAGCACGGAATCGCAAAAGGGGCTGCTCCTCACAAGCATGCAGACACTGCCAACGTGCACACGGGTTTGCAAGACTGGATCTAGTGTACAGCAAGCATAAAATCCCTTCACAGCACCAGCGACAGCTAAGTAATTTTTCTCATGGCTAATAACACTAGAAACTGCAGGTAATACTTAAGAGTAAGAACAATCTCAGAGGAATCCTGCCAGTTCAAAACAGCTGAAGATCTAGCTTTTTGACACTTCTTGTACTGTGTTATCAGAAAAAGCGTCGATTAGAATATTTTTCTCCTGATGCTTGATGGGTTCCTGAGCTCTAGGTATCTTGAAAACAGCCATCTGCGGCTGTTCCTGATAGAACACATCTCTGCCCGCTGCCTATGGACAGGGCCCATGAACACACAGACCTCTGCAGAAACCGTCCCCTCGGTTATCTGCAAACGGGACTTTAATATTTACAGAGTTGAGTTCAATACCGTATTACTACACCGGCTTCCTCTGAACTGGTCCATACCATGAACTGCACGGTAGCCTGGGTCACCTACAGAGGCTTCCCAGCTTCTTTCACTCCTCCTGCCACCTTGCTTTCCTGTGTTTCCTTTAGGAGAAAACCTGCACTTCTCTTTTTTCTTTCCTACTTCTTCTTCCCTCAAGAAGCTTGCTTTGTATGTAATCTGTAATGAAAAAGTTAACAGCAGTAAACCCAGCACGGGCAAGACATCCGCATCTGACCACAGGACTATTTGCTGTCTCACTGAAGAAAAGCATGACCTTTCAGAACAGAAAGTATTTTCATTCATGGGGGAAAAAAAAAAATGACTGTACCTAGCTCTTGATACCACATGTGCCCCATTATCCCTGACATTCCTCAGGCATTATGGAGACCACAAGAATTCCTTCTTCATTTAAAAATAAGATAAAAATGAAAATAGGGTACCTACGATTCTTCAAAAAGTTATCACACAGGCATACAAAAAATGCTACATATTTTAATTCACCTGAACGCTCCGTAAAACCATAATCCCCTTCTTTAAAAGCCAGTAACTGCTATCATTTTGTAACCATAATTATGTAGCTCAGGTCCGTTACATAAAGACATGGGAATTAACAGAGGTTTCTGGGACTCAAACAGCGACATTTGAATTTCAAAAGATCTCCTTCATGAAATCATAGCATTGTACTTCCTTCATGAGGAAAAAGACGCCATCACATAAACTCATCTGAAAAATATAAGAGCATGTTCCATGACACTTATTTAAGCAAACTTTGTCACTAGCACCAGTTAAGTCACCCACATTCGGGCTCCACAAAGCTGTGTGGGGAGACGCCGCCCAGGGACAAGGCACTGGGCTGATCCCTAATTTTTCCCAGCTGAACCCAAACACCTCACAGACAACTGCAGGGATTTAGCAGTGCTCCGCGTGTCCTGCCAGCTGAATTTCTTTTCCTTAGCATGACAGGTCAGTGCCCACGACCTTTGTGTTTGGACACAGCATTCTGCTCTCTGCATCATGTTAACTGTGACCATTTCGATCGCGTCCTACTGGGAAGAGCACAGGGTAGCCAACAGCAGCAGCACACCAGTGCCAAAGCTGGCTGCCCCTGGGGGCTGGCCATCTCCCTCACCAGGTATGTAACAGAATTTATTTTACAGAAGGAATGATAAAAAACCCCCAAAACCTAGACAGTGACTTCAGCAGACTTACAGCAAGCTTTTTAGGTAAACTAGGATCAATAACAGCAAATGTTTCTGTCCCAGTGGTCTCTCTCCATCTACGCTGCTCCCAAGGAAACCCCTCGGACAAACGGTTGTTCCAGCAACAGAGCCCACCTCTCCCTGCCAGCCCCGCTCACTCTGCTGCCACGCTCAGACGTTCTTATTTACAGTCATGAGCACTGCCTATTATATTCCAGTTTGGCAAAGCATTAATTATAACCTAACCTTTAAGACAAAACCCCAGGCTTATTATGTGCTGAAGGAAGAGAACAAGGCTTGCCACAAACGTAAAAAATACAAGACCTGATCCTGTTTCAGGTATTCGTGACACACAAGAATAGCTGTTAAGGGACAACAGATATAAATAGCAGAAGAATAACAGAAGTATTTCTAACTCAGCGAATGCGTTTATAAATAGGGTAGGGACAATAACCCTGAGTCCCCAGACAGATCACTGCAAGGTGCTGGTTGCAGGGCACTACACAGACAAGCTGTCCAGGCTGTGAACAATTCCACGAGAGAAAACCATGGCCTTTGCAGAATTTAATTTAAATGGCCAAAAAATCTAAAGGCTGGATACAAGTAATGAATTATGTCGACAGAACATGCATTAACATTGCCCACTTTGGTCAAAACCACTAAAAATACTGAACTGTGCTCATACCTCTACTAACAACTCTTTGCTGCAGGAGCCCTTAAAAGCTAACAGCACACCAAGTGCAATTATTAAACTGATGTTTTTTTCTTCCTTCAATATATATTAGCTTTTTAACAAACAAGGGAGCTGGGAGCATGCTCTGCTAGCTACAAAGTATGGCAGCTTCAGTCTCAACACACTATTTTTGCAGAAGTTATAATTTCATGGGAATAGGGACTGAATACAAAGAACAAAAGCTCCCTTTGAACGCGATTCCAGTGTAATGCAAACACATACATTACCGTGTTTTCCAAATATATCTCACAGTCTACTCCCGTCACAAACCCGAGATTTTCAGCGCAGAACAGCCAGCATCTGTGCAGTCACTGCACCCGAGCACGGCAGCGTGGCACCAGAAGTCGTCTGACCACAAACACCCCACGGGGGATCTGGAAATGACTGATGTGACAAGACTGGCAGTGTCTGGATGAGTCCCACCAGCTGCCACCATGGATTACTGCTCAAGACATCAAGCCACAGCATCGGTAAAGAAAATATATGCAAATTACTGTATTTCCGTTCTACTCACAAAAGTGACTACGACATCGAATGTTATAAATAACCACTAAGACCTCACCCTACAGGTAAAGTAGGTGAAGGTGTTTCTTGTGGACGCTGATTAGCACTAACGGGCCCAAGGATACCCCTGACAAACCCAAGCCCAATCCAGCCCCCCAGGAGGCTCTCGGCCTGCGCTGTCAGACCAGGCAGCACCACTGCAGGGACTCCCGTGCGGGCACGCGACCGCCCGCACTGCTGAACGGCGACCACGGACCCCCGACACGGGGGCAAGGGCTGGCTGCACGGGCGCAGGCCACGCTGTGCCGCCTGCTCCCAGCAGCCGAAAACAGCCCCTGGCCTGGTTTACCTGCGGGAACTCCTAACTCCTGGGGACTTTGCATATGGAGCGCTTACACAGGGCAAAGCCAGAGGAGCGCCGGCCTCTGTCCCGGTTGGGTCTGCGGCGCAGAGCCCCTCTGTCTGGAGGTGACAGCTCAAGGACAGCAGCTGTTTGTGACGCCGAGCTGGACGTCGCACCTGGCAAGCATTTTCTTTCTCCTTTGCACCCTCTTCCCCCCCTCCCCTCGGAGGCTGCTTGGATTTCTGGAATGCATTCAGTTCATCCCGCATTATTTCACTGCCGATTCCTTTGATTCTCCCTTCTCGGGGTAGAGTCTAGAGAATTTTATGTGTTGATTTTTCTCTAAAGCCAGTGAGAGTTTTCTTTGATCATGCTTGTTTTGCTAATTTTGGATGCTCTGGGAAGAATGAATGTCTGTTTTCACTACGAAGATGCTGAGACTCTCCCTGCCCTTCCTTCTGCAGGTTGCTTGATCTGAACAGAGCAGATGGCAAACTCTGCCTTTACACAATACTTGCTGGGGGAGCGGGAGATGCTAAATCCATAGGGAGGGATTTTAAGAGGAATAAATGGAATGACTGGAAAATTGAGTTACAAGACTGTGGATACACAGTAACGAGAAATTCAAGAAAGTGCTTATCCAAGGCCTACCTTTAAACATCAGCATAATTTCCACAGACCTCAGTGAAACTATAAGTTCACAGTTATGCTCATGGAAAAACAGCTTCCCAAGTTAGGGCATAAGGTGATGCAAACCTGAGGACTGCAGCAGGAATCTGATGCCCAGCCCAGCTGACTCCCACTGCCTAACATGAATGAAACTAAAATGGCAATACCCCTTCTGCATGAGATTCGTTTGCATACGGCTTGTTAGCGATGCCATCACCCTCTGCACTTTGCCCTACAGAGATGAAAAGCTACGTAATGTCCCTCAGCTCTGGCACTGCTAGGGAAAAGACACAGCTCAGTCTCTGGGATAACGCGCACGCTGACTGATCTCAACCCATCATTCCGCATCAGTCACTTCAGTTCCTTTTCTTGCCAAAAGACGGACAGCTTCAGGCCGGTTCGGACTGTAAATCCTCCAGGATTATTGTCGTCGTTTAGCGTAAGGCTGTGAACAAGCAGCGCCAGTCCTCACTGCGAGAGCTGGCTCAAGGCTTCGCAGGCTCGCAGCGACCCTCCCCACCCCGCTCCTTGTGTACAGGCAGAGCAGTACAGAGGCGGTCTAGAGCAGGGCAGAGGCGGTCTAGAGCAGTATATAGTTCAGCACTCTCTGGGCTCCAAACCCGCAACAGCTCCAGGCCACAAAACCCCGTAGTGACCGAACCCAGCTATAACTCATTCTACACCCAGCTCGTCTCTGTGCTCGTTTTGGCCTCTCGCTAGACACAGAAGTGTCACTGGTGACATATTTATCTGCCATACCATGTGCTATAGCGACATATGCTCATAACCATTCCTTTTTACAGTTCTCAGCTGCTACATAACTGCTCGTCTCTTGTTCACTGTGGGGCAGCAGACCTGCCTGCTAGCAAAGCCAGCCGTGACCAAGGAACGCGTGCCCTGCGCTCTTTGTATCAGTTGGTTGCAAAGTGCAAAGTCAGTTGCAGCTGATTTTAAGTCACAACTGCTCGTTCTTGAAGCATTAGCCTAGGTACCCACATGCACTTCAAACGGTGTGCCCTCCTCTCCGTACATCACATCGCAACACGTAACAGCTAAAGTCACAGACAAACATCCCTGAGGTCAAACCGCCCACACTGGCAACAGTATCCATCCCGTGTCTGCACAAGGAAGAGGGGCCAACTAACCCTTATGACATACATTTTAATCTGCTTTAATATTCCGCTGTCTTTGGCACCAGGAAAGTTAATTATCTGAATCTTTATTATTTTCTTGATCGTCATCTTTGGTTCAACCATTGTTTCCTGTAATGAACTCCTGAAACTGAATTGAATTTTATCCTATTAAAGATTTCTTTGTTTAAAAAAAAGTGCTGTGTAGGGTAACTTGGCAAGATTCAATGATGAGTTCTAGAAATAACAATTTTTAATAATTCCTCACAGTACAGGGGACAGCACCTCTTGAAATACATGTATTGCTATTATAGCAGTTAATTAGAAGAAAAATTGCTGCCAAGATCTATGGTTAGTTGCACTGCAGTGTACAGTGAAGTAATAGAGTGGGAGTCTATACTTTTTTTTTAAATTTATGAAGGAAGATTCGTTGCTGTGAGGCTAAACAGGTGGTAGAGCAGCTCACAGCTCTTTTGGGACTGATTGCCACTTCGATGCTTGGCACATCAGAGTTTCCAGCAAGCTCAGACACAACATCCTAGGTTTCGAACATCAATTTCTTCAGGGGATCATCTGCTTTAGATGGTAAGATAGCTCCTTTTCACTGAAAACCAAAAACAAAGGAAAAAAAACAAAACAAAACCCTAAAATCACCCAGCAGAGTGGCTTAGCTGCATATAAACTCTGGTTGCCCAACCCGATCTGAAGCCTGGCTACCAATACTTCTTATGGAGTTTAACTGTCACACAGAGACTCTCAGTGTTTCAGACCTGTGGATTTCCCAGCGCAGTGAAGCTTCAGCTGAGAAATACTGATGCACCTGGCCAGGAGGCTGGCGCTTCCTCGAGACAAATCCAGCCTTCACACTAACAAACACGAGCAAGCACTACCGGCCTCTCACCTTTTCCTTCGTGTGCACTTACCATCATGTTTGTCCAGCTGAAGTTTTAAACTTCTTGGGAAGGGACTTCACCTTTCAATGTGTAAATACTACGTGACGTTGCACAAGGCAAGTTCTTCCTCCCCTGACGTGAAACACACTGTCTAAGAACACCTCCAGAGCACAAACGTAGACCTCAGCTCAACTCCGTTTCTTTACGACGTCCAGCAAACGCCCTGGAAAATGCTGCCCCTTAGAGCAACACCATCAACTCCTTTGGTACATCACAGGGTGTGACAAAACAGGTACCAAGCGCCATCCTGCTGACTTGCCTTGACAGAAAGGCATGCTTGCCTTCTACCAGATAAACAGGTACTTACATTCCATAAAATAGGGGCCAGGTTCAATTCGCCATACGATTTGTCCTTTTTGTGTGCCAGTCACTCCCCGATTCTTGGAATCCCAGAAATTGGCTGGAGAGTTCTCATCTGAGAGAGGAAAGAAAAAAAATGTTGTCAAGTAGCATTTATAACAGCTGTCGTCTTGGTTTTTCTGTTTAGTTCAAGAGGCTCAGACACAAAAAATGACTTGTGTTTAAAAAAAAAAAATTAACTGGCAAAACAAAAATGGCTTCTTTCTCACAGTTGACAGATCAATTCATGCAGAGTGAGCAGCCATACACACAGCCAAAGTAAACGGATGGTTTCCGGTAAGAGGCAACCTGCCAAGGTAAAGTATTAAGTTCCCAAAACTCCCTAACTCAGTAGAGAGGCTCCTGGGAACACACAGCTGGCTGCAACTTCATCACAGAGCTATCACACCTTTTCATACAGCAGTCCTGCTCTGTGAGCTGGCATCTACCATCCCTTCCCTAGCCAGAAAGCACAGAGCTGCAAGCGCAGGGATCAGCACTTCAGTTTGTAATGTGTTCCTGTATGTTAGAAACTAGAGAGAATATTTTTATACATACACCAAAAAATCTGACACTTTCAAGTTCCTGACACGTACAGTATTACCCCCATCAGTGAACTCACGCCAGGGGCTCACAGGGCAGAAGCGTCACGTAACAAGCCAGAGACACACACGAGCAATTCAGCAAAACACGATCAGAAGAGGAGAACTGAGAAGCAAAACACAAGCATCTACAGATCGGCTTAGCGATATCAGTGTTTTCCCCCAACAAACTAAGCTTTTCGTCCCCACAGTGACAAAAAACCCGTCTTGGGGTTTGTTTTTTATTGACCAGCCCGTATCCAGGCCCCCAGCACGCTGTATTGATGGGAGCCAGCCAGAGCGAGCAGCTGTTTGAAAGGGCACCGAGGTTAGCTGCGACGACCCAGAGGAAGCCGACCTAAATCCAACCCCACCTCTTCTGCTCAGGAAGCCCTCTGGAATTACGTGTCGCAATGGTCTACAAGTGCATTTAGGCAGCTGTTTCTTCATTCGACAGTTACACCTGTGACCTCCAATACAGCATCCTAATTCCTTCCAGGGGTACCTGATATCCCTTAGTCTTATATTAAAAAATATATATATATATACTGTTTTATTACATACGATCGAGTGCATTCTGCAATCTTAAAAAGACTTCATTAAGAACTTAGTCTGCTCTGGCTTTGTTCATAAAGCCCCTATCCACCTAAGCATCTTCTCTTTGTACTTTGCTAGGAACTCCAGCACAAAGAGAATTACAGAACCGTCACCTGCATTTGAGAAATCCATATGCTATTTATGAAAGAATAATAAAGAATGCAGCTTTGTTACTTTTACCTTAAAAATACAGAACTTACACTAGAGCTTCTCCTCCTCCTCTTCATTCTGACCGCTGACCTCGGCGCACGCATGGTACTGAACCCCAGTCAGCGCACTCTGTACGTCCACCTCCCGACACACGAAGCGTCACCAGGCCCCCGCTGGGCTCTGCCATTGCTCCGGAGGAGGTCCCACACCCCGTCCTAGAGAGCTCCGCAGAGGTAAGGGGCACCCAGGGCAAGCTGCGGACGGTTTTACGCCTCCAGGCACGGCCAACTTCAAGAATTTTTAGAAAGTGGCGCTCTGAGCACCTCAGCATCACAAGTCCAGAATATTTTCACAATCATCTCAATGACAACAAGCAGGGACAGGAGGGTTCTCCTAACGCCTGTGATCCTCCAGCACAGAACTTCAGGCTTAACTTCTTGTGTGGGATCACCGTGGCAGTACACAAACTGCATACACCACAGCGTCAGGCACGCAGGCTGCCACGACTTCAAACACGCGTACTTATTCTTCACTACAGCAAAAAACTTCCAGAGTAAACAAAGCTGGATCTCGCCCGTGTATTTCTATTTTTTCCAAAGCTATATAAAGAGGAGCTCTGGAAGTACAGCCTGTAAATCATCCGATCTGCCTCAAAAAAAAAAAAAACAACACATCTCTGAAATGTGGTTTGCAATGACACTCTAACTGAAACAATACACTGCTGACTTATTTGCTTTTTTTTCCCTTAATTCCCTTCCTAAGCCAAGGTCCCACTATTCTCCTGCATAGACAGAACTCTGGGAAGCCAGGAGACAGAGCTGAACACCCAGCACACCTACACCAGTGCCTGCGTTGGTCTGCCATACAAGCCTAGTCATCCAAACCCTCGCTACCAGAAGCGAGCAGCTTCTTTACAATTCCACAGGTATCTGAAACACAGATAGTTTTAAATTATTCAGTGTTCTCATTATGTCTAGGTAAATAAATTAGTACTGTATGAAAAGACATCACCTCCCCTCACTTGCTCTAGTTCTTCTGAATTTCTGTCTCTAATCAACTGGAGAAGAGTGTGTTCATAATTCTAAGTAGAAGGACAGATATTTGGTATATTATAACCATAAACATGACTTTTTAAAATTCTTATCTTATTCAACAAATCAAGGAACTCCGAAGCAATTAAACATGCCTTTAATAGTGAGATTTCAAGCACTTATTCTTTGTTTTTTAAAATCAGTAACCAAGTCATTTGTAGTTTTTACAGGGACATTCGCGAGCCTCAGACACGGCCCTACACGAACTGAGTCTCGAATGCTGAGCTGCTCGTTACCAAAGAGCACAACATTTTCTTACACCTTAATTCATAAAACCCAACAGTTCAGAAAGCGCCTGGGTTTTCGGTGCCTGCGTGAAGGAACAGTCTCCTGTGCGGCAATGAGGACTAAATCATTGATCCCGTGCCACAGGCACGCTGCCACCGCAGCAGAAGGCGGTGGAGACAGAGGGATGAAAAAAGCTAACAGACCACTGCCTGTCAGCAATTGACTTAAACTACAGAATTCATTTTCGACTGCTTTGATTTTCTTCTGAAACAGTCGGGGTTTTTTCTACGTTCATGATGTTATTCACATTGGGGGGGGGGGGGGGCGGGGAATAACATTACTAATGAATATGGAAAAACAACTTCAAACCTCAGTTCATGGATTTTAAAAAAAGAAACTGAACAGTGAAAAAAAAAAAAGGGCATGAAAACATTAAAGTACACAACATTGCCAAAACTTACTTATCAACACTGCAACAAAAAACAGTTAAACAGTGATAGTCTAGGTAATCGTCAGCTGTGAAAAAAACCCCACAACTGTTTGAGAAAACAAAACACAGTGTCAGAATTACCACTACCCCATCTCCCCTCTTCCCCAAAACACACATATGTATGTATGTACATGTGTATATACACCTACACACACTATATATGCATATATTCCAGAGGGAATTTCAATTCCAAGAAGTTCCAGTCCCCTTTTAGCAGATAATTGTTGCTGTTTGTGAAACTGGCAGCTGCTCCAGAATCTGGGCCAAAGAGTAGATATAAATATCCCTTCCCAGAACATAAAATATGCAACAAAATACTGCCTTACTGCGTTGGTATCTTCCCCAGTGAGTCTACACTTCTGAAAGAAATAAAAGAAGGCAGGATGCACAGCATCCTTCTGTCTTCAATAACTCTGAGACACAGAAATCTCACAGAAAGGAACTTCCTTCTGCGAGCTGCAACCCCTGCCCAAACCGGCGCATGTGAGACGCGTTCTGCAATGAGAAGTGGGCAGCCAGAAACGTGTCCCTGTGTGGAACTTCCCGCTGACTACTGCTCCTTGGAGTCACTGTAAAGCAAACGTGTTCCGAGGAATCGGGCTCTCTTTATTTCACCGCTAAGCAATCAGCCAAACCTGGTGTTAAGAACCGAACTCCTTTTTCCCCACTTTCAGGCGTCACCACCCTTCCACCGCTCTTGCAGGTAAGTCAGACGCCGGCGGCACCGGTGCCGGTGCCAGCGCTGCAGCTCTCCGCCCGGCCCGCAGCCCTGCCCTGACGTGACGGTGGACGCGATGCAGCTCCCCTGCACGTGCCAGCCGGTACGGCTATCCTACAGGAAAGGCAGTACGGAAGTACGAGACGAACGGATGCAGAGTGCAGTGAAAGAAGGTACTGGTTCTACAGAATTTGTTTTCACAGCCAAATCACGCCCATAAAAGAGCAAGAGCCATAAGAAGCTCCAGTATGCCCACGCCTTTTCCATACTGGGAGCGCAGCGCTGGGCCCAGCCCTCAGATGTGTCCCACCAGCACGGGGCAGAGGGGAGGGACCAAGGTTCCTCCGGAGGGCACGCTGCCAGCTCTGTTCCACCTTCTGCTCACCAGAACCTCCAGGCCTCTTCCCGCAAAGCCCATTTCCAGACGGCCAGCCCCCAGCCTGTCCCGGTGCCAGGGGTTATTCCTCCCCAGGGGCAGGGATCGGCTTGGCCCTTCGAGCTTCGTGACACTCCTGTCTGCCCGTTTCTCCAGCCTGTCTGAGCAGCAGCACAACCACCCAGTTTACCAACGGCTGCTCCCAGTTCTGCCTGAGGGTGCTACAGGAGACAGTGCCGAAAGCCCGGCTGAGCCAGCAGCTGACATCAGGGGTCAGGAGGCTCCGGCGGCGTTCACAATTTGTTGTTTGGGTCCTATCACTTTCACTATTCCCAGAAAAACACTAAACTACCTGAAATCCATCACCTCACCGAGCCATCTTGCATAGCTGAAATCAACAAACAAACAAATAAATAAGAAGATACAGTCTTCTATAAGAGTTAAAAAAAGCAGAACTGCTACCAATTGACATGCGAAACACGCCTTACAGTCCCAGTGCACGCAGTGGCCATCTGCAAACCAACGCCCACCTTCTGGCCCCAGTTTCTGTGGTCAGTAGTGCTAGGTTACGTGAGAAAAGCCTTGTCTCCATGAACACAAAGGAGTTCTACTCTTCAAATACCAAAACTTTATAGAAGTCACAAACCCCTAGTGTGGAATCATCACGGACTGCTTACTGCATAGGAAAAAAATGAAAAGCTCCCTACAGCAATCTAAAAGCTTCAACCTTTTGCACACCAGTCTCTTTTCTGTAGCACATTTATAAAGATGCTATGTGCAGAGCTCAGAGAGAAGGTGATGCTTTACAGATTCCGAATCCACTGAATGGTTTTAATTATACACAGTTTTACAATTCTCATCTTCCACTACCATATATGGGTATTCTAATTCCCAGCTCTTGAAAAATCCGTGCAGCTCAACTCAGAAAAGATCAGCCATGTTGGTAACACTACTGTATCCCTGCATAATTCTGTTATCCTCATTTGGGATTTACATCCCAATTTCCATTTTTTTCTCCCTTTCTGGAAGATGCTTTATTCAAAATCCTTTGAACTACTTGTATTGTTTCTTCTTCACTTAAAATTTTAAATTAAGTTCAGATTGCCAAAACGCTGACTTCCTTAGCATTTTAGGTTAATTTTAATAAATTCTTGGGCACTGAAGAAGCTGTGTGCGATGCATCCAGTTATTGAGAGGGGTGTTTGTACTCAGCCCAGGGAAGCTCACAAAGCACCCATCTACCTGCTGTTCCTCTTGTCAGGTGTTCTCTCCCAGGGTGCGCCAGAGCAGCTGGGGGGCCGGCAGATAGCAGTGCCTGCGTGTAGTTGTGTCTCAAGGCGAGCTTCACCAATCTGCCACCAGTTTCTCTCATCAGCATACTTCTGAGAACGGTCAGCCTCTGTCCATCTTACTCTGACGTTTCACTCACTCTTTCAAAGCAACCAGTTTGCAGTTAATCGGAGGACATTTCTGAACTTCATTTTGAGCCAACCATCAGGAGATCTCTAGGACGGCATCTCCAACGTAAACCAGAAATCTGATGTACATGCATTACACTGCCTGATGCCCACAGCCTCAGTCCTGGGGCCAGCAGGGGCACTCCGCTGTTCGGTGTGAGCACAGGCTGCCCAGCTTTCAGACCGCCACCAAGGTGCAAGAATAGGAAGAACATTCCAAAGGGTACTTACTGCCTGGATTTTGAGCATCTGACTGGGGAAGGCTGTAACACTAAATTTGGTGCAATACTTTGGCTTTGGTAACCTCTAATAGCTTTACTTCTAGAAATAGCAAAATAAATTAAAAAAAAGAAAAGCAGTGGGCAATCATTAAAGAAGTAGCACAATGTTTACTGAACTAACAAACTATAACCATTTCTCCCTTATATCCAAAATACGCTTAAAAGCAATTGAAAACTGCATCAGGACACATTTAAAGAAACAGACAAATTTTATCACCTGAGGCCTCACTCCTGTTCTGGAAAGCCAGTAAGTAAATCGACAATTTCAAGGCAGAGCTTCCACTGCAAGCAATTATCATAATAAATCACATTATGTCAACCCATTTAAAGTACACCGCGTATCAGTTCCTACCGTACAGACAGTGTTAACCCACCACCTGCAGCTTACGTTCTGTGATTTTCAGAAAGCCCCACCTCAGGCTGCGACCAGTTCCCAGGCTGTCTGGCGGAGCCACACCACTTCTCCCGGCAGACAGCACTGGTGTGTGCTGAAATTCCAGTACACTGGTGTACTGCTGAGATTACCGACCAGCGCTTGGTGACCCCTTCTAGCCTTACCTGGCCGTCCCAAAAGATGCCTGTGGATCCTAAACTGCATTCCTCCATCTGAGCCCAATCAACAAATGGAAGAATAATTAAAAAAAAAAAGAATGTTTTACAGGATGGGTCCTGAAAACAACATGCCTGTTCCCAACCACAAATGATATTTTCTACCGAAGTTGCCTTCTGGACCGTGCCCGTGCAGCTCCAGCTGGGAGGCTTTAGCTCGGTATCAGCACTGCCGCATAATCTCAGCTCCACGGGGCACGCCTGTCCTCTCCCTTCTTCCTGCATCTGAAGGAAAGGCTTCAGGAAGAATCACAGAATCACAGAATAGTAGGGGTTGGAAGGGACCTCTGTGGGTCATCTAGTCCAAACCCCCTGCCGAAGCAGGGTCACCTACAGCAGGCTGCACAGCACCTTGTCCAGGCGGGTCTTGAATATCTCCAGAGAAGGAGACTCCACAACCTCCCTGGGCAGCCTGGGCCAGGGCTCCGTCACCCTCAGAGGGAAGAAGTTCTTCCTCATGTTCAGACGGAACTTCCTGTGCCTCAGTTTGTGCCCATTGCCCCTTGTCCTGTCACTGGGCACCACTGAAAAGAGCTTGGCCCCATCCTCCTGACACCCACCCTTCAGATATTTGTAAGCATTTATAAGGTCCCCTCGCAGCCTTCTCTTCTCCAGGCTGAACAAGCCCAGCTCCCTCAACCTCTCCTCGTAGGGGAGATGCTCCAGTCCCCTCACCATCCTCGTAGCCCTCCGCTGGACTCCCTCCAGTAGCTCTTCATCTTTCTTGAACTGGGGAGCCCAGAACTGGACACAGTACTCCAGATGAGGCCTCACCAGGGCAGTGTAGAGGGGAAGGAGAACCTCCCTCGTCCTGCTGGCCACACTCTTCTTGATGTTCTCAAACTCCCCGGCAGCTCCTAGCAGTTGCGCACAGTTGTCTGCCTCTTCTCCTTTAATCCAGGGTTTATCCAGGTTCAAACAGCCCCTGTGGAAACATGTGAAGTGCTGCGTCCTTCGTCCCTCCCCTCCGCAGGGTACAGGATGCCGAAGCCCCGTCCTCCCTCCGCTTCCTTCCTCGCCTCGGCCGAGGGCGCGCTCCAAGGCCCGCGGCCGCAGCGTGGGCCAGGCCGATGTGAACAGGAGGATCCTTACACCCGAGGAAGGACGGCCAGGCAGCCCCGGCCACGAGCACGGCGGGCCCTCACTGGAAGCGCTGCCGTTCGTTTACGCCGTATTCCGCTCTCCCGCGTGGCTGCCCCACAAACCCAGTCGCTTTAGAGAAGGCGAGACTGCCCCGTGACATTCGGCTGGGCTGACGCTGCCCTGAACCCGGGATAACTCCGCACAGGACACTCCCAAGCCGGAGGATGAGCCGGTGGCAGAGCCGCTCTCCCTGCCTGGTAATGCCACCCCAGCGCAAGGGCTCAGGCCCGGCTCCGCTGTGCCGGATGCTCTGCCTGCTCACAAACCTCCCGGCAGATGCCGGCGGCTGACCTCCAGCTCCCCCGACTTACGGCAAGGACCCAAACCGTGCCAAGGCGGCCCCACACCGCAGGTACTTCAAGGTACCTTTGCAATCTGGTCCCTGGTCTGCAGAGTCCTTTGCAGCACACGATTCATGAAACTGTACACTCATGGAGCACTACGTTCAAGCTCTCAAAGCAAATCTTGGTTTTCCTAGTAATAATCGGGCAATAAAAAACAGGGAAAGAAAGCCCACCACCTCTTACAGGTATATTTATCCACACTCGGCTTGAAGTCTTTCCAAAAAATGCTTCCAAAGAAATTAAGATGGGCTTTTTGCTAAGGGAGAACTGAAAGCTACTGCATTACTTCATGTTTGCATGAGCACCTCTAGTACTTGTATTTTCAAAGGACAGGAGGAAAAAGAACACCAGAACTGGACTACTGTAAGAGAAGTTTCGAACGCTGCTGTGTGCTAAATGACTGGGAACTGTCCTCCCTCAAACGCCAAGAGAGCAACCCCGCATGAAGCTGAGAGGAACAAAATTCTTGGACAGTCTTGAAAGCTGCCTAAGCAGCTCCTGCATCCTACCACGTGCTGTCACAGACCTCTTCACCCTTCACAACAGTCTGGAAAACTCGGACAGCAACGAACACAGAAGACACGCACCTCCAGCCAAGAGAGGCAGGGCAGAGAGGGCTGCAGCAGATGCTCTTACAGCCTCGCACGAGAGGGCAGCGGCTGTCCGGGCTCTGCACAGCCGTTATACTGACACTGGCTGTAAGATGGACTATTTCCTTCTTTTTCAAGAATTATACTACTACATTTTGTTTCCTTCTCTATGTACACTAACAATTCAGCGTGGGGATCGGAGCACCTCTGCACGCCCTCACACCGTGCGGTATCTCCAGGCACAGCAGCAGCTCAAAGGATTAGCTCGCCAGCATGCAGGACCTCAAGAGAGTGCAAAAAACCACAAGTAATTTTTTCAGACATACGACACAGTACAATGGCAGGAATAAAGTGGAATTCCACTCCTCTGTATTCCAAGTAAAGACATCATTGAAATTCAAAGCATTCAAAGACAAAAATAAATCCTTTCACCCATCTCGCTGGCAAAAATTCAAAAGCGTAACAATAGGAAGGAAATGACCTCAAGCTTAACCTCTTTCCTGAAAATCTTCTTAATCCTCCTCCGTAAAAAGCGGTGCATTTTGTTCCCACCTCCACTTCAGGTTTCCCACACACAGCAGCCCCACGGCACAAGCGCTCCGCGCAGCGTGCGTCACCGACCCGCCAACCAGGCTCACCTGGACGCCAGGTCCTACCCAACACACCTGCACGATGCTTGGCTGTTTCTGCAACACACCACAGCAGACCATTTACCAGGAGAAAGGCACAGTGTGAGACAAAAAATAAGCTAGAGAACACCACTGAATAAACTCTGACAGACGGTACAACATGCCCTTAGCCATAAGGGCCACTAGATGCTGATCGTACTGTGGAGGAGTGCCTACGTCTTCGCAAATGCTCATAAATCTCCTACCACGTCATTCACTGAGGGCCACCTCCACGCAGCTGAGGCAAGAGCTGCACCACGTCTCACGTCAGCTCACAGTCGTCCCAGCGGCTGGCGGTCTGGGAAGTGACACCCGCCAGGGATGGAGACAGCTCCTTCCATGGGGTGAAGGCCAAAAGCCTGGGCCACCATGCAGGGAACAGTTTGGGAACTCCGATTAGGCCACCAATGGCTACTGAAGCCTGACTACTACACTCACAATCTGATGTACCAGACTAACTCAGTGGATTATCATGCTATAAAAGTCAGAGAAGAGGAGCACAGCAAAGAGGAGAGCAACATAGTGAGGAAAAGTACTGTCTCTCTCCTGTAGCATCAGCCTCGACACTTTCAGAATTATTTTTTTTGTTTTTTTTAAGCACCTTGCTGCACCTCACACCTTGTTAAAACTCCGACAGAAGCCCATCTTCACAACCATAACGCCTTCTCAACACGCTCCTTTCTGGGATGTCCAGTTCCCCACCACATCCCCAAACACGTCGCAACGTTCCCACAGCCCTGTAGCCTAAAGCGGATTATGGCCTCCTCCTGACGGCAGCAAGTCCAAGCAAACCAAGGGCAGAAGCATCCTAAGGGCCTGTTGTTCTAGGGCAGGACTGCTCAGCAAATCTAGAAACACAAGCCACTCCTAACTCACTGGAAACGGTCATTTTTGGGGCAAACACTGTCAGAGTTAAATTTAAAAACAGAAAAGCTGTATCTAAGCTTTTCTGTGCCATATTTAATCTGCCAGCCTAAGTTTATTGTGGAATGTTTTTCACAATTCTCCTTCTCAACCCCAGCCTTGTATGGTGTCAGACAAGCACTCGTTCGCTGGCCGTGCGCGAGCTGCTCAGCTTGCTCGAGCTGGACGCAGAAGGGGACTGCAGCTTCCCAAGAGCAGCGGGTACGCACTCCCATCCGCGGCCACGCTCCCATCACAGGTCTTTGCCAGAAAAACGAGGGAATATAACAAAGTATTCCTGCTGTGGAAGACATGATAGCAGCAAAGCTGTGCTTTTGTCAATCCAGCCTGTCCTGCCCCCAGATCCACGCTGCTGGTAAATAAACCTCACCCACAAAAGCACAACTTTGCTGGTGCAGCTGTGCTTACAGGGAGGGCTCTCGGCTGTTTGGCGGCCTGGGTACAGATCATACGCAATCTCAGCCAGCCGAAAAGGCGAGGGGCCGCTCGTTTAATGGCCTGGATGCCGGTCGCCTTCCGGACCAGCAGCATCTGGTCACGTATGCAGACACCCAGTGCGGAAGGGCACCAGAGAAACTGGGGCTTTGGCTTTGCGGGTTTGGGTTTTTTACTGGTCAGACACTTCTGAAGTGGAAACAGTGGACACCACTTCAGGAAAGGCCAGACAGTGACGGCAGCCCTGTCGTGTCTACCACTGGGCTCAGCAGCCCCTTCCTTCTCAGGCCCAAAAGGCACTTGGAACCACCCCTCCGCTGCAGCACGGTCATTAGCACCATTTGGGCTGCCGCTGCTCTCCGCCAACGGCACACGTTGTCATTTTCTGAGAACTGGAATATTCAGGAGACTTAGAAGTGCCCCATAATATACAGTAATCCAGACTGAACGATGTAACGATCTCTTCCGGGCTGAACTTTGGTAAAATTGATGCTCATCTGAGCACCCTCCCCAGCTCAGCAGCTACCCTGAAGCAGCCTTCATTGCACATGCAATTCGCCTGTAGCTGCCTTCCCCTTCAGAAAGAAGCTTTTCTTGCAGAACTGTCAGCAAACACAATTGCCGTAACTGAGGCGCCTTAAAATAACGTTAAGATGACTGTGTGCTATTTTTACTTTTTTTGTTGTTTGCAAATCTAAAAATAAAACACCATTTTGAATCACTATGAAATGTACATCTGCCCTTTAAACATCATACGCATCACTGAAAGGCACACGTGAAAAGCACAACAGGCCAGAAGAGACCTTTAAAGCATAGTTTAGATCTGAATTTTGAAAGAAGATGCAAGTTGTCTTTTGTTCTATTTATATTTACGAAATTTTCAATCAGATACCAGCAAAGAAGTACGTGGCAATTGTCCACCAAAACCTACTGCAGCGTCAGGCTTGAGTACTCCCCGCTTTTCCAGATTCCACTTTGCAATAAGCCTCACGTTGGCTGCCCACGCAGCAGAGTCAATTTATTACCAGCATATTTGCTATTATTGACCTGGAGGCTTGCAAAGAACTTTTTCTAGTTTCCTTCTTTCCTTGTTGTCCGTTCTTCCGCTCCCTAGTCCATTTTCCTCCAGCCACTCACGCAGCAGATGAACCCCACGCACACACCAGGGATTCAGCGCAGTACTGGCACGTTATATTCAGAAACTCTGCCAGTGGTAAGGCTGGGTACCCTAAGAAGTATCTAAGGTAGGTATCAAGCCTGTTACTATCTATATAATAAATTACAAAACGTCCTGCCCTAATTAATAGGAGCCACCCCAGCCCTATCAGCAGCCACCCTAACTCCATGACAAACCACAATTCCCACACCCTACAACTTCATAAGGGCATCCAAGTATTTTCAGAAGCCACACAAATTTTGCAAACACTTTTTGACAAGGACGGTGCTTATTTTCTTTTTTCATCCTCTGGTCCTAAAACTGCGATTATGGTATATTGTAAGAAACTATAATTTATTAACAAAGTTTTCAGGTTAATAAATCTATCCAGTCAAAAACCTCACCTGACAGATGATCCTCAGAACCGCTAGAAAGCAAGAACTAGTCACTGAGCAGAGTAATCAGCAATCATTTTAAAAGCCCCATTCTAACTTACTCCAGTGTTACAAATTCCTCAATTTCTGCAATTATCTACTACAAAACCTGACCTGAATTCTCTGGTGCGCTCTCCAACGATGTGGCTTTCCATTCACACTCCAACAGACATGTTACTGGCAGAAAAAGGTACATTTTAGCAAGCATTGGAGAATATTCATACAGCACAAAGGATGAGCTCTGTCTTCAGACCAGGAACTGTCACCTACTGTGCGTGCAACACCTTGCCTGACAGGACCTTCCAGGCACTGCAGAGATACAACCACCGGCCAACCATAGACAGCTACACCCGAAAAGTACCTTCAGAACCTTCGCTCATCAAAATCAAGGAACCCATCAGCACAAGAGCTGAACCATTCAGCGAGAGCTTGCACTTCTAATCCTCAATTCACGCCACAACTTCCAACGAAAGAACCGCAGGCCCAAACAGATTGCTTAGGTAGCTATAATAATTCTGAACACATTCTAGAAAAATATTTAATTGTATATACGCAAATGGCAAGCAAACAACAAGGCTAAGTTCAGAAAACATATTTCTTTTCTAGAAATGAAAAAAAAAAACGTGTAGTTGTGGCACTTTGGGATATGGTTTAGCAGGCATGGTGGTGTCCGGCTGACAGTTGGACTTGATGATCTCAGAGGTCTTTTCCAACCTATTATTCTATGATTCTATGAACAAAAAATATGCATCTCAGAAGAAAGTACAAGAGATAAACGGTATGTATTTCTTCTTAAATCCCCATAAGGGCATAAAGTATCCTAATGAGCCAAAACCTCATTTGTGGGGAGCTCTCAGGCGTGTCATGAGAGGCAGGCACTCCCTTGCCAGACAGCATGTTCTGCTGATGGCCTGGGGGAGAACAACTTCACACATATGCATACCTCCACCAGCCGTGACGAGCGGCTTTTTGTGCAGGTCAGTGTTTCAACCAGAATCACTGAAGGTTTTCCCTAAGATTTTTATTAATAAAAAAATCATTAGCAAGGGTGTAAAACTCAAGAGCACAGAACACTGTGCCACAGAGCCAGCATCACCCACAGAGCTGACCCAGCCTTCGCACACGATGATCCATCAGCCAGCTGGTTGGGGGGGGTTATTTTGCTTTTGATAGTAAGTCCCACCTTCCAGTTTCCCAGAGCTCTCTCTTTCTTTCCTGGAATGAACCAGCAAGGAGCACAATCAGTGCCACACGCGCTCCCCGAGCATCCTGTGGAGTTCATTTAAACGCTCAATCACGCCTGCCTTTTCAGCCCTTGTTCTACTTGGTGTTTATTTAGCCTTTTTATTGCTAGGGACAAAGGCATAAATCAAGAAGCCCTAGATGCAGTATACCCACAGAACAGATAAAATGCCCAGAAAAAGCAGTTTTCCTACATACAGCAGCTGGCATCTAGCGATCCAGGAGGTTAGTCTGGGTTCCCAAATGGTTGATGGTTTGAACCCTGAAGCTATTGCGATGGCACGAACATGCCTGGGTCTCCTGCAGTGTGGCATCCTTCAGCATTGGATGGAGACAAGTGATTCGTCACTGAAAGGAGAGGAAAGGCTGCCTCTGGATTGCCCAGCTTCACTTTTGATTGCACTTGCTTATTGCTTGCAGTTCGGACACTGTCTGATCAATCTTCTTAATCTGTTCAGCCTTTTGACAGTCACAGGATCAGCTGGCATTTCATTCTCAGGGTTCAAGTCCACTCCCATGTCTAATACAGAAACATTTCTAAAAATATTTTTTTCCTTACCAGTTCCAAGTGATTTGTCACTGCCTTTTAGAAATCCTTCTAGTTTTTAAAAGTCGTCAGTAAAATACGTCTCTGCAGCACACATCTCTTAAGGATCTTGTGGGACTTAATATTACCTTAGCAGCTGTTATTTTTTAAGTTTATCTCCACTATTATGATCTGCTTAAGCAGCAATGCAAACTAGTCTATTGCTGTCATCTGACAGTAACAGGTTTCTTGGGGAATTTATTAGAAAGTCAGAGAGCTTGCTGGTTTGGAATATAGAAAAATATTTGTATTTGAAGAACACACTTTTGTCATACTTCCACTTTTCAGTAATTAAACCAAATGTAAAACCCGTTAACAAAAAGAGGAAACAGCCCAGCAAGACAGGTTCTAACCCAAGGCAGAAACAGACATTAACGCTTCCCCTCGTGCCTCTATTAAAGAGTGAGCCCAATAACTACGATACTGTGGATACCTCTGCACAAGGAATTTCTCCTTTGCTTTCTACAAACCACACAATCTCCAGCTTAAGCAAACAGTGGCCAAGATTTAACAGCAAATCCCTCATTTGGTAGGTTTTCTATTGCTGGAAAACTCCTCCAGGCTCTTTACAGTCTCTTCACTTAAATGAGTCTATTCCAAAAGCTTTGTTCTGAACTGGCACAGAAGTAGACCTAAACATTATAATATTTTAAAAATTACTAATGAGGCCATCGCTATTATTTGACTTCTAATGCACTGAGATGCTTCACCATTGCGAGAAATATTTCATACTCTTAGCTCTGACCAGATTCTGCCTTTTACTTACCTCCTGCTTTTGATCTAATGATTGAGGACCCACTTCAGATTTGATAAAGCTATTAAAAATCAGCAGAATTAATACATTATATAGGATAATCTGAGTTCATTATGAAGCCCATCAAAGCCATATGAAGTGAGACATCATCTCTAAGCACTTACTACTAATGTTGCACCTGAAAGAAAGTATTTTAAATGTTCCCCAAGACATGTATGATTCCCTTCTTGGTAAACGACACCAGCTAGCACTAGTTCCCAAGAAGCACGCAAGCAATATACAAAATTAACAAAAAAAAACCCTATGGCTTTAGAAGTATATAAAAATGCTTTCTACAACAAAAAACATCCTGTTCAGATTGCTTACATCAGACCTAACTATGCACAATTTCATCCAGTGAGCTCTGATCCTGAAAACTTTGGTAATACAATTTGTGAACCGAGTCCCTGGGGGGTAACTTTCAGCTGAGTTGTGGTTTCTGCATTTTTCTATAATTTTGTACTGTGTGCCACCGATTACTTGCAAACACAGACTATCCCATTTAGGGAGCTGGCACTAGCACGCTGACACCGCAGAGTTTCACAGCGTGAGCACAGAAACACTGCCGACGCCAGGAGAAGGGGTTTTTGGATGCGCACGCGGCTGAAGCGGGCCCCAGCTCACTTTCCAGCAGCACATCATGGTTCTGTCAGTCATTTCCACCCAACAATACAGCGTGGTTATACGTCACATCAACATTCCAGCAGACACAGGATGCCCCAGAAATAGTCCAGGAGCGCAGCACATTCTAAATCTGCACACACGCTTTCAAAGATGCTATTTTGGCAAGGCATGCGGGCACAGGAAATCCGCTGCGCTTACTTGGGCCGCGGTGCCTGCGCGCTTGCACTGTCCCTGACCCGATCCAGGCTCCCGCGGGCCGCAGCCTGGGGCTCGGTTACCTGACAGAAACGCACAAGTTTTTGTCGGTTCTTTGCTGAGGAGACCAAACCCACGCTGTAATGATGCGCCGACAGTTTGTCACGGTGGCTGCAGCCACCAACATTCGCTGATTTTCTCTGCCACGCTCTGGATGCCGTCCCCTGTGCCTCAACCTGGAGCTGCACGTGGGTGCTGACCTGCAAGTCAATCGTCTGTCACGCACCGTTGGTCTTTCCCGCACTCCTGCCAAATATATCACAATCAATAACTGCTTCAGATTCTTCAAGAGGGACACTTCTACTAATTCTTATTTCTTATCACTATAATAATACTTCTTTCTTCTTTTCTTCTTTTCTTTTCCCCTTAACAAACCATGACTATGCCACCTTTTTGCTTGCCCTTGCCAGGAGGAATGCAGCAACCATTCCCTCCCCATGCAGCCGCAGAGCCCCAGCCTTGCCACCTCCACAAGAACTGGGAATGATTGAATAAAACTTAACTACAAAATGAAGTAGTCTGATTTTATACCAGGAAAGCATAGACAGTCGGAAAGATTTCTAAGGACTTGGAGAGAAACTATAGCAGATATACCACATGATACTCTTTTGTAAACGTCCCAAAAATGGAGGGGAAAAAGCCATCACTACCCTGGATCCTCAACACTGTGAGCTGGGACTGCTTTACAACTGCTCACCATCACAGCTGGTTTTAGGGGGTTTTGGTTGCTCGGCTCCACCACCCCCTTTCCCATTTCAGCCTCTTCAGAAGAACCAAGAAACACCCGTGCTCCTCCTTCAGAAAAGATTTCAGCTGAACTGAACACCAGGGCAAAACCACGGTGCAACTTGTGGCCACAACTCCCAATACGTACCGCTACTTCACTCCAAAAGGTCATATTAAAAAGCTTATAAATCAAAGTATCAAACGACCATGGCCAACACTTGTGCTCCAACGAGAGAAATGTGGCAAGACAACCATTCATGACTGCACGTCACGGACAAAGACTGATGACAATCAGAAAACCAGAGGCAGAGACCCGCACCCCCTTCCGAGTGCCTCCCTGCGCAGGGCGCAGGCGCAGAGGGGGGAACGTTTAGACAGAGCATCGCAGTTGGACTTTTATTTATTTCCTACCTGCATTTATCTAACTCTCGCTGTCTTGAGACGCTTTACGTACCAGCAGGATCAACTCCTATGCAGTTTCTCTGTGCTTTCTTCTCTCTGCTGTGATCTGCGTGTACTCAGATCTCTCCGGAGTGCCGAGAAAGCCGACAGTGTGTGTCATCTGCTCAGAGACGTGGTATTTATGGCTTGCGTCAGGGACTTTCTGTGTAATACACTACAGCGGGGCAAGATGGCTAATTTCTGCTGCATCCAAGTTCAAAGTCCAGATCCAGATGTCAAACTTCTTAAAAATTCAGGATCATCTGGTTTACTTTTAGTTTGGCTATCAAAGGGAAAGTCCCAAATCACGATGTCTGATGGCGGCTTCCTCATTTCTGCCCCCGAGTCGCTGCGTAATTCTTGGGAAGCAAAGAATATCCCGAAGCCTTGGCCACCTACTGTATAAGACATGTATGTTACTAACATGGTGTCCTCTTACCCATTTTTAAAGGAACTGTGTAGGACTGCAGTCAGTCGCCAGCGCAGTGACTCAGCAAAGCCCCGTGCAGGGAACCTCCTTGCCGGGACCAGGCCGTGGTCCTTCCTCACGGAGCACAGACGCCTGCTTTAGGCGACGGCAGGACACGCAGGACAGCGCCAGAACGGGCTCCTGACAGCCAGAACGCAAGCCGTCTGCGAGTGGCGAAGCCAGGGGAGCAGCACATTGCCTACGCAGCCCTCAGATTCCAGGATGCTATTTTAGGAAAGCTCGGTAGCCCTCCGCTCCGCATCTTTACATTACTCATCTGAATTTACACTCCAGTTCGGTGACATTCTTACCTTTGCATCAGAGATTCTGCCCGTCACTCCCCAGTCCGCACCCCTCTCGCGCTGACACCCGGGAGTCTGAACACAGGCCCTACATTCCTAACAGTTGGGCGCTCTTTTGGGATATTTTCTCCCAAATTCTTTTGGAACACGGAGTGTATACAATAGATTTTCAGAGAACATCTGTAAATTAGTATCCACAGAACTATCAAGGGCGTCTATGATTTCAAACACAGTATCCTCTATTCAGTACAGAATTTATTTCAGGAGGTTGACTCATTTCCTTAAAGCTTTTTCAGCTATCTGTTGTGACTGAAAAAAATTCAGAAAATTTAGAAGTACTCAAGGAAATGAGCCAACACATCCTGGAAGAAACTCATCCAATACACACACAATAAGATAAGTCACTCTTAGATTTCTAAAGAAATGAGCAGGAGGAAGTCCTAAAAGAACCTGAAATATTTTCTGTGAAACACAGTGTTTGTTTCCCATCATCGCAACTCGCTTTACGCCCACTTTAAACGCAATGTACTATGGCTAATCAGGAAGGTAAAGTGGCTTTTGTTGTTCGGGGTTTCCCCCCCCACAGAGACAAAAAACCTTCCCTGAAATAGTTTAATGAACTTCCCCAACATTTAAATTAAAAATATTGCTGCCATTATGCCTAATAAGAAAATCTGAAATCAAATAATACTTTTACTGTGCTGTTCTCATCTTTAAAGAATCACAACACTCTAGTTTAAGCCAAACGCAGTTTTTAGATTAATGTACTTCATATCCAACTACCGGAACACAGCTTCAATTTGTTCACAGTAATTGGGAGTTTCTGGTGAGTACGTATCCACAAGATTGCCAAAATGTTAGTAAATATTTTTGAGTACCAAATAACTGACCTCAGAATACTTGGTTGTTCACGCCCTGGCTAAGCAAAGGACTGTTCTCCACTGGAAATTAAAACGGTGTTTTATGACAAAGTGTTCATGAGCTGCATCTAACCACACAGCAGTCCTAGGTAAAAAGCTATTATCCAAGCGATAGCATCTCACTAATCTACTCTTCATTACCTTCCACGCAGCAGATGCAGAAGAGTGAAAGAGGATTGCTCAGGACCTTTGCAATCTCCTTCTGCAGAAGAGAACTTAGACTTTTCTGGACAAGTTAACTCCAGAGTCATGCACTGACAGTATAAACAGAGTTTTCCCGTCATAACCAGAAAAACTGCAAACCTGTCTTCATCACCACCGTATCAGATTCAGAGTCCTTCCTCCCCCCCCCATAGGCTGCCTAGAACCTCCTCTTCACAAATGTGCTTTCGCAGTTCTGTAACGAGATGGATTATTTCTGCAGGGTTAACATTTACCTCTTGAACAAAAAGTATGCTGACACAGTTACTTCCAGTGTCAAATCTTTACGCTCGTGTCACAAAGCTGAGGGCAGACACAGCCAAACACCGCATATAACAAGTACCCAGCGGCTCTGCAGATTAAACCGGATGAGACCAAGGCTAAAAGAAACACAGAGGTCATGTGGCAATTCTTTAGAAGCAGTATCATTTTAGTAGGGCCAAAAATCAAAGCCAATTATATTAAAATCATCACTAGAACTCAAAAAAGGAGATAAACGTCTTGTATATTTAACGTTCAACCATGAAATCTCAGAAGTAAAAATCTTCCTCTCTCTCAGTGTTAACACACAACAGCAAAAGGAGGACTGCAAAACCGTGCACACCAATGAAGGCAAAGAAGCCTTATTAATTTGTGTAAAGATCTTGAAAGGACCTACAGATAACAACATTTCCATGATTTCTTTCAAATTCCTAGCAGCAGTTCCCTGTAACTCCGCAAGCAAAGAACAGAACCTAGAACTGAATGCAACCAGGAGCAAAGGCTCGCCAACTCAGCTACTCCCAGCAACACAAGTAAACCCAGAGCACAAATCCGTAATTACACAGAGCTCCATCAGACTTGCGCGGGAGCGCACAAATCCCAGCGCATCGCGCCCTCTCCGCGGGGGCCACTGCCGCACGTCGCAGCTGAGCCGGCCCAGCGGCGACTGCTGCCAGCGAGACGGTCCCTCTCCCCCCCGGTCACCCGCTCCCACTCGAGACGCCAGATGGGCACGGAGCTCTCTGGACTCTCGGGAGAGGAAACGCTCTGCCAGCTCAGCGCTGCCCAGCCAGCGGGCAGCAAGTAGCAGCACCGAAGACAGTCATCTACGCGGATCTGAAAGGCAGAAATTTTTATTTAACTGCCTGAGCAGGAGAGAAAGAATGTACTCAGTTAACTCTGCTGTAACTCAGACTGCTTTTCAGAATCCAAATCTTCCGTGCTAACGGCTCGGAACATCTAGCCAACGGGACAGCAACAGTTGTGAAGCGATTCGCATCTTTCGGGGGATGCCACTGATGTCAGGTGGGCCGCCTTTGATTTTACGTGCTGAAAACAGATCACCAGTGTGTTTATTTTAAAGGAAAGTGGACGATACACTCACCATCCTATTGCTCAAATAATTTCCAGGTCAAAGAACACGTCGAGGAAAGTGCTGTTGCCTGTACATTAAGTACTACCCCGTCAATAACTCCTAAAACCTCACTCCTTGTTGAATTTGGTAGGCTGCTGCGGCCTTCTTCTGTATCTCGAAAGCAGCTGCCTGTCTGTAAATCTACTAAAATTCAGAGGTGCATCTATGTTGAAAAATTTGCCAAACTGAATTTTCCCTCTCCCCGCAGGCGACCATCTGCTGAACAACGTCATGCATGAAACTCTATACAGAAATTAAACTACAGTGAACACAAAGATTTTTTTTTTTTCTTTTTTTATGAGGTAATTACCAGATATTTATCTCGGTAACAACGGTACGTGCCTGCTTCTGCACTATAATGTTTTTCTATGCATATTTCATCTTATAAAGCCAAACCCATTTAGGCTTAACTGGCTTCATATGAGCGAAAGCGCTTCCATGTTTGACAGCAAAGACAGACCATTGATTGAGATCCTGAGCTTGCAAGGCACTGAATGCCTTCAATTCTCACTCCTCTTCACAGATGACACCCAGTAGGTCCAAGCTTTCAGTTCTAATCTGTCAAAAATTATCCTCAAGTGAGACTCCACTCCTGTGAGCCACATTTATGACCATCAGATAAAGTTTAAATTCTCCAGGAGGGAAGCATTTCACAGAGCGTCAGAGTTCACACCATAGCTGATAATGAAATCTTCCAATGGTAACTGAATGGCAACGATCAGAGAATCATTGTCAGGGAAAACCAGAAACTGATTTTCTAACCGCACTTTCTGTCAGAAAACTAGAAACTGGTGACCTGCACCCATCAAACCTTCTTCTGTGTGCGGTTAAAGAGGGCTTGATGCTAACTGTGACGTGCAAGACGAGATCAAGCTGAAACTGAGTTCTTAAATACGACCTTCAAGGACAAACAGCCTTTGTCCATTTCCCTTGCAATCTGACTATACAGCTGCATAACCGTGCCAGTTACCTTGAATATATTTTACAAATTTTCAAAATAAGTCCCTCCGCATTCACTTCACACTTTACAGTACTCATCTTGCTTCCTCCGGGCAAAGTAACCAATCTTTGTTGTCTTTTCCTCTTCTCCTCACTACAGTACCAGGGAAATGACGATGTTATTGTTATGGAAAATGTAGGTTCATTTTTTGCACTACCACACATTGGGATATAAAGGATTAATTTATTCCCAAGGTCAGGGGAGGAATGGCAAAGGCAATAAACTTTTATAAACTTTCAAGTACCGACACATTGGTGATGGAATGAGTGGCAGTGACTCGAAACACGACTGCAGGCTTCGACATTAGCTCCGAATGACTGCTAGACAAAGGAGGCAGATCTCGGGAAGAGTGTGACCAGACCTTGAAACAAAGCTCTGAAGCATGGGATTTGCTTGCCTGGGAATTGGCTGCCCACCAGAGTGACAGCAATGGAGTCCTGGATGCTGCTGGGCAAAGAGACAAGGAATGCTGCCAATGCAGACATCTGTAGGCTTTGTTTTTCCCAAGGAGTAGGTGCCAGCTAAGCACGGGCAGTTTAACGGCGCTCCTGCAACATCTTCACCCCACATCGGTACATCTTACGCCAAACTGGCAAATTGTACCAGCGCCCAGGCCCAGATGGAAGTTTTTCCATATCAGAGGAGCTTTAAGATCATAGAACCACAGAATAATTAGGGTTGGAAGGGACCTTTCAAGGCCATCCAGTCCAACCCCCCTGCAGTGAGCAGGGACATCTTCAGCTGGATCAGGTTGCTCAGAGCCCCGTCCAACCTCACCTTGAACGTTTCCAGGGTTGGGGCATTGACCAGCTCTCTGGGCAACCTGCGCCAGGGCCTCACCACCCTCAGTGTAGAGAATTTCTTCCTGGTATCTAATCTCAATCTATCTTTTTTCAGTTTAAAGCCGTTACCCTGTGTCCCATCGCTCCACGTCTGGGGCAGGGGGGTCTCACCAGAGCGGGGCAGAATCCACTTCCTCGCCCTGCTGCCCACACGGCTGGGGATGCTGCCCAAGGGATGGCTGGCCTTCTTCATTCAAGATCAATATTGGTATCTTCAGTAACCTCCTCCAGTTATAACTGAAGAACCTGTGCATCTCATATCAGCATATATTAGAAGGTAATATTAACAGCTCCACCAATAAAGTGTTCATTTCGGAGTCCTAGTATGCACGTTTCTCATCTTTTCAAGTGCCACTGGTTTTACCTGCATTGGTCACGTTCTCAACATACTGTATTTAACACTCAGCTTGTAACAATTCATTAATTCAGATTCTTACCGTCACTGATAAATCCATGCAGATGAAGGAGCCAAGAACTTCATAAAAAATTTACAAAAGGAATTCTAGCACTGTGCATAATGCAAAACTGATCCATAACCTATTACTTACGCAAAACAAATCAATAGATGAATCAACGCAACCACGTTTTCAACCCAGCTGTCAGTGACTTGGAATAACTGTTTTTCCCAAATTATTCTGAAAATACTGTATGGCATGTTGATTTAATGATAGAAAACAGCTCAGCAAGTGTCTTTAAAAAAATTCAAAATGACAGCCAACCTCAAACAAGTAAAACACCCAAGCTAACAGCAGGCAGCTTTATGGTAAAAGGGAGTATGACAAATCCAGCAGCGTGCGTTGTTTTCCACTATCCAGTGTCTGTATCTGCCGTCCTCCCGTCTGCTGGAACAGCCACCGACCTCCAAAAGGCAGGCTGGGGAGAACACTGCTGTCATGCCCAAACCTCCTGCAGTGGAAAGACGCTCCCAACACAGCTGAAAGTGTCCCCCCTGCAGCTGTGTTTGTCTGGTTCTCAGGTCAGGCACATCTCAAAAACTTCAACAACACAATTAACAGAAAAGTTTGGATGTTCTGGCAACACTTTCACTGTCACAGCTTGAACTTCTTCCAGACATAAATATCATCTTACAAGATTCTAGGTTTTGTTTTTATTTTTTAGCAGGGAAGTAATTCTTTTCTTCTTAAAACAAATATAATGAGTGTATTTTCATGCCATAAGTGTATCTTTTAAGGTATCTGCTGCATGCAATGGAACTACACAGAGAAAGCGCCTTCTACTCAGGTCTTCTGACTTTTGCAGTAAAGAGAAGGC
This sequence comes from Opisthocomus hoazin, assembly GCF_030867145.1. NCBI lineage: Eukaryota > Metazoa > Chordata > Aves > Opisthocomiformes > Opisthocomidae > Opisthocomus > Opisthocomus hoazin. The sequence goes on from NC_134422.1 coordinate 43,511,305, forward strand.
ATTACACTGTCCATACACTGATCCCCAAGCAGAATTTACTAGCTCACAACTGAGGAGGAGAAAGTACCAAACTGTGTTGGGCAAAATGTAGCTTTGCATGTGGGTCGGGATCTGGGAAGAAAGCAAAGATTAAGACTCAAATGCAGTAGCTGGAGGGAAAGCTTTTGAAGACCCTCGGTTTATTACAGGTTTTTGGTTTTTTTTAAATCACCGTAAGCCTCACCGCATACGATTTTAGGACACAATTCCTATATCAGACTGCCTTCGCTTTTCATTAGCCCACTCAAGGGGTGGCCTTTCCCTAAATATTACTAAGTCACCAGCAAGTGAGGTATTTCAAGGCAGCTTTTCCCACATCCCCCTGCTCATCACAAACGTCAACATCAGACAGACACAGACTGGCACCAGTCCCAGATGCAGGCCAGCACGAATTCAAGTTCTATCCTGTAAACCTACTTCTTGTCGACCATGATTTCTGCTTGGTTAGACATATTATTTAACCACACATCTCCAGTGGGACTTTCATCAACATCTGAACACACACAGGCGTGGCTTTGCAGAGCTTCAGAGTCACAGCTAGTCCTTTTGCTGATTGTTGGAAGAGAACAAAACCACCACAACACTTCAGATACTCAGATGATCTCATGGAAAAAAAACCACCCCAGATCCCCAGTGCCTGACGACAGACGGCGCGAGGCCAGCCTCCTGGCAGCCTCAGCCACAGGCTCTCCCAGGGAGCTCGCCGGGTAAAGACCGACTCTTCCACAAGGAGAGTCCAACCGACGGTGTGCAGACCGCAGCCACACTGAGGAGTAACCACCATTTCATACTGCTGTGCCTCCGAACCAGTCAACAGACAGTAACAGTGCTGCTCGGATTGTAAACTACAGAAAAGTACCCGTGATGCTAAAACAGGAAGGAAAAACATCAAGTGAAAAATCAGGCTTTTCTGGAAGATAATGAAGTTATTACTTTGTATGTTCCGTATAATGGAGACCAGAGAAACCTTTTGGGAATAAAGTATCTTAACATTTTATAATCTCTTTGTCTAATAGAAGCCACTATTTTAAGTGTATTAAAGGCAGTTTATGTGAAAGCTTTTTTCCTTTTTAATCTTGTCTGACCTGAAATGGAAAGGCTCCAAACTCCATTACCCTAGGAGGCTTAGTATAAACCTAGATCCTATCTAAATTGCCCTATATAACTCTGCATCAGATTGTTCTGTTCTGATTTTTGTTTTGTTTTCATAATGCTATCCTGAGTCCATGCAGTAGCTATAACAAAAAGCCAAGCAGCCTGTGAAAAGCAGCTGATGGAAATACACACACTGACCTTTGATAGCCAGCATTTTAAATGAGCTAAGGATCTCCAGAATAAGGACATGGATCTCTTAACTAGGACTCCGTAAATTACGGCAAAAATAGGCCGACCTGGGCAATTCATCCATGGGAGTTAATCTACTTCAACCAAAAGTAGGATTTGCTTCTCTCACCTGACGTTTTACTCTTTATTTTATACTTTCTGATTTCTTTAAACATGAGACTTCACGGCAACCCATAAAACTCATCAAGATTCAACTTCCCTCCACATCCGAAAAGCGGGGGAAAGTCCACCTGCTCATCTTCTTCAACAGTTCTCACCCCTCTAAGAAGTCCTGGTACCCTGTTGCTACAATAACGCAGTGGCAAGAAAACTGGGGTGTGTCATAGTCCCTCCAAAATGAACACCTATTTCTCTTTTTGATTGCAACTGGGTCAATCCTTTGCGCAGCCTTACTCACTACAGGACTCCACAGCCTGACCACTCTCACCACAACAAGATTCAGATTCCGCTTCATTAAAGATGTCCGTAAAACTCCAATAGCTTAACTATTGCTTGGAACAAACATTTTTAAAGCACTCATGTACAGAGCAATATCTGGGTCGGTACTTCATGGGCCTAACAGGATGCAAAATGTGTTTGTTAAATTCTGTAGACTTCTACCACTTCAAAACACGAAGAAGGTTTTCAGTCTAAATCCTAGTACAGCTCTTCAAAACATAAATACCTTTAAATAATTGAGAAAATGGACCTCTTCCTTCCTTCTCATTAGGACAGGAAGACTGAAAATTTACCTTTCCTTTTCAGAGTGAGCACAGGTCCAACCCCTCTGCCGAAAAGCCCCCTCTCTGAGTTCCACCACACCGTGTCACTTTTGAGTGACAATTCTCATAACCACTCCTGAAGAAATGAGCAGCCCATCCGAGGCAAAGCTGAATTCAAAATGATAACCCTGTATTTCAGATTTGACGAAGAGCTCAGACTCAGAAAGACCGCTGCTCCCTTGGATGCAGTCTCCCCGGGACACCGGGCTGTGCCGTCACACGTGTGATCTGCATTCTCCACGCAGCTCGCCGCTGGAGCCGGAAAGCTGCTTCACCACAACCAGATGGACGTGACTGCTGAAGAAGTGCTACCGACTCTTGAAACAGTTCAGACAGTACAAAATCAGAAACAGTCAGGAGAAAGGATGTTTGCTGCCACAGAATATGCTGTGTCCCTCACATACACTTGCCTCCTCGCAATCCTTAGAAAAACACTGGAAAAGAAAAAGATCCTCTGCACAAGGCAGTTCCTCGACAAGAAAACAGACCACGTTTTGGCTGCACACAGCGGTGAAACAGAGGAAGAGACGAGTATGGTACTGAAATCAAACTTGCACATGCATCTAAAAACATTCCTTAAAATACAAAATGCTAGAAAAACTGAGCATGAAATCTGTTATGTAGAGCGATGCAGAATTTTTCACACTTAAGTTCAACTTCTTGCATTTAAGAACAAAAGATCAAAAGTTACTGCAGAGGACATTACAGTGAATTAACGTTTAAAAAAATACACAGTCCTCTCTAAAATATTTGTTCATTTATGACTCTCCCTTTTTTTTTTTTTTTTAAACCCCAGAAGTCTGGGAAAAAACCCACATGCATTAAAAAAAAAATCAGTCCTTCAAAGTGAGATGATTCTGTGTTTCTGCCCTCAGGCTTTTCCCTTTTTAAAAAGGCAACATCTCTTTTCATAACCATTTAGCAGGCCAAACATTGCACCGAAGTTGTACCGCACTTGGAAAAAGCTCCAGGGACCTGGAAGTTTGGTGGCATTCCTAGGCAGCGACTGCAATTTTAACCATGCAGTAAAATCGCACTAAGCAGCGCCGAAGTAACTGCTTTCTCAGGATAGAAAACTAATGAGAGCGCGCTAATTGAACAAATTAAGGAATGAAGATGGAAGGCAGTTTCCCAGAGTGTCATTTTCAATTCCTTTTATAATGGAAGTTAATTTGAAGTGAAAAATACCCGGATTGCTTCAGCCCACCACCAGATCCCTCTGTGCTAACACCTGAGCTCAGTTCTGCACCCCAAAACACTGATCAGGCTTTCATGACAGAGAATTGTACAACCAACATAAAAAAAAAAGCCACAGGACTATGCTTTTGGTTATGCAGTGTGTTTTTTTAAAATAAGAGCACAACATTTGCCTTTTTCTGTTCCTAGCTCCTTGAAAAACGGTGCTCTCCTCGAATACGGGGGGAACACGGGAGGTACAAGCAGCAGGCTGGCACTGCCCTCGCGCGCTCTCGTGTTAGTGACCTCGCACCATTCCCGCTGCCTGGAGGAGGCAGGGCCAGAGGAGAGCGACTGTACCCGAAATGGTTTTCATTTTAAAGAAAGAACAGAATGGACAACCTCAAATGACTATGTTGAATATTAATAATGTGCTTCAGAACGGAGCTTTGTTTTAATTATATTCACCCACAAACATCCCTCTCCTGAGAAAATGTGAGTGTCCTCAACTTCCAAAGGAGTAAGTGGGAACTGGGGGTACTTCACAGCAATTATTACGAAGGACCGAAAATCCTGGATTATACCCTGTGGGATTTAATTTACCTTAGCTATGTCTACAAAAGCTTATTATTTTTTATTTTTAAAAGATGCCAGACACTTCAAAGAGTTTATCAAAGCACCCAAATCAAAGACAGACAGGCATGCCTGTCAGGCTGAATATCTCCTTACCTCTCTCTTGTAAAAAACGTTCAGCTCCGTTTCTCAGAATGACGAAACCACGAGTCTCAAAGGAAAGACTCTGCTCAGATCTATTTTAAATCAGTCACAGAACTCTCACCAGCGCTCATGGATTTCAAGTGGCGGCGGAGACAAAAGCTCAATCTGCATGGGTTCCTGGACTTTTCATCATTTAGAAAGAAAACAGGAAACCCAAGGTACATCTCAAACACTCTGCTATTACACAGTAGCGTGACGGGGGCTTTAGGAGAGAGTGCAGCTCATGCACCAGCTCCAGTACAGCTTCTATAACCAGGCAGGCACTAGGACAGCACAAGTCAGTACTGTCCAGTTTGTGGAGCTGCAGTAATGTTGGAAGAAAGTATTCCACAAAAACAAGAGCAAGACCTGGAAACAGCATCTCCACAGCACGTAACATCACGTGCTGCAGAGGTGGAAGGTCCTGGAAAAAGCTGGCATGGCAAGTATCTCTCTGAAATCCTGCTGAGGCCGATTTCATTGCACTGAGCTTACATAGTCCAGCACGGACAAAAGTCCAGTGCTCAGCCCCGTTTCCACCAGTTCCTGCTACACCTGCTTTTGGCAGGCTGAACTGCAGCTCCTGTCTCCATTAGTGATTCGGTTCAGAGCAGCAGTGCAATTCTGAAACAAAGCATCCAGCCGGTCTCGCTTACGGAGCGCCGGTTAAATTCCGAGAGTAGTTTTGGCGCACGTGCACTGGATTCCTTGAGAAGACGACTAAACCCCATGTGCCACTACAGCTACCCACGAGCTACACTCCAGTTCCTAGCAGGGAGATCAAGATTGTCCTTGGCCAGCTCTACACCACACACGCAGCAGGGAAGCTTGGCTCAAGGGACCTGATTAAACACAATGCAATGGGAAATGCCAAGCCAAATACGCTGCTGATGCTAGGGTCTCAGCACCAAGTGCTGCGACCTACTGATCCACTCCTTTTGAGCTGCATTATTTGCTAATGCACCCACTGTCCACAGGTCCTTGCATGCCAGCCTAGAGCTCTTTCCAGCTCCTTTCTATGAAATACCCTGAACAGCACAAAAAAGCACACAAAAATCTCTTTAGAGGATTTCCTGCTACAAGAATTCTTCACAAACAGAAATTCACGCTCCTTCAGAGTTGATACAATTTCCCTTCTACAAAATACCTTTTCACAAATGCGAAGAATTTACTTGTCCAAAAACCTGTACAAACATTGGACAGTAAGCATGCCAAGTTACAGGATGAATATGCTACTCCGAATTTCCCAGCCTGTAAGCCAGTCACCAGCAACAGTGAAAAGAGCAAACTGTATGCACATTTGTTGTTCAAGAAGAATGCATTTCACCTTCAAGCAGGTCACTGTGGAACCAGATCTACATTAATTAGAATCATGTTTTTACACAGTTCACACCTCTAAGAACACAAAAGAGAAATCCAAGGTAATTCTCTGCAGTCTTACCTCAATTTTATCTCTAGATTAATTACATAGTGTGCCAGAGCGCGTACCAGAAAAGGAAAGATGAAGTGGCAAAAGAGAAAGAAACACACAGAAATATTACAGCATGGTTCTGACTTACCGATATGATAAAGTCCTATCCAGTCCGTTGGGTCTACTTCTTCCTTAATATCCCAGAAGATGATGAGGTTCTGAGACTGCCCCAAGGTGTACTCGTACATACTGGCTGTCAGACTAGACCTGCTATCTGAAGTCACTAAATCAGTGTCACTGTTGGCACGCTGCAAGTTCATGTTCTCCGCCATGGTGCCCTGAGACGCCAGACTCTGCAGATTCTCCGGGCTCAGAGTATATCGTAGCTGTGGATTGCGACGTCGCACAAAAAGCAGGTGTTCTCGGGCTGAACTGGCCATCTCTTCTCTGCTTTTGTCAATCTACGTGAAAAAGTTGTTGTTCAGAGATCTGTCGTGAAGAAGAAAAAAAAGAAACTGTTAAAGTGAGACAGCAGGTTACTCAGTCAAACCTTCAATGGAGAGAGGCCTTTGTGCAAAATGTTCCTGCAGAAGCCGAAAATGGACTGAGTAAATCTTTTACTACGTTGCCTTACCACTGCAGCTACCTCAGTGTTCTGTACATTAAAAAACCCCCATGAACCACTTGCAACAAAACTCAGTTAACTACGCACTGTGAACTAAGATTTCTAAGCAAGACAGCAACAAAGAGCAAAACATCCAAGACGATCTACCGAGCAAGAACAGCCACAGTAACAAAGCTCATATGACAGCAGCCTAAAGAGTGAAGAAATAACGAACTTCTACCAAACAAATCAGAGCAGCAGATGATGCACTTTCACTTAGATATGTTAGTGTCCAAGAATACTCTCTATGCACTGTATGTTCAGAATCAGAAAAGTGTTAAAGGTATTAATAAGGTTAGACATATCATTTCAGTAGAAATATGGCATCACAGATTTGTGCTACTATAAAATCATTTTGTAAGGATTTTATTTTTTAAGAGACAAAGCACAGCTTCTGAGATTCTCTCTACCATACAAAACCCTGTCAGACCACTGAATGAGGTGCTTCAGTCTAGGGACATCCATTCAGTCAGCGCATGTCTGCTTATCTGCGCAATCAGATTTTATTCTTTTCCATACCTCAGAAAACACAGCCCTTATAAATTCAGCAGCTTTCTTTTAGCCCTGAGGGGACACTAGAAGGTCTTCACTGGTCCTGCCAATATCATCACACCATACCTTCAAAGGCAGAACTTGCATCGCGTTCTCCATAGCTCCTAAAAGTACCACCAAATACGCCCTCACATTACTCACGACTTGAGATAAATCACCAGAAACCAAAGTCAAGAATAGCAAAATACTAAAACAAAGGGCACAGCTCGTAGCAGGACAGAATCAATGACAGCCAACCTCTTGTTGCAGAAGAATATGGAAATTTCTTTAACTAAGTTCCACGTTTGCCTTTTTCAAAAGCTACAGTTTGTATCAACTCCTTGTTTCTTTATCTTACAGAGGAAATGAAACGGTCTTTATCTGGCAGAACTATTTGCTTTCAGAAGAAACCAAGTTTTCTGGTAATGTGTTTTTCAGTCAAAACCAAGAAAATGATCTTCTGTACTATATTCACCTGGAATATGAACCATGGAGATGTTTTGAAATATTAAGAATTAACAAAGGGGAAAAATAAAGTTCAGCTCATCCAGCTGTATGCAATTCATCACACACTGTACATGGTTCAACATCAAACATAGCAGAAAAGAAACAAAAATTCAATTCTACATATACAGAAGTGACGTGGAGATTACCATATTTACTTCACAAAGTACGTGACAGTCTTTCCCGACACGAGCAACGCTCTGGCTGCGCACACAAAACGGTTTATTTTCGGTGCTGGACGTCAGCAGGGTGCACCAGCTCCGTCTCCGCCACGTTCCCGCGCACTCTGCCTCCGACACCACTGGCAGTGACGGAAAGGAAACTTCGGTGTAAAGGGCCTTCCGACAGGGCAGTCGGGGAAGCCAGTATCTTGTTTCTCTGTGCGGAGCGTTGCTCAATAGGTGTGGAAACCCTGGGTGACCCTGAGGCCAGCAGGGTAAATCAGTAGCCACCGACTTCCCTAGAAGCCAGTGCAGCGCACAGCGATCAGCCCATCACTGTGATCCTTCCTTTTTTTTTTTCCTCCCCCTCCTTTTTTACCTTGTGATCTGGGCAGCAGCACACACTGTTCAGCCTTAAACGTCACAAAATCGTACCCCTAGAGAGGAAGGGATCGGCGCCCGAGCCTGCCCGCCGCAGCCAGCCTGCGCCCCAGCCTGCGTGCCAGGTTAATTAACAGACTGACAGCGTGCTGCCACATTAACTGTCTTCTGTCCCACACTGAGGGATTTACGTAATTCTGAACTGTTGTTTACAGTGGTTTGACAGCAGTAAAATTACTGCAAAATAAGTGTCATGCTGAAGGATTACAAGTTAAAGACCAAGTTTTAATGGGAGGGATGAAAGACTTTCCTTCAGCTGCAGAGCCGGACATCGCACCCGGGGCAGCGCTGGCATTTGTTGGAACATATTGGAAATGTGTGTGTGGCAGATGGACACGCTCATCCATGTTTAAGGACACATGAGAACTAGCCTGTACTAGCTAGGACCATCCCACAGTTTGAGAGGTGAGAACTGCCCAGGAAAAACATTAACCCCCTTTGTAACAGCCCAGTTTCTGAAGTCCTAATTGTTAATCAGTCTGGTGAATCACAGACATCATTACAGCTTCTGAAAGTAAAGTAAACCACAAACCCAAGCACTGGGTAACTTCTCTGATACTACTAATAAATCTCAGTGTCTTAAAACCATGATTTAAACAATGATCCCAACAAATGATATAACTTAAAGCAATTTAAATCAATTTGCAATGAACCAGTTAAACTCACATGTAAATGAGCTCCTATTATGGAAAATATACCTCCAAAAGTTCAGGACTTGTAAGCCTTTAGAATACTTTCTAAATTCAGTGAAACCGGCCATAAAGCGGCCCCAGTGTCAGACAGCACACTGCTGCTCAGCACCTCAAGGAAAGCTGGGAGGTTAATCAAGGAGATTTGTAAAGAGAGAAACACGAGTCTCGTATAGTAAATGGGGAAAAGGTGATTGCCACGAAACCTGAACTATGAGGAGTCATGGAAGGGAAAAAAGACCCGCTACTTTAATTATTTGCAGCCTGAAAATTCCAGCCGAAGATGGGATGAAAACCTTACACAGTGCCTTCCCGGCTGCAGAAGGAATCGCTAGTCTGGCATTCGGTAACGACTCCCAACGTCTGTCACCAGCAACGTAACTAGCAGTACACTAACATGTACATCCTACCAGAGACTGAAAATAAGAACTACCCTCCTACCTTCAGTCCCTGCTAAGCTCCACGGCCACGGCATTTGCACCCAGACTATGCTGCAAAGACAATACCCACGCGTAGCTGCGCGCACCGGCCCCGCCGCGAAGGCGGGCTCGTCAGGCCGGCTCCCATCACAGCAGCGGTTTCACTAGGTATCACACCAAGCCGGCAACATTTTTTCATGAAGCCAAGCTGAAATGTGGAAACTGAATCAAAAGAATAGCGAAAATATAGGCATTTAAGGAATCAGCAGATACTAACTTTAGGATAAAGTATTTTAGTCGAAAAGTGAAACCTGTACCAAAGCTGCTTAGCCGTATCACAGTGTTTTCTTCAATACTTGACAAGAAGCTTAGAGAGAAATAGGACTGATTTCCTCTTAATCTCTAAGTGGCACAAGGTCAGGATTATTTCTATCTAAATATACTCCTCAATTACTAATCATAGAGGACCAGAATGGGGAAAAGGTTCCACTTAATATACAAAATACAGACTGTAAAAACCCCCTTGTCCAACCTCCTGCACTAAAGGAGATTGAAAAAGACACGTCAAACCATTTCTGACATGCAGTCAAACATTCAATAGTTTAAAATAAAACAAAAATAAACCATGAATGGAAGTCTGGAAGTTCAAAAAACAACAAAAAAAAATTCCACCCCACCACACAAAACAAACCTGAGTTCACATGCTGCCCTGTTTATCTTACTCATAACCATGATTCATGTCTTGTTTACGTAGTGATCTTTTATGTGGCTTACAGGTCCTGCTAGCAGCCTCTTCCCACGGCGTTTACTGTAACAGACCGCACGGGGCTGGCCCTGGGAGCACGACCGCTCGCTCCAGACAAGGCTTGTGCCCTAAGCGGGTGGCTGAGGGTGCTGCTGGGGAAGCAATGATTTACACATTTCACTGGGGAACTGGCGTCACAGCCCCGCGCTGCGATGTCATGGCCTCACGCTGCGATGTCACGGCCCCTGCGAGAGGAGCGAGGCGAGGAGGTGGGCGGCACGGCCACCCTCGGGGTGCTCTGCACCCAGACATCTCGGTCGCTGTATGTCAGATGGGCAGGAAGAACTGTCTAGACCAACTGGCCCCCAATTTTCCCCCCATTCATAGAATCATCTAGGTTGGAAAAGGCCTTTGAGATCAAGTCCAACCGTCAACCTCACACTGCCAAGTCCACCACTAAACCGTGTCCCTAAGCGCTGTCTGTACACGTATTTCAAACACCTCCAGGGACGGGGACTCCACCACTGCCCTGCGCAGCCTGTTCCAGTGTTTGACAGCCCTTGCGGTGAAGAAATTTTTCCTCATCTCCAATGTGAACCTCCCCTGGAGCAACCTGAGGCCATTTCCTCTCGTCCTGTCGCTAGTCACTTGGGAGAAGAGACCAGCCCCCACCTCACTGCAGCCTCCTTTCAGGGAGCTGTAGAGAGCGAGAAGGTCCCGTCTCAGCCTCCTCCTCTCCAGGCCAAACAACCCCACTTCCCTCGGCCGCTCCTCACAGGACTTGTGCTCCAGACCCTTCACCAGCTTCACTGTCCTTCTCTGGACACATTCAGACGATGCTTGGTATCTCCCTCAGACACCACTCCCCTGCTGAGATAAGCAATCCACATAATTATACAGGCAGAACACCACATTAAGAACACGCAGAACAGAAAACATGCTGGTTTCCCAATTATACACTGTGTGACACTGATTTGTTCAGTCTAAAGATTTATAAATGCTACAATAAAGGGCTCAAACTGACCTGCTCTGAGCTCTAAGTGGCTTAGGAAAGAAAATGCTGCTTGAATAAATTCAGAACCTGGGGATTTTTCTCCCCCCACCCTATTTTCTAGGATACGGTATGACTACAGGCCATTTGTGGCTATCCATACGCTGCCTTCAAATTTGCTAGGAACTCTGGCAAAAGCAGAATAGTCAGAATTCACTGACAGCTGCAAAATCTGCCTAAGAAGCTGGGTGATGGTTAACCAGATGGTGAACTCCTATGCTTAACCAGTCTGCCCTCATCCTGCTCTCAGCACCAAAGAGCTTCCGAGCTCCTCCAGAGCTGCCGTGCACCTCTGCCAGGAAAATTCACCAGCTACTTGCTCAGCAAGATCACCAGTAACTGATCTCGCCCAAGACAAAGACATTAACTCAACAGCTCTTTAAATTTCCTTCCAGGAAATTCCTGGTCTATATTCTAGTATTTTTATGACTATTTGGAGACTTAGTTTTGGTCTATTAAAAAAAAAAAAAGAAAAATCAGATAAAGCTGACATGAAGCATCCTTTTCTAAACAGACAGAAGTAAGTGAAAAGCTTCATCGCACTGCCCTTACACCCTTTTCTTGTTCTTCCTTCTGGAATATTTCCAAGAATTTCTACTCATCAAGTTTCCTGCGACCCACATTATGGGATTTCTCTCGGAAAGTATTTCACTGATCATTAGGATCTTTCTCCATTAGCTACCATTTTATCAGATTTGAGTTAGGCTATCACGTTTGGGTGCTTCCGATTCAGCCACCCAGATAAAGGCGCAGGTGAAAGCTGTCGCAGCATTCAAGCGCCCAGACACACCAGCTGCTTGGGATGCCTGCTCTTCTCGGCTGTTTGCCAAGTAGAGGCTGATATGCCTTTTCTACTTACCTGATCAGTTAGGTCCTAAGTCTTTGGGATGATTAATATATGAATTAATCAACTTGTATCATGTAGTGGAAACGTAGTATTTTTTCAGTAGATCATGCAGCTCAGGATTTCAAAAATGTAACAGCCATCATACTACCTAACTGCACAGTTCTGAGCATCAACACCAGGCAGAAAACTGATGAGATCCTTCAGCTATAATCTAATCACAACTGTTCAATACTGCTACCTAGAATGCCTAAGTGCTCATTAGGTCTGCACGTTTTAAGTAATAAATCATGCAGTTAAGTGATACGAACAAGTCCAGTGACGGCTATCTTGAAGGGAAAAAAGTGATCATTCTAAACCTAGAGAATTTGTGACTGAATTAAAAGCAAAAGAGCGATGTCATAAACTTGAAAAATAAATTATTACACCTCTGACACCATTTGTCTTTTTAATTACAAGGATAATGAGGATATCTCAGAGGCATTAAAAGGGAAAGATGTCTCTCTCTCTTCCGCAGATCTTCTAATTTGCACATTTGACAGCAAATTTGTGCTCACCACTTTTCCTTGAACAGCCAGTGCTGGATATTTCTTTCATTTGGGATGCTCTTGAAAAGATTTTTAAAATGATAGGAAACTATCATAAACTATATCGAAGTCCTGTGTCAGTTAAGTACTTAAATGTTCTTTAATTTCTGTCTTTTTAAATGGAGTAAAATTCAAATTTACTCTAATTCAGCTTTAAGTTAATTACATAGTGACTGTCTTTAAATATAAATTGTTCTATCCAGAAGTGCAAAGAGACAACTCGAGCTCAGAAACACTTTATTTTTCTGCTGATCTGCTTACTTTCTCCTCTAAGAAAGCCTCCTCAACTTCCATACTAGGACAATTACTGGATACTCTCAGAAGCGGCTTAGCCCAAAGCACTGCTGATAGAAGAATTTAATAAACTTGCTACTTTCCAGAAATGAACCTATACACGCAGGCTCGTTTAACCTGATTTCCTTTTTAATCAAGAAAATTGCCAAGACAGTAAACTGAAGCATCTTGAAAGACGCAGCGTTTCGTAAATCTCCTCCGAAGAGAAGCGTTTTGGCCTCTCCATTGAAGGCGTCTCCACGGACGGGCCAGCTGATGCTACGTGCCCGGGCAGGGGGCCGTGCTAGGCAGCTGGCCGCCTCCCTCAGGAGTCGGAGGCCCCTCCAAGCAGCCGCTCAGAGGACTGGCATCACTCCCTCTCACGAGCTATGGAGCAGGTTGGAGTAACCCACGTCCCAAGCAAAAGGGGACATAATTTTGTCCAGATGCCCTTTTCCTCTGCTGCCCTGCTCTGAGCCATGCCCAAACCCCTGGCAAAACAGCCAACAAATAAAACCGTGCCGCGAACACCCTGCCCTCGGTCTGCTAACTCACCCTCGGAGCTCGCTGCTGGGAAATCACAACTAGCAACGGAATTTACTTCTGGAAACTATATTCAGATGTTTTAAGGTAAAGCTAAAAATTGCTGTGCTGAAATTTCACCGGGATGCTGCCGTACAGGAGAGGCAGGAAGAAAAGGAAAGAGAGCGAAAGCGCGCGTGCATAGTCCGGTCTGCTTTGGACTGCAGGCTGGTGACTCAGCTCAGATGTTAAACATCAGCTCAGATTACAAAGCCACCGTATAATTTTGACTGCCTGAAAATCTTCCCTAAGGGGAAAAGCATATAGGTCAGCATAAATACATACTTTTAAAAAAACAGTCTATGCAGCACATTATTTGGCCAGAGAACAGCTCGGTTAATTCAGAGCGCAACCGAGTATCTACTCTAGACCTTTTCAATGCATTTTTGTACAGTTCATTTGTAAAATCAGTCCCACACACTTCTGTATCAAGCTGGAAACAGATGTCACTCCCGTATTACCTCAGCTGCCTCAGCAAGGCTCGCATCTTCCATCCTACCAACTGCGAGTCCCTCACACCAGGCAGAAGTCGCTGCTCAGGCCTAGTATGGAGACCAGCAGTGTGACGGGTTCTGCACATTTCTGGCAGGTCTATCCCCCCCGCCCAGCAGCCCACCAGGCGCTGCTGCGCTTGCAGTGCAACTTCTTGTATTAACTCTCACGCAAAAGCTTCAGCATGGAGCTAGCTGGTACACAGAAGACCTGACCACTGGTCAGCAGAGTAAAAGGTCATCAATATGCATCCAGACTAGTGTACACACACATACACACACGTATTTGTAGCCTGGCATGCCTACAGTGGTACCAGCTGCAGAGTGTACTTACTGGCCCACTGCGTTGTCACCGCAGACAAATGTCCCACGTCCCCGCACTGCTATCCACAGCTAAGATGGAGCAAGCAAGCCCTGAAACATTTCAGGCTAACTCAGCCAGGTGAACGGCAGCGTTCAACATCAAGAGATTGGACAACCTGTCTGAATCTGCACTGAAGAGACTATGGAGGCTTCATGCGATCCTCAGGCAGTGAGATCTGCCTGGCCTGCAGATGTATCTCGGTAGTGCTCTGCAGATATGCAAGAGGACATCCATGGCCTAAAACTCCTCCCTGTCTTGCACCAGAAGCAGCAATATAAGAACTGCACACAAGTTTAAGTGCAATGTACCAGATACTCTCTTACCCTCTAGAATATTCACAAGAAGAAACAAAACTCGACTGGAAATTTTAGTGCAATTTCATAGCGAAGGGGCTATGCTCCGTATATATTATACAGCCTCCCAACCTCCTCCTGGAGTGGCAACTACTTTAACCAAGTTCCTTTATTTCAGTAACCTCACCTGCAGCACCACTCCTCAAAGAGTTGAGTTCACAAAGAGGCAGAGACTGGAAGTAGAGATGTTTGGCCATTAAACCCAGCCTATCACAAAACTATGGCCTTGGGTAACTCACGAAACAATATTACTCTATACAAACTTTAAGAGCAGAATCCCCACTGCCAGAGGTTTGATCTTCAGTGTTCATGACACTGATGGATCTGCTGCTAGTTGCTGTCGATCGGCTGTCCTGAAGAATTTCCCCTGAAGTACTGATGCAGTTGCTCTCAGTTCAGCCTTTTGATGGCAGGTCACACGATCCATCTAAAATACAGCCCCCTTCCAATGTCTGTACCAGAAATCTGTACAATAATATTGTACAGAAGTCTGTACAATATAACCTCTGTGAGAAGCTACTTTGTCACAGGATGGGAAAACGTGAATTTAAGTATTCTGTGAATAAACTGTAACATATGCTCATACTTACATATGTGAAAGCCCGCAAGAACATATTAATGACGAGAAAAATGGGCAGCCCATTTAACTCTCCTGAAACTCCCTCCTGTCTTTAGGACTTCCAGAACATCAGCAGCACTGGCCCGGAGCTCCCCAATTACACCTCTTCTCCCAAGGCTTCTTCACAACAAGGGACAGTAAGGACCAAAATACAGAACTTTTACAGAAAAGCACAATTTACCATTTGTCTGCCCAGCAAGGTAAACAAAGGCATAACCAGAAGAAAGAGTACCATGCCAAAAAGCCCGACAAACAGCAAAGAAAAGATGTGTTCCTCTGAAAAAAAGAAAAGAAAACTGCCAGGCCAAAACCCCCACAATTCAACAAGCCATTTATAAAATAGCACACTTGACAGAAGTAGTAGTACTATTATTTACTACTTACTACCAGAGTAGTTCTGCAGTTCCACTCCAAGTCTCTGCAACCCACGCCAATGCAGATACCATACAGTGAGTGTCACACCCATGAATGCCAGCTGTGTTTTAGTGATACTCAAAAGAGCCAGACTGAAGTATTTATTTGGCAGTTATTAAAAGCTGGCATATATATTACACAGTAAGCAATTATATAGATTTATCTTTAATCAATTTAAAACTGGAAATCCATTCTACGCTGATGAAAATCCCTGGAATATACCATGAACGTGAACAAACATTCATTGTTCCACCCATCCAAGCCCAAACCCAAGGCAATCACTCCCATTATCAAGCCTGCACAAGCTCCATTTTCTACCAGATAAAACCGATCTCGCTCACCGCAATGGGATCAAACCACGACAGAGCAGGTACCTCTCTCACGCGGAGAGATTCCCACGTTATCAGGAACACTCTGTTCCTCTCAAAACAGCACTTCAATTCCTCACGTTATTTATTCATTTTTGTCACAAAGCGAATACTATCAACTCAAAAAATGGCATTTCTTTGTGTAAAACATATATCTACCAACTTAAAATTCAAGAACTCCATAACTGAAACCTGCTAACAGTAGAATAAAGAGGGCCCACCAGTCTGTAGGTAAGTAATTTCCCAGATTCCTCATTTTTAAAAATTTGAGCCTCGTAAAACTGACTGGGAAGTAGGGGTGGAAGATGTTTAAAAAAAAAAAAAAAACAAACAAAAGACACTGTTGGTCTCCTTAAAGAACAAAGTAAAATTAAAAACAAACCCAACCCAAAGCTTTGTGTACCCAACTCTTCTAAATAAACCATAGATACAATCAGTAGATCAGGAGAACAGGAAACAATTATTTTTAAAAACTGACAAATTTTGCTGGAGTGACTTCACTGGCCATCAGTACACATGCAAATTTCCGATCTCCTGCCCCTTTTACCCTGCTGGGGTTTCAGTTAGGAACATTCTACCAGCTATCATCTCCCCACCCACAAGACTGGATTTCCATCAAGATCTGAGGAGACTCTTTGGCTGAAATAAAACCTCAGGGCATTTCTGCCTGCCTACAGTTTAACAGAGCTTTTTGCCTGACAATATACTGAGCAACCAGCTACCAGAGATTTTCCTCCTCCAGAAAACTTACCTGCTCTACGCTCTTTTAAGCTGTTTCCTTACAAGCTGCACAAAAAGCCCAGAATAAGAAAAAACCAGCTATTTGTCTGCATGATACACAGCTACGGACCTTCAGCCCCAATAAAGCCAAGGAGCAAGCCAGCAGGGCTGCACACCGAGGTGCTGATGACACTGCCCTCTGTACCCACAGGCCGCACCACCTCTAACGCTCAGCACCCTTGGGCTCTAAAACAAACCACTTCTGTTGGCTGTCTTTTACAAAACAGAAAATAACAACATCCAAACGTTGCCAAGTCTAACAGTTTGTTTTAAAGTAATGCAAATTGCAATTTGATATCCTACATCAGATTTTCCCCAGAAATATAATTTAGCTCAGAATTTCACGCCTGAACACTACAACAGAATTCTTATGCACTAACTGCTTTACTATGTTTTTGAAAACACTATTTAAATAATTTTAAGCAAACATTTTAGCTGCATAACGCAAGACACAGAGTACTTCACCATTTTAGTAACAAGAAGTCAGACTGGTATCTAATTACTCTTCAGGACAAATGCTCTTCCACAATTGGGCAAGTCAAATGCATTATTTTATATCAAAAGGTTAGTACAGACGATGCCTGCATCCGCTGCGGTGCAGCAGGCACATCAGCAGGACACTCAGACAGGCTCTACGCTGCACAAATCCCGCTCTGCTCAATGCTGAACGGCTGCAGTGCAGTCGCTGAAGCCGACGGAGGCGAGGACCACAGCTCTGCGGAAACGCCGTCTGCTCCAGGGAACAGGCTCAAGGCACACAGGCACACTAAATTCAAAGGAGAGAGCTGGAAAGGAAAAGGGAAACAGATAGAAAAAGCTCTCCCTCTTTACCAGTCTACTGATGCACAGTTTACAATGTGCAATCACACTCGAGAGCAGAGAGAAACAGTTCAGAGCCCTAAGGAACCCCAGCAGGAGAAAAGGGAGCCTCCCGCGGTGCCTCGCATAGACCGCCATCACCCGCAAGCGCAGCCCGACGCGCGCTCCATGCGCCTGGTCCGGGTTCTCTACGTCGGGAAATTCTCTGAGCCAGAACGCAGACCACGAGGGAGCTGCAGATACCAAAGATCTCGCCGCCCATGCCTCCCTGCCTTGCGAGTACGCATTACAATTCATTAGCTAGTTCAGTGAGCACATTCTGAAATTTTTTTTCTTGCAGGATTACTGCTGCATTTGCTGCTTTCCTCGGGTTTCTGCATGAAATGAAGCAGAAATCCTTCAGAATCTAAATGAACAATTAACAAAAAGACAACAATATCAAGTGGGCTA
Source organism: Opisthocomus hoazin (assembly GCF_030867145.1). Taxonomy (NCBI): domain Eukaryota; kingdom Metazoa; phylum Chordata; class Aves; order Opisthocomiformes; family Opisthocomidae; genus Opisthocomus; species Opisthocomus hoazin. The sequence goes on from NC_134422.1 coordinate 43,528,941, forward strand.
TATAAAGATGAGGCCTATTATGAATTAATACTTTTACTATTAAATATGCATGAGTTTTTAATAAGCAGAGCTAAAAATAGAGACATGTATCACAGGCTTTCTCCAGGCTGTACAATTCTCATTCATCATCATCCTGCAAAGAAATGGGCCATTGCTGAAAGGACTCTCGCGGTGCATTTTCACCTTCCCGTCATTGGCCCTATTTCAGCGTTGCACACACACACAAAAAAAAAGCTTCTGGGCTCTGGGCAGAAAGGATTCTGAAGACACCCACCCTCTGCCACCAGGTCTGCAGGACTCCACAGCAGGCCATGTGGGTTTCCAGGGTCTGCCCACCCACCCACCAGCAGGCAGGCATCTCAGCAGCCTCGTCCCATCCCCCATTTGGGTGGTTAGAAGGAACCCATTTAAAGAAGCCTCCTGCAGCAGATGTAACCGCTAGACTTGAATAAAACTGAAATAACTATTTAAATCTTTACTTTCTAATTTTAATATTTCATTTTAAAAGTACACACATTCTTCTCATTCCTTCATCATCCCACCAAGGAAAGCAGTCTAAAATTAAGCCAAACACATCACAGAATCACAGAATCACAGAATCACAGAATAGTAGGGGTTGGAAGGGACCTCTGTGGGTCATCTAGTCCAACCCCCCTGCTGAAGGAGGGTTACCCAGAGCAGGCTGCACAGGACCTTGTCCAGGCGGGTCTGGAATATCTCCAGAGAAGGAGACTCCACAACCTCCCTGGGCAGCCTGTTCCAGGGCTCCGTCACCCTCAGAGGGAAGAAGTTCCTCCTCATGTTCAGACGGAAAGAAACATCAAATCCAAGTATTCTGTGTGAATTTTAACATTCGTTTCTAACATGGTGTCACGCTACAGATATAGCGAACCAAAGCTTTTCATAACGACCGCGCTGATTCTGGCGGAGAGCGAGCGCGTTCTGACCGCAGCGCGATTCTGTATAAACCCACCCCAGGGCGTAGGTGCGACCGCAGCAGGAAACGGAAGGAGATTGAAATCAGTGTTTACAAACACCGCCAAGAAGTCCCAGCACGCATACCGCCAAATACACAATCCGCAGTTCGCAACCTCATCTGGAGGCCTAAATTTCCTCCACCTACTTACGCTGAGGAATTTTTTACTATTTAAGACATTTTGTTTTGCGTACTCATGTTTTTGAAATTACTTTGGTGCATTTAAGTCAAAGCACACATATTGAGTTGTCAGTTGCTAATGCTGTGTGGCAAAAGGAAACAAAACCAGAGAAATCATAGCACACCACTCTAAGATCAGCTTAAATTACTCTGAAATCTGCATTATAAAAATAATTCTGGTTTGATTTTGAATTTTCTCATTTCTCAATATGAAAACACAAAACGTAATATAATCTATGTCAGATATATTCCTAATTAAAAAAAAAAAAACAAACCCACCCTACCACCTTACAGCAGAGCTAACATTCAGCTTTTTATGGATAAATATGCAATTTTAAATAACAGTTTAGCAAAACAAAAATGTTTGTATCGCCTATTACCATTTTTGTCTTTTTTCTGGGGTTCAGTACAAAAGGTGTGATAACGACAGGGATTTTCACTGGAGTGTCCTTGGCGTAGTCTTTGTGAAGACAATTTATAATTTCAGGTTTTCACAGACGTACAACTACTAATTCAGAGTAAAACCAACACGACTTTCTGGAAGCTCAAAACATCATGGGCAAAGTACACTTCTCTTCCCCCCTCAGAGCTCCACCCTAGTAAACACTCAAGATTTATGTTTGGTTTTCCTACGACAGATTATAGCCACAGTGCTCAGAGACACAGATCTTTTCAGGTGTTTCCGAAACAACTGGTCTTTCCCCACAGCTGCAGCAATACACAGAACCAGAAAAAAAGCCCCTCACAACACTGACATCTTTTCATTATTTCGGTGCCTTTACTATTCACAGGTGCATTCTGGGCTTCAAACAAACATCCCTCCCCGGACCATCCCGGATCCAGGGATTGGGGGGGAGGGTGGTTTGTTTTTTTTAAAAACAAAAACAGCTTATTGTCATTCAGTACTGCCTGTGCACATCTCCTGCCTCATAATATTCAAAGAATAGTACGAAATGCTTTGGTTTAACCTAGAAAAAAACCTGACTGAAAACAGCTATATACAACTTGATCAAAACCCAATGACATAGCAGAAAAAAAGGCAGAAAAGGCAGAAGGGGGAACGCTATCCTGGTTGGCCGGGTTTTTCCTGTTAATGGAAATGTCCCTGCATTTTCCCGCATTTGGAAGTTAACTTCACAGGGTGACCTTCCCAAAAAGTAAGATGCAATGCAGCTTTCGGGTTAGATAATGTCACTGCCTCCGTGTCAGGCCTCCACTCGTGCCAAGCAGTCCCAGCCAGCCTCTGTCGTAGGTTATTACTAAGCAGAATTAAAGTGAAGTCACTAGAAAGAGATACCTGCATACTGATTAGACTTCACAGTTTGCCAAAACGACAGCGTCGCTGTTTGACGACTTGTGAACGAAGTCTCCTATCAACACTGCTGGTGAGCTGGCAGGTCTCTGTGTTGTTTGAGACTGCTTTGATTTCTATTTTATTAATCGTTTGCCTAATAAAGGATGTGATCGTATGCTTACAGTCAAATTACTAATTATTGCCAGTAAATTGTTTTCTCGCCATGATGCAATTACAGTAGCTCAGTAATAGAAAGAGGCAGGTTTAGGCAACCACCCTTCCAGCAGGTTCCGGCGCAGCACGTTTAAGCTGCTTCCCCCCCAGCAGCAGCAGCCCAGCCAGGCGGAGGATGTTGCTGTACCTCACCAACAATCCCACCCCACCCTGGAACGTACACACAAACCTCCGATGGAAATACAAACAAATCCCACAGCTGCCAACATCAAAAAACTCCGGGAAGGATGCTGGAACTGCAGGAGAATACCAGTTACTAGACACAGCAGTGACACGACAGAAAAGCACTTTTCAAACTGACGCTGCTAGAACCCAGCAGCCGAGCACTTCAGCGGGCCACGAGCGCCATCGAAGCAGCCGTGAGCTGTGCTGGTCCCTGCGTCACAGCCACGACCGGCGGCAGCACGGCTCTGCTGCCGAAGCGCCGCGGCTTTACCCACACTGAGGAACCAGCTCGCTCTCTCGCTCCAAGCGCTTCGCTGGAAGCCTTTCGTAACACCCCGCGGGACTGCAGCACACCCCCGCCATGCCGCCTGCAGCTGGGAAAGCAGGGGCTGCTGGAAGAGGCTCAGCCAGCCTCCAGGGCCAACGCAGCGTTGGCTCTACTCGTCAGCTTCCAGTTAATGTCCCTGCCGGCCATGGCAAAAGTTCCGAATCCAAGGGTCGTAACACTGAGTCTCCAGCTTGCGATCAGTAGAAGAAACTCACTGGTAATTCAGAGGTTCTCACTAGCACTGACTGTAGCAAACACAGCAGACTATTTTTAAAGTCACCAACCCAGGTACAATTATTTTAAATACATTTTGCTTGGTCACAGAGGAACACGTACACCAGCGTTGCTGGCATCCCATCAGATGCCGTATCTTGTCTAGAACAAAAACAGAGCTTCAATTGTAAAACATGCTATTCTCAAACACACTGATTTTCTAACATTTCTTCTTGTCAGTAAAGAAAAAATTGCTTTATAAATGCAACCAGCCTAACACAGAGGTAAAAGCAGTTCCCGCTGCAGCTGACCAGAGGTCACGATCAACTCTGAGCAGATACACACAGGACATACACCCACGCCAAGCGCTTTCCTTGAAAAGACCTTTCTGAAACCTATTAGTTGGGTTCCTGGCATTTTCTAGAGAATTAGCACCACAAGTGCTGGGTTAGCAAAGCCAATCTGTACTGCAGTGGGCTGGCAGCATTAATTTGGATCATTGCTGTAACTATGCATATTTCCCAACATCTGACCTTAGTGCTACAGTTCCTGAAGCAAATGGTAATAAAAGATCTGGAAAGGTACACTGAGAGTGCCAGAGCATGCTTGTGGCATTGAAGTGTTAAGATATGCAAACCGATCCTTCTGATGCAAGGGAAAAACGTTAGGATAGTATGCCAACCTTCAAAGCAAACTGGCAAATATTTACTTTATAATAAATAAAGACAAAGGTTTGGCATAAGGAACAATGAGCAGTTTTAAAACTGAGGTACTGCACGACCGCAAAAGCGTTCAAATTGGCTTTCTTCGCTGTGAATGTCAGCGATGTCGCTAACCCCTCGGGTCCCCAACTACACCCAGCAGCAGCCAGAAGCTGCGCGCACCTACGTGTGCCAAGGCGAGCCGGGCTCAGCCTGGAACTGTCCCCCTCGCTTGCAGAGCGCTGGACACCACTGCCAGAGGAAGCGGGTGCTGCTCCACCGCAGCTCGGCGCGGAGCAGCAGACCTGCAGGGAGCACAGGTTACACAGAAGCAACTCGATGGGCTGCTGCAGTGTGCTAACAGCACGCTCGGCGGCCGGACAGACCACGCTGCAGGGGGAGAGGCACGGGAAGTAAAGATCAGAACATACTGCCACAGATCCATCAGGGAACCTTCCAGCAGGTCAGAAAATGAAATTGTTCCTGTTCTCCGTCCTGTCACCGGCCTTTGGAGAGCTGACCACATCGTGCAATTCCTCCGTTTCGCTCTTCCAGCAGTCCCACTTCTCTCGAGTGCACACCGAACGCCGGGGGTCTCCCGGCCCCAGCAGCTGCAAGGCACCTGGGTTTCACGCTCCAACAACGCACTTGGAGAAGCTCACAAGGGCTCACAGGGTATGCTGTGGGCCCCACGTTTTGACCACTACCCAGCTATGAACAAACCAAGAAATGTATAGCGGGTTTTCACGTTGCTTTGGTTTGGGGTTGGGTTTTTTTGTTTGTTTGTTTGTTTGTTTTCTTTTGTTTTTTAAATCAGGCAAGACTACTGGAACTTCTTTTAAGCCACCAGGACAGTATCTTCAGCTACCTACAGGCTATTAGCATGATTTAATTAAGAATGCATGATATAATAGGCACTGAAACTCCTGGAGATTATAGCATGCTGCAGAGGGTGTCAAAAGATGCCATAAGGCCAGGCAACAGAAATACAGCGATTTAAGCATACATGACCAGAAAAACAGTTCCTGAAAAATACGTGACTCCTTAAAGCTAAAAAGTGTAATTTTGGATACTGCCTACATTTAATGAGCAATAGCCAAACAGATCCAAACACAACACGAGCTTTTACGGCTGTCTTACACACAGACTGAGGAAGGTTTTCCGTGTTAGGGCACAAACACACCCTCCAGCTGCGTCTGGCGGGGCACACAGCAAAACGCAGCTCAGCGATACCCAGCAAGAGCGTGGCCAGCGACACATCGTCCCGGCAGCTCCGCCTGCGGGCAGAGCTGTTTCCCCTCAGCATTCACTGGGTGAACTCCAGCACGGAGGCAAACATGCACCCACCAGGCAACGGCCAGCTCAGCTCCTGCTGAACCTACCCGGGATCAGGACCGCACTGCAAGGCTGATTCAGCACTAGGGTAGAGCTTAAAATGCCATCTGCCTCAGGTCTTTCAAATAAAATCACATTCTCGTGACAAAAAGCTCTAACAAAACCGAGATCTCATTTTTCTTAGTCACAGAACGAACAAGGTCAGAAATAAATTCAGTGTAGCAAACGCTATTTTACTCGCTCCAAGTCCCCAATTTAAAGATGTCATTCCCTATAAGCACCACCAATAAGCCTAACCTCCTAGCAGGCATAACAGCCATAGCTAAGGTGGCCATTTCTCCTTACCTAGAATTCATAATGATCCCATTAGCGATCCAGAGCCGTGGTTCAGATATGACTAAACTCTTCTATTATTAATAGATCAGTAACAGACTATTCGGCTTCACACAATCAACAACCTCGTGGGCATTAAACAGTTGCTCTGGGAGGGTGGGTTGTGGTTTTTGTTTTGTTGTGGTTGGTTGGTTTTTAGTTTGTTTTTTTATTTTAAAGCGTTACCATTTCCAATTAGTCACCACAATGGCGTGGACACCCTGCATTTCATAACGTGCCATTATTTTTGTTAAAGATGACAATAGAAGTAAGTGAGATAATGGAAATACAAAACCTATTTTACATCTAACATCAACCCCACATAAGAATAACAGATACCTTTTCCTAAGGCAATTTAAATTCTTATGAGGCAGGCCTTCAGATCTACACAAGGGAGCAGGAAGGGGAGCAACACAGTCGTGAAGAGGCAGGAACTGGTCAGAAGCAATCTGAATGCGCATAATGAAATTTCTTAAGTAATGAGAATCCCAGGAGTAAATCTCTGGTCTTAATGTTACTCTGTTCAATACACATGAAACCCACAGAAACAACTGCTACTTCTAAAACAGGTTCTTCAAACTTTCTGGGTTTGAGGTTCTTCCTCCTCCATTTGGTTCAAGATTCCTCATCAGAATGCGTCAAGACCATCTTAGCTGTCCCCAAAACACCTTTCAAAGTATGGTATGCTAAAAAGAGGGTTTAAACCCTCCCAACACATTCAACTGAGAATTGCTATATACAGCTCTGCTCACTTCTCCTTCACAGCATCCCCGACAGCTTCTCTAATTGGCACCTGATAGGCGTTAGTCTCTATTGCCGTTAACTATGTGAATGTTTAAAATTACTTTCAAAATATTTACAAAAAAAAAAGACTGCAGAGTATTGTCAGAGTTCATATTGTTGATCTTGTTCCGATCACTTATTTTTAATACCCACCACTAGGATCTAAGATTTGAAAAACTCAATGACAAAACACTACGCACAAGCCACGCTGCCAAGAACACTTACCCAGAGCCATGTTTTGTTTAAGAGAAAAACTGTCACCCTCTAATAAACAGAGGATTTTATTACCAAGCTATTTGCTAATCCACACAATTTGGATGTAGTCAATGAATTAAACTGATAAAACTACCTTGAAACGCATAATTAGATATTCAGAGAAGCAGAGTACTCCTAATGATTTACTAAACACAGTACATTTACAAAACCAGACTTTGAAATTAAAAATTAACAAGCTATTAATAGGATGAGACAGCTTGTGACTCATTGTCTGACAAAGGAAACATGTCAGGGAACAAAAAAAAAAGAAAAGGAAAAAAAATCACTAGACTCCAAGTATGGCATTTTAAAGCTATATGCAGAAGCAATTTCTCGCAGATTAAACACAACAGAGTGACGCGTTCTCCAAGGGGACAAACTCAACCAAGAGAAGTGAATATGCCCACCAGGAAACCATGGCCAGCATTCAGCAAACAGCAGCCATGTCAGAAGACAAGTCATGTCCTAAAAACCAAAGGAAAGAGGGGCAGCTCTCTTCCATGCGACAGACAGACTTCTTTGTTAAACCTTTTTTCGTTAAGCTTTTTGCTACCACTTGCTGTGTTTTCTAAGATTTTTAACCTCGGAAATCCTTGCAGATTTCATTCGATCTGGTCCCATGTCTGCAAACCAGAAACAGCAACAGAAGACAATGTGCATGCTTTGATTGTCAAGATGCACTTTGGGAAAAAGCACAGATCTCGCCGTCTGCCCTGACTTTCACCATTCTCTTTTGCCTCGTGGAAAACATTCATCTGTGCCTTGCAGGGTGTAGGAGTACAGTAGCTTGAAACTAAGCATTTGAACTGAGAGAAGTGTATTTCAGCAACGGCTCCCTAAGATCACAACAATGCCAAAGTTCTCTTTAAAGTAAATACTCAAACTACACTGCTCTCAAATACTGCGGTGCCTTTGATGAAGCCCAGTTTATTTATTAGAAGAAACCCGCTCTTTAGAACCGTTTTTTTGTGAACCAACAATTTTCTTTGCTAACCTTCCTTGTAAGAAAAGCTTAAACTGAAGGAAGGGGCTGATGTTCTGGCCTCTGCTGGACAAGCAGCTGGCTCTCGCCCCAGCACATCAGTATTCCGCCCAAACTCTCCTTCTCACATCGCATTTGTGTGTACAGATTATGCAACTACAGCCACTAAACACACTCGTAATTTGGTATGCTTTTGGCATTCCCTTTATCTCCTTCTTTTCCTAAAGAGAAGAGTCTCCACTCTTTCTACACACTTTTTAGGAATGGTATTTTTCCATGCCTCTACCAAGAGTTATTGCAGTGATCAAGTGCGTGTTGCTGAAGTCCTCTGCTGCTCTATAAAGGGAATGTGTAAATTTGAGGCTGATCACACGACCCTTCCAGCACACAAAGATCTCATAGCTCACCCGGGTGAAGTAAGTGAAAGGAAGATTTCTTTTATCATAGGTCAATCTCTCACATATATGCTCTTTTCACCTACAATAAAAAGCGTATCGTCTTATCTCTCTCCAAGAATTCACTTTGATAAAATTATTTGTGATGTTTCTGACGACCAGTTCGGTGCCAGCAAAGTTGGCCAAAAATAATGGAAAACTAGTCCAAATTGCCTAATTTGGAACGACTGCCAAACGCACCACAGTAAGGGGCCGACATTCGCTATTTTCGTCTCCAAATATTTATTGTTTTTCCCCAACAATGACTACACTGATTTTTTTAAAGCTGTAGTGCATATTTGTAAAGCACTGTATTGCTTCACATGCAATGCATCTTTCATTCTGAGCAGACCCTTACTTTTTGAAGAACCGAAGTGAAAAGTTCGTAAGGCATACGTCAAAAAACCCAAGCCCTGCATGGAGTATTGGCGCTCTCGGCCTCCCACCCTGCCTGTGTCTGCTTTCCTTTCTTCTGCTCCACTTTGTGGCAGATGGTGCTCTCTCAAGGCAGGCATCAGATGGAGAACCCTCCTCAGCACCGCGATATTGGTGCGGTGGCACCAGCTTCCAGCCAGCTCACCAGAGAAGGGCTAGAGCGTCCTTCTGCCTTCTTCTCTGCCCTCCATCCAACCCAACCAGAAGCACAGACACCTGGCTGCCACCTTGCTACAAAAGGGACCCGAAGTCCCACAGGGGACCTCAGTGCTGCTGCCTCGCAATTGTTAGGAAAACCTGTCCAATACAAGGCAGGGCTCAATACAAATACAATACCTTGGAATATTACTAATGCATAGAGCTCTGAATTCCTGAGATTTTATGTTTATGAAAAAGTTTTACAAAGCCAATTTATATTCTTCAAACATAATTGTTGAGTAATATGAAGAAACAGAATCTAGAGTATGAATTTTAACTATACATCATGCACCTCACCACATCTCACCACCATCACTGGGAAAATAAAAACTTTGCTGCCTTCTTCCACGCTGACGCTGCGATTGCAAAGTCAGACGGTGGTTAAATGTACACAGCCAGCTCCAATGACTTTTACTGCTGTTTTTTATTAGCGGTAAAACAATTTCCCAGCAATCTTCTTCCCTTCAGAATGAAAACCGCAAGACTCAGATGTGAGGTTTTTCTCCTCCCAAAATCTCCAGTGATAATTCATACTTCGTGTTCCCTCAGTGATATGGGAAAGTGGCGAAAGATGTATCCACAAAGAGAGCGAGCGAGAGCTTCCAGTCTAGAGGAATGCAAGTACGTTTCCTCCTTTCAAAAGCATCAAACTGGCAATTCCAAGTCAACACTCCCGAGTGAAGCTGAACACATACCAGTTCTTTCATCTGAAAGACTGTGCCTAAATGCCACCAGTTCCTTCCACTTCTCTCTTTTCTCACTCGAGAGTAACTATCCCATTCTGGCTTTCTGCGAATGAGAAAAATAAATAAATAAACTTTCACATGGCTTCAGGGTCATAAGTACCAAATTTGTAGCTACAGAAGAAAACCCTGAGAAATCTGCTTTCCAATTAAGGCAAGAAAAAACCCTTGGCTTATCGTGTTGTTCTGCGCATTTCTCGGAAGGACTGGTGTAAGACCATTACGTCCAGCTCCCTGCTCCAGGGAGAAGGCAAACACACTCGGTGAAGTCACCACCAGAAAGCCCACCTTACTCCTGCCCTGTCTGCAGTGCCTCTGCTGGCCAGGACCCAATCCTCCCACTGCGCAGAGCCAGGGGTCTGCGGTTAGATTTAATAAATACCAGCCCTGAGTGCCTAACTCCATGGCTAACTCCTCGCCAAGGGAAAGCCCCCCTATTTCGTTGCTCTCCACAGAAACGCAACCCAACTCTGCCACTGCGAGCAGGAGCTGCAGAAGGACCTGTCTCTCCTGACCCACTACCTGCAAACTGAGCTTACTTCTGGTTTTGGAAGTAGTAAATTGAAGGAAATAAATGGGAAAAAAATAGGATTATTCAGGAATTTAAAAGAAAGCAAAATTAAGAGGAGTCCACTTAGGGGTTATGGGTGGCTTTTTTTTTTCCTTTTTAAGCCAAAAATTTCAGCACACAGAAGAGCTGCATGTAAGCATTCTTTCAGGGAAATGATGTTTCAGAATCTTGATTTTGCCATCCTACTAAATGTTAGCCACCTACCACTTAGAAATTTAATTGACTAAGTAAAGCACAAAACTGACAGGTAGTACAACTGACTGAAGTACCGCTTCTATTTGGTAGCAGAAGCCTGCATACCTTAATTTAGTCTCATGCTAAACATTACTTGATAAAAATACTGGTTTAAACCAGGAAAGAAACTCACAAACGTTAGCTACTTGTACTACACAACTCACTGTAACTGTGTGATTATCCTTCAGAAACACTCTTAAATAATTCTTCTTAGTCAAATTACTGTAACGCTCTGTTTCCCTTTTTAAAAACCTGAAAATGATGCAGACACAGTATTCTGAAGGAGTAAATGAACCCATTTTACCCCAGATAAACTACTTCTTAGAAAGAAGTAATTTTTTACAACCTCCTCAAAATATTTATTGTGAATTTGCACGGATCTTTTCAATGTCATTAAAATCCTGCTTTATTGTAGCTGGGATTTAAAAGGACTCCTTTCTACTTCTGGTAAATTCATAATCTAATGAACTTGATCTCTCTAATCTAAAAGAAGAGCTGAACCTAATCAGCAAGAAGAAATAAACAATAATTTAATTTTATCCTGCATCAAGGCATCTATGGGTGGCAGGAGACAGAAGCATTACACAGAGCAGCCATTGGCCTCTTATCTCAAGAGATAAGACATTTTCGTCTCAGTCCTTCCTCAGTAATGAATCAGACTTTACAGAAACACTAGTTTCCTAAAAGTCTTTCAGGAGGGCAGGAGAAAGAGGAAGGCATTAAAACAGTTATCAATTCATTAATTCACCACTGATTGGAATTGGAAAGCAGTATTTCCATGAAATGTCTCAACAGAGTTGGTCTGTTCTTTTTCTGTAGGTCACTCAGAGAGTCACCCACTGCTGGGTTAGAACGTGCAGCCGTTAGTTTCAAACAGAACACAAACACAGGTATATCGTGTAAATGGCCATGATATCCAATTGCGTAACTGCCAGGATGAAAGCAGTTTTGCTCTGGCCTCTGCTGTCCCTCTGGACATTCACAGCGTGTACCAGAGGTTTAGTCGGAGCAGTTGTTCATAAGATGTTCAGTCTGAAGGGGCTATGATCCACTGGTGGCGTGTGAAAAACCACATGGGGGTTTCTGGTAGCTGCGGGGACTTTCTAGAGCCTCCTGACAGCAGCAAAACTCACCAGAATTCTGTCAAACTAATGCTGAATAAGTGATAAAATGAAATTATACAATGCATTTTCGAAAAACCAATGCAAACTTCCAGCACGAGGCTATCAGTAAGTCACAAGCACAGCAGCAAACCAACCAAAGAATAAAAGACTGAAGCTGCCTTCGCAAAGCTGCAGATTTCAGGAGCTTTCGGATAGGATGTTGCATGGATAGCAAAACACACGTGTGTTTAAACTCCACAAAAAAATTCCATATTCCAGCTTCCTTCCAAGAAGCCCACTGCAAGGAGCAGAAAGCCATCCTTACTCAACACTGCTCTTAAATTATGCAGCTTTCGCTGCTGCGGATAGTGAATCATTCATAAGTTTAGCATTAGGGAATTGGAAATGAGTTATTACCTACAGCGTGCTCGGATACGCCGCAACAATGTGTGGGCAAAACTGTTATGAAAATATTCATACGTTTTTCTATTTCAAGACTATGCACCGAGTGAAGAGTCCAGGAAAGATGTCGCCCCCCGGTAACCACGGCAACAGGAGCTGCCATGCAGCTGGACTCCACCATGGCTCCGTTCTGGATATTCAGATTTTCTGTTGTAAAAAAGAAAGGATGCCTGGTTTGTGTAGGCATGTACACACATGCTTACATATTATATATAATTACAAAAAATGTGTGTGTATACACATATGTGTATTTATACACACACATATGAGTACATGAATGAAAATTGCCAGGGTTGAAGTTAAAATTTTTTTAAATCTCAAATTCAAAAGCTTAACTAAATAAAAAATTAAGATATTTTGTACTTGAAAGTAGAGGCCCTTGCTCCAGTGAAGTTCATCTACCAAAAAGACACAGATCCATGTTTGCTAATGTATTTTGATGTTAAATTATACAATCCTTATGCGGCACTTAGACAAAACCCATGCCAAGCGTTCAAATTCAGTGGGACATGGGTACAGACTCCTAGATATTTTATATAAATGAAACTCACTAGTGCATGGATGAAGAAGGAGCTCATAGCAGCAATTTGTTACAGTTGAGCCTCCAAAAATACCGAAGTGTTTAGGAGAACCTTTCATGTAACTTTGTGTCATTTCTCCCACACAAAGATTATTGTTTAGGCTCATAAATACATTTGTGGAGAACAAAGCGTTTGTTCCTTTTGCAGAGGGATATGCCTTCACCCTAGACTACCCGTACATTTATCAAATTTGATATATAATATCTATTTTTTCCAGGATTAAATGGAAAACCATTTTCAGCGAGTGACTAATACATAAATACTTTTGATAGCTGCTACCTCACTCTTCTAATGTTATTTTTTAGGAAGTTCTACTAGCATAGTAGGAATTGTATTAAAACACTCCTTATCACTCTTCATTTCTGTGTAACACATGCTTCAGCCTTGACCACGTGCTACTAATTATTTTGTGGAAGACATCCACAAGAAGATGCTGCAACACCTATCCAAGCTATTTATTTATGAAGTCTGCAACACTCTAATATTCCAGAGACACTTAAAGATGAGACTTTTACCACCAGTGAGTCATCGCAGGATCCGCATTCACGGGTATTTATAACAAACAATGGCAATGCACACAAACCCCACATGAAAACAGACAGATATCATGGACAGATCATCATTATGGAAGAAAAAAGATCCTCAAAATTACAGACATCACTTGAACCTGTATTACTGGAGCAAAATACAATACAAAAATAATCTGCTTCCATGAAAGTAAAAAATATGTTGGAATGAGAGATGTCTGAATAAAATGAATTTCATTCAAAACGTTCACAATCAAAAGGTGAAACTGAGGAACTCTGCTAACAAGCAAGAAAAACTGCTAACAATAGTTACAGGCTAATACCACAGCAATATAGTAACAATGCTTTACCTTGCACAGTATTATTTTTATTTAATATATTATAGAGCTCATCTCCCCCTTCATTTCCTGTAGGTTTTTCTCTTTGTGTTTCTTTTGCTGGTACTTTTCTAAGTCCTCTAACAACATGAAACACTACGGAACTATGAAACTATTACTATGACTCTATGGTCACCAAGTTTTTGTTTTCCTTCATGTATTAAAAATCCAAATCTATAAAGACAAAATATTACACTCACCAACATCATGTGTATCAACACCGCAAAATTCATAATTTGAAATTAGATTTATAATATTATGAAACCTGGATTTAGAGGAGCCCTGCATATCCAAAATCGCAGCATGCAATAGTATCATACCCCGAAAGCAAATTAAAAGCTATTACTTGTGTGACATTCACGATTACTGATGAACTCTCAATGGAGAAAACTGGAATTTTTAAGGACTGATCTAAGCAGATTAGGTATATATAATATACAGTAACTTCCCCTTCACCTTGAAAATTATTTTTATATGTATTTTGTAAGAACAATTCTTAGCCCTATTCTAGGAATATGTAGGCTGGCATAAGGCAAGGTTAGCTTAACTGATTTTCCAAGGAGCTATGCCAGTGTATACATGCTAAGGACCTGGTGCTCTACCTTTCACCCCTACGAGAACGCCCTGTTTTCCAGGGCTCGGATACGCCACAGTTCACCGCAGGTCAGAACACATGGCCAGAGCTGCTCAGCACGAAGCCCACAAAGCAACGGGAGTCACGAAGAAGCTGTCAGGTTTTGTCTGAGGAACAACTCCTGCTCTCCACTGACATTCTTTCCGCAGTGTACCTCTGCTCTCAGACCACTGATGTGGAAACCTCGCTTGTGAAATCCTAAACCGCTCAGACTCAAAACCAAACCAATCAAACAACCCCCCCCCCCAAAAAGGCACATACACTACACAAGTGGATTAGACTTCCTCGACACTGGTTAAACTCATCAAGCTTTCAGAAATGCAGTTTTTCATAGCATAATCTTTTTATTTTTCCATGTTTGCAAAGGTAAACTTACTTGTTTATACAGAACTGTCATGATGGACTTTGCTCTTTGTGTGTCTCAAGCTTCATTTGCTGTAGCCATGGTAAAAACGCAGGAAAGCATCCAACCTTCAAGTTTTAATCTCTATTCCTACTGCAAAGCTATCCCAAGATTTGCTAACCCACATGCCCTCTGAAAGGGGCACACTCATCACCGAACTGTAGGATTGCAGACAAGCCTTCCCTTAACCTGGAGCCAGAAAAACCAGGGAGAACACCCCTTACTTTGACAACCCTTACGATGACAGAAATATGCTGGCAGCTGTCCGGGTAGTGGGAACAAACTTAAAGAAAACATCTTCAAATAAAAAACCCCAAGCACATTCTCGGACAGGTAGAAGTCAAAATCTGGATGCCCAGGATGTTTTGGATGCTTAGGAAGAGACAGTCTGCACTACAAAAAAATCTCTATCAAACAAAATCATTATTGACTGGAAACATCCATAAGCATCAACTTTGAGAAGCTTCCTCTTTGGATTTCCTCACGGAAGGCTACGCTCAATTTAGATTGGTCTATCCAACTTTAATGAACTTGGCGGGGGGGAACCAACCATTCTCACATTTCAGGAGTGAACAGCGAAGCTCCAGGTACCCTCTGAGCAACTACCCAGGGGGTACTCATGCGGTCAGATACTATGCAGGGATCAGGCAAGGCACCCTGCCTAGACAGCGTGAGAAACAATTCCTGCCCTGAAGAACGTAAACAAAAGAGAATTAGAGAGGGAAAATAAATATCAAAATGAGTAGCAGCTAGCAGGTCAACAGCACAGCAGAATCTCAGTACGATGTACAATTTGCTAGAGCCTGCGTTTTAGCAAGCACTGGGCTCTCCAGAAGTCAGCAGGAACTTGTGTATATTGATCCAAAGCAGGACTTGACATCTTTCCTCTGCAGGTCTGCCAGAGCAGAGCACTGTGCGTGCCTGGAGAATGGCTCTAACTATCCCGCTCTCAACTGGCAGCGTTCACTTAAAAACACAATGCCAGGCCAAGCTTGCCCTCTTACCACTGTGGAAACCTCACCAGTGTATGAGCACTTTTTCAGACTTGAACTGCTTAGCAGCTCCCCGGCATTCAGAAAGCTCATGAAAGGCCAAGAGCATCTCAGCATTTGAGAAAACATGTTTGTTTTTGTAAAAACCTTACAAGTTATGACTTGTAGAATCCGTTTGTATCCTCTTCCTCCCTCCTGCCTTCCACCCTTCTATATCTCTAGATTGAAGGCCTATCATCTTATTTTCTTGTATCTTCTCCCTATAGCAAAAAATATTACACATGATATCCTGAAGTACCGTCTCCTTATTTAATACATCAGCCACACAATACTAAATGCCCGTTGTGCAGCCCATTTACATACACGGGGATGTGTGAAGATTCACAAATAAGGCCACCCTGGAGAGAGAAGTGCTAGGCTAGTCATACATATTGTATAAGCCAGCCTCTGCTGCCTTTTCTAAGTTTGATTTGTGGAAGGCTTATTTTTCTGCATCCTTAACAGAATCACAGCACAATCCAGGTTGGGGGGGACTTGAGGAGGTAATCCTTGCCTAGGTACACAGGGTGAAACTCATTCCCATGAAGAAGACAGGCATATATTTTCAAATTTTTTAATCCTGTACCTTCTTTGTTTAAGAATGAATAATAACTCTTGAAAGCTTATCCAGTGTTGCAGAGGAATATACTCTTTCACCAAGGGCACCCATGCTACTACAAGCATTACACAACCAGTACTCTCCAAAAGAAATGCCTCTTTTCCCAGCAAACAAAGAAACTGGGATTACTTATGTTGACAACAAGGGCACCCCACAAATTGCAGTGGTGCAGGATCTGTGCAGCACAGTGAAGGGCTTATGCCAGCAGTGAGAGAACGCACAGACTTCCAGAACAGAAAGTCCGGGGCTTACAATTTCACTGCTTGCAACAGGGAAAACTTTAATGGAAACGATCCAGGACGCATCCATGTACAGAAAGAAAAGGAGGTCGGTCAGCAAGCAGTGGGTACCCAAATTAAGATGTGTATCGTTAACGCTGAAATTTGGATTGGAAGGAAAGCAGAAAACAGTAGACAAGAGTCAGCCAGCACATTTGGATTCACAATGCAGTATTCTCAGCTCCGCAAACCAGTATTTAAATCCTCTCCTCAGGATGAAGGGTACTGTTCTAGGTCAAGCTCCAACTCACTGCATGTTGTATAGACTCTGCGGCTGTAATTGCAAGACTACCCTTATCCATTAGCCTCAAAAAACGCTGAAGAAGAAAGCTGGGAAATCAGAGCAATGCCACAGAATTGTAAACATCTACAAAATCAAAAACTAACATCAAATAAAAATGAATGTAACGTGCACCGAGAGTTAATACAGATTTTCACTGAATGAAAGGAAGCAGATAGAAAATGAAGAGAGATTCTGACAGAAACAATTATCTGGTATCTCGGTGTTAAAAGAAGCAGGACTCATCTTTTCTGCAGGATTAGAAGCCGCATCACTGGCAGCGGTAAAAGCCAAACCCAACCCAAGAACATCCTTAATTGATTCACTGTCTGGTCTTGTTACTCTGAAACTCTCATGAATCTACTATGGACTACAATCAGAAGCATAACGTTAAGCACGATTCCTCACCCGGGGCAGGGGGCGGTGGAACATGGAGGTCTTTTCTGCAGTTTTCAGGCCTGAAAAGACCCCAGTATTTAATTAAGTCAATGATCAGTAATCCCAGGTTCTGAATCCTCCAGTACAACCAACTATGCAGCAAAACCAGTTTTAGTGGGAGTTTTAAAAGAGATGGGTCACCTCTCCTCCCTTCATGCAAGTATATTTTCTTACAGGAAAGTTCAAAGCTGAAGTCTATCTTTACAATGATACTGAATATATTCATTAGTCTGACACCTCCCAATACAGTAACTTCAAGAAAAAATGAAATCAATTGCCAATTCCTGCAGCATCACCTTTTTAACAGACTAATGAACTATCCAAAATTTGTGTTAATCCTCAGACACTGGCCCTGAATTTGTCCACAGAAGAAAAGAAACCTGACAAACCAGAGGAGTGATGCCAGAAGAAAGTAAAGGAAACTCTGGTATGTTGCTTATATAGCTCATTAGACTAAACCTACACACATTTCACTTAACCCTTACAATCACTGGCTTTTTAACCCCAGTTAAGTGTTTCTAAAGCTTAACCCTGAGTTAAATCTCACATTCATCTACATTTCATTGTATATTATTTAATAATACACATCCACATTCTTCATTACATGTATCCTATTTGCAGTATGTCTATGGTATTATCTTCAACCTGAAAGCCAATTTGCATTTCACTGAAAACAAAGCAGTGAGAGACAGAGGTTACTTTCTCTGCACTGAATTAGCAGGCACAGCACTCTGAAGGATGTCCATTTTCCCTACTGATGTCCAATTAGTAAAAACCAGAAAATTAATGAGACTTACGAACACTGAGGACATCTCCCATTCAACAAAACCCATTGCTTTCAGCTAACAAAGCTTCCTCCAGCTACACGTGCATCAAATTTCCTGGCACCTTTGGGATTTCCTAAAAACATGGAGCCTCTTATTTTGCACAGTACATACAAATAGAAGTATAAAATACAAAGTTAATACTACTAACAGTGTCTGCTTCTAGTGCTCCACTACTGTCTCCGAGGCAAATATACCCACCTGACAGCCTGCTTTCACCCTGTGACGCGGCGTGTCTTGGTGCAAGGGAGAAGCTTCCCAGTTCCATGGCCCGTCTTCCCAGCGCTCTCACTTGCCACTTGTTAACCAGCCCTACACCAAACAGGTGCATACTTGTTGACTTGAGCTAAAATGAGCTCAGGGTGTAGTTAACGAATCAGCAAAGATGATTCTTCAGGGTAACAGCATCAACTGGTGTGCCAATAATCACACAGACCAAGGAACACCAGGTACCTGAGAGCCCTGCAGTTGTGTGGACATCACCACCACCATCACCTTACTGTCAAATTCCAGCTTGCATTCAAAAAAATAAAAAAAATTCAAACTGAAGAGACGCAAGTCAGGCAGTTTCATCTAAAATGAGGAAACTTTGGCAGACTTCGTTTCCACTTGTTCTTTAGCTGTTACTGGCTTGCTTCCAGATATCATCAGCCAAGCTGCATTTTTTTTCCAATGAAAAAGAAGTTACACCAACAGGATCAGAGCTAATAATACCCAGCAGAAGCTAAAAGGACACAAAAAGAAAGCTCCTAGAAGGAATGACAAGGAAAATAGAGGAACGCAGTAAACAAATTTCAAAAGTGGGAAAAAGACAAATGACAACACTTCAAAACTGTACAAAGGACATACGCAGGCCCTGATCCTGGAAGATGTAGCAACTGCCACAGAATTAGCTTCTGAGGACAGAATTTGGTCTATCGAATCTGCCTCCCTGCATAGCACAGGCTGGAGAAGCCAGCAATCAGATCCTGCATCTCACCTCCCAGAACCATGTATTAACTCATCCAACAAGACCAGAAAAAGTTTTGACACGAACTGTAGGAGAATACAGTACATCCAGGCTTCCTGGCCAGGCGAGACACCTGAAATCCTACCAGCGTCGATGCAAGACCAAATCCTGCATCTCCTCTCTGTCCCTTGAACTCCTCTGTGTGCACCAAAGCCTGTACATACACATTACTGGGTTACATGCCCTCCGCCAACACTTCTGAACAGGGTGTTTTGCCAGAGAGCATGCGCACGTGCGCACCTCCTGATTCATTCTGAAGCTGAGCCAAGAAACAGGGAACAGGCCACAACTGTCCGAATGATTCCGCAGCACGTTTTCTGGCACAGCTGCAGAGCACACGGAGAGTGGGCTGCAGGCTGGATGAATGGTGCTGGTAGTAGCAACCCTCCATCTAGAAGAGCTATTCTTAGCCCTTCCTCTGTTACCTTGTAAGTCCTTAAATATAGAGGATTACAACATCGCAGCTCTTTCTGGGCAAGCAGACTCTGCACATCCAAACTGAATGTAATGGAAATCTGCACAAAAGAAAGCGGTCCCAAGATTAGAGCTTAAACCAACACTGGGCACAGATGTAAATGGAAAGTCAGTAATGCTGGAGGGGGAAAAGCGTTTCAACATTTTCGTATACTGGATACGGTATTTCTTCTGCTTTTCTTAATGAAACATGTGAACTAATATCTTAAATACTAATTCAAAGAAATATCGTTCCCAGTGTCTCAGCCAAGCTGTAAGTTTACATTAACACCTTCCAGTTTCATGGTAATTGCTTTAAAAGCAATCACTGAAAATTGCAATGCAGTGCTTGTCCAAGACCCACGTTGGCACGACTGGCCATGTCGGGCACCCTACCACGTGTTGTGAAGGACTTCCAGGACCTGGGAAGGGACTTAGACGTCTACTCGAATTCTCTCAGACAATTTTTCTGTTTCTGGAGTGGGAGATGTTTCATAAATGTCACCTCGTTTGCTTTACCTCCTACACTCTACTGTCATTAGCCATTTGTTTTCCTCTGCCATCTACTTTTTCCATTTTTGAAGTCTTAGCGAGCCCGGTCCACGTCAGCTAAGTGAAGAGCAGACTGAGAGGTCATTTGATTACCAAACATAAGCACTTACTCACGGAGAAGGAGATCTGGTAGCAAGACCTTTTCAACCTTGCTGATAATAACGCAATAGGATCCCACAGCCAACAATTAAAGCTGATCAATTCAGCCTTGAAACAGCCTGCAATTTCCTAGCAGTGGCTGCAGCTGAACCTTGGAACAGTCTCCTGGGAAAGACAGAGGGCAAAAATGCAAGGCTTACCATCCGGCAGAATCTTTGTCTCATGGCACGTTTGTAAAGTGAAGGCTTTAATTCATCTGCAGAAGAATTTACATAAAGGTTGTGAAACAAACAGCATTTCTTTCTGACATCTGCAGCTCTTGATCTACAAATAATTTTCTTTACTAGTTCTTGGTGAGCCACGGGGAGAAGTTGTTACCTTTTCATACCCAAACTGGGTTGCTTAGACAAACACTCCCAGACGACCTTCAGAATGCTTTAAACAAACATGTAAATAAACACCGATCACTGAAGTAAAGCCTAAAGCTGGGAGCTGAACAAAGGATTATTTTGCTTTTCTCTGCTGTTGTCTGAGGGTATCACACTTAACAGACAGGCCCTGAGCATTACTGACCACCCCGTTTCTTCTGGTTTCTAACCATACAACTGCTCAGTCTAATGCCACTGCAGGCAGTCCAGTACCTGCCTGAAACCAAACTGACACCGATTTACCGATTTGCAGGAGACCAGGCTAAAGCCCCAGTAGTCCCACTAGATCCCAAATACTACAAAATCACACACACACACACACAAACATTTCACCTGCATTTCACTTATCTTCAGAGAGTTACACATAAGGCATGAGTCAATCAAAAATTACTGATGTAGTATGAATAAAGCTTAACCTGGACAAAATATTAGCATTTAAATACACAGTGACCAACAGCAAACAAGAAAACAGTAAGCAGAACACTATTCTGAGTAATAGCACACTAAACTTATCTGTGTTTGTCTTCAAAAGCAATTTCAAAGATGGGAAGCTCTAGTATACATTTCGTCCATAAACTTCTATTTCTCCATTCCAACAGGAAATTTTCCATCTTTTTTAACCTAAAACCTTTTCTCTAGGTGAAAAAAAAAATCCTTGCAAGAACCTGCTTTTAAAAGATAAACTAAGGATTCTATTTTGTGAAAATAGAGCTGATTTTCAAAAGAGGAAGGAGTCTGACTTAAATTTCTCAACATCTGCAACTGCAGCTCTCCCCCAGGCGTCTGATCAAGTAGACACTTCAGCATTCTGCCAAACTGGACTGAAAAACATGCTTCAATACTTGGATGATTTGGGATTTCACCTTCAGAACAGTTCAGGTCTTAAATACGCTCCACCGTAGCACACAGTCAGATCTCTTGCTTGGTGTTCACATCTGGCCCACAAATCTTTGGCAACTTTTTTCAGGACAAGGACAATGTCTTCTTTCCTTCCAGCCAGACTTTGTCATACTGCCACCAATTTTCAGCCCCACATTTCTGCCTCAGCAGTAACTACCTTTTGAAGGCTGACAAAGAACAGGACGCTTTTTTTAATAAAAACTATTACACAGAACCCCAGTCCTGCACTCAGCCGCTGGCTGCAAGGTCCCTAAGCAACCGAGGGAAAGTGTCTGAGAGACGAGGTGTGCAATATCCTCTCAGTGTCTGATACCCTTCTATCAGAATCATACATGAAACTTAACTTTTGCTTTGCACTTCCTCTTTCATGCCCAAAGATCAATTATATCAGAAATACATTTTAAAACTGTTTAAGACTGCCTTCATTTTATGAAACAAATTTTCAAATACGTAGCCACACAAATCTGCGTATGTGAATTAAAACCAATTTTTTCCTGAAAAGTGCACCAACTAAAACCCATGTCTTGACCCTGCCGTAGGTCACGACGAGTCACTGCTCTCTGGAAGAGCAGCCAGAGCACCACCTGCAGCTTGTCAGTGGGCTGAAATGTCACCGAGTTGTCCGAAGCTTTCCTCCAGCAGGACAGGCCTCCCTTACACAGAATTTCTGCATGAATGCATTGACATAAAACAGTGTTTCAAAACAAGTATCACTTAGCCTCCATACTGGAAGCAAAGCACAAAAACAATAAAAGGTTCTCTCCGCAACAGCAATCAATTTGTTTTTCTGTTTTTAAGGGTAGCTTTGGGAACCAACAGTTTCCCCCCAAATCTTGCCACTTTAGCGCACTGCTGTGAGCCATTTCCAAGTACTACTGTCATGGAACATATCCAGGTTTGGCTCCCATGATATTTTATGACAAGCATGAATTAATTCTGCTTTCTTAAAGCTTGCTCCATGATGGTTTTGCTAGACGCCTCCTAGATTTTACATTATATGAAACAATGAAAAAATACTTGCCAGATCTATTCAGTTTCTCTGTATTTTTTTTTTTACGATTCTGCATGTATTTGTAACACCCTTCTCACTGGTCCTTTTTACACGATAAAAAAGATCTACTACCCAGCTTAGTTTCATTAAAGCTATTTCACACTTTTAAACATCTTTTGTCTAGGTCTACAATACTCTTCTTTAGTCGTTCTGAAATTACTACAGATTTAGAAGTACATTTAAAAAATACAGTGTGATTCTAACCTAGATAAAGTATAAAATTTCCTGGACTCTGTACCAGTAGAACAAGCTATCACGTCTCTATTTTTCCTGATGCTGATGTTCTTCAGCTGCTAAAAGAAGAAAACTTATTACCCCTCCTGTTTAATGAATATAGGAAGAAGGTAAGACACCGTAATTTAGAGGGCTGGTACTGTTCACAGTTTCAAGATAATATTATCTCAGAGGCTCTTTCTGAACAACAGAGGCTGACAAACTTTCCATCCACTTACCAAAATAATGGCAGTTTCCACTTCCTAAGAAGTTAAACAATAAAATACACATTTTTTTAAAAAAAGCTAGCTTGCACTCCAAGACATTAATGAAAACAAATGAAGATGTACAGATTCATTAACGCTTACAACAAACTTAATTTTGCTTCAGTTGTCACCCTTTTCAATAAGGCTGATTGCTTTTATGTGCTATTCTTTAATCTTCATGATCCAATCCATTTTGTTGAACTAAATTTTCAAAATTTTCTTCCTCCATTTTATTTATTTTTATATTTCCCAGATCCCAAATATATTGCAAACGCAACCCCACCCCACCAGCTAGCTCTTCCACCACCAGCAACAGAAGCAAAATCGAGCCCTTCAGCAGGCTCCCTGTGCTGCACAGGTTTCACACCAAGGCCCCGTTCCTGTTCTTCACGACCACTGAGGAGCCAGCAGAAAGCCACCTCAAAGATCTCCTTCCATCCGTAATCTGCCAAGTTCTCCACTCTCAGCTGGACATTTAGAGCCCGCAAAGGGAAGGCTGACAAGGAGAAAACTCACTTTAGAAGGTGGAATTTTTCTGTACCAAACCACAGGAAGTCCACCTTGGATCACCTTCAGAACGCAGTGCAATGCAACGCAACTTACCTCTTCATGGGTTTTGTGCTTCGCTTCTGGGTTTCTGGCGGGGGGTTCTTTGGTTTGTTTGTTTTTAAAAAGATGCTTATGGTGGCTTAAAAGAACCCTTTTACTTAACATTCGGAAGTGCAAGGAGCATGCATACGGGCAACTACAGTATCTCAGGTGATGGGTAGACACTTCCAACGTGGATCAGGGATGTCCCTAAACACGCTACTGACTGTCTGCACTTCTATGAACGTATTTGAACTGTGAAGACAATCCAGAGTCATTTCTTCCTCACAGATCAATAGCGCAGAAAAAAGAAAATGGGAAGAAAATAGCAGAAGTAACTATATCAGAAACAGCAGGCAGGCAGGTTTAATGAAACTATTAATTTGATATTTTGCAGCTACTTTGATGACAGCAGGGGGAGGAGAACAAACCAGAAATGAAACACATTCCATGACAGGGGTACCAGGAAATTCACCTAGTAACGGCATCAGTGCTAGCGTTCTGGCATTTCCTTCTTTTATTTAACCTTTCTTTCACTTTGTGTATCTTACGTTGCACACTGAAACGCACTGCGTTTATACACGTTCACCTGCCTTCCACCACAGTACACATTCACAGTCCTACACCGCTGCTTTACACAACTGGTGACAGACAGCTGTCCAACGCATAGCTTCTGCAACTCCCAGAGTCTTTTCCAGACAAAATAATTACAGCTAAATATTTAATTGCATTTTGGCATGGATATTTTTTCACTTCCTCTTTCCCTAGAGCTTTCTTCCCAATGTGTTAATAACAGTGAAAATAAGCTGTTAATTGGCAATTGAGTACAACTGTAGAACAACACAGTGTTAAGTATCAAGCTATACCAAATATTTACAATGAAGCTGTGACTTGCACCTTTTGAATTCGCAGAATTGGTTCATCTCCCATGAAACTGCTTGTTGGCCGCCACAGATTTCCAAAAGAAAGGATACTCTAATGTTACTAACTGATCTTGTTATGACCTAGGTATCTGGTGTGTTATTTTGCTGGGTAAAGCATAGCTGCAGCTCAGGAGGCATTACCCACTGCTAAATTCTCATCAGCTACACCGGAAATTCAAGAGCACGGCCCACAATTCTGTGCCTCAAATGAGACAACCACAGTCAAAGTGCAACATATGAATTCAGGCAGACCGAAAGAACACAGGACACTGATAGAAGTTAATGACTGGAAATCCTTACACAGCTGCTTTTTAAACTCTTTGCTGTGAGCAACTGACCCAAACAAGACTATTAGATAAGAAAGTCAAAAGAATTGATTTGCATAAAAATTCAGAATTTTAGACACAAACACATTTCAGTTAGGAAAGTGAAGTCAGCCTATGTAGAGCTTCTAAGTGTTGATGCTAATCATAATCAAAGCTAACAAAGTAAATGAGAGTACAAAAGGTTTCTGGACATCATAAGTGCCAGAAGAATTATTTTTTGCAGTAATTCAAGCAAATAGAATTGTCTGTGTCAAGGAGTTTCAAGAGCAGATGCAATTAAAGCACCACTGTCCTAAAAGAAACAGAAAGGAATCTTAGAAGCACCACTAGTACGCAGCAACTATTTCTCTAACACTTATGTCTGCGTAAGTACATATAAATCACTTACATTTGCTTATTACTCACACTCCTGGCTTCTGATAAAATTACTTTTCAAAACCTAATAAGGCATCATGGATCACTTCTAGACTGATGTTTCAAAATTACCGTGTGCAGAAAACTTTGTAAAAACGTTACAAATTTGTTCTCAGCTCAGAAATGGCTCTAAAAATTTCGTGATTTTGCTAAAAAAATCTTAACCTAAAATTAGTATTCTGTGTGTGGGCATACCACTGTATTTTTAATTTTTCAAAGAAACTAAAAAAATTCTGTGTACTAACCCTTATCTTTTATGGCTAAGTTCTACGAAAAAAACAGTAAAACTCACTCCAAGTGATAAAAAACACGTGCATACCTGCAGCAAAAGAGTTTGCAGATTGATCCCAATCACTCCTTGCTCCATTTGCCTTGTTGTATATTTTAGAAGAGAGCATCCCTCTCTTCCGATGAGGAAGAGGAAAAAAACTCAAGTGAATGTTCCTCCCTATTGCCAATGTCCTGGAGCTGCTGGGGGTGAAAGCAAAAGCTAGTAAGTGCCACCCTTTCCTGACACAGGGGAGAAAAGTCGACATCAAGGGCTTTCAGTCTCTCAGATGCAGTATCTTTAAAATAAGTTAGGGCCCTGGCAGAGTTCAGCAACTGACTGAAAACGTGAGCCAAGGCACCTGCTACAGACCAGGCCGAGCGGAGAGGGAGCTGAATCCCAATCACAGCGCGTTTTCTGGGCATAACCCTCCTTTCAGTTCACATTTTGCCAGTCACATGGTTGGCCAGCATGGCTGTCTCCAACAGCTAAAATACGTCCTTTTAAAAAACATTTTTTCTATTACCCTATGCAAGGGTAATCAAACTTCACCTCACTCTGCAGGCTCCCATCCTTACTGAACCAGAAAGGACAAGAAAGAAAAAGAATGACCAAGACCACAAGAATGAATGTGTATGCAGAGAACTGCAGAAATTCGAAATTACCAGAGGTCTGGGGAGGGCTGAGAACGACGAGAGAACTGCAGAGATGCCTGAAGACAAGGCTAGGAGAGAGGGGGGGAGGGAGAGGGAGAAACCAGTGAAGGAAGGAAATCAGAAGAGAAACCACTTTGGACATACAGGATGATAAGACAGGAAAACTTCAAAGCAAGGAATCAAAAGAAGAATTTAAAGATAATGGATACAAGACATCTTGGAATATATATTCTTAAAGCTCAAATTGTTCTCGTTCTGTGGTTAAATTGATTAAAGTTCTGTGGTTTTGTAATTAAAAAGCCACATTAAACACACACTAATGATAATCAGGGGGAAAAGAATCTCACGATCTAGTATTACATAAAGTCAGCTGGACTCTTACAATGAGCAAGTTGCATTTAAAATAATCCATTCCATAATGGTTGAACTATCACTCAAGAACTGGCGGGGAAGCCAGGCATAACTCTTTATAGAACACTATTTCCGTAAAGGTATGACACTTGTGGAGCTTGATAGAGTTTTGAGGATGCCTTACATTCCCATCCCAAGTCCCAACAGCAAACAGGAGCATGTATGCTTTAGTCTTCGGGTTTTACACCACCACCAAGACCAATATTACAGCATTTGTAAATCAAACGCATTACTGAAGTCCTCAACAGATTTAATGGAGGTTGCAACATTTAAGGAACGAAAGCACTGTTTGGGTTAGCATGTTTTATTACATGCTTTCTGAAAGCAAGATAAGCATGGCAAGAGGTAGCTTTCCACTTTGAGACACCACTTGTCATGAAAGGGCTTTCTGAAAACCAGAAGCCTGGGAGGACTTGCCGGAGTTCAGATTTCACTGATCGGATTTGGAAGACTGTTCCACAGCTGAATCCTTACAGCCAAGAGCATTTTATCCGCAGGTCTTTCAGCGTTAATCCTGGGCTTTGCTAACTGCATTGTGCCAGCAGGGCACACCTACAGGACAGTTCGCAGCCCGACTCATTCTTTCCGCTGCAAATGCCTATACAAAAATTCTTCCTGCACGGTCCAAGAGGAACAGTGCTATAAACACTCGGAACTCTGTATTCCTTGGGTCCTTTCCATGTATGAATAATGGATAAACACTTCAATCTACTCTATATTTCTGTCCAAAAAAAAGCAGGCAGTTTGCACTCTTACGCTCTCAGTTCCTGCTATCTGTAAAATAGGTGATATTCAGTTCACCTCAGTAAGATTTCTATTTAATACGATCTTTAGATAAGTAAAATATCACCTGCAGATGAAAATGTGGCTATAGCACCTAATTGCAGCTTGGAATATTCATGCTCTAGAGATCACGTATGGCCTATTTTTAATTCCAGGTAACTAACAACAAGAAGAACTGAACATTTAAATGAAGAGCTACAAAAATGCAAAGTATGATTACCTACACTTACATTTTAATGAGATAAAATGTTTTCAATCAAGTTCAGTTAGACTGTAAGGTTTAACACAGATGAGAGAGTATGTGCAGTAATACACAGATCCAGTAAGTTGGAAAGGAGAATATTCATACAAGAAAAATTTTCCCCCCCGATACAGGAAATGTGCATGTATCGTGCGATACGTCTGCTGTTGTAAACTACATGACAGCAAATTATTAAACTGGTTTCTTAGTGCGCTGCATAGATGGAAGGAAAAACTGATCAGATACACGAATCAAAGCAGATTACATTCTGTTAATCCACTTAACCATTTAAACTGTATTTGGCCTGATTTAAGTAAATTACAGTCACCCAATTAAGAGTCATGCCCATCTACATTAGCTGGAATCAGGCCTATAAGTTTTTCCTTTTTCACTAAACCTCAGTAAGTTTGAAAACATTCAAAAAATAACAACAGTATTACACACAAGACTAGCTTTCTGTACTCAAACTATTAAGTACAGAAGTCAGCTAAGAAATTCTTTTTTTGTCCACAGGATGCAAAGCTTCTCTTAATTTTTTCTCCCTTAGAAGACACAATTTCTAGGCTTCGACAATTCACATAGGACTTAGGTCATCAATCCAAAAGTAAAAGATTTCATTACCAATTTCCCAAGAGGTAATGAATGAGGTTTACATTTAAAATGTGTTTTGGATATAGGAGGACCAAAAGGGTGAGCCATCCATGACAGCAAGAAGACACAAGATCAGAATCCGTTGCGATACGGAACGGATCCTTATCGTCCCGCCCTCGGTGCTCTCAGGACTTCAGGGGCAGGGAGGGACTTGTACTACCAAGGCATGATTACAATATTGATTTTTTCCTGAGGCTACTTACATGAGTAAACATTAATCAATTTCTGTTAGGGTTGCAAACTAAGATCAAAATAATTATTTGACAAATAAGCCTTGGTTGCAGCTGACTTACAGCCTACATCACAAGTCACGAAGCCTATTTGGTAGAAAGCTAAATGCTTTACTCTTTCAATACTGCTTTTTGTTCTCCACACAACACACAATCAGTAAAGACACTAAGTCAATATGTTTCTTCTTTGGAAATGAAGTTTGGATATATGACTTGTTCCAGGCTTCTCTTATTTCCGAGGCGTTTGGAAGACTGAACCCCTCATCATCCATACTTGGGAAGATTGTTTCTCTTCTGTTTAAAAATGTTTCACATGTGGTTAATTAATGCGTATTTTAGTGAAAGTCTTTGTTTAATACACAGATAGCCAACACTGCCTTATGCATTAATAAAGAGATGTCATTAATTTGAAAAATTGCATTAATCTGTCAGAAGTTTGCACGTACTAGAGCCTCACCAAAAAAACCCTGAAATTACACAGAAGAAAGATGTGAGGAAAAGTATTTCTATTTCTCCAGGTCGGGTACCCGAGAGTTTGTCAATGCTTGTGTTTTGCTCCGCCACAGCAGTCTCCCGTTTGGCTGGGTGGATTTTTAGTGAAGCATTGGAAAGAAAAGCACTTACATGGTGACAACACCACCACAAACCTTGGAAAGAAGACACAGTGACACACACAAGACCTGAGGCTTACATCTTCTTCTATGAACAGAATTCAAAATGGACTGTGCCACAAAAAAAAATAAAAAAAAAAGCAGTGCAGGAATAACCAATTTATACCAAGGGAAAAAAAAAAGCTGTAAGATTAAAACAAAGCCTTCTTTCATGCCAACACATGGTAGTTCTCCCATTAAAATAAAAAGAAAAATTAAATGCATGCATTAGTCCTCCTTATATTAACTTTATTTATACCACCTACTTACAATCAAGAAACGTAATAGAAATAAATTTATCTACAGAAGCAAGAAACAAAACTTGTTAGTGCTCCCCCCCCCTTAATAAAGGGCTGTCTCCATACCGCTGACTAACGGATGAAGCTTACGCCAAGAGGTGTTGAACATACTTCTTGTATCTATAGTGCCTCAAACTCTACAAACCGAGATAAGCAGAAGCAAGCTTTAAAAACCTCTTGACTTCATGTTCTTAGGGCCTTGGCAGTTAATTGTCTCGGTGATTTAGCCTACCACAACGAGGCAAACACGTCTTAAGTCCAACATAAGTCAAAACCAGACTTCTCTGCAGTGTATCTAAGCCGACGCCTCTTACCTACGAACTTACCCTAGCTGGAAATCCAGTACTGAAGTCTATGCCTGTAACCACAGGCAGTATCAGTACCCAGAGGAAATGAAACAACGTACAAGCACAGATTTCTTCCAAAACAGTGAGTCAGTTTTTAGAAAGACGTGGAATCTCACTGGAAATTAGTATTTTCAAGACTACAAGGCAAAATTAACACAACACCCGCCTCAATAGAGTACACAAACAAAAAACACCCACCCTAACTCAATTACGGAAAATAAGGGTAAAATTTTAAACCAGTGATTAGTCCACCTCTCAGAATGTTGGGTCTGACAATTTGACTTTATTTACCTACTTATTATAAATGTATGCATAAACCAGCTCTAGAAAAATCAGCCTGCCACAATTTGCAATATTCAGTATGCTTCATACAATGCTTAAGGAGGAAAAAAAACCTCTTCCCTCTCAAAAAAAAAAAAAAAGCCTGCATCTTTGGCATCAGGAACAAAACCACATCTAAACTGTTCCGTGTAACTATATGTGTGACACCGAAACCAAGGCAAGAGGCGGAAATTGCCGGAATTCTGTGGAACATTCAGGAGCGTGACAATTTACAACTGCTGAGCAGCAGCACCACGGTGTTTACAGCGGCCCTCTACATTAATCAACAGCTTCATAATGAAAAATATCAACTTGTCACACTTAACAGCCCAGCATAACACATACTTCTCCAAGTTCAGAGCAAGTTCATAACACACACTTACTGAAGCTAATAGACTGTGTTTATAAACGTAGAGCTAGGTCTAAGTTACATTTTGCTGGAAGTTATTTTAAGAAAGTCACAGCACCTTTTAGGCAATGAAAGGGAAATGGTGTCACATCTACACACTCAGAGATTATTAGGCAAACAGTTGAGACAGAAACACCATCTAAGACAACCATGAACTCTGTCTTTTATTCTAGTTATAATACTTTGCTACACATGTTTTCAAGACCCTAATAGTATTTTGGCAAGACCTGGACATCACTCAACATGGCATTATTCAAAACATAAGCAGCTAGTTATTATACGAAACACTGTGTGGGCATGTAAGTATTTTTTTCTATAGACACACAAATACGAAACAACAACATGCAATAAACTTTAAGTGTTGCTTTCTCATAAAGCACAGCGGTTTCTTGTTTTTCTCTAGGTAAACAGCATGCAGTTGGGGCTTTTTCTTATCCAAAAACATGCAGCAGCATCCTCATGGCTACACCTGCACTCGTATGCAGAACAGGCCAGGAAAACAGATGCTGAAGCCATGCAGTACAGCACACGTGCTCAGTGCTCTTCTCTCACAAAACGCAGCTGTCTTGCCCACAGTCCGTTTGGGGACGGTCCCTGGTTCACAGCTTTCCCTGATCTGTGCCTCGTCTGGGCTGCTGACACTGGTCAGTGCCAAGGAGCCCGCGACCAGCGAAGCAGTGCCACAACCCTGCGAGAGCATTCGAGTTCAGGCTCGAAGCCCGCTCAGACAGCGGGTACAGCCATAGCCTTCCTGACCCCAGCGGAAGTTTCGCGAGTCTCAGAAAGCCCACCATAGGTACATTCATCATTTTCCTATTTTCCTACGCAATACAAATACTTGGGAAAGTACTTCCTTGACAACAATAATTATGTTCAAGACGACAATGTAGACATCTTTACTAGAGCAATGAATCAAGAGTATAAATCATGTTTTTTATGTAGCTGCGGCTAAATTTTAAGGATCATAAGGTGCTGTGGCTTCAGCTGTCACACCCATTCCTGGCAAACTCTTCCTTCTTACTGTGGTTACCCTACCCGACAAGGATCAGACAATGTTTTCTTTTTTTAAAGACACTGCTGGGTCATTCCTGGAAGAAAATGAGTTTTAGTGCTGCATGCTTTGGGCTCATCTAATTACAGTACTAGCCTTCAGGGAATTTTTAAACTAATGACATTGTATTTGTCAAGCACAGAAACTTTTAATCGATTTTTCAGGTGGATCGGAGCCAATGGATCCTGGCCACCATAGCACTTAACAAAACACATTTCACTGTCCTCCATGCAATATTTAAGTGGGCTTATTATCAAAATGTTAATTTTTGTTACCTAATATCTTTCTGTGGTGGTCAATACAAGGCATAAAGGCATATTGACAATGTTATTAAAATTTTTATGGCTAAAAGTCCACAGGTCAAATTATATGTGTGTATATACAGCTTCACAAATGAACAGAGGCACGCATTTAAGAAACCCGAACCAAAGCACTACCTGAGCTCCCCAGTTTGTCTGCTGATCTCACAATCTGTTGTATGCCAGCATCAAGAAACATCAGCTTGACAGTAAATTTTGTTTTATTTCAACATCCTACTCTTTAAAGATTTTTTTTCATTTCCAGTGCTAATATAAAGAACAAAACCCCACACTACTAATTATGTCAAAATGACTCCTGAACCCCCCCAAAAGCAATCATCTCAGACGACCCATCAATCATCCACTTTTGGGTACTTCCTTCATTCTAAAGGACATATAGTGCACTATTGCAACCATGAAGTTTGGCTTCACTGTACTAACCGCGTCTTTTGGACCAGTAATGCTGGATTCACATTTCAATTTCAAATTCATTTCAATTATTACTGCTTCTTCAGAACACACACAAGCTGCCGTTGTGCCACATAGAGAGGCTGATGACTACACTTCAAAGAAAAGATCCTCTTTCAAAATTTTCTTTTCATCTTTCAAAACTTATCTTTCAAACATAATTATCTATTTTTTTTCCAACATTGCAAACTTCTAGGCAAATTTACCAAACAAGTTACAAAATACAAGTATTACTGTCCATTAAGCAACTGGTATCAGCATACCAGTCCTCCCCAATCATAAAAAAAATACAGTTGTGACACAAAACTGTGTATGCGTAACGTAACAGAAAATCCTGGCACAATCAAGCCAGTAGTCATAACCGTCTACATCCGAACCTGATTTAGCCTCAGTCACTTTTCATTTTCTCCCCAGTACTGCAGGGTGTCACGAGCAGAAGGAAGAGCTCTCCACAAATACGACAGAGATACCAAGGCTACATATGACCAGCCATTTGCCTTGCAATCTGAACTCACACACCCTGTCAGCAGAACCTGGAACCCTAACACCAACATTCCCAAAACAAGTAACAGGATTCCTACGTGTTGGAAGCGGCGATGGGAACACGTACACTCGTACATTGAGTGACCACATCTCGAACTGACAGACCAGGGCTGGCGCTTCCCACAGGAATCCACAATCTGACTGCAGTCTCTTAAGACAGCCACTCAGAAGTTTTATCAAGGTGCTTGGAAGAGAGCTGCAACTACTGTGCTATTTCCACCAAGTATGCAATCAATTTTAAGAAAAGACACAGGTTTCAAGCACTGATGTCTACATTTCTGTAAAAAATATTAAAAAAATTAAAAAGTGTTACTTGAACTCTCCTACAAGTACTGCAGTATTTTAGGACCACATTCCTGCTTGGCATCTCATCCCATGCAGAGGTGCCCTTGTAACACGTGTCCACGCGACACAAAGCTTTGTCACCTTTGTTGATCTTAATGCCAGAGAAATGGCATTTTCAACCACTTCTTCAGTACCACTGGTATTCCAACTGATCACAAAGAAGCTGCCGCGGAGGAACATCACAGAGGCCCCTGTATCACTGTCTCTATAAACCATGCAGAGTTTACTTCAATAGCAGTGGAAATGGTGGGGAACTTTTCTAGATACTAAGCTTAAATATCAAAATAATTTGTAACAATAATAGTTCTTCTCATCTTGCAAAGGGCCCTGCTACGATTAGATAAACACCCCGTATACTGCCATTAGCTTCAAAGTGCCAAAACATATGCTCACAAGGTTGCACGAGTATGTCTCCTTTTCTTTTAGGCTGGAGGATTTCTATATAAAATGTTCAATTCTGTTCCATCTGTCAGGCAATGAAATTAATACTCTTCCTACCAGCAAGTGAGTAACTTCACTCCAGCCTCTCCCCCTTTGTAATATAACCAAAAGATCAGCAACAGACCATGTGAAGACAATGACCCTGCCAGCAGGATTAAAGAAAATTGGGCTCAGCTGCTCAGAGCATCCCCTACTATGAAAGGCAGCACTGTTGGATATGGTCTCAAACAAGGGGGCTTGAATTTGCTACTTAATTTTAAGCACATATTTACATTTCATTTTAAACAATTAAGTAACATTACCCAAACAGGTGTTTTGTCACCATCTCCCTTGTATCAGTACGCATTAGCCAATGGAGTAAACACAATAGCCTAAGCATCCTGTTTCTGTCTGGCTACAGGAGAGTTTTTGAAAAAAACAAAATGCTGAGCTGGATTAAAAAAAGAAAAACTGGAAAAGGAATTACACTTAATTATTCAAGAATGTAATCTGCAGATTGAATCCTGTATGCAGAAAGCCCCCTTATTTTGCAGCATACCGGAGCCGGAGCTTTAGCTGCAGATTAAAGAATGTTGGCACATAAAGGAGGGGAAAAAAAAAAAAAAAAAGTTACATTTATAAAGGGGCAACACAAAATTCATTCCATTTCTTCCCCGGAAATCTGACAAAACAGTGTATTGTTTCTGGCTGGCAGCCACTGTACTATCATAGGCTTCTTAAAGGCATAACACTGTGCATTCTATTAGGTTTGAAAAAGTACTGGAAGTGTAAAACAAATAGAAATGCCCATTGGCTAAATTGACTTTAAAAATACATAGCAAGATAGTAAATAGGTCTGTAAGGAAGGCAGAGGGTCCTTGCGGGGACCGCTGAATGCTCCAAGCCAAACCAATTCCACAGTGCCAACAAGACCGAAAGACCCGCCGCGAGCCGGCACTGGCACCACCAGAAGGCTGTGTAGACAGACGGATGAGTGGAAGGAAGGCTTTTCAGCTGCAACTCCGTGAAGTCAAACTACTTCAAAAATGGTCTCCAGTCAACCAGATGAGCTCCACGCAATCCCAGAGCCCATTTTAAGGTGGTATCTTTAAATTCCAGGACAAAAAGATGGATACACACAGGTGGCCTAGCATCTAGCATCCACTGTGGTATCTCCAGCCGACGCGAACGCATCCATGTTTTTGGAAATCCAGAGCCTGAACAGCACTGGGGGTTGCAAGGCAGCATTAGGTTTGTTCCTTTCATATGCTAATAATGACATCATACCTTATGGCCCAATGCTGCAGCCACACACTATCATCTTACACGGGAAATTTTTCCAAAGGAGTCAAAGAACTAGGCAAACCGCTCACCTGCATCCAGGCAGAGAGTTTTTTTAATCCATCCATGACATACATTTGTTTCTGTTCCTTAGTGCTGTGAAGAATTACTACTGAAATATTTATAATGGTTTGACTAGCAGGAAAAAAATAATTCTTGGGGGAAGAATGAAAAAACCCAAATCTACAAAAGAAGTTTCTGAGCATACAGGAAGCAGCCGTGGACATTTATGAAGTGGAGCACGGTAGGGCCCCTGCGGGGATTTCGGGTACAGGAGGGACTCGGGGCTGAACCTCTTACAAACATCAGAGTGCAGCACAAAGACCCCCTCACACAGCACCCCAGAACAGAAAAATAAAATGTTACAAATACGCTCTCCATGCTCCCGACACATATCCATCAACAAAGTAAGAGATAATAAATTATGTAACTATTACTGTCTACATACACCACACTCCCTGTATTTTGACATCATACAGCCCAAAAAAGAATTCTGTTTTTTTTTTTTTAAAGTAGCCTCCTGGTTTGTAGTGATGTGCAGGTTAAGAGAAAAAAAACAAGGGCGCTAACAAAACACAAAAACCAGGATCTCCACATCAGCCACCAACCCCCAGAACGGAGAACAGGTGAACACCAGCCTGCTTCCCCCCGCACTGTCACTGGGCCGTGTTTCGGGCACACAGGACACTCCGCTGCTGCGAAGCTGCGGAGGCCCTTCCTCTCCGCCCCGGCCCTGCCGCAGGACGCGGGGCACAGCCTGAGGCGCAGATACGGACCGACGCGACACGGCGAGGGGCAGGGGAGCGGCGGGCGCTTCTCCGGGCAGCAGCAACGCACCGGCCCCGCCGCGAGCAGCGGGAAGCCAGCGGGCACCCCGCCGGGCCCCGCCGCCGCAGCCTCCCGCAGCCCCGGGCGGCGCGGCCCGGCGGTACCGCGGGCGGGGAGCGGGGGCCCCGCACCTGCCCGCCCTGGGGCTCGGCCGCGCCCCGCGGCCCCGCGGCGCCTACTCACCTGGCCGAGGCGCGCACTGCGGCTCCGCGGCGGGCTGCGGGGAGGCCGGAATCACCCCGTCCTTGCGGCAGGCGGGCAGGCGGTCGGGCGGCTCCCGCCCGCGGCCCCTCCGCGCCCACAGCGGGGCGAGCGCCGCCCCCCGCCCCCGCAGCGCCGGGCCCGCCGCCCCCCGCCCCCGCAGCGCCGGGCCCGCCGGCGTCCCTCCGCCCCCGCGCTGGCACCTTCCCCTTACGCAGCCGCCCGCCGTCCCCGGAGAACGCCGGGCGGGGGGATCCCGCCAGGCCGCGGCTCGGCGGCCGCCCGGGCCCCGCCACGCTGCGGGGAGCCCGGCCCCCCGGGCGGGTGAAGGGGGTCGGGGCGGCGAGGAGCCCGCCCGGGGCGGTCCCGCAGCCGCGGGGCTGTAACCGCTACCGGGGGGAAAGCACCGCCGCAGCGCTGCTCCGAAACGGCAGTTTCTCGGCTGGGTGTCTGCATTCACGCACAGTTGCTAGCGCTGCCAGCGCCGTCAGGGTGAGCGTGAGCCGCCCCGCACGGCTTTAGCCGCGTCCTGCACCCCGTCCCTCTGACAGCAGCGGGGTGCCATCAGCCCCACCTTGCCTGCTTTCCCGGCGGTTTTACCCGTTCTTTGTCCGTCGCAATGAATTCAGGAGTGTTTTCATAGGAAAATGTGGTTGCAAACGTGTAAATGAAATTAAGTCTTCAAGCACGCGCAGCGATGGGAAACACGCCGCAGAACCCCAGCCCAGCAAAAGCACAGTAATGCCAGTGACAGAAAAATGGACACATTTCACTTCTTCTTACACGCTCCATCCAGGTCCTGGTTACCCTTATGAGACAGCATCTCACGGTTCTGCTTTTCTGAGTCACACCAAGTCAAAATCTCCCCACAAGCAAGGAGCACACATCAGCCCATTCCACATCTGTTTTCTACATTAGACATATCTGCCAATACGCAGGCAACTAAATGGGTTTCCGTAGACCTGCTTCTTCAGAACAACCAGCTGGCAACTATATCAATTTAATGTTTGTCAAAGCACGGCGTACCTTTTGTACAGCTCGCAGCGTATCCCCAGAGCCCCGGGCCTGGCACCCTCTCTGTACTGCAGCCCATGGCGCTTCTGCCCTGGCCTTCAGCACGAGGGGGGAGCGTGCTGCCCAGCCCCTTCGAGCGACACCAAACTGCTCCAGATACCAGCGTCGTGTGCCCGATTCTAAAGTCGGTCAAGCCACGAAAGTCATTAACGCTCTTCCATCTAGCTGAAGCTTTAAAACTTTGTTTCAGTTCTTCTCCGTGAATCGGGCATGCACTGGCACTTACAGGGCAGTTTAAACATGCCTGGTGTGCAAAACTGTGTGTAAACCGATTAGGCTTACACAGATTTTCCCTGACTCCTTACACTTCAGAGAGCACTACTCTGACGTACCATTGCAATAAATCTGTCTGGATTTACACTAAAGGCTCAGATTTGGATGATCCCATACAGGCTAATGGTGATGTGGGCACTCTTAGCTACATCCCTCTCTTCAGCTGTACCTGGACTTGGTATTGATGATATATTGCCTATTTTGCTTTCTGAAACTAGATGAAAAGAGAAAAAATGGGGCATAATGCCAAGAGTTTCATAACATTTATAATGATTTGTGCTTTGTTTTTGGTTATGATGACATTTCTATGATGATGAGAAACTGAGAAGATGAAAACCGTTATCTAATGAATTATTCTCAGTGGATTTGCAAGCTGTAAAAGCCCTTTGACGGTGTGACACGAGTGCAGACTGTCTTTAAGTTAAGACTTCTCATCTGTCAAATTTTAAAAAAACCACATAAATCATACACTGGATATTCATGTTTCTCTCACTCAGAATGGATTTTGTGAATGTTCTTGCGCTCATGCTAGAAAAATCCTGTCTCCACTCAGCAAAAATGTGAATTCATATGGATCTTTAAATCCCCTTGACTTCCCCCCAAACGTAAATGGCAGCGATCACAACAACAGTAAAATATAAAGCATTTGTAGAAGTACAGCACTACTGCTTTCCAGTAATTACAAACTTGTTGATTCCCATGCTTCTATTTCTGGTATACCCACATTGCATGTGATGCTATGTGCATAGCTCTTTATTGGCAGTTCCTGTGTCTTTGGCATGATTTAGGCCTCTTTTCTATCTTCTGCTGGCTGAAACCAAATAGAGTTGGGTGCACACTAGAAACTGAACACATATCACAGAGGGACTGCTACTTCTGCCTTCGTGGGTGCTTACACACCTACAGACACCATGCTAACAAGGAACGAGCTAACTTTCCAGAGCCATGCACTAGGGCAACGGGTGGTTAACCTTCAACAGACACAAGCACAGAGAAAACCAGCCTGCTTTCCTGGAGCACACAGCTGTCTTTTCTCTTCTTTTCAACTCTATTGCTTTTTCTTTTTTCCCCTCCCTACCTGGATCCATCTAATCTCTCATTTCCCAAAAAGTTAATACGAAAGAAACCAATGTGACAGAAACTCATACAGAATCAGCTTTGCCCAAGTGGGTGTTCCTACTGTCTTCGCTGGGGCTCTGACAACATTCTGTAACAGAGATGTGCAGTGCACGACCTATGGCAGCACCCTTCCAGACTGAGAAATATCTTTTTAAACTTAAGTTACATGTATCTGAGGCAAAGCTATTACTGGGTGGAAACTGGAAAAATTATATTACTCTCGCCTGGAGATTAGGACATAAACATAGCTGAAGTAGTACTAGAATACTAAAACTCCCAAAGAATGTTTGTGTTACCTTCTTGAAAAAGGGTTCACTGAAGAAAAAACAATTTTCAGTCATCCCCACAAATTATTCAGTAAAAGAACTGCAAAATGCTATGAACTGTAAAAACCTTTTACCATAAAAATAAATTAGACATCCAAAATTTCTAATTAATGCCCTTAAAGTTCTGTACGTGATGAAAACCTATGACATGCTGAGATAAGGATGCACCCTCTATAAGAGGGATCTTCAGCTGCTCTAACCTTGGACATCGGTAACTTAACAAAAGAGGACATATACTTAATGTAATTCATTAGACACTAATATTAAGAAGCAATACACATTTTGCCTGGCAGTATCTCTTAATTCCCACACAAATACTTAGGAGACGAGTACAGAAAAAGCCAAAGAGGACTTCTCAGCAAACAGTAAATACAGAAAATGCAGCAATATTCCAGTACTTCCCGTCTCCTTTCTCTTCGGTTATCAGGTAGAGCAAACAAAGCAGGACTCGATGAAGCATTACTGAAGGTCATCATCTAGCACAGTGTGATCAGCAGGAGGGTGTATGAAGAACAATGCCCTTTAAGACAGCAACTTTTCTACAGAACAGCTAGAAGTGTTAAAAGACAACAAATGCCATTCTATAGGAAGATTTCATCTTTTCCCAGCAACTCAACTCACTGCAAGACAACGGGCCAAGCTGACTACCCAAAATAAGAGTTTCTCTGCTGTGAGCATTAAAAAGCCAAACATAAAAAGGCTAAAAGGATCAACTGGAAGGACATTCACATGGGATGGAAATGTAATGTTTCATGAGACTTCTAGACGGATTACTGCGCAGCAGGTGAAAATATTAATTGAAAGAATCACCCTAGGTGCCAAAATCTGCAGGACATATTCTCTGGCCTGTCCTGCCTCTTTTGTGCTCCACAAAAGACTTAATGAGAGTGAAAACCATCTGCAGCTCCCCAGCTGGGGATTTCTGTGACATAAAAGAGTCCCTGACTGAGTGCGGAGTAGTCCGCCCCGTGGGAGGCCACACACCCCTGCAATCTGAGCGGAGAGAGGGGAGGGCACGGTGGGGGAATGCACCCCCGGGGTCTGTTGCTCCAGTCGCCTGCAGCTGGTCCGTGGGCCCTGGGGAGCTGTGGCCATCTGGTACTACCTGGTGCCAGGGCCGGCGTTCAGCCAGCCAGAGAGCCAAGGGGCTTCGCAGCAGCTCTCCACCCTCCTGGTGTGCAGAGCAGAGAGCCGCTGCCCCGGGCCGTGTGGGGTAACCTGGTCAGAGCTCAGATCTGCAGACCCTAGTCTGGCAAAAGCTCCCGCGGACATCTCTGAGCGCTTACCTGAGTCTGCCTTCTGGTCTTGGACCTAGAGGAACGTTAATATACAAAGCAAGTAAAGATGTAGCCAAGTTTTGATTTAGAAAAATTTAAACCATTAATGAGACGTACATTGATTGCAAATATTAAAGCAATCTCCTACCAATAAAATTCTATGAAATTCTGTAAATAGTTCTTTGGATACATAAAGCTGCCGCAGTTCCTAATGCTTCCAGCTAGTTACTGAAATAAGCATAAAGATCACTGAATTGTGGTTAAAGTTAGGATGATACAAGCAATCGTCAGTTTCTGTTGGTACTTGCAGAGGTTTAATTTTTGAACTATACCCCTAGGCAAGTAATACAGGATTAGATCCACACACACTGCATCCAAAGTCATCCTGAAACATCACCCATAAACCACACTTTCCTGATCTTGCTATCTGACTTATAAATGTGTCAGCCACACCTGCCGTGAAAGCGTGCAGTATATGCAGGCTGTATTGAGGTAGTATGTTCTAGCACCAATGGATCATGCTTTTGTAAAATCAGGAAGCTTCTGTAACTGAAGAAAAAGAACACATTGTTCTTTTGGAATATTCTTGCTGAAGCAAGTAAAAGGAGTCTGGGGGGAAACAGTCCAACAGAATGCTGAGCAGACAAAAGACACAAAGATTGTGCAGGTATCAAGACACTAGTGAGGCTGAAAAGAGGATCACAAATCGGTATCAGAACCCTGGAGAATTTAAAGCTCTGTACTGGCAGTAGTGGGACAATTCCTTGTTTTCCCCACTGAAGGCAGAGTGCAAAAGGCTCAAGCAGGTGGCACTGGACTGCCACATCACTAATACAACTAGGATTCAAATCCCAGAGGATTTACCCGATGCCCCTCTTCACATTCGTTTACACCTCTCCAGACAGTAACAACAGCTACTTGAATCACACATGTGGTCCATACTTTGACTAAAATCCTCAAACTGTCTCTTCAGGAGTCTTTCCGCTTCCCACAACAGCAACAATTACCACGTAGATGCATTTAGTAAGCAAGTACAGCAGATATTAAGTGAGCAAGCTATACTACCAATGAGTTTTCTTTAAATGATTTGAAGAGAGCAGTAATTTCTTTGGCAACCAGGCAGCAGGTTACCCTAGTGACATTAATTCCTTCTGCATCCTACATAGGATTGAATGTGGAATTAGCAGAGCTGGAAAATGCCCCTGCAGCTGTGGCAGAAATAATATACTTCTCACTGTAACTGGGAGCTTCTCTTCAGGAGACGCTTGTACTTCACTGTTCTTTAGCAAACAGGGTAACATGAATATACATTTCACTAACAGGCAAGATCAGCAATGGAAACAACTTCTCATGAACTGAGAGAGAACTGACAAACACTTCAGCCACATTTAACCTGCACAGAACAAATAAACATTAATGCCAGAGAAATAAAGCCACTCTGAAAGCCTGAAGAATCAACAAAGAAGCTTTCTGCCTGTGCCTAATCCAGCTAAACCTTCTTAAAGTCGCATTCAAAATAGATACTTGACACGATTTCCACCCACCATAGCTTTCTTATATCCTTTTCCATTTATGAAAGGACTATACGTTGCATTTAAGAATCCACAGAGTCGTCTAAAGAACAGATACTGAGACTGTTATTTTGGCTAGGAATTCAATTCAGAATGGTGATAATTACTAGGGCTTTACCTTCCCCAACTCTTTCGTCAATTCTAGTCGGTCAGTTAGTCAAATGCAGTTGGGTAGAATGTTGATGATTGGAATCCATGACCTGAAAAGAGCTTGGCCCCATCCTCAAACTGGTTGAATGGCAGAACTCAGAGGGTTGTCATCAGCGGCGCTGAGTCTAGTTGGAGGCCAGTTACTAGTGGTGTCCCCCCAGGGCCCTGTCTTGTTTAACTTCTTCATCAACGACCTGGATGAAGAGTTAGAATGTACCCTCAGCAAGTCTGCTGATGACACCAAACTGGGAGGAGTGGTAGATACACCAGAAGGCTGTGCTGCCATTCAGTGTGACCTGGACAGGCTGGAGAGTTGGGCAGAGAGGAACCTGATGAGGTTTAACAAGGGCAACTGCAGAGTCCTGCACCTGGGCTCCCCACTTCAAGAAAGATGAGGAGCTGCTAGAGAGTGTCCAGCGGAGGGCTATGAGGATGGTGAGGAGACTAGAGAATCTCTCCTACGAGGAGAGGCTGAGGGAGCTGGGCTTGTTCAGCTTGAAGAAGAGAAGGCTGCGAGGGGACCTTGTAAATGCTTATAAATATCTCAAAGGTGGGTGTCAGGAGGACAGGGCCAGACTCTTTCCAGTGGTGTCCAGTGACAGGACAAGGGGCAATGGGCACAAACTGAAGCAGAGGAAGTTCCAGCTGAACACGAGGAAGAACTTCTTCCCTCTGAGGGTGACGGAGCACTGGAACAGGCTGTCCAGGTAGGTTGTGGAGTCTCCTTCTCTGGAGATATTCAGGACCCACCTGGACAAGGTCCTCTGCAGCCTGCTGTAGGTGACCCTGCTTCGGCAGGAGGGTTGGACTAGATGACCCACAAAGGTCCCTTCCAACCCCGACCATTCTGTGATTCTGTGAATTGGGTGTGCTGCTTATTAATCGTTATATAGAATGACCTGATTCTTACGGTTCACGTGAACTCACTTTTTCCTCTCGTCCCTACGTGAAGACATCCCTTGAAGAAATGTCCTCCAAAATGCCCCCCTCTGTTAGCAAGGAGCTGTGGCTGAAAATAAAAAAGCAGGAAACATCTTTGTCCGGTTTCAGGGAAAAACTAAATAGCCACAGAAGACCTCAAATCCCACAGTGCCTGGCCTGCAAGGCAACACAGAAAGGGTAAAGGTATGCACACATTTTTCACTAAAGACAGATGTCCTAGCTGAGAAGTCCTTTTTTCTCCTACTGAGTAGGACTGCCGTTGATCATTTGCAGTGGAGCTAGACTTGCTAGCTGCGCAGAGAGGAACCATTCTCCCCTCTTCCAGTTTAAAGCCATGACCCGTTGTCCTATCACTCCATGCCCTTGTCACAGCCCCTCTCCAGCTCTCTCGCAGCCCCTCCAGGCACTGGCAGCTGCTCTCAGGTCTCCCCGCAGCCTTCTCTTCCCCAGGCTGCCCAGCCCCAGCTCTCCCAGCCTTTCCTCCCAGCAGAGGGGTTCCAGCCCTCGGATCATTGCTGGGGCCTCCTCTGGCCCCGCTCCCACAGCTCCAGCTCTGTCCTGTGCTGAGGGCTCCAGAGCTGGACACAGGACTCCCGGGGGGTCTCAGCAGAGCGGGGCAGAGGGGCAGAATCCCCTCTCTCACCTTGTGCCCACGCTGCTGGGGATGCAGCCCAGGGCACAGCTGGCCTGCTGGGCTGCCAGCACACACTGCCGGATCGTGTCCAGCTTCTCATCCCCCAGGAACCCCAAGTCCTTCTCAGCAGGGCTGCTCTCCATCCATGAAGTTATAACATTACATCCATGAAGTTATAACATTACTTACACAAAGACAAGTACAACATTCTGAGAAAAACAAAATATTCCAGGCAATATAACTACCTAAAAATCATCATGATTACAACTTGGCATATTTTGGAGAATATAATTAGTGTCCATTTGTTGAACCTCTCAATTTGCCTAGAATTACATAAGATCTGGAGAAGCTTGTTGAAGCTTCCTATTTCAGGTATGAGGTCTACTTTTTCTGAGAAGTGCTAGGTTGACACATAAACAGAAGGTGGCGGAAAAAGAAATATTTTTCTCCCGCAGCAAGTAGACTAATGCAAAGCTCAAAAATGAAGCAGCAGCAGCACATTTTTGCTTAGACCTTTGAACTGCACCATATGGCTGATACCCAATTAAGCAAAGATTTATCAGTCCCTGACTGGAACGTGTCCAGCACTCGCTATTTTCTCAAATCTTTGAACCAGTG
Organism: Opisthocomus hoazin; assembly: GCF_030867145.1. Lineage (NCBI taxonomy): Eukaryota > Metazoa > Chordata > Aves > Opisthocomiformes > Opisthocomidae > Opisthocomus > Opisthocomus hoazin. The sequence goes on from NC_134422.1 coordinate 43,572,899, forward strand.
GACTAGAACTGAACATACAATGTTCTGGACTCACACAAGATACCACACACCTTCAAATCTTTGAATGAAATGAGAAAAATTTAACGTATTTTTTCCTGGGTGTGCATTTCTAGATTTTAGAATTAAAATTTACCAGTACTATAAAAGCTACAAAAATGTAGTTTCATGTTGCAGCTTTACCCAAGTTAACATCTCACCACCACCAAAAAGGTGAGATCCAAATCCCTACCAGTTCTCCTCAAACTCAAAAAAAGTCCCATCCCTTATTTTACATCTGCTTTGGCAACCACCAAACTGCATGGCAAAGAATGTTCTATTCACTAAAACGCCAGAGCACCAACCCAATAAAAGTGTGTATTTTATTGCTGAGTATGCAAATCGAATGGGTTCACCACGCAATCCAAGTGGCACAAGCCCTGATACGACAGAGGGGTGATCCCATGACTGGGAAGAGATGGCAAGGGAGAAGGGAATGGCACAATTTCTGTTTGAAAGCACAATGCTATTATTTTGACTTCTAATCTAAGCATGAACTGTTTTCTACTCCCTGGACAGTTTGCTTCTGCTTCTAGCTGCATGCTTCGTAAGTTCAGTTACATCACACCCCAGTGAGCACTAAATGCATGAACAACAGACAAGTCCTACCACTTCAAGTCTGAAAGTGCGAAGAGTAGATTAAGAACTTCAGAATGAATCAAGTAGGAATTTTATCCAAGTGAAGACTGAAGAGGATATCAAGATCTGGAACATAAAATTTTGTGACTGCATAGTAAAAGACGTAACCTTTTCATTCAACATTGTATATTGCATTTATTAAATAATGGACTCAAACCCAGACACAATATTAGACTGAAGTAGGTCATCATTTTTTTCCCCACCAGATTATTTGAGGCAATAGAAACATAACAAGAAAGTTGTTTACAGTGGAAATCCTAAACCAAAATGTGGCCATAATGAAGTCAGTCAAACATAAAGCTTTTATGTTAAATTGTAAAAGCTTAATTTTAAATTCCATGTAAGACTCTATGGCTAAAATCTGCTTTTACAGACAGATGGTAGGGTATTTTCTTTGTTCATTTATAATAAGTGTACTTGAGTGCATCTATTCGGTTCACTGAAAAAACCCCAAAACATAATTTGCAATATTTTAATGCACAAGGCTTAATTCCTTTGCAATCGCCATTTCAATGTAGCAACAGATTTCACTGTCACTATTGTTACAAAGGGATTAAACTTTCCCTGTTGATTTTGTATACTGGGGGAAAAAACGTAATCGAAGGGTTCAGTCAAGTTTGTTTGAAGGTTTTTGGTTATTTGTTCTTCCTTTTCATACGTTTCATCTCATCATTGCAATTCATATTTTCACTAATGTTGGAATACAGCTTCTTCTACTATAATAGAACCACAAAAATTTCATACTACTTAAAACCAACTTCAACTGTAAATTTACTAGCAGCACTATACAAAAAAGTGTATTTACAGCATTTAGGTGTTCACATAGTTTACCGAATAATACTGCTGCATTGCAAATGACAGCTGTTCTACTTCCATGACCCTTCCCAATGCACTTCTTCAAACTCTGATCCAGGAAGAGGCTATTTCTTGATTTGACAGATTAATGCAAACTTTATTACCTTAACAGAGGGGCTTGACAAAAACCTGACTGCTGCTCTGGCATTAAGTGTTTTTACCATTATTATTTTACACCTACAGTATAGTTGAATAAAGAAGCTTCACTTTGGCAAAACGTAGCCTTTCTGCACTGACAGGACACTGTGGGAGACTGCTAGACACATTCTTAGCTAGGTATGTATCAAGGGACAAATGGAGATATTAAGTGATTTAGCTGGAGTTCCTCACAAAACAGCACCTTAGCCAGAACCCAAGAATGATGATTCAGATCATATTAACTAGATACACTGATAGGAAATTATCTGACAGCATAGGAGCACCTGGCCACCAAGTTCTAGTTTGATGTTCCAAGGCACAAAGCTGCCTTCTTTCTACAGTCCATATATGTTCAGAACTTTCCTCACTTTTTTTGAAATGTATTGGAAAGGATGGGAAGAAATAGAGAGGCCATCTAGTACACTGTTTCCAAACCTTTTTTAAAATCCAAGGACCAGATAGTACTTTGGCGAAAAAAAAAAAAAAAAAACTATGGAAAATGTTGTATTCTTTTTTTGGTGGGAAGGCATGTGACAAATTTTTAGCATATAGGCAAAGGAAGTTGTACTAAATTAAAATGTTACCATATGTACCACCTTCATTTAAAATAGAAAAATTATAATACTATGACCCAATTCCTGACTTTGCGTGTCAAAATTCAATGACACATAGCTGCTAACTCACACAAAAATGTATTTGTATGAGGTTTTATTTGCTTTTTGTAACTGCAATTCTTTACACGTGATGAGGCCACCATCTCTTGTTTAGGATACCACCAGGGTCTGTGGACCATGGATTTACTCATACAGGTCTAGTCCACCCTTCTGCCCTCAGGTAGAATGAATTACAATGGAACCATTTCTGAGATATTTTACGCAGGACACCAGAGCAAATGATCACAACACTGTCTTTGGCCACAAATTCTATCAGGAATAGTGACTACCTTGAAAATGCACAGGAGACTACAGAAAGTTATACACTTTTGGGTACGTAGTCATGAACTCTGGTTACAAAATATAATGGGCAAAAATTCTGTCCTAGTAAACTCAGCTAGTAAGTGCTACAGACTCCAGTAGAAGCCAACATTTCATTCAGCCTGTATTTTCTAGGTTTTGGTAATTTTGACCACACAGGTAAGAATCTGTGCTCATTGCATCCTGCAGCCTAGCACTTACTGAAAGATATTATGACTCTTATGATATTTTTCTAAATGATCTGACACTGCCCTGTTGAATGCAATTGTGCATTCTTTCCAGGAAAAGTCACTTATAACGCCTCAGCGCTAGAGTACTTACCTGTTTTTTTAAAAAAAATCAGGAGGAAAACATCCAATTCCGTACAGTGTGAGCAGCCTGTCAAAGGTCAATGTTAGCAGAAGAATTTTAATGTTCTCTTTAAATAAATAGTTTTTAATCATTATCAGGATGTTGCATGCAGTTTGACGTAGAGAGTTAAGAACATAAAATCTGTCAGCATTTAAGGAAACAAGGTTTGAAGGGAGAAATAGTATTCTATAAAGCAGTATTTAGGGCAATTGCGTTTTAACATAATTAAATGCTGCACCGTTGGAAATACAGAAAAACCTGCATTGTTTGTAAATGTAGTTAAGCCTTTTAATCAGACCATCACCCCTTCATAAGTACTTCAAAAAAAATAACAGTCAGTAGCGAAAAAAAAAACAATATCAGAATTTGCTTAGATTAACTAACTTTAGGACGTTCAAAACAATAAGCAGAGTGATATATTTTGCTGAATGTATTACGCTTTGAATATAAACTCTGCTACTCAAGATAACTAAATGTGTTAGCTGCATTAACATCTGTTACTGATGCAAGTTGTTTTAAGGGGCAACAGACCAGATTCTCTGGTGCGGAACCGGTATTGTGCTCCACGAGACTCACAAGGATCGCAGTGTAAATGGATGCTAACAGTGTAGGTTATGCTCCTCTCCTTTTTCCCTGCTGCTGACATAAATCCAAGCTCAAATCCCCTAGTCCTGTGGTTCAGTCCCCACAGGACCACCGTGACTTTCAAGCAGATAAACACCACTTTCCCTCCCACGGATGAATGAATTCTGTATGAAGTGGACACAAGAATCTGCAGTGAAAAAGGGCAAGCTGTATTCTCCTTTTCTGCATGCACCTGCTTTACAGCATGTGTCAGTCTGCAGCTCCCAGGATTCGGGCCACGCTCACCCAAGCTACGCAGCAGTCCCTGGTTATTCACACAAAAATAGCGCAGCACTTCAAAGAGTGCACAGTGCAGATCTAGTACATAATAGGGCAAAATCCCTGCCCAAAATATATGCTGACTTTTGATTATGTTCAAAAAGCAAACATTCCTTTTAAGGACTGTGTAAACAATTCCTGAACTCAAATATAAAATATCACTTAAAATGTAACGTATCCTGTGTGATGCCTTTGTTTTCTACATATCTCTGGTTTAAATCTGAGGCTAGTTATCCTACATCTGATGGGGTTCTCCTGCTTTGTTGTTTACTTGTTCTGAAGGGGAAGTCATTCTTCTGATAACAAACTGAAAACACAACAGCCATTTACCTCTTCTATCACGTCAGTGTCTTACCCTTAGAGACTCTTGCACTTCAAAAATAGGTCAGCAGATACATTAAGCTTATGTGTCACTGGCATTAAGGCAAGAAGCAAACCCTTACTCAGAATTTAATTCTATTTTATAAAAAACACTTCAATAGGATTTACACCTTTCAATTTTTGAATTTAAAAATAGGAAACAAATATTACTCAGAGTACTGCTATTGATTTAATGACTGAAACGTGATATTACATATTAAGACTGGACATTTTCAGCCAGGGAGTAAGAACATCTAGAAAGTCATAATACGGAAACCAATAAAAGCTATTGTAAATCTTCTTCGCATTCTTACAATGTTTTCTTTAGATTAAAAATCAACATTTCCACTGCCAGCTCCTAAAGCATGAGAAAAGACAGAACTCTACAAAGAACAGAATTTTTCTTTCATTTTCACAAAATTTATGCAATTATTTCACCTTTGTTGCATTACACAGATGTAAATAAGGAATGTTACTGTTTGTAGGAGTACTACTGACAATCTGTTTAAAATGGATTCAAACACTTAGCAGAATTCTCAGCAGGAGTGTAGGTCACTGTTCTATAATCTAAGTGTACCAAATGTTCTGGTATGATTTCATTTGATTTCAGCAAAAGAGGTGCAAAGAGCAGCAACTGAAATAATGACGAACATTTCTGGCATTGCAGGACTATCATGTTTGAGTGTCTTCGATGTCATTTAGACTTGTCATATATCTTTAAATCTGTTGAAATTTATGCATTAACTTGTCACAATGACACTTTGATTACACTTGAATTCTGTATTGTTTTTCAGTGCCTGAAAAGGGGCTATTTGTCTCTGAAAGGAAAAAAGGAAAGAACGTCTAGTGCCAGAGGTTTAGCACTGAAAACCTGCTGTGAAGACATGGGGCTGGTCTCGTAAGCTGATACGAACTAACTAAGCTAGAAGCCAATTCTGATCCCAGATCTTAAGAGTGAAACAGGAACGATATCAAAGTGTTGTCATTACTTCTTGTCCTTCTTAGTACTGTGCACAGAAGTGCAAAATGATAACTTGTACTTTGGCTAGTAACTACTTGCTGAAGTAAACCTGAGTGCCATAAAAACGTTCTTTACTTCAGTCAATGGGACTTACTACTTACTCCTAAAGGAGCAGATGCCATCCATATTTTGCAGACTTCTCAGAGAGGAGCTGGACAGCAAATTGACACGTTTTCCAGGTATTGATTGTTACTTGCTCAAGTGCTCTATAGCCTGTTTCCCGATTTCCAAAAGTGAGAGTTCTTGTTCAGAATCAATATACCACTTCAATTGTCACCTTATCGGACCCTTCTTCAAGTGAATTAATAGAATACAAATAAAATGACAATTCTTTTACAAGTGATCCACACTTCTCATATAGGCATTTACGCAATATTATCTATTGGAATGTTCATTAAGACGAAGTTTGAGAAGAATGTTATTTATCTGTCCATAAAGTTGTTCATAAAAGACTGGAAAACAGTTTTGCATCCTCTCCTTTTTAGAGCATATTCTGAACCTCCACAGCCAGAACAGTGTACATGATGTATACAGTATGTTCATTTTTTATTCATGGAAATTGTAAGACACTGATAGGAAAACCAAAGCAGGAGTAACATGAGTCCTATTATTGCAAGATTTTAACTAGAGACTTCTTATGTTGCTACAAAGTAAAGACCAAGTACAGCTGCAGAACTTGTATTTCTACTTCAAATTCTCTCAGAATCTTCTGAACTACAGGTACTGGGGTTTACCGTAAAGAGAAACTACATGAGAGAATCACAATCAGCTCTTTATTTATACACATCCAATGTTCCAGACTTTTTTGCTTAACGCTTTCAGTCCGGGCTCAACAGCGCTCAAAGAACAAGTATTCCAGCAGAAAGCAATAGGACGGAAAAGTACCTAGTAACTCAGTGTGTCCTGTCCCAAAGTGGGAAGACTTAGTTAAATGACAACTTAGATGCAATTTTATTACTCTGTTTTCTGCATGTATATATACACACACATACACAGACAGAATCATCTCCTTGCACGTTTCTTATTAAAGACATTAGTCTTCATACAAAATCTAATGGGTTTAGTTTATTTGGTCCTAGTGCCTATGTCCTTGAACGCATAATTCTCAGTATGACACCATCACCAGTCATTCTAAAGATGCCAGTAGTGTTACAGACTACCTCAGACAGGAAAACAACAGAAGAAATTTAAATTCATCATACCAATCTGAATTCTGTTTTCATAAAACTGATGTTAACAACAAGAAAATTATTCAAAGAAGAAGAATGAAACACTGGTAATCACCTAACGTATATTTTCCTCACGATACACGCAAATTGTCTCTCGGACATCGCAAATGGAATTTGGTTGCTTACAGAGAGGTGTCTAGTGCCATTTTAGACAACCTCAAGTATCCAGCTGGCTTCCCAACTTCAGTGGCCTGCAATTTTCTAAACTGGCACTAGACTTCTACGTTTAGGCACCTGAAAGCCCAATGCACACTCCCTTTTGCTCTGGTCTACAACATGCGAAATAAATCAGAGTATTAGCACTGTATATTAATTTTACACTGCTGTGAAAATGACAAGGTAAATAGGAAACTGAAAAACAAAAGTGGTCTTCTGCTGATAAACATTTTAATATAATCGCATCTTCAATGAAGCACTAACTTGATGTTCACTGGTTGGCATCAACATTCTTATCCCATACTCGCAAAAAAAGATAAATTTCTGTCAGCGGTACTGATTAAACACTTGAGTGGAATATCTAAGCATTCTGCTATCGTCTACCGGCACTGCTCACTGTAATTCCTCCTTGTCTGAGACAAAGGCGTCAAACCAAAGAAATATCATGTTAGCTCGCTATAAAATAGGGAGGAGGGGAAAAGGACAGCAGGTCAGAGGCAGGTAAACACAGAAAGAGATAAAATCAGAACATTGTTCTTTAGCTGATACACAAAATAAGGATTATCAATACCAGCAGCATAAGGAGGGAAAAAAATGTCATATAGAATACTTATAATGCTATATTATTGTGAAATATATCTAATAACATGCTTACTGTAAGACTCTATAGCAGCTAATAACACTAAGCCAGGGATGATCTTTTCATGATACTCTACTCAAAAGCTGGTCTCCAGCTTCCCTAAAGATATGACAGGTTGCTAGAAAGAACAGATGGATGCAAACAGGATGGCCAGCAAAAAGTACAGAGCTATTACCAGCAAACCATGACACTGGTAGAAATATACTGATAACCTGAATTCTTACCAAGTTTTACAGACGTAAGTGTAGAAGAATTTTAAGGATGGATCAGATAACAGTGCTTTCAGCATATTTATGCTGATATTCTTCTAGTGTGCAAAGGGTGAGAATAAAATAAAATTAAAAAAAACACCAAAAACCAACACAGGTGTGCTTATTTGAAAATTAAATAAAAGCATGTTGGAGTCTGGCAGCATGGGCCAAGCAAACTCAGGAGTTAGTATCTCATGAATGCTAAAACATACCAGACCGGATGAAGAAAAATCAAGGGTTCTGAAGAGGTTCTCAGCTAACAATTTCTACAGCTTGTATCTGATGCAATAAAAAAGGGCAACTTAGAAGAAGGGGACAGGCTAGTCGAAGCAACACTCGAGGAAAGCAGACTTACAGCAGTGAGACTTACAGAGTTGAGGCTCTGACTCCTGCAAAGTACCTTCCTCAGCAGAATGCTAACCTGGACGCGCAAACTGATCCAACTGAGCAGATTTGATTTATCCCACCTCTCAATTCAGACTTGCAAGTTCCACCTACTGCCGCAGCATTCTCTCATACCATGCAAAGAATCCAAAATATTTGTACTAGTGTTTGCTCTCTGATTTACCTTCATACCAAAGCATTCTGCATAAGCAAGTAACTGAGTGAGATGAAAAGAATTCTCAAGACAAGCACTGCAGAACCTCAGACCCCACCTTGAACAAAGGCTTCAGTCCTACCACAAAACAGCAGAAGGAATTCAGGAAAGATCAACAAAACTATGAAGAAGGAAAGTAATTTACATATGCCGGAACAAAACTTCATTAACTACTGACAGTTGTAGCACATAACGATCTACAAATACAGGAGAAATCTACGAAGAAACATAAAGGAATTGTCAGAATAGTAAAAAGGCTATAACTAAAAGAAACATCATTACACAAAAGGAAAATGTAACATCATCTTTAAGCAGTGAGCTCTATCGTAATATGGAAAAAATTTCCCAGGGAAAGCCTTATTCCCTGAAAAATGTGAAATCAGACTGAAAAGCTCATTTGAGATAATATACAAAAATAAACTGGAGCCATAAAACTGCAGAAATAATAAAAACATTAGATGAGTTATGCAATTTTTTAAATATATGTAATTTACATGAAAGTTTTACTGAGATATGTGAGCTGCTGTACATGTCACATAAAGCACAGGTGTTTTGGCAAAAAACAAAAGTACACCTGTGAAACCAAAACACTCTTCTATCCCGTTTTAGCTTGGAACTTTCTGCAGCCATGATGATTCCACCAGGCATACATTTAGGTGGCAAACTATGGAGGAAATTAGACTGATTTGAAGAAAAAAGTAGCTGGTCTGTCATCATAATGCACTTGCCTGCCCCACCTCCTACTGCCATGTAAACAGTATTAAAAATAAACGAAAATACCATTTTTAGGTCATTCTGATGTGAAACTTTTGGGCAGGGGATCTGGACCAGAAAAGGACATCAAATTGCTTAACTTCAGCTTTCAACACTCAGTTCTTTGATCACAATCGTTGTCTTAAAAGTTTCCCATGGAAAACATGCTACAGACAGTTTGATGTATACATTTTACTCCTACGTTTTTAATATGAAGTTACTCTTTTTCAACTGTACACCAACTTCTGAAAGTAAAATAAAGAAAGCGAATAAAAAGCTCAGATCAACCTGTTCTCTTAGTGCAAACTAAATTAAGAGTACCGTTTGATTTGTTTGTTTCAAAACATATACAGTGCCTTCAGAATTAACTATCTTTCTGTCAAATATTGTTACCCTACCTCAGCTCATGAAAGGATCTCCGAAATGCAGTTTCCATTCCACCTACATATCAGTTGCTCTTTTATGTTCTCACTTCCTATACGTACTATTCTACTGCATGAACTAGGCATCCCTACATTGCCATTGCATCAACATCCCCTGGTTAAAGAACAGTATAAGTACAGTACGGTAGTTACTATACAAAACCATACAACAAAACCAATGTTACTTTTAATATTCGGTGTTATTTATGCATCTCTTTGTTAGGCGAGAAGCTTAAGAGTTACTTAATTTGTCATTTTTAATCTCCTTTTTCCCTAGTGATCCTTTATATTCTCTCACATCCCACGTTCCTTCACAAGCCTCCTGGCAACATCCTCCAGGCAAAGGCTTCCTGGAGCGGATTCTCAAGTGGAGCAACGACAGCTTCACATCAGCTGAGGATCTTTTTATTGCAGACACGTTACTGATCGAATGCAGTGTTGGCCTGTCCGCAGTGTCATTCTCTTTGCTCAGAAAAGCTGCAAATCTTCCTCCAAAATAAAACAATCATGCCAAAAGATCCTTAAATCAAAACAGTTGTACTCATCAACAGAATGCAAAATTTTCAGCATTAATGGACAGCCACTAGCTGCAGTTGCACAAATGATAAAATGTGCAGTCACCATCTTTAGATGTTCCAAAAGATACAGTTCCTCTCTGCTGCCATCTACAGATAAATTTCAAATTAAAAAAAAAAAATCTACTTTTCACTTCCAGAAACATGCTTAATAATAGGATCTCAACATGCCCTGCAGACCAGCTTACCCCAAACATGTATTACCTCAACATATTAGAAGCTTCAGGCAAAGCGGAGTCCAAGCAATAGGTCGTCAAAAGGTATTTAGATGTTGCCACACTGCACACTGAGTGATGCTTGATCCTGGGTGCTCTGCAGCCTGGGCGAAATCCTCAGCTGGGGATCAGGTGCTCATGTTCCCTGTTCAATGCATGAGAAGAGTTAAGTCATACACAGACGCCCCTCAGAAGTCAGACGAGCTGCCAAAAGCGAAAAGGAGATCCTAAATCTCCAGTATGGGTATCTTAGAGCCATAGAATGGTTTGGGTTGGAAGGGACCTTAAAGATCATCTGGTTCCAACCCCCCTGCCATGAGCAGGGACTCCTTCCACCAGCCCAGGGCGCTCAGAGCTCCATCCAACCTGGCCTTGAACCCTGCCAGGGAGGGGGCAGCCACCGCTTCTCTGGGCAGCCTGGGCCAGAGCCTCACCACCCTCACGGTGAAGAATTTCTTCCTAATATCTGATCTAAATCTGCCCCCTTTTAGTTTACAGCCGTTCCCCCTTGTCCTAGCACTACACACCCTTGTGAAAAGCCCCTCTCCATCTTGAATACCTCTGCTTGAGCCCCCAGAACACCGAACGCTTCACGGCTGCGGCACCGCTGCCCGCTTCAGGCACCGCGCTTCCACCCCGCAGCTGCGTGCCCCGAGCAGCCTCCCTCCCTCCCTGCCTGCCTGCCCTGGCACCTCAGCCAGGCGGCGGCTCTGCATTAAGCGACCGCAGGCCCACCAACAATAAAACGCTGCGCTTGCTTACGCCCCGCGGACCCTCGGGGTGCGGCCGCCGCGCAGCTCGGCCCTTCCCGCCCTGTGACAGGAGCCCGCCCGGCCTCCCCTCAGGGCTCGGCGGGAGGGCTCGGACACAGCCCCGGGGGCGGCACCCCCTGCGGCCACCGCCCGCGCCGTGAGCCCCGCACCGCGCTCACCAGCAGCGCCTCAGACGCACCCCAGGGGGAGGCCGGGCCCCGGGGCAGCCGCCCGCCGCCTCACGCACCCCGCCTCAGCCGCGCTCCCGCGGGCGGGGGGGGACTACAGCTCCCGGCCCGCCCCGCCCCGCCGCGCATGCGCCCGCCGCCGTGCCTTGTCCCAGGTTCTGGACGGGCGGGGGGCGCGCGGGGGCTGAGGGGGCGCGCGGAGAGGGAGGCGGGCGGGCGGCGCTCCCTCAGCCATGGCCATGGCGGGAGCGGGCGGGCGGCGGAGCGGCGACGGCCGGGCCGAGCGTCGCGCCCACGAGCGTCGGAGCGACCGCGCCCGAGGCCTTCGCGGTGCTCCGCCTGAGGATGAGGGTGGTGGAGGAGCAGACCGGCGCGCTGGTGCGAGAGCTGGAGGCGCTCGGCCGCGACGGGCAGAGGTAGGGAGGGAGCGGGGGTAGGCCGCGGGCTGCTGGAGAGGTCGCGCTCCTCTGGGCTTCCCTCGCCTGGTTCCTCGTGTTCGCCGTGCTTTGCTCTTCGCTCCCTGAGGGAGCTGGAACTGGCGGGCCTGGGGTCACAGCAGACCCCTGTAGACTGTGGCTTCTGCTCTAATGGCATTCGTCACCCGTACGTGCAGCGTCAGGTGGGTGCGCGTATGCGGGGCAGGTCGGTCTGGTCTCCTTTCCAGCCTCGATCGTTTCCACCCGGAGACCTCCGAAAGACCTGCTGCTCACCCAGCCATTACCCCTGTGTGGGCCAGAGTGGCGTTCGTGGGAGAAAATACGCTGTGGAAAAACTGTGAAGCGCTGGTGAATCGAATGTGTCGGTTAGAGAGTGTCGTACAGACGCTGAAGTTAAACATCTTCCGGCTGCAGACAGAAAGGGAACTGAATCCAAAGCACGCAGGTAGTAAAAAGGTGTTTTTTACCACTTCATTCTTCGTTGTCCCTCCACGTGCTTTTTCTGTCAGTGACAGTTGTTTGCCTTTTCCTTGCGGCAGCCCAGTTGGACCAGAGCCTGAACGCGATCCACGGGGAGCGTTTGCAAGAAATGAAGATTGTACAGCAAGAAGCAATGAAGTTGCGCCGACACCTAAATGGTATGAAAGAGGCTGAAGAAAAGGCAAAAGAAGAAGTTCAGATACTGACTACTGCTTTGGAGATTACAGCTGCATCCAGGGTACAAAAGATTATGCTCTTATTACAGTTTTGAGTATGAACGGAGTTGGTTTTAAGTATGTTCATCTCTGGCGTAGTTAAACAGAAAGTATGCTCAGCTGGAAAAAGGAGTTTATGATATATTGTTGGCAGTAAGCGCAGGCACTTTTGATAATGAGAATCTGTGCTTCCATCAATTAAAAAAAAAATACATAGCAAGTCAAGAGTAAAAATATTTGAGATTTGTAATGTTCTCATCTTTGTGACTTAAGTTCATCCTAGCTTTCATGCTTAGAGTTCTCAGTAGCTTTTCTGTTTTTCCAGGAACTTATATTTCTCTGCTATTTCAGTCTTACACTTCAATTGCTGTCTTCCCTGAAGAGAACTTCAATGGCTTGTGTCGCTCAATCTCATTAACTGTATTAAAGAATGCGTTGCTTCTTAGTGCTTGCACTCATATGTTCAGTGCTTCAGAACAGAGAACATCAGACTGCAGACAGAGTTCCAGGTGTTAGCATGGTGGTTGCATTTTATAATACCTATTGCTTTTGCAATAGTTGTGAACATGAAAGGATAAAAGTATCTCTTCCTTTCGTCTTCTTTAGATGGATGTAGCGATTGCAGCTGAGGAACTGAGGAACGCAAAATGGAAAATTAGCTGTAGACTTCAGGAGGTAAGTGCAAGAGCAAAGAGCTTAGTAGGAGGCTGAATTTGCCAAGTGATATTTAAAGATTTGAAGAAGATGATCCTTAAAAAATATTCTGGGTGCAATTTTGGAATGTGCACAACCCAAAGGAACATGGCAGCCACGCTCATAACTAAATACCGAGACAGAATATCTTTCATATGTGACCTTGAGGTATTTGTTCCATTTACTTTATTAGACCTGGGTCAGAAAGTGTTTATTTTTTCCAGCTAGCAGAACAGCTGTCCCAGGAGATGCGGCTGCGGGAATCTTTGGAGGAATCCCAACAACTGTCATGTGTCATGTACAGGACATGGAAACAACAGTAGAAGCAGAACGGAAGCAGGTTGTAGAAACTTTCACTCTTCTTTTGTATCTGTTATCATTTTCTCATCTGGGAGAAAGAGCAAGAACTTGGACGTCGTTCCTAGAAACCACTTAAAACACTTTATAACTACAACGTTTTGTTCAAACGTTGAGCAGAAGAGATCATGTAGTCAAACTTCCTGCTCAGAGTAGAAGTACCACGAACACTGGATTGGGGCAGTGGTGAATTTGTCTAGCAGAGTTCAAGGATTGTGATTCTGTGGCGGCTTTAGGTATTTTTTTATAGTGCTGCAGTAATGTTCCAGTTAGGATTTTTTTCTTGCATCTGATCTGAACGTTCCAAGCCTAAATTTGAGACCATTGCCCCTTCTTAAATTATTCAATACAGCTGAAAAGCATTTGACTTCATAATCTTTGTAACTACCTCTCAGATCTGTGGGCCACAGCTGGATCCTGCCTTAACCTCTGCTTCACCAGGTTAAACAAGCCTCTTTATAACTGAGGTACCGATAAACCTTCTGTCAGAAAATGCAATTTCTAAAAAATATTCTGTTGAGATCTTAAACCTTCTGGGAGTAAGAATGTTTTCTCCATTAATTGTCAGGAACACAAAGCTAGATTTTTGTTCTCAGCTGTATTTGTATTATCTAGCTGTCCTGGAGTGTGGGGAGGGGCCGTAGTTCTTGGTAGAAATGAACTGGCTTACAGGCAATTGAAAGAAACAAAACCAGTCCCCCTCTCTGCATGCGAACACACACACAAGCCACATGCAGTCACTCTAACACCTCTGAATTCATAGCAACGGTTTAGTAAGGATAAAAGAAAGCAAACGGCAAAAATTTCAAAACCTGAATAACCAAGGGTTGGGGGTTTTTTCCCTCAATTTTTTGATGATCATCAAGGTGTCTCTGTTCCTGAAACATACAAAGTTCTATTAGATATTACTAGATTTTTTTTTTCCCTGCATGCCTTTTGTCATCTTTGTGTTCTTCTACAACAGAAGTGGAAAATGATGGATACATTATTGAACGATATGAACTATACATCATGTGGGAAGCTAAGGCTTAGTTTAATTCATCTGTCACGTTCTGATGGGTATAGTTGGCCCTGTGGTATATTTACTAGTTAACATTAAAACAAAAATAAATTCCTCACAAGAAGGCGCAAGACAGACTTGTTAAGTGCCTTGAGTGTTGCATTCACCTTCATCTTTTACAGCTTGATCTTTTCTATAATCTTTAATTGTGCAAACTTGTTAGATTCTGCCTGTCATGTAAAGATGATTATAAGCACACATGCACTGTGTTACCTATAGAAATCAAGCTGCTTGCCATAAAGGCCTTCTGCGTAAGACTGGGACAAGCAGAAAGAAGAGAAGCTCATCGGGCTATATCTTTTCCAGTTAGATCAACTTTTCAGGCTCCGAAATTTGCTGAAGTTTTCCTGACTGAACTCTGCATCTGATACCTGTGGTGTTGTTGCAGGTGCAGACACTGCAGCAGGACTGCCAGGAGTTACGGAAAGACCTCCAGCTGGCCCGAGTGAGGCTGCAAGAGGAGGAGGAAAGAACTGCCCAACTGGAGCAACAGTGCACACAACTGAAAGCTGAGCTGGGTAGGACAGCGAGTTCTTGTCACATCTTTTTAGCCCTTCTCTCGCTGCTTCCACAGTGAGAGGAAGCAAGCGCTGAGGTCCTCCAGACCTCTGGCTGGTGTATCAGTCAACAGGAATGGAGGGCAGCTGAAGAGGTGATGAAATATTAAAGGCCTGTAGTTTGCATGTGATGTTTCTAAAGCCTCTGCTTACCTGGAGGAAACTGACAACAGTGGTACTCAGGGTAATGAAGACACAACAGTAACAGGGAAAGATTCCGTCAGCATAAATTCTTTTCAGAGGAGACTTCAACTAGCAAATAACCATTAATGCATGATTCCTGAACTGATAAGCAAACAGAATGCCCATTGCTATTGAGTCTTTTGCAGCTGATTAAAAAAATGTGCTGTATTAAACATCAGTATAAGGACAAGCATCTTGGATAAACCTCTGGTTGATCTCATTTAGATTCTCAGTCTATTGATGTGAAAGGAGCTGCTTATAAGGGAGCGAAGTGGCATTTAATGCACTCCAGGGTAGGGGGAAGCTCCAGATTGTCAAAAGTAAAGGTAAATTTTCCTAAAATCTGTTTCTTATTCCCAGGTAACTCACAGTAGCCATGCCTAAATCCTAGCATAATTGCCGTTCTTGTGATCCTTCCTTCAGGACCGATTTCAGATTTCTGGCTACTCCCTTTACAAAAGCGTTCCTGTTTCCCATATTTGTTTGTTCTTCTGCAAACTGCACATGCCACAGTTAACCTGGAGCTTACAAAAGGAGGTCAGTGTTTCTGTGTCAGGCATGGCAAGAGGAGAGAAACTTGTCATTGTGGCAGAGTTGGCTGAATGGGGGAGAATGATGGCAGAAGCATTATTTCAGAACAAATCCGTATCCAAATAACAAATTTAAATGAGACATACAAATTTTCTTCTGTATCAAATAATCCTGCTGATCAAGGCTTTTTTGCTTTATTAATTGAAGGAATTTTTGAGGGATCTTTTGATGATACCTTGGATGTCATAATATTTTGGCTAGATTTCCCTTACTACCCTGTTCATGCTGCGTTGTCTCTTGTTGTCTTCCTTTTTTTCCAGTATGTTATACAGCACAACAGAGTAAGAGGCTAGCTCTTACAAGCAGGTTGATTCAAATGCCAGCAAAAATGCTTCTGCTTTTAGAGCTGTACGGTTTAAGCAGGGATCTAACTATCGTTCTTTGTCAGTGCCCAAAAACTTGCAAAGTTGCCTGTGGGCTGTGGGTTATAGTCAGGACAAAACAGTCGCTCGCACGCTAGACAGCTGAGTGAGAGACTTGGGATTATTTGATTTCCTCAAGCAATCACAGAAGTGGTATGTTTAGGAGATTGGCATGATGGCATGCTTAATTTTAAAATTAAATAAATTATAATTAATTTATGGAATCAAATTTTGTAAAGTAATTTTGCAGAAATATTGAAGTTACCAAGAAAATGTTCAAGAACAATACATTTGTAGAAGTCTTACCTGTTTGTGGCTTATTCAGTAACCTAGCGAAATCAAAATGTAAGCTCTTAAAATTACCAAACAGATAACAAAGCATGTCCTGACATTCTTTTCTATTTTTAGACTCCAGCGACTGTATCATTTCCCAGCTTGGTGAAGAAGCAAAAGTAAGTTGTAAACAAGTATTGGTGAGGAACACAGCTAAATAAAGATCAGGGCACCCTATATGGGGCCTTTCAAATGTACCACACTTCAGAGGCAGAATTTTTATGTGGACAAAGGCCAAATGCAACCAAGGCTACTAACCATTGAATGTCTTATTTTATTATTTTACCAGTTTGGGGTTATCCTACTTATTTTTGGAAATACTGACTTCCGTATTCTACTGAAATACTAGAACAGTGATACGAATGTCTTGCTTGGAAAGCTGGAACTGACCAGGCAATGCAGTTGTGGTAGCACAAGTATTGCATACAAAGGAGACAAATAGATGGATTCGTCATTAGTACTACAGAAAAATCACAACCTTGGTCAACGGGATACTAAATGGGCAAAGAGTTATGCTTACTGCCCACGTAGGGACTGCGTGTGCTGTCTGAAGTCTTCTCTGAAAGTGAAGATGAGGTAAAAGTTCAGCTTAGACGTGGAATCTCACAGTGCTGGCAAAGGATTCCTTGGATTGTGAATTGAACCACTTCTGGCAGGGAGATCTTTTAAGTTCAGAATTATTGAGATTAGTTATAGTGGAGACTAAGAAGTTTGAGCTCAGAAGGGTATGAAGTCACCCTCAGGTTTCAGAGCTGGGTTAGAGCAGGTAACACTTTTGTTGTTGTTTCAAGGCATATTTCGGAAAGAGGCTTGTAACGCAGGAGCTGTGTCCAGTGCTTGCAAGAGCACGTAGCCATGTGACAATAGCTTCAAGGAATAGGCAAGTATGAAACAAAGAGCTGACATTTGTGAAGTGCCTGGCTAACTGACATTTAAATTTTTTCTCAGTGGACGTTCTGTTTTATTGCCCCTTAGAATGCACAGCTGTCCTTGAGCAAACAACGCAAAGAGAACCTGCAACTTCAGTCTAAAATGACTGCCCTGCGAGAAACAGCAGAGAAAGTACAGGCAATGAGAACAGCTACTCTTGTTTTTAAAATGGAAATGAACTAGAACAAAACAAGTGATTACAGTGAGAAACGATCACACATTTACTTGGAAGCCTCAGATGCAGGTCAGGAGACTAAGTTTAGTGCCCCCAGGTAATGCAGGCTAATGAAAAACTTCCAGTGAAGGAATTCACTCTCTAGCCTATGTAGCTGTTCCAGATTTCCCAGCCTTAAGGCTGGAAAGTTTTCTTCCCAACGCTTATTTTGAATCAGCTGTTTTGAAAGTGTCTTCTTCAGGGGCCAGGATGTGCAGAACTGCTGCTGCTCCTCTTGTATCTACTGTCGAAGCAGTACATTTATATTCCTTTGCACCTTTAGATTCTACATGAATAGGTTTCTATTTATGAGTCAAATACAGAGTACCTGCTTGGCTAAAATTTCCTCCGCCTCGGGGGACAAAGGTTGACCTTAGTGCATTGTAAAAAGTTATTATTTATTACTTTATTATTATTTATTCCACTTCCACTCTTTTTAGATCATATTTGGAAAACATTTCCCCCCCCCGCCCCACCAGATACTTGTTTATTGGACGGTATTCGCTGGTAATGGGATTTGGATATGTCTTTCACAGGAAAGTTCCATTTTTCTTTGGTTATCTACAATAATTCAACTCTGAAATTAGTAGGGGCCCATTTTCATTTTTTGCTTTCTCTGCCTTAGAAGCATTACTTTCTTCTGGACTGCAAAGCTAATAAGTGATTATGCTTGATTGCTAGTTTAAACTATGTTCTCTTTTTTCCCATTGCTGTAAACTTTTAACACCTTGAAATAAGTCTACCATAAATTGGGACTATTTGAACAAATTTTTTCGGACATTTTCTACCTAGAATAGATCTTTCTATGTCTGCAGGAGATTTTTTTAAAAGTTTCTGACAGCCTACTATGCAGAAAAAACAACCCCAAACCTGAAAACGTGTTTGTCATCCTCCTTATGTCTAACCAGGTCCTTAATGACCACTTCAGCCAGCAGTGCTCGGAGCTCAGCGCTGCACTCCAGAGTGTTGCCATGGAGAATGCTAAACTCATTTCAGATCATCAGACCGTGCTTAAGGTATGTAGCCTACTATTACAGTCCAGGAAGGTTGTCTGCAGCTCAGACATTAGACAACAGACTAATTCCTGATACTGATAATCTGTGGGAATACAGTAAAATACTTTCCATATAGCAATGGAAGTTCTATAAAGGTGATGATAAAAAAAAGTGTTGGTGTCCTCCTTTGGCAAAGATTTATTTTCCGTACAGAAAAAAAAAAAGGCATACGTTATGGGAAAAGAGTGTACATATGATAATCCTATTTATAGAAGCATCCTGTAACAACCACTGAGAAAGAGGAATGTAGGAATTAATGGGCATTGTAAGTACTGTAAATGCAGAAGCTGAGTGGAAGTAATAAGGATCTGAGATGAAATGTACGAGAAGGTAAGGTGAGCTCAGCCTCGACACTCTATTCAAGAAGCAGCACACCACAATATGCAGAACTACAGGGAAGATGCAGGGGCTCGATGACAAATTGTAAATTAATTACTCGTCTCTCATCATTCTGATGTTAGTGTTATTGCCTGGGTAATTTTTCCCCTTTAGGCAGAACAAGAAAAGACTCAAGGTGCTCTCTGAAGTAATCTGTGTTCTATGGAGAGTGACTGATCAAATTAAGGAGTCAAAAAGGGGAAAAAGTGAAAACAAAAGGGTATCTCAAATGTTACTCCATCTTTTTAGATGTCTGTGTGGGATGAGCTGAGAGGACTGTATAGAGCTTCAGTTATTGGATGTTTAAAATCCTATGACTCCATTCCATTCTCTAGGACGAGTATACAGATTTGTACAGATACACAAGGTGTTCAGCTTGTGTACACTGGGAAGGTATTAACAACAGTTTTGTGCCCTTTGTGGACAAATTTGCACTTGGGACCTCATTCCCATTTTGAACTTGTTCCCATTCCATTATTTCTCACTACTGTGTCACGCGGATCAGGATACTCGACTGGTTCCAGAGAAATTGAGTAAAAGCTTAGTAATACAAAAGTGACAAACTGTCAATCATATCCAAAAACTCCATGCCACGATCTACAAAAAATTAGACAGAAGATGTAACCATGTTTAGGACACTTCCCTGGAACAGGAGGTCCTTTTTTTGCCTTGTTTCCAGAAAGCAAAATGAATCAGAGTTTCTCATGTACTTCATTCTCCATCATAGCGGATAGTCGGTCAGTTAGTCAAAGGCAGTTGGGTAGAATGTTGATGATTGGAATCCATGAGCTGAATGCTTTCAGATTTGGGGGAAGTTAAAACACTCGGTTCCTTTGGTTTGTGGGTATAGAGAACTAGCTGTAGAAAGGTCTCACAGCAGGAGCAGACCAGAGGGGTTCTTAGAACCAGAGAACTTAGAACCAGGCTCAGAACCCTCTGCAGGGGGAGACAACAGCTGACATCACGGAATTCTAGTGGAGTTCCGTTAGCATTCTGTTGTGCTGCTGCCGAGACACGGAGGGAGGTTGCAGAGCAGCAGAGAAGAGAGCTGTAGTGCAGAGTTTGGAGTAAGCGGTAGCATCAGCTGCTGCTCCAGTGAAGTTTTGGAGAGTATTTGTTCAGTTTCTGTTTTTTGGTACGGACGACCTTCACTGCTTGCAAGGGCTGACTGATTTTGTGGTAGGAATGGCATCAAAAAGAACAAAATCCCCAGCGAGGTCTTGCCAACAGAAGTCTCCTGATCGTAATGCTAGGTCAGCTGCAGGCTCAAGAGAAGAAACCGGGCAATCTGATTTACGGGCTGGTGCTCACCGCTCTACTTCAAACCAAGTTCATTTTGAACAAGACGAACGTTCAAGAAGCTCTGTGTCTGCATGTACAGATTCTCCTGGGGTCAGCGACAGCGTTATACTAAATGCTATAAAGAACACAGGAGACAAACTGGAGAATATAGGAGACATTTTTACTCCAAGATCATCGAAAACGGAACGGTCTACTGGGATTACTGAAGGAGACTTGAACGTGTTGAGCGATGACCATGAAATGCAAGTTACAGAGATGGTTAATTTCACAGAATTTCACAGAATGGTAGGGGTTGGAAGGGACCTCTGTGGGTCATCTAGAAGAAGAGAAGGCTGAGAGGGGACCTTGTAAATGCTTATAAATATCTCAAAGGTGGGTGTCAGGAGGACGGGGCCAGACTCTTTCCAGTGGTGCCCAGTGACAGGACAAGGGGCAATGGGCACAAACTGAAGCAGAGGAAGTTCCAGCTGAACACGAGGAAGAACTTCTTCCCTCTGAGGGTGACGGAGCCCTGGCACAGGCTGCCCAGGGAGGTTGTGGAGTCTCCTTCTCTGGAGATATTCAAGACCCACCTGGACAAGGTCCTGTGCAGCCTGCTGTAGGTGACCCTGCTTCGGCAGGAGGGTTGGACTAGATGACCCACAGAGGGCCCTTCCAACCCCGACCATTCTGTGATTCTGTGAATTGGGTGTGCTGCTTATTAATCGTTATATAGAATGACCTAATTCTTACGGCTCACTTTTTCCTCTCGTCCCTACGTGAAGACATCCCTTGAAGAAATGTCCTCCAAAATGCCCCCCTCTGTTAGCAAGGAGCTGCAGCTGAAAATAAAGAAGCAGGAAACATCTTTGTCCAGTTTCAGGAAACAGCTAAAAAGCCACAGAAGACCTCAAATCCCACCGTGCCTGGCCTGCAAAGTTAAAGCAGAAAGGCTAAAGGTATGCACACATTTTTCACTTAAGACAGATGTCCTAGCTGAGAAGTCCTTTTTTCTCCTACTGAGGAGGACTGCTGTTGATCATTTGCAGTGGAGCTAGACTTGAAAATAAAACTAACTCTGGACTCAAATTCTGAACAGAAGATGAATGGATTGATAACAGCTACAGTAATTGTGTGGCTTCTCCTGTCGTCCCCCCCACCATAATAAATATGATGCCATAGAGTCCCATCCCCCATTAGATTTTTATAGTAGCATTTGTCCTCTATCATTTTGTGGATATAGTCTATTTAATTATTGATTGGGCCAAATGTTGCTTGTGTAGTGATTTTGTTTCTCACAACAATTTCCAGGAGACTGAATCTGAGCTGAAGAAAATGGAGGCCATCAAAGAGGAGTGTGAGAAGAAGAATTATGAACAGGTGAGCTTTCTTGACCAGGTTCCTGAAGAGCCTAATCTGCTAACATGTTGTTGGAATTTCATTCTTGTCTTGTCTTCAGTCACAGGACATCAAGAAACTTGCGTCAGCGTTGAAAGACATGCAGAGTGAGATGCAAGTGGTGTTGAAAAACCAAAATGAATTGAAAATGCAGAACTGGCAGCTGGAAAACGAACGTCAGGTAAAGTGGTAACAGCACGAAAAAGTGGCAAGACACTCATGGAAGCATTTTGGTGCAAATCTATGGGGTTGTAGCAGAGGTGGTAGAAAGACTTTATGAACTCGGTCAGAAGATACTATAGATCTTACCGTGTCCGCTCCAGAAAGCCCGAATAACAACTTAACATACATTGACTATACATCTGACTTTAGAGGGAGACAGGATTGTGTTTTTTTTTATTTAAATGATAGAGCTCTAATCTATTTACAGTAAAGACTGGAGAGTCCTTCCGTCATATTGCAATTTTGTATTTGTGCCATGAAAAAATTCTACTGAAATTAATATCACTTCTTCTTCTACCTAGGAACTAGAAGAAGAGGTCAAATATCTGAAGAAATATAAAGAGGAGACAGAAAAGAAGCTGCAGGAAGCCAGCCTAGAGTCAGAACAGGTGAGAGTAGTTAGCATTAGGATAATAATTCATTGAAAGTAACAAGATAGTGTTTCAGCATATGCACCAAGCAGCCCTTTCCACCTCAGCTGTAGGTCTCTGGTGAAGAGCGAGGTACAGCCTTGGCCTGTTCAACCAAGTGGTGTTTATCATACTTTAAAAAAAAAAAAAAATCTGAAGCTTTTACCTTTTTTGTGAATCAGTTCAATTTAGTGGGGCTTGTAAGAAGAGCTTTTGTCCCCCACAGCCTACTGGTTTTATCAGGCTCGGGATATCTCTGTTAACCAGTCAAACAAAAGTATTGTCCAAGCAAAATGTCCCCCTTGAGCTGCTCTTGTGTCACTTGATATGTGACATCCTGCAAAACCGCATTTCCCACCCACCCACCCCCGCCCCAAGAAGTCATTTGTCCTTGCATCACCTCATCCTTGCACTACTGTACCACAATATGCGAATTATTGTAGCTTGCATGGGTTATTGTAGTAGTTTGGGGTGAAAATCTGGGGGTTAGTTGTTTTATAGGGTATTAACCAGCATAAAGTAAAATGAAAAGAACAATAGAGGTGCCCCAGCCTGAGGTCTTACATGCTGCTTGTCAGTCCCAGTACTGTGCTGTGATTAGAAAGAGACCTGAACAGCAAGAGTATGGCTGCAGCGTTCTTCAGGCGAAGAAGAACACTCAGAGGAGTTTGTGGTGCTCGGCATACATTCCCCTCACCCCCTTCCCAATGCCTCTGTATTTTACGGTGTGCTGGGGCCCCAGGTTGACTTTGTTACCCCCCTAAGAGAGGGGCAGCTTTGCAGTGAGGACCTCTCCAATATGTCCTTTGCACAGCAACGGAAGAGGGCATCACGGAGAGCTCCTACCCCTGCGTGTAGGAGAAAGATCGGAATTGGAAGCTGTTCTGCCCCGTCTCGAGAACTGGAACGCAGCGCGCACAAACTGTTCTCTCTGCAGGTCTAATTGCACTGTCTTCCTTAGATCACAGCTCGCCTGAGAGAAGCTCAACGCTGGGTCAAATCCAAGTTTAACAGCCTGCAGCTAGAAGCCGGGAAAAGCCACCAGCCAAAGAACCCTGAAGAGAGCAGCTCCAGAAAGGAAGGTGAAGAAAGCAGGCACATTCATTTCAACGGGGGAAGCAAAGAAAGTAAGTGGGGGAAGTATTTGGTAGCTCATTATCGGTCAGGATTTCAGTTTCCTAAAATTTCTTTTGTAGTTCCTTACATAGGGGTGGAAAACAGACCCCTCTTCTAACTCAGTTTGTTTCCTCCTCTTTTGCCAAAGGATGTATTTAAGCAGCAAAGAATATTACAGGTACAAGACAGCTTCAAGGGGCTGTTTCTGAACTTAGAAAAGTTCTGTGGCACATACTCTGTTTTGTTGATGCTCACGAACTAAATACTTGTCTGAAAGCTAGTATATTTTCTTCTCTGCATTCACCTGTTTCAGTGGTTCCCCTCCCGGTCCCTGTACCTTTTTCAGATACCTTTTCAAAAGCTGTGCTTACCTTGTTTGTGTAGATTCATCAGCCTTCTCCATAATTGGTAGTTCCTGTGTAGCTGTGTAATTAGTTTGTTAGAGATGTATGAATCAAACGGCTAAAACGTCAATCTCTTCTTTAGTAATGAGGATTCCCCAGTCACCAGCTTCACAAAACGCACCAGGAAGGGCAGGAAATGAGCCAACCTGACCACGCGATTCCCAGCCTGGGAGAGCATCACCTGCTGCTGCGAGACTCCCTGCTGGCACCCGGGTGCTGGAGGAACCCAGAACTTCACTTGAGCTGGCGTCGTTAGGCAGGTCTGAGGCACTGAGGCAGCCTTGCAAAGAAGAGGTGCTCACAGAGCACCCTTATACAGGGGAGCTGGGAATCCTGGTTTAAATCATAAACTCTGTTTTGGATTAACTCGTACCTCTCACCTTGTCTTTTTGTCTCCGGTGCTTTGCGTTGCAAGGCTGATGTTAACAACTATTTACAGCAAAAGAATTCTTCTGTATCTGTCATTACTGTAAGCTATATGCTGTTGATAGGCTACATCTTTGCCTTCATCGCTTTTCTTTTACCAGCTTCAGACTTAGGCCTGGCAGGTGCTATCAAAACAACCTCCGGCCGGCTTGCAGAGGGTTCAGGGGAGTTACTGAGGACAGAGTCACGGGTCTGCAGCTGGATGCTGACGTGGCCGGGGCAGGGAGGAACTGGCGGGGCTGGCTGCTTCGAATTGTAGATGGTACCTGGGTGATGAGAGAACACGAGCCTCAGGCTGTGTTAGGAGCACGTGAGGCATTCATTAGGTGTGCGATGTTATGCCACACATCGCCTTACCTCCACAGGAATTGGTGGAATTTACTCAACTTCTCCTGCTGACTGGGGAAAGAGTAGTTGAAGCAGATGACTTACATTAGAATATGTTGACGATGATTATGGCACAGACAGTTTTCATGCTTGTTCGACTTCAGGATCAGCTCGTCTTCCTTGTGGCTTACTCTTCCACATGGTTTCAGTACAACCTAGCTTCAGGTGGTTGCACTCTGACCTGCTTCAACAGAGCTGTTTGCAGACTCCTCTGTGATCAGTGGCACTTTTTATTTCTGTGGGATCTCTACGTGTTAGCTGTTTAGCTCAGGGGGAGGGAAGCCTGGCATACCTCTGGAGCCCGGACGCAGCCAGAGGACACAATAGAGTCAGCTCATTCTGCTCCTCCAGAAATGTGGTCCTGAACTATAACTTACCCCGTAGGACTCTGGTGACCTGAGCCTCTCCTCCCTGAGCCAAATGGCTGTTCCAAGGAACAGGGGGTGGCTGAGCACACTATTAAAGCTGATGCACACCTGATCTTCATTAAATCGTGCTGCTTAAAAGCAGGCCTACGCAATATGGCTTTAGGTTTGTCCCAGTCAAGCTGGTTCCCTCAGAAATCAGCAACTGGCATCTAAGCCACACCTGCGCCGTGAAGCTGCTTAGGTGCATTAGCATGAGCTGGGCCTTTCTGCCTCCACAGTGTCCTCAGGCAAACAGCAGTCAAAACCCTCATCTAGTGTTGCTTGCTGTGAACGCAAGCCGTGGAGTAATCACAGCTGAAAAGCAGTCTTCTCAAAGAGCACTTAGCTCTTGTGTTTGCACTGAACGCTTACCTAGGTTGTCTGACAAGGGATAAACGACTGTGACCTTTGCCTGCGCAGAAGGACAAAGCCCATGGCAGCTGTGCTCAGCTGAATGGGTGCTGGCAGGGCAGCAGCACCAGCCACCCCACTGTCTGCCGCTGCCGGAGCTCTCACCGCCCCGCGGAACTGACTACAGAACACAAATACAAACAGAAGTGGGCTGAAAGCAAAGAGCGGGAGTTAGTTAGCTGTCATACCGTAAGTAGTAAGAGTGCTTGGGAGGCAACAGCATGGTTTGATTTCTGTTCAGCAAACTCCCTTGCTGAAAAGTATTTTTCAGCCTTCTTTCTGCTGTAGTGTGGAACAGATATCCGTTTCTCTACGCACATAACTGCATGCTCTTTCTGTTTATGGTAAAGCGTTGCGTCCTGCTTCTCTTGCTGGGTTGGAAGCAACAGGCTTCCTCCATCCTATGCTGCTGTTCAACCGTCACAAATAATTAAAACCCCAGCCCATTTGCAATGTATGTTAAATAATAAGATGCATGATACCATGAAATTCATTTTTCCTAGAAGCTCTTCAGTAGGGTATGCGTTTGCTGAGAACGAGGAAACAGTATCATGCACCTTAGAATTTTTATTAACAAGTCTGAAGCACAACAAAGGTCACACTGATTTCAGTAAAACAGAAATCAATCTCCTTCAAATAGAACAGCTGCCAGGAAAATGAACCCCTAGGAAATTCTGAATACTTCAAAGATCTGGAAATACTGAGCTCTGCATCCTCTAGGGATTAGCAGGAGCCCACTTCTTCTATATGGTAGTAATTCAGTGCTGCGCATTAAAAACCCCTCATCACCAGTGAAAATGGCTTCTTGCACAGCCTCACCGGTAAGCAGCTATAATATTGCACATCATTGCAAGTTCCCCTGAAAACCCCACCAAAGCACACTGGCCTTCAGTTTTCAGGGTTTGGTTGTATCCGCGAGACTGAGCATCAGATCACAGAGCACCGCGGCAAAGGCGAAGAGCTCCTAACAGCCAGCCCCGAGCACATCAGCGCTGTACTCGGGACAGCTTCCATCCCCAGGCGGTACAGTGCAGGAGCACAAAACGTCCGCAACGCTCCGTACAGCACCAGCCACGTCTCTGACCGCCGACAGCAAAAGCTGTACGTAAACCAGTTTCCCCAGCACCACCTAACGCAAAGGTTAAGACAAAGAGCAGCAGTTCCGCCTGCCACAAACCTTGTCATACAACTGCGTAGCTGCACAGCATCTTCCGAGCCATTCTGGTGTTCCCACTGCTCTGGTAAATCAGGGACAAGTTAAAGGCAGTATCTCTTCTCAGGTCTGTCTGATCAGTTTCTATTCCCTGTAAAAATAACCATTAAAAAAAGTTGTCTAGATGCAAAAATAGTGTAAAACTTGAAGACACGAGTAGCAATTACAGTGGAATCAAATCTTACATTCATGGTTTGTAGAGGCTTTCAGTTGCATAGAAATGAAAGCAGCACTCTGTGTGCCCTCCGTGAGTTGCCGCGTGTTGTGAATCGCCACAGAGTTATACAATTACATACTCAAAACATGAGCTGTAAATTAGATAGCCAACTCATACACCAGGGAAGCACCATCTTAATTTGTCTTTGTGTGCAAAGTGTTTGTTTCCATAATCAGAATGTGAGTGCCACCTGTATCTTCTACACGGCCGAAAGGCTGCTGCCATGAAGTCCCCGGGCCCACTAACACCCGTCTTTCTGACTTCACCAACCCTTCTGGGTTTCAGAATACGCTTGTCCTGTTTCCACCTACCCATGCCAAAGCTAGGCAACAACCTTCTCTCGGACCAGACCTGTAAATGTACCACACGTCAAGTAAGATGGTCCAACACAGGCCAGTTAGAGCAAAACCATGGCTCAGACGTGTCGGGGCATTCTTAATACGGGTTCGTGCTGCTCCAGCATGCTGGTTTATAGCGTGGGCGAGGACACAGAACTTCCAGTTGCAATTTACTGCACTTAATATATATAAAGTTCAGCTACTTATTCAGGTCAAGTTGTTCAGCAGCCCTTTTCGCTGCTACTTTAGCCTATTAGTAAACCCTTTGAGATTTACCAGGTGGCAATCAGACCTGGGCTTCCAAAGACAAGCCATTGCAATACAAATTAAAGGCAACTTAACTATGCAGATTTTATGCACCTATTGTAACTATGGCTGAGAAGTAGTTAGCATTGAGCGGCCTTTATTCTCGGCACCGAGCTGACAAGATGCAGTACCTCTAAGGCGAGAGGAGGCAGGTCCAGGACTTTCTGGTAATAGTGGATTGCCAGGTGCAGTAACCCCAGCTGGTGGAGGCCACGGCCGAGGTTGTAGAAAGACTCCTGACATGGTCCACGCAGGTCCAGGTACCGGTGAAGGAAGGAGAATCCCTGTACACGTATCACACACATTTGTGAATGCTCCTGTCGAGAAGCTGGCAGTAAAATATGCTGGAGAACAGGTGGTTGCATCTATCTGTTTAAACTTCTGATTCATGCCTCCCCACAAAATCACACGCAAGGTGAAGGCAAAAAATAAGTCATGTTTGATTGCTGAGACCACGAAAGCTGTGTGAGTAACCACTGTGTACACACAGCAGAACAAGCTACGTTTAACCCAGGGGGTATCCAGACGGGGTGTAACTCCAGTTCAAAAACAAACTCATCTGTGCTCGTGTTTTGCCACTTCCCTCGTTTGAAATGCCATGTTCACTACTAAAAGTTATTGAAACAGAGCATGTTGTAGCCATAGCTGTCTGCAAGATACAAAGCCAGGACACACGACAGGTAAAACTACTCATGCTAGCTCACCTGTACGAGAAGAGCATGCCTTTTCAACACGAACTTCTGAGAAGCCATGTGGATGAAAGTCAAGCCAATGCAAAGACTGTACAGAGGTTCGTCTGGGTTTGCACGAAAGGCTTGCACATACTGGCCTAAAAGCAAATAACTGAATCAGGATGTTTGTTGTGAAAAGCACTCCTTAAGAATTTAAGGGCAAAAAAGAGAATCTTCAAGTTACAAGCGTGAACTAAGAAAAGAAACAGTTTAATATACCTACATCAAACACACAGGAAAAACCATGACAAGAAAATTATACATTTTCACCACTCCCTGGATTCTGAAGGAAAATGCAAACCATGATGTAAAAATGTAAGCAGAAAAGCATCAGACACCGAAGGCAAACAAGGTCCTTGCTGGGATTTATATCCTGGAGGGCCACACACCTTAAGTGTGACATTTGGAGGGCTCGACGGTAAGCAGCAGGTTTACTTCAAAGGCCTGCTTAAAATGTCCAACCAGCATCATTCGCTGTTTAAATTGGTCTGTTCCTGTCCTTCTTATTCTTTATTATCATTAGTCTTCAACTACCTTTGCAAGTTGGTTATGTTTGCAACCCCTGCTACACTTGAAACGTACCAGCTTAATCTTTCTTAGCAAAACTCTTCAGCAGTGCTTTGCTTTGCGTACAGAATAATTAAAGCAGCAGCCTAACACTGTGAAGTCACCTATAATTTTCTGACACATGATAAAAAATGACTTTAATAAATCTTTCTCTGAAAAAAACATTCACTTGTTCTATTTGTTAATATTAGGACATTCATGACATTACCAAGAGCGTGCTTGAAGCTGCCAGCTACAAACGCGTTATGCCCGTTCAGGACACACAACGCGTGATTATCAGGATTTTTCAGCATTAAGCGGAGACAAAAGCGATGGTGACGGACATCCTGAGACTGCATAGTAACTTGATTGAATATGTTCCATAGCTGAGGTTTATTGACATTTTCCATTACCATGATTCTAGAGGATGAAAAGCATACAAGAAATTAGTAAATACTCCAGTAAATACTGTACCTGCAAGAGAACCTCAGCAGCTTGGGGAAGGGAACAAAGAGGAGACGCTCAAAAAGCCGGCCAGCGACCGAGGCAGAGGCGGGAGGCAGAACCAACGGTTCTGGCCAAATCCACCAACCTACTGCAGTACGCATTTTCTGCCACGGAAGGCTATCGGAAGCTGCTTTCGTCTCAACGGCCTCATCCGCTCTAGCGACAGCTGGCAAGCGTCAGCCTGCCTCCCGCGGCAGCACTCTCCGCGGTGCGACCGCAGCCTCGGCGGAAGCAGTTACAGGGGAGATTGCTCTGCCTTTTCAGCGCCCCACCTGATGTAGTTGTATGCTTTTCTGAAGTTCTTGTCCAGAATTGCAGCAGAGAGCCCAAAGTATTCCAGCTCCTTGCGCTTTTGTCTATCATCGTAAAATGAGTAATATTCCAACGAGGAATCTACTAGTAGCTCTGCCTCCTTGTACCGGGAGAGGTCACACAAGGAATAGATAGTCTTCAGGAGGAGGTTCCACCAGTCATCTTTTGTCAGAACACTCGTGAGCACAGCAAAAATTGCTAAAAATATTGAAGTCAGTAAGTTGAGAAAATTAAAACAAGAGAGCAAAACTCTCAAAAGAAAAAAAAAAGGTACATAGGTCAAAGTAATCTTTTCAAAAACAGCTCAGCATTAACAGGTAAAAGAAAGATAAAATATTTACTTTGTTCAGTTTAAGTGCAGTTTGTAAAATACCAGCAAAACCCAGTCAAAACTTGGGAACAAATGGCAAGAATTACACACAGTGCAAGCTGTAAACATACTGCACGAATGCAGTGATGTTCCTCTGCTAATCTACCAAACAGTGCTTAGGAACGTGCAGTCTGGCTCAACCCAGTCTGGGGCAGTTAAAAAAAATCACACCACTTTTAAACAGGTATTTTTATTATGTTCTGGATCAGCATGCATTGTATTTGCACTGAGGAGAACGCTGGACCACAGGATCTCTAGAGCGCCTTCTCAATCTGTATTATTCTGTAATCTTACTGTTTTCCTCTGAATGAGGATCATTCCCTTAAGTTATATTATTGTCACTTTCCTGCCTTCTTTGGCCTAGAAATACAGGAATATTAACAGGGACTGCAGGGGTTCAGCATGCAGAAGAGTAACGCTTCTTTCATTTTTCAGAACTAAGGAGTTCACCTTGTTGCTTTGTTTTTAACAAAAATTTGTTACCTTTCGCATCGCAATTTGCTGTCTCTTGGTCGTCATGGTCAGAAATTTTATCCCTCGACACTTTAATCAGATAGAGGTGTCTCTCTCCAGATTTGGAACTAGATATCAAACACACCTGAGCTCTGCTCATGGCTACCTAGAAACAAATTTAAGGGCAGCGTTTCAGACGACATTAACACACCCTGTGACAAAGGCAGCTCCACAGCCCACCCATCTCACACTGCATGCCAGCGCAGGCTGCAACTCAGAAACACCGCCATCGAGCAACACCGTGAGAGGGAACATTCCCCAGAGAGTATTAGCTCTGCGTCTTCTCATGCTCCAGTGCAAACTGGGCTGTGCAAAAGAAAGTTACAAGCTCTTTAAATGACTGAGAAGACTTTTCCTGGGATTGGAACATCCCTGAAACCAAAGCTGTTTGCACAGAGGCATAATGAGAACAACAACGCCTTTCCGTATCAGCTTCAGAAATATGCAGCAGGTCAGCTATTCAAACCGTGTAATACAATAGTAAAGGCTCTGAGCAGGCGGATAAAATAGAGCTCTAAATATTCCCCCTCCTCACTCCCTATTTAAAAAGAAACAAACAAACAAACAATTAACACAAAACCACCACACCTCTCCACCATGTTTACTGGGTAAACAAATTTTGCTTTGCTTGTTTGATAACAAGAAAATTTTTTTTAAAAATGAAGAAATTCAAAAGAAAATTGTTGAAATACAAGCCAGTATCAACATCAAGCAGCAGCGTTAGTATTCAGTGTGTTCTACGTGCACTGAGAAACAGGGAGCTGCAGTCACTGTGTTAATTACGTACACATGGGATGCTCTGAACGGCAGAGGCAGGACCACCAGTATTATAAGCCCTTAGAATTAACGGGCTCCCTGCAAGATTGTCAAACAAAATGACAAAAACATTTTCATACCAAAACCACTAGCTTTCTTCCTGAGTTTGTTTGTCCCTTGTCTTAACCCAACTCATTCCTTAACGTGCAGCTGTAAAGTCTGGCTTACCTTCAACAGCATTGCCAGCATCGTGAGTAAAGTGTCTATGTAGCCGTACATTTTGCCTTGGGAATACAACAGTGTCGAACGATGGAGGAGCAGCTTTAATTCCTAGATAATATTGAACATTATTATTCAACCTAGCACTGAGAGCGACTTTATAAAACAATTTTGACACAATACAGCACTAACAGGATTGTAAAAGCTTCTAGAAAGCCGTAAGGATCTTCACAGCAGCACGTGAGATCTCCCTAAACTGCCCTGCAGGAGTTACTGTTTCAAATTGAGAATTTCAGAGGGACGCGGCACAACCCCTGCCCACAGCGGAGGTGCTTCTGGAGCGTGGATACACAGCCTTTGCTACGCCGCCAGCTACAACCAGTAGAGCCCGACCCCGCAACCCGCACGCAGCAACTGCAGATCAACCCGATGCACAGCAACTGGCGTCCCGGCCGGTTCCCAGTGGCCACCAGTTGTACCCCACGCAAAAGCAAGCAGGTGGGACAGGGGAAATACCGGCAAAAAGCTCAGGGAGAGCGCGCCACGAGGACTCACCCCCTACGCTCCGTCAGGAGCCATTCCCCGCGCGCCGCAGGCTCACCGTGCTATAGGCACATACGTCCCAACCCCCAGCCCTACGCAGCTGACGTTGCTGACCGCTGCCACAGCTCAGCAGACCGGCGCACCCGGAACTGGACGCACAGAACACCTCCCCCCACCTGTTGGGCAGCATTGGCATCCTGAGCCAGCGTATCCGGATCATACATCGGCTCCAGAGCCTCCAGAGCCTTTTCAGGTCGGCCCAGCTGCTGTTGAAGCGTTGAAAGCGAGATTCTTGCATCCAGATGCAATGGAGCAAGGTCAACAACTTTGGCATAGCTCTCTGCGGCACGCTCCATGTGTCCCAAAGCCTTCAAGCACTCTAGAAATACCGCAAACAACACACCACACGTCAAGGGCAGAAAAAGAGATCAAAGCTTGCGAAATAGTTAACGTGCTTTTCAGATAATTTCAGTTCAAACCACCCAAAACGTATTATTAAAATGAAAATATTCAGCAATGTGTACTGATGCATCCACAGTTTCACTTAAAGCCTCAAACAGGCGACACAGGATGGAATGCGGAGTAGATGCTGTCTCACATGAAAATGAGGTATTTCTAGCTGAAGTAAATTTCCATCCATATGAAGAACAAGAAAACACTCCGTGACAGGGCTATCGTAACAAACTCCAACTACAGTTTTGCAAATACCAGTGATCATTCAACAAGCGAATCTGAAATCGCAGCGATCGCAGACGCAGGTCCCCAGAAACGCTCGGCGCTGAGCTGTCACCTCTCAGCACCACGCCTTCAGCAGCGCTGCTTCTCCTCACCCGCGTGCCGCAGCCAGACGACAGCCAGGTTGTATCGCTCTGAGCAGACCAGGGAACTCAAGAGAGGCAGCGCCGAGTTGTATTCTCCAACGTCCAGAAAGGCCTCGGCGACGTCTAAATACAGGTCACCCATCTCTTCTGGATTTTGTTCCACCAGAGTGGTCAAAAGAGGCTTTAAAGAAAACCACACAAACCAGTAAAAGCACAAATAACCAATGAGAACATTTCTTTAACGTATGGTTAGTGGAAGCTTACATTTTTTACGCTACAATTTTTATTCTGTTTGCATTCTGAACTGCACTTCTTTTATTTAAATGTTAGTTTAAAAGTGAAAAATAAAGAGATGAATTTTGGAATTCCTGAAAAAGCCGAATTTTTCTATTCTTGACATTGCACGCCTTGCCCCTCCATACACTTCACACCCAGTGGGTGACAGTGAGGAGCGCTCTTTAGGAAGGAAGAGTCTTCAGATTTAGTAGGGCTTTAAAACAAAGCAAAGACACGTTCCTTAGCGTTCAACAGCTTTGCAGTGTGGTCTTTCCTGGGCCTGCCCCAGCACATAGCCTGGGATTTACTGTGCTGCAGTAATACTCCTACTGGAGGCACCATTTATGAGGACAAGACCAGTATTTCTGCTCTTACAGGTTTCCTAGGTCTCTCTTGGAGTCGGGAGGCAGCAAAAAGAACCTCCGCAGCTCTCTCAACGACCTCAGTCATACGAAGACAGGAAAAATAACTTGCTTTGTTAATTTATTAGAACATCCCCTGACTTCTGAGTTGGTCTCTACTTACACTGAGCGGCTCTAAGATGTTCAAGTGAACCAAGCACACCATCAGCTTGACCGTGATGTCTATGGGAACGCCCTCAGGTATGCAGCAGCTGACCTTCTCCACAGCTGTGAGAAGACACAGAATCTCTTTTTGAACCTATAAGCTTCAGCAAGGACTTCACAAGCCCCACATTCCCTCCAAGCCATGCTCAGCTCCCATGAAGAAAATATATTCCCACTGATGCTAGCAAATGTTGGTGTAGGCCTGGCCTCTCCCCTTCTTCTGTATCTTCCCCGATAGCTGGAACAACTTCCTCCTACTGACTCTTAATAATTTCATCTCAAGTATCAAGCGCTGTCTGCATCGATTTCAACAGCAGGATCCCGTAGGATGTGCTTAGAGCCTTCGCCCTCTTAAGATGTGCTTGCTTGACAAAGCTTTCCTTTAGCAATTTATGTACCTGTACTCTCTTCCTGCTTTCTGGAGGAAATACCCTGTATTAAGCTATTTGTTCTTTCTAAGCTAAGTCCTGTGTTCCCGTGTACCAGGGATCTGGCTGTACACATCGTTAAACCCAGTTAACTACAGAACTTCACACAACACAGACAGAATGCAACCTGATGAGAATGCAACCATGAGACAAAGTAGTGACCCATGACAATGTGCGCAAATCAAAGGTCACACAGTAAAACTTTATTATTATACTTCCTTCACATGCAGTCATGACACCTCCTTAACTACCCTCTTTAAGCTCCCCTACCTGAATTCCTACACGAGACATTCCAAGAGTGATCGCTATAAACCCAGAAAGCTGATTTCCAACATCAGGCTTCCCTACCACCTTCCACAGCCACATCCAGTTACCACAAATCACAACGTACAGATTAACTCACCATTCTCTGAGCATCTTCATGCCCAGCACGAGAGTAACTATTCACCTACCAATAAATTCTTACAAAATGAAAAATTTTCTTTTCAAACTGGGTAAGCCCTGGGAGAATGCTTTTGGGCTTGGTAGCTGGCTGGGTTAGAAGTAAGCTCTGAGGAAGGAAGACAGTACACAAGAATCCTTTTCTGAATCAAGCCCTATTTCTCTGCTGTTAGAAATCTTCCCCAATTTTCATACGATTGCAACCTGATTCCTGAGCATACGATCAGGAATGCATGCATGAAATTAAAAAATTAAATTACTTACCTGCAGCACCAGATTCAGCAACTGAATGACTTTGGTCGCCAGTCGCTGCCTCCTGATTTTCCTGAGTTTCTACCACTGCCCCTGTATCTTTTCAAAAAGATTAACAGATTACCCTAGCAGCACCAGTCCAGCCAAAAGTTACTTGATTTTGAATCCATACTTGATTGGTAGCATACTCTGAAAAGTGGACTCTTTTTTTTGGACAGCAGAGCAGCGAGCATGCAAAAAAGTTATAAAGCAACAGAAGGCAGGGAATGAAGCTCTTGGGTAGTTTAGGAGCTTTGTCTTATGAAATGAACGCACCCCAGGTAACCTGGAAACACTGTTTTAATTCCCAGACTCATTATAGTTCTGCTTCTTACAAATTATCTGTTAAAAGTCTCTGTCAGCACAGTTGTTCACTGATCAACTGTATTTTCACCTGGTCTGTTAAAGAAAAAAGCCAGAACACTGCCTGCTGATGGAGTTGGCACGCTGTGATCACTCTACAGCCCACACATTTTCAGACTTCAGCAACAACTGTCACGAAGCAGGTTTCTCAAAGACGACCTACGTTATTCAATTACAAACTAATATCCCTAGATTTCTATACATCAAAACATTTAAATGTTTAATAACAAAAGTAGAGTTTATGAAGAATTTTATTCTCCGGTCAAAGGTTGATATTCTTTAGTATAGATGTCACTAAACTTGTCTAATCTTTTTTCAGAAGGTATTTAGCTGGTGGAAATAACTGGCCTGATGTGAACACGCAGGGGAATGTTTAGAACTTTAAAAGGCCTCTAGATGCCTGGAGAACAGTCCTTGTCCTTAATGAGTCAGCAGGGCTAATTGGACATCAGAGTAACTCCTTACAGAAAGCTGAGGTCATGCCATTAAAAACACTAAAAAGTTTCAAAAGAGAAAAGCCTGTCAACAGTCATCAAAACATACCCACGAGCTGAACAGGCAGCAGAAAGAAAGATGTCACATGAGAATGAACAGCAGGGTCATACCAACCGCTTGTTAGCTACTTGCCTTTTTTCTCCTCGGCTGGACTTTTTTCTGATGCTTTCTTTTCAAGTACGATTCCCGCAAAATCTGTAATAACCTAAAATAGATGAGTAACTCAGGTCATTTTAAAGATTTAAAGAATATATGGAGTAACCAGCCCACATGGCAGTTGTTTTAGACATCGCAAAAGTTATCAGAAGAAAAGCTGCACACGGGGTTAGTTGACTAGTACTGAGTTTGATCACCTTACGTCTCTGTTCACTAATTTTGGACTACTTAGACGATCCAGTCAGCATCTCTTCAGCAAATACAACA
Source organism: Opisthocomus hoazin (assembly GCF_030867145.1). Classification (NCBI taxonomy): domain Eukaryota; kingdom Metazoa; phylum Chordata; class Aves; order Opisthocomiformes; family Opisthocomidae; genus Opisthocomus; species Opisthocomus hoazin. The sequence continues at coordinate 43,608,937 of NC_134422.1, forward strand.
GTTACTTCCATCACAGCTAGAGAAGTCTTTAACCTTTATAGCTTCCTTTAATGCCTTTTGGGAGATTGAAAAAGGAACCAAAGCACCAGGTAAACAGCTAAGCTCTCCACACTTTCCAAAGTGCTCCACGGATTCCTCAGCCTAATACGCTGCAAGAAAACCATACGGTTTGGCTCCATTAAAAGAAATAATTCAATAAAATTCACAGCTACATACAGACATTTTACAGTAGCCCTGGTCACGCCCTCAGAAAAACTAGTATTCAATCGAACAACTAACTAAAAAATAAAGACCACAGACAGACAATTCACGGCATTCACTTGCCAACAGGAAGGTGCAAGGAGCAAAATGCACGAGTCTAAGACCCAATGGCATTTGGGGTTTGTGCTCATGAATTGTAAAGTAAGTACCTGAGTCACTACTGGTGCCAAAACTAGAGCGATAAACACAGAGTACCTGGCCTTTAGAGGAACACACCAGATGATTGTACTAAGATAACAATTTTTTAAAGGCTCAGTTTACCAGCTCAAATAGAAATCCAGCTATCTAGGAAGAGGAATCACAGGAACAGGCCTGAGGAGAACCATCAAGAAGAAACAGGGGAACGGTTCTACGACTGAGTACTGTATTAATAGATCTGGCAGCTGAATACTGTGTACATCAAATTGACTGATTTTTCAAATGGGAAGAAGTACAGAGAAGGGTCAGAGGAATTGTTTGCAGGCTAGTGAAGCTTTACACGGACAGAGAGAGATCTAAATAAAGTTTTAAGTAGAAAATAAAAAGACGTAATTCATATCAGCAAATAAGAATGTTCACAAGGAGAAAGTCCCAACTATTAGTGTCTCTTCAGTCCACCTGGGAAAGTATAACAATGGCCAGATACTAAAGACCTTCCTCTCATAGCCAGAACAAATCACCTGGGAAACATGCCTCCAAAGTGAGGGTTAAAAACCACTAGAACAAACTGGGAACAGGCAAGTGATCTTCTTCAATTCCTGATGCCTCAGAGTCAAGATGTATTGTCTTTCTGGAATGTGTGCTTGATGCTTAACGCTTAAATTATTAGACGTTAACACAAGTATGCCAGATAAAGCAACAAGGATCTGCATTTAAACCACTAGACCATTCAGTGTCACCCTTCTAACCTTCAACTTAGAGAATGCCCCTTGCTGGTAGCACTCACAAAACCAGCTCATAGGTCTTCTCTGGCTACTAAGGTTATGGCAATTGTAGAGAAAGAGAGGAAGGACCCCAAAACTTTAAACCTGGAATAGCATACAAGTCTATCAGCCCCCAACCTATTAAATCAAGCCATTAACTTCAATGCTAATTACTACAGAACTAACAGAAAGCAATCTGTATCTTCTCAGCTCTATCCCTATAGAAAAATGACCGCATTTAAGCACTACAGGAATAACAACTGTCCATCCTGACTGGCCAAGAGGTGCTGAACACAACAGGGAAATGCATTTAATTCTCCATACCGCCAATGCTTTGTCATACTGTTTGGAAGAAATATACAGTTCGGCCGCGATATTAACATCTTCCATGGAGACAAGGCTCTGGTGCTTAGTAAAGGCTTCTTCTATTATCTCAATAGCAGACGTCACGTCATTGGCTTCATAATAACTCCTATAAAACACAGATACGAGATACCAAGCATTTAAGATAAATGACAGTAAGCACTTTGAACATTTGCAAAATGATTTTCACATTTCTTTTATTTTTGTCTATTAGCGAACATCTCTGTTAGCAAGAGTAAGCTACAAAAGACAGTGAGAAAGAGGGCGCTTGTTCTTTTCTTACAACTGTTGACAATTTCTATGTTTTTCAAATAATTGCCATTGTTTTCTGTACGTTAGGACATCTCTGGCGTTTTCATTATAATATCCCCCACCTCAACCCAGGTACCAATGACGTATTGCATTAACCAGGTTTCAGAAAAACCTCCAGTAACAATATTGTTACAATACCCTTCCTTGCAGGTTTTTTTGGTGCATTTCACAACCATGAAGATCAAAAGACTTACCAAACTGCTTTGAAACAGGCTGGTAACAGCCTTCTACAAGTTATGCATGAGAAAGCTGAAATATAAAGTAGTTAAGCAACTTAGTAAAAACTACAACAAGAGAGCTCCAGCACAAGCCTCCCGCCTCGGGCAGGCTTCTGTGACTTGATCTGCTCTCCTTAGCAGAAAAGGGCAGGAGGCAGATTTTTACTTGCTTCAGAAATGAATCACAAATGCCATATAAGCTGCATTCTGTTGCAGATGGTTTGTGTCTCAGATTGAATAGTTTGCTTCATTCAGATTTGCTGGCAGTAAGTTTCCAGGTCTCTAGTGATACTATATAGATAAAAAATGCATCGCATTTGTGTACAGTTGCATACTATTGGCATTTTTTCAGTAATCAGTATTTGCATTTTATTCTCTTACTCTAAGAGAACGCAACACTTCTAAGATGACGCACGGATCCTACACAGGATAACTCCACATGTCAGGCTTCGGAACCATCACAACAGTTGGGGTGTGCGTGCTTGTGTGTGGGTCACCCCCAGCATTCCTTGATTTCAGCTACATCCCCAGCTTGGATCCACTGCAGAACTTCTTAATACCAGTTTTTGAGAATCTCTGGAAAACCATATCACACTATTTTGAAGTCCAACTCACTTTGCCATGTCTCTAGCCAACTGCATAAAGCGCTCTCCATCGGAGGGAGACAGGAGGTTCAGAATACGCCGGTAGCCATCCATAGCCATCTTGTGCTCCCCCAGCTGCTCGTAGAGGCTCGATCTCTCCCATAGGTAACGCACATTGGTTGGGTCGTATTTCAGAGCTGCAGCAAGAGAAAGCGCATTAGCAGCCTCGGTTAGGAAAAGGCAGCGATGGATTTCACAGCCATCTACCTGGCTAGATGAACCTTAATGGACACCCACCAGCTTTTTGTAAGAAAAGGACATGTTGTATTAAAGATTCACGAATCTTTTACCAAAGACCAGACAGAGGTACCAGAATCTAAGCAAACCACAAACTAAATTAGCAAGCAGAAGAAAACAAAATGATCACCATCAGCACCTTTGTTTTAAAATATTAAAACAGTTGCTACGCTACCTTTTGTGTAGCAGAAAACAGCCTGTTTAATATTGTCCTGTTCCAGCGACATTTCTGCTAGTCTAACCCACTCCTCAGTATCACTGGGATTTAAGTGAGCTGCAATCAGTTCAAACTGTAATGACTTCTCCATATCACCCTGGTCTTCATAGATCATGGCAAGAGTGGAAAATGGCTCATGAGCAAGAGGAGCTGTGTAAAGACAGAAAGAACAATTAAGAACTACTGTTTTAAAACCACCTTGGAAACAAATAACTTGCCTTTCTGTAAACAACAGATACAGAATTATACGAAACATCAACAGCGCTCTGCTTAAATTCAGAAAAGACTTGCAGACAAGCTTCTGATTCCTTTTTATAAATTATTAAAAAGTCTGACTGAACTAAACGACCACCATTTCTAACATTATTCTACATTGTAAGTCATGCCAATGTTTATACCTTGGTTCTACACAGACCATAAAAGCAAACTGTGTAAAGCTGAGCAAAGGCCAAGGCCTCTGCAGAATCAGGGTGCTAGCTTCTTTATACAAGCAAAATAACAAAGGAAATGCACTACATATTCTTAATTCCACACTACTTACAGCGCGACATTCCTTGTACTGAGTGTTTTCATCATCAGGGAAGCCACACTGAACCTTCCTGATGCCCGTGGCAATGTCACCCCACCCTTAAAGCCAAAAAGTTTTACCCTTCTCACATACCTTGTCGAATGATTTCCATGCACATTAGAATAGCCTCCTCACGTTCTCCCCGAGCAAACCTGATATTGGCCTCGCCCATCAGACCCCTCAGGGCACGAGGAAGTTTGCTGCGAGGTCTCTTCTCCTAAATGGAAAAGAGATATTATCTCTACCGAGGATTCAGTTGTGCCCAAATTCAGGGGACACCAGTCCCACTCGTGCTTAACACAACCTAATAACAAGTTACTGAAGTACCAGCGATATTAAAACGACTGACCAAAATAATTGCTAATTTTCATAACTGACAGAGAAACTCTGATGTCTAACACAAACGCAATCCAGGCACTGGAGAAACTCACTTCATTATTTTTGAAAGTTTTCAAACTGTAATCTACAGTAATTTTTTACAAAACAAAGACAGGCAACATCAACATAAGCAGAAGTATCCTACACAATTCTTTTCGGGCAGGTTTCTCAGCACGTAGCTAAACTCACGCACAGTGGTATGTATGCGCTCTGCTTCAGCAGATACAGGGAAGCGACACCGAAGTTTAAATACTTGCTTTCATCATTTTCTTGGTCTCTCGATTAAGTACCATCTCCAACACAAAAACATCTCCAGCTGTGGGCTGCTCAGTAGTTTCTTCCTCCTCTTCTTCCTCTTCCTCCTCATCCTCTTCCTCCTCCTCTTCGTTTTCCCCAAGCATGGATGCAAAGACCCGATGAACAGATTTACTGACGCCATCTGAAGTTTCTCCTGGTTGAGGAAGAAGCAAAAAGGGTTTGTGATACAATCAAGAGTACATGTTGCTTATCAGGACAAGGGCAGAGAAAACGGAATTCTTCACAATTAGTCGCCCACTTGAAACAGCTATTCTGTACGAAAAAGGCCTGCAGAAATGCAGGAAAACTATTAACCACCTCTTTGGTTTTAAAACTCTGCGGTATTCATCACCAATGCTCAGTATGCCCCGGCCTCTAACATTTTTTGGATATTCAAAGCGAAAGCACGGAGAAACACACAGAACAAAGCAACAGCTTATTCAACATTTTTCTCAATCCATACAAGAGAAGCCTATTAAGCAATTTTCAAGCACTGAACGGGTTGGATGGAATAAAGCTTTTCAGCTGAAGAGGCTAAGTGAGCAGACAATTATACCAAACAATAATGCAGCAACCAATTTTTAGAAGTAGTACAAAACAAGACCTTGTAACCATTCTATCCATGACAATAAGTACCTTTCAACATGTGTAAATGCAAAATCCAGATTATTCGCATTTGTCCAGAAAAATAACAAAGCCCTTTAAAATAAACAAGAATATGATGCTATGTATCCAAAATAAAGATGCTTAAAGCATGTAGTTTTAAAAAATTTCACATTTTTTTAATTACAACTTTTCATTACGAAGTTAACACAGGGTTATAACCACCCACAAGTCTGCCACTATCCAAAATATCAAAACTTGTAGTGTTCAGAGGTTTCATCTGGGGTACCGGGCATCTAAAGTTTTGATAAAAGAATAACCAGAGTATCAAGTTGGGACTGAAAAATAAATCTATCATGTATTGCCTATACACAAGAGGGAATTAGGTACTACACCCGAGTTCGTGATTATTTTTCTGGTTATTTTTTTGTGACTTCGATATATTTGGTTATTTTTGTTCCGACTTTGATCTTAAGCATCTAAAAATAAAGACTTTCCTCCCTCCCCCATCTGAAAAGAAACTAATGATTAATGTAATATCCTTTTTATTTCAGTCTCCTTGGGTGCAGGAATCATCTGAAGATGGTGGCAGATTATCTCTGAAGATTCGTGTATCAAAAGTGATTTTAACAATTCTTGCGGATATCCTAAGTCCGATTCTACTAGCAGCTCTTTAAATAGCGATAAATATTATCAATGCTTCCTTGATTCTGCCTGTTCTTGAGACTTCTGTGTTCTCTGTAGTAAGAGCAGAAGTAACACTATCACACAAATCTATCTGGATATGTTTTTTCTTAGGTAAAGATGACATGCATGAAAAAACCAGTAACAGACTGGGTGGAATACAGAGCAGAAAAGAGCAGCTTGGAAGTATCAGCAAAAAGAAGGGATCATAAGGAATCACAGATATCTGGCTCCAACCACTCCTCCAGCGTGCATTTTCTGCACTTCTAGGATGAGGTCTGGCCACACTTTCAAAATTGAGGCACCACTGACGCACATTTTAGGTGAGGCAATTTAAGGCCTATTTTTGAAATTTAAGAAAAGCAAAAAACTAAGCAGAATGATGAGGATGTGCAGCACAAGTAGGAAGAAGAGTCAAAGAATCAACACCAAGAGATGAAGAATGGCCATTTGCTCCCTCGCAGCATTGGCAGTCCCACCAGACTGTGCCCTGACTGGCAGACGGCGTGCAGCTTCTGCAGAGGACGTGTCCGAAACAGGCTGCAGCACTTGAAACGCCAAGCTCCAGCCCAGAACCTGAGGCACGGGATCCACAAGCACTGATACAAACCAGAGAGAGAAGTGCTGCTCCTACCACTTCCTACCACAGTCCTCTCACTGAGTAGGAACCCCAAGGAAGTTAAGCATGTTTTACTAAGGCACTGAAGGAGATATCACCACCCCCGTACCTGCGCAAAGAAAGCCAGCCAGGGAATCTGTAGCTAGGAGTATCCAGCAGAAAATAAGGAGAGAAATAAACGTAGGCACTCTAAACAGGCCAAAGGGTAAGTGAGCAGGAGAAAAAACATAAAGAAAGAGCACAAAAGAAATCCCTTTTTTTAGCTATTTTATTTCACTTCGGATGACAATGGAATAAGAAGACGCTCACGCAGTAGAATCAAATATTCTGAAACATCCCCATCTCAGCAACAGACTAGCAAAGAGATGAACAAGAAAAAAAGCCAAAACAAAATGGACAGAAGACTTTTTGAGATAAGTTAAAAACTTCAAATTATTTGTAACTTCAGAGAGATTAAATAATTGAGACCCTGTGGTTAAGAAGCCAGGAGGAAAAAAAAGGCAGGTTTCCCTCAAAAAGATGGCCAGCTGGCCTGATCTAGCCCCTTAAAAAACTGAACAAAGTTAAAATCCTGGCTATGACTCGGAACATCCTACACAGATACACATCCTCACAACGTGCTTCAACACTCACAGGCTGAAAAGCAGCAGCCAGGTATTTATAAAACGTCAGCTATCAGAGAGCAAACGCTTTCAGTGACCTTTCAAACACATTTTTCACTGAAATGATTACGTTGACATTTACCATCAGTGTCATCCTGACTTTGGGATTTCCCGGATGCTTTTCTGGATGAAGACGGAGCCTCTACATCTTCAGCGTTCTCCTCAGCAGAACCATTTTCACCATCCTACGCACACCAACAATATTAGTTATCAGCTTTATGACACGACTCCTATTTCCCCAGGTATTTACAATTAGCATTTAGACCACAGCTTTCCAGCTTTTGCACTGCCAGTGAAACAGGTGGAACAGGCGCTGTGTATTTTAACGAACAAAACCCAGCATTACGTGCTTTCAAGACACTGATATTCTTATCAATGTGAGGCACCATGACATGGTTGGCTGTAACAAAAAAAAGTTACAAACGCATGACCAACCCTTTTAAGAGCCAGCCTTTTTAAACATAAAATGAAAAATCAAAATAGCACTTGTTAATCACAGAATGGTCGGGGCTGGAAGGGACCTCTGTGGGTCACCCAGTCCAACCCACTGCCAAAGCAGGGTCACCCACAGCAGACTGCACAGGACCGCATCCACGCGGGGCTGGAATATCTCCAGAGAAGGAGACTCCACAGCCCCTCTGGGCAGCCTGGGCCAGGGCTCTGTCACCCTCAGAGGGAAGAAGTTCTTCCTCATGTTCAGACAGAACTTCCTCTGCTTCAGTTTGTGCCCGTTGCCCCTTGTCCTGTCACTGGGCAACAGTGGAAAGAATCTGGCCCCGTCCTCCTGACACGCACCCTGCAGATACTTATAAGCATTTAATGCAGTAAGAAGGCTGCCCTAGGATATCACTTGTCCTTCCGTGACAGCCGAGTTCTGCTGAATTTGCTCTCTGAAGCTCAGGAGATACCGAAGTTCAGTTGCATTTTGACACAAAGGTGCCAAAACTGAAGCTAACTACAACACTCCAATCGAGCAGACGGAATTTCTCCCAGTACCTCCCCCTGCTAACCTCGAGGTGCCAAGCTGTGCCTCCCTGTGTTCACTGCTGCCAAGCAGCCACACCGACCACAAGAAGGAGTCAGCTGGGTCTCCTCCTTGGATCTCCCAGGGAAGGCGGGGGGGGGAGCGGCAGCAGCCTACACCGGATGATTTTATAATAAAACCCGCTTCTGATCATTGCTCTGGCCTGAAGAAGAAATTAATTACGGAGCCGGAAGGCACCTGCCAGGAGCTCCTGCCGGGCCCCGGGGCGCAAGCCACGCCAGCACGAACCCAAGCGCTGCGTCCTGCGCCCGGGCAAGGCGGGCGCGGCCCCGAGCGACTCGCTCTGCCGGGACCGCACGGCCCTCACCGCTCGCCGGCGCTTTCTCACCATTTCGCACGGAAATCGGGCAGGCGAGCGCAGCAGCGCAGCCCCTCACGCACCCGGAGCAGCGGAGCCGGGCGGCTCCTGAGGCAGCGCGGGGCGGCGGCCGGGCCCCGCGGCTCCCGGGCGGGCCAGGCTCACCTTCTCGCGGCTCTTGCGCTCCTCCCGCCGCCGCTCGAACTCCTCGAAGGAGATCTTCCCCTCCAGGTAGTCGATCAGCTCCGGGCTGAAGCCCGACATCGCGCCGGCGGCACCCGGCAGCCGCCCGCACGGCAGGGGAACCCGCTGCAGGGGAGGACGCCGGTCCCTCCCGCTATGGCGCCCGCCCCGCCCCGCGCCCTCACGCACGCGTTCCGGCACGGCTCGGCGCCGGGGAGCGGGCAGCCGAGCTGGGACGGGCTGGAGCGGGGCTGAGGCGGCGGGATGGGGGGTGCTGTGGCGGCGGGATGGGGGGAGGAAGGTGCTGAGGCGGGGGGGGGGGGGTAGCTGAGGCGGCGGGAGGGGGGGAAGCTGAGGCGGCGGGATGGGGGGGGGAGGTGCTGAGGCGGCAGGCCTGAGGGGAGCTGAGGTGTCGCCGAGCTCGCTGCCAGCTGCCTGCTCGCCTTCTCTTTCCTCAGAAACAGGCGTTATTTCCGCACGAGGGGGGGTTTCCTAACGTGAGGCGGGCAGAAGGCGATGGCGGGGCCGGGGGTGCGGGGCGGGCCGGCCCCAGGCCCCGCGCTCCCCCTCAGCAGGAGAGGGGCTCTGAGGCCAGGGCATCGCAAAACCACCGCAGAGCAGCGTGCGAGGTGCAGCTCCGCCAAAGGGGAAGGTGACAGCTATTTACCAGCTCCCAACAAAGACACTTCGCAGAAATGAAAAGCACTGCCGCACTCCTTTATTCCACGCTCCAACACACACAGTTCCAGCAGCCCAGCTTCACACATTTCCCAAGAGACAGCAAGCGCGCTAATTACAGCAGAGTCCACAGAACTGTGATCGCGAGGAAAATTTTCTCCGGTGACAGTTAAAAAGTCAAAGCAGTAATACTGTGCTGGGAAGGTTACCACTTCACATGAAGTTCAAAGGTTAATGCCTGAAAAAAAGAGAAGAAAAAAAAGAAAACCAACAAGGATGTGAGACAAATACAGAAATACTTAGACACAACCCGGTAACGCTGGCGGCAATGCCCCTGCAGACCTCTACTTCCAGAAAACAGTTCCGGCCGCTGAGGAGAACGACCGCAACCACCCGGAATTACGTAGGACAAATTACGGCCACCAGTCGTGCTCACTGTTACACTAATTTATGGCATTCCCTTCTAAAGCCCCTTTTAATTTATTTGTCATGCACAATACTCAGCATGGTGCTTTTTTTTGTTTCCTTTGCAAAAACTTGGCAAAAAGAGAACTTACTATTAAAATTTGAGCGCAGTTTTCACTATTATTCATGATAATAAGAATAGTGGAGCTGCACTTTTGATTACAAGAAGAGATGTGCTCAAGCAGGCAGAGAGCAGGCCAGAGTTAAAAATCCCAAGCTGAATATTGGTTACAAATGATTCTCCAAGATACTGGGTAAATCACCAAAATGCTGAGATTCAAATCTTACTGAAATCTTCACCTATTTGTAAAATGGAAGAAAACAATTATTTCCCTTTCCTCAGAACTGCCAGTATTTACTGACTCTGGAAAGGAGGTATGAAAGGATTCATTTGTAACAGAGTATGGTTATGCATAGATAGAACAGCCAAGAAGTGCCTGCTATAAGTAGAGGCTGGATTTATTAATAATGCAAGCTGGACCCACTTCAGTTTTATTTCATATTTATGGAGAGATGGGAATAAGTTTGCCATCATTTTATTCAACCTCCAATTTTAGTGGTAGAAATAATGAAAACAGTATGAATGGACAAAGATGTAAAAGGTAATCTATGCTTTGTTAGGGCAGTATCTTACGGCCAAGTTAACTTTCTTAGTATACATACATCACAGGAAATCACTGCCTCAATTTATAATTTTACTGATATCAATTACTTAAATAAAACCTGCATTCTTTATTATCTGTACATTTTCAGAACTCCTCTCTACGTGACAAAAAGAAGAACAACAAAAAAGCATGGTCTGTATAGGTCTGCACAAGCACCCTGTGTTATTTTATCAAAGTAGTAAATACCTCATAAATCTCTACCTCAACATTCTTTAACCAACTTCAGGCAAGAGTTAAGTCGTTACATTTTCAACTTCCTCTGAAGAAGCTGTTTTTATACTTCAGACAGAAACGAGAATCACTTGAATCCAAATCTTTCACTTGGTTACATGTAACAGCCTTGGAGGAAAAGGCATCCTCTTTTACCTTGGCCAGCAGCATCTTTCAGCCTTTGAAATAATCTGGAAAAGAATTTCTCCTTTCTTCATAATCTGCAAATGCAGAAGCAATAGGATCCGAGTAGAACATGACAGGCCTTGGTCCTTCATTGTTCATAGTGAAAGTCGCTGGGAACTTTCTGAGATCAAGACCTCTGCCCGAAAAATAAGCCTGGAGTGTTCTGAAAAACTGAACATATTTCATATATGAAAAGAAAGCATGCCCAACAGAGATTAGTTATTTCTACAGACACAAAGCAGATGTAATATGTGTTGCTATGTAGGATGAAATCCTCTGTTTTGATCACAAAACTATAATACAGGCAATGTAACTCAGACATCTCGACTCTGTCCGTGGCTTGCACGCCTTCCGTGGTGTCCAAAGGCCACCAACTGTTTACTGATCATCTACGCTCCCCACTGAACCACAGAGGGTGCAAACTTATCCAACAGACACAGCAATACCCTCGCTGAGGGCAAACAGTACAGTTCTGTTACACGTTTCTCTAAGAGAAATATTCTCCAAGAGTTAGCAATAGTGGGCAATTGATGTGAACGGGCCCCACAGATCACTTAAAAGTAGAAATTAATGCTTCTTAAAACAGTGAGGAAAAATTGTGGGAAACTGATTTTTTTTTTCCTTCACAAATTCCTTATAAGATCTTGCAAATGTTCCCTTAATGGTGGTTTTTTTAAGCTGTAATTAACCTTCAGATCTCTAGCTTCTATTCACAACAATGTGTCAGATGCAGACTTACTTGTACTTCCAGAAGATGTGACAACATGCAGTTAACAGAGTACACGTTTGAGAAACATCATAACCATTCCTCTTCTGTTTCATACAATGAGTGGTTGTATAATCAAAATTAATTTTTGAAAACTAAAGCTGCTGGATGGAGATACAAGGAAGTTTTATGCACTGCCGCACACCGAGAAGGTCTCTTCAGCTAAGGGGTACATCTTGACTGAAGAATGCTCATCCAGTTGTGCTTATTGACTATACAAAGTGCACCGATCCTAACACTACACTTAATGGGCCTCTCTTACCTTTAAATTTCAAAGTTAAAAATTCTCATGATGGAAAACACAAAACCCACACAAAACTTAGGCTCTCTTTCTTGCGGTATTTCTTACCAGGTCTCTGTTTCTGGGGTTATCTAGAGGTTTCCATTTTTCTTCTGGCTGGAAAGGAGCACCCTTTGCCAGTCCTCTCATGGCCAATACTGTGTATAGACCCAGGAGCACCACTTTCCACATGTCGCAGAGGTGAACGGACTATCTGCAAGAAGGACAACGAACCAGACTCCTTAAGTCCTACCAAGCTGTCAGTGGTAACAAACAGAGCAAGCACGACAACCCAGTGGAGCGCTGAAAACAATTTATCCGTAGCAAGGAAAACCTGCCTACTGCAGATTACGTCTGTGTGTGCTATCGACTCCTTTGGTTTTATAGTAATGTACTAGGAAGAACAAATTACTCTAAAGAAGTGTTTCCCATGCCAAAGCTATTTCTAGACACTGGATTCTCTTTTCAAAGGGAGCAGTATGATATTTAACGCAAAATATTTACATTTGTAAATTTACATTTGTTATTACATCCAGCCATTTTCACTGGATGATTAGTTACAGCATCAGGTCTTTGTGTGCTCCACGGAGAATGCAAAAACACGGCTTGAGATCCAGACAGCTCAATTCTTAAAATTGCAGGAAAGGAAAATGCACTACATATATTAATAAGTGCAATAACAATACAGCCTGATATAATATACTAGAGACCCATTTCACAACTTGATTCAAGGAAACTGAAATAAAAACGAGTGAATAATTCTCCCTTTCACGTTCTTTAAAATAAAGCTTACCAGTGAATTTGGCTCTGGCTTGCCCCTTCTTGGTTAGTCTCCTTGTAATCTGTGAACAAACTGATCTCTCACTTATATTTCTAGTGGACTGTAGGTGGGTGTCAATGACGTTAGCAGGAGTTCAAAAATACAGTAATGATTCCATTTCCATCCATGACATAAAGACCCTTGAGAATTTCATTCTCAATACTCTTAAAGACCTGTTGCTATCGAACAGTGCAGTGCAAATTCCTCCTTGCTAAGCCGTATTGCAGAAAACCGGTGGTAAGCATATAAGAAGTTTAAAACAATTCCCAGCAAGATAGCAGAGCTGTATCAAAATATGACTTTTAATTAAAAGTAATTAGCCATATCTCTGGAATGGTGACTAACAGATAATTACAGCTAGTTGAATGGTTTTCAAACAAGATGAGATATGGATCATTTTCTTGAGAGAGAGAAAAGTAAGGTCTATTTCAAGATCCAAAATCATATCATTTTAATGAAAGCGTTGCTTTCCTACCCTGATTTTATCAGCAGTCAATATCCTCCTGTCAGGCTGGAAACTGAGACAGACTGCAAGGAGGACGATGCTAATTTACACCTTGGCCTTATTTCACAGCATCCTTCCTCTCAAAGCTGCTTGAATTTTTTTGCATATAATTTCACTATACTCTTCTCTCCACTGTTTAGATGATACTTTAGTAAGTATCACATAAAATATATGTTTAAATAGACATGTTAAAACTAAAGATTTTCGGCCATTATCTTCCTCCAGATTACAGATGTTTGTTTCTGCCTAGAAGCTTTACATCTTTCTTTGGTTTAAATTTTGAAAGCAAAACAAAAACCTGGCACCACCATTCCAGGCAGACCAAGTTGTGGACATCCAAACACCATTAGTAACGCAGTTAACAAAATCCTAGCAGTGTTACTTTCATGACCATAGTAACAAATACAAATAAAAGTCAACTTACACAGCTTGTATATTATTCTACAGACTTGGAATAAAAAAATTTTCATCAAAAAATAAAAATACATCAAACCCCATCAATTACTTCTCATAATAGACAACTTCCAGATAGTAGACTCAGAACCAGAGTCTACTCGGGTAGAACAGAGTAGCAACAGAAGGACTCATAAAAAGGCAGGCCCCAGTGTAAGGGAACTTAACATTGTTTATTTTCTAGGTAGTTACTTATTTCCAGTTCAATTCTCTGTATAATTTACCTTCAACATCAAATAGAAGGGCTACATTCTTTTAAAGCAAAAATAAAATAGCCAGAACAACAGGCAGTTTTCTTCCATCCTTTTTTTACACCCCCCACCCCTTTGATTTACTCAGAAAGAAAAACCTGGGGGATATGCAGCATGTTTAGCTAGTAAAAGATACCAAAGTCATCTGTAAATTTGAAACAAGTTTTAGTACTCTAGGGCTATTACGTTACTCCCAGTAGAATTTAGGCAGTCGGCTGACTGATGAAGTATGCAGATGTGCAAGAGATCCAAGTAGGATGTCTTTTCTGTGAGCTGTCTTAAAAAAACCCCAAACTACAAACTGGTATTGTTCCTTTCTCAGCTAAAAGGATCTGAGAAATTGTTTGAGCCAAAATTCTGTCTAGACCAAGTGCTCGTTTTAATGTGGGATTGTTGGTGTTTGTTTTTTTTTTTACCAGAAGTTTAGTTTGGTTGGGTTTTTTTGTTTTAAAAATAATTTCATTATAGCTCTTTCCTTCAGTGAAAGTCAAATAGAAGTGGAACACATTCATATTAAAATACTGTTAGTATAGCTACACTGATCAAACAAAACTGCATCCCCCTGGAGAACAGCAGCTAGTCTAACACACACTTGCCAAGCCAGATGTCAGCGTGCTGCCTTTTACTGCAGCCAAACCTAAGCACTAGGTTTTCTTGACAAATTATATATATAGACACACATCTTCAGTAAACAATCTTTTGAAAGTGGCTATACTAACCATATAGCCCTTATGGCACAGTAATTAATATTCATGCACATTTGAATTAAATTGCACTGAAGCTGAAAACACTCATAGCATTGCTTGTTCAGTGTGTTCTAGGAGAAAAGGCAAATTTAAAACTTAACGAGTTTAGCTGAGCGCAAGTTTTATACATATGATGCTCTATATAAACTATATTATTCACATTTTCCATTTTATTGTGTTTCCCATTCATGATAGCAAGGCTGGAATAGCAGCCTAAGAAGTATGGGTTAAGAGACTGAAACAAGCTTCATCAGGTACGATCTTTATTGTATTCTCCTCGAGATGTGAAAAAAAGTGTCTGTTACTTAAAGTACTGCTCTAACCACAATGCTTTTGTTCACTGTTTTTATTTCCTGCTTAGAATCCCAAGTGTTACAAGTTAGAAGGAAAAGCACCATCCGCTCCACATGAGTACCTGAGCAGCAGAGACTCAAGGCAAACGTTCATCACGACACACTAGCATGTTTGTACAACAGAAGTACAGGTAACACAACACTCTACGGAGTATGACTGGTAAGTGGCACTTTTTGTGAATTACAACCATTTGTATTAATGCAACCATGTTAGAACACCATACAAAAATATACAGACGGGTTTATTTAGCAGAGCATATGCTATACAGTGTACTCCAAGTCATGCACACTCAGGTAAAAAAAGAGACAAATAAAAAAAACTGTAAAGTATACACTGCAGACAGGGAAACCATCAAATAAGATACAAACATCCCGGAGCAGCTCGCACTCAAATTGCCCTCAACTTAAACAAAACAGTACCAGTATCTAAAAGCGCAGTTTCTAAAGACCCTGAGATTTCAGCTTTCAGCAATTTGAACATTAGCTGAAGATACCTGTTCTCCAAGGTTTCCTCAGCATCTCACAAGACAGGGACTACGCCAAGGCTCATCATGCATTGCATGAACTGTATCTAAGAATTCAGTCACAAACATTTTAATAAGCACAATAAATTATTATAGCATTACTCAAACATTTCTAGATAGACCCTGTCAACACCTCTAGAAACCTGTAATTAGTAAGAGTTAGCTCCACCTAAAACACCAGATTTACGCTAGCTATGTAAGAACTGAAAACAGAGGAGGAGTTAAAAACATGTAAGACAGGTTGCTTGTGAAGAGATAGATTTTTAAAAAAATTACATATGTGTTCTTCAAAGTCTTAAGTCCTCTTAAAAACTAACAAACAACAGCCCCCAGCATGATTACCCAAAACAGGTATTTTGGCCAACATTATTCTGTCTTTGTGCTTGGAAAAAACAATTAAAAGGTAAGTAGGGAATCAAGTTACTAGGCCTAGGTTACACGATTTTTCTAGACTAATCATCATATACAAAGGCCTTAAAAGGTAGTTCTGCCCTCTCAGTAATTTTCATACTAGAATATTGCTACAGCTATGAAATCAACAATGGCTACTGTTACTGAAACATCATCATCACAAAAGAAAGAAGAGAAAGTTAGGTGACAAGAACAAGAGTTTTCAGAGTCCTAAACTAACATACAGAAGGAAGTAGCAGGGAAGACACAAAAATTGCATGTTATCTGTTGTGCCACAGCATCAGCAGCATTGTGACAGCCAGGTTCAAGTTAGTTCTCAACAAAAGAAGGTCAGTGACTTTGATTTGTATTGCTTCAAACAATTACTGTGATCAGCTGACACGCAGTCCTTTTGTGTGCGTATCTAAATATCCACAGTCCAATGATAAGCTTTGAGACGGCAACTTTATTTAAAATTCAGTTTTACATAGCACTAATACTGGGGGGAACAAAAGTCAGAATTAGGGGGAGGTTGTTCCAAACATACAAAGAATCCTGCAGAGACACATCAGGAAAGCCAGTGGTGGCTTTTCCTGAGCTCTTCATATTAAAAAATATACGTAAGAAATCCTTCTACTACATCAAAACACGACTTGACTATTTCTGATTTTCTTCAGTGAACTGAGAACAGAATGTATAATCCCCCCAAAAAAAACCCCAAACCTTTCAGGGTTTTATATATGGATATTTTTCCTAAAAAGTGAAATTCATTATGCAAACCTTCTGGAGCTTTAGAACAATCAACCAGCTCCACTCCACCACCTTTTAGTTTTCTTCTCACACTAGCATAGATATTGACACTCAATGGCTTAAATACAATATTTTGCTTAAACTACAATTAGAGGATTTTTTTTTATTTCAAAGGAACTTAAAGAACAAAATTTTTTAAAAGAATTCGACGCATAGACTTTGAAGTTGAGACAGATATCCAAGACTAGCTTTCCTTCCCTATTTCTCTTTTTATCACTATAGAAAAGCTTGAGAAATTAAGGTCAGCTAAGGCTTTCTGAATCACACTTTGGTTGGTGTGATTCCAAACCACAAATACACTGTAATTGTCCTAAATCTTAATTTCTGTAAGTGTAGTAAAAGGGGGTCAAATTAATTTTCTAAAAGTATTTTACCCAAGTCAAGTTTCAGTATGATCCACGCAAGTATTTTTGGTCAGCATCAAAAAAATCAAATGTAAGGCTACAGAAGTCCACAGGCTACAGTTAAGAGTGTATTCATTTACTGGTTTAAGGCACAGTATTTTTTTTGCTCTAGAAAGCTACAAGTTTAACATCACAGTGAGGAATTCCTTATTTCAGTTTTGGTCTGGCACTCTAATTATGTGTGTCATGTCTACTGCTTGTAGACTTCTAAAATATTTCAGTTATCAGGTGCTACAGTCTCAAATACTGTTTTCACACTCAAAGTGACCTAAGTGGAAAATACTGAAGCCTGAATAGATCCCAAAGTAGTGCACTTAGCCTTTTATAGAACTAAACATCAACACACTTCCATGTTTGATACTTAACATATACACTCTGAAATTATTTAAGTTGGAGGGAAAAAAGTCCTTGCTGGTATTTCGACAAAATGCAAAACTTCACTAGAACAACAGTCTACAGGACAGCTGCTGCATATCCTCACTAGGTCAGTCACGGTGCCTACTACTGCTGCGAACATTATGTTTTGTAGTGCAGCGGAAGGATACTGCAAACCCAGGAGAACTGTGTATGGAAGGAGCAACTGGAATGATGTGCCACAAAACAACAAGTTTGTGTGTGCCATTCCTGACTTCTATACGCACAAAATTAGCTCTGATATCACACGCTTCCTACAGGATCTAGACCGCACCCTGCTGATAACTGTAGAGAGGCCGTGCTTGCACGATTTGTTTAGGACAGCATGAGTATCAAAATCTGTCTGCATTTAAGAATGCGGAATGAGACCCTAAGTCTTAAGTGAAATAGAAGTCAAAACATCACAGCTTTGACTCTGATTTCCATGCTGCAAGGCAAAGAGCACACATTTGAGGCAGTTACGTGCTTAGATATGTGAAAAATTGAGGTGCTGGGCAGATTTGCTTAAGTAAGAACTATAGAATTTTCTCTTTAAATGCTTATTTTTAAAACCAGTGATGTTTATTAAGAAGATGAAATTTATAATTTTATTTAAGCTTTAAGATAAATGAGCTGATTAAAAGCTCTGCATACTTTCTTCCATAAATCAGGATATACATAAGAAATTACAGTATTTGCAAAACGTTTTCAAATAAACTTTTAGAGATTTTAAGGACTATGATGAAAAACTATTTTACTTTAACATAAAAATGCGTTTGTTCAATTGTCGTTCATTGGCACACATTTCCAGAGGTATATAAGAGCAGCACGCAGCTTTGGTGACAGAAGTGTGTCGCCTCTAAAGGAACGGTGATGAAAGTTTTAAAACCATTTACAGTGCAGTGCTAAGTGCTCACAAAAGCCAGCTTGACTATCTCCCAGCAAAAAAAGAGATGTAAAAAGTCAAGGCTGTAAATGAAGTGACTAACATTCACCGCGAAATGGAAAGTAAGCATTAAGAATTGAGTCTGCTTTACAGCTAACAATTTTCTAGTAGTTTAGTGACTTAAAACAACAGCACAATTATTGTACACACACTATAACTGCTTCCAAAAATATTTTCAGTAAGTCGGAGTATTAAAGGTCCATAAATGGCTGGTTTTTTTCTCAGCATAAATAAGATAAAAGTCTAAACACTCATCATCACTGTATTGAAATAAACTTGACCAAATGAAAAGCTCTCAGACGTTGACATTTATTCACAGGCACCTCATCTACTTCATTCTGTCGTGTCAAAGCTTAGAAGCAGATGTATCAGATTTCAGAAAATAGTCAAGTTACAAGTTCAAAACCTTGTTACTGGCAAACACACGGAAAATTAGACTTCGTATCAAATACCAACCTATGCAACAATGCTTTCTGTTTGTTTGTTTGTTTTTTAGTATCAATACTTTTTTTTTTTTTTTTTTTTTTTTCAAACATTGACTTTAAAGGTAGCCTGATTACCTTATAGGTGAAAAGTTCACTTAGACATACAGGCAGTCTCTATGTCTTCTGCAATATATTAGTACTGCACTGTGTAAGGTTTTGTTGTGTTATTCATTTGTTTGTTTTAAAATGCAGTAAGTTAATATTTTGGAATGTATCAGCTCACTCAAAACCAAAATCAGAGCAGGACTCTAAATAGTAGATGTAATATTAACTTGAATTCCAGTTACTCTAGGGGTTTTTTTGTTACAAAAAAACCCCAACCAAAACCCAGAGAACAACCCCCCTTTTCACAGGATGCTGAAACATGACATACCACAACCAACTTTTAAATCAAAACTGAAAATACCACCTTTGGACAACATTCGTTCATTCAGTTTCAAGGTACATTTGGTAATTCCAGTTGAGAGGTAACAGTTTGTCCTTACCAGACAAATATAGACCTTTTATGAACTGTTAGCTACAGGTGTAGCTACTACAATTGTAGCATGATACGACTATGAGGAACACATATTTGATCATAGCAACCATAAAAGATTATAGACTTCAAGAGAAATTCTGGGTATGGAGATGTCACTAATAGCTTCTCATAAATCTCTCCCTGCCCCTGCCAAAGAAAGATTATGCTGTACATTTATGCTGTACCTAAAATTAATGACATTTGGTACTCTAGGTTCTTACCCTGTTTTTTTTATTCTGTTCCTGATTTCTTATAAAAAATATTAGAAAAGAGCCACACAAAAAAGTTTGCATTTTGGATGCATCCTGAGGTACAAGCCAAAAAATGGTGGCTTAATCTCAACATAAATGTTTGATTATGTGGCATAATCTCCATCTAAATGTGGCGAATATCCACATGGATGAAGAACAGTGTTTTTGCAGAATTAATAACTCAACTTCTGAAAAAGGAGACAACAACAAATTTGGATCTGCGTGCTAACAGAAATCCTCCCTCATAGAGCAGAAGTCTAGTCCATTACAAATTAATTTGTGTCTTTATCTTCTCCCACACAGTCTAGATAATCTGAAACTTGAAGAATAAACTGGAATTTTAATTTAGTTAAAGATGCTAAGAGACATGACAATATATTTGCCAAAAGCTGTTTTATAAACACAGTCTACTCATAACAAAGGATATTTCAGTAATATTTACACTTTCTCATACACTCAATTAAAAGTCTTTAGAGTGGGTCAGCCTATATTTCTGCTGAGATTATAATTGTGATCAGTGGCAGAACGAGAAATTTGCATAACAGAAGCCTCTTCTCCAAAAGTAACAACAAACAATCATTGTATTTTACCTGAAAACAATTTTAGACTGTTATAAAATCTTGTCCTTTTCAGAATGACAAGCTGGATCATTCATCCTCTTTTAGAATGGGATTAATTGTCCTCTGGACTTGTTCTATTCCTATCCCCTTCCACTGATTATACAGAAAATCTAGCTGGGATTAGACACCTAATCTCTCAAACAGATGAAGTTATGTAGTCCGCAATAATTGCAAAATCCAGACGCTCATCTCTTGAGAACAGTTTCCATCTAGCAAATGACAGAGAATGCATACAAATCCAAAGCAGCAGTCAGACTTCCCCTCCTTCCTCCAGCGAAGGTAAATCATCTCTGAAAGACGGGAGCACTGAGGGAGACGTGATAAATTCTGTCATCCAGGATCTCGGACTCAGGACTATATCTATTCCTACCTCCAGCTCAAAAATCCGGTATACACAAAATTCTGTAACCCATTTCACAAAGAGCAACAGCAACTATTAACACAATTCTCAGCTTTAAAAATATCATTAAATGAAAAAATTGGTGTCACCCTCTGCTGCTGTAATTCATTAAGTTTCACACTGTGGCAGAGTTTATCAAAGCTCCTACACGCAGAGACTGCTTGCTCTCCTTATTCTGATTATTATTTTATTCCACCAACAGCTCCAACAAATGGACTCATGCATAAAGAGCCCATTAAGATGGCAAAACAAAATCAGAAGTAAAATACAGTAGTAAGTCAAAAGGACCATGGAGGCCAAGGAAAATGATCTTCCACAGAAATCAGATCCTGCACATTTCACAGCCTTTTACCAGCCCCACTGCAGTTCTGCCACCATCTTTCATTCACAGTCACTTGAAAGTAGAAAAGCTACTCTATTCTTCTATGTCTGAACAGCAGATTTAGGCTAAATCAATTAGCAGATTTAGCTACAAGTATAGACACACAAATTATCTTATATAGATATACTGTAGCATACATTTGGTTGGAGAGCATCAAGATATAATCTATTCAAATAACTTTTCTGATTTACAAACACTATGTATAATCTAATTTATTTTTAAAAAGGTTGACTAGAATACCAGCACATTGATTACTGATACCAAGGACAGTGGTTTGGCTAACTACAATAGTCTTACTCAGTTAAAGCAGCTGTAATGACTTACTGATAGCTTGAACTGCTGACTTGTGCATAAGCGGACAAAACAGGTGCTTACTTCACATTTGTCCTTCATTTCGGAAAGTCACTGTGTGAATTAAGTCCTTGCAGCCAGCTGAAATTAACTGATGTTAACAACACGCTGGAAGTAACTGAGGCACTTTAGGCAAGATTAACGAGATAGATAGGATAAAATTGATGGGTTAGGCTGGCTGTACTACTCTATCAAGAATATACTTGGTTGCCTGTGGGTAGCAGATTTCCTGTTACTATTCATATAAGATGGCAGCTGGTCTAGTATTTCCATATGCAGATAACAGGTGTCTCCGACAGAGTGGAGACAGCTAACACAGAAGCAAGTAGTAGGCTCATCCCTACACAGAATCAATACATCATTTTAACCTAATGGCTATTGAGATTTCTTCTGTTGGCCAAACACATACCCAGGGGACAGAATTCCTTACACATAGCTATTTTAGGCTTTATTATAAATGGCAGTCACTGTAGCATCTAGGCACTAAGATAATACTTTTTACAGAGCTAAATTATAGTCAGTATTTCCCACTATTACTAAGAGTTTGTCCACGTGAGGAAGTTAGTACTGCATGGCAGAGCATGAATTTACAGTGTTGTAACTATTCCATATTAATTTCACGTATGGACAATTATTATGAGACTGTTGATTCTCCATTTACAACAGGAAAACAACCTGCCCTGTCTACTTGGAAACAGCGCGGTACAACTGCACTGTAAACTCACCCCATACCTCAACATTTGCTAGCTTCCACATATGGACAAGGTCCGAGGAGTAATTTCAGAATTGACAAAATTCCAGAGAAAACTGGCAATGTTTTAAAACAACATTACAGCAAATTGTTTATGAATCTGCTGGTATCCTTCCTGAATAGAAAGCTACACAGAATCTTGATGTTTTCTCACTCTCACAAAAAGTAAAATGTGTAAGACTTTCAATAATCTCACAAATGTTCAACTCACACTGATTGAACAAATGATTTGACAGAAATAACAGTTCTACATAAGCAGTACATTCTAGTTTGTCTAGACACAATGGTGGCAGCTTTTAAGTGTAACATAAAATGATTAAAAGTATACTTGGCTGTGTAGTTTTTGTGATGGTCACAGTGTGCTTGAAATGCACGGAGTTTTAACCAGCATAATTTAGACCTGCAAGAGATGCAAGTATCAGAACAGACGCACTGTATAGCATAGGGAGTAAAAAAGTCTGTTTCAGCAAAGAAGTATAGTGAAATATCAAGTGTCTACAAGGCAAACAGAGTATCAAGATGTTACATTAACATGATTTATGTGCTTACACACACACACAGTCAATTCACTTAATTTTCACAGTCTGGAAATAAACACCATGAAAAGCTTTCAAAGCAACAGGAACAGAACCACAAACTTTTCACAAAGTATTCACAGTTCTGTCCTCTTTCCCACACAACGTAAGCTACAGTTCATATTAATCTAGGCATTTCTTTGTTGAAATTTACCCCATTTCCAGTGTTAAGTCTCTCGGCTGCACTGTTCCTGTATAACGCGTGTTACACAATACAACACAGCACATGTAGAAGAAGAGAAAAGGTTACAAAGTGTGGTACTCTGTATAAATGCATTCGTCCAAAGGCCAACATCACAACAGACAAAGGGAGTGGAACTTTGGTTGCGATCTTCAAGAGTTTACTGTAAGAATATAAAGAAAAAATTGGCATTTTTTGTAGCCATACATGCAGAAGGTACGCAAATATCATATTTCACTTCTGAAAAACAATTTATAGATTTCAAGGATTTGTTAATTTTTAAAGGAGAACAAATAATGGGCAATAACAACTAATGCATAAGCAAGAGCAATTATTCAAAAAGGCTGATAAAATGTCACTTTAAAATATTCTTATATTAATTTAGAAATAAGTTCTCTGTAACTAAGGAAGATCTAATGTTTTAGACCATTTGAGTTAAGAGGTACTGGTCAAGAAGATAAACTACATTGGTTATTATTCATTGTCTTTCATAAGGCACTAATTTTATATCCGAATAAGAAATGCTATACCTCTCAGCAAAAGCAAGTGCTCAAAACTTCTTCATCCGGTAGAAAGCACATTACGTTTCCACAAGTGCCCATAAGGGGGAATTACAAGAACATAGCTATAATGGTTTAGAATTCACTTTTCCTTGTGACTTTCCAACAATAATTGCTAAATGTCTTAGGGTTCTGTAACGTTTGGAAGGATTCGATGAATTGTAAATGAAAAAGTCACAGTTAAAGAAGTCTTTATGCAACTGATTGTTTAGATAGAAAATACTTCATTTACGTCCATGTGGTAAATACCAGTGATTTTCTCCACTCAGCTGAACAACAGGTAATTTGGATGCATTTTACCCAGTCTTTTAAGATTCAACCACACGAGTTTAGGAATCTTCGTGCAGCCTGAACAATTACATGTCTGTGCAGCATAAATTAAGTTTTGCCACACAAATGGAAGTACTAAGAAAGAAGCAGGAAAACAAAAACTGGGGATTAGGCTACAGTACCTTGATTTCACTTCGAAAATACTTGAATTCATGAGAATTTCTAAAATGCATACGAGGATAATAGCTGTAGATCTACATGGATCAGGATCAAGACTAACACTGTACCTGCAAAAAATAGTTTAAAAAGCACGTTACTTCTAAACCAGGCTAACAAATAAAATCCAAGCTGGGAACAAGCATGTGCTGGTAACAACAAACATACATGAAATATATGTGGCATCACAGCCTGACTTTAAATCCGTTCTGAATTATTACTTCCTTCAGCATATCACTGATCACTTAACACCTACTTGTATCATAACATAAACTGGACTGCACAGAAAAACCAGTTATAGTATCAAAGACTTCTGTTAATTATGAGGTAGCTAATAATCTAAAGAGTCAAACATTTGCAATTTTTACTATCTTCAAAGGTTCCTATTATTTTCTTCCATCTTACTGGCAATCTAAGAAGTTACCTGAGATTTTTCAACCAATAAATTAAAGATGGCAAGTTGAGCAGCACAATCCACGTGAATAAATTGAGAATTGTAACATGCATCTTAAGACTGTTAACATCTTCAGCAATTGTACTGTTGGAGAGAGATTGTGTTGCTTCTGAGGTACTGTCCATTGAACTCTGTTTTTTGACTGTGTGTGTACTGGAGTTCCGTGAAGTTTCTTTTGAGTGGTCTGAATCCTGAAAAAAAAAGTCGAAGATCATAAAAACATGCACAGGCTTGTAAGGGGAGGAGGAGGGAAAAATGCTATCACAACACTATCATACCAGCTCTGATTTAAGAAGAAAATTGCAATTTATCTCTCAAAAAGCCATCAAAGGCAAAGTTCAATAGTTCAATTTTAAAGCATCTAGATTTAACCAGAAATAGTTTAGGTGTCTTGGAAGAAAAGAGTGGAGATGCCCTGACACCAATGCAGTGATAAGAAATGGAGTTCCTGGAAGGAGGAAGAACAGAATAAAAGGGGTAATAAAGCATGAGGGTGAAAATCACAGATGATCATTCATGGGAAAAGATACAGGAGGTAATGCAACTGGGAGTAAAACATCAGCTGTAAGAACAAATAACAAAGATAAGCTAATGAGTTGGCAGATGCTAACTTCCAATGACAGAAAAAAAGAAACCCCACAAATTAAACAAAACTAAAAAAAAAAATTAGATGGAGATGAAGGAAGAGGAGGAGGGGATTTTAAACTAAACAAACAACAAGCACTCAGAGAAACTCAAGGAAAACTGTCAACAACTTTTTCTGGCAGACTGCTTTTTTAACTCTGTTTTCAAAACAGAACAGGTAGTTAATATATGCTTGTATCCACACAGGCTTACATCTTGGATCCTATACCTTAAAGTAACTGAAAAAACAAAGTTCACAATGCATGAAACCCAAAGCTTCTTCACTCCTTTTTAAACAGCTCCCAACTTGCTGCAGTCTCAGTCCATATCCCTTTAATAAATCATATTTGTCATCTCCTGATTAAAAACACCCTAATCGCCAGAAACTACTTATCTGGAAAAAAATTTTTACCTCTAGTATAGGTTATTATCTAGGAATTAAATTTATTTCTTCAACTAAGGCATGCCTAATCAAACACCAAAACTTAGACCAAAGCTGCTGTTCTGTATGTACTCAAAGACGAAGTTTTCTTCTTCAATGAACTTCAGCCAAGTTCACACAGCAGTGACCTTGAACAGTGAATGCAACAGTCACATGTGATGGAACAGGCTGCTCGTGTCCTGGCTTTTCTTTCACAGCATGCACACAGTAAGCAAGCTACAGCCATCCAGTCATCACAGCACAACCTAATACTACCAAGTTAAGACGACAACAATTCATAATGCGTAGGTTTGCCAAACAGTTTTTGGTCACAGTTTTGAGCAGAAGCAGGAAACTGACTTACCCTGACAAGCGTGTTTTGTTCTGCTCTTACATTCACATGTAGTTTTATAACCTGTAAGACAGACAGTTCCGCTTTTTCAGTAATGTTTCTTCACACAAAAGCCGTAGTGTAGAAGAAAAAAAAGAACTGGGCTAATTAGTTTTTGACCCTTTTTATAGCTAGATGATTCTGGGGCCCCAACGGAGCTGCAATGCAAGAACTCTTCCTCCCTTTTTTATCAGCAGCATCCAAAGTGCTCTCTTAAGGCAGGATTTCCAAGCACAGAGAGAAAGCTTACGCTGCCCTGCCTTCTCCCCTGTCACTGTGCTTGACAGGGAATACAGAGTGGAAAATCCTCATATTCCTCACCTCCTCCCGCTAATTCAGTTCTGTGTTACTTTCTGCAGAAACCATAAGCGGGCCACACAGGAAAAGTCCCATGTCAAGGAGTAATGTCAGCGTGGGAACGTCTGTCAGGGTAACCTTATGTCACAGGGAGTTCAGCTAGAGATAGACCTGTTCCTCAGGCTGTGCTGTCAGCTGCTACCTACCTACTTCAGACCACCTGTAAGCTGCTCTGCTTTGCGCCCCTACTCCCAGATGCAGGCGCCAGTGCTCCCCTAGTAGCTAAGTATAGCAGCCGATTTAGCAGCTATATAACCATAGGGTGAATCAGGTAAGTTAGGTGCTCTGATGCAAGGAAGACCATGGAAACTGAATGGCAGAAACTAAATATGGATCTCTGTGGCACTAGCTAAGGGATCAGCTTAGACATACAGTAAGACTATCCTAATTCTACAATATATCCACCCTTCTTCCTTTTACTCTATAAAGATTTGTAAAAAGTCTTTAAAGATAATAAGTATTCGACAGAACATTCAAAGTCCTCCTTTGCCCAAAGTTTCTCTTCAGGGAGTTATTAGTCTTTGGTTTTATAACATTACCTATCCATAAGTTAAAAATTGCAATCATGTGCATTACTGTAGTGGACATATGGGACTGTACATTCCTTTGGAAAAAGCATTATCAAAAGAACAAAATAATTCTAAAGATTACAAGATTGTGAGAGTCTAAGTTCAAACAAGACCTATTTCAAATATGCAAATAATAATATTTCCCAAGTATGAAAAATGGTAATCTGAGTTTCTGCTTTTAACACCGAGTTAATTCAAAGCATGTGAAATTTTGAATTCTGTTATAAATTCAAAATTTTAGCCTTTCAGTACCTTAAACAAGTATTGAAGATAAATAATGCATACAGCAAATGCACCACAAGTGGTCCAGCTAACCAAAGCAAGGGATAACACGCCGCAGAGTCTTCTGGGTGTAATCAACTTGTTGTCTTTTTGAAGTACAGTAGGTCTAAAAAAAGACAAAACTGCTGTTATACTCTTGTAACAACACTGGAACTATAAAGATCAAAAAACAATTCTATTTTGTGAATGACTGAAAGGAATAAATTGCTCCTGAATTAAGCACCGGAAAATAAAGTTAGACAAGGTTGAACATATATACCAACTGCTACATAAGCTACTTTGCCAAAAAAAACCTTTTTATCAGATGAACCCATAAAACCTTCCAGAATGTCACTCATGTATTATTTGCACTTCATTTGGTGAACATAAAGGATTAGACAATGCTAACTGTAGATCTGTACCAGTCAGTGAGTTCTGCTGTTCAGCCAAAGAGAACGAGTATCTTATTATTACTGCACAGCTGCGTCATGAAAGTGACTCCTACGACACACGTTACTGCGCGGCAGTGTTCTATGACAGTACAGCAGCATACAAAAGCAAGTCTCCAGGGGATTAATTCTGTGACAAAAATCCTTCCCAGACAGGAATTTCTGCTTGCTCAGTCTGAGAGACACAGAAAAGCTTATTTTAAGTTTCTGGATTCCAGCTGATACGACTAAGAGACAAGTACGAATCTGAAACGACGAAGATGAGCTGAGAAGGCGTGACAACGGGGAACGGGGTGGGGAGGAAGTGCAATGGAACTATGAAAAAGTGTGGACTTCTTGGATATTCATGGGACATTCCAGTATTAAAATCAACACTGGAAACAAAAAAAGCATTATTTGGAAAAATGCAACTTTAAAAGCCTTTGCAACAAATATTGAAAATAACCACAAGAAAGCAGCTAGTTGTCAAAGAATTGCACAGACAGCTGGTGACAAATTCTTTGCTGCTGGCCATATCAGAGCATTTCAGAACACTGCACAAGTCAAGTGAATACTACCTACTTCAGAGAAATTTATAGATTTATTCCCCCCCCCCAGAAACTCAGGTCTAGACCAGAGCCTGTGTAATGTACTAGCTGACTCACAGGCAGGCACACAGATCTTATTTTCCTCCCTCTGCCCAAGACATTCTCAGGGCTTGCAGGACATAAAAAGCTTTAAAGAAAAGAGCATGAATCAAGCTAAAACCCTTAAAAATTTAGTAAGAGTAGTTTTGAAACTTGGAAGTTCATCACTTCAAAGTAATACTGAAGTTTCTGAGCATCCACTATATATCTTGTTTATCTTATAAACAAGATAGCTGAGAAGAAATAGCTGACACGACATCTATTATTTGGTAGATTAAGACCAGAGGTGTTAGTGACGACAAAGAAAGAGTTCATTTAGCAGATATTTTCTGAGTAAAGAGCATCGCATCCAGCTTTCTGGAGACAGAGAGATGGCTCAAATCTAGCCGAGGGCTGTTATCAGCGTGAGAACAGTCAAACCATTAAAATAGCTAAGCATATTATCCAATTTACTAATTTACTCTTTCAAAATCTTAGTCTTCCTTGCTTTTTTTACACCTCCTTTCATATTTGAACATTCATCTCTACAAGCAAAAACATTCCAGTATTCTTAGATCTACAAAATTAATCAGGCTTGTAAAGTGAAACTAACATCCAAGAAGTTTTTGTTTTACAAACCTGTTTGCATTCTTTAATGCAGTTTATCCAATATGAACAATGAGGAATGGATTGCAATGCTTATAGTCTCTTTTCTAAATATAGATATATAAATATAGATATATTTTCTGAGTTGCTGAAAAGGGTATAGTTCAGTTGCTTTCTTCCCAACAAGCTTTCCTCAAAAACAAACTGAAAACCTTCCTAACAGCTGGTGAAGGAAACAAGCAAGCCATTTCTGTTCCCTTTTGGAGATGTGGAATAAGGAATGTGAGGCAACCCTGATTAGTACTTAATGCTGACAAACCCAGATGGCTAAAACCACGTATGAACTATATTGCAGAATTTAATCTGCCCAAGCATTCACACTGAAGCAAACAGAAAAAATTGACAGGGTGACAGTCACCTAAAAGAGCATAATTATATAGCATAATGTTGTTTTACCTAATCAGAGTTAACCATAATGAAGAGAAGAGTCTCAGAGACGTAGAAAAAAATACTCCACTCCAGTAGGCAATGCCTGTCCCAAAAAGAAATAGAATCAGGGACACAAGGGGGAACCATGCATCCTGACTACTCAGCACAGCAGCATCCACCTCTGGTAGTGACAGAGATTCCCATATCTCTCTAAACCAGTTAAACCTGCCAAAAACATGAAAGCAGTATTACTTATCACTTCCAATTGCTGTTATGTAACATTTATATCAACTATTCCTCCTACTACAGCCTTTCAAACAAAATCACAGCCAGGTGTTCAGAATGACTACAGATTAAATAATATTCCTCCCCACCAACAGTTTTACTGAAACTTCTGTTTTGGAAACTGCTTTAAACAAATAAGTTATGCAAACTCACCCCTGCAGAAACACAACAATGCTTATAAGAGGCTCTACTTTGTAGGGTTTAGCTGTCCTAACTAGTTCAAGGGAAAAGTCTGAACACTGGCCTAGAATCAAGAACAGAAAGCATCTGTAGTTATTATTTTGTCATGAACTTTAACAAAGAAGATCCACAACAAAAAGTAAATTCAGACAAAGGTTTACTTTAAAACAAGATAACTGTGTCTTATAACAGTACTGTAAGTCAGCATATTTCATCATCAAGGCCCTTATTCACTGGATCACTCATATTCAGGTAATACGTCACAAGAGCGTCTAGAGAGATTATGGAGTTTGTTACAAACGCCACCTGAATTTAAGTGAAAATGCATTTTGTCTGCAGACGTGGCTAAAAGTTGGTCTCCAAATCTCATCTCATGCAAGAAATAAAGCGCTTTGTGCATATTAACAAGGTATTTTAAACTTTTACATGTATTTTTAAGTAGACTTCTATTAATTCTAAAATATTGTGCAACACCAATCATTCACAAAGAAGGGACTGCACAGTAAAATAATAAGGAAATATGCTGCTACAGCACAACCTTGGAGAACTACCAACAAACAAAAACTGAAGAGCATAGATCCAAGTACTTGCACAAGCTCAAAGTACTCGGCTTAAAAAATTCACAACAGCTAGCTAGTCTTTCAACAGTAAATTGGATAAGTGATTTCTCTAAAAATACTTGTGATAGAAAAAAAAAAAATTCTAGAAAGCTACCTGTTGATATCACTGTGCTCAATTGTCCTCCGTAAGTAAGAAGAATATTAGAAACAACATAGACAGGAAGAGCACCAGCATGGAACCGTATTAACTGAAAGACAAGGATATAAGAATGACTTTTAGTTTATATATATAAATATATATTAAAAAATACACACACAAAAATATTATCATTAAGCCAGCATGATAATATGATTGCAAAAAATCTTTCGTAGAAGATTTAAACAGTTTCTCATTTTGATGCATAAGTATTTGATAACTGCCATTAGCAACTAATGTTAGATATGGAAAATACTCGGATCTCTCATAAATGGCTAATCAAACATGTTTTGATAAATGACCAAATTATAAATGAATGCTTTTTTCCAGTCAAGAGGAATACTAAAAGAATACAGTAGCATGTTAACGGTGTTTCAGTAAAAGAAACTAAAATATTACAAGGCCACTTCCCAAGCAAAATCTGCATATAGTTATATATGCTGTTGGGCAAACAATTTTAGGAAGCAGTTTCACATATGTTTTAATTGGCTTCCACTGTCCCATGTCATGAAGGAATATCCAATTAATATACAAATAGCACAGAAATTCTTCCAAAATGGTAACAAAATGAAAAATCTTTAAATGCATACATTCAAATACAGCAAGTTGCCAGTAATATTCCAGCACTACCCTTAGGTGCTTGTAAATTAATTACTTTTTAGAATTGGAAAGCTGCAGATGGCATGTCTATTTTTACTGATACCAATGTCAAAATGTATTCTTCGTTGATAACTAAAGAAAATTTGTTGAAAAGGAGCATATGGACCTACTTAGACTTTCTCCCTAACTTTTAGTGGATGCCAAATGTATTTTAAAGTTTTGATACTACTGATTCATCAGGCAAGAAAGTGAAAGTGACCCACAGTGTCATCCCTTTACAGGTAATCGGCTAACCACAAAGCCAAATATGCTCCACATTTACATTAGCTCTTTAGAGCTAGAGTGCTTGTCTGCTCCTTGGAAAACTGAGGCCTGACATTTATCCGGATGAGACGCCTCGCCAAGTGACAAGGTTTTAAATGATCATTGAATAGTGCTCCTCTCGGCATCAAGAAGGAATCTGAAGTGCCACAGCAGGGAAGAGAGGAAGAGAAAATTTCTATAGATGCTACTGACATAAAAACCAATCTAGTACTGGAAGTTTTTCTTACTTGCCCAAGAACCTGTAGAAGTGATGTCTGCAGAATTACCTTGATAAAAAAAAAGAAACATTTTAGTACTTTATACAATGGCAAACAAATGTACAAAATACTTTTCTTTTTAAGAAGCTAACTTAAGTATTAGAATACAGCAATCCCATGACTAAAACATACAACAGCTTACTACTGCCGTTTTAAAAACAAATGCTTTAAAGTTTTTCTTAGAAACGACAGCGCAACTTCCAGTATTACTCCAGCTGTTGCAAAATAACTGTAATATGCACTACATTTACAATAAGGTCTAACAGCCCACCTTTGGATTTGCTCAGTATTTATTTTGATTAATTAGCTACTTGTTTTAAAAGATTGAATTCTGGAAAAATTATACAGCAACGCAAACTAGCTATACAATAAATTTGTATTACTCACTTCATACTGACAGTCCGAGGAAGAATAAATATTCAACTCTGGAACCCTGCTGTCATTTTGAGGCTGACCAATATGCAGTTTTGCAGAAATCTCAGTAAAAGACGGAACTCTGAAACAGCAATCAATAGGCAACTGTTGTCCTCATAATCAAGAAAGCCAAACATGCCTTATTCTTCAACTAGTGTTGTAGGTATACAGAACTTGTTTACCCTGTCACAAAGAACTACACCACTTTCTCAATCCACTGTCCTCTGAACTATCAAGGGGCGTGATACTAATGAACACAGACAAGTTCAGCATTAGTGTACACTCTGCCTCACAGAACACATAAATATGCTGAGTGACAAGAATGGGAAGGGCAGATTCTCAAGAATACAATTCAGTTTCCTGCAAGCATCATATCAAGAAGTAAGTTAAAATCACTAAAGTCCTTACTTGGCTACAGTTATGGAGTCTTCATGTGACCAGGGTATATGAAGTCTGTAAACACTAGGTTTTCTTTCTGAAATGGAAGATAATTTAAAAATATAAAATGAATGAAGAACAAGATGAGGCAACTGTCTCCAAAAATTAACATGCAAGTAAAACAAAAGTGGCACATAGATCACTGTACACAATCACTGGGCTCGCAGTTACATCGCAATTGACATTGCAATGCAGATCAGTGCAGTTCACATTGAACAAAAATGGCATTTTTTCAACACATGCTGTTACAGGACAAGACAGCAAGACATGAACATTTAAAGGCAGGAGTTATGAAAAAACTCCTGGGTTTCAATAGAAAGCTGTAAACTCAAGCAAGTAAATCCATCACTTTTTTTTTTTTGAAACAAAGTCCTTTAGCATCCCATTCTGTTTAAGCGCATGTAGTTCAACATTCAAATTTGAGTCCCATAATTAGCAAATAAAAATCCTATCCAAATGTGCTATTCTTGAGAAACACTTTCAACATAATGCAGAATCCTGCTGAAAGTTCAACTTGATTTTCCTGGGAAGTAAGAAAAACAAACTTATGGGGACTAATTCCACATTTTCTGTGACCTATCCTTCTTAACAAAAAGTGGAAAGTGAGAGATATTAGCAGAGGCATTTGAGCAGATGATAACAGTACTGCCTCAACTCCACTGCAAGAGAAGACTTTTGTTTTCACCAGCTTCAGTCTTGAGAATTTTCAACATGCTTTGTTTTATAAATTTATTCTTTAGAAGACTTACATTTACCTTTGAGTGAGTGGCAGTGGCTCTCTATATAAATTCTGAAAGCTTGATATATCTGGATCAGAAAAAAAAAATAAATCACATTGTCCAAACAGTGGTTACATTAGCTTAAAACATTAAGTAGCATTCTTACTTGGTTAAAGTCCTGGAGCTGTACATTGTAAAGTAAGCCAGTGGAATTTAATAGAATTTTGCTTGTAGAAAGCCCTGTAAAGGATGTATTATTTTTATATATTAGATAAAATTATTTAAGAACTCACTACATCTTCAGATATTTCTTCTGGGAGACTTACATACTCCTCTATCTGGTAGTCAAAACCCCCACATTTCTTATTTCTTTATCTGTTACTAACAAGAGCAGTATTAACTTTAGTAAAAACAAACCTCTCCAAACCTCCCTGACCATTGGAATTTTTAGGCAAATTTATTATCCAAATGTTAGTAATATTAGTTTTCCAACTTTTTTCCCCAAAAGTAATATGCTTTACTTACCAAATGAAAAAAGATGTGTTACAGGAAGCTGTACTCTTCTGGAATCCTCTTTGAAGAATTCACAGTCCACAGTATACTGCAATTCAGGGTATTAAATACAGATCTAAACTAAGCATCAGACTATAAAACCTTTGCACTTGCCAAATGCTATTCACAGGCTCAGGCAGAGTCCAGGACACAAACACCGAAAAGCCACCTCTCCACACTCCACTGACAGGGTCTGGCAGGTCGTTCATTCCTGTAGGCAGCACTACAAGTTTGGGTCGCTTCAGCATGACTTCTGGTTACTCTAGCTCTCACCCATTTGCAACAGCCTTCAAAAGGCTGCTCAATAGCTGGGAATGGCTAGAATCCAGTTCACAGCCCTCCTTCTCAGGTACATCTTTTTTTTGGGGGGAGTGTTGCAAAGGAGAGTGACTTGTCCGAACTCTGCGTACAATTTCCTAAGCAAAAATAACCTTTGGTTTGTCTCCTGAAGTTTAATCATGCAAAAGCAAAGCAAAATATCCAGCAGGTATGAGTTGTACCATCTCTAATAAGCATTTAGTTCACTTGAAAATTATTTTCCATCCCACTGTAAATCCAGCATTTGTTTCCTTTTTAAAAGCAGTTTCCAAGATTTAACACTAGACTGCAGCTTAGCAGGTTACATTTCAAAAGTGATCTCTCATCTATCTTTGCTTATCGAGAATGTTGTGCATTACTAATTTAACTGCAAGATGTCTCTGTGAGTGTATCTTCAGACAGTTGCCACAGAGAAGCATTATAATCACTTTAGCTGTGAATAATTTCTTGGATCATGGATTATTATACCATAGAGAAAGAGACTGTATTTTTGTTGCAGAAAGGAATGTCAGACCTACTTAGACTATAAGTTCAAATTCAGTGTTCTACCATTTTCAGGACTAATTAGAAAGGCCTGCCAGATCCAGCTGGGTAATAGGCAAAGTCAGCTTAGATTCATGGCAAGCGTTCCTCTCACTGGGACCCTGAGAGGCCTTGATGCAAAGGTATCCCACTCATCTGTGAGATTCAGAACTATCCAACTCTGCACAACTCACTCTACCACATTATTTGTGGTCTCAGAGCTTGCAGAGTGTCTGTACCAAGCTCCCCAGAATCTGTATGTGATGTCTTCAGTTATCTACAGCATTCTCTGCTACCCTGGGTAAGAGAATTGACTGTTCAGGAAGATAAATATTCAGGAATGCTGTCAGAATATTAAGAAAAAGAAGGAAGCAGAACACTAGAACCTCCAATGAGGACTCTTAACAACTGGTTTGAGAACTGTTGCTCTGTGTGTTTCAAGTACTACTCATGCCTTGCCTTTGGCATTTTAGCACCTGAAAATGTTTCTGAGCTTACAGAAGGTAACAAAGTTACCTTCAAACCACACTGCAGTGTAAGTTTATGGTTTCTCAAAGTAACTTAGCACATCTTTAACACACCTCCTTTTCCTTCCATCACAGCATCTAAAAGCTATGGACACACTAAGCAAGCAATTTCTGCAGGTTTTTCTTTTTACCTTCCTGCCAGCAGTGGGCGGTACCTGAATGACAATGTGGGACAAAGAAGGATAGTCCTGAAGTTTCAGTATTACAACCTTAAAAAAAAAAAAAAAAAAAAAAAGAAAAAAAGGAAAGAAAAAGACAGAAAAAGAAAAGCCATTATTGAACATAGCCCTTAGCTTGCCCGTTGCCAGTCCCCAGATGTCCACCTCTTGTACCTCTTCCTCTAGAATGCAGCTGCACGTTCCAGTGCTGCAAACAGAGCCAGTCCTTCTTCCATGGCATGCAACTACCCCACCAAGCACCTATCCGTCCTCCAAGTTATGTACAATGCTTACCTTAGTGGTTGGAAGTAACTCAGCTCTCCAGGATAAATCAGTAGCTTCCAGGCTGTAAAAATTCATGCACGTTAAAGGATGAACATATTGATTATGCAGGCATTATGCTGTGACAGCTGATTAACATACCAGCTTTTCTCCCTCTCTAGATGGATTCATGTGATTTTTAAATTGAGGACAAGTTTGGGTCAACTGCAGTTAGCTACCATAGTAATTTATCGAACTATAATCATTTCAGATACTGCAAATCTTGTTTTTTGCAAAAAACAAATTAAGCAAAGCTCTAACTTTGTCATATACACAAATTTCAGCAGCTATTAGCCATGTAACTTCCAACACATAATGAAAACCCTTAACGAGCTAAAACAGCACTGGCATTGAATGAACACACAGTTTTATCAGCATCTTTTAAAGACCAAAAGTACCAATCTTTCCTATAGGAACATCTAAAACATACCATATAAAACAAAAATTTTGTTAGCTGCTCAGAGCTTACAGCAATTCTAAAACGGTGTGTACTTATCTGAAGCTCAGACTCTGAACCGCAACACATTCATTCAGTTGTTCGAAGTTACCATTCTCAGAATACCAGGATACTTCTGTTTCTGTAAATAGCGTTACATGTCCTCAGGAGACACACTCCACAGCAAAACCACTATTGCTAGCTGCGGTTTGAGGCAGCAGTCCTGAACTAGGCTAACCTGCACTCGATGCTGATCAAAGGTTATACAAAGGAGTAACAGCCAACTTCTCCTTGGAGCAGGAAAAAGTAATCGGGACGTCTGGCTGTCAGCTGGAGGCAAGGCTCTGTGGCTACACCTCAGCACAGACCCCAGAACAGATGCATGCTGCACGAGCTCGGTTCCACCTGGACACTTTCCCTAATCCACAGGGCAGATCAAATTCACTTTGAGCTGACTTTGCAAAGGTAAGCCAGCCCATGTTTTACATTCATGTTGTAACGACTGTAACCACCCGATTCAACCACTAATCAGCCACGTTTCTAAACATTCTTCTTAAGACAATAGAACTTTTTGAATAAGAAAAAAAAAAGATGCTTCAATTCACTCTTCTGAAGGCTTTGAGTGACATTTGATGTCTTCTGTCACAGGATTCTAAAGAAATGCTACAAAACACACGATTTGGGAATCCAGCACAGCATGTAGTGTCCACAAGAGAGCAACAGGAGCGACTTTTCACTGCTATGAAGGTCAAAAATACAGCTTAAAGGAAGAAAAGTTAGCCTATTTTATTCTGCACTCATGCAGTAATTTTGAGAAAGCGTATTCTTTCCCATTTTCTTGATGATACAGAAAGCATGAATGACTCACAATAAGAATTTTACTTTTCTTCGCAATCCCTTCCTAAGGAGGAGGATATTTTATATTCTTTAAATTCAAATATAGACTTACGAGGTCCATACGAATAAAGAACAGGAACTGTTTATACTCACCACATCAACGAATTAGTGTTCATACAGCCATAAATCCAGCTACTTGTGTCCTGTAAAGTCAATACCATAAAACAGTACATTACCCATGTGTGAAAGTATCTATAAATACATTAAAAATAGCAATTCTGTACTCCAAATAATGAAGGAGTAAATGCTGGTAATTATCTCCACAATTTGTATATGTTAACTAAGTGTTTCAGTGCACCAGATGTCACTAACTGTTCTAAAAATCCTCTGATAACAGAACCTTGTAAGCAATTAACTTACTAAAAGAGCAGCAAACTTCCATCTTCATCTCACTCCTTTTCTATTAAGGGTGTCTGCAGCAGCTATCGCTATAGTGAGCAAACTCTCACAAGGATGTCAAATGCTGACGTGTAAAAGCGGAGATGATGATAAATACAGTCTCTCACATTTTGTCAATTATTTATAATGAAAGATATCCACTAACTTTTTTTTTTCATTTCACAAAGAAGTCAGACTTCTGTGTTAACAGCAAGTGATATCCTCCATTAAAAGTCTGATATCATAATCTTGGAATAACAATTACAATGACAGAAGGATAAAGCACAAGGGTGAAAGGCAGAGGTTTCCAGGAAGCATTTATATAACTTTCATTCGCCACCTTTTCTAGTTATGAATCAATACATTTTCTAAAAACAAATACAAGGTTAATCAAACAAGCTTTCATCATTTCTCTTAAAAAAATAAATCTGCCTACACATGATGAGAAATTCAATTTTATTAGAGTTTAATCTTTTCTAACTAAAAGAAACGTCTCAGGGTACTATTCTAAGTAGTCAAGGAATACTTTCGATTTTTAATGTTCTACTGCACCCCCTTGAGAATTTAAGTGTTCTGAAGTGACAGCACCACGATGCAAGTATCTCAGATGTTGTTCTGCACCTCCTCCTCCTCAAGCAGTATTAGTCCTGTCTTTAAGATACTATAACAAAGGCAAAAGTTACCCTATTAAGATCACAACAACCGTGTGAATATTGAAGGTGCTACTGGGAAGGACAACTAGAAAAGCACCAAGAACACATCTTTTTTTCACAATGGTGTTATGAACCTCTTCTTTGGTAAGGGGAAGAGTGGCAACAGGGACAGGCAGGATGGAACGGGAAAGCATCTCAATTTTCTTGCCACTGACCTAAAATACGTAATTCTGAAAAGCATATTTACCCTTCTCCAGTTTGCCAAGAGATTACATTCATTCTTTCCAAAAATATTTTTTAAAAATTTCAGAAACATTTTGGTTGAATTTATGTGTCTTGAGCTAAAAATACAAGAAATGCACATTACCACCTCTCTTCTCAATAGAGGAGACAACTGAGGAGGTGCTGTTTCCACATCTGGCTTCCATCTGCCTCCACTGCTTAGTGGAAGATCTCCTTTCAGGCTCACTTAAATTTTATTATGGAAAGCAAACCTGTAAACAGCTTTCCCAAATTAGAAGTATGGCTGAATCCTGGCAGCACTAAAAATAACTTAATCATTCAAAACCATCAGTACAGAACTGCACTAAATTAAAGGAGAGAGTAATCTGGGGCTAACCATAACAGAGTCAGAAATAAACCATCTGAGGTTCAGGTGGCACTGAAGGTTTCAGATATCGAACACTAAGTGTGACATGCTAAAAGAGGACGTACGTCTAACACAACGTATTGGGCGGTCAATGTAAACGCATGGCTGTAGTTTCAACAGCTGTTCATTAAGCCATCTTAAAACTGCACCAAATCTAAATTAAAAAAATACAGCTTCATAAACAGACTCCAGACATCAAACAAGTATTTTCTCACCAACATACTGTTTTCACAGTAAACATGACTGTATGATTTTCTGTGGCTTGCAAGAGGAAATATGAAATATTTTCCATCAGAATCCTTAAAAGAAAAAAAAATGGTCATTAGTTAAAAAACCCAAATATTAAAAACACAATGAGGGAAAAAATGTTACTTACATTGTAAACTGTGTAAGTCCATTTTGAGGCTTTGACTGTAGTCCACATGAAAGCTCCTAAAAACAAATATGTTTTAATATGCCACACTGCAGGAACTATTACCCCTATCTCCAAAATCTTCTCTTTTTCTTATCGCCAAGGTCCTATCTCTTATTAAGTGGCTGTAAACTGTATAAGCTTCAATCAACACTCAGGATTGCTGCTGCTTAGAATTACACCCAACAGTTATCACCAGTTAAACAGGAAACAGCAAAACCCTAGGATCCAACTACTACATGTTAATTGTAAAATAAAAACCCCATGGATCTTGAAACAAAGCTCTCGAGGCAACAAAACAAATAAGAAACTGAATAACACTAATGTAATTACAGGGTGACTGATTAAAGCTGAGGCAACATCAGAAACAGCCCCAATCTTTATTCCTGTCAGCTTTTTAAGAAAACTAATACAGAAACTCGTGTAGAAGCAAGTCAATGATGAAGTGAATGAACGATGACGGAGAGGCTGAGGGAGCTGGGCTTGTTCAGCCTGAAGAAGAGAAGGCTCAGAGGGGACCTCAGAAATGCTTATAAGTATCTGCAGGGTGGGGGTCAGGAGGATGGGGCCAGACTCTTTCCAGTGGTGCCCAGCGACAGGACAAGGGGCAACGGGCACAAACTGAAGCAGAGGAAGCTCCAGCTGAAGATGAGGAAGAACTTCTTCCCTCTGAGGGTGACGGAGCCCTGGCCCAGGCTGCCCAGGGAGGTTGTGGAGTCTCCTTCTCTGGAGATATTCCAGCCCCGCCTGGACGCGGTCCTGTGCAGCCTGCTCTGGGTGACCCTGCTTGGGCAGGAGGGTTGGGCTGGGTGACCCACAGAGGGCCCTGCCAACCCCGAACATTCTGTGATTCTGTGAATAAGACGTACAAGAAAACCGTAGCAGTTTAAAGGTATGTCTGAAGAAAAAAAAAGACAGAATAATGAAGCAACCAGAGATACAAACAATGCAAACTGTCATGCAAGAAAGTATCTTTCTTCTGTGTAACTAGTTCATCACAGAAATTTAGCTAAGGGTCAAGAGGTCACCACAAATAGAAAGATGCAAACGTGAAATCCAATTTAAACATATTCCTTCTTGCTGCTAAAAACTGACCCTGTAAAAGGCAACCAAACAAAATCAGTTCCACAACCTGTTGGGCACCTGTTCCAGTGTTTGACCACGCTCCTGGTGAAGTATATTTTCGTAATACCTAATTGGAATTTCTTTTGTTGTAACTGGACTCTGCTGCATATTGTGTTATAACTGTGCACCTCTGAGAAAAACCCAGCTTCGCCTTCTCTCCAATGTTTCATTAAGTAGTTGAAGACAGCAACAGGATCCCCCTCAGCATTCTCTTTACGGAAAAAAAAAAACCAACCCAGTTCACTCAGCCCCTCTGCCCCAGGAGCTAACCATCTGGGTGGTCCTCTGCTCCTGGTCCTCTGCTCCGTACTCACTTCAGTATATGTCAGTGCCTAAATGCCTTCTTATACTGGGGTGGCCAAAACGTGACACCAAAGTTCAGGTTACCTTAGTATTTCTGCAGCAACTTACATTAAGAAAATTCCTGAAATAAAATGGTTTTCATAAAATGGTTCAGCCTGCTTCAGCAAAACTAGGAATACAGCTGTGCCCTGCAAAAGTTCTGTTTAGTTCCCAAGACTCCATGCAGTCAAAATTTCTCACGTTCAACTATGCATTCTCAGCAGTTAGAAGGAAACCGTTAGTGTGCAGTCCATTCTACCCTGCCACGTCACCAAAAAAAAAAGAAGTGACTGATGATGCATGTCTGAATATTCAGGATTTCCACTAGTAGCACAAAACTAACACAATGGCTCTACAACACCCATACTATCCCTCTCGCAAGCGTGGGGACAGATTAGACTGTACTTTTGACATCCAGCTATTCCCGATTTCTGGGATTGCCTGCTAGACATCCTGGTGTAAATATGAGTCCTGCCCGTCCCCCAGAACCTAAGCCGTACAGAAGTGACAGATTTTTGCTCCTATCCATTTTAATCTGTTCAGTGGTGAAACCACACACAGGCTGACAGCTTAGGTCTACGGCCCGTATATCATTTTAAGCAATGTCTGAAGAAGGACAGAATGCATTTCAAATGCTTGTAAGTGAGAAGATTAACTATTAACAAAGGAGTATCATTGAATTCTGCTCAGAAGAAAACTGCTGCACACCTGTGAGCTCTGTAAAAGCATCAGGGTTTTCCTGAAATATCTTTGCAGGATGTCTCACAAAGTGGTGATTCAGTACAGACATCCTCTTCTTTGGATCCTCCGTTATCTAAAAAAAGAGCACATTGTCAAATTTTATTTTACCAGCTTGTGTGATTTACAATCGTTACACGATCATAGCTAGCGATGGAGTCTTGGGGATGAAGGCAGGAGAGAGTGTTAGAAGACACGGTACACTTTCTATTCTAAATTCACTAATCTGAACAAATAAAGTGCCATCAATATTCAATCACTGCAATACAGAAAGTCTACATGTTATAAAGCATTGCCAAAACTTTTAGTTTTATATCCTTGCCTACTCTTTAACACAAGGAAACCATTCTATTGAAAGTCCTTTACGGACACGCATACAGTCTTCCTGAAATAACACACTTATGCTAGAGTTTAGGAAAAATTCTCATATTTATGTTTACTAGTCAGAGTTCACAAATCCAGCTTACTACATCGCATCTTAATATTTCAAGCATCCAGACAGCTGTAGAGCTACACTGGGATTCACTTTTGTTGGGAGCTGGTTTGGTTTTTTCAAAATCAGATTTCCAGAAGAAATTTTTGCCTATTTGGCTTTTCAAAACTGTGGGTGTTACAACTGATTTCTGAAAAGTTTTACCCTCCAGCACACTGCCAGTCAACTCTGAAACAACTGTCCCCCCTTTCTGTCTCTCTAAATCACATGTTAAAGTGACTACACCTAAGAAACTAGAGAAGTCTGCGCAAACAGCCTTAAAAAGAACACCTGGAAGCCTTCCTCGTCTACATCTGGGGCTCTGCTCTTACATATTTTCAACCTGTCGGACCTTAATGTTTATTGCTGCACAACCCTTCAGAAAGAGAACAGAGTACAACGGGAGATTTCTCCAACGGTTCTCAGAAAGTATGATGCAAGATATTTGTTTAGAAAAGCAATAAATAATGGTAGCTGGAGGTAAACAAATATGCTAGTATTTAACTTGCATTCTATTTTTGTAAGCACTATTTGCAAAAGACGACCACAAATACTTGCTGGCCACTATGATGACAGCACATGGGGAAGTTCGAGAAGTATTACGTCCAAGACAAACTACCACAGCTTTTCACCCTTTGTGTACTAGTCAGAGAAGGTGACTCAAACACACATTGAGAGGTCACATTCAAAGCTACACAGCTAGCAAAATTTGTTTATCCTGGCGCAAGGTCAGCTAAACTTGCTGCATTATGGAAAAAAAGTTCAGCCCACATGCCAGCTATAAAGAATCAAGCAGTCAATAATAAAAACGGAGTTGACACCTAATTATTTCTGACACGTTGGTCAAACAACATAAAGCCGTGGGATTTTTCAGTGACTGGCGCAAAACGGCAACAATTTTGTCAGCATGACTTAAAATAATCAAAAAGGAGTTTTCTGTATAGTAGGGTGATATTTGTCCTGATTAAGCATTCTGGGACAGAAGAAAGTGTGATGGGGAAATACACAGGAGATCAAACATACAAACCTGCCTTGTGTTTTCATCTATGAGATCAAAAAAAGCTCTAATGGTAGCCAGGATCAATTCTTTGCACCTAGAAGACAGAAAAAGTAAAATTAAATCTAGAAAAGAAATATCCAGGGGAATAAAAGTGGTCAGAAGAGACATCATAATAATACTATGCTGATGTCAGATTATTGTATAATGTGATAACAGTAGAGAACAGAGCGATGTACAGTCAGTCAATTGACCTTCGTTCCATTAGCTTACCACACTATGGAGAGATGGTCTGTCGAGGCCCAAGCTCTAGGCACAGCTGAGCTCTGTTTGGGGAAGGAAGAGAGTTAAGATTTTGTTAGCATTCAACAATTTAAAATTCTAAGCAAGCCTTTTGCCTCCTTATTTAAACATATTTGTGCAATTATTAAAAAGAATAGCGTTTATCTTAAGAGTTTCAGGGACTAGGGTACAACAGAATGACTTCCCGAGTCAAAAGTCTTACAAGTGCTGAAGCACTGGTAAACCAGGACTTGTAAACCAACATGATCAAGTTATCTATGTTAGACAGAGGAGACTAATGGTGAAAGGGCAAATAACCATGTGGAGGAAACTTACCACAAATTTTGTCAGACCACTCCTATGACTAATCTTACTATGTCAATAAGTGATCCTGGCACATGAAAACAGAAGCATGCCAATGAAAGCGGCTGCTGAAACATCAAGGGCATCCTCAACAGAAAGAAGCATCACAGCACCATGCAGAAAGAAGTGGACTGGCTGAAGCTATTCATCTGTATACGTGTATTGCACGTACTGCATTTTAGGAACTAGTAACACCAAAAATGCCTCCCATAAATGGAGCTCATCACCTGGTTGTACAACTTGGTTTAAGTAAGCTATGAATTATTAACACATTACAGTTGGGAAGAAAAAAAACAAACAAACCAAACAACAACAAAACAACCCCCAAAACAAGACAAAAAACCCAAACCCCACAAACCAAACAAACACAAGAAGGAACTGGTACCACTACACACGAGGTTTCATGCAAAGTTCTGGTCACCAACACTCCAGAGAAATGAAAGTAGAGCAGATGCAGAGAACGGTTACTAGGACAAAGGGAACGCAGGGCTAATCTTCTTAGCCTAGCCGAATCAGAGCTGAGATGATTTGCAGACAGCTTTTCACATACAGTGGACAGGGAGGTAAACACCAAGGGAATGACATCTGTTTCAGATAATACTTCAAGCTGATGTCAGAACAAATGCATTTAAAAACTGCCTTGCACAGTAAATGGACATTGGAAATTACAAATTTTCTCCCTACTGGTGACCGTTTTCCAGCTTCTTCCATGTAGGGAACAGGTTGATGGTGGGGGATGGAATGACAAACCTAACTATGATGTCTCTTGATTAATTTTGGAAGACAGATACCTGCAAAAGCTGAATACTGGACTTGATGATCCACTACCTCCTTTCTATTCGCAAGTTCTTTGAAAAAACAATAACTACTAAAAGAAGACTCCAAGCCAGACCTCTCTTTTTATAATCAAGCAAGCAGTCCACTGCTATACTGCATATCTGGCAGTCTCCATATACACATCTCTTGCAAAAACCCGGCAAAATAAAATCTGAGTTCCGAAACTGAAAAACTGCAAGAAAGTGGTGAGAAGAAACAGTACCAAGTGGTAGATGATTCAAATCGATCCCAACACACACCCCTCCAGTGGACACTCATTTATACTACATCAACTATTTATGATTTTATAACCGTACACTATTTCATGTTTTCATTTGAAGTATTTTCATATTTAGTTATACAGTGCTGCATAT
This sequence comes from Opisthocomus hoazin, assembly GCF_030867145.1. Classification (NCBI taxonomy): domain Eukaryota; kingdom Metazoa; phylum Chordata; class Aves; order Opisthocomiformes; family Opisthocomidae; genus Opisthocomus; species Opisthocomus hoazin. The sequence continues at coordinate 43,653,303 of NC_134422.1, forward strand.
GTAGACTACAATCAGACACAGATACATGCATTACTTAAATAGCTATCTAACAGAGCTCCGTGCAAAGACAAAAAAACAGTTTGCTTTTTTACCACAACAGATAAGGCACTGTCATGTTGACTCAATCTTGGTAGGAAAGCCAGTCCTGAACGAACTTGGTAATCTCTGAATCCTCCCGCCACAGAAAGGGTAGTTAAATTTCTTAAGTCTTGGGCATTCAGAATCCAGTGCTTGTTTACAGCTGTATAAAAATCTGTAAAATACATTAAAATCAGTCATGATTTCCCCATAAGTCTATTTGATATACAAAAAATGGTACAGAAACATTGAACTAAAAGTTTCTGTAAGCCCCCTTAAAGGCATTCAAGCTCTGATTATCACTTTTGATTCATGTAAGGAAGGAAAATTGTTGTTTTAACCCCAAGCAGGTAGCAGGTGGGTCAGACAGATACGCTTACACTTTCTACGTCAGCTGAGCATGCATACTGTTTAAGTGGCAAACCACAGGTTTCTTTTATGGACAGCCACAGTCCCAAAACAGTCAGCAAGGAAGCAGCATTGCATTGCAATCAACTATAGGAGGGAGAATTAATACAAGCACAATAAATCAAATTCAGCAGTTAGAGATAATCCATTCCTCTCAGGTGCCACAGAGAATAACGAAAATAAATGTCTATTCCCTTTCCTTTACCAATTCCCCCAATATCTACATGCAGCAGCACAATTATCACTAAGCATATATTTCATCAGCATCATTTAGTCAAATCTAGCTTTTCAAGTGTGTAGTACATCCATAAAGACTATACTTCATGTTTTATGCCACAGTTATTTAGGTGAGCAGAAAATAAGATCTAACTTTTGTGTAAATATATTATATAAAATCTATAACTATATCTACATTTAATATTCTCATACACACACCCCCGACCTTCAGGCGTGACAAATACTCGGTTTAGCAGCTCCTACAGAAATAACTATTTAGGCAATTCATTTCATAAAGAAAACCATTACAGAGGTCAACGTTCACAAAAGAGAAAGAAAAAATGCCATTCACTGGAGAGCTTACAAATTTAGTAACCTGCTCTGCAACTTACTGAAATTACAAATTATTGAGAGCTCCGAACCCTGCAGAGAAGCTCAAGTCCACATAATCCATTTTATAAGACACCTTATTTCTCTCAGTGTCCTAGTGCTCTCAAACAACCACCCGAGTAAGAAAGGAATAGATGAATTACAGTAAATAAACCAGCACATTTTGCTGTTGATTTGGAAAAATCTCACCTATTAGTGTTTGAGAGGAGCAATAAAGAAATACAGTGTAATTAGACAACCTGCAGTACTTACCAGTAAGGTATTTGTCTAAAGGCATTACAGGTGCTACATGAGGTGTGGCTTGCGTAATGAGGAGGTTTATCAGCTCAGGCTTAAAATTCTTCAGAGTAAGCAATGCTCTTGCAACCAGACCACCCATGGAATGACCTACTATTGCAACACTAGTCGGTGCAAATTCTCGACCCTTAAGAAAAGAGCAAAGAGTAATGAGACACATCAAAAACAGATTTGACATTGAACTCTGTGGTTATCAGTTGTACATTTTTGTTCCCAAAATTAACTTGCATCCTCTCAAGGATAATATTAACTAGTCTCAACTTGACGAGTTTACAAAATGAATATCAATTTAGTTGCTATCTCAAAAAAAGGTGCTTAACATGAAGTTTCCAGCTCAGAAGGAAATATTATATAGCCAGTGTAAGCCTAAGAAACTGAAACTTCTCCTAATTTCTGACACTCTTAGGGACATAGGATATCAAAGCACTTTCCTAGAGAAAACTGGATGTAAGGTGATGCTAGTATTATTAATATAATAGTTTAATAAGCTAGGGGAAGTTTACTTCTCTACTACAAAAAAGCATACGCTGTGCATGGAAGTATTTATTTAGAAACACAATATAGAACCTAACCAAAGCTCTGGGATTGTCACAAGCATTTAAAAAAATCTACTGAAGAGCAGCAATTGTCTATAGCACTATTATCACATTCATTTATCTACACAGATTATAAAGTCTCCCTCCCTCATACACCATCCTTCAGTTTTCCAGCAGAAAAGGAAGCCCAGAATTCCATTCCAAAATGCAAGTACATTATTCCACATATGTCAGTGCTTACCCTGTACAACTTAAGAATTACTTTTATGCATTCATGCACAAACTTGGTCTGTCGTTGCAGACTACCACCATACAATGCAACCAACTCCTCATTAAAGTTGACACTGAAGAAATTAAAATGATACTTGAAGTCAACATCTTCCGCTTTCCTAAGCGCAATGGAGCCAAGAGAACGTACTAGGAAAAGAAACCACATCAATTAGAACAGCCTAACAGTCACTGCTTAGCATCATCATTAGTAGACAAACACACAACTATATAATCTCTTAAGAAACAAATGTTACATTAAATCCTTTGTTCATCTCAAGTCATTTATAAATACATAAAAAAAGCATGAAAAAGACATCCAAAAAGCAAATAATCTCTTTTCTAGTATGCTATCAATCACACTTGTTTTACAAAAGCAGATTTGAAGATACAAATAATCAGGGCAAAACCATCACCAGTCAGTCAGAACCGAATTGTAAAATGAGAAAAGAAATAATTATTTCCTGTTTTTACAAGAATCCCTCTGACAAAAAAAATATTACTAAACATCTCATAACAAGAGCTTACAGAAGAATGTGGAAAGAACAAACCTGATTAGATGAAAAAGTTTGGAATGAATTACCCAGAGCTTATGGCAGTTAGGCCTGTGACTTCGCTTACTGCTGACTACAGAGATATTTTATGTCAAAAAAATAATTTATACAAGATCAAGGATTACGTTCCTCTACCTGAGGGGTGCTTTTCTCATCTCATTTGCACCTTCAGGACAAGAAGGCAAAACGAGCATTCCTGACTTCAGTTCCAGAGGCATTACTACTGCTAGGCTTTCCCAAAATTCCTTTGAAGACCATCAACTCTAGGTCAGCATTCCTAAATCCCACCAAGATATGTATAGGGGATTGGAAAACCAAACCCGAAAGGACACTTTTTGACCTAGAATCTTGAGGGAGAATACATTCTGTTTACAAGGTCTTGCTTCTGACCTGTCTTCTCCATCTAACCCCGGCTGCTATTTAATGCAGCCTTCTGAGTGCAGGATTGTCCCTAAGTTTCCATGGAGACATGGCAGGATGGGAACAGTAACGCCTGCAAACAAAAAACACAGCAGGGAAAGAAGAAAATAAAAGAGAAAGTCCCAAAAGCAAGTATATAGAATAACTAACAGTGGCCAGAGAGGTCTGCCCAAATCCAGCATGCAGAAGCAAGATTCTTCTAGAGTGCAACAGTTCCAGAGATCTGCAGCCTGCAGAATCCTCCTTCCTGGAAAACTTTGCTATAGAAATTAACATATCAAGCAAATCTCAACACAGCTCATGAAATGGGAAAGTAATGCTTATGAAATACTGTATATGTCCAAATATTATCAGTATGATGAAAATTCTAAACCTAATTTGTAGTCAGTCATTTCACCGATTCTATCTAAAGCTAATAAGCTATAAGGACATCTTCAAAATGGTTTGAAAAGACCTAAAAAGTATTTAAAAGATCAAGTATCTGATCACAACTTTCCATCTTGGAGGTCATGCTAAAAGGAACAAGAATATTGCCACAGATGACAAGGCAAGCACATGACAGATTCCTGCGTAGAACTCAGGGTGTCCCTTCTCCCAGTCTCAGGTTCATTCCCAACAATTAAACCAGATCACCATCTTTGACTCAAAGTCTCCATTATGTACATTTTAAAAGGTTCATTTCAGTGCCTGTGAAAGACGATGGATTAACATGTTGCAAAAGTGCCTGTAGCACATCAAAATAACCAGCCCAGCAAAGGCAGCAGCAGCACTTCTGTCTTTATTGCTCAGCAAATACAAATATATTTTAAACAAGTCTGAAAATAACAATAGCAACACCTTCTCTGCTCACCTGGGTATCGGAATTAAAGTGTGTTAGCCCACAATAAATTCGAACGAAATACGAATTTTCATAAACTCCATAACAAAACAAAAACTATTCTGAGCCGCTGGTTAAGGCAGAACAATTTATTTATTTTGAAAAATGCACATATGACTTGTTGCCAGTCTCCCTAAATCAATTTCTCAAAACAAAGAATAAATATTTAAATATTTACTGATCTTAAGTAGCACATTATATCCACAGCATGTAGTACTTCTAGTCACCTAGTTTTTCTTCATATACTGCCTTTTGGTTCCTAACATACCCTGAAAGTACCATTTTATTTCCTGCATAGTCATGTACTACCCTGGTTTTAGAGACAGCATTAATTCACAGATTTGCAATACTTCATACACAATTACAAAAATCCATACGGTATCCTTCATAATCATCATATTCGTAATCATCTTTGGATACTGTTGTGCCTGCGAGTCTGCATGGGCTTTCTGAACGTACAAGTTGGTAAAATATTTTACTTTATTATAAGCTAAACAGGTATATTCTCAAAGAAAATAAATAACATAAGAAAATAAAAGGTTCTCTGAAATCAGATAATTTAATGATCAAGTTCAGTGCAAATATAAGGAAAAACTGTCACAGTAAGACATTAAGGTTTAGACCACGGTGGTTCTCCCCATACCTACACATCCATTTTGCTACCGTGGTAAGAGTGTTACTGTTTCAAAGCACCTTTTAGAGAACACAACTAACGGTCTGACAAACCCAGCCTGGAAGGAATATCGGATACTTGGATAAACACTGAAACATAATACTGCATGTTCATCAAACTACTGAATTTGGTATTCACAATGAAAAACAAAAATGCTTTAAAATTATTACTTCTTTTCATTTGGAGCCTAGAAACGTAAGAGGGAATAACCTGGAAAAAAAAGGAGGCTATGTGTAAAGTGGGAAGATGATGCTAAAGAAAAAACACCACTACACAGAGAGGCAGGAGATAATGAAGCTACGGGGCAAGCCACAAGATGATGCCGATTTCTACAGCCCATCATTACTTCACATCACAGATGGGAGCTTGTTCAGTTTCTTGTAATCAAATTCAGCTCTTGTTTTATCTGGCATAACTGCACTAAACATTGTTCAAATCAAAACCAGCTAGATGTTTGTGATCAAAAACACAGCGAGTGTGCAGCGCTGCCATCGTACGGCATAAACGGTACTGTTTCTGGCTTTCAAAAGTTGAAGTCTTACTCCAGAAAAATACTATAGCTCAACTGTTCAACGCATTTCAAACAAAAATTAAGTCTTCTGATGGACTGAAATTAACCGGGGACTAACAGGGGCATCTACACCATAATATGATCAATCATTATGACTTTTGTTGATATTATTTCAAACTGAAATCTTCTTGCTATTAACTAATGCATAAACACGAGAGCTCTTTGTAACATACCTACAACTCCCCTAAAAGCTTACCTTGTTTGTAGCTGCCAGCATTCCCAGGAAGAAAGAGAACTGGAATTCCTGTCAATAGGAGATTTTTGTTTTCTTCAGCGTAGTTCCCCTCCCCATAGAGATAGAGCTCATATGCTGGGTATCGCCTGGCTGTTTTCTTGGGTAATTTTATTTTCTGTTGTAAAAGTTAAAAAGAAAACAATTACTTTACCTATATTGTCGCAAACAAGAAAATATAGTCACTATTCAGTAATTTAAATGATTGGCTTATGGTTTATGTATTGTTTTAAGTTACAGTCTAAAGAATACGGAATGAAATACTGGGGTTTGCTTTAAAAAAATAATCAAATTATCAAGTATTTTGTTGAAGTAGGTATTACTGTGCCTAATGAGTGGCCACAGCTACTTACTTGAAACAGCGACTAACTGGCTTTGAAACAAGCAGCCATTGCATGCAATTCTGTATCTTGTTATGCTGCACATTCATAAAGTGAACCTAGCCTTATACTACAGGGGGACAAAGGGGAAAGAAAAAAAAAAGGCACATCAAAACCCAGCCAGTTCTCTGGGGATATGACAATTTGAGAGCAGGAACTGGGGCAGGGGAGTGTTAAAGAGAATGTTTAATTCCTTCACTAAGAACACAAAAGTTTAAGCTTTGTTCAGGGCTTCTGTCTTCAGATCATCCTTTGGATGTTGTTTCCCTTTCCTCCGTCATCTCACCATTCCAACCTCACCCACCTCACTGGCCCTTTCTCATTCCTTTCTACTGCTCTTTTTCAAAGGCTTTCAAAACTCTTTGAAAAAACAAAAATTAATGTTTTCTTTACTAAAAGAAGAGTGCCATCAAGATATGTTGACTTCCTGATGGACCAAATAATCCTATCCAACTGTTCTTATATGGTATCTTCCTGGCTCCCTGTCTTTTCAAAAACTTTTAAGGAACATAAAATTAATGAGCTGACTTCTTTGGGTCAATGTTGAATGCAAAAACCTACACAATCCGCGATAACTGTACTAGCAAGATACTGGGTTTTATTTCTGCAAATCACAGTGCTCAAATATTACAGCAAAATGGGAGCACGTAACGGCAAAGGAAAACAGACGCTCGTGTTCCATGACGGTGGTTTTAAATTCTGAATTCTCAAGACAGTGGTTATATAATTAGTTTGTAATGAGCTACCGTAACTTTTTACGGTGTCGGTGTAGGCTTCATTCTTCACCCTACTTCCAGAAGAAATTAGGCCTATGTGAGAAAGCCCTCATCACTAACTTCTGAATCTCTTACCAAGCTTAGCTGAACAGGACAAGGGTAGGTTAAATTCAAACACCGTATTTCTACAACTCTTAGAAAAAAATTCCGTTAAGTACAAAAAAGCAAAAAAAATTCCAAACTAATTGCATTACTCGGGATTAGCTTGACTGTGAGCTAACCCACACTGTTCGACACAAAAGAAATGAAACTTCTTACGCTTAACTGCTCCAATAGTTGTGTGTTTTGCAATGTGATACCCAATCCGGAAGGGAGGACAGGTACCTTTCACCTGAAATTCCTACCTTGTGGCTTCCTGCCAAGGCCAGCATTACAAAGACGTTAAAAATTACACAAACAACTCCTCCAACAATAAAGAGGTAATTGAGAAGTAAGCTGCCTTCACAAACCCAGACAAATCCACCATTTCTGCCCCCAAAAAAGTACCGTTTTCCACACAGTAAAAGCGGTTATTCAGGGAACAGACATTCAGAGAGGCAATACAGCCAGCTGTGACTTGCATCTCCTGCACGCAGCTACTGCCTGCCCCTTGAGCCTCGCACCTCTCACCTGCACAACACTTGCCAAAAGTCGCTCAGCGTTTAAGCCCTGACATAATGAGTAAGTACAGAAGACGCGTGGTGGCAGATGAGGATTGCAGGCAACCTCCAACACCACCACGCAGATTTTGCCAGTAACTTTCTGCTGGTTGGCTTCAGACTGAAGCCCAAGCAGGTTTTGGCTCTAGGAGATCTGAAAACTTACCGCGTAGCATTTAAATATTTGCAGCTGCTCACACAGCGTTGTCCTACAGCACTGACAAAACAACCCTTGTAGCTATACCAAGGCTCTCTTTTGTAGGCTAACACGACTGTGTCAAGGTCAGCAAATGAGGCAGATAGATCCAAAAACTAACTTGCTGCTTCATGACCAATTTAGGCCCTAAGGTTTTGCTTTAAGATCTTCTTTGCTATGCAAGGCAGCTTGCAACCTACTTCAGAAGTGAGTATTACTTAGAACACTTTCCCCCCCACCCCCAACATTGCTTATATCCTAGATAGTGCTAAATCAATGTTTAGGAGGCAACAAATCATGCTTTGGGATGCTTTTAACAGGACAGAAAATCCTGTAATAAGAACTACTATTAGAAAGAGAAATTGTTTTCTAACAACTGCACGCAGCATCAGCAGCCACCCTGCGTACGCTCACGTACTAAGCCATCACACCGCGTCTGGAGAACAGCAGTTCCATCAGCAGTCCTCTCCAAGTGACCCGAGGTTTTCAAAGAGGTCTTTCAGGAGGCTTAAAGGGGTTTCCAAAGGCAGGAGGGACTTCAGACAGGCGTACAGGTTCTCCCACACGCTGTGGGACCGTGCCACCTCTGAAGCGCCCGCCGAGGGGACTTGGCACGGCTGCTGGCTAGCCTGGGAAACGCACTCCTTATTTCAACTGCAGCCGCTCGCTTCACAGAATCCCAGAATCAGTGTTCAGGGCTGGAAGGGACCTCTGGGGATCCCCAAGTCCAACCCCCTGCTGAAGCAGGGTCACCTACAGCAGGCTGCACAGGACCGCGTCCAGGCGGGTCTTGAATATCTCCAGAGAAGGAGACTCCACAGCCCCTCTGGGCAGCCTGTGCCAGTGCTCCGTCACCCTCAGAGGGAAGAAGTTCTTCCTCATGTTCAGACGGAGCTTCCTCTGCTTCAGTTTGTGCCCGTTGCCCCTTGTCCTGTCGCTGGGCACCACTGAAAAGAGCTTGGCCCCATCCTCCTGACACCCACCCTGCAGATATTGATCGGCATTTCTAAGGTCCCCTCGCAGCCTTCTCTTCTCCAGGCTGAACAAGCCCAGCTCCCTCAGCCTCTCCTCGTAGGAGAGATGCTCCAGTCCCCTCCTCATCCTCGTAGCCCTCCGCTGGGCTCTCTCCAGTAGCTCCTCATCTTTCTTGAGCCGGGGAGCCCAGAGCTGGACGCAGCACTGCAGACGGGGCCGTCTCCTCGACACACCATCGCTTCACGGGGCGCACAGCCACGAAAGGGAGCGGGAAGCGCAAGCCTCCACCTCCCGGGCGCCACCGGTGCTCTGAGGGGGCCCGGCCCAGCCTCTGCAGCAGCCTGGATCAGCTTCCGGCCGCGTTTACCTCAGGTAACCACAGGCCGGAGGATCGGAAGCGGTCCCGGCGGCTGCCTCGCCACCGCCCGGGCGGGCGGCTTTCCCCCTGCCCCGGCACAAGCCGAAGCCGGCCCTGCCCCGGCCGCCTCCGGGAGCGGCAAGCGACCCAACCCGACAGCGACGGGAGCAGCCGGGAGCGGCCCTCCCGCGGCCTCCGGAGCGGGGAAGCGGCCAGGGGAGGCCCGCGCCTCGGACAAGCGTCTCCCGCCCGCGGCGACGGCCCCGGCTGCCACCCGCTCCCTCCGCGCCCGCCGCCACACTCACCAGGTACTCGGGGTACTCGTACATGTAGGTCATGGCGCACCGGTTCTCCTCGTAGAGGAAGAGCACGTCCCGCACCCCCAGCAGCACCAGCCCCGCCAGCGCCCCGTAGAGCAGCGCGGCCAGCCGGCGGCCCGCCCGCCCCATCGCGCCCAGCAGCGGAGCGCAGCCCCCGGCTCCCCGCTCGCTGGGGCGGGGCGGCGGGAGCGGGCCGGTGGGAGCGGGGCGGGGCGGCGGGCGCCACGCCCTGCCCGCCGCCATCTTGGGGAGGTCCGGCGCTCGGGTGGCCGCCGCTCCGCCGGGCTGAGGAGGGGCCGGCCGCCACGTCGCGGGCCTGGGAGCCATGGCGGGGAGGTCAGGAAGCTACGCGCGGGCTGCCCCCAGCCGGTAACTGGCGGGGGGGCGGTGCGTCCGCCATGAGGGGGAGGTGGGGTCAGCGCGCTGCACCGTGAGGAGGCTCCTTCCCCTCGGCCCCTCAGCGGGCGGTACCGGGCAGCAGGCAGCGGCCCCGGCCCCTCGGCGCTTGCGGGCCTCGAAATGGTTTATCCCCGCCGGCGAGGGCCGGGGGTGCGGAGGGAGCGGGGTCGGGCTTCTCTGGGCTGCCTTTTACCAGCTGTAGGCTCTTTTCTTGGCTGGGCTTGAGCCTCTGGGACAGCCGCCTCCCCCCGAGGCACGACACACCGCGGCCGCTGTTGCTCAGCGGGGAGAACCAACAGAGAAGTATTTAATCGCTGACAAAACCCGGTTTTTCTTCAGTCTACAGAGGAAGCAATACTAACATCAGCGTACCGAGACAAGGGGTAGTTACGAGGCAGGTACAAAGTGGAAATGCATAGAGCTGCATTTTCATTTTCCTCGCTGCTAAACACTTAAGCTTTTCCCCCTCCTCTAAAAGAAAGAAAAAAGCGTTTTCCAACAGTATTTGTACCACTTTTATTTGTAAAAATAACCATCTGAATGCATTGCGAGAGTAGTTTACAGTTAGGGTTCTTCATTACATTAATACAGCATTCAGTAGTTGGAAAAGTTACTAAACTGTGCTTGAGAAGATTCAGGCGGAATTCCAAGGCGTTCACTGAAGTAAGTCTGTTTCCTCATTTTGCGTGTGACGTTTACCCCAGTCCTTAAACTTCAGTTTACAAAAGCGAACAATACTGACAAAACCCCACTGAAACCGTCAAACGATATTTTACATTACAAACGTTATGCAAAATATAACACTGGCACCAGATTCGTATCACCATGGTTTGTAAAGATATATTGCACATGCTAAAGCATAAAATATAAGACAAAACTACAAAACGTGAGATACTGGCTTTAATATGTAGATCACTGCATTAGAAACGCATAAAATTACATTTTATACACACACTCAGATTGTCACTAGTTTAAAACGCCCCTTCCTATAACACTGACCTAAGGTTTACTTTTTGTGTAATAAGAACGCATTTTCAGCACTGCAAAAATTATACATTATTCCTATAGAAATTTAGCATATTAATTTTCATTTCAATGCAGGTAGAACATGTGAAAAGAAGAAACACTTTATACATTCAAAGAAGGTCTGAAATGAAAATTTACTGATAATATATTGCTTTTATAACACTCAATTTAAAAAAAAAAGACAAGTTCACAAAACATTTTCATAATACACAAATATAAAAAGGCACTCTAATATTTCTTACAGGACTAAGAATAAAAATCACAATTTTTTTTTTAAATCATCCTCAAGATACATAACCAAGTTTCTCAACAGTACAATGGATAAACAATTCATTTCATGTGTTTGTTCTAATTCAATAACCTGGCAGTTGTTTACTGCATAAAAGTACCAAACACATTGTGGTGCCCTTTTAGTAGCGATGAACAGAAATCCCCTGAGCTATTTCACAGCAATTTCAGGCAGTCCGGAGGTTGTAACTCAGTGTTTAGGAGAGACTCGGGAGCCCACCCTGCTGTGGATCCCACCTGCAGCTGTGGCTGGCATACGGGACGGGACCGTCCTGCTATCACACCCGGGGAGACGGCCGCCCCTCCCCAGAGACCCTTCGCTTGGTGCAGACGCAGAAGTCGTCCACGTGCTGTACGTTGCAGGATCCAGGGTCAAGTGCAACAATTATGGGTGATTACTCTTGTGGAAAGGCAAGGTGATTATTTACAAGAGTAAGATTAATCCCATGCTTAAAGATCTGCCCTATTTCTACATGTGATAAATTACATTACAGATTAATGTACTAGCATGTAAGAAAAGGGATTCTGGTAACTCACATGAGATGTGGGACAGGCCCATACTGAGTACGTCCAAGTGTCTTGCTCGTGACAGTTTTCCCCCCAAATACACCACACTCAAAACATGCCTTTCCCAATGCCCTTAAGATGCTAACAGGTCGTGTGTTGCAATGATTTTTGGAATACTGCATTCTTACATCACTGTTAGTTTTCGGGAAAGCTTAGTCGGGAAAGTTTAGATTTGGTTCCTAGAAGGATCAAAGTAATTCAGTAATCACCTGTGCTTCTGTGGTGTTGCTTGCGTCGTTAAGAGGCAGCAGTTGTTGCACGACGCAATTACCAGAGTTAGGAGGTATTGCAAATATACAGAAATATTTTCAGTAACTCTGTACAGTAGCAAGTAAAAATACTGACATTTTTTAAATGGCTGCTTAAAATAATACAACGTCCTCCTTGTAAAGAGGACTGGTTTTCTCCTCATGAAGCAACGTCATGCAGGAGAGCGTTAACGTTCTGTATGGCAGGGTGAGACTTGTAAGTAATCCTGCCCAGGAGCCTACCTACATCTCTGGTTGAACTAAGATGAACAGGCTGATCCTGCTGTCAGAGAGGTGGCAGCCGTCTCCCTTTTGTTTATTTGTTTCCATTGCCATCGTTCCACATAAAAAAAGCGAAATTTGGGATTTCCATTGATTTTTAAACAGAAACCACTGACAACTTTAATGACTGATCTCTCCTCTTACTTTCAGTGCTTAAAGTAAGGTGGGTGTTGCTATTCTGAAACTTTTAAAAGCAAAAACGCTGAGAAAAATCAGTCATAAAGATGTTATTCTGTGCTATTTCTGAGGAGAAAACCAAGGTTTCGACTTCTCTGTCATTCTACTGCAGAAAATACAGGGCTGAGGGAAGAGAAACGTTCACCTTTAGAGACACTATCCCTTGTGATTTTTTCTTGTAAACTTCAGAAATCTGTTAATGTTCCAGGAAACAACATTTAATTTTAGCATGGCAAAATAAACTTCTTATATAAATATTTTTCCCCATTAAAGAACTGGAATCTGTCGATAGATTTTAACAGTTCAGTGGAACACGGCTAGCAACTGCAACTGAAATAAAAATCCTTGCTTTTCATTTAGCCTGCCGAGAGCGTGCCCCGAGGAGGCTCACTTCACCCTCCCGGCACAGACGCAGGCCTGCAGATAGCCCGAGTGGGAGCTCGGGGACTTCCGCCCCTTGACTCCACGCTGCAATACCTTTTCCCCTCGTTCCTGTAGCTGTACAGCGTCCTCCCGCTTGCCTGGCAAGGGGCTGGGTGCCAGTCTTGTGCTCTGAAATGGTGGAAGGTGTTTTGCTTTTTAGCAGTGTAGCCCGTGGACTTGGTCTTTGCCTTCCAGACATGAAAGCGGGCCCTCTCCCGAAGTGCGTCAGCCCTTCCTTTTTCTACTCAGGCCATCGGATTCACATTTCATTTTGCATCATGCCAAACAGTATGCACAAATGCTAACTAGGAGAACAAGCCATAGTTATTTTTCCTGGGTGTTTGTTTAATTTCAAATAAATATAAACACATTTACATTAAAAGTCTATGAACATATTCTTTAGTCTGGGAAAAAAAACCACCTGTGGTCAACACATCATCAGTTACAAATGTCAACTTGAAACCTGCGTCATAAAATGTAAAATTCACTCAAGACTGCTCATTCCCACAAAAGTTTATATTTTTATGGTTTAGAAAAACTACTTCATTATGTCACTCACATTTGAAGAAAAAATAAAAGTAGCAAAGTCTTCCGTTTAATTACTGAAGCATTTTGGTCCTCTTGGTACAGCTGGTTAGTTTTTGTTTGTTTTGTTTGTTTAGCTTTTTGTTTAGTTTGTTTACAAAGTCTCATTCTTCCTTTTGTACATCTGTTGCAGACGAGGGTCGTGGTCCATTTGACCTAGAAACTTTGGCAGAAGGAGTAAACATATTCACAAAGCTGACATTGCTTTAGGAGCTGGTGACAGTAGGCTTTTCTAGCATGTATCTCCGTTCCCCTGCGCGGCACGCTGCTATGTTTTCTGGTGTTTGGTATTGCAACTTTTGGTGTTACGCTTTCATTGCTTTATCTCTGCTCTGTTAATCCAAACACTGGCAACAGTATTTTAAAATTCGATGCTGTTTACAGTAAAAATAAGTTATTAAGCATAGAAAAGGAAAAAAATCCATTTAAGTTGGCAAGTCATTATAAACTTTTACATACACCTTTGTTTACACCTTCCTTCCCACCCCCCCACCCCTGATACGAGATTCATGGTTAATGGCTCAGGTGACAAACGTCTCATGACCCTAATTCGGTAGTGCAAATAAACTGTACATGTTTGTGCTGAATTGAAGGAAAATAAGGGCCAAGTGATTTTGATTTTACACAAGTGGTTCTGCTAACTTCCGCGGGGAAATACGGTGGGACGAGTAGAATTTGGCCTGCAGAGTTTATAACTATTTTTCTAATTGTGTGCTGCCACTAAGAACTGTAAAAAGTGCCTTCTGTAGCTTTAAGTGCTTAATACACGCAGAATGTAAAAAGTTTCATTTCCTGTAGAAAGTAATACAGGCAGTTTAAAGATTTACAATTTCACCTTTGGTTTGTGTAAAACAAAAATATCTAATTAACACAGCCCCTGGAAGCAGGAAACAGACAAACAGAGGAAAGGGGGGTGACGCTCCAGTCTATGAAGGCTGCCTTGGAAATACGTTCCTGTACGAAAGGGACAGCTAAAACACGTTAAGAACTTTGTACAAACAGTTCCCTACTTATTTGTGCTGTCAAAAAGAAAAAAGGCATTTTCTCTTTTTCTACTTAAAATAAGAGGTAGAGACTTCCGACGGGCACTTGGGGCCTAAAGAAAACATGAGGGAGCTGAAAAGCTGCAGAACGTTAATGGGAATACGTTCCAGTAAATCCCTCTAACTTTGTTATTTAAAGGCTCGATTCCCACCAACACTACGAATCTTTCAATACCTACTTGTCAAGAATAATAGTTAAGAGTATAGCCATGGGATTTAAGCTGTCTGAAAAGACAAAAATAAAGCTGAAACGAAATAAGAAGGGAAAAAAGGTTTTTCAATACCAAAAAGTCAAAATGTTTCAGAATCCGAATCGTTTTCGTTGTACCCATCCTCTGTTCCTACGTTATTACTCAAGGGCTTATTGTAAGAGTTAATGCTACCCACACTGGAGCCATCGCAGAGATGTGTCCTGCCCAAATTGTCTTTTTTAAAACAAACGAAGTTGAAAGCCGTCACTGAACTGGAAGGAGAAAAAGGCATCATGGTAGCCAAAATGAGTGCCAGGCAGTCAGCCACGTCTTTGTTAGGAGCGCAAGCCAGGGCTGGCGTATGACCTGGGCACAAATGCAGACAAGGCAATGGTTAGTACGAAGGGTACCGGGACTGGCACCGAGCATTCCTCATATACATCTCTAGGAGACGCCGTAAGCAGGAGATGTATGCTCAGCTACGGTCATGCCAGGCAACAGGGGCGGGTTACTTATTTTAAATGAGACATGCCGGGAAAATACACACTTTATGGAGCGTTTAAATCACTGTGACCACAACAAGCACTACTGTTGTAAAACCAGGCAGCAAACAGACTTCACAATATGAATCAAAGCACTTGCTAAACACGGTTCTACAGCACGGACGGTATGGTGGGTAGAGAACACGGGGAGTGCGGCAACAGGGACAGAAACCGGCCTCAGTTTCTGTGCGTATGAACAAGTCTCATTCTGAGAACAACGGCTTTCGTTAGAACACAGAGGTATTAGTTTAAAACATTCTGAAGTAACAAGCAAACAATTTTAAAGACTGGTCAGTTGAGTAGCTACTCAACTCAGAATGCAGTTTATTTAGGAATTAAATTACGAGAGAAAAGAATTGGACCAGTGCATGTGGTACACGTATAGCTGGTATGGCTATGTGGATGTTTAGTTGCCCAAATTTACATTATGTTAGAAGAAGAATGACTGTATTCCGAGAGCATGGCATACGCTTTGAATAGAAAGTTAATATGCTACAGATGTCAGTAAAACGAAGAACGGGGGAGCTATTAGAAGTTTGTCTTTGCTGCCATCTAACGTGGCTCCCGTCCAAGCGCTGCCCCTAAAGCAGCTCTTCGGGGACACGAATCCTGGAAGCCAGTTTGCTGGTAACACTTGCTGTCTGTGCGCTTCGCAGGCAGCTGCGTAGTACTCCAGCACTTCCCAGCAAATCCTCCCTTATACCGAGAGCAAACAAATTCTTTGGAAGATGGCTAAATCTGGAGTGCTGCAGCAACAGCAGTCTGAGGCGATGACCACTGCCGGTATCCTACTGCCTCGAGTAAGCTGAGAGCACCTGCGGTGTGGGTGAGTTGGGTGGACAAGTGTGAGCGCAGTTGTGCAGCAAACGACCCACATTAAGGACTGACTGCAGTGATGCATACCCTAAATGGAATTTCCTCTTCCATGGAGTTCCAAGCGTGAATATTCTTTAGAGTTGTACTTATACTAAGATTGTACTTAAATTTCTCTCTTTTCAACTATGTATGCGGTTGTTCCTAGAAAAATTAAATGTCTACCAAATTTAAACTTAATTTTCACTCGTTACATACACACACATTAGCTGGATCTGTATGTGCAGTTTTGATGATAAAAACTGTGGTTAGAAGTTAGTCTGGTTCGTTTTTCTGTCCCCTCTCTCTAAAACGAGGTTAGGGTAGGGCCAAAGGACTTCAGTGGAACTCCTTCGTGCAAGCATAGCTAGGTAGCATTTGCTTAGTAGTAAATACTCACCACTCAGTTCTTTTCATCCACAGATCTCAAATCTCTTGCCATGATGGGTAAGTATTATTATTGTTACTTTATAGAGATGGGGAGGTGGCAGTACCGAATGGTTACATTAATGCCATGAAGTCAGTGTGGTAAGAAAGACCAGCTTATTTCAGGAAGACATTTTTGAAAACAGTAATTATAGAAGCATAGCCCTCTATGGGCTTTATAATGCTTAGGGAAGGACTTCACTGAGATCTGAAACAAAATTATCAGATTTATTAACTGATCATGTATTGTGTGAGGCAACGGTAATTTACTTTGCATCTTGGATTAGGTCAGACAATTGGAAAGCACAAGCTTTGATCTCAGAATGAACTAGGACACAGTCAAACATATGTTGATGGTTTTCTTCCTACCCATTAAAACATGCGCTGATTGAATGCATAATCCTTAATTCTTCTGCAAGGCGTCAGAATTATCCGGTGCCACTTGCATGTTTAGGAAATTCAAGTTACCACTGCACTCAAGCATTAAAAAAGACTAGCTGTTGACAGTACATGCAAAATGAACAGTAAAAGGGACCGCTGTGATGTTTAAAATACATTTTCATATTAAAGAAAAATAAATAGGTTTGGTTTGGTTTGGTTTGGTTTGGTTTTAAATAGGTACTCACACAGCTCATTGTCTGTTCTTGGAAGGGTAAAAGCATTGATGATGTCTATCATCAGCTTTTAAGTCTACTGCTTCGGTCTGTTGTAAAATTACCTGTTGGGTCCTACGGAAGACTGTCAGAGTGCATTATTTACTTACCATTTTCATCTACTGCTAGGACACATGCCCCTTTGGCTAGCAACTCTTCAACCACCATCTTTAAGCCGTTTCGTGCAGCAATATGGAGAGGTCTGCAAAAACATAACAACTAAATTCAAGTTCAGTTAAAAATAGACTTTCTAAAAAAAAAAATCCAGGTAATGCTCAAAGCATACCCGGCATCAGAAAGAGAACGTTTTCCTTTTTTGGATCATTACAATTATATTGTAGACATTAAATTATATTATAGCCTTTAAAATAATCCTTGTGTTCCACATCCATAAAACGTATGTGCAAGACAAGTAGAATTACCTTTACATACACAAAGATTGCTTAATACTTTCCAGTCTAAAGGCTTTCTTTAAAAAGCTCTCAGTTTTCCACTGTTTTCAGCACACAATTGACATTTAAAAGGAAAATGAATCTAAGACTGAAGACGCCTTTGTTCCGTCCTTCATTCTGGCTACGACAGACTGCTCAAAATTATGGTGTTGCCTTTTTACCCTTGGCTACTTGACTGGTAATCTCTGTTACTGCAGAGCAGCTGGAAATTGAAAATAAGGACTGGTTCGTTCCCTTCCTGGGCCAACACCCAGGGCTCCTGTTTGGGGGCAGCCGGTGGGACAGGAAAGCAATTTCGTACTGGAAGGGGGAGAAAAGGGCTGCGGTGGAATGAAGTCTTCCACAAGCAGTAGGTGATCCGCCACCCGGGCTCGTGGTTGACTCTTTGCCTGTGGGATTCCCCCAGACCAGTCAAACAGCTGCAGCTGGAGTGAGAGTATCGATGGTTCTAACTCTGATGGACGGGAGTTGCATGTAAAATATCACCTAAAAAACCCTCTGAAAATGAAATGTACCACCTTCGGTCTAAATAAATTATTTAGATTTAAGGTAAAGCTCAAAAAGCTAGGAAATGCCAGATGTTTACCTACACATTCACATGATTATTAGACATTCTGATATAGTCTTCATATCAATGACCTCATGTAATTTTTCCACCAGACCATGTATAGACTTGTTATCAAAGCAATCAAAATTAAAAGTGAAAATGCAATACAAATCTGGTCTTTTCAAGGGCAACCACTCAAAAAAATCAGTAATTAACTTTTTTGTTTTATGAAAAAATCCGAGACTTGAGTTTGAAATGCTAAATTGGAATCTTCTGGCAAGTCAGCTGAACTGGAGAGGATCAGGCTGTACTTACGTCTGCAATGCATTATTTTTTGCATTAATAAGGCTCTGTTCTTGTATCTTGTCAAGTATTAACAAGGCACATTTTTCATGACCCTGTAGTGTGGGAAAAAAAACCAAACAGCGTTAATTTGCTGAGGAGTTTGAAACCGAGGCAAAAGAAATGTTACATATAAAAGTGAAATTTAATAACTCAATTTGAAATACAAAACATGCTACTCAGCTTATAAGGATATGTAGTAGGTGATCTGCAGGAGCCTTAAAATACCGTTTACAAACCGCCTCTGCGAGGATGCTTTAGCACATCTAGAAATTTAGACATTCACCTGCCTTTCACCCCTCCGTTCATTATCTAGGACTTCACCTCCTCAGCTTTCCAGAAGAGCATTCAATGGATTATTCACTAGAACTGTGGAAATCATACGGACCCGGGCCTCATTTCTGGCACTGTTTCAGCGCAGCGCGTCGCAGGCGCCGAGGCTGCAGCCCTGGCAGGCGCGCGGCTGCCCGGGGACCTCGCGAGTTCGGAGGGGCTGGTGCGGAAACGGGAGTCACACCATCGCGCTGGCACCCAGCCTGTGAGCAGGGGGAAGCAAAAGGTCTCCGGAGAGGGAATCCCGTGGGCATTTGTTCTTGCAGAAATAGCAGCAGCAATTGGAATTAAGAGGAAGAAAGGGTGGGGAAACACACCGCCATCAATCTGATCGATGCCTCTGGTTTTACTGCTGCCGAGCATACAGGAAAATTTGGGGTTCCTTCCACAGAAATTGGAGAATGAGTTGTTTGTTTTTTTTCCTTTGCCACCAACCCTACATTAAGCTATTTTATAGTGAGATTATTTGGTAAAATCTCGAAGGATTTTCCACTATTTCCCTTCGTTTCCCTTCCTTATGTTTCAGCTGCCATAAGAGGCACCCATTTCTCAGTTTACTAAACCTCGAAGCAGACTTGGCAAAAAGCTTGTAACAATGCTCCCTTCCTCACCCCAAGTTTGACTGGCAGCATTTCCCTGGCAGAAAAATTTTGAGGAGAATAAACACAGACAGACAGACTGCAAAGAGAACAGAAGCATACAGAGGTCTTCAACTTACTTTACTGCTAGCCAAGTGCAAAGATGTATTCAGCTCCTTGTCTTTTAATGTCAGGTCAGCCTTGGCAATGTTCACCAAGAAGTCTGAGGTACAGAATACAAATCGGTGAGCAAACAATGGGCAGATGAACGTGTAAAAACAGAGGAAAAAGTTTACTGTTTCAGTATGTGTGTGCATACATGCTAATCAATTAAGCCTTTATGTGATGTAAGCTTTGCGAACATGAAGTGCAAATAACGAATGAGAACAGACTAATGTTGTGGAGTTAATCGGCAAGCAAAGGCAGAGCTAACAGCTCATTCACTGTGCCCCAAACTGTCAAACATATATTCCTCTTAATTTAGTGACAGAATTCCTCCACTTGCAGGTCAGCAAGTTCTGCCTGAATCAGCTTCTCCCGAGAACAACTGCAGGGCCTGCTTTGAGAGGACTAAGCGGACAGAAAGAATTTAGGGCGCAGTCTGTGCAGTTGAAGCTAGAGAAAATGGAATTCTGCTACGCCAATACGACCCTGATCTGCATGTCTATAGTATGCAGTCTGGCCCGGAAGGGCAGCGGCTGATAGCTGCCGTTTGAAGAATAGGACTTCCTGTAACAGAGCGGGAAGAAAGGTTACACAAGCGTTTTCACACGTGCAGTTTTACCGCTCAATAAAATCAAGGAAATAAACAGGAGAACAGAATTTGTGCTCCCCTCGCGCCCCTTACAGTGCGTGCTTAGGAGGAAGTAAGACTCCAGTTTGCTATTGCAAACGTGCACTAAGACTGCTGAGAAACAATGACTGAGAAGCAACAGAAATTTGTTGCAGACATAAAGGTAGCTTCTTACAGACATCCGCGCTATTTATTTTTTCTTCCTTATTTTTCACAGGGAAAAAAGCGACTACCTGTTTGGGATAGTAACTGCTGTAGCAGTCACCGTTGAGGGTGAGCAGAGGCGAGGCCGTACTCACCCACAGCACCCACGTGACCGTTCAGAGCTGCCATCATGAGCGGCGTTCTCCCGGCGTGATCCGCGGCGTTCACTTGTGCGCTGTGACTCAGGAGGAGCTGGAGGCACTCCACGTGGTCTGCGAAGGCTGCTGCGTGGAGGGGCGTTCTGTGGGGACAGTAACGGCCACAGCTGTTGCTGAAGGATGATGAAGTGAAGATTCCTCTTCACTCACCTGCCCAACAATCTGAAGGGGCAAGACTGTGGGTTTTTTTTCTCCCCCTATGAAACTTTGAGTTATCACCAGGGGAATGTTACACTAGCAGCATCTGAAATAAGTTAAATAATACTGACAGCCTCTGACCTGGTGCAACAAACTTTAAAAAAAGGGGAGCATAAGGCGCACGTGGTACTGCGGAGATAGGATACTGTGGAGAATTGCATGTTAGCAGCATACTTAGTTTAATGGAGCATAATGCGTAACGCAAAAAGCAGTACAATCCCTCATTCTTATTAATCTGGTTTTATTTTTTTTAACAAGCCTGAGATGGGAAGAACTGTCAGAAAAGAACAGAACCATTATTGTAAAAAACAAAGTTATTTTAAATTAGAATAGAAAATACTGCAGCAACAAGTTACAATACCAGTATTGCTGTAAAAGGCAGAAGGAATCCTACCCACTGTGAAGGTTATCAGTTTCCACGAGACTGAGACACTAGAATTCGTTTGCCATCTGCCTATGGCATTTTGGGTCTGAAGTGTGACTAACAGAGAGCAAAGACAGCTGGGACACAACGCAGCTCACAGTCTTCAGTTTTTGCTTATCAGTAAGGGCAAGGTGGTCTCACCCTTACGGGAGTAAGCAATCACCATTACTGAAGGTCTTGAATTTGTTTTAATTAATAGAAATTATGAGTATTCAATTTTTAGAATTTTCAGCAATTTTAATTAAAAATATATTTACACACACACGTAGGGAGGAGATTATCAACATGACAAATGAAGGATTTGGCTGCATGCATGTCTCTTGCTGTATCAGTATTATTTGGCTGCATAGATGTTTTGAGCTTTGTGCCCTGAGAATGCTAACATGCCATTAAAGCTTTTAATGAAATACTTTTCTGTGTGTACACAGTATCACTCCATTTAGCAAAGATAAACGTATTTAAATATGTAACAGAGAAAGCTGGTCCAGGGAAACAGCCTACAGTCGTAGCTGTTCTAAACAAACAAAACCATTTCTTTTGTATTTCTTTTCATGTGTACTATGAAATTGAGCACTTCCTATTTTCTTGCTTCAAGGGAGCCACCACTTAACCCTGTTGCAGTGTAAACTGCTGGCTGAAAGAGTCAGCGTGACAAGCCTTAGCTCAGCCATACCAGATAAGAATTAGTTCCAGAGGTTCGGAAGGAATTACAGAAAATACTTGATGGATTCATGAAGATGAAATGCCGTTTGTTTCAGAAACCATTACCTTCCTTTGTCATCTTTGCAATTGACAATGCTGGCATCAATGGCTCCGATGAGCAGCGATGCACAGTTTTCGTGATCATTGATTCTGCCAAAGAAAAGACATTTTCAAAAAGGTAAAAAGGCTACATCTTTTCCCACTTTCCAATATTAATTTACTTCACTTCCCATTAATACTTCTTACTGGTTATTTATAAGCTCTCCTAACACACTGTTGCTATAACGCTTTCAGTCACATTTCTGATCGTTCATCCTCTCTCCCATTAACCAAACTGCATCTGCTACTGTGAATTTCAGTTTCTAAAGCAAAGCCGGTCCTGCAATTCGCTGTGCACACGGGTAACTGAAGTGCAGCACAAACCCAGGATTAAAACCTTAATACCCGAAAATCCTTTAGATGTCAGCCTCACCTGGATCTGGAAAGCACTCGGTCAGAGTCACCTACGTAGAGAAAGCTTTATTCTAATGCTTTGGGTGCTGAAGCCCACGTCTCTTCCAACTCACACATTTAATACTTTTCCCTGATGGATGTGCTCAATTAATACCCTTCCTGGTTATTGTTAATTTATCTCATTTCATTATGAAAATGAACAGTGTTTAGTAACAATATTGGGCATATAGTATAGCTAACACACACCCACACTGGATGAGCAGCTGTTTTCACTTTAAATTTGCATGCTTTTTAAAGTTGCACACATTTTTAATGGGTTTGAGAATTACATACTGGTTTAAAAAATATTGAAAAACAAAATTTCAAAGCCATCACTTGAAATTCAGGTTTCAAATACTATGTTTCAGCCACAAGTAATTTTATTTTAGGCAGAGTAAAACTAGTACTTTATATATGCTTGTACTTCTCTAATATATTGGGTTATTTCAAAGTTTGATACACGGCAAACTACTTTTCTGCTTTCCAATGATGTGGACTGTAGAAGGGAAGCCCACAGAGCAGTAACTCCTGTCGTTACCTCTGGAAGACGTTTTGTCTTGTAATAGGACATAGAATAGAATACAGTGGTTCGAACTGTTGGCAGAAATTAGGGAGGTTTGCATTTGTTCTTTCAGTGCTTAATTGCTTACCCTTCTGATGGCTTACATGTTTTAATAAGCATGCTAAGTCCCACAAGCTAAAGTAATCTTGCATTTTGAAAAAAATGTATTTGCAATTATGTTATGAAAAGCTACAATTTTGCTCTATTCGAATCCTTCCCATAGGAAAACATACTGCTTTATTTGAATGAGCAATATGTATAAAATATATGCCTGGGAGATTAATAACTCCTAATAGCCACCACCTCTTCGTTGTGCATAAGTAGGATGAGAAATTGGATACAGAGTCTGCCTCTCTAACCAATCGATCCCTTTGGCTAGGACCGGGGTGAGAAGTACCAGACCTTCCTTATCTCAGAAGGAAGAAAGCTCGTGGAGAAAATCAGACTGGAAAAAACTCAGCTGAGGACGTCTTGGAAAAAATATGGCCCGCACAGAACACCATTCTAGCATGACACAGATTGTCGTTTCAAATCCTTCCTTCATTAACGCTTTGTTCCGACTGCTGAAAAAAGAATCATCTTGATTCTGACAAATTCCTTCACTTTCAGCGGCTGGGTTTCACAGGAACCTCAAAAGCTCATGCTCACACGGACCAAGGCACCACGGCCCAGGAGTGGAAGAGCTATGGAGGTCCAGCCTGCGTGAAGAAAAGGCGCAGGTCTGTGGTGGTGAGCAAGGGAGAAGGAACTAGGAGGGGAGCGGAAATGCAGCTACTCAATTACAAGTCAGAATTTCATCCAGTAGCCTAGATGTATGAAATTTATGCAAAAATACTCTATTCTGCCAATTTTTCAGCCGAAGTATAAACACAAGTTTATGATCAGCTTTAAAATTATTTGCTCTTGCAAATAATCTGAAAACAAAAAAAAGCTTTCTTCTCATTTTTCTCATACCGCTCCTTTTTCCAGACATAGCCTGACGCCTTTGTTACTGCAGAGTTCTACTTACACGGCACAGTGCAATGGAGAGAAGCTATTACCGTAGAATGTGCGGAAAAATTTTTGCTCCAATAGTACCTCTATGCAGTTTTCATGACCTGTAAGAGATCAGACATTTCACAGCGGTGCACAAGGCAAGTCATTCACTTAATTCATATTAGGCTTACACAGATTAGAAATTAACACTAAATTCGAAGCTGAACACAGTGTGTGTGTAAGCTCTTATGTGGTAAAATTATAAACAGATGATTTCTTTTTTTCTTTAAGGCAGCAGCAAGATAGATCCAGGCTAATATTAGCACTTAGTGAAAAAAAGGAAGGGAAGAAGAAGTCTCTTTTTTATGTGATGTTATATATGTTGCCTTACTCATCTCCTAAGATGGTCTTAAACGATGGTATTAGGAAGCTTTATCCTTGCATTAAGCAACAAGTTCAGATTATCCAGTTTAGAATAATCACTTCAGAACATCCACCTATTCACGTGCTCTCTTGCATCAGTAAGTCAGAAGGTGACACCTCAAAGGAGCGCTCCGGGCCCCACAGAAATCAAGGCGAATTTCATCCCTGGCATCAGTAAACCCCGAATTTCACCCTGGCCCCCTGTGACCGGGCGCAAACAAGCGGCCAAGCCGCGGGGAGGTCTCGCTGGCGTTTCCCTGGCCGCTGGACCGAAGGGCGAGCCCAGCCAATGCTAACGGCGGAGAGCACGTTGAGGGGAGACGACCTGCCTCTTCCTTTCAAGCTTCTCGAAGCGTTGGGCTGCTTCGGTGCCATGTTTCCCTAAAACTGAGGCCGCGTTCGAGCTCGGCAAAAGCCCACCGGGAGGAACTTACCATTGTAACAAGCCCAGTGGAGCGGCGTATAACCCTGATTATCTTTCAAACTGCAGTCTTCCTCCGAAAGTGCTATCTGCAGTAATTCGCTCAGCCAAGTGGCGTGGCCCCGCGCTGCTGCGAAGTGCAGAGGTGTTCTGCCTCTGGCATCTTTACATAAAATAGATACTTCTTTCTCTAACAGCATCTGCACGCACTCTTCGTGCCCAGTCATAATCTGGTGACAAAGAAAGGAGTACAGGGGTTGGACGTAAGACAGATTCTTGCCCAGGAAATATGGAACATGATGGATGCCCATGAACATGAAAGGGCCTGGGTGGGATTCAGAAGGCGGAGATGAAAGCTCCTTTGCTCCCATGAGTACCTACGTTAACTGATACGCTGAAACGTATTTGGTGCTCTCTTACAAAGGCACTGATTCCTAGTCTGTGGAAGAGGCTCCCCTAAGGGAGCCACAAAAGCAAGGAGGAGTTTAAGACTAAGGGAACAGATGAACAAGAGGTGAGGTTCAGCAAAATTGAGTCTGGCTTCTCAAACTCATGTATGAACGTGAGAGAAGAACCAAGGAAAGCACGGATCAAGGCTAGCGTCAGAAATATGAAAAGCTGTTTTAACAGCTGGCCAGCTGCTCTCCGTGAGCCCTGTACCGTACCCAGGTAGCTTTGGTATCTGGGCCGTGTTCTGGTATTGCTATCAATACAGAACAGGAATTTCACACCACAGCTCTTATTCCAGGCTTGTGCTGGACTCCTAAGCTGAACTGCTCGCTGCGGTTATCACAGAGTTCTGTGCAAATACCCCCTCGTGCATCACCTTCACACTGGGTAGGAACCTGACTCCTAGAAAAGGTTAGATCTGCCTCGAGTTTCACTGCCTCCAGATCAAAACTTGAAGCTGACTTCTTCACCCCATCCTCCCCAAGAAACATGAAAATAACTGCTGGGCAGTCCTTGTAAAGAAATTAGTTTCAGAATTCATAAGGTGCTCAGTTATAAAAGTAACGATTGCTGTGCTGCAGTGTCTAGAGCCAAGAAAAATTGGTCTAATTGCTATTTTGTCTAACTAATCAAAGTGAGTGTGAAAGAGAGTCAAAAGCAGAGCATTACTGTCCTGCCTTTTCCCTTATCGGTGGTGCTTGGTCAGTTTTCCAAGCATTGACAGTGGTCCCTGTATTTCTATTGCAATCATTCAACACTCCTGTATTTAGAAGTGAGTCGTAATCACAGTAAAACAGACAATTAAGAATCGTAAAAATTAAGTCACCCCTCGGTGTAAAGCTGTGCATCCCAGGAGATCAGCTGCATCTACAGATGCTTCTTTTTCAAGTAATAAAGAAACAGCATCAATGTGCCCATATGCCACTGCAAGCATTAGTGGGGTTCTAGAAAACACAAAAACAAACCGGTCACAGCTATAAAATGGCAGACTACTCACCTCTGCTAAATTACAGGAACAGGGAAAGCAGGAGGCCTTGCATCTCCCTCTGTTCCTACCCACCAGCCTGTTCCGTCCCCGCACTCATCTATGTAACACCCAAGTGAAGACCTTTGGTGTGAGATTACTAAGTTGTCTAACAACCGACTACCATGGCTGAAACAGAAACAAACTCATCTGTAAGCACTTCACAGAGCAACACCATTCAAGACGGCCGGTTCTCTTAACCGCCTGCAGCTATGGCCACCTCCAGCAGCGCAGGAGCTTTGCAGCACCCGAGCGGTGTGAATGAGCGTCCCTGCTGGTTACCAGCCCCGGGCGTTTCTTCAGCAAACGCTGCGCAGTTGCTTGAAGGGGATGATGGGACATGAGGAAACGACTCAAGCCAAAATCTGGACTAGCAGGGCTTCCGTTTTCTTCTGACAGGGATCTGTTCTCCTTCTCTTTTCAGATCAGACTAATGCCATTTCAACTTACATGCATAGTCAGGTATGTTCCAGGCACCTCAGATGAGTTTTGAAACCATTAACATTTTCACTTTAAAAACATACTTAATTCTCCCTCTAGAACTGTCATTTAATGAGAAGCAAAATTTTCGTAGGAACATCTCGGGTTCACGTGTCACCTTAAACAAACATTCCGCCTCACTGCACCAGCCTAATATTCCAAAGAAACCCTGAAACGTCCATGTTTTAGAAAGAAAAAGACCCTCTGTAGAAACATCTCAAGAGCTTCTTAGTTTTTATTGAATCTGGCCCTCAGCATCTATGAAGAATTGCTTGAAGTACGAAGCAAAGGCTAAAATTAATGCATAAACCTTTCCACATGGCTCAGATCAACGGAATGTGTACTTTGTAATCTCTGCCAAATTCCATAAGGAGATGTGCAGGAAGTACAGCGTTTCAAATAAATGCTTTTTTTGTAAGAAATCTGAGGCGCTATTTGGATCACAGAGCTGAAATAAAACCATCACAAAGAAAACTTACTGTCCTTTGGCGTCTGTCACGTCAGGGTTGTCTGCAACCTCTAGCAACAACCGTAAACAAGGTGTATGGCCATTAATGACTATAAAGAAAAAAAAGTACGTTTCATTAAAATATGTTTAATTTCAGAGACTTGTCCATTGGGATACTTATGGATAAGAAATTTCCTTATAAACACGGAAAGTATTTCACAATACGAGAAGTCGATATTCCCGCCATTTTGATTTGTCTTGTGCCGATAAAACGGTGAGCCCTTTTTTCCCTGACCTCACCAAGACAAGGATTAGTTCTCTTACGTACCAAAATCCCAAACGAGCAAACCAGAACTGGTGATTTTCACTACCGAGATGTCTGCTAAACCAGACGGCTGGTGAAGACCCCTCCGAGCGCGCGGGCAGACAAGGCTTTCTGCGCCAGGTCTGGAGCGCCGCAGGAGCACGTGGCAAGGCTCGCGAATCCTGCCTGCGCGCTGCGTGCGCGTTCCGCAGTGCTGCTGCGCGTCTGCAGAGCATGACCGACGACACAAACGTCGCATTCCTAACAGCACGCACCGCCAGAGACTGAAATCCCCTTTGGGTTTTTCCAGCTTTTCTAGTTTGACTTTACTGGAAGCCGCAGCTACTTCTCAAAAAGGGGGTTTGCTTTTTAAAACGTAACCCACTGCTGCTGGAAAAGAGCTCTGAGTTACGACGTTCTGCAGGGCCTGACACCGGAAACCCATCTGTGCGTCAGCTGGCTTAAAGGCTTCGCAGTTACACGGCTCATGGGATGAACAGAATGGTATTTTCTTCTTTGAAAAACAATAATTTCTGTAGTCAGTGGATAGAGATTGTGTTCCTATTACGGCAAGTCATGCATTCGCACTGCCTACAGCCCGTGGGCTGAGGCAAAACCCTCGGACACCACCTATGTCCCGTCATTCTGGCGGAGAAAAGGGCGGACATCATCACATTTAAATCACTCATCCAAAAATAACCTTAGTTGCTTTACCCAGAAAAATAAAAGACATTTTTAGTTATTTACCACTAAGTAATGCCATATACATAACGCGTAAACAGTTCTGCAGGGCTGATGAGTCACGGGCTTAGTGGGGAAAAAAGATCTGTTCTTTCTCCTAGCAGGAGGAGGAGAAATCATAACTTGCTCACACTGACGCCTGAAAAGGCTTTTGGTGAGCGAGTTTCGGAGCAGATCACCCCCCAGACTCCCGGGAGCTGACCCAGCCGTTGCCGAGCGCTGCAGAGCCTGCGGGGAGCGTCGGTTTTGCCAGCAGGGCTGGGCGAACATTTGCAGTGGATTCCCCAGGCTAGCAGGGAAAGGCTGGCGCTAATAAAATCACACAGGGAACATCTCATTTAGGCGAAGGAAATTCCCCGCGTTACGAGGTCAGAGGAAGCCTGTTCCCCGAGGGGGACAGACAGAAATACTTCACGAGGCGATCTCTCCGCGAAGGCTACAACTCCCTTGACTGCACGGAGCTCTGCAGAGCCCCGTCACCCAACCCCCTGCCTCAGGGCTCTCAGCTGCGCTGTTCTGCAGCTCTGCCCGTGCAGCCAGAAGGAGCGACGGCCAACGCGTCCGAGGGGACGGGCACACACACACTCACACGCCTTCCTGCTGCCTTCCCGCGCGCGGGCGACGCGGGCGAGCACTCGCTTCTGTGCCTGTGAACACGCACCGTCACTCAAGGGGCTCCTCCAGCCAGAACGCTGTCAGAGTTCTCAAGAGACACCGACTTACCTCTTAGGCTCGCGTTGGAACCAGCACCCGCCGGCCAATGCAGCTATCGCCATGCAGGATTTCCAACGGGCAGCACAGATCCTTGCTAAAACACCCCCTCACGAAACGCGCCGGGACGCAGCAGCACAACAAAACCCGTCGGACGGCAAGGGGCTTGCCATCGTCGGGGCGGACGGGGGCTTTGTGCCAGCCCCGCTTCCCACGGAACGCCGCAGAGCTCTTGGTCGGAACGCTGCCGTACCGGGTGGTTACCCAAAGTGCACTTTTCTCCCATTTTAAAGCCTCCAAGGTGATGACAGTGATTAATTTCCTCTGCTAAGAGTCCAGATATTCAACCTGTCCCTGCAGTATGCTCCCTGCTTAGGGTAAATGTTTCCTTCTGTGTCTCATTTCTGTGGGTACGGCCTTCTTGCTTCTTGGCCTTCTTTCCCCCCCTTTTTCTAAATGCACACCTAGCTTACTTTGTTCCACTGCAGGTTAAAGAACATAGTGCTTATATCCCTCGAAGATCTTTTGTAATCTTTTAACATTTAAAAAAAAAATTAAGCAAAAAAACCCTAAAATCACAGACTAGTGAAGTCTACAACAAATCTTCCTACTGGTTTTACATGGCAGGCACTCATACTACAGTGATGGGGGCAATTAAAAAAGAAATTAAAATAGGGAAAAAAACATCATCTTCGGAATTTATATGAAAATAAATAAATAAAGGTTAAAAATATAAAATAACACCTTCTAGTCAACAAAGCTACTCAGCAAATCTATTCAACAAATCCATATTTTAAGTCAAAGCTGCTAACAGAACTCCGGCGTTGTCAGCACTGACCTTCCTTGGTACCGCAGAACCCTTCCCGTTCAGCTGTGGCAACAGGAAACCTCTGTCGCCATATCCAAATTTTCAAACAAACGCAAAATCATTGCTCTAGTGATGAGGTACCAGACAAATCACACCTTGTCCATCAGCAGACCCCGAAGCGTGTTTGAAGTGACTCTAGGAAAGCTCTCGACCAACACAGCTCCACTTTGGTGGCTGCCCTGATTGTGATTTAAATTCATTAACCCAACAGCTTTGACAGGGTGAGGATCAGCTGGATTTACTATTTTGCGCTTTTATCAAAAACAGCTAAGACCCCCTCTCACTGAATTCCGGGCTCAAACTCCTGGTCCGTAAGCTCTGGTAGCACATCTCTATATCACCGATTTACTGCGGGGAGCACTGTGCTCAGTTCTGCTGCACAGCTCCAGGAGGCAACGGACTGGCGTTGAAGGATGTGTATGCATTTTAATCTAAGCAGGATTAAAAGATAAAGAGAAAGCCCATTAAGGCTGGCCCTGGCAGTAACTGTCACCCAGTGAGGTGTTAATCTCACTTCCCAGCAGAGGTCCCTGCCACGCTGTGCCGAGCCCCTCAACGAGCCGCCCGAGGAGCAGCGTTTCCCGGCGTTATTGAGCTGACAGGTACGTATTAAACAATAACCTTCACACGAACGGCAAACTGTACATTTTCCAGTTAAAGGTGCATGTTGTGCAATTAGCACACCACACACCAGGAACGGGGCAGCAACAGCACGCTCCCAAGCTAGCTCAGGAGAAGGGTGGTGTCTGGAAGGGGGCAATTTCTGTAGTGTTGCCCCCGCGAAAGGTTGAAAGTTTTGGCCACAGGGATAATTTCATCACCAGTGAGACCCTGCTTGCATTTTCAGCCTTTCCTCCTTAGGAGCAGCAGTGAGGCAAGCGCTGGCTCTTCCGCCGATTCTTTGGCCGAGGAGCCCTTAAGGGAAGGTGTCATGGGGGAAACACCATCAAGAGCGGGCGGTGACAGAGAGGTGAGGCCAAGCGCAGGCAGGCGGGGAGGGCAGAGCAGTAGTGGTGTGGGAAACGACGGGACTCTGCGCGAGAGAGGACTGACCAACAGGGACAGAGGAAGAAAGGCCGAGGAAATGAACGGTAAGCGTTGGCTGTAGGGCCTCAGCACGGGTCGAGATCCCCTCCTTCCCTTCAGCAGGAGGGTGCGTGGGGACAGCAGGCGGGTGGAGGTGACCGCTGCTGTGCTGCAAGCGGAACGTCAGATCGCGCTCACCTGAGGCGTGGAGCGGGGTCCGCCTGGTGACGTCGTCCTTTACCGTGACAGAAGCACCCTGGCTGATGAGAGCTTCCACGCACTCCGCATGGCCTCTAAATGCAGCCAGGTCCAAAGCGGTGCGTCCCTTCTCGTCCTTGATATCCAGATCTACCAGGGACTGGAGAAGGACCTCCAAGGCTTGATGATGACCATTATAGGCCTAGAAATACGAAACGTGTCACGTAACACAACTCTTGTCTTTCAAAGGCTGCCACATAAACCTCGAATAAAACCCATCAATGTCCCAGACCCCTACACGCAGTAGAAATGACAGTTGTCTTGATTCCTTAGGACTCCTTCTTCAGCTTGAAAGGATTTTCCCAAATTACACTGTAGGTGAGAAACTAAAAAAATTCCAAATGTCTGGAGACAGAAATGCCGGTTGTTGATTTGCGATAACCTTCTGATACAACGCAAGGTGAGGAATGTCAGGCAATAATTTGCCAGTTCTGCACAGGTGAATCAACAACTCGTCTTCAAGACCCGCCTGGACAAGGTCCTGTGCAGCCTGCTGTAGGTGACCCTGCTTCGGCAGGAGGGTTGGACTAGATGACCCACAGAGGTCCCTTCCAACCCCTACTATTCTGTGATTCTGTGTCTTTCACACTGTGCAGTGTCTTTCAGGGAAATGTTCTCTTCACTAGTGCTGCTCAGAGGTTGCGTGGGTCATCACCTAACTGGGTGCTCAGCTCAACACATCTGCTGGTCTCCAGCGAAAGGAGAGCCATTCTCAAGCCAGATTGTTGTGGAAATACAAACACAAACTTGACGTGCTGTTTATAGCTGATGCTTCACGGAGTATCCCTGCCCGTAGGATGATTTGGTAGAACAACTGCAACGGACAAGTAGATGCACTTCCAGACCTACAGCCAAATTTGGGCCAAGAGCACAAACCCGGTGACACTGCAAAAACCCAGCGGATAGCCCCACAAACTGGAAACGCTTCCTTCAGCTTCAGAGGTAGGGCCTGCCCTCCTCTCCTTGCTGTCAGACTCACAGAGAACATCCTTTTTGTTTATACATGAACGTATAATTAGTTTTACCAGAGCTGAAGCAATTAATGAAAACAGGAGACAAGTGCCAACATAAGGAAGCAAAGAGCCGCTGAATCTCAGGGTTAAGGAGCGGCGGCAGCAGCTTGCTCCTACTGACCGGTGTCAAACGTTCAAAAGAACCCCAGGGACAAGCAGTCGCTTCCCTGCTAGACAATTACTTATGGAAAGCAAAGGCAAAAGCAGAGAAAGGAAACCAAAGGGAGGTTAGGGCACAGGGAACCCGTATCTCGGGAAATACTCTGACACCAGCATCAGCTTTTCCTCTTCTTGACAATTTTACTTAGAAAACAATAAGCAGCAGCCTGATCTTCTACACAGCAGGAGGTATCTGCCTTGAAGGTGCCGTGCAGACTGCATGGTGCATTGCTTTCTTGAAATGATCATGAAGTTACGAGGCCCCACACCCTTCCCACACCTCGCTGTGTACTAGGCAGTTGTTTGTCCATGTCCAGGACAGCATCAGATCAGGATTCCATGATCAAAGCCATAGGCTCAAGCTCCAGCCCCACATTTATAAAGCAGCGGTAAATAGAAGTTGTGACTTCCTATTTAATTTCACTTCAGTGTCTGTGTCTTCTTACCTGAGTGTTAGAGTCAATAAGAACCAAGAGCTTCAACTGCCAAAAACGTAATTGATGATTCCAGCCCAGAACCTGGTGTTGTTAGGTCTAGGCTTACATCCCTCCCCAGCTTTTTCAAAACAAGCCTATGATTAAACCTGCTTCAGAGACAGAGATTGAGGAATTATTCTAGGAGATAATGATCAAACACTTCACACATCTCATACTTACAGCTAAATGCAAAGGACTTTTCGTTGCTGCAGAATCAGATTCCTCAAACATATTGTTCGTTTTTTCCAGAAGCTGGGGGACAAAAAAAAACAAAAAGACAGTCTTAAAACATCTTTGCATGAGACAGGAGGAGCTCTCATGGACTATAAATCAGCAGGCAAAGATATATTGTGTCCTCAGATGTCTGCACTGAGTGTTGAAGGACTGTGAGGAACAAATACTTCACAACTTTTCTGTAAAGCCTTTTGAAGTTTTCCCCCACAGAGTAAAGTTATAAAACCAGTTTAAAAGCTTGTCAGGGACGTCCTCACCCTGATATTTGTTCCCCTGAAATCACAGGGCCGGCTGGGTGAGAAAGGAGCCCTCGAAAGGCAGGACTTGTGGAGTGGAGCCCTCAGTAAGTTCACATGGGATAAAGCGTGGTTTCACAGGTGATGTATATGCCAGCCGTGTCTGATACAGTGTTTTGGATAATTCTGACCCATAATTAAGGCTGGGAATAATTATAACTGAGCTGTGAGTCATTCGCAGTGATTTTTATAATCTCTCAAAGTAGAACCTGCTCCTACAAAGGCAGTCTTCCGAAATGCAACACGTCCTGGAACTCTTACAAACACCGAATACCGTGCATCGCACTTTCATAGGATCCTCTGCATCTCCGGGGGTCCCAGAGCATTGTACAGCTTAGCAAGGAGGGCATTTCTGCCCGCCTGGGAGGGGGAGCTGGGGATTAGCACCACCCCCCAACAGCACGTGAGCCCGGGCAACCCGGCCAGCTGAGGCTGCAAAGGAAATCTCGCGCAGTATTGACAACGATATTGAGGATTGAACATTGGTTGAGTAGCACTGCTCAAGTGCACGGCCTTTTACTTCACAGCTACCCAAAGAATTTGTCTCCAAATACCTTTGTGACTGGAAATTAGAGTTTTACAGAAAATTAGTAGCAGGAGATTGTAAAAGGGAAAGAAAAGCATGACAGGTAACTGCAATAGGCTTGTAACGTTTCTAAGCTTACAATTCAGTTTTGCACACACTGTTTCTGAGGGGTTTTTTGGACAGAGTAAGGAATGAACTAAAAGACTGCAAGAGAAAAAGAGTAAAGGAAGTTTTTGTGACAGTCTGCACAATTCTAGGGTATGACAACATGGCACACTCTCCACAGAGGCCAGTGAGAGCCTACGGTAGGCACAGAATTTACCTGCCTGCACTGCAAGATGATGGCATGTCCTAGACGCTGAGGTATGCCCAAACTCGGGGTGTAACAAATCAGTCTTTAATAGACCTACATCAAGGACGAGTTTATCCAAAAATCAAACTGGGATACAAGCTAGCATTAATAATGCACAGGGTGTCACAAATCTCTCATGACAAGGACACTAATCTGAATCCTAGGGAAAAGCTAGAAAATCAAGCAGTAACTTTGTTTGTCAGTTTTGTGCCTAGCGAAATGTCAGGACTGGGGAAGAAGCCTGTGCTGATGCAAACACCGCTCATAAGCAAGCGGGTGTGTGTATTAACAGGTAATACGGATTTTAACGCATCCCTGCAGCTACGGGGAAAAAAAAAAATCCAGTCCCAGACCAGTTTTTCAGTGGGTTTGGGGCAGGGTTAGGAAACGCATTTGGTCTTACCGTGTGGAGCCACCTCCAGTCTGAAATATTGTTCGTCTCTCACACAGGATAGCTACGCACGGGATGGAGCAGTAGCCAGCTCTGAATACATGAATACACGCTGAATTTCTCTAGGGAGCAAACAAACTAAAAAAAAAACCCTGAACAAACCCAAGCACTAAGCCTGTTCCTCTGCCTGCCTAATACTGGCCGTTACTCTGAGTCCATAATGCCAGCAGAGCAGACTACTTTAATCACTTTTAATTACATTTATCATCATCTGTTGAAATTCCAGGATCAAAATCCTAACACAGCAATACTTCCCTTACCCTGTCAGGAGGCTCCAAAAGTCTCCCGGAACAAGGCTGATAACTGCCTGTTGAGTAGACCAAAAAAACTGCACAGAAAATTGACAAAATTCAGGCCCTGAAAGAACAAATTGTGGGATTGCAGAGCCCCTGACAAAAGGCATCTCTACGGCTTAGAGCTAAAGCAGCTTAGGCTGCTGCGGACTAGGCTTAAGGAGCTTATTACTCGTAGGGCTGAATGTCTGCATCACAAAGCCGAGCGTAAACAAGAGTTGACGGTAAACCTGGTAGCTCCAGATCCACAGCCGGACAGTGCAAGAAGAGAAATTCCAAAGGAGAGCAAGAAGAGGAAGGGTAAAGACACCGCACCAATAGTTTTTTCGTATGCCTTGTCAAGCACCACTTTGTAATGATTAAAACTAAGGCCTCTGAAGGATAAACATCACGCTCAAAGAGACAGAAAGCACCAGGTCCAGGTTACCAAGCAAATTCTCCAGTTTCACCAGCGTTTCTATGGTGCTAAGAATGCATTTATAGTAAATTACATATACTTGTTGTAAAACACATAGAAGAGTGTGGCCTTGGGGGGCTCTAGCTCCATAATGCTTCCAGCTCAGAGTATCCTTGTCAGAAGCCACCCACAGTTGCATCTGTTTTTTAAAAAAGGTGAATTTATAGCTGGGAACCATTTGCCCTGACAGCCGTGGAAGCGTGAGCCCACAGACCCGGCGGAGCAATCCAGGCGTGCCCGCTGTGCTGCGACACGGCAGAAACTTCAAGTGCTGTACCGACGGGTGCTATCTGAAATCCGAAAAGCCACCCGAGCGCGTGACCCGGCAGAAGCCCCCTGCACAGACCCCCCTGGGCACAGCCATTTCGGTGTGCTGCTGCTGGTTACGGCAGAGGCCCGAGCCGCCCGCCACTGGAGTGAAGGCCACTCTGCTTTGAGAGTCACACTGTTTTCGTGAGCGAGGCAACCGCTACATCCCAACACGCGTACTTCCAGCACTGCTCATGACCTTCCTCAGTTTGCTGCTATTAATACTAATTTTAACATGGCAAAACAGTAGGTGACGTGTACAGTCTAGAAGTGGCCTTTACTCGGAAAGGTTATTAAGCAAACGGCGCTCAGAAATGTTCCCACGTGCCGAGAGCTGATCAAATGGCCACTGAGACAAAAGAAATAGTTGAACACAGCTCTACTGCAATAATTACACAGCAACGCAGCTGATCACTTACGAGGTCATTCAGAAGGAGCAAGTAGTAGCAATTTTTAGTGTCACTTTCAGAACTGGATAAAAATATATCAGCTAGGATGTCCCTTTGAATCTCATCGTTCCTGATAAATTGCAGTAGATAATTGGCTCTGCTGGAGGAAAACATACCAGCAGCAGCTGCTTTTCAATAAAGGCTTTGCCCACCAGTAGCAAGCACAGGGTCGAAGACTCTCGTCAGTTGTTCCTGATGAGATGGAGAAGAGCAATAGAATTAACCTCTGCACTACTTTACACCAGGGAAGCACATTTTTAAATCTCAGGATTATTCTTGATTGAATAATTCAAAGGTGAAGTTGCACAAACATCTCCGCAGGGGGGACAAGCAATCCTATAAGCTCCCTCTGTATTTGTAAATACAAATGATCAAATTATTTTAATTGGATCAGGTTATAACCAATACACATGCTTACTACAGTATCCGATACATTTTCCTAAAATCAGACTGATCGGTGTTTACATCAATTTCACTCTCGTGCATAGATTGTGGGCAAAGTCAAAATAACATAAGCAAGAAGAAGTTTGGCAAGAGCTTAGATAGACTGAGTCTGAAGCAATTTCCTGGTAGTTCCATGCAAGTCTCCCAGTACAAAGTTGAAATATCCAATATCCTACCAGAACGGTGACCACCATGCAAACAGGACGCTTACCTGGCACACAACAATGTTCATGCCTTTAAACATATCTACATCTCAAAACTGGAGCAGGGCTCCAGGCCGCTGGCTGCTCTCACGCGGGACACTAATCTTCTGTCGGAGCTCTTCCACTTCATAGCAAACCGTTTCGTATTAAGCCCTATGAGCACCACAGGCAGGGGGCTAGCCAGGAGACGCTCACCCAAGGAGTATTTACACAAAGCAGGCCAGCTCCAAAGGCGAGCGAGAGATCCCACCCAGGACCCACCAGCATCATGGGACGGTCACCTCCTGGGGCCCAGAACTCCAGTTCCTGTGGAACCTGCCACTTTCGCACTCGAATCACGTGTATCGTGTTTCTTTCTGGCCAGAAATTCTACCTCAGAGGTTCTGTAAAGCCTCATGCTTTGGTTTAAGAACCCTCTTACCCAGTGGAAGTTTTCCAAAATTTCATACACTTGTGTGAAAGGTATAGGAAAGCTTTTATTTAGAGAAATTATTATCCGTAAAAAATCTCCTCTTTAGCTAGAAAATTGGAGTGCTGGTGAAATACAGTGATAGCCAATTTTTAAAATGTGCATCAGTGGTGTTTTTGCTACTCTCCTCTCATTTGTGCCTCTGCTGTGAACCACACACAAGTGCTGTTTGAATTCAGACTCACTTGAAGACGCGTAACTCCTGTTTCTTCTCTGAACCGCCTTGCCATTGGCCACAGACTTCCAGAAAACAGACAAGTGTTGGTTCCATTTCATTACCCAACGCAAAGCTGCTTGAACATCCACAAAAGTGCCATGCCAGCCAGGTCCGTGCACCTGACTCGCAGCTCCGAAGCCTGACCGAGGAACAGCAACAGACTTTGCAGCAAGGCTTGAGCCTGCACGCAACAGCAGGGAGGAAACCCAAGGGAAGCGCAGGCAGCACGCCTGCAGTGCCCTGAAGGGCCTGGCATGCTAGGGCAGAGCTGTGATTCTTCTGCTTCAGGCTTTATCAGAGGGAACACAGGGATTTGCAAAATACTATCAGAAGTTCAAATAAAAATGAAAATACACAACACGCAGCCATTTTTCATTTACTCACTGTATCCAGTGGAGTTTTGCTTCCAATCTGGTTAAAAACATCAATTAGAGTAATTAAAGACATAAATATTCAGGTATAACGGTAATCTGCAAGTGCTTCTTGCTTTTGTGTTTTGTTCTTCCTGTCGCATACCCCGCACTGCAAGCGCAGCGTGCCCAGGCTCGCCGAGCGAGACCTGACCCTGCGTGCCCACGTCTGTGCACTGCCCAGCGACGGGCGAAACGCTCCGCGGGCAGCGGGGCTGCCACCGCTGCCAGACAGCGCCGGGAGCAGACGCCAGCTGCGTGGCTTCCTCCGGGAGGGGGGGAAAGAGGAAAATGGCGCTCGGCGAGAATGTTTAAGCTCAGTCTGCTCAACTGACAAGGTACAGATATGCAGGTACACAATGCACACACTGCGGGAGACTTTGCCTAACGAAGTCAGATTGCTTTGCAAGCCTACAAATACCAATAAATCAGGGATGGCTTCTTTTTGAAAGTATGCTCATGCAGGCAAACATCTTGCCTTGTGTAAATAAGCCTGGTTACACCCCCAAAGTCCCAGTGCCCCAGCTCTTTCTGAGCTGTACGCTCTAATGCACTGCCACATGCCGTCATCCAGTGCCATTTTCATGGGATTCAGTGATTAGAGTCAGGTGTTGTTCAGACATTTCCATGTAAACACCGCATACACAGACACACACTCACAGACAGGTTTTTACGGCCCCGGCAGAAGTCCATGACTCCTCTCCCAGCTGAAGGAAAACTGTCGCCTGCAGTTCTGCAATGGCCTTGTTACTCTCTGCCAGAAGACAGCAGGTACAAGTGCCTTGCTTCTCCATCTCAGGACAATAAAAATATAAACTAAAAAAAGACCAATCTGTGAGAGAGACAGAAAATAAACCTGAGAGACGCTAGGCAAACCCCCTATCCTACAGGGTACATGTTGCACTGCTGCTGACATCACAGCTTCAGTAACTGAATCAATCTACCACTATCTGGGGGATTCTGGGACTGACAGACACATTAGGCTTATTAAAGTTATTTTCAAGCACTAAGTTCCAAAGTCCTTTTCCTTTTTAGAGCCATTCAAGTTAGTTAATGCCTTTGTGCTTCTCCACTAATAAAGGAGCTTCCACATGGGCAAAGCTCTCCCAGACGTAGGTGCGAGTCATTCACCACCTGAAATGCTGTCGCCGCCGGTTTCCAACAAAATGCTCCCTTAAAAAAGAGCTGTTGGTCGTGGAGACGGACAGGCATTCACGAAGGAGAAGACCCTGAACCTATCCCCCTGTTAGGAGAAGGTGCAGGGGGCTGCTGCTGGACAAGCATCCCAGCCAGATCCCCACGTGGCAGAAGGCTTCTTACCACCCATCCCAACCACTCTTGTGGTTCATTTGTCACTAATTACCACTGTCCTGCTCTCAGGCGGCTGAATGAACAAATTCTCCTTGATAAGAGACATATATAATTAGTAGCAGCAACATCAAAGATTTATAGGGTCTGTGATTTCAATTTCTCTGTCGCTTAAAGAGCCAAGTGTTTGAAGGCACGGCTTAACTATTTTCCAGGGTAGCAGCAGGTCTGATAAAAGGCGATTTCCATCTCTTCGAACCCAGCCTCTCCTTTCACGGCACGGCCACGATGGCCTTCTGCAGCAAGGCACCTCACCCTGCCCCTTCTCCCTGGCACACACGGCTCTGCGATCACCGCGCTGCAGTCAGACTGAGGGCTTCCTTTTCTTTTGGACACAGTTTTCGGTTAAACCACGCCCCCCTCCCACCCCCAAACGAATCAGCCCCTGTGCCCATTCAATTTCTGTTAGCTGCAGAGTGGATTTCATTTGTTGAGGGAGTAAAGAGAAGAGCAGATTAAAAGATAAAATAACCATCAGTTCTTACAGTCAGAGAAGAGATTTCCCTGCAGGAGACAGGCGTTTAATTCTGTTTGCCCTAGCACTGCACAGAAACCTATTTTTACCAGCACAAAGTGCGTGACTGGCTCTCCAGACAGAATTTGAATGTGAGATGACACTTTACATTTCACTTTTTTCACACCAATAAGGATTTTGTGAGAAGAGGTCATTTTGATGACAAAACCCACCGCAATTTTCTTTTTTTCAAAGCAGTTTGGTGACGTGATCAGCTCTACAATACCAGCTAGCGATCGTGACCGATACCCCCGACTACCATACACCGGAGAAGTCAGCCCCAAGCCACAAAAAAGCCAGGTTATTTTTAGAAGCAGGGAGGCAGATGGGAGTCTTAGCTGCTTGCAAGCACCCATGCCCACCATTCAGCCTATATGAACGGCTCCTTACAGACGGAGGACGAACTCCAGAACCTGCTTCCACCCATCTCCTTTTAGCAACGTCACATCATTCACTGCAGGGCGACTACCCCACTACTGTCCCAGACAAGGTAGGGGTCCTCCAGGAAACAAGCTGCTGTCGTTCAGCTCTCTGGTTGAATGCACAAATTTCATTTGTTTGGGTCAAAGGATATGACCTTTTCACTCTTAATCCTTATTTCTCCTAATAGCTCTCCTCTCCCCACAAAGAAATTTAGCTTAATTCCGGCCAAGGCATTGGGCTCACAGTAAACACAAAAGTCAAAAAAAGAAAATATGTTTTCATAGATAAAGATGGTGGTTCATGGCTCATGATGAAGCCCTTGTCGCAGGGCGACCACGGAGAGCACAACCGCCTGTGACCGAGCCACCAGTCAGCCTCACAAGACAGCGAGGCTCCTTTCCATCTGCGCCGAGGAGTTCTTACTGCAGCTTTTACACACAGCCTCCAAACAGCCGTAGATAGCCATAACTCTGTCAAAAACAGTTTGATTGCAGTACAAGACAGTGATGTCTGTAGAGGATGCTACTTTATCAGATGGAGCACACGAATCAACAACTCTCTTAACGCCTGGGAGTCCCATGTTGGAAGAAGTCAATAAACCTAGGCAGAAGGATTATTGCCATTTCAAGCCCACGGCACAATTACCTTTCAGTTACTCAAGACTTTGGTCCTAACCCTTTTGCCATCCTGGATCCAAGCAATGCAAAAAAAAAAAAATCAGTGTAAAGGTGGTGCTGCATCAGTTTATTAGTCATTGTTATCAAATATAAAGTTATTAAACTCAGGACGTGGTAACTCACTAGGGCTAAGGGCCAACTGCTTACATGAACAAACCAGAATCACCTTCTTCTGACAGTGGGTGCAACGACGACGAGTCCTGGTCCTGCTGTTGATCGAGCACAAATGTTTTCTGGTATATTTAGCTTTTGTATCCCTGAGAGAAAATGAGCTGTCTCTCAACCTCTGAGCACCAATGGCAAAATCCTGGTCCCACAAAGCTCTCTGGCAGACACCCTAGCAGACAATAGTGGCCTTTTTCATGCAAAAGGCTAAAATTCATAGCAGTCCTCTTTCACCAGTGTACGCAGAACAGCTGTGTGACTGTAACTCTGCAAGTGATACTTGACCTCGGGTTTCTATACGGCAGCTATAGTCATAAATAAGGGAAGACTGACATGGAAAAACATCGAATTTCTCTGTTCAAATATAGGACACGTGCTGCACAGCTGCCTCTAGCCCACAGGTTGCATTTCACCCTCCAGTATTGAAAGAAAACCCGGCACCTCTGCAATGCCCTGCATTCCCAGCTCTTCCGTGTGTTCGGCCAGCCGAAGCAACGCCGGGGCTCGGTAGCAGGTCACTGTCTGCAGCTGGGGTGTTGCCAGAAAACGTGCACAGCAACCAGCAGAAGGAAAGAGAGGGGCCTGCTCCGCGCCTCACGGCACCCAGGAACTGTGAGGTGCAGGCTGGCGGAGCATTCCCCGGCGAAGGTGCTGTTGCAGAGATCTCTGCTCACGCAAGAATCTGGTGACAAGACAGGGGTAAGGCTGCGGTACGCATTGCTGCAGCCATACAAGCACAGGCTTGTACGCAGCTCAGAGCAGGCTGCTGTCTGCACCCTACAAACACCAAGAGCACCTGCTTTCATTCCATATGGTCCTCAGCAGAGGACCCCCCAGCCCCATGGGCAGAGACACAAGAGATCAGCTCTGGAAAAGGCCCTAAACAAGGAAAGGCTGAACTCACTGCCACACGCAACAAAGGAGCAGTGATCTTTTAAGTGTCCTAAATACACGTGCTTCCTTCTTAACATCCCACCTGAGATCCTGACCCAGGGCTGCCCTGGCGTAATTCTAGGTCAAGGTTTCCTAGCTGTTGTAGCCCAGCTGCAGTATTTCTCCTGCAACAGCAGTAACTGGCAGTGCTGGTAAGCGTGGTGTGAAAGCAGCGTGTGCTGTGCAAAGCTCCTTTTCAATGATTAAGTACTTTGACTCTTCAACAAAGAAAAAAAGAACCAAACAACATAAAACACTAAACAGCACGTAGTGTTCTTACCAAAGCATGAATATCTATTCAATTTTCTATTAGAGCTTTTTTTTTTTTAAAGCAATTAAAGCCTATTTAAATGTGACACAATAATTTTGGATCACCCTGTGTATCAAGCCGTTCCGTTCACACCACCTTCATGACACTTATTTTTACAAGTCACAAACTTCTATAAATCCATACTATACATCTCCCAAACCCAATTTTTGGCTAAAAATTTTTGGCTTCTTATGAGATGTAATTTCTAATCATTCAGGTCTAAAATATTAA
Source organism: Opisthocomus hoazin (assembly GCF_030867145.1). Taxonomy (NCBI): domain Eukaryota; kingdom Metazoa; phylum Chordata; class Aves; order Opisthocomiformes; family Opisthocomidae; genus Opisthocomus; species Opisthocomus hoazin. The sequence continues at coordinate 43,695,460 of NC_134422.1, forward strand.
AAAAAAACCACCACCGACAACAAAAAACCCCAGTTACATGGCATACAAGGTTAATCTCGATTACGGTAACTTTATCAGTGCTGCTATTGTTTCATCAGGGCAAAAGGCACTGCAGGTATGCAGCTGACAAAAGCTATTTACTCTCGCAGCGTGCCAGGCAGACAACGTGCCGGCCGCAGCAGGCACACGCACTGGCAATATTTTGATCACAGTTGAAAATAATTTGAGCACACATAAACTCCACCCAGAGGCAACACTGAAGCACCAGCTTGTTGAACAAGGAGGCGGTTATCAAGATTAACGTGTTTTTAAGATACATCTGATTGCATGTATTTGAGCTCGCTGCACTGTATCGCCGTTTCTCAGAGACTTGTGACCATCTGTAGCCGTCAGGGGAGTTCATCGTCCTGGCATACAGACACGTACACCCACCGGCAGGCAAGACACTGCCTGAGCACTCACCAGCTCCAAGCACTGCCGGTGCCCATATGCAGCAGCGTAATGCACAGTGTTGTACCCCTCTTTGTCTTGGATGGACGGGTTGGCATCGTTCTGTAGAAGGAACTCGAGACACCTGTGGAAAAATCACTCGTTTAAATGAGAGCTCACAACATTTAACAGGATCATCCCTGGCTGCAACTGGGAGCGGCCTTGGAAATGGGCAGTTGATCCTGTATTTCCGGCAGCACCTCAAATCACTTCCAAGTTTCCCTCTTCACCAATAGCTCCCTGCATTCACCATTTTTTAAAACAGAAAATCCCCACTCATCTTTGACGATCTTCAGAAAAAACAATCTTCAACCCAACCTTTGTGGCTACTCTAGATCACAAAATTATTTTCTGTCCTGAAGCCTGAAAGAAAACTGCACGGCTCTGTACCATGACATAAACAGCCTAGATTTGCTACTACTGTACATAAAAACTCGTAGATCAAACCATTTGCCTCCAAACATGCACTACAGCAAGCTGAAAAAAGAAGACTTAATGGAGTCAATTTCCTGGCAGGTACATACATAAATATGTTTTCTTCTTTGTTGGCTTTTTTTTAAAAAATGGTGTGTTTTTCAAAGGATCCCTTATGCTCTTTATAGCTCCTGCCACTTTTGCTTATACCATCAAGAAATCATCATTTTTTTACCAGTACTTTCCTCCATAGCTTGTAATTTGTAGTGAATGCAAGGGTGTCACCTGAAAAAGGCGATTTTTAAAACAAAAATATCCTCAAGCAGCTAGGTGAAAATATCAGTTGGAGTGAATACATTGAGGAAGCCATTGGCTACTTCTTTTTTGCAACATACATACGCAGTGCAAAGCATTAAAGTAAGTCAGTGCATGATACTAAAGAATTATTAAATGACTGAAGCAGTACATTTTCAATTAAGAAACAGCAACAAGCACAGAAACAGAAATGTTAGGGAACACGTGCACAGAGAAGAGCGTAGAGCTTGCTTTCTTTAGGTGAGCCCTCATTAAAGCCAAGCGTTGTGTTTAGCAGAGCAATGAACGAGCGGAAGCAGAGTGTAAACTGCAGCCCAAAGCAGTGGCATTCTCCAGAACTGGAGTCTAACTGCTTTATTGACTTACAATGCAGCTTCTTTTTCCTTCATCTCACTGGCTCTTTCAAGTTCTTCAGCATTTTCATTGGAGTTACCTAAAATATTCTTTCTTCTTAGCACAGAGGACAGAAAAATGCAACTTATTTTCAAAATACTGTACCAGTGATTTTGATGCAGTCTGCCACCCATCCCCAATCTCTTCCAGCCAATGATGAGAATTATACGGGTTAAATGAGTGTACTGCATGGGTCTGCAGCTAATAAGTTTTGCAAACTATGGAGACAACTACAACATGTCCCGCAAGTCAATGCCAGAAAAAAAACTCCAGAAAATTCTGGTTTCTAGCAGAGACAGTTTGGTCATTGCTTTCTAGAATCCTTCCATTTCTCCCACACTGACGTTTTGCATTTTGTTTCCTTTGCAGAGAGGAACTCGGGATTACCTCCGCTTGCTTCTTCCTACGGTAACCTGCTAGTTCTTCTCTAGCATTTAGGATGTAGAGAAGCTTGAATCACTGATACAAAATCGGTCTATCCTGAACCTGCATCAGCTGTGTTGCTGACTCTCCTTGCTTTCTGTGAAATATCTGGGCAATGCTATGTGGACCTCTTGGTCAGACTCTTTCAGTTCTTCAAAGAGCTCGACATGTCTTCATAACCCTGCACACCCGGATCAGGACTGGCACCTCTGCTTCCCAGCTGGCTGGATGGCAGACAGAAGAATACGATTTGTGATCTTACAGTCATGAGCTTGTGACTATGATCTTTCTCGGCCTCCAAGGCTAACACAGAATATGTTTACTAACTTAGTAGCTTGAAAGGTTTGTGGAAGGACAGTCTGACAATTCCAGTCCCAATATAACAGGCAAATCCCCAGACTGGATTCTGCACAATGCAGAACAGTAGATTCTTTCTTTAATATGCAATTTCCCATCTATAATATCAAGATTTGACATTCTTCCTGTGGGTGCTAGCAATAATGGATTGTTCTACAAACCTAGGGTCTGTCTGACGTCCACTGACTCAGAGAAAACTTCATTATTAATAAAATAATTCCCCTGAATATGAAGACTGTAAGCTCCTAGACAGTACTTGGGCTATGCTGAAGTCCTACCTGCATCTGCTTTCAGTTAACTACAAACCAGTGAGATCTCCAAAGAAGATTCCCTGAATAGAATAAGCAGTGATCTGGAGAAACACTGCATACTCAGAAACTGCAATCATCTATTTAATGAAAATGCTGTTGCCATTTCCATTGCAGGAAAGGGTACTTTCTGAAGACCACAAGCAACAACAATTACCAAAATAGCTGAAAGTGTAGAGCAACCTTGCTGCAACAAGACTTCTCCCTGCTAATTAACCGCCCACATCCAAAGTTAAATAATTATGAATATTCTTTGGACTGAGATCGCCTGACCTTGGGAGTTTTTTGCCATTCAGCAGGAAAAAAATACACTGACCTATAAAATCATGGACTGCAAATAGCATTTCATCTATGTAATAAGGCTTCTTCCAGAACATCTCAAACTGGAAAATTTAATGAGAAGACAGCATCATCACACCAGAACCAATTTAAGTTTGGACTATGAGGGCAAATAAAGCCCACATAATCCTGCCAATGTTCAGGGTGTGACTAAAGTAAGCCTTTTTTTTTTTTTAAATTAATGATGGAAGTAGATACACCCTTCAATTAAGCAACAGCTTGTTTAAATGCAGGAACTTCACTTGTGAAGAGCCAAAAGCTGAAAAACACACACGGAATCAAAAGCCTCAACACCCTAAGTAACAACTCCCTCTGGCAAGACAGAATTAGAAACAGCCAGTGGTGAAAGCCTTCCTACAAGCCTACTCTGAGTGTAGTGCCAAGCACAGACCTCTGAAGGTCCTGCTGCCTTCGTCCCAGCACTGTTCAGGCTTGAGGGTGATAGGGAAGACATTTTTGTATTAGTATTATCACAGCAAATGATGGAGAAGCTACCAAGGCTCTGGTATGGCATCCAAACCTCTGCCATAAAGTTCAACTGAAGTCTTCCTGCGGTGGCTTTGAGGTGGCATTCTGCTGGGAAAGAGCCAGATGTATTTTTACCAGACCTCACTATAGGAGAAACCAAGAAAACAGTTCCTCAGTGTCTAAAGGAATGAGACAGAGAAGCATGGGATGACCTAAAACAAATACAGGTTGCCAACAGTTTATAAGACAGAACTAACAGGATAATGGAGCCTGTTTTATACAGTCTGTTCTAAGGAAGAGATTGCCAAAATATGCAACTATCTGGGAGTTAGAAATTGCAGTCACTAACCACAGGATTTCTAAGTTTCGCAGCTGTTTTCCCCCTTTCTCACAAGAACAACACTGCATTCTGCCAAAGGATATTCCCCAGGCCTCTCTCTTTTTAGTCTCTGAAAAGCAACCTGGCTGGACAGGGTGAACTTTTTCATCAGCTCTGACAGTGTAGAGAGACTGATGGGTAGATCTACCCCATCTCTTCCAGAAAGCCTGTCAGGATGGCCAGATGTCTGTCTGTCTCTGCAGTCCATCTGGGAAGACCTCTCCTGCTGCTGTCTCTTGCCCCATCCCTTCCGATGGACTTGCAAAGCAGATGTGGAAAATTCTCTGAGCTTACTCTTGTGAGAAAACCACACAGAGGAAAACAGAAGACAAAACGTTTTGAAAATAGTTCAGTAGGACAGCGTGGCTGCAGAACTGTGTGCTACATCAAAGGTAAACCGTAGAGCTGAAACGCCACATCATCTGGGGATTTGGCTTCCAGTCAGAGCAACTCAGCGTGGAGTTATGCACACATCTGAGGGAAATTCCTCCGCTAGCGGAATCACTTTTTTGGCTCAAATGGCACAGCATCATGAAGAGAACAGAATGACACTGATTTAGCAAAATGCTTTAAACAAGGAACACAAAGAGGCTGTCTTACTTTCGGTCCATGTCCGAAGCAGCAGCATAGTGCAGAGGGGTGCGTCCCCAGTCGTCTGTTTCGTTAATATTGGCTCCTGTGGTCACCAGTGTCTCAATGCAGTGGAAATGACAATTTGCAGCTGCGTAGTGCAAAGGTGTCCTGGAACAGAAGTGACAAATTGTTACCTCATATTCCAATATGCAACACCAAGGACAATGAGAAGTGTTAATGGCTGGATTCCTACAGATTTCCAGCAGTCAATATCAACGCCTTATATTCCTGTGATGAAATGCAAAGTTATGCAAATTTAACAGAATATTGTGTTCATCGGAAGTTTCGGTGCTCCTACCAAGCCTAACTGGATAAAAATCCTCCACCTGCATCTTGCAAACAACCTGTTCCCAGCGAGAGCCTCTGCTGTTGCTCTGCGTACGCGCTACTTTCTCCCAGCTGGGAGGCAGAGCAAAGCAGGGTGTCCCTCGCAGCGCCTCGTTGAGCTGGCACAGCAACGCTCGCAGCAACACTTCTCAGGGGGAAAAGACCCTCACCAAACAGCAGCAACCCTCCCATTATAACCCAGCTGCTGCCTTGGGCACGCAAGCACAAGAATTTAGGCAGTAAGAGAAGCAATAAGGCAAAAAAATGAACCTGTGATATTTTTGAAACAGAGAACTGAAGAGGGTGGGATGGCTTTTACGTCTTTAATGCAGTCTGCACCTGTCTGTCTGGCACATGACTGTGGCAGCAAGAGTTCTGCAGGGAAGGCCAAACTCCTACTTTATTTTACTGTCATTTTCCATAGAACATACGATTTCCAGACTGAGGTGGTCTTTCTTCCTTGCCTGCTAGATTCTTTTTTCCTTTTTTAAATGAGCTTCATAATTTACCTACCTCCCACATTTGTCCTTCTTATTAAAATCTGCTCCACTGCTTTGCAAGAGTTTTATACATTCAACATTACTGGAAAGAGAAGTGAAAAAAACAAAGCATGAACAAAACAGAAGTTTACATCTGTGTTGCCCTCTGCCCCCAAAAAGGAAAAAGTTACTCTAACTATTTGTGTATTATTTGTTGTGCAAAATCAGGGTATGGTCAACTACAACATGAAATTCAACGAAACAGAAAGCAAAGCTTTAAAAAACTGTTCTGTTTTGTTCTAGGAAACCTCATGTCTCTTTTCTGCAGAAGAAAATAAAAATCAATTTTCCAAAGAGAGAACAGTAAATGTGATCTGAATCCAGTGTGTTTGGAGATTTTCAATGGGAGCTGTGCTCTAAAGCTTCCCACACTGAACTGGTATTTTAGAAGAGAACTTTAAAAGAAAGTTGTTGCTAGCTTATAAAATGCCAGTCTAATAACGAAGAGGTGACATTTAACGAAATCCACCCCCGTTCAGCAAAGCACTCAACAGTGAGCATTTTGCTCAAATCCTGTTCACTTAATGAGATTTAATCATAGGAGTTACTTTTAAGTTTATTCTCATAACATTTGTTGACTATTGATAGATTTAAGCACATCTATTAATCACAGTTGTTGAAAGCGATTGTCATATCAACATTGCATTTATATAAGTGGATGAGTTGGGCTCCATTGCTTTGTGTCTGTTGAAAGAATTCACCGCATCATAGCTGCTTCTTCATCATGTTTAAAGCCAGGTGATTTTTAATAGAAAATAAACCAGCTGAATTCTCACATCTTTTGTCATTCAAGCAAATAAATGTATGGCTCCAAGCCAGAAAATGATGTAAAGCAGCACAGCACTTTCCAAGACTCCTTGTCATTTATGGGGGCAATACATCATCTGTGTTCACAACCGGAGGAGCAGACCTTTGAAGTACGTTCTCTTCCTGGTACCCATGCAACTCCCATCAATGTAATGGGAGTAACAGGCATGTGTCAGGAAAAAAAATGAATGCCTTTTGTACAGCTCCAGGGACAAAAAAAGACTGGATGCAGTATGTTGCCGTATGTTCATCCCCACTCTAAATTGCTGTTGCATAAAATAGCTGTAGAACATTCACCACAACATACTAAAAATAAAAGCACTTGTTGGTGACGACAGTTGTAGTGATTTCCACCAGAAAAATATGGTTTAGTTTCATGAGCCACTTTTGCTTACTATGAAGCCTTTCCTTCTCTTTAGGGCTTCCAGGTTGTTTTTATTACTCTTTTGGGGTGCAGACTTATCAAAGAGTTAGCATTTGAACTACACTGCAATAATCCCCATCCAAGCAACAGTCATACCTCCTCTATTAATATGAGACAAGTATCAAGAAGAATAATACCTTAAGAATAATAAAGACAGTATCTGGATCAATTTTATTAGGTTTTTGTAATAACAAAAACGTTGTGATAGACATTTTGGTCCACCGAGAAGATAAAACAACTTCCACAAAGAGTGCCAAGTATTCACTGTGGATGATCATTTGTGCTTGCTATAACCACAGAGAATGCAAGCTGGGTTCTAGCCAAGGCTCCATTTCAGCTGTTTTCTGAGCCATAAAGTCCTCAACAGAAGAGTCAAAACTCCATGCTCGCCAAACGTTTTGTCCTTCCACTAGGTTAACTTCACAGAGCTCCACTGCCCATTATTCGGAAATGTTTAAACTAACTGGATGCTACACTGACAACTCCAATTGACGTATTTCAGTGTTCATGTGTTTCCATTCCTGCCCTCCCAGCACTCACCAGGAATGCATCACCCTGAGAAAACGACAGTCTTTTGACTTTCTAATTTGGAGGTTGGAGGTTGTGTGGTTGGTTTGGGGTTGTTTTTTTGTTGTTGTTTTGGTTTGTTGGTTTTTCTTTTAGAACCTTTTAAACTCGCACTTCAGAAATGGGAAGGCGGGAGATGAGCTGCATTTGGACGCCAGGGTTGCAGTCTGATGGGCACTGTTGCGTAGCTCCATTTTCAGATGAGGACCCGGTCCAAAGGTGGAGACCAGGAATAACTCCCCTGCCAGCAGCATCCCAGGAGCCACAGCTCCTCCTCCTCACTTCGCCCTAGGAACTGATATTTTCCTGCTGACTGCTGGCCCTCAGCAACGATTGCGGCCAACAGACAGACCTGGGTGAGCAGGCAGCACCCCGACCCAGAGCTGGAGCCGTCCTCACAGGGGCACAAAAAGCAAGAGTTTGACCCTGTGCCTGAAACCCACGCTTCGAATCACAACCCCGCTCTCTGCGGTAGCGGGATTGGGACCATCTCCTTCACTTTGCAAGCAATTCCTACACGAGGGCAGTGGCAAGACAGCCTCAGGTGACCCAGATTTGACATCAGATCGCTCTGCTTCCCTTACACCGCAATAAATTCCTCTGTGGACGGCACAGCAAAGCTGGCTGGCACCAAATCTGCAACAAAGCCACAAAACGACTTAGGACAGCTACAGCGGCAGCTACTCACCCTCCTGCAGCGGCAGCGTGGAGGCACGTTCTTCCAAAACTATCGGGGGTGTCTATTTCAAAGCCTGCAGACAGCACGTGCTCATTACTAAACAAGGACACTATGCTATACTTTTGTCCTAGTTAAACCACAAGAAACATTGCAGAGACAGAAAAATCAGTTAGTTGGAAAAAAACAGAACGCAAGCAACTACAGTCAGAAAGAGGTTGTCACGGGAACGGCGAGCGGCTGCTCCAGTTTGGCAGCTCTACAAAAGGGGCTGCAAAGTCAACGAGCATCTATTTCCACATCCAGCTCTGCGCCACATCCCTGTTTAAAGCCACATGACAGGCATTTACGAGGCAGATGCTTATCAAGAGGACTGCGACAGCAGGACATGAAGACAGAAAACAAGAAGAAACGAGGAAAAGCCACAGAGTCAGCCCGAACGTGAAATGGGGCCATTTTTTTATTGCATATGGTTTTCAGGTTGGAAAGTGGCTTCCAGGATCATGCAGGGATATTCATCCGAGATGCACGAGGCCAAAGACATAACCCTGGCAGGATTAACTCTGGTCACCCAGAGCTTTTTCTCTTCCTTCCTGATCTAGTGGTCAAGGCCAGAGCACACCAAGGTTTAATGTAACAGGGTATGTAATTGCCATTTTTCACACTTTTTCTATATCCTACAGGACTCAATTTAGGGGGAAAAACAGTTGTAGGAGATTTTACGTGTTATGTAACGAAGCCATTTTCTAGAAGAAGGATATCATCTGCCTCATGTTTTTTTTAACTCATGGGAACTCTCTCCTGGAAAAAAAGAATTTGGGCTTTGGCACCTGATTACTGCCTCTTTTGAAACGGTTGCATCAGCAAACTGCTGCTGCTCCTGCTTTGGGCTCTGAGGAGGATCCCAAGGCTGCTCTCTTGACACTACGCCTTCACTCATTCCCCCTCTCGTGCCCACAGAGCTTTACTCTGGCCGGATTCCGAAACACACTTTAGCTGTATCTAAAATTTATCGTTGTCAGTGGGACGTAAATACCTGCACCAGTGCAAGCCCCACGGAGATAATTTCCTGAATTATTCCTTTGGCGGGGGGGAACCCAAACCAAAATGCTGTCTCACATTCCCACAGTTTGGAAAAGGGCCCTAAATTTCTTCCCTCTTCCCAGTGAATTAACATAAACTCTCTGAGCCTGCCACAAGAAAAGGTGCTTCGGGCATGAACAATACAGGATGCCGCGAGGAAAGCCTGGCAGGAAGTCTTCCACCGGCACAGTTCACAGCAGTGAGCGTAAAGGGGCCGTAAGCAGCAGAGACAGACGCTACTCGAGCTCCACAGGCACCGCGGGCTTTACTTACCCGACGACAACAACTTCCTGCAGCAGTCCGAGTGAGCATTCAGCGCCGCTAAGTGTAAAGGGAACATGTTGTGGATCCCACACCTGAAAGGCACAACAGCCTCGTCACGCAGAGCCAGGGGAAACGCAGGCTGCACACTGACACAACACACGCAGAGCTCTCTCCACAAAGGCAGCATTTTTTATCCTTTTTGAGGAAGATTCTTCCTGCCACATTATTTTTGTCTGTGTTTCCTTATCAGCCTTCTCGGGAGTTAAAAATATTCTGATACAGCAAAATCTTGGCATTGTGCTTTGAACAGAATGTGGCAGGAAGGTTTCTAAAAATTCAAGGCGAAAGCCAAGGTAAGGGAGGAAGCAAGAGAGCAGATACTGCTTGGAGCCCATTTCCCGGTGCGGGATGCACAAATTTCTGCATCAGCTACACATACTGCAACTGCCATTCCGAGGTAAAAGTAAATGCCAAAAGCATCTCAATGTTATTTCTGAAACCCATTTTTCCTGCAGTTAACATCCTCTAGATAACTCTCATGGGTTTTCAAAGCCTCTCCTTCTTCCCTCTCTCTCTCCCCTGGGGCTGGGGTAGCTGGTGGCTCCTCTTCACGCTTTCCTTTAGGCTGCCGTGACGCAGTTTTCTTCCCACATCCTCAGAACTAAAAATCTCATTTTCCTATTTGCTCCAGCAACTGAAGTACAGTCCAATTATGCTTATCCATTTTAACCTTCACACTTCAGAACCTGAGAAGTAACTGTGTTTCCAGGCATCGCACACAACACTTGATCATCAGAAACAGCTCCACTTGAGCCACCTACTTGGCAGTATCAGCTCCGCTGGTTATGAGGGTGTTGATCAAAAGCTCGTGTCCGTATCTTGCAGCCACGTGCAGAGGGGTGTTACCATCCTTGTCAACACAGTCGATTTCCCCTCCTGCAAAAGACATTTTCATACAGTTCAACACTGGAAGATTAAGCGTGAACCAGTGACCACAAGCATTATTCCCCTCCAGTGAATGCAGCGTAACCAGTCCAGCCACAGAGACACTACATTTCAGAGACCACGAACCAGCACGGAGCAAGCTGTCAGCTCTCAGCCACCGGTACTGAACGCGGTCTGACAGCAGCATTTTCACCTCCCTCTCTCTCCAACTGCACTGGTGGAGAAAAGTGGTGGGAAATAGGTGAACAGGATGACATACAACAGTCAAGTACATGATTCAGACTTGCTCCTCATCTAAAGGTACAAACTGGTGCCTTGAATTAAACTAAAAAAATACACTGCTGAAACTATGCCCTCATTCATAAAGACATTGCCACTTGACCTTACCTGGAAGGCAACAATGCTAAACAGCATTTGTTCCAGAGGCCAGCAGGAACACAGTGCAAACAACAAGCGTGTTGTGTGCCTGCTCTGTGTCTTACAGAAGAACAAGAAAACAGTGCTGGAGTAGAACTTTCCTGTTGCAATTTAAGCCTGTCATCTTGTGGTTTATCCTCACAAGCAGGAAAAATAGATTATTTCTTTCTCCTCTGCTGCGGCTTTTGACCCATGCAAAGATTGCTATCAAGTCCTTGTTTTCTTTCTGGATCAAGGAACTGTAATTTTTTCAGATTTTCCTCGTAAGTCAGGTTTGCTGCACTTCAACTGTTCTTGTCCTACCCCCAGTCCTCTCCAGCTGGCTCATATCCTTCTGGAAGTAAAATGCCAAAAGCCAAAAACAGTACTAGAGCTGACGTCTCCCAACGCCGAGCTGAGCAAAAGGATTACTTCATGCCTGCTGCTTACACTCCTATCTCCACACTCCTGTATATTGTACAGCACCATGTACATCAATCATTTTTTTTAAGCACCATGACACAGTTGACTTGTGGTCAGCGAGCTTCTGATGTTCTACAAGCCCCAGATCCTGTCTGGAGGAACCACCACGCACACAGCTGTTGCTATTCTGAAGTTCTCCAACTGATACTCCTGCCTGTGTGTGGGATTTTTCCTTTGCTTCACTTGCATTGTAACTTCTATCTCCAATTTTACAGGATTATTTTCCATTCTGACTCCACCTTCTGCCAAACTAACAGTCTCTCCCAACTCCATGTCTTCTCCAAATGTTAAAAGAACATATTCTATTCCACTGTCCAAGTTAATGAAAATACTAGATAGTTCCAGACCCAGGAGGGAAGCTGAAAACCCCTCACTACACTTTCCATTTCAACAACGATCCATTTATTACTAACCTCTGAGTGTAGTTTTTCAACCAGTTACGCACTAACACTGTAATATTTTAATACTCCACTAGTTTGCTGTGAGGATACTTTATTAAAGCATGCAAAAAGTCTTGCTAACATCAGGATATGGTAGTATTTACTGCATGTCCACTATTCACAGGAAATAACAGGCCATAACTGCAGCAAGGAAAGTTCTAGTAAAGCACTACACAGCATTTTCTAATGGTAAATAAATGTCAGTGAAATGCTGGAACGGCTTCCCTGGGCTGGAGCCTCTGCCAGTGGAGGTTTCCAAAGACACTACCTGCCCACAGAAAAGTCAGAAGACCGTGCTGTGTTCACAAAGCTTACTACCCTGCTGCAAAAGAGTATTATGATATTTCCGCATCTTTTACTCTTGAGAAATCTATGCCAGATATTTCCCACTCCTCTCTAAGTGTTTACAAACAGTTTCTTCATTCCAGAATTTTTGGCTGACCTATGTAAAATTCTCTAGCTTTTCTTTTTCCCCATTTTTAAAGACAGGTATCACATTTGCAATTTTCCAATTTTAAGGTAATCCATTCTTCCTCTACAAGCCACTAGAGACAGCAGCCAGAAATTTAGACATCTTTAGCCAACTCATTAAGTACTGCAGAATGAAACTCCATTTCTTTAAATCATTGACATTCCTCTCTTCCACAATATCCCATGGCAATGAGGCAAAAAGTCACTTGCAATCAGATCAGTGTACAATACTAAAATCACAGAAGCAGCAAACAAAGACAGAAAGAAGCAAAACCCAAGTAACTTGAAGAAGAGTAGAGAGGTGTGAAGGACAGATGAAGAACTGCCAATCCTTTCACACACAAATCCAACAGAGAGCAAACAACGCTATAAGCCAGAGAGAGTATCTGATTAAACAACCAAAAATTGCATTAAAGCACAGTTTCTTCCCATTTTCCCAAACTCCTTTTATTATTACTATTTTATTTATCCAAGGAGAGCTACAACAATTTGCATGATGACCTGAAAGAAGCACGATGTACTCAAAACCTCCATTTTAAAATACAATCTTATGTAAATGTAAGTGTCATTACATTTACAGCGTAACTGTTGAGCCATCTCCAACATCTCACACTTAAGTCCCCAGCTGGAATTTTGGAAGACAAACAAAAACCCAACCAACCAGCGAACAATCCCCAGACCGTCCTGTCTGGTGTAGTGGCTAACGCTGGGAAGCACAAGTAAACAATCAGTAATGGCACCCTCTGTCAGTCAGAAACAGGCCTCTGCCAGATCTCCAACAATAATATTTGCTATACTCTGTAGTATTCTTGGACTAGAGAGACACCTGATGAATGACTGGTAATCAAGGATCCTGGCTATGCCAGAACAAACAAGGTGGTGCTGGGCCACCCTCCTGAGTATTTTTACTCCATGCTTAATGAAGACAGTGGCGAGGAGTGGAACTAAGGGAGGTGGAGAGAAGCACAGCCGCTGAGCGGAGGGCAGAGAAAATGGTCTGAGCCCTAAGAACACAAGGGCTCCCAAGGGAGGGCAACTAGAAACTTTTCCTTTCTTTAGTTTTTAAACAAATTGAGAAAGAAAGTTGTGCCTGCTTCTCAGCAGATAGAAGACTAAAATACAGCTTTGAACTCTTGTTTTTAGGCTAAAAATCACAGCAGATCAACTGGACCAGTGTCAGATGGAGGAATACGGACTTTTGTTAACAACCAGAATCTCAACTTGTGATGGCACGCTGGAATGAGAGCTGTCAGCACAGCTCAAAGCCAGGAGTTGTTGGAGAGCTTAGCAGCACTCAGAGCAGTCCTTGGGCACGTGTGAGAACAACTGAAGATTGCAACCTTGGAAATGCCTGATCTTTTGGAGAGTTGTGGAACAGGGACAGAAACTCACCGTTCTGAATGAGGGTCTGCGACCGCGTGAACCTGCCATGGACAGCTGTCATGTGCAGCGGGCTCTTCCCATCCTTACTCTAACACAAACAAAACAGAAAAAAAACCCACTTAGCAGGTAAAGTGGTGGTAACAATTTAAAGTCTCTCAGCTCAACATCCTACAGCTATTCTTCAGATAAAACCTCCACTGGCTTCAAAAGTCAGTAGGACTGAATCTACACATGACGGTAAACGCAGAAGGTATAAGCATACAAGTAAACCAGTTCCTCAGCAGCGAGTAGGAAACAGGCTGGAGCAAAGCCTGTCCTTACAGTCTGGCCGTACACAATACCTGCTAGAAACCTACAGATATATGGCATACTGTTCCTGACTATTATTTTTAAGTATCATTTCCCATTCAAGTAATTATTTTCCCAAACCCTCGCAAGGCGCGGAATAAAGAAAAGCAAAGGAACCATAAAGCTAAGCAGGAGCAGTCTCCGAGAGATTCAAGAACTATATCCTGTTTATCAATCTGCCGTTTATAGACATATTCGAGAATCAAAGCCACTATATTAAAAAGTTTTGGTTAATAAAACTGCACGCAATCAAAAATAGGATGTCTACAAAAGACAATTAGAAAACAGGTAAAGCACACGAAAGGAAAGGTACAAGGAGTAGAGGTCAATGTTTTGGGTTCTAGAGAAAGAAACAGACTAGGGAAGCCAAGGAGCTGAGAAAACAGCAAGGGAAGGGTACCAGCCTCACTGCTCACATCCCTTCATGTTTATTGGTGTAGGGTTTCACATTCCTTGGCAAGCACAATCCATAATTTCATTTTAATAATTCTGAGTTTAAATAGTGCGTTGGCTATTCACTGATCTGAAGGGACTTGCCAGAGTGTTAAGTGCTAGAGGATCAGTTTTACCGATGGGAAACTGAAACACACAGACTTTAAAGTAAAGCAGTCAAAATCTTTTATGGACTCAGAGATCTCAAGTCTCCTGGTACCTAGACCAGTACCCTCTGCCGGATAACAGCAAGTCCCTTTCAGCTTCATCAGGATGGATCAGCTGTATCTCAAGAGCATTCAGATATCCTGAACAGAATCAGACTTTGTAAACTCAGGCTCCAAAATAGATAAACAAATAACCTTCTGTTCTTACTTCCCTAAGAAAGTAAAAAGGAACTTTTTAGAATCAGATTTAGTAAAATCCATATTATAGGGGGAAGGCAAACACTGGAAAGGAATCGTTCCTTGATGTAGCACCACTCTCTGAGGTAACATTTTGACAGAGGTCCTGGGACTATATTTTAGCGGTGGCTCTTGCCTACAGGAGAGTGGCTGGCCTAGAGTCTAAAGCTGTCGTTATATTTATCAAGGCACTGAGAGCTCCTCTGCTGGGAAGCAGTCGCATCCAAACAGCTTAATGATCAGCATTCTTGGCATCACTCTACCTCCATCAATGATTTAAAGCCACACCGTACTCGTCATCATATTTTCCAGTCTCCTGAGGTATGCAAAATAGAATAAAGTAAAACCGAAGAGCTGCAATGCAAGTTTTACCTGAATGTTAACATCTGCCCCATTATTCACCAGCAGTTCAAGACACAGTGCTCCGTGAGTGGAGGCAGCAGCAAAATGCAAGGGAGTGAATCCGTTATTATTAGGCTGATTTACATTAGCACCATAGTCAATCAGCTCATTAACAACAGAATCCTGACCGTTGTAACAGGCAATGTGAAGTGCAGTATTTCCGTAGATGTTCATTTCATCAATCTACAATGAGACAAAGCGACGTAGTTAAAATCACAGACATCAGCTTACCATTTTACACAATGCATCACATACTGCAAAGGGAAATAGCTGGAGGCTTCAACTGTCGTAGGGCACATTTCTCACCAGCAAATTTCCTTGACAAAAATATACTCCCAGAGATCTTCATTTGGAATGCTTTACCTTGCCTATTGTTAACTTTTTATCCTACTGGCAATTTCTAAAAGCCAGTATGAAGCTCAGAGCTGACAGCAGGACTATGTAATGATGATGCTGATGACAAAAGTCCTAACAAGCTGGAAAGCTTTTACATATAAGTGGGAAAGTAGGAAAGATAAAAAGCTTACAATCTTTATTAAAAAGAAGCACTAAACCACTAACTATTGAATTTTTGTGAACAGAATCAGGCTTAAGAGTTCTTTCGAAGGATTTCTTTTGCAAAGGGAGTGAAGGTGTCCGAGTGAAGTGAAGGTGAAACTGCACAGCCATTTACACTTCAATAAAAAACCACTTTCAGCAACTCAGTATTATAAAGATGTAATTAAGATTATGTTACTTCTTGATGACCGGCTTAGTATTCAACTGCTGTTCTGTAAAATAGGACAACACAGATTGTACAAAAGACTCAGGAATGATGTGAATACCCTCCATGAAATATGGCCATCTGAAAGATCATATTCCCAGTGGCGGAGAATGTGGAAGTTAAATGTAGTTATTAGCATAGTACTGCTAATAACAGGAAACACCTATTCCCCTTCAACTTCACAGTCAACAGCCTGTGAACACGGACTTCTGACATTTTTTTGGCAGGCCAGGTCAGCTGAAAATGCAATGGCAAAAGCAATGGCTTTATTTGACATCTCTGATTAACCAGTGCAGGCTCTTCTGGTCATCTCACTGCTGCTTTGAACCTCTGAGTTGACAGCACTACATGAAGAGAAGTCTGTGCCCTGAAAAAAGTTCTTCTCCAGAGTGAAAATAATCCTATTACTTCCCTTCGTCAGCTACAGAAGAAATACAGGTCCCTAAACTCAAAACAGCCTGAACTGCTGTTGAGTAAAGTATACAGTGTAAACGTTGAGAATAACTGCTCATCATATCAAAGGGAATGCTGAGCCAAGGGAAATTTCATTATTCCATCTTCCTCTGCAGGAACAGTATATATTTCCTGATTTCTTCAGCAAGGTGGCCTGGAATTTACTGTCCATATCAGAACACATTGCCACCCATTTTTTATTCCAGAATGTTTCCTGGCTCTTGAACCAATAAACCACATGAAAGTGGTCCAGAAAACAGGAACTATTTTCTTTAGAAGCTCTGCCAATGTCTGCAGCAGCATCCGTAAGAAAGGAGAAAACAATATCTCCACATATGGAGAAACACGGAAGCCACAAAGAGCACGTTGCCACATACCTCTACCCCCAGGTTAAGGAGGTGTTTCACAATGTTAATCTGCCCATTGGATGCAGCGGCATGAAGTGGGGTGTAACCCTTCTTGTCTTTACAAGTCACTTCTGCACCGTGATTAATCAGTAAGGCAACAACTTCCAGGTGACCTTTGAAAGACGAAAGAGGAATCAATGAGCATACCATCCTACAGCATCACTTCTCCCACATTACTGCTGGCTTGGTAGTGCACTGTCCCTTTTGCTGCTGTTTCACAGTGCTCCTACAGTTTTACAAGGGAAAAAAAAATGCATTGTCATAAATGTTCTTAATCCTAGCTCCAGGCCTTGTCAAGAAATCCATGCATTCACCTTCATCAGATGTGTCAAATTTCTCTTTACTGAATTAGTTTTCCAGGCATTAAAAGAGCAAAAACACACCTTCTTCCCATTTATTTATCTAAAAATAACAGTTTCTGGTTTATTGTCCCTGTTGCAGAAAGAACAGTGAGCATAGGAGCATGACAATACAAGTCTCCCAAAACAGCATCCTGGTGATGTCATCTGCAAACACAACTGCTAACACCTGTTGTTTTGTGTTAGCAACACAAAATAACTTTAATAGATGATAAAACAAATGTATCCTCTTTTCTAGCATCACTGAGAACATAAAAACCTAGATCTCAAGTGAGTGTAGAATTTGATCCAAAGCCTACCAACGCAAACACAAGAATTTCTACTGAATCTATTGATCTTTGGATCAGGTTTTAGCTCTCCAGAACTGTACCATTTACACAAAACTGTGTGAAAAATCCTGAATACAGGTCTAAAAATGTTTGAATCTGAACTCATAGTCTATACGCACATACTTAGTCTGCAAACTAAAATAATCGCAGCATCCTCAACAGTCACTCAGATTGAGAGCTGACCGCCAGATCGATAGGACATCTGTCTTCATGGGTGAAACGCTTACCCCTGAATTGGGATCTCCCCACAGCATACAGGGGGAGAGCCGAGATCTCAAAACACAACTTATAACCCACCTGTGTCTTCAGTTTCCTCCTCTCCCTGGAGGTCTCAAACCGTCTGGGGCCTGCCTCCCCTGAGAGTTCCCTAACCACCAAAGTTAAATCCAGGCTAACTGAGGAACAGGCCTTCTTGCTTCATGTTGAAGCAGAACTGTCTTTCTTAGAATTAAAAATTTGTTAAGTCAAACACCCTATAAAGCAGTGCACCGTCTGAGTTGTAAAACACTTTCACGACAGAGGCAGCTCTGCTCACGTGCAGGACCTAGGAAAGTTTACAGACGAAGTCCAAAGTGTCCAAAGATATTTAAGCATTCAAGAAACTACATGAGGGTTTACAGGATAAGATACTCAAGCCTCATTATCTAAATTCTGTCCAAATTACACTACAGGCTCCTAAATTCCATTGCTAATTTAGGCCTTAATCATTAGCTAAATATTTTGAAAAGTACGCCGTGAATTTCTGCAAAGAATTAAGAGCAAAAGAGATGTGGGATTGCACAGCACAACATAAAAGCCTTCCACCTCTACAGAGTGGAGTTCAACACTTGCTAGCTCAAAAGCCAAAACACATTTGTTGGCAAGAGTCATTCCATCTGTCCGTGTATAACAAAAAAATGCACAATATGCTTTTCTCACAGTTTGAAATCTCTTATTATCTCATTTGCAAAAGTGCCAGGATTAAAATCAAGATTTTCGACAGGTCAGATGAAGGAGTTCCTGGACGAGGGCACACAACACCTTTCAAATTATAATCTGGAATATACTGCTTGGCCAACAAAAGCTCTTGGACAAGCATGACCGCTATCACAGGCAATCTTCTTCTGGTATTTTAAATTATAATGCCCCCCTATAAGAAACTTTCCTTTAACTTGAAAGGAACGATAAGGTCAATTGATTTAATTAAGCAGTATTTGGTAACACCACTGATGTTTTGAATAGACCAATCAGTCGCTCATGTCCACTCCGGAATAAAAGGTGGCAATTTGCTCCTAATAGGATGAAAGCCAATGAAGCACTTCCTAACAATATCATAACTTAGCTACTTATAAACTTAGATAAACAGCAAAATTTATGAACATATTTATCTGCATTTTATAGATAGTAGTTTTCAGCAAAAACAGAAACAAATATAACCTGTATTTTTCTAAACCCAAATATACATCAGGCTGGAATAAGAGTCACAATAAAAAGACTGAAATGAGAAAGCAACACAAAAAGCTCACAATTAACAGTGTTACAAAGGAAATCACAGCCAAGTTCTCCCCAGCTGCAAAACCATAAATGGACAGTGTGTATTTTGATCAGCTGAACTCTCCCCTCTTCAGGGTAAATTTGACCCTCACTTTCCCAGGCCAGATCTCCTCTTGCCCATTTTAAAATACATTGTTGGTGTGCGAATAGGAAATTAAAAAGAAGGGGCACCAGCCCAAGCCTTACCCATGTATGCTGCCCAGTGAAGAGCTCTTCTGTCCTTTTTGTCAAAAGCATTGATGTTTGCCCCCTTGGCTAAGAGCAGGTTCACCATCTAGAAGTAACAACAGCAAGTAAACCAACCCAAGACATCACACAGTCAACACTTTATAACAAATCTTTCTAGTAATAAAGCTGGGATCACAAAATCCTGCTTTTGATCAATAAATTTGTGAATCACACAAATGCTGTTCAAAGCCGCGTGCGTTAAGGACACGGACCGGTGACGGCCACACAGCAAGGCCACACAGAGAGGGTGTGAGCACGCAGCACGCCGCTACTCCAGCGTGCTCCAAATTCAGCTCGGCAAGCAAGCTGGGGGAGAAACGTTGCTCTTGGTCTCCACTGTTAAGAGCAATTTAAGGGGTTTTCTTGTGGACTGGGACAAGATTCCTCCAGACGGTGAGGCAACAAACCCTAAAATCTGCTTGATCTTTCAGCAAGGAGCGTCTATTCGTGCCATGCCACGGTGATCTTCACTGAGTGCCCGTGGCGGTGTGGACAGGCACCAGGCTGCTCCCCACACGATGCTGGCCTTTTAGCCAGCATGGCTAGGAGGTGAAAAGCTGCTTTCCCCACGGCCAATCATCCAGCAGTAAACGCAAGAAAAATCAGGGGGAAAAAAAAGGAAACTGAATGGAAAACACATTCAACAACTGTCTTTTTCAGCAAAACATTCTAAAATAGTAAACTACAGAGCTGGATCATTGTCTTCCTCTCGTACACTGCTATGCCACAGAGAGCGGCTAAAACCAGCACGTATTCAGTCAACATTTCTGCCACAATCCAAAAGCTCAGAAGCGTTAGATTATGATGGTTAAACTCAAGCATTACTATGTCTTTCCTACAATGCAGTATTTCAAAGGCCAAAGACCATCATTGTTTTACAGGAACTACCATTCCTCTTCCTTGTTTTAATTACAGTACAACTGATCACAACTGATCACCTTCTGTTGACAGAAGCCTACTGTTTCAGTCTAAGAGCTTTTATTCCATATCTAGATCTTCAGGTACAGAAGGAGTAAACGAGGATCCTTGCACTTGGATCTAAAGACACTAGCAAAACCCTTTACACAAGGGCTTTATTCACAAAAGTATGTTTTTTTCATATAGAAACAGTAATTAGACTAGAAGGGTTTCCTTGTGTCAGATAAGTAGAAAAAACAGAAGCTCATTTTCTAGAAGACTAATTCAAAAAGCAGACCGGCTGGATCTCACACAGCTGAACATTTCTTCAGCACGAAATGAATCCGCCAGTTTTCCCTTCTTTCCATTCTGCCACTCTTCTTTTTGCAGGCCGTCAAGCTCCAAAGAGCCAGGGACACCCCCGAGCTGCCAGAGCCGGCGGCACAGCCAGCTCTCCGAGTCTGCGCACACACATTACCTGCACGCTGGCTCTGCACAGGTACTTCCCAGCCACTGACTCATTTCTGCAGGTGGGAAACCTGTCGCACAGTTTGGAAAGCAGCTGAGAGGCAGGAATCGTGGCAGTCGGGGTATGGGGCCACAGCAGGTCAGCTGTTTGAGCCGGGAAAATAAGTAAACAAACCAATGATCAGTCACAAACAACTCGCCTCAACGTGGCCATTGAGAGCCGCGTGGTGCAAGGCCGTCCGCCCGCCTCGGTCGGAGACGTTGACGCTGCTCAGCATGGGGATGATGACCTCCGCACACTTCACTGCCTTGTTCGCAGCCGCCACGTGCAACGGCGTCTGCCAGTTCTTGTCCCGAGCGTTGACGTCGGCCGAGTGCTTAATCAACACTTGCACTGCTTCCTGCAACGGCAACCAATTACAGCCATAAACCAGCATAATAATATAATAATCTGAATAAACGCAAGGCCCAGGTACCTAACAGCTTGGTCATATTACCTGTGCCTATTACTGATGCATACCAGACATGGCCAGGAGCAGGGAAAGAGAGCAACGTTTATCTAAACAACCTCCCAGGTCAGGAAAATGGCACTGTTGATTCAAATGCCACCTTTTCTGTCATTTAGAGCAGCGTCCTCACAATCAGAATTCCCCAGTCTGGTTTCAGGATGTACAAAAATGCCTATGCAGAGAGCCCAACCTGTTTGGTTGATCAGCCTTCAGCACCTCAGTCACTATAACTGTGCTTTTTATTGAAGAAAGGAACGCACTTATTTGAGCTCACTGTTACAGAAATTCATCACAAAATGAAAAGCACATCATTTTGGACAGTGAAATTATAGAAAATTGCTGTAAGTTTTATTTACGAACAGGAAAAAGGAGAAAATAGAACAGAATATGTGAAAACAAAATTTTAGTGTTGCAAAAACATGAGAATCACAGGCAAGGGTTGATGCTGGTGTCCCCAAGCTAGCGTTCGCATTCCTTCCCTCCCCAAGGGCTGAGCGCAGGCCAAGGGTCTTCACTGCAACATCCATTCTGTCAGCCTGAGACCAAGAAACATCTTTTAAGGTTAATTTTGTTGGTTAACAGTGAGTATTTCCCAGTGAGAAAATGTGCTGTTCTCCCTTGAGAGACCGTCTCACTGGAGAATTCACAATCAGTTCTTTCCTGCTTCTACTCATGCATCTGCCTTAAGCAAAAACAAATCTCTCTCAAAATTACATTCTGTTTCTTCTTCTTTCCCCCACGAACAAACAAAATACAAAGGAACCACTGGGACACAGCAGCATTCAAGTAGCTTTGTCTGCTAATTACAGCTCACAGCTGGCAGGCGGGAGAGCCCTAGTCCTACACAGTACCTTATTCTTTCTCCATAAACTGAGAAGTTTTCTGGTAAGCCCAGCCAAAATTTTATTAATGAATAACAAACACATACCGTGTGTTTAAACAGCACTTTTATATCTAGAATGGCTCAGGAGAGTGCCTGCAGCCTGTATCAACAGTACGTCCATTACCACGATATTTAGTTCTTTGTCCTCAACCGACCTCAGCAGTCCCTCTTCCCACAGCCATCTCACAAACCGTCCGTCCTCTGACAGCGTTTCTCAGTCAGTGCCGTTGCATCTCTTACGGCACCAATAATGATATATCACTGTTGATGTCTCTACAAGGTTTTGTTTTGTAAATTACAGGCCCACTACTTTAAAAGTCATTTAAATGTAATTCACTGGAGACCTACTCAGCTGGGACGTGAAGCCAGCAGGAAAATTCATGACCTTTGACTCTTAATGAAGGAAAGAAAAAGTTAAAGCAGAATTTTTAGAAGTAAATAGTAAGGACGGAAAAGTCTAATCTAAAAATATTTAGACTTTTTAAAGAAGCATTTACAAATTTTTGTTTGCATCTGCAAATCTGCTGCTCAATCAGATTTGGGATCAAAATGTTAAAATTCTTACGGAGAAGTTTTAATTTTGCTGCTTTTGCGAACATGAGTTATCCCTTTTTATTAACATAATTTTTACATGTGCATGCAGTCCGCAGCTATGGTGTAACCCCAAGTTATCAGAGTGAAACCTCTTTCCTTTTTTCAAACCATACAAGGCTGAAAGCCGATACAGCCGTTAACAATCCTGCAGACACACCTGGGGGTTGTTGATTTGTAAATAAACATTTAAATCCCTAAAGCCCACTTGAAAAATCATTAAGACTTAAGTAAAAATGTGTTCCTGATTTTAATTAATCTACAAAAGGGTGCAAGGAGACAGCTTCTGAATCCGGGGAAAGCTCCACAGGAAAAGATGGGTAATAAAACTGAAAACTTGTAGGCGATCTTTCTAAAAGCAACTGTGCTCACAGGAACTTCAAAAACCACACCAAGTCCTACTGGTCAGCTTCTGGGCCACGAATTCACCTCCTGCTGTCACTGAGAACTACGAATTTGCCTACTGCTATCTACTACCATCACTATCAGTTTTGTCCTATTCTATCGAAGCTGCACATTTGTCAGCTTGTGCAATAAAGTAAAAGCAGCACTGAAGGAGCCTCAAACCGCTGAATCGTGTTTCAAAAGTATTACCAAAAATAGAAATTCTCACATAAACAACACAGAAAAAAGACCAGGAGAAGAAAGCTCTGTGTGTTTACAACATACACAGCAGAGGATGAGCAGGCACCAAGGGCTGGAGCCTCCCGCGGCTGCCCCGCTGTCGCAGCTGGGCTCTCACTCGCAGGGACCTGTCTCGCATTGCGCAGCTGGCCTGCAGCTGACAAAGAGTTAAAGATGAGACACAAACCCACAGAAAGACTTACATCTTCCAGAAAGACACACACTTTCCGTTAGGACTGTCACTGACAATAAAAATCAGGTACGCTGACACATCCAAAAAAAGAAACCAAGCACGCTGCAATTCCCGCATCGGAAAGAT
Source organism: Opisthocomus hoazin (assembly GCF_030867145.1). NCBI lineage: Eukaryota > Metazoa > Chordata > Aves > Opisthocomiformes > Opisthocomidae > Opisthocomus > Opisthocomus hoazin. The sequence continues at coordinate 43,718,732 of NC_134422.1, forward strand.
GGTGGCTGTTTTTTAAGGTTTAAGTCTGACCTTTGTTTTCCAGCATGGCTTTTTGTAGTTTGCCTCATTACAGCATTCATACTCTATCAGATATTCCTTTCAGAGGGTTTCAGCGGCTGCCAGCGGCCGGGAAGCTCAGCCAGCAGCCAAACAATGCCCAAGTTCAGAAGCGAGCGCAGGATTCCTGCCTCCAGGCTTGGCAAGCGCTGGGACTGTTACGGAGGTGATTCGAGTGCACCAGTCTCTGGCAGACAGCCACCCTCTCTCTGTCTCTTGCACAAGCCCTCCTCTTGCCCCCAGCAGCCAGGCAGCCTGCAGTTGGGCTCACTGTTAGCTAAGTATTAGGAGGATGAAAGTATACGGGGAGGTACAAAATGGAAAGCCAAGAATAATGGTGCAGCTGAAAACACAGTCACGCCTCAGCTGCGTTCCTGATTCTTACTGCTGCTCCTTTTTGGGATAGCAGCGGAAGAGGCACAACACGATGCCAGAAATTTTCTAGTTGTCAAGGACAAAGAAATATGGGCTAACCCTCCTTTAGGTGTGAATCAAATGCATTAACAGAAAACCTAACGGATGCCTTGAAACGCAATCAACCCAAACAAACTCTGCGGTAATACGTGTTGGATCACACACCCCCACTCCCTTCTGGCCCACGCACAGCGTGCACACACCCATATGGATTTATTCCTCTTTATTTCACCACTTGAAGACATGTGGCCACAGTAGACCACTGTGGACTCTACCCCACTTCAGTCCTGGTCACCCACTCCAGCTGATGGTTGCTCAGTGTGACTTGCTGTGGTAACGTAAAGCATTCCACAAGGTAAAAATCAACCACACTAAGGCCCCAAACCAGCTACAACCAACTTGTAAAAGCTGGCCTCCAGCTAAAGGCCCCGCACACAGAAAATGCAGAAAATGCCTTCCCTGTTTGCGTCGCTGTGCTAGCTGTTACGGCTCTCAATGGTTTGCTCTTTCCCCCAGCATGTAGTTTACGTGCAAAAGCAGGGTGCAAATCTTACTCACTTCACTTCTTGAAGCAACTGCTCGATGGAGAGGAGTCAGCCACATGTTGTCCTTGGCATTGACGCGAGCGCCTGCAAGTAAACAGCAGAGGTTACAGCCATGCCTTGGGTGCGACAGCGAAAGCCTTGCCCAACGGGTTTCCGAGGAACATGAGCTGAGCCATCTGCGGCACTCCCAGCGCTCCCCACGATGCTCACCCTGGAAATGCATTCCCAGATCCCGGATAGATAGGAACTGAAGCGTGATTCGGAACAAAAGGAACTGGGTAGGGACTATTATCAGGAATAGCCTTGTTTACAGGACACAAAAGCAAGATTTGTCGCAGGGGATTACATATTTATGTGTATGTCCATGTACATGCATTTTTTTAGATCAGCTGATAGGGTTGGGGGAGAAAAAACCAACCCTTTGCTCCGAGCACGGCTGCTGTCTGCAGACACAATGAAGGGAACGAGCCTGAACAACTGCCTCCGGTTTCCAGCTCCACCAGGCAGACCACTAACAGAAATAACTGCTTCCCTGCTTCACAGACCTTGCTGGGATCAAGAAAAATGTGCAGGTTGAGGAGGAAACTGGGCACTTGCTACCTCCTCAGCTTCTGTGGGTGTCGTTCAGCAAACATCAGAAGCAGAGGGATGAAGGAGACCACCCGATGGCCTTCTGTGCGGCTCAGCACTGCTTGCGCTCCGACGCAGACAGCTGGGCAAGAGGACAGGTTTGGGGTGGCTTGCCAGGATAAAGGAAGAATATTTAACAACAACAGTGGTGCTGGCTGACTGCAGACCAAAAAAAAAAAGGGATCCTGTACATTTGTGTGAGAAAAGTTTTATTTGAAAGAAGTATTAAAGCTGTTCACTGGTGTGATCCCCCATAAAGGAAACCTAGTGAAAAGGACCACAGAAACTGATTTTAAAAAGGACTTAACCTGGAAATGTTGTACCTCTCCAGTCTGCAGGGAGCAGTACTGGTCTGAGAAGACCAGCACATGCAGAAAAATTTCCGAGAAGCACAAGCATCAGGCACATCGTCTGGATGAGCCTCTGAACTTCACGAACAAAGGGATTCTTAAGCTTCATTTTGCACCACAGCTTAAGTGCATACAAAAGCCCGTAATTAATAAATCACACTCTCTGAATCACAAGTACTTTCTGAGAGCCATTTCTCAGGAATATTGAGGTGCTTGCCTCTGAATCACAGTGGTTACTGGGAATTGTGCTAGATAGTCAGAGAAGAAACAAGTTCCTTCATATTTCTACGAGTTGGGATATAATTTTTTGGCTGCGGGAAAAAGAAAGCCACCTTCATAACTATTGCAATGATTAGAGGCAATCCTCTGAACTCGCCTCAGAGCCTCGTACCTGGTGGCACAAACCTGCCCTCTGGAGAAACACCCTTCAGAAAAGACAACAGTTTCAAAGGGTTTTCTAATGACCCTCTGTAAGCGAGGAGCCTGTTACCTTCTCTTGTCTTCAGGAGATTTGTGGTTGATACACATTAGCGTCCTGCCCTTTGCCTGCAGTGCCCGAGGCTCTGGAGCCAGGCAAGGCACCAGCCTCCTCCACCACAAGAAGCCGGCAGACAGGACTCCGGGCACCTCACCTTACGCTGAGCTGGCCTGCTAGGGGCCTTGGAGATGCAGATTGCCTAGATGAATTCCTAACGATTGCCACCAAATACCGCTTCACAGGGTTAGAAACCTATCTTGTATTTGCCTGGGGTTTTTTTTACCTTTACGTTCTTAAATAATGTTTCTTTTGGTTTATGTCTACCCATTCACTAGCTCCTACAAGCAGATGGCTGCAAATCAGAAAGGCTTATGTGTGGAGTAGCAAAGTGTGACAAACATATCATTCCTCAGTATTGCACAACTCCAGTGGCATTAGTGAATACGAAGATGATTAGAAAACCTAGGGAAGTGTCTCCATCAGTAGCTATTCATGCCTTTCACTGATCCACTCATCCACAACCCTGAAATAGTTGCCAAGAAAACACCTAAAGAAAATAATAAAAGCAAAACAATACCAGTATAAATAAAATAATACCCAGCATGTTATTGGCCTTTTCTTACTCAGCTGTTTCCTGCATTACCTCTTTGTGCTTTGGGGCTCTTTATGTGACCAAGTGAAATTGCTCTTACGTATCTAATTCAATGCATCGGCTGAATCTGTTTGTGATTTCTGCTTTCGAAGAGCTGCTCAGTTCGCCTGTTGCCTCTTCCAGAAGGTGCTGTTGTCCATTTACTGAGGTGTACATTTTCTGAAGAGCCGTTTTGAAATGTTTCCCTCTGTACTGCCCATTTCCTTTACCAAAATGCATCTTTTCGTTTCCCTTGCAGGCAATGATTAATGATAATAAAAAACTTTGCCAGCACTGACGCCTTCCTCCAGGGACAGAAAATATCTGCCATTTTAGAGGCGAGCAAGCAGAGGCACCCTGGGAGCAATGCTCATGTTTTCAAAGGTGTCCTCCACACTTCACGAACGTGAGTGTCCTTCGTGTGGCAGCCCGGGGAGACAGCGCTTTGAAAGCAGAGAGCAACACTGAAATCCAACTCAGAAGACTAAGTGCTCTACAACACGCTAAGGCACCGAAAATTAGCTGTATCCAAAAATCAGAAGCTTAAATGTTCAAGTCCATCCCCACAACACTTTCTCAAAGTCACCCAGAAATTCAGTGTCCCTGTCTTCTCTCTGGACCAAGTACCTTAACCGTGTTTGAATGCACTTCCCACAACACTCCAGGAATTAATCTGTGTTTATAGGGACAAGAGGGCTGATAACGCACTCAAATTGGTGTACATGGCCTCCTTCATAGCACAATCTTCCTTGAAAAGATAAGCTGCTTTAAAGATTTCCCTTAATATCCTTCCAGGTAGCCACAGCACCCACCCAGCCCCATAAAATATCCACTTTTAAAAAAGCCTCTTCAGAGAGGAGTCTTTTCTCAGCCCCATCCCCTGAACTCTGCCCTGGGGAGCACTCGTACCCGTGGGCCTGAAGGAAAGGTTTCGTTGCTGGATGTGCTCTGTGAGGCTGAAGTAGACAATGTAATGTAGAACGTTACAGATAAAATCAACAGAGGGGAAACTTTCTGCAATCCATTCTCCTTTAACATGGCTGTTTTGCAATCTTTGCCATCTTCCCTCTCAAATTTTTCTGCCAAAAGAGGAAATAAATCTGAAATTGCCTCTGGTTTTTTGAGATCTGAAATAAACAACCCAATGCCGGCCTTCAGGAATAAAGTTAACATCTCTTTATCCTAACCAAAGTACAATTTTCCATGCAGCGCATCTGCCAAATCCATGGGTCTCCAGTAAATCTAGATTCTTCAGTCTAATTCTCTGAAATCAGGGATGGTCAACACAGGAAGGAAACTCTACTCTTTGGCCTACTGATTGACGTTATTAACGTGCACCTTTCCAACTCCTGCTCTGAGGCAAAGCAGTGGACACACAAAAAAATACAAGGAACGCCCACCGTGGCCCACCACACTCACAGAGACACACAATACCAAGCAAAGATCAGCACGGATAAAACACAACAACAGAGCGGCACCACGTGATAGATGGAACTGGGACCCACAACGCGAGAGCAACACAACACCGTGCGAGGTGAGAACACAGGAACCGGACACCTACGTGGCAGAAACGGGAGGTTAGGCAGGTCCGGGTCATTTGCTAGGGAGGGAAATGGCCTGGGGATCCCACCAGGTGAGAGTACACAGGTCCTGGGTCACCCATGAAGGAGAGAGGAGATAGTCCTGGGACATGGCAATGTTGCCAAGATCACAAGCTCTGTGGTGGGGAGCAAGGGGTGAGGGACTGAGCTCAAACATTATGCCCTCAGGCACCAAAGCCCAGGACAGGGAGAGGCACCACCACAAATGAGAATGGAGCTTGTATTTGCCCAGACAGTTCTCCTTGCACATCCATGACTGTGTCACCACACGGAGCTTCACTTATGGGAGATGGTGACCCTGGTTCTTCTCCTTCGAGGTGAAGGAAAAGTGCTCAAAGCTCCCTGCCGTCACGTAGCCTGGAAAAACAACGCCACACAGCACATTTCCCCAGTTTGAACTGTATGGTTATGGATCAGACCTTTGAGCTGGTGTAAATCTGCCTGGCTCTGACATTTAACGGGCCGGGGTGATTCACACCGGCTGAGGGATCTGGCGCTCTCTCTCCTGTGTCAATTCCAAGCAGGCTCCATTTCAGTGGCTACCTAGAAAGCCATTTCTGGTCTGTCTCCAACCACCTGGGCAGAAGTTTTGTTCATTGGACACTATGTTTATTTGTACTGCCACTGGTTCATAGGCCACAAATCTCAGAATGTGCATATTTCGTTTAGTTTCTCTACTGAGCCCTGTACAAAATACAATGGGTTCCTACTCCTCCGAGCTTCTTCTCTTGCTGAGAATGTTATTGACGCCAATAGCAAGCATTTTTGTGCTTTTTCTCTGTGAAAACAACTTCTCATGTTAAGTCAGACAACAAAGTTTTTCTGCTTATGTGACTAAATGTTATGATAAGATTAATCTTTTGTGATACACTTCTACTAGGGCAGTTTACTGAATGAAGAGGTGAAGCATAGGGAAGATGCTGCTGGTGTCTTTGGACCCTAGTTCACAGAAAGATCACAATAACAAAGAGGTGTCTATAACAGCTCATAAATCTGCTCCTCCAAACCTCATAAACCTCCAAACCTGCTCTTGGGTACAAGTACTGATGCTCACCGTAATTAACGATACTTCAGAGATTAAAGGACAAGGAACAGGTAGAATATGCAACACAAGACTAATTTTGACTCAGGCTGAGCTAGTTGGGAAAGATCCACGCAGTTCCTGCAGACTGGACCCCAGCAAAGTCCCGCTGGCACAAAGTCCAATTTTTGAAAGCCCACATTAGAAGTTTGTCTCATTCACTCGGATATATAAAAAAGCCCCAAGATCTATCGCCTGCATTTTATGCTGTTGACCAAACAAACCCTATAGCCCGTGGATGACATTTTGGCAGTTGAGGTGTTGGAACAAAGTGTCCCAGAAGAACACTAGAAAGTCTCCTTCCCTCATTAAGAACGTGCTAGAAAACAAGGATGTTCACCAGGACATTTTTTGATGCTGTTGGGATTCAGGGGAGAAATGGGCAGAACGGCTTCACCTTTCTCTTTCTGTGAATATTGCCTGTGCTTTTGCTTGCAAAACTTGAAAAAAGACACTGTTCCTGCAATCTTCTCACACCACAAGGGAACAACAGTATGTGACAAACACCACACACCGCACGAACACATGCACAGATGAAGTTTATTAACTCTTACCTCACAAGAAGAAAATCATGTTTGCATTTAGCATATTGAACCACCCCCCCAAGCATAACCTGTCAGCGGAGGAATGTTCACGTCAATCATTCTACTGGCATCAGGGTTAGAGCAGAGGGATCTGACGTGTGATGCTCGTCCAACTAGTTACCCTCATTAAGCAATCAGACAACTCCAAATGCCCCCAGAAATGTACAGAGGAAATGTGTAGCTACAGCAAACTGAATTCTCATTTCCTGCCTTCTCCAGGTGTGGTGAGGCTGGCAATCCAAAGGACTGCGTGTGTGTGGTCTGCATGCGTCGGCAGCAGCCCCATCTAACCTGAAACTGGCTGGTGCTCTAAGCAGGGGGCTGGGCCAGGTAACCTCCAGAAATCCCTTCCAGCCTGAATTATTTTAGCATTCGAGGCTGGACATTAGGCTTCATAACTGTAGAACTGATAGTTCTGAAATAACTTCCTAAAAAAAATATGCAACCCCTTTAAAGGAGCAGTCTAACAATTTGTGAAACCAATCGTACAGCAAGGTTGCTTGCAAGGGGTTTGCCCTTTGCACCATAAGGTTCCTTTCAATCCCACATTCTTAAATCCCCAGAAGCTTTACCCTTGCAGTTCGCCAGTTTAGAAAAACATTGCCTTTGAAATCTGCGAGCACATCCAGGAGTTTGCCATGAATTATCCGTACTTCTTGAGAGATGTCTGCTTTATGCTTTGCTCTGACATATTTTGATCATGTTTTTTGTCACTACAACAGTCTGGAAATGTTTTTCAATTTTTTATTTAGATACATCCTACTGCACAGCTTCTATTCTCCAAATCAGCTTCCTGACCCTTAGAATCATATTTCTAATGTAAATACCACTTACAATTCATTCAAACTCATTCATAACTTTTTTGCTATTAGTCCATAATAATTTTTGCTTAACAGGAATTCCTGGCTTGTACTCCAGGACGTGAGCCCGCATTTCAGATATGTACTTCAGCAAGTTTCTGAATCCACAAGCATCGTCAGTTTGAATGCTTCAGAAGTTTTTAAGAACTAGTTGCTTTATTTATTGAATCCACTCGGTCACAGTGCATGTTTTATAACTGTATCACCACATTTAAATATATTTTCTAAGCTTGCAACAACTGCAACCGGGTGTATGAAACTCAGGAATAGGCACTGCCCAGGGCTCATTCACATATGCTTTGCTGAGTATTCCTCGTAGCTTTAAAATCAGCTAAATTTCCAGTTAATAACAGCGAGGGATGCTCCCTTACCTGACAAAATGAGAAGCTCGATGATGTCTGCATCTCCCAGGAATGACGCAACATGAAGAGGAGTTCGTTTCTCAGCATCCTACAAAACCACAGATTGTCCAATTATAAAACACAGCCAATAACTGCAAGTGCTAGTGTTAAAGAGCAATGGATTTGTATACAGTGTTTATTTTTCTATGTATATTTCTGATTAGAAATGTAATCTCAAGCAGCAAAAGAATAAAATTTAAGGTCTGAACAACACACTTCCTCCCAATAATCCTCAACTTTTCTATCCCTTGGTCCACCAGACCTTGCAGAGAGAGTGTCTTTACTCTGATATTCTGTTTACAGGTACATCAAATCAACCAAATCTAAACCGAGGAAAGACGTCCTTCTTGGGTCTCTTTCAGAAACATCATCCACCCTAAGTATTGCAGCGACATAATTCAGATGCGTCTGACATCAGACTTTGCAATGCAGTTTGCATCAACAATATAACACCGGCCTCTTCAGCAGGATACCTCTGGAGAGTGGCTTGGGACCACACACAGCGACAAGATGCAGTCCTTCCAGTCTGCAGAGGTTCTTGTACGCCATTTAGCCTGGCTGCCTACAACAGCCCAAAGTGGGCTTGTACGCATTGATTGACCTTTAAATACCAATAAAGAAAATATTACCAGTCAGGTCTGTGTCTTCAAAGCATTGCTAATAATGATATATATGACTTCTGAAATACATCTACTTTTATTTGAATTCTGTAATTTTCAGCCTTAGGGAGTCACATTTTCAAGATTTTCTTTTCTGACTTCAAGGGGTGTAAATGCAGTGTTTGCAAAAACCCTTTCTTTTATTGCTTTATTCAGATGATTCCAGAACATGGCCTTTCAAAGAAACTGCTAAACATTGCAATATGGGCAACAAGAATCACAAGAACTGCTAATACTGCTAATCATGATATTCGACCCGTTTCTAGTCTTAAATATATTTTGTTTCGGTTTCTTAACCACTCATACAAAAAAGTTCTAAGGGACTTGTCAATCAAACTTATCAAATGACAACCTACCAGCATTAAATACGGTAAGCTGGTACCAGATTCTACACCTCCTGCAAACGATACCAACACAGAAGCCCTACCGGTATTTACACTTCCTCCCTGAAACAAATCTCTGAGCCTGTCAAATAAAATACTGCTTCTAACATGCCCCAGAGGTCATCAGCCACAAGCTATTCTGGACCGTCCTCAAAGTACGCTACAAACGTGGACTAATCGGTGCGGCAGAACCATTTGTCATGCGACTGCGGAAAATTGTGTTCCAGCACTGTGAGGCACAGAGCCACTGGTCCCCAGTATGGGTTACATTTAATTTTTATATTTGCACGTTTTTTGAAGCATACATGGTGTATGTAGTGCTCGAATTCTGCTGCAGGGGGGTTTGATCTTACATATAGGGCATGTGCACAAACCACTCAAAACGCAGATTACATGACACCCTGGTTGTCATTACATGATGGAGAGGGAAAAACATCTTACAGAACTTCACCTTCTCACATGGCAGGCAAGTTAAAATGATATTAAGCAGTGTCCATCCAGCGGTGTGTGCTCAGGAATCAGCTTCTTGCAACACAGCCAAGTTTGGCAACAGAACAGAGTAGTCTGAAGTTGAACGCTAACGATGTAAGATGAAGCAAATTTCTATATCAAGGAACCAAGGCTATTCAGTGCCTTATTGATTCTAAGTAATATTTTATACTAAACTGCAAATCTGATGGAAGTCTTACAACTGAGGGAGGAAAGGACATGAAACAGAAAATCAGAATTTTTATCCTTCTATAACAGCAATAACTCTCTGTAAGTATTCTCAGCTTTCACTTTTGAAAATCAATGCAAAACCCTATCAAATTAAGTGAGAATCACGTCTTCAGAGAAAGATGGGTTTAGTCACGTAACTGAATTGAAGCTTAATTTCTCCAAAACCCCCTACAATTTCTCCATTTATCACCACCAAGCACAGAGTTCACCCCCGCACGCGCCAGCGGACGACAAACCCCGATGTGTGGTATAGAAGATTAAAACCACACGACAGAGCCCTACAGGCAACGTTTTCAGGGGTCTGGCGGGGAGAAGCCCACATGGGACGCCTGCAGCTGAGCGTCTCGATGGAGGAGCATCCCCAAGTTGCCATTTCAGCAAGGCTCCAACAGCTTTGTGTCAGCCCAAGCACTAATGTCTGCTCAGCTACAGATGATGGCAGTACAAGGAGCACAAGAAGTAAATTGCTAATGATCTAAAGACTGAAGGCTACCAACAGAGAGGAATAAGAAGAAAACTTGTCATTTCAGGGAAAGGTCTGGCAGCACCCCAAACCTGAACACACATTATCAAGGCAAGGAAAGGAGGTGGGGGGAAGAAATGATAACAGGATTACAAATAGCATTAAGACAAATAATCAGGCCTGCTTCAAGTGCAGTTCTCAGAGGAACAAAAGGTCGCTAAGAGACAGTAGATAAGCTAAACAATGGCTGGAAAATCACGCTGAGATGACATAAACACTCTCTCCCTAAAACTGTATTAGTGGCTTATATTAGTTCACAGAAAAGATGATGCTGCATGTTAACATTATCTGTACACATTTTTCTTTAAAAAGTGCAGACAAAGGAAATTAAGAATTTAACAAAGAGGCAATTGAGAACAGAAGGTCTCAGCAAGAAAAACACTCAACTCATGCTTAAACTGTTAAATGATCACAGTGACACTGATAAGGCCCTTCACAGGCTGAAAGTTAGGCTAGTCCTTAAGTGCTTTACTGGATCAGAGCCTTAAAGGACATGGAGATTAGCAGAACAGTGGCTCGGACGGATCATATCAGCATATGTAAAATATTGAGGCACGTTAAGAAAAAGGCCAGCAGCTTCTCCTCAACACAGCCTACATCTCAAAGGAGATAATGGATTTGAACTTCTGTATCAACCGCAGCTGCTCAGATCAGGTGTTTGGGACAGAGTTCTTTACTATTAAAACAGAAGCGCAACTGCTACAGAAAATAAATGTCTGCATCCTCTTTTTGTCACCAAAGCGCCTGGCCAGCCAAGAGGAACAGTTCAGCGCAGAAGCTGCCTTGGTCAGCAGCCTCTGGACTCCCCCCACCTCCAAGCGGCCAGCGATCTGCCTGGGTGGCAGAGTCAGCTGAACTAGGTTAGAGGCACGCAAATGGCCACAACTTCCAATGATACGAGTCTGACCAAGAGAAAAACAAACCAACCTCCTGCTCCTTCACTCCGCTGACTGTTGGTACACCTGAGTGCACCTTATTTAAATAGCACAAAGTAGCTGGTACCGGTTATAAAACCAAACATTCAGATACAACTTGACTTCAGGAAAATTAAACAGTGGGAACCGGTTAGGAAAGAGGCTGAGAGCAAGTGAGCGGCTACTTCTTGGGCGATTTACAACCACCGAGAGCCAAAAGCTGGTGCTGTACAAACAGCATCGCCGCCGCTTCAGCATTTCCTCCCTCTCACAGATTCCTTTATTAGAGCCTGTAATTCACAAAGCAAATCTAAATGCTTAACTGTGAGCACCAGCTGGGAGGTGAAAGTCAAGCTGTGTACCGGGTGCCTGCTGCTCTTTCTTCTGCTATTACCAAACACAGAAGTTTCCATCTGAAAACGCAGATCCTGGTTCCAGCATCTCTCAACCCCACAGTCTTCAATTTAGCTGCTGAAACAAAGATTTTCCTGGACTGAATCTTTAATTGCCAAGCGCCCATGAGGTGGAAGAGGCAAACACTTTAATCTTCTAGAGACAAGAAAAATTATCTTCCATCTCTCCCACCATCCAACACTTTCCTTCCATGAGGCTGACAGTAGTTTCCATACTAGAAAAAGATAACTTTTAAAATTAATTACTAATCCTAGACTGAGACTGTAGAAACTGTTATCCTAATGAATGGAAATATTTTAATGTTTATAGCAGCAAATTTCCAATGTAAGGCTCAAAAGATAGACTTGAATCACTCCTCCACTTTATAAACACAATATTGACTTGGGGGGGCGGGTTGACGGCATGGGAGCACACATCGCTCATGAGTTGATGGGAAAAGCAGATTTAGAAAATTCAGGTATTTCAGGCTGACATTGCTGCCTTCGAAGAAAATAAAGCAGCTACATCCTGCCATGAGCTTTTAATCACCTATACATCCTTAACGGTCTCCAACATTTTGAGGGCACTGCTAACACGAGTCACCAGCACAGATGGGTATAACTGAGGACCCACTAGTATGCTAGCATGCTGTACAAAGCAACTCAGAATATTTCAGACTGTCAATAAACTCCAGCAGAACCTTCTTCACAGTTCAAAGATCTTCTTTATAAAATATAAAAAATTATATTTATTTTCGGAAAGAAAAAATATTTATTCTAAATAAAAGTCATGCTGCTTACCTTGCGTCACAAACATCAATGTAATTTCTTATTCATTTTCCTCACATAACTGAAAATTGTTCATAATTTCTTACTGTAGAACAAAAAAAAATTCTCCATCCCTTCCCACTTCAATTCTCAGCATATCAAACAGCACTACTGGAGGCTAAACACCCCCTGAAAACACAGCTATTACCTAGCACCAAACTGTCATACTGTGTCCAAGCAGGAGCCTTCCAAAGTCCTTGACTGAATCCTCCAGCAGACTTTCCAGCCCAGCAGAACTACGTCTAGAATAGGAGCGTTTCCTTCCAGGAGAGCTTTATTCTCCTGGAGGACTCCACAGCGCCAAAAAGAAAATCATCATTCCTTGGACGAGAGCAGAGACCAGGGTCTGGTTCCCAGGATTGCTGGAACACCACACTACGGTCTCTCCTAGCCCCGAGTCAAACACGTCACTCCAAACTGAACACCAAGCTGGTTTTCACATTGGCTATCCCAAGCATGCAAGGCCTTTCAGACTCACAAAGCCAAACATGTGCGCACTTGTACCCTCGAGCACTCATACCACCTCAAAAAGCATGCCTAGCAATATTACAGAAATATATATAACTTGTGTGTGTGTGTGTGAAGACCTGGATAAAGCCAGAAGCCTCCTACCAAAGCCAGTCCTGCCAGTCTACGCCTTACCAAGTAGGATAATGAGAAAAAGAAGTAATAAACAGCATACATCCATGTCTTTCCATAAGGATGTCCTTCTTGCTCTCCTTATCCTGTAATAAACTGCCCTCTAAATACACGGTCCTGCTCTGCAGCTGGACACAGGCCGGCGATGCCCAGGGTTGCTGCACCTCGACGTGGCCCCAGAGCGTCCCCAGCCTGGCCCGTCAGGGCTTCCTGCAGCCCACCTACATCTGCTGGCTCTGCTTCAATGAAAACAAGCCAAACTCAGCTAAACCACCACCTTCTCCTGACTGACCTCATCTGGGTGAAAGCGGGTGGGGGAGCGTTTGCAGAAGCAGCTCCCGACACCAACAAGCAGCGAGAAGCAGCAGCTTTTCCAGCTGGCAAAGCCTCGAGCAAAGAGGCTGTGAGGGTCAAGCCCAGAAGGCCGTCTCAGCAACCGTGCCCAAATAGCAGAAACAGAAGCAACTCAGTTCTGGGAAAGCAGATGCTGTCTTCAACAGTCTCACTGGTGGGGTGAGGGGATGTATTATTTACTTTCCAGAAAATATGAATGCAATAGAAGATATTCTGGGACATCAAAGTTTTGCATGTATTTTGGTTTTTAGGGTTCTATCCAAATGAAAAAGCAGGATTGGGGGACAAAGAGTAAAAAAGGAGGGAAAGATGTTCATCTTGCAAACATCACATTACTTGTGGGGAAACACACTGGAAGGGTGTTTTGCCTATTTTCATTTGACTTTGAATATTTTGAAGGGAAACTAAACTGGAAGACTGAGCTGAAAATGGAAATTTTACAGGAAGGATTTTGGTTTGGTAGAAAATCATGACATCGCACAGAAGAGCTGACTCTGCAGACGTAGGGTGCTGCACGGCTGCGTGTATTATGACTCCCAGCTAACCTGGGGTTACCACCGAATCCAGAATAAGCCCTAGATGCTGGGGGTCATTCCCTCACACTCTTCCCAAAGCAAAAACAGCACCCCAGAGAATCCCCACCGACACACACATAGCACGATCACCTTGATCTGTCTCTGTGTACCAAGTGGCAAGTGCAGAACAAACCTGGTGGTCTGGCCGGTCCAACCCCATATCCCAAACACCCTGGGACAGCAGGCAGACCACCGAATGTTGCCCACAGGCAGACCACCGAAACAGCATGAATTCGGTACTCAGCAGCAGGGAATTGCTCACCTCTAGTCAAGCACAGCGCTGCCCATGCCCTCCGCATGCCAAAGCAGCACTGTGTTCCCCCAGAGCATAGCCAGGGGCTGGAGAGGTCACAGCGACCGTACCGCCGCAGAACACACTGCAACCACACTTCCAAGCCAGACAGTTGCAGCTTTCACTTTGTGGCTAAATAGAAGTCACAACTATAGCAGCATCCAGAATGTAGCCATTTCTATCAACACAGACTTCCTGGCTTGGAAAGAAGCTAATTATTTTACCAGACCAAAAAAAAATGTAACCTTCTAAACTTCTGATTTGCCCTAAACTCTTTCCTCTGAGGTTAAGTTTCTCTTTCCTCTGAGATGAGGTTTCTCTTAGGAAGCATGCATATACATCCCTAGCTTTGCAGAGTTTCCCCATACGCTTTTTTCTTCTGCTTTCCAAATACCTCTTTTGCTGCAGATTCCAAAAAAACAATTTTTAAAATTTCAGAAATCCCCAAAGCTTGCTACAAAAAGAGTCTTCTTTTGTTTCCCTGTCCTACCTATATTTGAACTACTCCAGTATTAACACAAAGCAACCAACAAAGGGCAAATCGCTGCCAAACAGTGTCAGAGTTTCCTCTCCTGTGAGCAACCAAGCACTAGAGAAACACTAACATGGAAGTAATTAAAAACACCCTTAAAATAGAAACCTAAGCATACGGTGCAGATTGCCAGCTCACAGCACAAGGGGGGGAAATGTTATCTTTTGATCTTTCTTTAGTGACATTTTGAACATTTGACACTTGCCTGCAATCACTGTCCGGAGCGCAACCTCCCGAATGCATGTTGAGCGGTATTTGCCTAACTGCTCCACAAAACAGCTTTGGTTTTTGCTCCTGACAAAATAGCTGTTCAGGCAAAGCATTCTTGGACAGACTTTTAGCATCTTAAACAGGATTCTGGGCAAGACCATTCAAGTTCTATGACTTTTTCTATTAAGGACTATGGTACTCACCTATAAAATACATATTCTCCATTTAATATCGCACCTGACAGTTGAGAGCATCTCCCTAGCAACCATCACTCCCACACTTGCAGCCAAAGGATATAAAAACATTTAAGAAGCTTATAATATCCTTGTGCAGGAAATGCTATTTTGAAAAACCAACACAAAACACAGAGGAAATATTCAGACTATCGTGTTCATCTAGGTTGGGGTTTTTTTGGTTGGTTGCTTTTGGGTTTTTTTTCTTTGTTTTTTTAAGACCATCGGGGAAAACAAATAAGGAGGCGACTCAATGGAGATGATGCTTTAAGGAAGCACTTTTAGGAACTTATTTCAAGCAAATAACCAGGTACTGGTACTCACAGGGAAGGCCTAATGTCAAAGTCAGGTTCCCCATTTAAAACCGCAGCAAGCCTTTCCTTCCACAGCGAATGGAGCAGAGCCCCAGCTGCCCAGCTCCGCAGGACCACTTCTCCAGCTCCCTCTGCAGCTCCGAACCAGATCACTGAGCCCCGCTGCCCGCGAGAGCTGCAGTGCCCAGACTTCACCAGACAAACTGCTGGAGTTGGCTATGAATAAACTGATCGCTTTCTCTCAGAGAAAGACACCAAGCAAGGGAAGGTTGATTCAGAAGTCCAGGAAGCACCTGGAAGTCACCATTTTGCTTCTGCTTTGTATTCTCACCACTTTCAGAGGCTACAGATTGCAGTCAGGGCTGGCAGGGTTCATTTCTAACAGTATGGATTGAAGTTAAAATCAGAGGGGGGAAAAAAAAGCCAACTTCTGCAAAAAGACGAAGTTCAACTGAAGATTTTTTTTCACTGCCAAAACACTTAAGTACTACTTGCTTACAGCTGCTGACCATTGTTCTGGCTAGAATAAGCCAATCTGCAGAACAGTAAATCCTTTGTGGGCTCATCTCGGCCAAGACACTGCTTCCTTACGCTCGCTGCTGAGACCTATAGTGAAGCTTTATTTCAAGCACAGTCAAATGCTGCAGAGCAGCTCCTGGTCTGCAAAGACTCTTCATAAAAGGAAACTCTACAGAGAGTAAAAATATGCAGCTTTCAGCTGTTTTCATTCATTTTCTCAGAAAGAGAGGAAACAATGTCCCTGACTGACCTGCACATTTGGAATAATTACCATACACTTAGAAAATGTGAAGTCACCTGCCAGAGGTAATTATATTTCAGGCTACTAATTAGGATTCCACTGAAGCCCCAAATCTCTAACTTCCAAATCATTTCCATTCTGTTACGTGTTAATTACTAAGGACGTGATTAACACTGTCGTTGCAACAGTTCATAAGCACGGTGCTAACGTGTCACAAGCACGTAACATGCCAAGTCACATACCAAGGCGTTGACGTCCTCAGTTTTGTAGATCAACATCCGTATCTCTTCTGGATCGCCACTGAAGATTGCTTGGACCAGGGGTGGCTGGAAAACCAAAACAGAAGCAGCAGCATTACTGGTTTGGTCATTTTCTGTTCAAAAGGAGAGCATAATATTCCTGCTAACATTTACTAATGCTGCCCACAGACATTGTACGACCCCGGTAACAAATCACCAAGAGTATCTCGTCAGTAAGAGCTATAAGTTTGCTCGAGGATACACTGAAATCATGGCTCTGTTTGTACGTATAATGAGCGTGTGTGTGCACAGACAGGGACCCCCATTAGAATGGCAACTTTTGTCAACAACATGCAATTAGCCCAGATGCTCTCCTTGGCATGTAAGGGGAAAACTAATTACATCAGATATTGCTGCATGCTTGCTGTTGGCACAGATTAATGGTCATGCAATACACATTTAGAAACAGAACATTATGCAGATAATGAATTTCTGGGCAATTACTAAACATCTTGTATCTTTTTACTGAATAAATATGCAACTAGCACAGTTAATTTTAACCACCCGAGAAGTGAAATAATTATCTTATTGTTTCAAGTCTGTTATTATGCTATTATGAATGGGAATGCATAAATAAATAATCAGGCATACAGGAAAAACAATACTCTGCGCTCATTCCTCCGGCAATGCTGGCGTCACTGCCTGTCAGCGGGAGGAAGCGCTGCATATGCTCAGCTGCTCCGTTACATGTCCAGAGCTGGCAGTTTCAGTCCTTCTGCCCAGGTTTGCTCAGGAACCCGAGTTAGTAACCAAGCTGGCAGAACCCAGCCTGCTGAATTAAAAAAAAAAACACAAAAATAAAACCCAACAAACCTCCTCCTTGCTGCTTGAGACTGAGGGAAAGAAGGGGACAAACTACAAAGATGCCGATCCCCCGGAGCACATAGCTGAAAGAGGAGGCAGCCCCTCTTCCCCCTCATCACCCCTCCTGAAGGCAGTCTGTGCCCCCCCGAGCTCGCTGCCCACCTCCAGGTTGCCTCACCATCCTACCGGCAAAAAACAGTTTGTGGTGCTGTGCAATCACCGAATTTAAAATCAGGCTGCCGAATGGCAGCATACCTGACTACTTCAGCACATAAAACTGCAACAGTCCTTAAGACTTTGCCAAATTTAACTATCTTGTAAACAGGTTATCTCAAAATTCATAGACAAGCTGGAAGAACAGAGAAAATGCCATTTTTCCCAATCTTTTCTCTGCAAAATTCATCACATTCCAATGTGGAAAATACATTTCTAAGTTGATAGCATCTATTTTCAGACATATTAATCCCTTATGCCCTTGAGAAAGATTCACACTGGAATTTCATTCTTGCCACTCCTCCAATGGAAAAAGGACTAAAGCAGCATCTTTTATCATAGCTGTCTGCAGCCTTGCATATTGTAGTGGATGTTTGAAAAAGAACGAAAAAACCCTGTGTTTCACTTGAACCATGTAGCATGCTTCCTTCGCAGCCCATGTCAGAATGGCCACAGATTATTCCCCACCAGTGGATGCAAACACCAGACCTCAGAGCCTGCTCCCCTCTCCCTCCTCTGCCGAATTCAAACAAATCACAATTTAGCTAGAGTGAGGTGGTCTCATTTCTGCATTTTTGTCCACCAAAATAAATTGTTTAAAGTGATTCTTTAATGTTATGCCCACTAGCATGCTAATAAAAAATAGTATTTCCTAGATTTAGTGCAAACCTAACACTAACATTTAGTGTTTCCTAGATTAAGTGCAAACCTAACACACAGCTATGAAGAAACAGTGAATGTTTATGAAATTCGCATGTTCACACCAAAATATTTCCATTTCATGTACATTTATCACAATATTTAAATAACAGAATAAACAGGGCAGCAGAGAACTCCTCCATTTCAAGCTGAATGGTGACGTTTTTCTTTCAATAGGGAGAGAGTAAAGTACTGCGCATCATTACCTTAAAAGAAAAGGAAAAGTCCACAAGAAGACAGTTTGAGCCCTCTTCCCTCTGCCAGACATCTGAATCAGACACCTGGTTTTAAAGGACATGCTTGGCCTTTTTTATTAACATCACCTACTTGACACAGAAAGCACACTGAGAATAACACTGTACTCTTGAGGCCTGTAACGTGTAAGATCCTCATCTCAATTTGAGTCCACCATACCACAGTCACATCTACGTGCAGTTCCTTACAGCAAAACCCAGGATTTATCGTGCCTCTGGAGCAGGTTTTCAGTCTCACACTGCTGATACAGATAACCTTTGCTGACAGGAGATAGCTGCCATATACCCTTTTGCAAAAGCCTGAGCCCTTCAGCCCTTTTTTTCCATGAGATTTACTTTATATAAATTAAATACAATAGAATTATCACTGCTAATTGTAACAGCAAGAGACAGAGATAACAGAGAATGACCAGAGCCTGTAAACTGGAAAGAACAGGTAAGGCCAGCGCAGGTTAACGACTATCTTGAGTCACTGCCCTGCAGCTTTTTCCAACTGGCCGTTCTTTTAATTTACTATATCACGATTTTTCTTCATTTTCAAAGATATTCGTTTTGAAGTGAGAAACGCTTTGCTGTTAAGGAATTTTACTGCATCTTAAGACACGTTAGTGCGTGTGGAAGACGCACAGTCATGTATAACAACCAGTTTAGAAGAAAGTCAGAAGTGTGTTGCTGCATTGGTGCTCCAATTTGAGGTCAGAGCTGGGAATGTGCGTCTGCCTCCCTCCGCATGATGGAGAAAGCATGGCTCCACCCAGCAGCTGACAGTGACGACACGGACCTGGGGCAGTTACGCACAGGTGGATGACGGATGCTCAATGACCTGAGCAGATTACCTGCTTGATCTTCAGTGATAACCATGTTCATGCATGATTTGCTTCAGGAATTAAAAAAAAAAAAAGTTATTTAAAGTTGAAGGGCAGATAGTGACACTTCTTAATTATCAAAGAAGGACACAGTATATGTTTGTAAATAATTTCTATAACCTGTGACAACATCATTAATGGGTTATTTCATTAACAGAAATATTTTGCTTTAAAATTCTTCAAACTCAGAAGTTATTAAACACTCAGAACGAAGAAAAAAATCAGAAAGCACAGAGCAAGTTATGTATATCTATTATTAGAATTAAGCAAGGGTGCAGGTTCTGGAATGATGAACAACTGTTTCATCAGCTCAGCTCTCCGGAGCTGCCAAATTCTTAAAGAGAGTTTCAGCTGGGAGTGTTCACATTTTTTTTCCTGAAAATATACACCAGCAGCTAACAAAAACCTCTCCATGCTACTTTTTCTACAGAGTTACTATTGTAAGTACGACACTCATCCACAAGCTTTTCTTGACTTTGTGCTGCAGCGAGCATTACAGTAAAAACAAAATCCTATCTGCAGACATCTTCCAGGGTTGGAACATATCCCCATCTCCACTGCAAACGAGGCAATCGCAAGCTGCAGTTCACCCCGCCAGGTCAAATTAGCTCAGTGAACTGAAGGCACAAGGATTATTTCAGCAACTGAGAGCTTAAATCCACGTGGGAGAATGTCCTGTGGCTCAGCTGGCACCCACAGTGCCAATAAACCACACCGGCGGACAAAATCCCGCCTCGGGAAGTTCTGCTCCGCAGACCGGACAGCACAGAGGAGAGCCCAGACTACCACCGAGCATCTCTGAATCCGAAAGGAGATGAAGCATTTCAGTGGACAGCCTCCAGCAGCATTTTAATTACTATGTCCAAAGTGGGTGCTGAAGCTCCCAGCAAACCAGTTAGTATTTTCATCAGGTAACTGTGACGTGTATTAGATAGCTTGTCCTGATTTTAGATATCCTGACTCACCAACAAGCACCTACTTAAGCCAGATTTCATTTGACAGAAGCTGGAGGCAGACAGGGAAAGGATGATCGATTCCCATGCCAATTTGACATAATATACCATCATTTGGTCTTGTGAGTGAAAAGAAGTTATATATTGATCCTTTACTTGTTCTAATTGCATTACATCGAGTTGCTGGACTAAACGCTTGGGTATGTCCGTGTACTCAATTCCCTTTAACTGGCAAGACAATGTAGCAAGAGACATAATCATTTCAAGGCGGTATTGATTTTGTCAGTGTTTTGCCAAACACCTCTTTTTTTTCTGCAGGTACTCCCATTAATCAAGATTACACGGTTGTCTGCAGTGTCCTATCATACACATCTATTTCCTTCCACCGGTCACAGCACGAAGGCTATTCCTCTTCCTAATTTTAATTTAGGGCTTTCTCCCTCCAAGCATTACAACACACGAATACCTGAAATGCTGCTTTAACTTGTAAGTCTGAATGAATGAGCAGTCATAAACTCATTGTTAGAGTGCATTTCTGTGGTGCTTAGTATTTATACAGTTCCAGGTACAGAGATTATTCAACACTAATCATTTTTTCAGAGGCCTTGCAGTCTATTTCACTCACATCAGTGGTTAGTCTATTACCGTATTTTAGGAAGTAATTGCTAGGTAAATACGAAGAGAAGGTTACTCTTAATTTGTTATTACTTCAAAGATTGCATGTCTGTTATTGGAATTTCTATATACTGTTTTCTGACAGCAAAGTACTTTTACAGAGCTAGTAGTTGGAGAAGAACGTCCTTGGATAGTTGCTAAGGGGTGTTTCAGTGCCATTACAGATTCTTACTGAGTGACTCCGAAGGAATTATTGTCCAGGCTACTCAAAGGCCAGTGGAGAGCATCAAATCCGTAAACAGGGTGCACTGGTCCTCTGGAAGCACTATGGCAAACTGACAGCTTTGTTAAGTGAGCAAATGTACATACCTAGGACGTTTGTACTGACCAGATCAATAAATACCCTGTACTCTGTAGCATTTCAAATACAGCAGAAAAAAATGTTTTAGCACAACATTTATTTAGTCAAGCTTTCATGATACTTAAAAAGGAAAATAGTCAGGATTGATTCTGCTTGTGCAATGCCGGATCAAGTCCAGAATTTCTGTTTGCACAATTCCTGATGTGCCGTTCCGGACGGTGCAAAACAAGCCTCTCGGCAGATCTATTTCTGGCTGTTAGCTTGGCTCCAGATTTTGGCTGCCTCCCATTTTTCATTACGAAGCCTATCAACTGCCCCAAGAATTGCTTATGTTTCCAGGTGAAGCCAGGGTTACATCCTGCCGCTCCTGGAATCCTGAAATTCCTCTACACACCAAATGCGCTGTGAGTGGCCTATGTTTTGTTAAACCCACCAGTTAAAGGCATCAAAATAACTCATAGCATGTTAAATTTAGAGCACATCTAAAAAGGAAAAGAGCTAAGCATGTTTCCTTCAGTTTGCCCATGGTCCTTCCCTTCACTCTCATTACTGGAGGCTGTCTGATGGTCTTGATTTAAGTGGTGGGTTTGGGGTTGGAGTTTGGCATTTGGGGTTGGGGGGTGTGGGGGGTTTTTAAGTGCCTGCAGATCATATCAGAAAATTAGTTAATAAATACCATCTTGACGTTACATTAATCAAGTGGAGACGAAGACTCAGCATATTGCAGACTAGTTAAAAAAAGAAAGCATTTTTTAAAGGAGACAAAAATAAACATAGTAGCATAACATTTGTCATATTCACCAGCATTTGTTACCCATTTAGTGGAGAAAAGTCTCTCAGCATAATAAGATTTGTTGGAACATCTACAAAGATTAAGGGTAATCGATCTAATGGTATCCTGAATTTTTCTTGTCCTCTTGAGTTTGTTTGTTCAAAGTTTCTTGCCGTTTTGTCTTGATACAAAGTGTGTGTGGTGTAATATCTCACAACAGATATATTAACGACACCACTAAATAACAGTCATGGGACTCTAACGGCACTACCAAAAAAAGGATCCAATTCCTTTTACGCATTCCCAGCAGCGAGTGCTGCACTACTAATCCTTTGAGACCTTCTTGTCACATCGGTATTTGGACTCCCAGAGCTTTTGCCTTTTTTTTTCCCTCCCCAATAATGCAGGGCAGAGCAACAGCAACCCCGGTGACAGGCCTGCTCCTCGCTAGAGATGTAAAAATAAAGCAGTTGGGGGAGAAGGTCACTCAAAAAACATCAACCCTGCTGAAAGCTTCATTTCCTGCCTGCTTGTCTTCAAACACATTTCAAGCACACCGGCAATGTTTTTTGGCCCAATTGCATAGGTGTTGAATTCCACAAAGGGAAAAAGAAAGACAGTTAAAATCAGTTCTGTGCACAGGGGGCACGCTCTGGGGAACAGACAGGCCCATGGTGGCCACAGCTGCCCACCTACAGTGACACGTCTCCGCCGTTCAGTGGCCCCGTACCCTCTGGAGACCACGGACACCCTGCCGTCACCTGCTGTACCACCGGCAATGGCAACCAGGCAGAAAAAAAAAAGACAAAAAAAAGGAGAGAAACGGAAATGTTGCAAGTTTATCTTCCTTCAGTTTATCACTTCTGAAACCATGACTTCCCCCTCTCTGTTGCCGAGGTAAGCACGAGCAAGGAGCTCTACACCCACCGCAGCTGGTTTAAGCAACCTCTTCCTACTCCTCCTTCGGCGCAGCAGCACAGCGAGCCCTGCCTTGCATCTGCACCCCGGGCACTCAACGCGCGGAGCAACAGTCCCGTGAATCTCTGTCTGTTCTGTAATGAAGTGCTACATCTGATCTACGCAGCATGCGTTGATACCATCATCTCTCTAATACAAATCCTTTCATTTTTAGAAAATTAATCCTGATTTAGAGAACTATAAAGTGGCATCTGATCCTGTAAGATCTTACTCTGTAAGATTAGGACTTCTGCTGGTTAATGGGGTCTGGTTTATATTAATGTACACACAAAGAAGGCAGCCATGAAACAGCGTGTCCTAATAAATTTGCGGATACTTCTGAACTACAAGCGACTACAAGGACGTTGGAGGGCAGGACCAGAATTTACAGCCACCTCGACAGGTTATACAAACAGCTGGGCTGGAGGAAGACGAGGACGCTGTGCAGTATGGAGGAGAACACAGCACGCCTGTCAGCAAGAAATCCAGAGTAGTTACACGGCAGTTTTCTGTAAGCAAGGATCTGGAACTGCAGTTTACTAACTGAATGCAACCAAACAATGTTATGAAAGAGGAAGAGACCTTAAAACAGGAATCTGGCTTGCAAAACACACAGCAGTCCTTCCACGCTGCGCAGAACTGCTTAGGCTGCAACTGGAGCGAGACATTTAGTGTGGGGCACCACTTGACTTGAAGACCGCAACAGAGCTCTAAAACATGATTTACAGGGAAAATCTAAACAGATCGGAGCTATTCAGCCTACACAGAAGAAAATTTAAAGGGAACAAGAGAACAATTTGCAATACATAAAAGGTTGTTACTGAAAGAAATAATCTGTTTCCCACTTCCAAGACTTACAGAGACTGACTGCCTGCACGCAAGGAGGACGCATTTCTGCTCCGTTAAAGGCAACACAAACCAGGACACTGGTCACCAGTCCGGCTGAGTCACAAACAGTGAACTGAACTGCAGAAGACTGTCATTTCAAAAACAGATCTGGTGCAATAATCAAGTTAAGTCAAAGGGATTCTCTTCTGCAGGCTTCAGTAGGCAAGGACTGAACACACGAAAGCAAAAGAGTCCAAATTCACATCCCGCTTACATAAATACAAAGCTTAATGCAAAAAGGATAAGCTACAGCAGATTGTACTTCCAATAAACAGCAGAGAATATGCATCTTCTAGCATTTCAGCTGGGTACTACACCATAAAAGGGGCAATTACTTACATAGCGTGGCCCATGGTACTGGAGAAATGTCTACAGAAATCAATACAGATACGTATCTTTCCAAAAGTTCCAGGGAAACCTCGCACCTTTGGGTATAAGCACACTAACGCATGGCGTGACCCCAGCAGAACCTTCAGACTCCGTTTCGTTCACTCATCAGAAGGTAGTTACAGCTATGGTTTTCTTCACATCAGTTCACATGCGACGTTTCTGCTAAGGACAGGTATCTCTTGCAGTCACTATCTCACATGTTCCTGACTCTCATCTTCCTCTTGGCAGTGGACTGCAACATGCCAAGGTCCTGCTGTCATGGGTGTCCAAAGGAAGCCACAGACAACAGCAAACCTCTGGGGTCACAGACATGACATAAGGGAGTGACAAGACATTTTAGGGACTTGAGCAAAATGTGAAACATCTGACTTGCTTGGTCTTACTGTTCTTGTAAAGGTGGATCTTGCTCAGGTTCAAGTGACTTCCCCTTGTTTCCTGATTTCTCTTAGAGGGTCGTGGAGCTCACAGTGCTCGTGAAGAACACCGTGGTCAGCTACCACTGTGTGCATAAAATAGTAAAATCCTTTTCAGATTTTAGTCACTGGCATTCACCTTCTGCATAGCTAGTATAAAATTCCGATTAAAAATGTTTAACTACTGAGGCTGATGACAGTGTTGTTTCCATTAATAGCAGAGTAACTACGTGCGAACATGGAGATCAGTCCACAACGGCATTTCATCTGTTTCTTTGCATTAGGCATGCTACAGTTGGCATGGAGCTCCGCTCCACAACCGAAACAGATGTTTTACCTCTATCTTGAATCTGGAACAGATTAGTAACGTTAGCTGGATTCAGCATATCCTGATAACATCCTCGTAATCATCATCAACCAGACTATTGAAGCTGACAGAGCGGGGGGGAAATCAAGCTTTGCTGATGAATGCAATGTCAAGTTGCCAGGCCAAAGAAATGAAACGGAAATTTAAAAAGGTTTCAAAATTGGCTTCACTTCAGAAACCAGTTCAGGATCTTCCAAGCACGACGCATGCAACTGTGACAAATCTAGCAGCTTCAGAATGACTTTGTACAGACCCAAATTAAATCAAAAGATGAGCCTGAGAGCTGTAATGAGCTATTATGCTCTTTCTTCTCCCAGAGAAGCTGTGGCTGCCCCCTCCCTGGCAGTGTTCAAGGTCAGGTTGGATGGGGCTTTGAGAAACCTGGTCTGGTGGAAGGAGTCCCTGCCCATGGTGGGTTTGAACTGGATGATCTGCAAGGTCCCCTTCCAACCCAAATCATTCTACAGTTCTTCCAGCAAGTTACCATCACAAGTTACGAACACCTTTGTCTGGACAGCCTCTGGAAAGGCTGCGAGATGTCTCTAAGACTACTGTCACAGTTCAGAGAGTCAGTGTGGAACTTCCCTTCATCACGCACAATCCCATGCACTAAATACACCTCCATATCTGAGAAAAATTAATCTTGAATGAGAAGCATCAGACAGAAGTGTAAGCATACGCATTTGCATCAGCTGAGGAAGTAGGACACAAATCTTCCTCCTTCTACTTCTGCTCAAGGAGCTCCCAGCCACGGTCACAGTCTCTTGCTGAAACCCTTCAGCACTGAAAAGGGAGGGGAGCAAGGGGCTCAGTGCCCGACAGAGCTAACGCTTTTTGTACGTGCAGCTCTCTCTTCACTGCCACTTCCAGTTCCTGCCACGCAAGTCAAGTGGTGAGGTTTGCAGCTGGACAGAGCCCAGCTATGTTAGAGACCCTCCCTCTGTCCATAGCACATTGATCCCCTCCGGTCTGGGACCATCGTTGCCCACACAAAGCTTCCTTTTCTGGAGACAAAGGAGCGACCTTTGTCACAGCAAAGCCAAAGCCACAGAGTGACCGTCCGGGTGAGGTCAAGACAAGCCCCCTCGTTTCCAGACAAAGGCCCATAAAAGCCTTCTTGGAATAGAGGAGGGCAAAGAATTATCAAGGGAACAAAAGGGAACGCAAGAGAGGGAGAGAGTACAGTCCACTTCAGATGCCCTTCTGCTACACAAAGTGCTCAGGCAAGCCGCAAAGCGAAAAAAGAGTCACTCTTTACAAAACCCTTTCTAAACCCAAACTGCAGGTGCTATTTGTAATCCAAACCCCTTTTTTTATTTTGCTAGAGGCTTATTAAAGCTGAAAGTTAATTAGACTTGCATAGCTTAACACTTCAGCCTCTTATCTATTTTTTGTGAACCATTCCACTTCAAAAGTGAAAAACTTACTATGCTGTGTTGTTCTGTCATCTACCATGAATCTGATGCCAAAAGGAACACTGGCAGAAAAGAATACTTTAAAGCTTTGAAAAAAAAAATTTTTAAACAGAAGTTTTATATGAAAAAAACAACAAATCTGTATCTTGAGTCTCTAAAGACTACAGATCGTGACCTCTTCTCCAGTTCTTTCGTAAATATTCCTGTATTGGTCTTGGCAAACTCAGCCCAGTAAATATGCGACCTTACTACACAACAAAAAGCAACCCACCACCACTTAATCACTAACGCACGTAACTGCTTGTTGTGAAGGCAGTGGCAATGTGCTTGAACTCATTTCTGCCTGTGCCGTTAAGCAGGGCATTATTCTCAACCTCTCTCTAATGACAACAGCAGAAAGAGCTGGTGACAGCTTGATCAACTGCCTAATGAGATCAGCAAAGCTGAATTACAGTAACCTAGCTAAACGATAAAACCAAAACAAACCAGAGGATTTCCCAACCCAGTCTGACTTCACCGTTCTTTTACGGTTCCTTGGCCACCAGCTCTGGCCACACCACTGCGGATGCCTGTGGTATCTGAACGTTTTCTTTTAACAGCGAGCTCTTCAGGTCCTTCTGCCCATCAGGGAAGAGGATCTCTGAGGAAGAGCACGGGGAATACGTCTGCACTGCCACTAGTTACCCCAGATGCCTTCTGTGGGAAGGAAATGCCCTTCTGGGACCATGCTACGGGAGATTAAACCCCCGCATGAACTCAAGAAGCAGCAGGTGTTGATCTTACAGTTTTCCTTCTAAATCCCACGTAAATGCTAAATCAGAGTCTGTGGAACAAAGTCACTAATCATCTCTGTTAATTTCCATAGTTCTTTGCAAGTGTCTGGAGTAAAGCACCAGAAGTTAGTGAGATCTGAGAGTATCTAAGCTAGGCCCAGGCTTAGCTCTCCACTTGCTCAACTCTTTTCAAGAAACTGGTTTGGTAACCCACTGTCCTATTTCGTTATCCTATTTGTCCATTCTCAGGTCAGCCTGCCACTCTGATCTGCTAAACAAAGCAAATCTCTCTGCGTCTCACAGCCTCCTCCTCTTAGTCCTTGTGAAGCTCTCGCCTGCTTTTGATGGTGATGATCGCAATTCAAGACCTCTGTCTCTTCTTCTCTGACATCTTATTGACATTCTCTGACATCTTATTGACACTGGTACGTGCAGCTCACCACTCACTCCAGAAGAGCATGCAGGAAAGCACGGTCTTGCTGTGTCACAGACCTTAGATTTTCAGGATAGGAGAAACAAAATGCATTTAAGGACCGCCTAACCCTGCTTGCATTTAAGCTGCTATAAGCAAAAACTGTCAAACTATGCCAAGAGACCGAGAACAACACTTGGTCCTTTTCAAAACCCCACCCTTGACACAGGAAGCTGCATGGTCTTTTGGAGGGGTGGGAAAGGTTTCAGAGGGGTGTGAAATGTTGTGCCATCTCACCATCTTAATCCACCATGATTGTGAGGAGTTTAAAAAATAAAAATAAAAAAGGAAAGAAAAAAAGGAAGCAGCCTGTTCCCAAGAGTCTGCCGAATTGCTTTCACCGAGAGCTTTGCACGGGGAAGTACAGGACATTTCTGCTTGCAGCCACTTCACGTAGGCTCCAGATTCCCCTCTCCTCTGGGGTAAAATGAGCAGCACGACAGTTTCTCTGTGCTATCTGTAAAGTGTCATTGACCAACGGAAACTACACTATAAATGGGACTTGCCCAAGGGGAATTCAATCCCAATGCACTGAGCTAAAATGGTTGGCAGAGAGCTTTAAGGCATGGGACTACGGTGGTGTTAGCAAAAAAGGTGGATGTACCCTTCTCCATCCCAGTGAGATGCCGGCAGAGATGATTCAGGCTGTTTGAACACAGGCAGAATCTCGAGGCAGTAACTAGAGAGAGAGGAGGGAAAGGCAGCAAAGTCTTCTGGTGAGGATAAGGCCCCCCAGCACCCTGCCCTCCTGCTTTGGGCTAGCCAGCTCTGCAGTCTGACTTCAGATCTGGCTGGACCAAACCGGGGACTGCACTGGTCCCGCTCCTCCAGGCCTCAACAGGAAGCAGCTATCCTGCTACAGGCTTTGAGTATGGCAATCTGGACTTTCACTGGTCTCATTTACAGCTCAGTTCAGACTTGTAACTTGTAAGCTGGACGTCTTGCAAAATTTGGAAGGTGAAATCCATAGAGCCATACGTAGCAGAGTAAAACACAGGAAATCCCTCATCCCTTTCCGTGCCGCAGCAGTGTGAAAACACTGAGGGCAGACTGCATGGCTCTGATGTGTTCTAACTCCAGTCCCCCTATTTCCCAGAACTGTTTGGGTCCTAGAGGCATTTTAAGTATTTCTCACTTGGATTTTACTTCTGTCTCTACGGGAGGAAAAAAGAAAAGAAATTAAAAACTCAGCTCCAAGTCATATTAAATATTTGATTAGATTTCCACAAACCAAGAACAAGACATTTCTAATCTAGGTCATCTTACAAAGATGTTACAGTGTCACCGTGCTAAATTTCTACTCTCCGAGACAGAGTTGCCACTAGCGAACTTGCTGCACTGACAGAGATTCCGAGAAAAGCCTCAGGAAATACTTTAGGCAGGTTTCTGTGAAGAAACAAGAACACAAATCACATTTCTGAGTGGCTGCACCCAACTCCACCAGCCCGCTCTGCTTCAGATAGTGGAAGTACCACACCACACAGCTTCCAGCTGAGAAGATGCCACTCTTCCCGCAGTTTCTCACCGGAGGGCTATCTGACTCCAGCTTTCATTCAGCTTGCTGTACTAAGAGAGCAAAAGTTGGCCGCAATGCACTCCTAGTTTGCTAAGCAGTGTTTAGCAGAGATAAGGGGGAAAGTAAATCACAGCAGGACGTCACTGGTCAGGCTCCAGCCACACTCGACTCCGGCTGGATATGCGCAGTTCCCAAGCCAACATACCCTTTGCTATGCAAATCCTACTTCTTTCCATCTTTGCAACCTGCTACATCTTTCTTATAGACCAAGTTCAGCTCCTTTCTCCTTCTCTCCTGACAGTTAATGTCAAACTGATCCTTCCTGCTAAGCTTCCTGAAGGCTAGGACAGCACGAGAGAGGAAGAGGCCCAGAACTTATGATTTTGCAGGGAAGAATCATGACTGCTAAAGACAAAGCAGTGACAAATACTGCAAAACAAAGAGGAATAAATACTGTGTTCTCCTTCATTTGCTACAAGCATGAGATCTTGTAGATATTCAAACATCCAAGCTCTCTCCAACGACCACCACCAATGTCCTCTGCACCTTCCCTTGTGGCTACAACCTCAGAGACAGGACCCCACCTCTCCAGAGCAACGCCGCTTGACAGACATCCATGTGACTTTGTATGTGACACAGCAGAAGTAACCAGAGAAGTAAAAGCTGGACTATCTGCCTGCTGCAACAAGTTAGGTTTTTTTAACTACACATGAAGAATTACATTTGTTTTTAAAGAAGGACAAAAGCAGAATGGCCAGAATTAGGACTACCACCGAAAGCCAAGTCCCGAAGCGCAGAGCGTAAGCGAAGCTCCCTGTGTGCACAGACTGAACTCAGCCCTTTTTTGCTTACTGAATGCTGTTAATTATCAGCATTACACATGTCAGCAGCACCAGTGCACTGCGGCTCAGGGCAGACAGCGAGACGCTCTCTTGCTTTTATCGTGAAACATGACTCAGTTTTCACGCCTTCCTGAAGAGCTGTCACATACCTCACCTTAAAAAAAAAATAACAACATGACCTGTCATGGAGCTGAAGCAGATTCCTGGTATGAGTACAGTTCACAGCACCGTCCCCACAAGCCTCAACTGGAAATTTAGAAACACCATCATGAAAAGGAGATGAAGGTATGTATTAAAGACCACATAGCTTTAAAGCAAGAGCAAACCTTTAGAGCTACCCAGGACGGATTTACGAAAACTACAATGTCATCCAGCAGCCGGAAGGATCACTACAGTTCAAACCACCATGTACTGCACTATTTAAAAAGCCTGTGCTTCTAAAACGTCAAGAATTATACCCGGAATTAGAGTCTTCAAGTAATGCCTGAAGCTTGCCCTGTGACAGTGACGTCTTTACACACCTGAGCCTGGAGTTTATTTTAGAGTCTCTAATTTGTGCTATTTTTAAAAGAAGAGATTTTATTCTTGCAGTCAGAAAACCACTTCTCACATTCATTTCTCCTAACCATTTCTCGCAAATATTGCTGCTCAAACACTATTGTACGTGCAAAGTGTAGTTCAGATGTTCGAGATAAATGAACAAATGACAAGTCCGTTTGCATGACGGGAGGGGGAAGCCCCCCCACTGAACAAGCTGGAGGTTCCTAAAGCCTATAAGGGGGTAAATTTGCTGGTTTACAGCAACTCAGCATTGTGTTACCTAAAATTGATTAAAATCGACGGGTAAATGAAACGCTGCATTTACAAACCTCCACTCAGGTGATCCTGACAACTGCAATGAAACCCATAAATCAGAAGAAACGGACAGACTAATGCTTCTGCCAAAGCCGTCGCAGGCACCTCCGACAGACCGTGCTTTCTACACTAGCAGCTGAGCAGGGGAGCCGGGAGGCACTTCCCCCTGAGCTGCCCGTCCCTGCGGCTTGGTTCGCTGAGGCACAGATCCATACTGCTCTTACTTATTTCCACCGTTCATTCTGAAAGTGCTGAAAGTCACATTGGTGGCGGTAAACGTGCGTGCCGGTGCCTCCAAATTAAACAAAGCACTTGTTGCACTTTGGGAGCAGAGCTTGACAGGTAGCAGGAGACTGTCAGAACTGCATATGGCCAAAAAATACATTTACTGACTATGTCAGATTTGCAGGTGCTATAAACACATCTCCCAGCATCAAAAACGACCCACGATCGGTTTGTCCCTGGGCCTTCCAGTGCCAGCCCTGGTGGCCAGCACTAGTGAGTAGGTTTGAACACCCGCTGCGTACTGCAGATCTCCCTTTACCAGCTTAACCTCCCAGCAGAAGCCACCTGCACTGCCACGCTTCCCTTTTCCAAACTGGGGCTCAGAGCCACCACGCTTTGCAGCGGGAGACAGCTACATTTTTTCACCCCACAATCTCAAAGCACTTCCTGAGGGTGGATCCCAACTTCACAGACTAAGAAACAAGCACAGAAAAGCACATGTAAAATTGTTATAGGACTGATTCTCCTTTCAAGTATGTTCAGGTTTTCTGCTTTCAACATTTGCAAAGCACTGAAAATATTTCTCCAGTACTTTTTGTTGAGTGACAGCCTTATTAAATTTTGTGAGTAAATTGGCATTTATAGAATTTGTGATAAGATCTGTCAATGAACTCTCAGGCACCAGAACAAATGGAATTACAAGAAGGCAGGAGAAAAGGTTTGTGCTCTCCTCTTCATCCTGTTCCGCCCAAAAAAGGCATTTATGTGAACAGAGAACCAGGCATTTGCGAGTCTGTACGGCATCGCAGCACTGGGGTCACATGTGCATACCCACCACTCGTTCAAAAAGCCAAATTTCAAAAGCCTGGCTCCTGCTTACCCTCTGCCATCACTGTTCATTCTCCGTCCCAGCTGTCTGCTTTCTCCTACGGAAGCAAGGGGTCAGGCTGCCAACACTTCTCCTAGAAGGCTGTCCATCAGAACATCAACTGGGCTCAAAGATTTCCAGAGGGAAACTGCCTCAAGCGACTGAAAACTGCCTCCATACCAACGAGGCAGAGCCCAGCACAGGGCAGTCTCGCAGCTCGGGCACTGCAGCCGTGGTGGAGCAGGCGGATGAGGGGCATGGACAGCCCCGCGCTGCTCAGGCCTCTCCTCCTCGGGCACAGAGCATCCCAGGTCCCTCCGAGGAACTCGTGGGAGGTGAGTGCACAGCTGTGTTAATCATGGCTAATTAAAAGCCAGGAGAGAAGACCCAGGCACTGAGGAAACATAAAGATGAATCGCTGTAGGGAATCATCTTTCTGCACACTTGGTTCCCACTGCCAAGGCAACGCTGTGTTTCTGTTCCCCTCAGCTGGACTCCTCAGACACCACTGCTCGCTCCCACACTGACCTGTGCTTTCAAAACCCAGCCAGAGGGAGAGCGAGCGGCCCCGGGACTCGTCTCCCCTTCCTTCCTCAGCAGCCGGACGTTAGTCCTGAATCAGTCCCAAGGAAAGGAACTGGATTAGCGATTGTGCACTCTCTAGCACGCTGCTGTCTCGTCTGACACCAAAAATCCCACCAACGCCCTCCGTCACACAGATGGCACAATAATTAATGTACTGCTAGGGGGAAAATCATCCTCCCCGCCCCTTCTCCCCATGGGACAGAAGGCAAAGCAGAGCAGCAAGAAGGTCTGCATCCCCAACACCCACACTTTGCAGGGTCTATCACTTAGGTACGAATTACTGCGGCTGTCAGCTGCCCAGTACTCCCAGAGGACAAAACACATCCCATATCTAACCAGACAGCATCACGTCAGAGAAATAACCAACCACTTCTCAGGCCCACAGCACACATAAGGAAGGAAGGAAGGAAGGAAAGGAGCAGATCATTTTACTGTGCTATAGATATAGAAGACGAAAAGCACTTCGTGGAAAGTATAAAGCAGAAAGCAAGAAATATTAAGACTTTAATTTCCCGAAATGTTGAGCCATAGGTTGTTTTCTGCAGCCATGTCTTACAGCCAGGCACAGATTCAGCAGTATTTCCAGGCTTGCAGTGGAACTCTGGAAGCACTACCTGGTGCACGCGGTCTGGCGGCCAAGACGTCTGCCCAACACGAGACTCTGGCTGCAGGCACCATTGCACTGCCGCTGCTGATCCCCAAAAGCGATCCCGGCCGGCAGGGAACTCTCTGCAGCCTCCCTCCGACACGGGATTCACTGAGGATGCCCCTTAGCAGGAAACAAAGGGTTAATTGATCTCTTTAAAGACCTATAATTAGTCCAACAGGAAAGGCAATTCAGCCTTCCCGATTGAGCGACAGCCTGTGCGGAGCAGTCTGACCCGCCTGCGGAGAGGCCTTCGGAAGCAAGCCCCAGCCCAGCCCGGCCACCTGCAGTCCAGCCACGCACCGTGGCTGCCCGCCTGCTCCGACACCTGCATCCATGTGTGGGACACGGGGTGATTTCTCACTAGCAATCTTCTTTATAAAGTACGATGACTGGTTTTTTTGTTCGCTTTGTTTTTTAGATCTGACTAGGAAACCCAGACTGTGCCATACCCAGCTCTCCTGCATCAGTGCTGCCTGAATTTCAAACGCAGATTTATTTTTTTTTTCCTTTTTTCAAAGACCAAGCAACTCTGGTATAACACAGTTACACTAAGGGGACTCTAAATAAGACCTTCAGAAATTATCAGTTCCTGTAGTTGATATGTGCAGCTTGCTTTGTAGATCTAGTTGAATAAAACATTAAAATGCAATACTGGATGAGTTTTACAATACTTCCGCCCCCATGTAAATTTAATTTCATTTATCAGTTCAGCCCCAAGTCAGGAGTTCAATATTTAGTTCCTATATTTAATTACATTTTCTTTTCATCGTGGCCTTTTCCAGATAAATGTTTAATCAGGGTGTTCACTGTAATATAAAAATTACTAGAGTGAAGAGAATGAAGTAATAATGTTCTCATCCTTATACGTAACATCATATGTTAAATTCTAGAAGGTTGATTAAAAAAGGGCAACGATGTCACTGGATGAAGAACCCGCTAATAAGCCCTCAAGGAGAAAATGAGCTAAGTAGTGGTAAAAATTAACAACCAGAATATGAAACCATCATACCTTTTAGAGAGTATCAGGGACCCATTCATGCCTCAGTAAGAAGCAGTCAAAGCAAAACACAAATTTAAGTTCAGTGCATCCCAGCTTCACCCACAGGATACCAGCGACAACAATTCCACTGCCAAAAGGCAGCGCAGATTTGTGTATCTAAATAGCGTGGCGGGTCAGGAGGCAGAATCAGCAGTCCACAGAACGGCCTCACCAGAGCCCTTACGCGGTCCGTCGCCTGCGCACCAGGTCAGAGACTAGAAGTCTTTGTGATTCCAGTAAAAAAACTACATGTCCCGACACAAATTCCCCGTGACCCCAAACCCGCCAACTTCACAAGGGTGCAAGGAAGGGCTAATGCTTCTTTTTGACAACGCCTATGTGCAATGTGAGTGATAAGTGTTGATGCTACTGTCAGCAGTGTTACCCACCTTTCACTTTGTCTTTGCCTGCAATGAATCACTTTGTCTTCCTTGATGATTCAAAATAAAACTTGCTATAGACCAAACATTTCAGTTACTAGAAAACAGGCAAATTTACTGTAAAACCTGCTGCATAAAAAGTTATATATTTCCTGCATATTTCCAGATAATTCTTCCTGGCCGTGACTCCGTAACATATTCTCTCCCCTAGTTTTCTCCGGTTTGCAGTCCTGTTTTCTGCACCTCTTTTTCTTTGTTGTAGTCACTGATGAGGCCATTTCTTCATGCTGAAATTGCTTATTTTTAATGGGCACCATCAGTCTTCTGTTACTGTCTTTGCTTATTGTGAGGAGACCAAACTTCTAACTCTTCTTTTTTCTAAATCATCTAAAGACATGTTGTTCCTCAAACCCTATCTACAGAGGAAGTTTCTCTATAAACCAGGCAGGAGGTAGCTGCTTTGCTTCATAAAGTGTGAATTACTACTCAGATTTTTCAGCAATTTTTTTTCATTTACTGTCAAATAGTTTTTTGACATTTAAACTTGCTGCAGCCACATAAATCTTCTGAAAACGTATAACACTAACTGGATTCTTAGAGAAGCCTCCTTTTTAGGAAACTCCGCAAGATTTTTCTTCTCCATCAACATCCTCTGTTTCGCAGCCTGAAGAATGCATGGCTGCAGGGCTCTCTGCCTCCCAGAAGTCAAAGCCGGGAGCCTACTGACCACCGTCCCACCTTGGGAGACGCCGGGTGACCGTCACACACACTACCAAGGCTGTTCTGGAAATTCAGTCACCTTAACTGTCATGGACTTGAGAAGATAAGGAGTGAAACCTCCAGGCTAGGTACTGCCTCTGTACTGGAGAGCTGAACTGCCAGAGCGTTCCAGCATTTTGTTTTCTGGTTCAAAAATCTCCCTTTGTCTTCGGGCTCTGGCACGCCAGGGGCAGGGGCGAGCTGTGACAGCCCAAGGTGCTAATGCCCCTGCGCACCCACCCTGCGCTCCTCCGGTAGCATCTCAGCCACCAGCAGCGCAGCACATCTGGCTGTCCCAGGGGCACAGCTCCAGCACAGCTGGCTGTCCCAGGAGAAGGGACACTTCTGCTGCCCCTCCACCCTGCTCCGGCCACCAGCTCCCTGGGCTTCCACTCACAAACAGCTCCGGGGAGCTAAATCCTGCCCTCCAAGAGGCGGTGAGTATCATTCTGCGGTTGGAGAGCCTCAGAAGCTCAGCGAGCACCCTGGCAAACGCTAGCACTAGCGTGCAGGACGAGACGGGGTGCCCAGCAAGGAGCAAACAAGGCTCCAGGACCATCCCTTCCAGCCAGACTGCCCATCGGTTCGCTGCCAGCATGAAAGCTTGCCGGCACTTCAGTTAGGCTGTGCCAACAGCAACAAGCTTTTGCTAGTGCAACAACAGCACCAGCAAGCCATCCGTTCTGTTCACACTGATCTTGCGTCAAAAACCACCAGGAAAATGTTGGAGACAAGTCTAACAGCCACGAACCCATAGCAGAGAGGGAGGAATTCCTTACACCGCAGTCAAACCTGCCACAGCTTGTCCATCAGAGCCCTCATATGGGGCAAAAAATTCCTCTCTTGCAAGGGTTCAACCCAGTTAAAATTAGTGTTGAGAAGAACTGAAGAACATGGAGTGCTTCAAATGCCCCATGCTGGATTGCTGTTACTGCTTCGAAAATCAACACAAAGGTGAAGGGATTCAGCCTTGCACTCGGAGCTTAGCTTTGCAAGGGGAAAACACGCTTTGGCCAGGAACCTAAAATATTTGCAAGGACTGAGGTCCAACAGAAAGCAGGTCTAAGGCCTCTGCTTTCATAACAAACACTTTAACAACAACATTTTGTTCTTCTGATTGCTTAAAAAAAAACAAAACAAAACTGCCAAATATGGATGCAAATGATACACAGATTTCTTGTAAAGATTTCCTCAAGTACCCGGAGGAGTAAAAGCCTTAAGGATGATAGCTAACCTAGCTCGGGGCTGTCTGCACTTTGGGACAGCATCCCTTTTCTTGTGATTATCGTATTTCCTTCAATGCCAGCAACTCCCTCAGCTTCTCTTGCGATCTCCGAAAACATCCAGGGGAAAGAGGCTGGGGGAGTGATGTGCAAGCAGCAGCAGCACCTTCAGACGACCCGGTCCTGTACTTCACCTCATGAAACTAAACTTCAGCTTCAACAGGCTTCACAGTTTAACCCCAAAGGAGAAACACCCTGCATGTACTGCATGAAAGGCAACAGCCAAGCCCCAGTGCCGGTTTATCTTTTCTCCTGCGTATAGGCATAGGGTCTGGACAAAATCAACCACATAAAATGCATTTTTGTAAGTGGTGGAAATTTGTTTTCACAAAGTAACTGGGAAGGCACAAGAGAGACATAACAGAAGATTCAGCGCTTGCCTTTCAAATGACCAGCTTGCATCCAGCCCATATCAATGACGGACAAACCTCTCACATGAGGGTTACCCAGTGATCTGGATCAGCATCCATATCCCCCAAAAGAACATCTCTTCGCAGGAAATTCAACCCCAACCAGAGCTTAAATCGTTAGGAAAGGAGAAAGTGGGAAATGAAAACCAACTGTGGTGCTGTGCCTGCGTGCCTATGACCAATGCAGATTCTGTCTAGATGCAAGCACCTCATGCTTAGGTGACCTTACAGCCCAAGCCCGCACAGCTGGCACTGGTCCCACACGCTAATCTCGTTTTCAAGAAATCACAATTACTGCTATGCACTAGTGCAATTCTCTTAGGTGGTAACTGAATTTAACCAAATTTCTCCAATACGAAACAACTAAATAAATGAAATGACAGAGAAGAGAGTAGTAGAACAAGAAGAAATAAGTTTTTATCTACAGGAAAGATGGTTCTTATTTACTTATTCCTTCCACACACTGTAAGAATATGCTCTGCTGAGCATTAAATGCTGTAAGACACTCAAGACAATAATCTCTTATGTATGAACCATCCAGCTGAGGGAGAAGGAAAATTATATTCCACATTTAGTTTCGCTGATGTGCCTGCATAACAAAAACCTCCTAGTGAAGGCTGGAAGTATTAGAAGAATTTTCAATGTTTTTGTTGGTTTTTCCTTTTCATTTTAGTCTATGCAGTTCATTGAACAAGCTACAATACAGCAGCACTAAATCTGGTATGACTTTGTCTATACTAGGAGACAAGGGAAAAAAAAAAAAAAAACAAATACCCAGACCAACAGAAAGCCAGAAAAACCCCACGTGCCTTGGGTTGGCACTGACATGTTAACAGAAATTTCTGCTGTAAGCAGGATATTACATAAATATTTGAATTCAGATGTGGATACATGCATATGTGGATACATGCCCTGTGTATGTTCCCCCCATCCCATAGAAGTAGTCCTGGCCCAGACAGCTGAGCTGACTACACTAGCAGAGTAGGATTGATCTGCTAGAAAAATCTTCACTTTTACTTGTCCAGGAACATGGCATTCCGCCTCAAAAAACTCATGGCTTCACAGCCCAGATCCATGATTTACTGTTGGACCAGGACCAATTCTCATACTCCGCAGATCCTTGGGTCTTCAGTGTTTTATTTGGGTGTTTTTCAGAGCTGGAAGAGAACCCTGGGGACAACTGAGGAAAAAACCCAACCGAGGCAAAAGGGGCTGTGCCCAGTAATGACAGCAAAATGCACAAGGGATGCCAGAAGACGTGCAAGAGAAACAACCTACCTCAGTACCGATCCCTGCGTGTTGCTCAGACACAGCCGCACACGCTTACCAAGCACCTCTCTACCACATGCACACGCTGGGTGTGCCAGGCATCCATCCCCGGGAGCTGCCCACCTCTGTGGACAGCTCAGACTGCAGCAACTTCTGCCAAACTTGCCAGAGACACACGCCAGACACAGAGGTTGCTCTGCAAATTGCATTTGCGAATACCCAAGCCAAGCAAGGTTTCAGACCTGAGCCAACAGCAACTTCTTCCTTTGAAAGCACGGTGACGAGCAGCCCGTCAGCTCCCTGCGCTTCAGGCTGGCAGTGCTTGCTGTTGAGGAAGACCAGATGAAAAGCCAACGCCGAGAGGGCTGCGTGACTCATAGCACTCACTTTGGCCAAGACAGTCCTGACAAAATATCACGGGACTAAGAAGAGCAAGTAATCCTCGGTCATCACGCACAATAAAAGGTAACAGGCACAGAGACCTTATTTTTTGACAACAGCGCAAGACCGCCGTGTGACAGTGTGGTACTAATTACTCTGTTTCAAGAATCTTCAGAGTAACGGACAGGAGGGAAAGGGGGGAGAGACAGAGAGTAATTAAGGCTTTATAATTATTATTTTTAAACAAAAGAGCTCTCGGTTGCAAGGCTGAGCCTCTCCGCGGCAGCTCGGGCTCCTGCAGCAGGAATCGCTGGAGCCGGGGCTCAGCAGGCCGCAGCTGCCGGGCAGCGCGGGCAGGAGCGGTGCGGGCAGCAGCAGCGTGGCACTGCCGGGCAGCACGTCCCCAGCCCACAAAGCGGGAACGGGAAACTGGCACGAGGCCCGCGCCGCCTTAGACTACCAGCTATTATAATGCATTACTGGCAAAGCTCCTGCAGCCGTAGAAAGAGAGGAGGAAAATTAAGTCAGGTTTAATAAACACTGTAGGGTAAACATGATTTCAGATAGGCACCAGATATAAATACTTAGTTTTTTCTTAAAGACACAGTCAACTTCTAG
Organism: Opisthocomus hoazin; assembly: GCF_030867145.1. NCBI lineage: Eukaryota > Metazoa > Chordata > Aves > Opisthocomiformes > Opisthocomidae > Opisthocomus > Opisthocomus hoazin. The sequence continues at coordinate 43,757,882 of NC_134422.1, forward strand.
GCAATGGCATCCAGATCTTAAAATGAAGTCTCCCACAGCTTTTCCTTCTGTCCATCTAAAAGCAGTGTGCCAAGAGGGTTTGTTTTTTTTTCCCCTTCCCCGTTTCAAACACGGGATCACAATGTCTCAGGTGACAGTAGGACGGAATGAGAATAGGTGACAGTGTATTCCTGAAGGCAGGTGTCTGTTACGGCCCAGCCAGCCGGAGTATCCTTTGCACCAGATAACCTTTCAGTCAAGGCAAAGAGCTTAACTAGGGCAAGCACGTTTGTAGGGTCAGGACATGAACAGAAACCCACACAGCGGCTGGAAAACTTCACCCCTATGTAAGGGGGCTGCCAAGAGCACCCAGCAACACGATGGGCCTCGACTGGACAGATCAGAAGGATAAACACATCTCCAAGTCGCATGGACGACGACTGCTTTCTACCGCTTTTGCATGCTTGGAGCCTTGATATTTTGGCATTGCAAAATACCCACAAAGACTCTCTGAAAGCAAAAAAATAATAAATGTCACATGAAAAAGCATAGGGACACACAGGACACTTAATTGTCATGTGGCTGTTAGAGAACAAGAGACAATCTCTTCAAAATACATAGCAAGAAATTATGAAAATGCAGCATCTGAAGAAACAGCAAGGTAAGTCTCAGCCTCCTAGCTTGGCACACAGCCTGTGTGTCAGTAATCTGCTACAAGAAAAGATATTCCAAATTTTAAACTACGCCTCAAAATCTTCCGCAATTTCATTTTTAGTGCAACACTGTCAGGATTCTTCCACTCATGCAGGTGCCCCTCTCGGAAGACAGCAACGTTAATGCTTTAATTTTGACACTTCATCGACAGAAAATTCCTGCTGTAAATTACACTTGCTGTCACGAACAATTTGTGCTGTGCCACACTATGCCAGCCCAAAGTTTCTCCCTAGCACATTGTTGACAAGTTAACAGAAATGCATCCACTAGCTCAGATGAGCAGGAAGATGAACTGCAGAAGATGACACCTTAGAAGGTTCTGATATAGCAAGTATCATAGAAAGCAGCTGAAAACACAAGATAAATGAACATCACCATTCCAAAAGACAGAAAGTTGTACTAAGTGACAGGCCATCCACTTTGCTCCAAAGTCATATTTTGACGGTAAGTACAAGATACAGCAATCTCTGTTTTGGAGGGGAGCTGCAGTGCGAGAGGCTGCCATCCAAATAAGTCCCATTTAAAGCAAGACTAAACTCTGAAGGCAAGGAGGGAATAAATCATATGAGTAACTGTGGGTTACAGCTAAATGCCAGCACATTTCATGGGATAAGACAGCCAAAAGATACACAAATATAAAAGCCAGGATGAATTATCCATGAGATGGAACAGCCAGATATAAAGGAGGCCCCAGGAAATTTTGGTCTTACTTCCAGATGTCATGGACACGGTTAGGGTGGACCAGAACAGAACCAATACGTCCTCACAGCCTCGGAAGTCTGCACTACAGCCAAGCCATAAGCTAATGAAGACGCATTGCATATAGGAATCACATAAACAGCAAAGAGCCCAATTATATTGTCTCTACTGGCAAAATCCGATCTACAAGACCGACTTACCTGAAGCTAGTGAATGAAATAGTGAGAAGAGGAAAAAAAAAAAAAAGGAAAAAAACGTGTCCCCCTGCAATCCCCCTGCAACAGCAGAATTAACACAGAAAAATGTGAATGCCCTGTGGGGAGTTTCCACTCTGCACATGCTTTCCAATTACTTTACAGCAGCCATGTTTCAGCATAGAGCAGGAAAAAGACAAGAGGGCTCTGTCCCAGCTTACTGTCCAATTAACACACAACAAGTCTGAAGATTTCAAATTCCTTTCAGGTGTTGATCCATGAATCGACCCACCTGCATTCCTACAAATATGCAAGAATATTCGGAGCGATAGACTGACATGTGAACATTCCTATAAACACAGTGTCAAAAAGAAAGCTTTTGCCTCATTAGCTTTGGCCAACAAGGTATCAACAGAGCTTCCCACTTTTAGACCTGAAACCGAATCCAGGCCACTATCATTATCAGAACAAGCAGATCAGTTTTCCGTATCGACAGAGGCACAAAAATCTGAACAGGCATAAGGGAGGGACGACATTTATTTTGAAAAGAAAGGTGACAGGAGGCCAAAGATTGACCAGATCAGTGATGGAAACCCATCAGCCCATATGGCAGCTCCTGTGTTTCCGTTATTTGTCACAGCCATGTGACAACCGCTTTTCACCACTGAGCAGCAGACAGTATTTTCACTAAGGGAGAATGCCGACACTGAGGAGAGCCTGCTGGGTGAGCAGCCAGCAAGCCATGGCTGACGCGGCCGAGGCACAGAGGTTCTCAGTAGTGCTCAGTAGAGCCATTTTGCATTCCCATCCACAGTGCAGTCTGCTGTTTCCCTGTCCTCAAACCTTTTCCGCCACACATACTTTACAAAACCCACGTTCATTTTTTTCTTCCCACGTCTTCCTGAAAGAAGAACCTAATTCTGTATTGGCAGAGACAGGCTGTTATTACTATCTACAGGAAAAACAAAAGATACTCATCTTATCTAAGGTTCAGCATAAACAACAGATAGGGAGAAGGGAAGTGGAGACCACACCGCAGCGCTTCCATTCAGTAGAGCCCTTACAAACACCAAAGGTCCGAGTGCTTTGCCCTCATTTTGCAGGCAGGTAAACAGAGAAGCGAGGACAGGGCACTGTCCCAGGAGGGGCAAAGGCAGAGCCCACTGCAAGCAGTGGGACCTGCAGGCAGCACTGCCTTGCAACCCAGGGTTATCTGAAGCAACGCTTCCAAAATGTGGAGACCAGCCCATGAATGAATCATGGTTTTCTTCACACAAAAAGGGGAAAAGGAAAAATGTTTCCCATTCCATGGGTAAGCGATTTTAGCCCCACCACGCTCATGTGATTGCAGCTACAGGGGACAAGAAGAGGCACTGCACAGTCGGATACAGCCCAGCCCATATCCAAGTCAATGGCTTCCTCAGAAGGGGCCGTGGAGGAGCAGCGCTGCCGCTTGCACTGTCCTCCCCTGAGGCAACCACATGTCCCTGCATGAGGACAGAGGCATTTGTAGGGGCAGCCAGCAGAGCGAGGGCTGCCACCGCTGCACCTGCCCTGCCTGCCCTCCACCACAGTGTGCTCCTCGCCGGGGAACGAGGAGTGCGTCCTCCTGGGAGAAGCTCTCGGGCTGGCTTCTGTTACAACGGCAGCTGGCATGATAACAGTCTGATTCATGATGAGGGCTCCTTGGGTCTTATAACAAACTGTCCATATTTATTTCGCTGTTTGCTTTGAAAAAGGAAGAAAAACCTATTACTTTCTCTACAAAATAACATGAAAAAGTGAGCAACAACCCTACATTTACACAGACTTCTCTGCAGGAAAAACCAGCTAGGATACTAGTCCAAACGAAAGACCAGATCATTGATACAGCCCCTTGTTAGACTGCTGTTTCACTTGTTTCCTTCTAAATAAACCAAAAACACAACAAAAGTTCTTGGTGAAATACAAGATAACTTCTTGCTGATTTTGAGACAATAAGAAAGGGAGGACTTGGAGGACAACAGAAATCTTTTGTGAAATGACAGAAAAACACAGGGAAGAGCACTATGTTAGTGTCAGGTAAGAATTCAAGCAACAAGTCTCCAGGGGAATGAATATGGGTCCCAGAAGTTCAGTTCCTCAGTAAGCTTCAGCTGCAGGAAGAAAACATTCAAGATAAACAAAACATGCCAATGTTCAAAGTCAGGTTCATGAGCAGCTCCATCGCTTCATCCTGCTGGGAAACAGCAATCGGAAAGACCCAGTTATTTCTAAATGCTTTGCCACCACTTCTTGCTCAACAGCACAGAACCACTTTTCATAGGCAGCCATTTCAGACCTGAAACAGAATTAGATGCGCTACAACGAGGATTTAAAGTTTCTTCTGAAGGTCTTAACATTGCTTCCTGCCAGCGCGGCTTGGCTGGCATAAAAGGAAGGATATGCTGCAATACAGTGGCCTTTACTTGCAACTATCTGTTTGCCTCAAAACATTAGTTTCTTCAAAACATCTTGGGCGGAGGAAGGAGGTGACCAATCATCTAAGGGGTGGTGAGAAGAGGGTGAGAATTTCCATTACAAACTAGATGTTAGGTAGTCCCACCCCAAAAAAGTCATGACGCTACACTAGGATGTGAGAAAAGAAAGATCATGGCTTGCATGTGCCAAATTACCAGAGTAACATTTGCATCATTTTAGGGCGGCTCACACCCGAAACCGGCATGAACTCTATCAACTTTGAAGAAGGTCAGCTCCTAAAATCCTTACAAGTGACCCTCGTATTTCAGCCCAGCGTGAAGCTTGGATCAGAGCTTTCCTCAGATGTTGGAAGAGTCTTTAGCAAATATTTTTACACATCGTAAGCACTTACGTTCAGTCCCAGCTACAGAAACGGACCAGGAAAAGGTACCAAGTAGTTTCCCAAATAAATTTTTACACTGGCAGATGCTCTATTAAAAAACCTCACAGCTCTAAGGAGGCCTAGAATAAACAGATGATTTGACTCAGTGCTTAGCTCACCGTAAAATACTAAAGGATGAGAGACACTGCCCCATTCATCAAGAGACTAAAATGAGAAAAGAAAACGATGCAATTTATTTTAGAGCAGCCACCACTTGCTGTCTGAATCTCTAACCCACTTAAGACAGGCGAAGAACCATCCTCCATTTTGCCAGATGCAGTAGGTTTTTTAAAGAAGTTAACAATCGCTAATTTGGAAGCACTGTTTTGAGTATATAGATAATGTCGCAGACAAAGTAACCTATTCCTGAAAGCTTGCTAAACCAATTTTTTAATAAATTGAGCCCTACCACTACTCACTTTCACACATATTTTTGCTCTGTTTTCCTTCAGAAACTGAAATCATAGGAAAATTTCAATCTCTGTCTCTCTTCCGGTTTATACACATGAAGAAAAAAAGAGCTGCTGTTAAATTTTAAAATTTTATTGAGTAGGGCCAGGGTAGATTCCAGCTCAGTAGACGGTAAGCAGGGAATACAAAAGAAATGTTCACAAATTCCCCCAGCAGAGCTGGCATACCAAACAAATGTCTACAGGTCTCCACTACCAAAACCGCAACAAAACGAAGCAAAAAAGCAGTAAATTAAGCTATGCTTAAGTTGATTATATGTAGCAAAAAAGCATGGGTATTTCCTCCACCAAAACCATCAGGCATGCTGATAAACAGCAAGCAATGGCAACTGGCCAAGAAACGCATCATAAATAGCAAGAGTGTTTTTCCCTACCAAAAGACAACAGCGAAATGCGTTGGACTACAGGAACCCAGCTGGGAAGAGATTTTTACAGAAGCATATTCATGGATTTTTAAGTTTATAATTTCAAATATGTACATATTAAAAGGTTAACGTTCTTCTGTTTCTTCCCTTTGGAGGTCAGGAAGGAGGCAAAAATAAAGCACTCTTTGATACTGTCACAGCCTACATGGAAAAGCTGTTTAACAGTATGAAGCTGTCTGGAGAAAGATTTTCTTTAAAGCAAACCCCGAAGTCTTCTATGAACTCTTCACATAACAAACCTCTGTTTCACTTTTTTGAAGATAAAATCTGGGGAAAAAAATTACTCTAAAGTTTGTAAGTCCTTGAATTGCTGTGTTAAATACTAAGCATTAATCACTGTTTTAAGTTAAACCTAGAAAAACATATTTTAAGAAAATGCAACTTTGAAGCCTTTGCAGATGCTTGTGCTTGGGTTTGCATTTTGGTCTTTCCCCTCTCCCGACATGCATACAAGCTTTATACCCCAGCAGCAATTTCAAAATAAACCTTAAAACAGCTTTTTGTTGTGTTGCAATGTGTTCTAGCAAAAATGCAAAAGTTGCAATCTAATAACAAATAATGTGTCAAGATATAATTCTGTTCATTAAAATTCTCCATGAAGTTTAAGCTTTTCCACAGCATGAGGTTTTGCTACGGAAAGTTTCTATCAGTACCTGTTCCAAACGCCGTCCACGGGCTGTCTCGATGATACCTAACACGCACTCCCTCTTATCCCTAGTGCACAGCGGGGAAACCGAGGACCTGAAGGACAACTGGGTGTCACCAACAGGCCTGGAACGAGCTGAACTGCGAGACGGTTACCCATTACATGGCAGGGCCAAAAAGAGTTCTACATTTCACCGAGACATTGCCGCAAGAAGAGACAGCACCCAATTCCCCTGCAAGTAACGGGGTGGATATTTTGAATCGGGGACTGCAAACATACTGCTGGGTTGGTTTTTGCCACCTCCTCCCCCTTTCACCATGGCTGACGCTGGCGGAGGGAATTATGTATGCACATTTACGTCCAGCCTTGCCTCCACCCCAGAACAACTCCAGCGTGAGAAGCAATGCCTGGACATAGGTGGTGACAGGCCGGCAGGTCTGCTGAGGTCCCACCACGCCGCCATCAAATGGCCTGGGGAACGTGGCAATCCAAAGCGGGTGGCCTGGGTTTCAGCTCTCCCAAACGATGTCAAAAAGCACAGGAGAGCGAAACAAAGACCAGAAAACTCTCCCTTCCAGGAGGAAGGCAGAAAACAAAAAACGGCACATGTTTGGGTTTTATCCCTTGCTTATCGAAACAAACGCCTCCCTGCAGCCCTCTTCCTTCCCCTCGAGTCCCTAGGCAGCTTCATTTAGTTGATCACTGGTCACTGAGCTTCAATCAGCACCTTAAAATCTGCTCGCTCAGATTGCTCCTTCAGGCACTGGCAAAGTTCTTAACTAATAAGCACTTGCCTGTTAAGCTGAAGATGGAATTACTTATAAAACTACTTCTAAAAGAAAAGGGATGGAAAAGTGAGAGCTCAAGTTCTGTTTGCAGCAAAAATAGCTCGGTTCTGATGAAAGAAAAAATTAGAAGAGTTACCCAAACTTCTGTGTGCATTCATCTCAACACAGCAGACAGGGACTCCCAACAACTCACCAGGCAACACAAGTCTGCAGATTGCATGTATTCTTTGAAGCAAGCACTGAGTTTATGATGCAGAGGGAAAATGTCCTCAAAGTCTCCAACGAAAGGCCTGAGTTTTCCAGAGTTAAAGGAAAGTAAATACGCATAAAGAAGTCAACTTTTATTCTGGAAGTCATGCCTTTTCCCTTTTGTAACTAAAAAAGGATCAGTAGTTCTTTAAAACATGAACAAATGCTCATACAAGCCCTGTGATACTAGGCTCCCAACAACAATGACAACATTAATGGAGCTGGTTGGCATTTAAACAAGAATGGGCAGAACTTGTCATTTTCTTGTATTTAAGCCAAACAGCCGTAAGGCTGGCGTAGGAGGGCAGCATCTAAACTTAAGATACCCAAGTAAAACAGTATCAAAGTAGTAATTAACAACAAAGTAGCCTCAAGAATGGTAATATCAGGCAATCATCACTAAGAAGACTTAACTGCAAAATCTGGAGCTGGTTTATTTATTAAGGTTTTTTTTAAATTATTATTATTTATTTCAGCTTTGGCTAACTGTTGAAGGCATCTGAAACTAGCTAAGGCTACTAAATGCTGCTTAGGTTCACTGTCTATTGAATTCATATTGGAAAGAAACAATGAAGTATCTGTCTCTCAGCGAGTACGTTAACCTTTAACATCCACAGAATGACCCTCCTCCTCTTAAGACAATGAGGGGGCAGAAACCCTTCCCAAACTGGACAGGGCTTCGGAAGAGCAACGATTAACACACCAGAGCACGAAGCACCCCTACAAATGCCCTATCCTACCCAGTCCCTCCAACACACTTTCCATGTCTGCTGTGCAGCTCGCGGTTCACCACAGACAGATCCTCTGCCCACACAGAGACAATTACGAGTTTCTTAGTCACAAAGACATTATGCCAAGGAGAATTTACCCTCTAACTTTCTGCTGGGATGGATGATCCATCTTCTCTTTCAACATGGACAGAGGCAGACAGTTTTGAAAATCGCCAGTAATTACTGGGATCTTTCACTGTGCTTCCTTAGGTCAAGAAATTTGGGGTATTTAGAAGTCAAAACTTTGTAAGTAACATATGCAATATATTGTACACACACATGTATATTTTATATACACACACATGAACACACATATATACTATTTATACCACAAACATATCTTGGAAAAGACCTACAAAGCTGGATTTCAGGCCGTGATCCAACTCAAACAATTGAGGCATACAAGAAAACCTTCGGGTTTGCGGAGATCATCTTCTGTGTTCTTTGGGCATTCTTGCAACTTCCTCGCAGTTTCAGAAGCTGACCACTACTGGGAATGGGGCAATGGATTCGAAGCGGATCCAACTCCATCAGAGGCTCCTTCTTCAGCCCGAGGGGTTTTGCGGGGAGGAGCAGGGGCAGTTTTCTAGGAGCAGGCTGTTTGGGGTTTCTTCTGCCAAGTCTCTCCAGCACTTTGTGTCACACGAAAGGGGTAAGGATGGCTGAAGGGAGAGTCTGAGCTATAGCACAAGGTATTAGCACTGTCATGTCCTAAGTGGCAGACAAAGGCAATTGAACTAGAAAACAAGCAAACTGCTGTTTACCATACATATGCCATTGTTAGAGGCTCTATTAAGGCAAGAGCTCACCAGTATCCAATTTTGATCAGTCAACAGGTGAGACACATTTCAGCTGAGTATCAAGCCCTTCTGAGACTTAAACTGCATCAGAAAAGACAGCTGTGGTAAACTATTGCTAATAAATAACTTATTGTAAAATAAAATCATATACATAATTTTTTTGTGTAAACATAGTACTGTTTTACAACAAGTACCCAAAATAACAGTCAGATTTTGCCCTAACATAATATCTAGCAGTGGATTTAGGGATCCCATCATTCTGCATGGCTACTGTGCCACAACAGAGCAAGGACAGTATAGTACAGTATATCTAGTATTCCAGGGGAAATTACTTATTAGAGTTTCACGACACCACTGGTGCAACACACCATGACCATGCCAGAAAAACTAGCTCGGGCTGCTCTGGAGCGTAGCAGTGCCGTCATTTAACCAGCAGTGAGGAGCCGCTTCAGGCACTCGGGCTCCCTGCTCAGTCACCAGCAGTCAGTTCTGCACCAGACCCTCCCTGCCCTCGCTGCCTCCAGGGCAAGAGCCACAGACCGGTCCTTAGGGCTACCCGCCCCTACAAGCAGACTCATGTTTCATACGTCTTTTTAAAGATGCGAAAGCGCCCTGCCCAGTACTCCTTCTGCAGACGCCCAGTGCCAGACTCTCCTGAGGCTGATGCGAGGAAGTTCAAACGCTAGCAAAATCCCCTGTATTTCCATAAATCTCCCACAAAGGTTTTCATTTCTGCGAACAGCAGCTGAGCCACTGCAGAAGTCAGGCACCATGTGAGGCCACTGAAGAGCAACTTCTGCTAGTGTACGTCCCCAGAAACCCAAAGGCACTTCTCACAATTCTTATTAAAACAAGCACAGCAGCATAACTGTTTTTTCTATCCTGTGCCATTTAAACCTAGGGCTATTGGTAAAGGCCAAATCATTAGATCAGATAAATTTAGGGCTACAAGGATGGTGAGGGGACTGGAGCATCTCCACTACGAGGAGAGGTTGAGGGAACTGGGCTTGTTCAGCCTGAAGAAGAGAAGGCTGCGAGGGGACCTTATAAATGCCTACAAATATCTGAAGGGTGGGTGTCAGGAGGATGGGGCCAAGCTCTTTTCAGTGGTGCCCAGTGACAGGACAAGGGGCAATGGGCACAAACTGAGGCACAGGAAGTTCCGTCTGAACATGAGGAGGAACTTCTTCCCTCTGAGGGTGACAGAGCACTGGAACAGGCTGCCCAGGGAGGTTGTGGAGTCTCCTTCTCTGGAGATATTCAAGACCCGCCTGGACAAGATCCTGTGCAGCCTGCTGTAGGTGACCCTGCTTCAGCAGGGGGGGGTTGGACTAGATGACCCACAGAGGTCCCTTCCAACCCCTACTATTCTGTGATTCTGTGATTCTGTGATAAATGACAGAGGACTCAGCTTTTTTAACATCTATGCACCTGCTGAACTTCAATGACAAGTCAAGTCTTGCTTATGTGTGTATAAAGATTTAAGAGGCTGGGATGACTAATATAAGAATGCAGGAGAGAAAGAGGAACGGCACTATTTTGTCTGTGATCACTTTAATAACCATCTCGGCACAGCTCACTGAAAAGAAGCGACAGAAATGCAAACCACCTGGCTTGGCTGGATGCCTGCTTTGCAGGGCACTTGACCCCGGGACTTCCTGAGCTCCCTGCTGTACTGGATCTCCAGTCAGTAGCGACCAGGCAGCACTGACACATGGCAGCGGGGTTACGAACAGCTTCCTCCGCTGAGATATCTCGTGCTGTAATTAGGAGCGAGGCGAGCAGCACGGGCAGGGGGAGCCTGCTTGTGCTGCAGGACAGGGCATGCCGGCGCCTTGTTCAGCACAGCCACCCTGTCTGCATCCACCAGCTGCACCAGACCAGTCCCGCTCCTCTACCTCTCCCCTCCAGCAACCCAAAAAACCTCTGCAGCACAAGGTCGAGCAAAGGAAAAAAAAATTATTAGGAAGTGGAGCAAAACAAGATCATCTCTTTGAGGCTTCCGGTTTACCCACTAGCTTCTTGCTCGTGCTTCAAACCAGAAACTAGCAGAGCTTCCAGCCACAACAGCCAGGCAGTTTAACAGCAGCAAATGCCAAACAAGCCATGTAAACCCAACTAAACAGCTTTGACGCCTGCAGCAGACCCTGGCTCGGCTTTTGGTCAGCAGCCTCCACCTTTCCCCCTCACAACCCAACATCTCCCTTCTGCCTCATCACACCCCACTGCTCGTGCCGGGCTCTGCTCCCAAAGTGAAAAGTACCTGCTTGGACCAGCCGTGCGTTTGTGTGGCCCAAAGCAGAGCAGACAGGGACATACAGGAGCACGTGGGGAGCGTATGGCACAAAATAGGTGGCAAGAACAAGCACGGGTTTCCCTCGTGACTACTGTACCAGCACCAAATAAAACAGGAGCGGCAAGGTCGGAGGACCGCAGGCACAAGCCTCATGACCCCAGTGAAGGCAGCTGGCCGGCGGGGATGCCGAGCACCCCGGTACAGGAGGGCCAGCCTTCGAAGGAGCAGCTGGAGCCCCCGGCCCTGGGTCAGAGCAAGCTGTAGGCATGCACACTGCCACAGAAAACTAAAATAAATTTGCAGCTGCAACTTAGCTTAAATTTCTCTTTTAAAAAGCTACCGGAAGTTGGTTGGGGATTTTTTTGTGTTGGTTTTTGTGCTGGTTTTTTTTAAATCTCTGTTCCTGGAAACGAACCCAGAAGCATGCTTCAGTATAAAAAATAACTGGGCAGTATCATTGTTATTTAATGAGCCCTAATAAATCCACATAAGACACTTTCAAAGATGGCATCTCCCTTACTTCTGCAGAGTTCACCAGGTAATTCATAGTCGCAGTCAATAACTTTCATTATTCCCCATGGCAAAGAGAGAACAGCATTTTGCCAGCTTTATTTGGGGGAAAGGAGGCGGAAGCAGCTTTAATTATACAATTTAAGTTAGACTGTAGCAAGGAACAGACTGACCTCCTTGACCTTCAATTATATAACTAACCCTGCCAAGTTTAGAACTGGATCTCTTCCAGTTTTTCTTGTGAAACTTGTGATTTTCTCCCATGTTATTACAACCCCATTTTTAATACAGTGATATAATCAGATGTCTATATTTTTGCACAAATATAGTCTATTTTATTCAAGAAAGATCTTGAAATATAATCAAAGCTCTAAGGGTGGGTGCAGGCAATTTGTTTTGATAGTGTTTCCTCTTTATGACAATACTAAATTTCACTGCATAAGGGAATGAGATCATCACTAAGGTATGGAAGGAGGGAAGTAGGATGTTTATAGCATCCAACTCATTCTACCTGATCTTGCAGACTTCATCGCTTTGCAAACCTTGAATAATTAGATCTGCAGGTGCATACATAAAACACAGGCTCAGTGAGAAGGACACCTATGGCTCAACAGTCTCCATGCAAAGTCACCACCCATTTTCCAAAGCCTGTAGCATAAGAATCCTCTGAACATGCTACAGAACAAGGGAAAAAGCGAAAGCTGAGAAGCATCAGGACACCAAACGCACAGTCTGGACACATCTGAAATTTGTTACGGGCTGTAGAAGTAGTTTCAAGCAATTATCTCAGCAGAAAACATGTGAAGTATTTGAAAGCTGTGCCACACTGTTACAATGCTGTAACACTGCCCGAAACCTAGACTGACTTCCACCCTCCATCTAGAAATGGAGGTCAGCTTTTACCTGGCAAGATAAATCACGCTGTCAGAGATCCCTCAGACCAACAGCGGGATCTCACGACACTTACCAACAGAGCAGAGAGAAGGACACAACAAAAAAGCTCAGCACTTGAACCCAGGGCATTCATGAATTTCTCTGAATCAGTAAGTATTTTCCAGATAAAAAGTCACAACTCCCACCTGACTGACGGAAGAGAAGACAGCAGGAAACAGTAAAAATGGTTTTCAACTCAACTCAACTGGAATAACAATGGGGGGAATAAAAGCAGAGAGTCTCACTCACTTCCACCAACTGCACGTCAAATCCAGGCCACTGCTTCTACTGCCAGACATTAGCCCATAATACATTATTCAGTTCTTTCATTATTAATGAGGCACAGCAAACGAAATCACGGCAGCAGAAGGTCTACATCTAACACAGATTTTAAAGTACAAGATACAGAAAGTGCCTCTCAGCATGAGCTGGCTGGAGCAGTGACCAGCATTTTAACACAAACACTGCTACACTGCCTTACCTTTGGGGCCCTGACTGCTGCCCACGTGGTTTGTTTGCCTTTGTATGGAGAATTTCCAAAACCTACCCACATAAGCTGTCTTGGGAGAAAGCACAGAAGTCAGCCCCACGCCATGACCACAGCCCCTTTCTACCTTCTCAGCTCCGCAAGTTTACTTTGAACTGAGGGCATATTTGAGAATAAGGTTGGGTAGCTCTTTTCCTCACGTGTAGTTATTTCAGCGTGTGACCAGCACAGTCTGTTCCACCCCCGAGCTTCTCAGACTGCTGGTGGGAATGTCCCACTGCCTAGAAATAACGCGCTGTTTCTTCACGAGGGAGGGCAGGGAGAACTGGCGGCAGTGAGAGGGGAAGCAGGGCCCCAACCCGCTCGTGATCAGCAGCTGAGCGATGAACACGTTCCACTGAGTCACTGTAAGACTTTTCATTGAGTTTTGCTGGGATGTAAAGAAAGCAGCAAAACCCTTCCATTGCGATGGTTTAGGGAAGAAACAGAGAGGTTCTAGCAACAGGCACAGAAACAGCAAGAACTAGTGAGACAGATCGTGAGACAGATCAGACAAGGGTTGATTTAAGATGCTGCCATATTGTCTTCCAACTCAGAAATACAATGCAAGCTCCAAAAGAAGGCAGGCTTAAGCTTCTGTACATACTGCAGTGTGCGACAACTTGCTCAGACTAACGCTCTCTGTAGAAAACGTCCAGCCTCTGTTTCTGTTCTGCCTTTTGTTGTACTGGTCCTGGCATTACTCCAGCTGTATTTTGACATGCAGTGTCATATTAGACATTGCCTTTTGACACAGCTTCAAAGGCTTTCCATTCCCAGCAGAAGCACGACGCAACATTACACTTCTGTACCTCACAAACTGGACCTGTTTGGAAAAAGTTTACTCCCAGCTTCATAATACTTCATGGAGGGGCACATGCTGCTCATAATATGCCTCATTCTTAAAGATAATATTAGCTATTACATCAGGTACCTGTGTTTATGTGCTATATTTTAATTTTGTACCGAGTACTAGTAAAATTATTATTGGTCAGTATATACACAAACCCACTACTGGAGGCAGAAAGCCTCCAGTTGTTTTAAAACTACCTTGCTGACACAGTCTAAACACATACCTTTGCATTTATATACTGTGGAAGTAAGTAGACATGAATTTCCACTGTTCGTGCTAAACCCTGGGCTTCTCTTTCTTCAGTACAGGCACCACACAGCAAATGCTCCCCCCCTCCCCTCTACAGACACATTGATATCTCCCGAATATCATGAGAGAAACACACGCAATTATCTGTATTGTAAGATCTAATTATTGATTTTCTTCTAAAAAGTAACCTGCTTTTATTTTAAAAGGCAACTATGTATTTGTTAAGTAGGCACAAGAGGTGGGTGCTCCAGCTTAAAGGAACAAAACAAAATAGTTGGCGTTTTTCTAAAGACTGCAAGAGTTTTCAGCAGAACTGCAGCTCCAAACAACCGATGAGCTGTAGAGGACGGGTCTAAATCACCACTGACCCAAATACCAAAGGCTTTGGGATGTTCCAAAATCTCCCTTCATCCCATCCCTGCCATGCTGGGCTGTGAAGGCTTATCCACCGAGTCTTCCTTGGTACCTACTGACTGTAGGACTCCATTTTTCAGCGCATGGTGACTTCCAGGCTGAGCCTCAGTTCTCAGCCATGCTCCCATACAGTAACTGTACATCTCCTGCACCACAAAAAGTGAAGCGGTGACTTGCGAAGCGGGGTGATATCAGAGAAGGTTTCAAGAATCAGACCCTTCTTTTCTTGCATTTCTGCTCCCCTGTCTTCATCTGGCATTGCCTTCATCGCAGTTTGTGTGTACGAGAATCTAGGAGCCCCAAGCCAGCTACCCAACCCACAAACACACCAGCACAAACACACGCATCCACACTATAATATTGTGAAGCCTATACAAAAAGCAAGCTGTCAGGCCAAGGGGTAGATTTTGTGATTCAGTCTGTTTCCTCACACTGTAATCTTACTCCCTCTTCTTCTCTCGAACTACCGAGACGGAATTAGTCAGTACCTGCCCATCTAGAAAAGCAGGCAGCTGTCACTTCATCAAGCGAGATTATTTGTATATCTAGGCAACCTGTCCAGACTGTCATGCCGTGTGTCAAGTTAACACATAACTAAGGCCATTTCCAGCTGAACAAAGGCAACCAAGAACCTCCAGCATATTGCATTACCAAAGTTTGTCACAGAAAATTAGGTAATGCTAATACACCAGGAATAGCCACACAGATCTGATTTCGTGGACCACTGATCCTTGGACACGAGAAATGACGGCGGAAAAACCTATGCATATAAAATTGTCTGTCACAATGCAGAATACTGCAATTACAGAATGTTGTTGCCGTTAACTGCAGCAAACTGATACACAGTTCACATGTAATCGAAGACAGCAGAGATTCATTTGAACTTGCAGTTAATATCACAAACAACAACACATGCAGAAATTGTATTTGTACTAATTAAAAATTCAGTAAAACACTCTTTAGTGTCTGAAATAATATGGTTAACAAATAACTACTTGGCAGCTACATCATGTTCTCCCCTTTCTTATAATGTTAAGGCATAAATAATTGCATCCTCAAATAACTGGAGCAGATTCCCGAAGGTATAAGCCTCGTTGGGAGGAAAAGAGATCCCTCAGCTTCGTCATTTACAATAAATTACACTAAAGCTTATTATCATGTACAAAAAGGAACACGTCCTAGCTTTTAACCAGGTGTACAGAAAGGAAAGGACAGTACATGTTAGTTCCAGTCCTGTCTTCTTTAACCTCAGGAACAACTGGCATTTGTTCGTGACGACTGTCAAATACACTGATACCAGAATAAAGTTATTCACAGGGATTTTAAAGGGACGTAAATAATTATATACATAGGCGGGTGCAAAAAGACAACTGTGCTACAGTGGGAAACACCACTGAGATTAGGACAGAGAGCGAGTAATGGTCTATCAAGAAAATCCAGAGGGATTATTCAGAAGCTAACAGCACCACCATCCCCACAGAAGATTAGACTGAAACGAAGTATATTTCACACACACGTTTACCAGAATAACACCCTTTCCTCGTGTCCTCCCAAGTACCCATTGCCCCATACATCGAGGCCCCAGGAGGAGGATCAGCGCAGCAAAGCTCAGCAATTTAAAGCAAGAGATGTCAGCCAGAATTCCTGAGCCCGTGCCATCCAATACACCCCAATGACTTTCCATTCCATTCCTTCCAGCAACATCCCAAAACCCACACCGGTTGCAGGCTGTTTCAGCAGCCACAAGACAGACAGACTCAACCACAAGTGAAAGAGTGTGTTCAGACTTTATTTTCTCCTTCTGGCAAGGGAAAAAGCCGGTGTAACGGCCCAGCAGGAGACATTTGACACAGAGATGGAGGACACCAATTATAGCCATGGCACCACAGTACTTAAATTAAAAGCAAGATTGAGATCTGTCTCTGCTGTCACCACGCACGCTCAAGGGCTGAACAGTCAGTTTCAACAGTCAATTTCAATAATTCTAACAATAACACCTAAATTCAGGACAAAAGCTAGAAATTAGGGACGATCTTCCAAAATTCTAAATGTGATCTGGGAATTCCTTAGCCCCAGTTCCTCCTCTGGATTAAGACTTTAGTAAGAAAGCTCCGGCAGGTGCTCCACCAGCACAGCAACTCCAGCCCAAGGAGCTGATGCCAAGGGACGAGGAAGAACTGGCAGCAAGACTGCCTCTCGAGCACTCCCAGCCCCAGGAGCCAGCATCCACGGGGGAAGCGCAGGTCCCGCTCGAGGTAATGGCAACATGCCCGCAAATTTCAGTGGAGCCAAGCTTTTATGTCTGCACATCTGAAACGTGGTTCCTGAATGGCAATAATATTTACCATTGCTGTTACAGACCACGAACGTAAACCCAAAAAGCTGTGCTGGGGCGGAGGGAAATGCCAGAAAGGTTTCGTTAGGGTATTTTATGAGAGGTTAGTTGTAAAAAGCAAGTACATTCGAAGAAATTGGTTAACAATCAGAGAAGAGAGATTTCTATTTATCCCACAAGTAAACAACTATATTTCATGCTAGTGCTACAGGGCTGCTGTCTCTGCCGGCAGAAGATCATAGGATCATAGAATGGTTTGTGCTGGAAGGGACCTTAAAGATCATCTCATTCCAACCCCCTTGCCATGGGAAGATAAACGCATTTCTCCTGCAAGCCTGAACCTGCACATGCTGTATAAACATACTGTAGAGTAACAACACATACGCAGGGAGTTTATACCAGACCTGCAAAACAGAGGGCCCCATAAGCCACAGACAACTCCAAACGCCTCCTTTGTCCTGCCTTCTTCACCTTGAAAGGCCAAGCAGGAACGACAGGCAAGCAGGAACGAATGCCTTTCAGAAGAAATTTCAAATATAAAGAAATCTGTTTTCCTCCAAATAACGGAGCCTCTGCATCCTCTGATAGCATGCCAGGCCGGCTGGTCTCTGAAATCCCAGGCCAGTGTCAGAATGGCACGTTCCAGCATAAATTATTCCATGGAGTAATTATTCAGACCAAGGTGCCGGTAAGCAGTGGAGGACGCGGCGCTGCTGCTCAGGTGAGCCCAGCCTGGAGAGAGGGGCTGGCTTTGGGACCTGTGCTGCTCTACCAGTTGCGTCTCTGCCTGTTTTCTTTGCTGGCTGTTAGGTTCACTATTAAGCTTATGTTTCACGTACAAGCGCCCAAAGGTTGCAAGAGATACTGTGCAAACTAAAATACTGTCACCCTTTTCCACACAGTCTTCAGGGGAAAATAATTGTGATTTAAAGGAGAGGGAAGACATGAATCTGAAATAATCAGAAAGGACCAATCAAGGTGAAATGACACGGCTGCAAGGCATCTTGCTAAAGCGGTGTAAGTACAGAGGGGAGAGATCAGTGGGCGTAATGCTATGACGTGCCACCACATTCTCGCTCTACCAAGCCTGCAAAAAGAGGTGGCTAGAGACTGGGTTTTGGGGTGGGGGGTTTTTTGGTTGTTTTTTTAAGGCAGGCATTGTAAGGCTAGGTTACAGGACACTTTTCTTATTTCAGTATAATAACCTCTACTTCACTTCCTTGGCTATGTTGGAGCATGGCTCAGTTTTAGGAGCTCCTTTGGCAGCCAGTGCTTGGGCCAGCACAGGGAAGTGACGGCCACTGCCCTGGCTCCCAGGGACCAGGCAGCCGGTTTCAGAGAATCCAGGTCTTTTACATACTGTTCACAGAAAATCATGCCATGACATAATAACACCCACAGGCCTATCACTATTTTAGTTCCATTTTTTTTATTACAGGATTCAGGGACTGAATTTTTTAATTTAGATCTGTATGTTGAACATATTCCTGAAGTCAATAACATGTCTTCCCTTTTAGGGACAGGATATGGTTTTAAGCACAAAGCTACATGGATCCACACACCAGAATAAATTTGTTTTAATATAGAAGTCAGCATTTTCAGAAACCCAACTGCAGCTACAAAAGTAGTTGCCTTCTAATACCATGACTGGGTGCTTCACACACATATTTTAGCACCAGATAGTTTAGAACCAGACCGAATACAAAGTATGAGGCGCAGTATTCTATGGCCCTATGATAGAGAATGACTTTCAAGGTGGAATTTTTGACTGAAATGGTTTCAGCTAGGAAACAGGGAAAACTACCTGGAAGGTTCAATGTTCACAAGGTACTTTGGTGTAAAATCATTACTGGCGGTGCCTGCACAATCACGCAAAGCATTCTTCAGTTAACAAGAAATACGTGGGTTTTCCTGACTGGGCCTCCCATCCGGGTGCCAGTTCTCAGGCCACACATTGAGCCGATCCCTGTGGGCAGAGCAGCTTGCCCACGGGCCATCTGCAGAGGCCTCCTCTCCCTACAGAAACCCCACAAGGCAGCAATGTTACCGAGAGCGTAAGTCAAGCAAAATCATGGCTGGCAGAACACATAGAATAAAATAATTTCAGAAGACAAGAATAAAGCAGGAGAAAAATTCCAAGAGAGTGAACAGATGAAAATAATTATAAGACAATTTCAGAGACCGACTTTAGGTAGCTTAAAAGGAAGCGAGGCAAAGCGCAGGAAGGGAAAAGCAGAGACAGCCAAAGGGTCTCAGCCATTCTGATAACAAGGAGAGAAATGTCACGGGGGATCAACACACTGAATTTAATAACTGTTTGGAGCCAGGATGAGGTGGGAAAGAAGGCATTAAGTTTTTATGGAAGATGCAAGCTTTGACAACAGAAAGACAATAGCTCCAAGTGGTGTATACTGACTTGCACAAGCTCTGGAGGAGTACAGTGAAAAAGGAAAAAACCAGCATGATTCTTTTCTGAACGCCGGGTTCACCTAAGCTATCCGGTACCAGAAATACAAACGCAGGGGTCATCAGCTGTAGTGTAAGCGCGCAGTGGGGCCAGCGCCGCTCTGAACATCAGGGAAGTGTGGTGGGTTATGCGCAGACCTACACCTTCACAAAACCAGATGGGACGTTTCTTCTGCATTCGTGGGGAGGAGGAAGAGGAATGCTGAAGCCTCCGTGTTGGGGCAGCTTAGTCACTTAAAAGACAATTCTTAACATTTGTGAAATGATGTCTGCATGGCTCCCTCCCAGTGGAAACGCAGCAGTGCATCATTCCTGTTCTCCACTCTGGTCCCTCCGTTTGGAACAAGCACCTGCAGTGGTTTCATTAGGAGCTGACTGGAATGGGAAAGAGATCAACAAGCTCAAATGCTTTCAAGAACGCATTAAATATAGCTGTGAGACCCAGCCAACCTGCTACAGTAAAAGTAATGTTTACAATGCGGTCTGAGAGCACGGACTTCAAAGAAAGAACTGGCATCAGCCACAGAGAGCCCCTGTCTTATCACAAAGACTTCGCAAATCACAAAACAACCTGTCCCAGGTATTTAAGGCATGCGGAAATCACGTTCCCTACTGTTACTCTCATCATCTAACATGTCTGTCTGTTTTCAAGATTTGATTGAATTAATTTCAGTTTGAAGGCCTCTCAAGCAATTACAGTGTATGCTCTACAATCGTGAGAAACAGTTAAATGTACTCTCAGATCTGCCGGTTATAGATATCTGCTCTGAACTCTCTTAAATCGCTATTCCTTTCAGCTGGAATTTATTATAAATGTAAGAGGAAGCCAAACATATCAAACCTTTAAAATCCATACAAGCAGTAGAAATTCTGGTTTGTCCAGTTGCAGCCAGAAGACTAAAGTATTCAAAATTCTGGATATTTAGCATAAGTGAACATCTTATAATATTTGTTATCTGGCAAGTCGTTAGGCAAAAACGCCTTTTTCAAGTGAGAGTTCTGATACTAACAGACTCGTGTCGCCCTCGTAACATTAAAATTTCCGTTCAGTCATCCTTCAGCTATACCAACACAACCAAAGATGCCCTGAACACACAGCTCTTCCAGACCTATTAAAAAGAAAACTTCTGATCAGAAAACATCACTTTATCTCTCTCCCTTCCATTAATTCATTTGTCTGGTAACACGCTGGAAATATTTGCACTGGCATGCAAGAAAGCAACTATAGTGCACCATTTATGGATTAAAAATGCTTCTGAAGAGAAGAGTCAGTATCTATAGGCCATCGCTACCTTATAATGCTGGGTAGATTCAGACACTGATAAATTCCTTATATATTTAAAAGGATACTGTAGAGTACATTTATTTTCCCTCAGTTTTACAGCTTTCATTAAACTAGACAATGGCATATTTTTCTCCTTCTTTGCATGCTGAAACTGGAACTGCTTGCCTTGGCAACAAAATCCTGTAATTTCTCTCCATGCCAAAAGCGTCTTTCTTCCTGTATCACTGACCAAGTTTGCTGCAGCTATGACAAGAGCTTGATCAGGAAGCTGTAACACTGGCAGAAAGTGAAGAGCACCCTTCTGAGGGTCTGCAAAGAAGCGAGTCATGGAAAGCAAGTGATGAAGAGACAGCAGGTTCTTTGCTCAGCTTCCCAATTTAGAAACAGCCGAAAATTGCCCAGGTGCCAGCCTATCTCCTCAGACTTGTGTGAGGAACAAGCTTAGCGCTTACTGTTCCTTACTATTCCCCTGGTGCCGTGAGCAGTTAGCAGAAGTCCAGGGCCTTTACGGGGTTGTTTCTGCTGCTGTTGTGAATGCAAGCTTCAAAAAGAGTGCACAAAGTCCCATTTCCCTAAGCGGAGTAGAAAAATCAACAGCAGAGACTTCACGTCTCAGAAATCCTGACCTCTGCCATCCCAGAGACTTCTGGGAACACGACATTCGATGACTTTTCAACATCACGATCCCACTTCTGCTCTTATACTATCAAAAGGGCTGTATCCCACTAAATGCAGGGAAGTTAAAATGCTGCTGAAATTTGGGGCACTGGGATGTAGCCCATTGCACCTGCAGCTTGTAAAACACGAACCACCTACAACAAATGGTATTGTAGTTTCAAAATTTGAAATAATACCAGTCTTCCCGTCTCTCTGAATCTTTGCAAGAGAAAAGTAAAGACATGACCCCTTTGTTAGGATAAACATTTGTTTCCATGCTCCTTTTTGGTTTTCTTTTTTTAATTACCTTAACATCCTCTAGATGCCTATAAATCTGCTGTCCAAAAATTTGCTTTGTATACTTCACAATGCTGGCATTACACTGACTAACTCCCTGGCTCCTCGCTTCCCCCTTTTTAAAGAGAGGCATAACTTTTGCCTGTCTCCAGTCTTGTATTTTCCCCACCCTCCACATACTCAGAAATACTCTGTATAAAATCTCACATTATTATGGCTATTTCATATTTTAATTTTTCAGTCTTTTCTGATTGCATCCATTGTTTGCATACCTTCCACATCGTATAACAGATCTTCAATATCATTTATCATCAACTTACATCTAACGTGTTTATAAAATAATTTCCCTTTTGTTTAAAGTGAAAAAAATATTGTCTGTTTATAAGGCCAAAAAGAACGGAGGGATGTCACTTCAGAAATGTACGAACTGATGAGGCACAAATGACATATGATACCCAAAACTGCTTGAGAACTAATGACGCTTGCTTGTACTGCCACCAGCCCCAGTCTTTTGGTGGCATTAAGAGAAAACTATCCTAGTTCTCCTGAAGCTACAAACGAAGGGGATGATGAAACCACGGCGGAGATCCAAGGGATTTCTCCCAGCACGCCCAAGGGAAGGACTGCTGCACAGGGAGCTTTAACCACTACCTTTCATCTGACTTCACAACGCTGCAGTTACTGTGGTAGTGTCAAGAAAGGAAAGGAGAGGCTGTGCTGAAAACATAAAAAGGGGGGAAATGGGAAATGGAGGAGTAAAGTCCAACATCTAAAATTAGTCCTTTGTGACAGAAGCTGGGGACAGGGGAAAGCACAGACCACCTTCCGTCAGGCTCTGAAAACACGAGCGGTGTGAGGAAGGACAAACTGTCCTGGCATGTGGGCAAGAGAGGAAGGGCTTCTCAAAACAACGAATGATAAAGGTGGCTCTGAAGAAAAACATGGCTGAGAAATCAAAAAAAAATATATGTTAAGGGTCTATACATGCACTACGTAGTGCATATGTTTAAACAAACGTATGTTGGGCCATTGGCCAGAGTACTAAAATGGAATAGTTGTCATTAATATTAGCTTAATACAGTATTGCCCATTCATTGAATCCAATCCCCTGCAGCTCGTGACAAACTAGGCACAAGTCTGAATTTGAGAAAGTGTTATGTACCTAACCGAAGCAGCACTTGTGGATGCGCTGTCCAGACGGCAGCTGGAGGCCACGATGAGCTGCCAGCGTCAGTAAGAGTCACGCCAGCTGGTTTGAGAGGTAGCTGAATGGGAGGGCGGAAAAGTAGGAACACCAGGCGATAACCACTAGCTTCTCTTTGGGGTTAATAAGCAGAGGTGTCAGTCGACTGCTGTTTCCCAGGCTGGGGAGGGGGGAAAAAAAAAACAAAAAAGAGCGCAGTTGTTTTGCCATCATTTAAGAATTATTGCCTCCCTTTGTATCAAATACAGAAGCTGTGTGGCCGCAGCAGAAAAATCTCATTTGCAGAAGACAGATTAGCTGAATCATCACATCCCTCTCCCACTCCCAGGCCCCCATAATTAGTTCATCGTTATGAACTGTTCAAGGCATTCCCTTACATTTTATAAATGAGGGTGAATATAGGGAAAACATTCATCTTGGTAGACAGAAGAGGCAAGTAAAACACCTCCTTTGCTACTCAGAGCAAGAGATCGTGACATAAAAATGTAAAGAGCAGTTAAAATCTTTGAAGTCTCCTAACTCTAAACATGTTATATCAATAAAAGCAGGCATTAATAGGCGCTACATTTTCAGCCACGCAAGGCAGAAGGAAGAGTATGATTCAGATTACACTTTTTTTGATCATCTATTTCTGGCCCTATTTGGTCACCATACATTGTGGCAGTGTACAAAGCTACTCTTGTATTAGTGATTTACTAAATGGGACTCCGTAATTAAGACTAATAGCCCAGGTGGCAGAAACAGGGAAGAATAGGAAGGATTACACTTAACTACACTTATTAAAAAAAAAAAAAAAAGAAGAAAGAAGAGCATTTGTACTATACCTCTAAGTTAAATTAACCTCAAGAATAAAAACAGGGCATACAAAGTCTTCGAACTCGGGAGGGTGTACATACCAGCAGTAAAAAAACAAGGCTGAGCTGCTTTCTCTCATTTCTCTCATACTGGAGCCACCCAAACTCTCCGAACTTGCTGTTGCTGGGCATTGTTGTTGCAAAGCTTAAAGCACTCCCATGGCTCAGACCTTTGCGTTCTTCCGTGACACAGTTTACAGCGACGGCAGATATGAAAGTGGTTCAAAGGACATCAAACAGCAGGTAAGCCAAGTGATAAAAAAACGTGCAATCCCAGGTTAGATATCCATCCTTCACATTAATATGCACACTGAGCCAACAATAATGCAAACCAACAAAGTGACGGGCGGTGTCACTCTGAAAGGCCAAGCCAATCTCACACTTCCAAGCATCACATACTCAGGAAAATGACATGATCTGTTTGGAGTGCGGAGGGGCGAGTGGTACAGAGACAGAATATTTCTCTCTTTGAAGGGGTGCTGAATCTTGTTCATCTTCCCCTTTTCGGGCTACTTTCAAACTATTAAAAAAAAAAAAACACAAAAAAAAGATTCCTGTACGAAGTCTAAATGAGAGCTGATGACTACAACTTTTAATTATCACACCAATTCCGAATTTCCTGGGCAGTCCTATAGGATTAACCTGACCAAAATCACTCTTGCAAGAGCCCTTTATATTTCCAGTTGTCCAGCACTCCTCCGCGGGGTTGCTTCCACCTTCTCCGTGAAGGTGACAGAAAGCATGAGCGACGCAGTGACACAGCTAAGGTCTGCCAGAGCGTCAGTGCTGCAGAAGGACACGACCTGTGGGACCAGTGTGCAGAGCCCACACACCTAGAGAAAACTTTAGTCCCTCTTCCGCACCAGTTTTGAGGGAAAATTCTGTGGGAACGAGCCAGGTATCAGACAAATCAAACATTTTCAGCCTGTAGCACTACAGAGACCCAGACAGTTCTGCATGGCGCTTCCTGTGTAAGCAGCTCAGTTAATTAACTCTGTGTTGATTAATGGTGCTCTCTCACATCAAGAATTTATTCAGTCTGTTATTATATACAAGGTCATAATTGCCAAACAGCCACAGCTAAATACCATTCCTTGCAGTCTAGTCCTTAAGCATCATAACGTAAAATTAATTGGTACTTGTTTGTTAATTAATATGAAATATTTTGTGTCATGCGCCATAAAACTTACCACTGGCATGCTCTTTTCTAAACAGCCGTGAATGAACAGAACTATTTTAATACCTTGGGAAAAACCTCCTCTTTTGAATGGAGGTGGGATGGGAGGTGTCTTTGCTCTTTGTGGTGGGGCTTTTCTGCGCTCAGACATTTACCAAAAGAGCTATTCTCAAATAATTAGTCAGCAGTTCTTCTGCTTCCATGGTGCATTAAGACAGACTAGCAAAAGACGTTCTTATGCAAGAATATGAGCACCCACACCACAATATCTATTCAGAATAATTCTTTTGGAGTAGCTGTTTCAGTAAATTTCCAAGCACAACTGAGATCAGCTCACAGCAAATGATCTAACTTTGCCTGAGGGTAGCAACAAAGATCAAAAAGACACTTGAACTCCTTTGTCCTTTCTGGGATCTTTAAACCCAAGGTTGGCCTGGTAGGGAACGGGCTGGCAGCGTAACAGAGCAGATCCCCACTGTGAAAGAAAGGAGCCCACGGGTTGGATCCCCAGTCCTAAGGATGGGGAAGCAAATGCTTTGCCCCGCCGTGTCCCCTTTCCAGCAGCAAGGAGCCGGGCAGTCAGTGCCAATAACACTGTGCTGGCTTTAACCAGCCTGTGGTGGTCCCTCCCCATCTTGGGGCAAGGCAGGGCAGGTCGGGAGAGCATCGGAGCCCGCCGGGAACAGACCCTTGCTCCTGCAGCCTCACCTGTGCCCCCAGCCACAAAAAGCCCCGTCTATTTCTGTTTCTGCAGGTGGTTTTAACCACCCTCTAAGGGCTTGTCGGGAATGGAAGCCTTTTCTTTAACCATATCTGTTTCCAAAAAAGGGGGCACAGGCAGCATAAACTAGGTCTGACTGGTTTCTAAACACGTTCAAAAGCAGACCTCAGCAGTGAGATGGCTTTTGCATTGATTCCTTTTGTCATGCTATGAACACCGGCGATCAGCACAACTCTATGGGGAATGCAACGCGCATGAACTCATGCAGTAAGGCACAAGTAACGAAGCTCTCCTCTGGCTGAGCAAACTGTTTATCCCTCTGTAGAGAGAACTACCTTACTGGTGAAACATCTACCTTGGCTTAAAATTATTACTGTGCGTATTCAAGGTTCAATTAACTTATTAGCTGAACACTTGCTTAAAAACAGGCATAAATCAGGACTGTTTTCTCTCCCAGCCTGCTTGAAAGCAAATAAAAGACACCAACAGAAGCAGCGTCAGGAAGGAAACAATCACTCTTTCTCAAATACAACGCTATTCCTGGGATTGCATCCACATAGCTGAAGCAGTTACTTACACAGCACTTATTTTTGATGCTCCATATCCCTGCAAGCAGCAGTGCCATTCAATCCAGCAGACTTGAAAGAGTTCGATAATATCACAGGGTCAGATATTACATGAAAAGATTTTGTTACTTCTATGGGTCACAGCCTTCCCTTTGCTGGGTATGGGACAGGCAGCTGTAAACAGCACTAGGTGAGAGTCTGCTACATGCTAGAGATTTTGGAGGCAGAATATAAAGAAGCAAAGCTTAAAGCACTGAATTAAGCCTGCTTGTCCACCTTCTTTTAATTTTTGTCCCTACAACAAAGTCAACTGAAGAGTTCTCCAGACAACCGTCTGAAAGTTTGCAGGTCTTTAAAGACCTCTTTTAAAGTGCTGGAGACCATCTGTCTACACAGACTCGTCTACAGAGGAATCATGCAAGGGTTTTCAGACAGTTGTCTGGAGTTGCCTTCAGCTGGCCCCAAGGGAACAAGAATGCTGAAGATCATGTGCCTGCTCTGTGGTTTGCCGTCATTTGTGACTCCTTTTCCAGGCAGCTCCCTGGTAAATCACATACCTGCCTCGGAGGGCATGAGGCAGTCATAAAAACCCATTAAAGAGATGCAAACTCTACCCGGGAACAGGAACCAGTAGATGCTAAACGTAGTCCCTGCACATGCAAAGGCAGGGCGTGCGGGCGCTCCTGGGCTTGCCATCTGCCCACCAACAGCAGGTGTGTCCTCAGACACTCCAGCCCGGACAGTGCCTTCTCTGAGCTACCTGGAGATGCAGGCTACACAGCTGCGTAAGCTAGTCTTGCCCTTCTCTGTGGAAGAGGACAAATCTGCTCAGCTCCCTTTGCTCTCGTTTGCAGAGCAGAAATAACACTCCTCTGGGTAGCAGGGGTGATGCACAAATTCACCAGCCTTCACAAAAACGCTTCTAAAAGGAGCACCCACTTCAGATTACCAACTAGGTTATATGTCTATAAATATTCACATGTAACAAGCAAAACTTAGTGAGAAGACTGCTCAGTTTCAGCCTGACATGAAATGGGCCTTGTGTGGACACACCCAAAGGGCACCATCTCACCGACAGTAAGTTTTCATATTTGAGAGGCTATCTCCATTTCTCCGAACCCACCCAGCTTCGTGTGGCCACGAGCCACACAGTCCTGGATTATTAGGATATTAGGCACTGACACCCAGCAGGCTGATCTCACTTTTACCGTGTGCACTGCCAGAATACAACGCTAAGCCTATGACACAGGATTAGTGACCAAAGCCAGCCACCCACTGCGATCAGCCAGAATAAACCTTTACCTACCAGGTGACCTAGAAACTATCTCCTAACAGAGCACTTGCTCTTGAGCAGCACCAGTGCTGATTTTACACTTTACAGAGCAAATATCTAAATATGCTCACTGAATTTAACACAGTGCTGTGACACTGCATGCCACTGTTCATTTCTCATCTTGCAACATCACAAGATTGGCATCAGCCCACACGGTAAACAGTGTTCAAACAACTTGCAGGAAGGAAGGGCACCGCTGTGAGTCAGCCGCTGAAAGAGGTAAATCAGGACTAGGCTCTTGCTCCGTCACCCACTCCCTTCGCAGCCCAACCTCAGTCACAGAGCTGCTCCGCACCCCAGCCCTCCCGCTGCAAACCGGGGTGATGACCACCTCCTCCCAACAGTGCCACCAGGCAGTGATATTGCACCTCCGCCTACACACTGCCTGCCTCCTCCTAGCATCCCTTGCCACCTCTGCCTTGGCTCCACGGGGCAGCTCTTCCCACTCCTCCCTCCTCTCTCCCACCTCTAAAGCCACCTTGGCAGCTTCTTAAAAAAATCTCAGATTCGTCTCCAGCCAAGGATATCTGAGCCACAGGCTCCATCTGCAGAAAACCCCACCAGAAGCAGGGCCACATCTCCTAACAGCGAAGCAGGACTGCACGTACACCTAAAGGATCAGGGCTTGTTTACATCAAAAGAAAGAAATTTCCTCATACTCAGCTTGATTCACGCCAACAGGGATGCAGCAGGACGACTCACCTAAGCACGCTCCTCTCTAACAGAGGCAATGGTTGCAGGATCTGGTGCACCGCCTTTACTTGGTTGGTAGAGCACTGGAAATCTTCCTGGAGTCAATGACTAAATAAGTCCCTCTCTTGATTTTAAATTGGAGATAAATGCTGCGTGTCACATTGGCAAGCACACTAAAGCAGCTGGAAGCACAAAGACAATATGGGGTATTTCAGGCCTTTGTTCTCTCATTTTTTACCCTTGGCATGTTAAACAACTAAAGACCACACTGAGCAAATCAGTGTTTTACCAGATAATACTGCAGGCTTCTAGCTTCGACATCCCCGGCTCCCCGCTGGCACCAGCTCACACAGCAAGAGGGCTGGCCCAGGTAGAGACAGCTCTGCCCTGCTGCCTTACTGCACAGGAGACAAAAGAAACAACCTTTATTAAAAAAAAGCCACCTACGAAGGCAAGAATGAAAACGCTAGTGAAAGGGACATACCCACCTTTGTGTATTGTAAGTATGGAGAAAATGAACTTTATACACAGAAACACAGCAAGGCAGGTGCTGCTACCAGTGTGTTACTATAAATACAAAGCAGCTTCCCCGTATTCCTGCAAAGCTGGTCTCGAGTCAACGCAGCCGAAAGCAGAACTTTGTTCGAGGATGGGATTTCAGAAGGCAATCTATAGCCCTTTCACCTTGGAAAGGCAAGGAGCTTATCATGCTAAAATGACGCTATGATATAAGGGGTTATGTTCTCCACCTGAATGGTGCTGCCTACATTATTAATGATGGAACGCATATAAAAGCTTATTAATGTTCACACTAGTTTGCTTTCACAGAAATGATTCGATCTTGTTTAGCATGTGAAAGCTTGTGCATCTAACAGTGCAGCCAGTTGCTGTCTTCTCTTCAGTTCACACACTGCGAATAGCGAGACTTGATTTTTACATTTTTACTGTTAAATTTCTTCAAGTTGCATGCTCTCTACTGCTGGTAATACTTCATTTACAGAGACATCAGTTAGAGGTATGCAAGTCAGTAGGTACCAAACAACTATTTTGCTAAAGTTTTTGCATGGACAAAAGACAATTGATCAAGCAAAAAGTCTGTAAAATTACAAAGGCTGCAAGATGGGGAAAAAACAGGTCCTATAATGAGATTACAACACATGCCAGAACAGAAACGGTAATCACAGAATCACAGAATCACAGAATAGTAGGGGTTGGAAGGGACCTCTGTGGGTCATCTAGTCCAACCCCCCTGCCGAAGCAGGGTCACCTACAGCAGGCTGCACAGGACCTTGTCCAGGCAGGTCTTGAATATCTCCAGAGAAGGAGACTCCACAACCTCCCTGGGCAGCCTGGGCCAGGGCTCCGTCACCCTCAGAGGGAAGAAGTTCTTCCTCATGTTCAGACGGAACTTCCTGTGCCTCAGTTTGTGCCCATTGCCCCTTGTCCTGTCACTGGGCACCACTGAAAAGAGCTTGGCCCCATCCTCCTGACACCCACCCTTTAGATATTTGTAGGCATTTATAAGGTCCCCTCGCAGCCTTCTCTTCTTCAGGCTGAACAAGCCCAGCTCCCTCAGCCTCTCCTCGTAGTGGAGATGCTCCAGTCCCTCACCATCCTTGTAGTCCTAAATGCTTAAACAGCAATTATTTGCAGACTTTCTGTGTCATTAAGGCTATCAACATGTGGCCCTTGCAGCAACCCTACACAGACATAATTCAACAGCACAAGGGTTTTTCAGAAGAAACCAACTCCTTCATGCAAAACAGCTAAAGCCTTAGCTCAGTAAGGAGGCTCCGTCAGGTACATCTGTTTGGACTGTGCGCAGAAGTCAACCATGATGGTCTTGCTTACTTCCTCATAGGGACACAGGAGCGCGCAGCTGCGAGGAGGAAGCGGGGGCATTCCCCCCAAGAACTCTTTTTAAAATAAGAAAGCCAGCCATTGCAAAGAATTCCAGCACAAAAATACACGTCTGTACATAAAAGCAGCTTGTCGCACAAAGTGCAAACACCAAGCAGACAAGCTTGCGTTAGGTGAGGAGGTTCAGCACTGCATGGCAGAAACGTATTACAGAGGCTCTATCGTTGGTTGTACACCTGCAGCCAGGAAAGGCTTTTCTTCGCCCGAAAGCAAAACACATGCAAATGTCTGCCATCAAAAAGCACGTACTTTTTCAGAATGTCACAATTACCTAGCCACAACTAACTGCTGTAATTTGTTGACCAGCTCCTTGCAAACTTCAATAATGACCTCAAACCTTTGGATAAAACTGCAAAATAATTTTCCCCCTTTAAACGTAATGTCGTAATGCTTTGATTCCCACCCATCACCAGGCTGAAGGGCTCCAGCAGCGTGCTGCTACATGTTTCCAGAGCAGCAATTCAAACAAAGCTGGAGCCACAGACAGCAGCTGTGGGAACTTTCCAGCCCAAGCTTTCCAGCTAACAAAAAAAGTGACAAATGTCAGGTATGCACTTCTGGAAAAAAACTGCTAACCTAAAAATGTTAGCAGCTGAAAATTCAATGTTTTTCAGCTAATAAGCTTTCAAACTAACTGGTTAAAATACAGAGGTATGCTGCCAGCAAGTTTAGTTCACGTGTATGTTCTGCAACACACAGAGGCAGCAATATGAGAAACAAGGCATTCACACAGAAAAGCAAGAAGAAAAACCAGAAGAAATGGTCAACGTTGTCAGAATATACTTTGAAACATTTGCCTAATAGGCTTATGCCTACAGTACCTGGCTCCTGCAGGCATCTGCTGACACTAGAACCTGTCTTAGCACCGCTGGAAGAAAAAATTCTAGACAAGAAGTTAAAAAGAAGCCTAAAAACACAATATGCTGCAGCATTAATTATTTTGTACAAATATTGCCCAAGGCTGCAGACAGGCCGATACGATAGCTCCTAAAGAGCAAGCTGCTCGTTTCCCAAGCAAACGGTCAGAGATCTGCTGACGAGAGGACAGCTTTAGGAAGAGGAGAAGGTGCTTGGCCGGGCTCCTCCGGGTAAACACATCGCAGAGCGCCGGGCCAGCATGGGGAAACCCTTCCGTCAGCACCACATCCCACAATCTCTGCCTCTCTGGCAACAAAGAAGCAGGATCAGCTGCACCCAGACCTCTAGAAACAGCCATTTAAAGTTTTTTTGCTGGCTTTTCGGGGATTTGCACCCCGAGACTGGCGCGTGACGGACAGCACTGCCGTGGTGCTGCCAATGGAGCGGCACCAGTTCGAAGCCGTGCCTGGGAGAGCCACAGCACAAGCAGCCGCCGTGTCCAGCGACCAGCTAGCTCCAGCTTGGGCACTTTTACTGCTGGGTCACAGAAATCATCTGCCCGTCCTCGAGCAAGGATGCAGATAAAAATACCCCCTTGCCCGAACCGAGACATTACGCAAGCGCCCAAGCTGGGAGGAACATCTATTTCTCTACTAAACGTAGTCATGACAACCACATCTTCATTGAAGAGATGAGCAGGAAGAGGTCACGAGGCACTTCTCCTGCAGGGATAAAATACCACACCTCACACGCACACGGGTGGGTAAGTTTGGCTGGGTGCCATCTGCAGTTCAGGAAAACCAACATCCTAACGCGACAGATGCACATCCCCTCAAAACGTCTAGGCGCAAACACTGCACAACCCTTACGGTATTACCAAACAGCAAACTCCTGGAGAATTTTCTGCCATAGAAATATCTCTTAGGCTTGAGCACACTACACCACTCCAGAAATTCTCCTGATTAAAGAGTTTCTCGTTTACCTTGAAACAAGCTACAAAACTATCAGAAAGTGATACTTACTGCAGAAGCCATGACCAAAAAAAGCAAGCAGCTTCCTTTTCAAGCCTGTATCTTGCTCTCTTTGGCAACTCAGAGCTTCCCCCCACCCCATCCCCATCCCAAACAGGACCATCGCTGGAGGCGTTTAAAAGACATGTAGGGACACGGTTTAGAGGTGGACTTGGCAGTTTTAGGTTTATGGTTGGACTCGACAGTCTTAAAGGTCTTTTCCAACCTAAATGATTCTATGAGTCAGAGCTCAGGTGCCATCTACACCGCACAGCAGTGACCACCATTCCTACAGGTCTGAACAAGGGCAGGAATTCTGCTACATCCCATTTTTTACAAAGTTTGCATTTTATTTTAAAACACACAGAGCCACGTCTTGCAGTACGTACGGCGAGCCTAGGAACACCACGGCTCTAGAAAGCCAATGGTTGCCACAGTGGAGTTATTTTCGTCCAACCACATTTTCATTTCACAAGAAATAAGGGAGAAACACTCGTGGATAAATTCCTCCTTCTTCCTTCCCTACAGTTACGTTCGGTTTGTGGCTACCTGAGTATTTTGTACTAAAACGGATTATCTCTTCCTTGCTGTGAGCCCTTTCAAAAACACTTGGCAGCCTGCAAATTCATACGCACCTTAGTATTATCTAGCAATAATATGAGGGGTGAGGAATCGTGGGACCCCACACCGCGCAGAATTAACCTGCAGGCTGGCTGTGGCCACGAGGCACAGGTTCCTTACTCCCATTTTATGCAGCAGATTCAGGGGCATCTTCTCAGGGACTTTTACTTGTCAGGGACAAAGGACACACAGAAAGACAGTCTTGTCAATTGAATGATTCTGAAATAAGTTAAAGACGCACCATATTTGGAAATTTACTTGTTTTTGGTAGGAGATTATTTGTTACTGTTATATTCATTTCGGTTTTGAGTGTATTCAGACACAAGTCCAGCCTTTGCCCCACCAATATTTACGATGTTTGACATCTGTTTAAAATTATTTAAACATCTGTTTAAAGTTGTTTCCCTGTGACCATAATAAAAAGGATCCTGATGGTCAGTGGAGAACTGTCAAACACAGGAAAACATTTGGGAAAGGGAGGGAGAGAAATGGTCCTTTCAGTTCTAGTCACACTGCATTACTCTCAGCAATTAAGGACAACAGGCAAAATACCAGGAGACAGGATGAGGTTTTGCAGTTAATAGCAGTCTAAGCTCACACTCTAACCATTTATCTGAGCTCCATTACCCTTACGCATGTAAGGGTAGCCTAAAAATAATTCGGTTGTTTTGCACATACAGGGCCTGAGCCGGTGACACTGAAGTCACGGTAAATTTTGACACCCCCTCTGTGCACTGCTCAAGGCTAGATGGAGCCTGTGTCTGTCTCAGATTTACAGCAAGCTTCCCACCCGATTTGGTGGTGCACGCATAAAAGCACTAAGCACTACATCTCCTAAAAGTAGCTACGCAGGCTTCACCTCTATGCAACTTCCCGTATCATTTTTGTTTATAGAAAACATTCTCTGTATCTTTCAAAGACAGAAAGATACACTTCCTCGGTAAACATGCATAACTATGATCAATCTCGAAAAGCTTGCAAGTGGCCAACAAACAGTTCTCCAGAAAGCAAGTCACTGGGTGGAAGCGTGAAGAAGGAGCCGTGCAGAGAACTGCAGGCAGCAGGCAGGGAGAGCGGCGGCAGGAAGCACCCTGCATCTGCTGGCTACCAGAGGGCAGGCGAGGTGGGTCCAGGCCACGACTACTGCTCAAAAAGCAGCCACAAAAGTCAAAAACCAATCGACACCTTCACCCTCAGAGAGCTTTGGTGAAGGGGAAAGCAGGCTCATGAGAAGGAGGGAACGGCAGCTCAAACTACAGGAAGGAATGAAGAGCTGCAGCAAGCAGGTTTCCTCAAAGGAGGGCCTGAGGGGCACAGCGAGGGTTTTCATGCCCTGCCACACGTGCAGAGCCAGGGTCGGGCTGTGCCAGTGCCACTCACGCCGGAAAGCCTCTGGCCACCCACCTGTTGAGGCACTTGTCTTCTGCTCCTTCCCAGATCTCGCTTAAACCCAAAGGCTCTTATCACATACAGCTGCACCCTCACATAATACAAAGCACTAACACTTATCAAAATGGAAAAAGTACAACCAATAAACTGGACGGGGAACAACTCAGCAACAAGTCTTAGAATTGAAAAATTTTTTTTCAGTCCTTCAAGCAATTTGCATACCTCCTGTAATCACCTTTCACTGCAGAGATGGTAAAAAAAAAAGGAAAGGATAAAAGTTTCAAGATTCAGAGCAAGTTTTGCAATATTTGTGTATGACAACTGAAATATTTAGTACATCAGAACGTTTACAACCACACAGACACACCACTACTGGCAAAGATCACAATCCTAGGCATTTAAGTTTTACGAGTGACCTTAGGTTGTTGTCAGCTTAACATTTAGCCATTCAAAAATGGCTAGTGGGGGGTTACTGAAGAAAGGAAGGCCTGGAAGAAATTTGTGCAGAAACGGCCAACAGTAGAATACACTTCCTGTGGTCAAATGATTTAAGGGTTTCTCGTGGCCCGACTAATGAGCTAGCAAGTACCATCACTGGAAGCAAATTCACGTAACCTACACTAAGGCTAAACTCTTAAACTAAGCTCTCCTGCCTAAGGAGTGAATGCAGCCAAAGGTACCAATAATCTCTTTGAAGTATTAAGCATGGCAATACCTTAGCACCTCTTGGCTATATCAAAAAAGAAGCAAGAATCATAGAATCATAGGTTGGAAAAGACCTCTAAGATTATCAAGTCCAACCATCCACCCAACACCACCATGCCTGCTAAACCATATCCCGAAATGCCATATCTACATGTTTTTTGAACCCCTCCAGGGTTGGTGACTCCACCACTGCCCTGGGCAGCCTGTTCCAATGTCTGACTGCTCTTTCAGTAAAGAAATTTTTCCTAATATCTAAACTAAACCTCCCCTGATGCAACTTGAGGCCGTTTCCTCTCACCCTATCGCTAGTTACCTGGGAGAAGAGACCAACCCCCGCCTCACTACAACCTCCTTTCAGGGAGCTGTAGAGAGCAGTAAGGTCTCCCCTCAGCCTCCTCTTCTCCAGACTAAACAGCCCCAGTTCCCTCAGCCGCTCCTCATAAGACTTGTTCTCTCACCAGCCTCGTTGCCCTGCTCTGGACAGAATCAAAGCCTGTCTGTCTTCAAAGCCTGTCTGAGAAAGGGTGTGCTTAAGTCCTCGTCTCCCCGAACGCTCCTTGTGCTGTTAGACGCGGTTGGTAAGAGAAGCCAAAAATGGAGGCAAGGAGGAAACAGGTTACTTAGAGAAACACGTGTTTAAACTCTGAGCGTGGGGGTTGTCTAGTCTTCCCCTACGCGAAGGTCTCCTCACCAGCCAAGAAAGTCACGGACCCAGAGGAAAGCACATGCTACAGAAATCACTACGACAGGCAGAGGAGAGAGCTCTCAGTTTCGGAGTCAACCTCCCCCGAGCATCGCAACTAAGACCTGCGCCAGACTTCACACTCAGGGCACAAAACGCAGCCCACAGCAGCCCGGGTCCCGACCGCTGCAGGTACGTGTGGTACGCAGTGACCCCTGTACTGCAATCCTCACCGGGGGAGGCCGCGAGCCACGGACAAGGGAAACGGTTTCCTGAACCGCTGCAAGTTATCGCTGCCACAACCGCCTCGATCCTCAAGAGCAGGAAGAAACCCAGAAGGAGCCCGCTCCCACAGCTTCAGCGAGTCTGAGCAAGGGCAGGAGCTGTCACAGGAACGCACATCTTCCCAGGCACATCATTCTTCGTCCCAGCTTCCCCTCCGTTTTGCCTGGGTCTGTCTATAAACACCTGGGGCGGCTGCTACTGTGTCTCTTTCACTTAGAGGTGGGACAGCCTGGGGACAGCACTCTTCAAACCTGATGCAGACAGAAGCTTGGCCTGATGCGCAGGGAGCTGCTGCTGCAGGCTGCGCAGCCCCAGCGCCTCGGTTACCGCTGCTCGGGCTGCACGTCGGAATGGCTCCGCCAGCAGCGGCTCCGAACACACAGAAACGGGCGCACGCAAGCTTCTGCACCCGGTTTAAGAAGACGCACCACAGCCAGCTTTGAATGTGCCCTCTCCCTCCTCCAGTCTCTCAGAAGTGAAAGAAAAAGATCTGGCAAAGAAACTGAAGGAAATCAACAGAGATCCAGTAGGATGAGTGCAGATAGACCAACTTCTCCCTTCCTAAATGAGAGAAGACACATACCCACAAACTATCAGCCTGTTATGTCGTGTCCCAGGCCACCATGAGCACCCACCAATATTCTGAGCATCTTCAAAGCATAATGGCAGATCCAAGGAGCCTTGTCCATAGCTTTAAGTAAGAAAGAAGAGGAGGAGAGGAGAGGAGAGGAGAGGAGAGGAGAGGAGAGGAGAGGAGAGGAGAGGAGAGGAGAGGAGAGGAGAGGAGAGGAGAGGAGAGGAGAGGAGAGGAGAGGAGAGGACACTAAGATGACAGCCTGTCATTTTTTTTTTGATAGCAATACAGACTTCATCAAGACATGATCCACTTGACTTAAATCTGTTTTGACTTCTGCTGCTGCTGAAGCAAAATCCTTGCTGCAAGATTTCAGCAAAGGTTTAAGAACTCTAAAGGCAGTAAATACAAGGGTTTCATTAAACATGTGAAAAGCACTGAAATGGTACAATTTTGGTCTCCCGTAACGTATGTATTTTTAATATTAAAGCTTGCTGTTTGGAATTTTAATATGCAGATCCTACCTGAATCGCCTTACTCGTGAGACTCAGCCCGCACACCGCAGGGCAGTGAAGCCTCGTGGCGTGAAACCTTTTCTTTGCCAGCCATAAGCACCACATCCACAGATGCAGATGTTCACGGGCCATGCCAGGAGATAGCCCGCAAATACTGCCTTCTGTTACACACGAAAAACACGTTACAGGCTGTGCTCGGTCACGCAGTGCCGCTTTCGCTCCAGAAGCAGCTTTATCCTCTTTTTCCTTTCAAAACTCTTTCCAACGTGCTGCGTAGCAGCTCTGTGCGTGTGGAAGGTTGCCTGAGAAAAGCAGAAACGGACGGCGAGCGCGGCTTGTGATCGCTGAGGAAGGGGCGTTCGGAGAGGGGCTGGCGGCAGAGCCCTGCCGAGCCCAGCAGCAGGGTCCGTGGCTCGCCGGACACCCACGCTGCGGGATCACCGGCAGACCACGTTACATTAAAAATAGCAGGTTAAAGCACGCAGCGTGCGTAACAGTTGGTACGGTATGTGGATAAATTAGGGTGTGGGAGCCGTAATATCAATTTACTCAATATTTTTAAGTGCTTCTGACTACCAGCGATAAGAAATGCTTTAACACCGGTTACAGCTGTCCGCCCATTGCTAAATTTAACGCGATTTGAGGGTTTAAGACTACGGCTTTCCCCAGCAGCCTGCCAACCACGGCGACGGCTACACCGAGCGGGCGCTTCCTCGGGAGGAAGGAAACAAACGTGAGGGGAGCGATGCACGCGTGCGGCGGGGCAGCGAGCCGGGGGAGGGAGGGATCCCCGGGAAGGGCGAGCAGCGCCGAGAGGCCTTTCGAGACGTCCGGCGCTCGGCGGAGCCCGGGTGAGGGGAGGGGAGAGGGGGGACACACACGGCCGCTGCCGCCGCGCTGCGCCCGGCCCGGCCCCGCACAATGTCCGCCGGGAGGGGAAGCGGGGATCGCGCCGCCCCCGCCCCGGGCCCCGCCGAGCCCCCGGCTGCGGTTCTCCGCCGGCCTCCCCCCCCTCCCCGCCTCCCTGAGGGGGAGCCGAGCCCGCGGCGCGGCGCCCACCTGGTCGGCCAGCTTGAGCACCGCCATCCTGCGCCGCTCCCCCGCGCACATCCAGCCTCCGCGGCGGGCGGCGAGCGCGCCCCGACACCGGCGCTGCGGCGGCGGCAGCAGCTCCGCTCCGCGCCGGCGGGGCGGGGCGGGGAGGCCGCCGAGCCTCGCCCAGCCTGGCCCGGCCCGGCCCAGGAAGCAGGGGCGGGCGGGCCGCCGCGCACCGGCCCCCCGCTGCCGCCTTTGTTCGCGCCGGCGGCCGCTGCCCGGGGGCCCGGGGGCACCTGCCGGGGGCGAAGCCCGAGCGCCCCCAATCCCCTCAGGGCGGCGGCGGCACCCGCGGCACGACGGCTGCTGAGGGGGAGCCCGCGCGCCCCCGTCCCGCTCCCTGCGGGGCTGCGCGGCGGGGATAGGGGCGTCGGGCCCGCTGTGGCTCCCGCCGCGCCGGGGGGGAAGCGGGCAGCCCCGGGGGAGGGGGAAGCCGCGGCCTCCGTCTTTCCCCTTTTTGCCCTGTGTGCAAACTGCCATCACCCAAGCACACCCGTCAGAGGGAAGGCAGATCCGACACCACGTCCTTCATCCTTCCGTGGGTTTTTTTTTACCTCTTACAGCTTTAACAGCCGCCTTGTGAGAAGCTAGCCTCTCCCGCCACGGCCAAGTGCTTTGCTACTCAATATATTACCTCACTTTTCAAGGACCAGGGCCTCAGACAAACCGCACTTCTGGCTGAAGAAGCGAGCAAAGGGGCCTCGCGTCCTGGCCCCGTGCTGCAGCGGAACAGGAGCATCAGCCCTGCAGAGCGGGTTCTGCAGCAACAAGCTCCCTTCCCCACGACGTACCCGCTCCGACTGCGATTTACCACTCTTCAGCCCCCGAGTAGAGAAAGGGGTGACTTTAAGTAGTTAAAATTAAAAAAGGGAAGTGTCTTCTATGGAAGAAAACCAATCCAAGAAGGAAACAGATGTTGGTGTCAGGCTTCTGAGGCATTATAAATGGGGATCAAAAATAACGTACCGGTTACAACATATTCTGACTCCATCTATTTTAAAGGGGTCTTAACAGAAAAACAGTGTTAAGACAGATTAGTCTCTTAAACAAGAAAGCGAAAAAGCAGTAAGAAAGAATCTAGCACCCTGTTAGCAGCATATGAACTCAGACAGATTTTCTTTCCTGTATCTGCACCCCTCATGGACACGCCGGAACACGGAGAAGCATTAGGCCTGCACGGGCAGATTTGCTCGGCCTCAAACCACATGCTAAGCAGGGCAGCAGGCAGCCCTGCGCTGCCGTGCACCGGAGCCTTCCCGTGCCCCACTGACTCCATCCAGAAACGCCGCTTCGACAGTCCGCTCCCGGGCTCGCCACACAGAGGCCAGAAGTAAGCAGAAGTTCGCTTCCAGCTGAGAGCAAGCAAAAAAAGGGAGAGGGAAAATGGAGGGAACTTTCAGCACCGTAAGGAAAGGTCTGCTTTGTTATTTTCCGTTGCAAAGGTCTGTTTCCAAGGACTTGGTATTCACCACAGTATCTTCCCTGCAGTGAAGCTTGGTGACTACACAAGGAAAACGATTTTTTTCAGATTTGCTCTGTGCTCCCCTCACTTTCTGACCTAGGAATCTGATAGAAACAGCTGCACCTCCTTTGGGACCCCCGACAACTTCCTGTCAGGGAGCTGAGCTGATGGTAGGCCATCGGAATGGAAATCTGCTGATGCAGTAGGAGCCCAGTTCCTCAGCAGTAACCAACCGGGCTAGACGCGAGCTGGTGTTAAAACAGTTTTCTGAAGCTTTTTGTTCCCAGTGAGCAGAGTCTCGTGCCAGTTGCTCTTTCCCAGACCCCACAGGATGGCGTCTGGGAGGACCAACCATCTCCGATGCCACTCCTGGGGAAGCACCCTGCATCCCTGGGGCATGTGGGACTACAGAAAGCGCTCGCATCCCATGTTAACAGGGCAGCACTCAGTTTAGGGAGGTCCTTACAATTATATTTACACTATGCACTTAAAGTGCTGTCTGCACGAGCTGCCAGGATTAGTCACAGTGCTACGGCCGCTACCATCACACTAAAAGAGTCTGAGATTTCTCTGGAAGTACAATGTCCTCCTCTCCTGTTCACAAAATATCACAAACAACTACATTACGGGCTTCTGACTTAGCATGCAACATCAGCTCTCTTTTCGGAGCTATTTTACTGAACAACTTCTTAGCCCTGGCTGGTACATAACAGTAATTTCACAGTGTTTTCATGTGAAACAATGCAGTATGCTCAGCTGACGTCTTTGGGCAGAAGAGGCACAAAGACATTACTATCCAGAGCTAACTTTTCAAGTAATGGTCATACCTGCAGCTCTCAAACCTGCAGCACTATGTTGACTTTCCATCCTGAGACATTAACACATATGATCACAGCAGGCGTGCAGGAGCCGTACTGAGAACACGCGTCAGCTTGCCAGATATTGCCATCTTGCATCAAAGCTGTCTTTGGAAAGGAAAAAGCCCTAGGGCTACACTGGGCCTCTGACAGGGAAGTGGAAAGAAACTCTCTAAGGGCGACTGCTGCGTTTGCTCCTCACTAACCTGTGCCTGGTCCTCAGAGGACTCTGTGCATCCAGCAGAACTGTTCTATGAAACACAAACACCCCAGTACATATTTTAAAAAGCCATACCGAGTTTTCTTGGTCTTCTGACTGCAACACAACAGGGCTCTGTAGGATACTGGCCCACTATAACAGGCCTCTGCTTCCCCTTCCCCCCTTTTTTTTTTGTCCCCAGCAAAACCAAAGTTTCTCCAGTTCCATCTGAAACTGGATGAGTGCCATTTGCTATCAGCAGTCATACATGCATGAGCCACTTCCTCATGCAGATTTTGTGTCAGGAAAGCCCGTAGAATTCTTACACCCACTCGGGCTCAGCAAAACTCCCAGACATGCTTAGATTTAAGCATGTGACTTCAACAGACCTTAAGCATCATCATAAACGATCTGCCCTTCATTAAGATCTCACATGCCACTTCCACGCAGTGTAATACGGCAAGTCTTGGTTTGGGTGCTGACTTCGGACTTGAGAGACTCACTGTCAATTCTCTGTCGCGTCACAGTGTTCCTGCATGGTCCTGGGTGAGCAACCCGGTTTCCTCGTGCCTGGCTTCCCGCTTGTACCAGGAATTTCTCCCACCTTGCAAGGTGTGGCACTCTGACATGGCTGGGGAAGGGCCTCAGGTAAAGGCTGCTGCTCTGAGCATTCCTCTGCCATCGCAGACTCAGCGTTAGTCTTGCCATGCAGCATCAGGAAAACAGTATCTGGGACCTGCACCAGAGGAAAAGAAAGCAACCTCGCTAAAATAAATCCATTTGCACTGTACTTCAACACTGCAGAGAACCGGGACACGGGTGGGAAGCCAGCAAACAGAGCGAGTGCAGGAGCAAGGTCAGGAGTCCTCCCTGCACCACTGCTCCTCTTGCAGCAACACAAACGCGTCTGCAGATTATCTGCTGGATCCCCACAAGTGTTCCTGCATCTCAGACAGACAGATCTCTGCGTTAGCCTGACACTTCCGCAGCCTAACAGGATGTGGTCACTTTAAGGCAGCCAAAAGTCTGCACCAGCACCCTCCTCCCTGCTCCTGCCTCACCTCACAGCTGAGCAGCACAGGCAGGGCAAGTGCTCGGCCCTGTCTTGCTCTCTGAAGCCGGGTCTGCTGCTGTGTTTAAGCCGGGTGATCACTCGCAGATGGAGGCTGCAGTTGCTCCTAGACTTGACTTGCGTTTGGCTCCTGCCTCGTGAAGAAAGCTAAAGTAAATACAGTCAGCGTATTCCTTAGCAGTGTTTATTTGCCACTGTTGAGCACGGATCAAAGGCAGGACTGACGGCGGAAGAGGCATACGTTCTCGCTAACCGTTTCTGATGAGTTCAGGTACCTAGCCCGCCTCTGGTCTCTACCTGCAGCCTGTCCTCTCACAGCAGCACATAAACACCCTGCTGTGCTTCCGTGCCCCTTACAGGCTCGGTGGGAGTCTGATGAGAGTGATGTATGAGCATCGTTACGAGACCGCAGTGGTGGAAACCAGCAAAAACACACAGAGCTGTGTGAATTTGAAATAGCAGGGAAAACACGGGCCACAGCAGGAGACTGGGCAAGCAAACCGCCAGAGACGGTGACTAATTGTTGCTGTCACCATCTCCCCCTCCTGCACTGCCACAGCACACAGGGCCACTGCGGGGTGGGAGGGGGACGGCCACCTCAGTGGACGCTTCAAGCTGCCTGTCATCACCCTCTCCAAGTCTTCTGCCTCCTGTTTTAGTGTGATTTATCTTCACAAGGCAGAATTTTATTACTTTGTCCCAAGGGCGACTCCTTTTATCTCATTATTTTTCCTCTTAGATCTACTTGTTTAATATTTACACCAGGCGAGAGGAACCACAGAACACGAATCAATCCACTGATCAGGGCAGAGAGGGGAGAAGAGGAGACCCCAGCAGCACCTCCTCTTATCCAGACACAGGCCTCCTCATTTCAAATACTTTTTGATTACACTCCTGCAGCGCCGTAGTTAATGCAGAGAGAGGCTTAGACATACAACTGGAAACTGAATTTGAAGCTGAAATCATAACCATTGCAGCCTGCTGCTGTGTTAGCCAAAAAGGAACAAGCACTCCCCCATATGTTAAGGTGTTCTCACCGTTGGTCTTAGCCAGCACCCCT
The DNA here is from genome assembly GCF_030867145.1 of Opisthocomus hoazin. Lineage (NCBI taxonomy): Eukaryota > Metazoa > Chordata > Aves > Opisthocomiformes > Opisthocomidae > Opisthocomus > Opisthocomus hoazin. The sequence continues at coordinate 43,800,170 of NC_134422.1, forward strand.
CTTGCAGATGTTCACATAACTAGTACTAGGTATCGAAAACAGGAGAGGAATTAAGGCAGACGACAAGCAGACAGGCTAAGCTGGGTCAGCTCCTTTCTGGCTGCACCAGCCTAGAAATGCATGTCTGCAAAAGAGGAAGATTTCAGCGACAGTGGCAAGCATCAGGCTCACCTCAGTTCTGAAAGCAACGTGTCAGCAGCCTGTGCAAATACATATCTATCTTTAGCGTCCCTGACAAGAGACTGCAACAAAATTTTCCGTAATCTGTCAAGTGGCCCAGTGCTTGATCAAGAAACCAGGTAAGTCACTAGAAACCCACACTGATTTCCACGGGTTTTGGACAAGGTTTCCTGTGATGAAGACATGACAAGTGGGAAGAAAAAGCCTACGCTTTTCGCTGCCTTCTATTGCATAAAGAGGCCCAGAGAGATCTGGGTTATTTTGCTCTTTGTTTGGGGCTTTTATTTTTCTCTCCTGCCCTTCTTTTTTGGCAAATACTAGGTTATCTGATTCTGCTTTAACTTTTCCACAGAAAACCCCACCCCAAAACACCCAACAGAAAAAAAACCTGCACACTGGACACTTCACCACCCTACTGAGCTGCTAGCCTGGCTGTGGAGTCTGGACTCTGTACCAAAACAAGACACTCTGCATCAACTGGTGCTAAGGTACCGGAGTTTAAAAAGAAGAAAAAGACACGAGCAATGAAAAGGATGAGAAAACCCAAGTCAGCAAGAGGAAAGTTCAGTATTTAAATTATCTGTTCTCAGCCCTATTCCATTTATGGGTATATGCAATATCTTAAACTTCCTGTGTCATTAATCTTCAATCTCCTGTGTCATTAATCTTCTAGGGGAAACACGAAGAGAAAAGACACACAAAAAGTACTTTTAGGGCTTCTTTGTACATAGTGTAAGTATGTATGAGTTTAAAGTATTCAAATTCTAACACACACCCACCCCCCCACCCGCCCCCAACACAGGACAAGTCTTTGGACTTTACAAGCAGAATCTCCCAGTACTCATGGCCTGAAGTGATTCACCAGCTTTGAAGTATTCTTTTTTAATCTAAATCCTCATTTTCCACTGACTTACATTTTGAAGTATGCCTGACCTTTAAAGAACTCAGCAAACGGTCTCCAGGGGGTAGGATTCCTCCTACACTGAAGCATCCTGTGCTCCCCTCTGAGTGCAACACCAGGTAATTGTATAAATTGTATTTATTTAATGAGTCATACTCATTAGAAAGATACCATTAACAGTTCAGATGGACACTACACCAACCTCTCTTTACACATTCACTTCACCTACACAACCTAGAGCAATTACTTCTTTGTAATCCCTAGCTTTGAAGTTTCTTTTTTACTTTCATCCTCAAGCTCAAATCCACTGAACTGTTGCACTAATATAAAACACTGAATTTTAATCTCAGTTGCATCAGGACATCATCATCATTTTAATATAAGAAGATTTTATGTCCTTGGTCTTTTCGCTTCTCAGCGCCTGCATGATCTTCACTCCTGTCTGGTACTAGGTACAGCCGACAGGACACCGATGGATGTGTGCCAGCAATGCCGAAACAGAGTAATTTTGGAAGGAAACAACCAGGTCGGTTGTCCAAGGTCGGTCTCGGAAGTGAGGAGCATTGCACGAGCTAAATTCGGCAGGGATCTGCCTCAATCCGTTCTCGGTGCTCAGAGAAGAAGCAGGGGCCTATGCCTGAGCCTCTGCCAGGGCCTTACAAGTCCCACACCAGCTTTAAGACCCAGGTAAGACTTGAGACTGCCCTGCTAGCAAATTCCTTCTTCAGACTCAACTACATTTTTTGCAGTGCCTGAAAGCCAGCAAGAGATTTCATTTTTCAAACAGTGCGAAGAAAGAAATCCCATCCCCAAAGTTGCATTTAATCAGGAGGGGTGTGGAAGCAGAGCACGACTGACATGCAGCTGCCACCAAGGAGGGAGCAGCACTGTGGCAGTTTTCTCTCTGGTGTGAGGGTTTAGCTCATAACCCAAAGGGAGTTTTTTTCCTTTCCATCAGAGAAGTTATGTGGCCAAGAGCTCTGTGGGGAGAACGATGTGACAGAGGGTGGCAGTAACGTTATTTCTGGAGGAACACTGGAGGTCTGGAATAAGTTCAGATCTGCTGGATGAAAGCTAACGGAAACAACTCAGCCTAACAGATGTAGTCCATGTTGCTTTATGGTTAAATATAAACCATGCTATGCAGTACTATATATTCCCTTACAAAAAGGGAACACTGGACCAGAACTTTGCAGAATGGAGGTCTGCGAAGTAAATAAATTAAAATATCTGAATACACTAAAACATAGATGAGAATCTGTGATCTGTTTTCAGGAGAACAAAGCTAGGGGAACACCGTGTACATAAATTATGGTACCGGCTTACCTCAAGCTGGTTGGATCATCACAGGCCATGCTAAAACTGATGGACGTCCAAATTCTTCCCAGAAGATAAATGAGAAGCAGCCATTAAATACCCTTTTGCTGCAGCAATGCTTGGAAACAGCAGAGAGCCAATATTCACAGTCACGGGCCACAGCCTAGAAGCTTGTCTGCAAACTGGGCTCAGCTCCATGTGTCTACGGAAGGCAGAAAGCCAGAGGAATAGCCAGCACAGCTCTGAAAATAAGCAGAAGCACCAAGCTCTTTGGGGCACAGAACCAATGGGAGGGGCAGGCTTGGAAGGAGTTTGCTCTGCGTTCAGAAACAAAACTATCTGCACTCTCCTGCAAATCTAAAACAAGATCCCGTGTCATAGCTGATTCACAGGAGTTTCTTGTTCTTCTGTCAGAGAATAATTTCACCAACCCCAAATTTCACCCCGTCACTAATGCAATAAAAGGAAACAGTATGTCGCCTCTAACATTTCTAGTGCCTGGTCCAACTGCAGACAGTTCTGCAGTCCAACCGCAGAAAACTGCGGTTTCTATGCCAATACTTGGCCAACTGTACTAGCCGCCTCAAGGCTGAAGAGGACAAAGTTCCTCCCCTGAAGAGCACAAACCTCTGGAACACAAGGAACGAAGGAAATCCAGCAGCACAGTTAGGTTAGCTTTGCTAAATTTTACCTTACGTGCTTCGTAACTGCTACAGAGACTTGCATTTACCAACAGCAGTCACTCTGAAGTGGGTGGTGGTGGTGGTTCTTCAGATTATACGTTTTGAGAGGTTTTATTCCTCATTCTCTCCAATTCCTTGCTAAAAACTGGGATTTGACTTTTTACTATGGTTTATATTGTAAGCCTGAGGGAGGAAAAATCCATTTTTCTTTCTGTGCTTCAGTTAAAGAAGGAAATAAGTAACATGAGCCATGAAAGGACTTTGATCCAGAACCAGGGAATGTAAATGCTTTACAGATGCCAAATAAGGATGTTTCCAAAGAAAAAGAAAACAAAGCATTCTCTACCCCAACCCTTTTTCATATCCAAACACGGTAATGGAGGAGAATTTTGTAAGATTTCGATGGAGTTCCATTTCTCCAAGAGATTGTTCTGTTTTTAATAGTTACCTACATTCATCAGAATAAACAACTGATTGTTTTGACAGGGGCTTATTGTGTTCCTGGGAGGGGAAAAAAATTTTCTTTAGATCAGGAGGGTCTCTTGCAGCCCTATAGTGATGGCAGAGAGGCAGGAATCTGTCCTTAACTGCCACGATGCTAGTGAAATTACAGCGACCTGCCCGACGGCCATCCTGCCTGCACAACGCATCCTAGGAACACCCGCAGGACGTGCTGACGCTGGTGAAGCCTGTGCAGAAAGCGCCACGAATAGGAAGATCCTGTGGCTGACCCGCTTTGTTTGTACTGGGTTTTCGGGTAGCACATGACCTTGCTCTGATTTACAGCATCGACGTCAGTTCGTCTTGCATGTTCTTTACCACAGCCCAGCCTCTCTGGGTAAGAACTGCTGACAGTCTTCACTAAAAAAATGAAAAAAGAGCCAATACACTAAAATACGAAGCGTTTCCAACTAAACCCTGCTTTCCCTCTAAGAAACCGAGGAGCCCGCTCTCGATTTCTGTGAGTTGGAACAAGATATCCAAGAGGAAAGTCATGGCCCCAAGACTGAGTAACTCTGTTGCAATATATTCAAGTCCCTTTTACATAGATCTGTCTTTCACTGTAGAAGCCTCTTCAGAGGTCGCGCAATGTGACTATCTGGTATACGTTTTTTAAAAATAATGTGAAGTATGCTTTACGTAGCACATTGAAGTTCTTTTGGCACTGTATATTCTTAAACATGCGTTTTGCACAATACTTTGACTCAGCAAAGGATGGAATAAATAGTGCTCAGCACACGTGCCTGGTCCCAAGATAAAAATCCTTGGACTCAGCCCATACGGATGGGCCCTGCACTTGCATGATGCCTCAGGGACACTGGCAAGATTCTGCATGAATGCAGATGTCTTCCTTGATCCTCTTCCAAGATCAGAAGATGGGGTCAATGGCTGTGCTCCAGATAATGTCACTACTAACCTCTCCAGACAATCAGATACAGCTACAAGAATAAAGAAGGTCAGAAATGAGCTTCTGAGCTTATGGCACAGCTGCCTTACTCCTCCCTAAATCCCAGAGCACACAGAGAATGAAAAAACACCTTGCTGGTAGAAGACCAGCACCATGAAGCAGCCAGTGTTCAGGTACAAGAGATGATGGTTGGAGTTTAGAAATGTTAAACCTACATCTTCAGTGACAGGCAAGGTGAGAGCTCACTCCGTTATCTCCCAAAACAAAACTGTGTGGATGGATCAGCACGTAACTTTTTTGATTGTTTACTTCACATCAAAACCAGGTTTATGCTTGTATACTGGTCCTAATGATTTATTAATGCATTAACATCTTAACTCTGCTGTCCAGCCACGGCAGCAGTAACTAGCGCTTGGATTAAATACCACGTTACAAATCACACCCCTATCACGCAGCACTTCCTGGCAGGTTTTGCAGTTCCTTTAGCGCAGGAAACCACAGGTTTCAGCACAGTATTTCAGCGACTCCGTGACTGTGTTGACTACGCAGGAAACTGTAATTTTCCAAACAGCATGTTATGGATTCAAACCCACTCACGTGGAAGCGGGGAGGAGGCAGGAAAAGCTACGCCCGAGTGCTCCCCACCACACAGCAGCATCCTGAACCAGTACGCCAAGTAGGGCAGACTGGTTTTAATCGCGATGGTCTGCAATTCAGCGTGGGGCTCCTTACTAAGCCCTCCAGGTCACACTGCTGATTTGCTAGCGGCTTAAGATAGCTGTCAGCAGGCTGTTCCCCTCCTTTCCAGCATTGGGACAGATGGCCCGAGCTCACTCCCGTTTAGCCGGTACAAAAAAAGAACCTCTAAGCAGCATTCTCACAGCAGCAGCGAGGCACGGCCGAGCCCGGGAAAGGCAAGGGAACCCGCCGCCTCCTGAAGGATGGAAAGCTTTGCTCTGCCGCAGTGAACAGCAGCAGCTGGGCCCTCGGATGCCTTCCTGGGGACAACTCACACTCTAAGCACGCCTTGCAATAAGATTTACCCCAAATGCAGGTAAACATTTGCATTTTCCACAGCTACTAGATCGCAACATTTCTTAGACTGCTTGAATATGAGGGAGAATCCAACAGATCGATCTGCTTCAACACCACTGGAAGAAAGACGAGGAGGGGACTGCAAGCGCAGCTGCCAGAGCTCTCCCTCGCTGCACGCAGCCTGAGCGCTCCAGCCCAGGGAGCCGGGTGGCCTCAAGAGACTCTTGGAGTGGATTTACCAGCTCAGCCATGGCTTGCAGGCCCACATCTCCTGCTCTCCTCGGAGGTCAGACCCTGGCACTCATTCCTGCGGGCCCTAAAACTAGCACTCGGCCCGCTGTCTCGTCAGTCTAAATGCCTTCTTCCCACAGGGAGGACCTTGGAGAAACGGGGGGTCAGAGTGCTGACTTTCAGGGATACACGGAAGTTACAATGAAACAGAGACCTTCACAAAGTAACTGCATACAACCTGCACACAGGCGAACTGCAGTATAACAGCAGATAAAATTAATGATTTGCATGCCAAATACATTCTTCTCCTCTTTCTGAAACCAATGGGTTAGCCAATGTCTGTTCTATTCTGACAGCACCTCTTGGGAGAGGTTAACACTGTCCTCTAACTTATTGTAAGATCCCTTCGACTCCCCTCAGTCTTGTTTCCACGAACTAAGTGTCACGATTTCTGTCTTCCAGAAGAAGTTTAGCAGTGGAGTCAGCGAGCAAATCCTTCGGCATAGCAGGAAGCCCCGGTACCCACTGCTATCATTTCACCACCACGCACTGCTCCTTCTTTACGCTCACACTCGCCTGATTTCAAGCATGTAAATCAAACTCGTGACTAGACAACACACAAGGTGTGCTAAACAGTTCTACATTTTAACCCTAAAAAACAGCAAAGCAAAGCTGTTGGCTTGTTAAGACCCTTATTCTATGTAACACTGGACCAAGGACCCAGACCTTCACTCTCCATCCTCAGGAAATATGGTCTGTGGTAAACAAGAAAGCATTTGAGCTAAACATAGTGGTAGCAGGTATTTCAAGCAAAGTCCAGGACTACTGTCTTGATTAGGACACCTGGAGTTTTGTTTTGGCTTTAAGCCATATAAAATGAATGGGATATAAGAGGAAAATGATGCAGTCAAAGAGGAAAACCATATGAGCAAAATGATATAAGAACTGAACAGATTAAACACATCTGAAATAAAGTTAAAAGTCATTGCTTATCAGTTGGGGTGTCAGAAAAGGAACTGTGCAGAGCTGAGGGTTAGAACTTCTGTTTATCAATGGAAAGAGCACACGTTTCTGAAGAAGGGGAGATAAATAAAAGGACCACAGTACAGCAAGACGATCTGCAAGCAACGGTGGCAGAAGTATTACAATCAGATGCATGTTAATTCCTATGGAGGGAAAAATTACAATCTATAGCAGCAAAACTCCAGAGGCAGGTAACAAAGGGGCCCCAAGAAACCCAAAGGAAGCAAGGACAGAGGTAAAACCTTTAACAGATGTGTCAGGGAGTCCTTTGATAGCTGAACTGCACAGGAAGCCTCACGACATCTCCCAGACGGCAGCATCCACAGCATCTAGCCCTCCCTCCCCGCAGTGCCGGCAGAGACCCTGACTGGAGGCCTCTGCTCTGACTCGGGAGAAGGTTTTATCAGCCCGGCCTGGGAAGGGATTAACAACCACCCAGTCACAAGGGACGCAGTCCAAGCAGCTAGTGATACAAGCTAAAATGCAAACACACTGATGGCTAGATTCTGACTTCTTTTGTTCTGTTTTGGGGGGTTTTGTTTTTTTAAATCATTGCATGTCCTATACTACGTGAAAATTAAGGTTTTTGAAGGGTGGATGACTGTGGCACACAGCATTACATCAGCATGAAGCATGCAGAGCTGGCAACTGACAAGCTGTCAGGAACAGCAGACTTGCATTTCTAACACCAAGAGAATAACCAATGCATGAAAATCTAACAACTCCAAAGAGTCTGTACTGCAGGCCTGTCTCAAACGACTGAAACACTCAAGAGCTACCTCAACATGAAGAAGTACATAAAGAAACTTTAACTGGCCATAAGAGAAAAAGCAAGCTGAACCCAGCAGCATACATGCATTTTTTCACTTGCACGTGGGTAAGTAAATGCATATTAATATTGGAAAGTATGCATATTAATACTGGAAAGTTATTCTCCTATCCTCAGACAGTGATTCAGAGAAAGATCTTAATAAGCCATGCAAAGGCTTAGCCAATTACTAATTGTGGCTTCCTACAAACAGCAAGCAAATGATATGCATACGACAGCCTTCAGTAATTAAATCTCTTTGTTCCTGTAAACTCTGCAGGAACGTTCCACTAATCATGCACACAAAGCAACAAAATTAAAAAACCATAGGGTGGTGATGGCTAGCAGGAAAGCTTTTTGGACAAAGATGGACTTGTTTCTTAATCTTCTCAAGCCAAGAAGCCCATTCGCATCTTCAGGAGAATGCCAGATGAGTCAGACAAAAGCTGAGGAAGAGCAAGGCTGAGTATCTCCTACAGCTCCTGGTTAGCTGCTGTCCCAGGCCTGTGGAGTGGTAGAAAACCTGAAGCACACTACCAGCGCAGACAAGAACTGTTCCTGGAAACACGCTACCTAATTAAGATAAACCAGGCTTTGAGTCAACTACTTGAAAAACGTCCCCTCTGCCTTAACATCAACGAGTTGCAGAACGCATGTAACAATGTGTTAGTTCGCACAGGCAAAAACACCCCCATTATTATTACACCTTGATTGAGATCCTAAGCAGGAAGCCCAGTGTTCTAGGAGGGAAATGCTGCAAGAGAAGCTTCTCAGCAACTGCACCACACAAATGAATCCCTTGTCACAGAAAAGCACCAGCCCTCAGCCGCAGCATCGCCCGGGCAAACAGCAACGCCCGCGGCATCGCCCACCGCTGCAGGAGACAGCAGCCACAGCGTGGAGCTTTGCGGAGCTCTCGCGGCAACCACAACCGCGCTGCTGCGCAGGCACAGTCACCCCGCAGCTTGGCACCGTGAAGCCGTGTTCGCCATCTTCAAGAGAAGAAAACCAAACTGATGGGCAAAGCGTGCTGTCACGAGCTTTCTAAGCTTTAAATGCAAACTGTACCTGAAAAAAACGTAATTGTGTGAAATAATGACTTGTGATTTTATTATACAGATGCCTTACGCTTAGCTTAAGTTACCAGTTACATCTTTTACAATAAACACCATAATAAACAGGAGGGAATAAGGAACAATTATGCCCCTGACTCCGCTTATATTTTTTTTTTTTAAATATCGGGGGGTGTGTCTTTTTTTTAAGGTACTGACACAAGATTGGTAGTACTATGTAACTGGCAGTATTATTACTGCAATATTAACAGTAATATCTGTATGCAGCTGAATGTCTAATATATATTGCAGCGAGACAAAAATTTCTGCCTGCTCTCACTGGATTTTATGTACCTCCCAATCTTGTCACAATTAACTTCAAGCCTAGCGTTGCAGAAATCTCTAGCTGTACCTCAGCAGGGTTTTTAAGACTCCTCTATTCATCATCGTGCTTGTTCTGTGGAAATTTAAGATGCATGTACAGAAACATCTGCAAAACAATGTAGAGAATAACTAAATTATTTTGTATACACTTAACTTCTTTTTATTAAGTGAGGAAATAGCCTTTTTTGAAGGTCATTTCTTTGGTCTTAAAAATTCAAACCCAAGCCACCTGGTTTTCATTTCCTGGCCTATTCCTTCTGTCTCAGCTGCACACTGTGCTAAAAACAAAGGCTCCATTCTTTAACTGTGAATATCAGACGCCTTTAACCTTCATGCTGTTGCTAGTGCCTTGGAATGTGAAAAAGCTAATATACAATATCCTCTTTTATTAGCTAAAATAATAAATCGCCAGTTCCGTTCCTTTTATCAGCTGGGCTCAAGATCCGCAGATCCTTGGAGCCTGAAGACTTCGACAGAGACAAAAATGTATGGCTTTCAATGCAAAAATCACTGTATTTGAACACAGCCCTGTTCTACTGTTTTGGCCGACAGGCAGGGATTGAAGGTCACTGTTTCTAAAGTTACCTAAGCAAAGGCTGGAAATAAGTCACCTCAGACCCTTGTCACCCTGGGGTGACTAACAGCCGTCACATCTGCTCTCAATCAAAAGCCAGTAACGAAGGACAGCCAGCCTATTCCCAGGCTTGTATCGCGCACGGTTTTAACACAAAGAAACGGCGCAGAGCGTCAGGACCCGCGAAAGATGGCATCCTTCGGCGAGAAACGCAAGCCGCCAGCAGAAACGGGGCGCGGGGAAAGGACTGGTGCAGCTGGCGGAATCGGCTGACTAGCCAGCTCAGGGTAGGAGGCGCCTGCCAACAAAGCAATGGAACACTTCTCCATCAGGGGAAAGCAACACCTCGACACTGAGGTGACCAAACTCTCTGCTGCTCATGAAAGGAACAGGACATTCGGAGAGAATAAACAAATGGATGCAGATCCTGGAGATCTTACGAACAAGCAAATGAGCCAAAAATCTCTCTTCATCAAGCAAGCAAGCTTTCAGAAAACCTGAAACTCTAATTATGCTCACTACCAAGAGGGGACACAGTAACTGACCTGAGACCCATCAGATGCAGGCTTGGGATAAACAGATCAAGTCCATTAATTTACTCCCTCGTTTATTCACAACTCAAAACATCTGTTGCTGGTTTGCCAGCAGATAAACCAACTTGTTAATAACTTTGAGAACACTTGGTCTGGGGCTCACGTAAGGAGTGACTGCGTGTAACTGATCTCCCAGTTGTGTGCGGGATCTTTTAACCCAGCTTCTGGGAGGCCCAAACAAGCCCCACAACAGCTTCAAGGGGCACAGCTGGGAGGGGAGCACAGCCCAGGCTGCAGTTTAAACCACCCGAGCCAGAGGGAAAGCCAGCCCTGGAGGCCAGGGGCAGCAGAAACCTCTTCCAGCTACCGCTGGCAAGGCTCTCCAGCACGCAGCACCACACCAACGTGCAGATTTATGCTTTGTACCACAGAGCGAGTCACATTTACCTCTTCCCTTTTTAATCAACTGGCAGAGTGGGATTCTGCAGTTGGTTCGCAGATGTACGTTAAATAACAGGCAATCACTTGACTCACACATCAACACTTCCCACATTTAGTCAAGAACCACAAATTTGAAAGTTGTTTCCCGTCCCACCACAGTCTATTAGCAATGAGGGTACTCATGACAGCAGCTTAAATAGAGCGAAAAGACATTGCTTAGCTTGGAGAAAAACACGTAGGAGAATAATCAGCGTGATGCAATGCTGTCTGACACTGGTGGACGACAGGTTAACCATGAGCCAGCAGTGTGCCCTGGCTGCCAAGAAAGCCAATGGAATCCTGGGGTGCATCAAGAAGAGTGTGGCCAGCAGGACGAGGGAGGTTCTCCTTCCCCTCTGCACTGCCCTGGTGAGGCCTCATCTAGAGTACTGTGTCCAGTTCTGGGCTCCCCAGTTCAAGAAAGATAAAGAGCTACTGGAGAGAGTCCAGCGGAGGGCTACGAGGATGATGAGGGGACTGGAACATCTCCCCTACGAGGAGAGGTTGAGGGAACTGGGCTTGTTCAGCCTGAAGAAGAGAAGGCTGCGAGGGGACCTTATAAATGCTTACAAATATCTAAAGGGTGGGTGTCAGGAGGATGGGGCCAAGCTCTTTTCAGTGGTGCCCAGTGACAGGACAAGGGGCAATGGGCACAAACTGAGCCACAGGAAGTTCCGTCTGAACATGAGGAAGAACTTCTTCCCTCTGAGGGTGATGGAGCACTGGAACAGGCTGCCCAGGGAGGTTGTGGAGTCTCCTTCTCTGGAGATATTCAAGACCGCCTGGACAAGGTCCTGTGCACCTTGCTGTAGGTGACCCTGCTTCGGCAGGAGGGTTGGACTAGATGACCCACAGAGGTCCCTTCCAACCCCTACCATTCTGTGATTCTGTGATTTCACAACCAAAAGGTTTAAGAAAGTGGCCTTAAGAGACAAAATTTTGAAATGTAACTGAGAAAAAACTTGCACCATGTAGCCTCCAGAAGTCACACAGATGTAAAACTGCTAACAAAGACACCCTGGTTTCGTTTGTCAGTAAAGGTAGGGAAAGGAACGTAGGCTACAGTGGCGACAAATGTTCTCCAGGTTTCCTAGCATCTATTGTTAAGACCGTTCCGTTTATCACAACCACACCAAGCGCCAAGCTTGCTTAACACGTTAGGAGCTACCTCATAACGGACCACTTTTCAGAGAGCAAAATTCCTTCACTGACAAGAAGATGATGTTGGAAGTCTGTTTTGCTAATTTTTAAGAACTCTTACACGCAATTTTACCTAAAAATCATCACATCCATCCTCTGCTGCATAACTCTTGGAAATTCTGTCCAAAAACCTCAAAACCTTTTGCTGGACATCAAAATCCTGTTCTGGTGAAAAAACTACCGCTTCTTATGCAATCTCAGGGTCTCTGAAAAAAGGTAAAGTTTGCCTTATGTCTGTAATGACAATTGCCAATGTATTTCAGGGTTGTTTGCAAACCTTTATTTACTAACATAAACTCCTCAACTGTGCGTCCAGCAGGAACTGGGGCTTGCAGCTCTGCCATGCCTTGGAATAAACCTTCCTATGTTCCCTCTGCAGGTACACACAGCACAGCACCACAGAAAACCTAGCATCCTGGTAACCTCCCGCCATCCTGTTTCCTCGGCTGATGCAGACGAGATGGATGCCATGGAAAAACGGTGTGTAAGTGAAGTGGGTGCAACTGAATCGGAACAGCTAGGAGTGAAGGGCGTGAATGTGTGTGAAATTACATCAGAAGAGACCAGGGTATAGAAGCAAGAGAACTCAGCTACAACGGAACATAAAGTCGAGGGAACATTAGATCGTTACCTTTTGCTGCTCTACAGAAAGTAGCTCAGACAAAACAAAAGAAATTTCTCCCTGTCTTTTAAGATTAGCATACCTCAAGGATAACCCCTAGCCTTGGCTCATTTTAGTCCCGTCAGCTCAAGCTGCAAAGGCGCACGCTTTGATGGAGAAGTTTAGACTGTAAGGAAATGTAGGTATATACAGCTGTTGCATCCTTTTTTCCATTACAAAGACAAACCAAAAAATCAGTTACAATCAAGAACCACATTAAGTTGTAAAATCAAATATTCTAAACTAGGAAAAGCCCAAGGCGGTAATGCTTATTGCAGTATGGCTTAATTCACCGCCCCTTCCCAAATGCACCACTGTAATTGATTTTAAAAAATAAATACAAAAATCACATACCTTTTTTTTCCTGTAGGTCCCTCCACCTCATTACGCATTCTGGATGAGCCTGTTCAGAAGAATCAGGACTGTCAGTGAGGCTTTTGTCCAGAGCTTCTTTTGCAAATCAGTGATAAATTTAGGAGCTGTGTCACTTTGATGTCCAGAATCAGAAATTTGCAGGAGAGCACCAGCCACAGCCTCAGAGCAAAACTTGCCCATTCATTATTGATTTTAATTTGTACTGGAAAAGAAACATGTTTGTCTACAGACGAATGGTCATACCAGTGCATCTAGATAGTAACTTTACTTCCTTCCTGAGAACTTTTTGCCCTTGGGCACAACAAAAATGGAAGTCAGCATTCTTGGATACCATCCCCTTCATTTGTCCGTGCTAAATAAAGCTTGGTATGGTTGCTAGAGAACATAGGCAAGATTCTGTAAGAGCCGCTGCAGGCTCCTAAAAAGTCCCCTTTAAACAGCGTATGGCCGAGACGGCCTTTTTAGGCAGGAGTTCCACAGATGTACAGAGTCTCCAGAAGAAAAAAAGGCCTACTGATGACACTGCATATGAAGAACTGTGCTTCAATACTGCTGTTTCAAACCAGATTTCACACCAGACACTTGGGATTGCAAAAAACTTCAGTGTACACTGCAATTTTATGTACAATTGTTTCAAACAGATCTCCTTTCCCTCTTTTCTCAAGAAAGAAGGAAAATCGTTTGTACCTTCCTCAAAAAGACTTATGAAAATACTTCTGAGAATTAAAGTGATGAGCTTGAAAGATACAAAAATGAGAACAAGCTGAAGTGGCTTCCCTCCACCTCAACAGGAAACTTTTACAGTATGACTGGTTTATAATACACCTGTTTTGCTAAGATGCACCTAGCAGTCATGAGCCATCATCTGTTCCTACCTGTTTCAGAGCTCTCTTTCGGCTAGTCTCTCAAAACTCATTTTTTTCAGCCCTCCACCCTCTCTACGGGCACTTGCTTGCTCCTATCGTGCAGAACTACTGAAGGAATGAAGATGGCAGGCCATCTGTAACAGAGAATTATTGTTAAATGAGAAAGCACTCGAAATAGATTAGAACGCACCTGTTAGTCTCCAAGGGAACAGTTCCGCAATAAAGACTTCAAGAAGTTCCAGCTGTTTTCACCTAGAGAATTTCAGAACAACGCATGCTGCTGAAAAAAGTCACTTTTCATTTCCTAACAAATTAGTACCTTCAGAAACAAAGGGTCCCAAGTTGCTGTTGCGCCACCCCAAGCCCCTAACAAAAACCTTCAGCCTCACCAGGTAGGGTGGAATTTTCTTTTACGCTGAACAGCTCACAACAGCACATTTATGTACAACAGTAGAGAGCAGTCAGCTAAGAACCCTGCACTGAACTCGCCAAGACGGAACCTGGATCACTCAGCTCGAATCAAGGACTCTCAGAACACCACGCCTGAGAACCAGACATGACTTTTGTTCTCCTACAACCATACGATAACACACACCACCAGAGTGATTTAACCTCGCGTTTTATGTGGTTTGCTGTCAGACAGCAAGACCTTTTTCTTTTTAGTGCACATGCAGAAGGAAAAAAGCACATGATGAAATAAAACACCTTGTTTATCTCAAGTCGAAGCATTTGCTCTTTTTATAGGAATTACAGCACAGGCTGTATTATCTGGGTTTTTAAACAGCCATAGATGCTAAAAGACATGCTAAATGTGAGCAATATGCATACTTTCCACAACTGATTTTACACATACCATACACAACAAACTGCTTCACTTCTGAAAATTTAAGCAGCTAATCCATCCACCCCCACAGCCAGGATACCATGGATGAAGCGATACCAACAACAAGCAATTAAACACCACTTTTTCCACAAACATATACCACCACTACTAGACCAATCAGCCAGACTACAGCTCCACTGCTGCACAACAAAGATACACACATTAACTACAGTTTGTACATTTTTCTTATTTATTCAAAAGCTAGGGGATGACAAAAAGGGTTAAAATGTTTTATGCCACCTATTACATGAACAAATACTTAATCCAAAGGGACTCGTTTTACAAGCCCCTCTGTCCAAAAACCACACACAAATTAGTTTTTATACACAAACGTTTATTTCTCAAATAAACTTCCCCCTTAAACACAAGGAATGAAATCTAAATCTTCATAAAGATGAATCCAAAACGAAATCCCTCCAGTACATTGTAATCACTGTTTTCTTGGTCACTACTGGCTTTAACTGTTTAACATCAAAAAACAAGGACATATTTAAAAAATCATGCTACTGGATTCCTAGCTCTGCCTCTGACCAGCTCTATACTGATCTTCAAAATTTTAAAATTTTACACCATCAAATCTGAAGCGTTTAATTGAAGAACGGCTGTGCATTAAAGACAAACAACTGAACAAGAAGATTATAAGATGTAATCAAGTTCATAACGAATATAGGTGTTCTTTTCATCGTTATAGATTCTTGGGTAATGTGCTATCAGAGCATCCTGCGATCCGATGTAGATTGAGTTATAGATCTTCCAATAAACGTCTCTGACTTTCCTGGCAGGGTGAAACAAACCCTAGAAAACAGAACAAAATTTATTAAGAGGTTGATGTCTAAATGTCTGCTATTGAATTTCATCAACTTTTGCACAATAAACATTTAAAAAAGCAATTACAGTAACACCACTTACAGCAAAGAAGGTACCCTAGATGTGTCATCCCCAATTTTTGTGACTACCTAAACTAGCAAGTAGTAGCACAGTATTAGAGACAGATTTTATGATCTTTTTTCTGCAGGGAGAAATTCCATTGAATGTATTTCTAGTTTTGTACTCTTCTTTTAAAATAAAAACTAAAACTTGCTGTGGTAAATTTGGTTGGAACCGAGTTTTGTCTTGTCTCTGGCTCTGCTAACTGTGATTTGTGCAGAGAGAGATAGGAATAAACCTAAAAAACTGAGCAGAATGTGAAAGCTCTAGAAAAAAATAGTTCTATATGACTATACGAGTAGTATTTGCAAAAAAATACACTGTGCAAGAGACTTCTTTCACCTTCCCACTGGTGTCAGTGTCTTTGTGATGAGCTCCTCCCCCCAAAACACAGTGAAATACCCTATCTGCAACTACTTAACACAACGCTGCCGCACCTCCTCTGCGTTGATCTGCACTGCGTTCACCCTTGGTTCCCCCTGTCCGGGGAGCACAGATTCTCCAGCCAACGCAGCCGGAGCTGCTACACGCAGTCACACAGCGGAGCAGCCCGCAGCTTCTCCCGCCACATGCACATCTACAGAAGCTGCCCTGACTGGTGGGGAGTGATGGTGTCAGGTCCGATCAAAGCCCTCTTTTCGCTCTTACACAGTTTTAAATGTCTTGCTGATTTACTTGGCTAATGATAAATAATGCTGATGTAGAAGTAAGCCTATCCTCTTGTTTATCTCACTTGCTACTTGTTCTCATAACCCCTTGCGCTAATTATTCATTCCCCAGTCGTTAGTTCGTGCCCTCAAACTTTGTGAGCTGCTTCCATTTTACAAGTCACAGTGCCAGAATATTTTAGCCCATTTATATCGTAAGTCACCTGCTACTTCTACGCAAGTTCCTCGATGTATTCGGCTATCTCACAATACCGAAATCTCTGTGTGCTGAATATTTCAATTAGTGCAGGCCTTGGTACAGAATGCCATGTTTAGAGAATACTTTAGAGACGAAAAGCCACACTGATTTCCTTTGCTGGAAACCATCTCCAGTTGACTTTTTTGTCTCCTGGGAAGCAGTCCTGCCTGATGGCTCCTGTCTCTGCTACCCCAGCAGACAGAGGACATACCTGTAAACAATACTGCAACATTCTGCAGGGACCGATAGCAACTCGGAGGCCCTCCAGAGCCCCCATAACTGCCTGAATGACGTGAGGAGAGGTTTCAAACACATTGGGCCATACGTAATTTAACAGATGATTAAGGGAGTCTTCACAGCCAAACCCATAAACACCAAGAGACATGTGCTGCACCACGGCACTGGCTGTTTGTCTGTGTACAAGATCCCTGCAAGGAGAATAACAGTCTGTTAATAAATTGTACTTAGAAACACCATGATTGGACAGACATAGTATTTCTTTTCAGTAAATTTTTTTCAAGCACTAATATACACTTTCAGCCCATATTTACCGACAGCAAGAGGCAGAGTAACAAAAAGCAGTAAATTAAAAAAAGAGACTTTTCTGACAAATTACTGCGCTCTAATTCTGCAGCAAAAGTACTAACAATAGAAATTATCAAAAGCTGTTTGAAAGCAAGAAGTCTTGACTCACTTCAGATTTCAATCTTCAAAAATATGAGTAAAATAGGAGTATATAATCTGAATTATTTGCAGACAATGGCTTCAACATGCTGGTCACTTAACATCTTAAGCAAATACGGACAATACGCATCTCTGCTGTCGTTAAGACCCAGCTGCACACTTAAAATATATGACTACGGCTAAAGTTACCCGCAGACAGAAAAAAGTGCCCTCACCTGTCCATCAAAGCATCTTCAAGCAACGGTGTAACAGCATAGATGTAATCTTTTCCCATCTCTCCAATGTATTCAAACAGGAAAGAAAGAGATTTTAACACACCATTCTGGACATTCAGTTCTGGGACTCTGTACTCATTCATGAGCGCAGGCAGCACTGTGAAAGGCGAGCATGTTTCAGCGACGATAGCAATTGCTACTGTCGTACATACTCTGTTCTGCCTCTCCTGTACTTTCAGGTTATTTAGCAGTGTAGCCAATACATCGTGAGGCCTGGAAGAGATAACACGCACATCCACGTCAACAGATTCCATGAGAATTTGGGTAAAATCAGTTGAGTTTCAAACAGCAAGTGGCAGAAAAGCACTGCTTAGCCCTTAAAATCAGTTTAGACAACTGGGAAACGACATAAACCATGAAACTGTAAAACAACTTAAGCAACTGCATGATCTTGCTTTCATAACCAAAATTTTTTGGTTTCTCTACACTTACCTTTTTTCCTGTGTTCTGTTCTGCCTCTTGTACACTCTGCAGGACAGGAGCAGCCTCCCCACCACTACTCTGATCCCACCAGTAATTACAAACTTGGATAAAACCACACACATGGACAGAGACAGGCAATGTCCTGTACAGATAAGCACAGTTACAGCATTCCTTCGTTGCTTGCTGTAGCTGTATTAAGTCAGTAATTGGCCACTTATTTAAGAATATGCACAAAGATAGGAATTGTGCTTCACTCAACGATTTGCTGACCTGCAGTATTGCCGAAGTGGCAAGAAATCCCTTGCAAATCTATAAAACTATTGATTTGGGGAAACAGAAGAAAAGAGAGATTGAGTATTTGAAGGACAGTTTATGAAAGAACAGTGAGAGGGTCTGAATGCATATCACAGTGTCAGAAATCCATGACACAAACAGCTCTTAATACCAAATCATACTCTAACCTCCCTCGTCTACAAATTTAGTTCAAAAGTGCAGCACTCGATGTTAATGAAGAATAGGTGATTGTATTCTCCTTCTACAAAACGAGCAAAATCAAGTCTAAACATTTAACACGTTAAATGTAGAGAAGTCTGAATATTTCTCACCAGAAAACTCACAATCATCACTAGGTTAGGTAACAGTGTGCAGAAGCAGATAAGCATTAGACCCCTTACCCAATAGCTTTCGCAATATAACCAAAAGTGTTCACGGTGGCTCTTCGGATAGCTTTCTTGTGAGCTTTTAGTAATTCAAGCAGTTCAAAGCAGATCCTCATCCATTCTCTCGCAGAAACATACTCCGCACCTCTGAAAGAGCACAAAGCCAGTTACCTCTTCAGCCACGTTAGAAGTTTTTAAACAAAACCACATAAGCTGCAGCGCCTATCCATTTATTTTTAACAGAGGGATACTGCTTAAGCGCTTTCCTTATTTAGGCATCTGCTAGTATTAGACTTTCACTCATTAACAATGAACTCAAAACTTACTATATTGTGTGCATTCTAAGTTTGCCTAAATGGACAATGTCCATTTTGCACTTTGTAAGAAAGTATCACTACAACACGTTCAACAGACCATCTGTTACACATCTCATCTTAAGCTTTCTGCACAACTTCAGAAATAACTAGAGATATGACAACAAATACCCAGGTGCCACATCTGATACTCAGATGGAGCTTTTGCTACCGTTGCCCACACGGAGGGTCAAATCTTTCAGCATCAGTCAGCTCACCGGTCTGCAATGCGCCCGACAAGATCAATACAATTCTCCTGCACTTTCTCGTGTCTGTTCTTCAAAATAGGCGTAAGCCGTGGCAGCAGATCTTTGATTGGTGGCGTCATCTTGTGCATACCTATAGATTCAAAGAGGCATGTTTAGTTTTATAATGCCTTTTAATTTTGCTCTTGAACAGCCATGTAATCAGTACACAAACGTACCTATAACATTGACAATAGCCTTCAGTGCCCCCAGTATGCTGCCCAGTACTTCAGGATATTCTTCACCCAGGTACTCATACAACACAACACCCAAGTGTCCCATCAGTTTTTCCTACAAAGAAACCAAAAGATTTAGAAGTTAAATTTTTCTTCCCTCTCATTACTATGACACACTACAGCAAAATTGGTAGAAGTCAATACAATACCTCTTGACAAGTCTTCATGACAACTGCAGTACGAGAGATCAGGTCAGCAGCCTGTTGCCTAACTTTAGCTGATTTGTTGTTCAAACGCCACAAAACGGTACCACAGATCTGTGGCAAGTAGGGTTTAACTCTTTTGCCTAGAGCATTAACCACTGTGCCAAAACCATTCAGCATCACAGAATCCTGAACATAAAAACAACAGAGGAAAATCAGACCAAAACCAACACTACATTTTAATTAAACTTGACATCTTCTAAAATTGCTATTGAAACGCTAACATTCCAGCCCTAATTTCTGGAATTCATTGATTAGCGCCCTGACATCTAAAAATGGATTCTAAAAACCTAACTTAGAAGCATACATTCCTGCGTAACGAACAGTGGGCTAGCTTATGGTTAAAGTGAAGCAAATACTTGGCCATACCTCTGTGGTCTGCTCCTGAAAGGCGTACAAGATACCATCAATAAGCTGTTCTTCCAGTTTGTGATCAATGTCTGCTGCCCCCAGATTCCCCATTATCTTCTCAATTGTTTCCATGACCATTTTTCTGTACTGCTCAGCCTCATCTTTCAGATCATCCACAATTCTAGAAATAATTTCTGCTGCTCCAACTTTATTTGCCAGCTCCACAGTTGTATCAACCAACTGAAACACACAAGCGTTAAGTGAGCAAACATTGTTGAAAATCTACTTTCTACATCTTTTCACTTACATCTTTCCTCCTACATCATTACATCTATAATCTTCCTACATTTCCCTAATCTGAAGAAGAGAAACAGCATCATGCATGTTAAGTGCACTAAGGACAACTTTTTACCTTTCAGAATCATCCAGTGTTTTAAACACCACAAATGGGGTGAACTACCCCACCCTACAACTGATGCAGACTCTGTGAATAGATTTAAAACGTCCTGACAGCCTCCTAAGAACCTGTAAATCTTCTAGCTCTACAGCTTCTAAATTGCTAGCCCAAACAAAACTCAGTTTCAGGATACACAAGACAAAATTAAGCATTTAGCCTTAATGATCACTGTAATTGGAGTTTTGTTCTACTGTAAATAGTTTTCCAACTAAAAAAACCAAAATACCTGTCTGTAATTTCTTCTGTCCAATGCCATTCTGTGCTGCCAGAAGTGTTTGAAAAAAGGTGGCAAGATTTCTGTTTTAATGTAGTTTGCTTCAACACCATCTGTACCACAACACTGCTTTACCACCTGACAGGAAATAAAAATCCAACAATTTTAATTCTGTGTAGGGTTTGGGGTGGGGGTTTTTGTTTTAGTTTGGGTTTTTTCTGTTTTTCTAAGAGAAAGAAAAACATACGTATTTTATATTAATGCTAAACAATCACTCTGACATACCTTCAACACAATTTTCTTCATCTCTTCATCAGGAGACTGGAACTCTCTGATAAGGATTAGCATGACTTCTCTGGTATAATAGTTTGCATACTCGGCATCCATGAGCGGAATCAGGTAACCAATAGCCTTCAAGAAGGCAGCCAAACCCTATTTAAATGCAGAAATAAGTCTCTAATGAGTTACAGAAGATACACATCCATTTCAGCTCAAACTAAAGAACGTACTTTAAATATACCTTTCCTCTGTGTTGACGTATACCCTTCCACAAAGGCTTCAGAACAGAATCAAATGACTCAATACCATAGGGAGTAGCTGCTTCAGCCAAAGCAGCAATAGCCAAAGCACTGATGGTGCGAACTTTCTGCTGCTCATCCACCAGACCTGCAAAAGAACAGTGCTTAGTGCCACTTCCTGTACTCCTTGTGACTTCAGTTCAAAATAGCAAAAACAGAGGGGCAGTATAAAAGGGATTAACTTATTTTCAGGAAAACTGAACTACTCCTCCTCTTTCAGAGCCAGCTGAACTGTTTCTCAGTTTCAAAACAACACACAAAACAAGGACTTTACTATCACTGCGCCTCACTGTGGTATGAAAGATTTTCCAGATACAAAGTGAATTTAAAAAAAAAAAAATTATCTTTGGCTGGGAAAGCAGAACTTACCGTGTTCAATAATTTCAACCAAGCTCCTGAGATGAGGCAAGATAGCACAACCCATCAGAATAGCAATCTGCTGCACAATCTTGATGCCAGTATGCCTAGCCTGCCACGATTTTTTGCTTTTACAGACAGCTTTCAAGAAGGGTAACAGAGAAGGAATGCCCAAAGCAGAGGCAACAACAGCAAAGGCTCGAGCTGTTGTATTTCGGACATATTCATCCATATTGTCAATATCAGGTCGCATGGTGGAGATCATTGTTGCCAAACCAGCAGCCTGAAGGAAAAACATACAAAACATACCAACTGGATTTATGAACAGCACAGTTAATTCTTCTGCTACGCCTATAAACACGCAGCTATATGTAAGCTAAATCGATGCCTTAATGAAGGATGGAACTTTACCTTAGCCAAGTTTGAAATAATTTCTCTGCCTTCCACTCTAGCATAGTAGTCTTCATCAATCAGCAGTGGTTCAATGACAACAAGGATCTGAAAAAGACGAACAAATTAATATTTCCATTCAGTAATACTTCTAGTAGTATTTCTGGCCCTACCAGATGCCACGAAACAGAGATTATTCCACGGATCCAAGCTCAAAGCTTTATGATGACAGGAAAAATTTAAATGTATTACAGTCTTCCTACAGCCCTTTGTCTCTAGAGGACCTGACCTGGAGAAACTACCTACATCGGTTAAGATCCCCTTGCCACCCCCAGGTGTGCATGTATCATTTTTACATCATGCCTTACTACTATAAAGGCCACACTTCAATCACACTACAAGAAAATCAGGTTTGGCTTAAGAAATATGAATGCTGATTCCATTAAAAAAACATGATGTTGTTCTCTTCTGATACGCAAATAAAATATGTGCTTCTCCCAGCAATGATCAGGAAAAGCAAATCAACGATGAAATCGTAAACTGCAACAGACCTTGTGTACGTATGGTCGCACCAAGTCATCCAGTTTGTAAAGAATTCTGTCGATGACTTTGACAAGCAGGTGACGCTCCTGATCTTCAAGCGTTGGTGACATCAGCAGAGGCAGAATCTGATTAAACAACGGCCCTGCTCCAAATTCCCGGGCTTTATCAGTAATTTGTCGCAACGCAGCCTACACAAAACCAAACAGCCTACCAATTAAACTAAGGAAACAACGTTCAACAGTTACAGAGCATGTATGTATTAACCAAGTTAAAATGTAATTCATTGCAACCACAGGCTTCAAAACACTTGCTTCTACCGCTGCAGAACTCTACTCCAAACAAATCTATGCTGATCTGTTTAAAAACAAATGCATGAAGAGAAACACCCTGATGTTAGCTCCCAGGTGTTCAGTTTTCAGGAAAAACATGCTCCTGGTCTGATATTGTAGCTTATACAGCGCTCACTTGCATCCAGGCAGCTTGGTGCTACGGACAACTTAGAGCAAAACTGTGCAGAAAAGACTGCTAATGTCTTGCACAATCTGTAAGGCTGAAACTTAACTATGAGCTACAATGCCAATTCATGTGCAAGAAGCAAAATACAGAAAAATACGAAGCCCTGTAAGCAAAAAGCACTATAAATCTAGTTTCTCATAATTGAAAAAAAAAAAAAATTACATAAGCCATATACTATTTCGTGAATGACATTACTGTACAAAGAGCAGCAACAGTAAACTGCATCAAATGACAAAAGGCCACACAGATACAGAAGAGGAAGAAAGCACTAAAAAGAGATGAACGTTTAGGAGACTATCTTAGAGTCTCCAGGACAACTGAAACTTAACCCGACAACAAATGCAGATTTTTCAAAAATGAAGTTGCATAAACACATCTGACAATTCACCTTACCTTTCTCATGGGAGGCGTGCCATTCTTTATTTTCAAAAGTAATTTCATTATTTTTCTCTCCTTCTGTTCTTCGGGACTCAGAGTTGATTCATCAACATCAACCTACAAATAATTCCAGACAAATAAATAGGCATTGCTACACATTCAAACGAAACCTGGAAACTTTAATCAGCACGAACGACATCTCATTTACCAGCAGTTTGTCAAAGTACTGGATGTCGTCTGGTTTTAGGAACGGAAGATTGCCAGATGGCTGGTCATTAACACTCTTCATAGTCCGGTCTTCCGTCTGCATGTGGAATCCAGTCATACCACCCAAAGGGGTTGGAGTTGCTGTAAGCTTACGAGCTGGAGTGCGAATAGGAACATAACCAGCTGGTGGGGGAAGAACCTACAGAAGAAAGAACAAAATATTATCTTACCACAACAGATCTGAGAAAAAGAAGGCATCAAATGCAAAACATTACTAAACTTACATCTTCCATTTCATTTGTTTGGGGACCTGTGTGAGTGTTGTTGCACACATTAGATCCCATGTTCACAGCAGTACAAATTCACCATGACAGTTTGTACTGACATATTTCAGAAGAAAGCTGACTTCCACTGCTGAGGGCCTGGATAGTAAGCTTCGAAGTTCCTTTACAAACTACTAAAGAAGCACTTCAATATCTGTATCAACACAGTGTATGTGCTGACTTAGAATTCGTAACTCTCTTGTACGTTTTTCCACGTCTGGACTTTATATTTTTATCAGTCCACTCAGAGTTCATTTCTGGCCTTGACAGGCATTCCCAACACGGAGAAGCAGAGTAACTACTGGCCTTTGAGATCACCCTTTCTAATGGATTTACAACAAATCAGTAACCGAATCGAACAAACGTCTACAATTGATAATCAACACACTGTGAAACATTCTACTTCTGGGACAGCTTGGTTTTAAAAAAACAAACAAACAAACAAAAAACAACACACCACACCCAACATCATCAACATCCCTGGTAGGAAAAAAACCATCCTGGTCTGCCCTATTTTAATCCAGATGAATTACCTTGTATCCTTCTGGAAACATAGCATCCAATTCTTCATCAGAAAGTGGTCTGTTTCTCTCATCAATTTCCCTTTCCCAACGCCAAGCCTGCAGCTGTTCAGGAGTCATGCTCATGATATGACCTATATTCAAATTTAAAAAAACAAAAGAAAAAAAAGGTTAAAAAAAAATCCCTATGTAGAATGATATGACTTGTTTACTTAACTTTTAAGTGCTCTCTTCAGCCAGAGTTTCCACAGCACTTGAAATCTGTAGCCAGTAAGGTATTAACCTTTTAGCGAGCCTTTTACCATGTCTTACCAACTAAATTGAACAGGAACAGACATATGACCTTAGTCTTGATTCCCCTGCAGAACCGAGTTGCTGTGGGCATTAAAAATGTTAAACACAGCATATACTGACTGCTTTCACACAGGCAGGAAAACATGTTAGGCAGACATCTATTCCAAAACACAGTATAAAGATAAATGCTTCATTTCCACAAAAGAAAGGGAAGCCTTAGCGAACGGACTGGGCTTACCTGGTGTAGGCGTTGCCATGTTCATGGCTGGTGTACCGATGGGTGTTTTGCCAGGAGTCAGGACGGGAGTGCTGCCACCCATCTGGCTAGCAGGTGTTTCATCCCATCGCGACTTCCTTTTGCTTGCTCCCGGGGTTGGCGTCTCACCAATGGAGTCGCCACCTCTATCTGTACGAGGCGTCTCAGCCCATCCACTGCCATGTCCCGGAGTATCTAAGGAAAAGCAAAGCAATTTTTACAGAAAGCTCAACAGCATGCACTCCAACTACAGTATCAGCATCCAAACCTGATGACAAGTGACTAAGAGGAGGATAACAAAAGAACACCAGGAACTGATCAGGACTAGGAGGCAGCCTTGAAGAGCCACAGTTGTAACTAAAACAAGGTACTAAGGTAAGTGCAAAACGAAACAAAACAGCTGATAAAAAGATGACTACTTGAACTATGAGTGAACTACTCTAATTAGCATGGTAAAAAACCTACCCTGGAGCAGTGAAAGCCTCCTACCAAGAAAAGCCCCTTCCTCATGGAAGGTGCACAGCAAAAGGGGAGGATACTGTGACTTTAAATAGAGATGAGGTGTGTAAGGACCAACGGGAAAGAGGGTGATGAAGCGTAACTGCAGAAGTACTGATGACTGTTCCTCGAAATGTATTAACGTATTAATGTCTACGGTGTGTTAGCCAAAGGGCACTAGACTTGGAGTCCCACCGAGCACCCACCTCTGCACAGATGTCAAATAAACAAATATCGCAACTCTGATTTTGGGACAACAAACCCGTTTTCAGTCTCTTGTCCTCATGTCCACAAAAATCAACAAAGTATCAAATAAGCAAGTACACTAGACAAAAAGAATATTGAAAAAAACACAGGTATTACACTAAAAAGTTCAACAGAGAACTTCAATTTATGAAAAAAGCGTGTAATCTCCTGCTGGATCTTGGCATAAATACACACAATTCTAAAAAACATAAAAGAACTCAGATATTCTAGAAATCAGACAAGGCACTCCATGAACTCCCTTGATAAAAGCATTAAGGAGCAATGGTGTTTCACTGCTCCCTGACAAGAGCTTCATTCAAATTAGACACCTGAGAAAACACTTCCAAAATTTGTTTTAATGCTAACCTCTTCAAAAAAATTAAGCAGTTCAAAAATACCACACGTAAATGTATCACAAAAAGCAATTCAATGTGAGCTCCTTCACTATACCCTTCACATATTAAAACCCCAACCTGCAGCAGCCACTAGACACACCAGAAAACTTTTGTTCAATTTTTGAGCCGAGGTGCTTTCACAGCTGTGAGCTCAGCCAACAGGCAGAATTCAACGCCACCAACTCAAAAACCTCACTTCACATCAGCCACTAGATGTCAGAACACAGCCACTTCCCGCCCGACTTCTGAATCTACTGTCTACATCAGGTGAAAAAATCCTGTACCATCAACCATTCAACACTCCTTACGCGGTTCCCAGTTCACCATACATACCTCTTTCTGTTTTAGGTGTTTCATCCCATCGATTTTTACGTGCGCTGGAAGTGGCACCTCCATGGCCTGGCGTTGCGTGACCAGGCGTGTCCCGTCCGGGTGTCGCAGCTCCCGCTGGTGTGTGACTGGGAGTCGGGTCCCATATTTTCGAGCCTGGGGTGGCACCGGGAGTCTCGCTGCCCTTTGCACGGCCTGGAGTTTCATCCCACCGCAGAGACGGCGTATGGCCAGGAGTCTATACAAGACAAAACAAAAAGCATTAATATCTCTTGTACGATACAGTAAAAGACTGCTAGTTACTCTTTTTTAATAGAGTAAGGAACCTCTGAAATTCAGGAGGATCAGCATTAATAACGCCTTCTGTAGACAAGCTAATGAACACTAGGATTATTACCTCTGCTTGATCCCAACTGGATAATTTTTTAGGTGTAGCACCAGGAGTCTGATCAGCTGTCTGATCCCAACGCCGTTTGCGTTTTGAAGGTGGCTGAGATGCGGCTCCATTGACGACTTTAAGCTCTCCAGCTTTAGCTTTTTCAGCTAGCTGTTGCCTAATTTCCCTCTATTCAAGGGCACAAAAAGACAAACGTAAGAAACACACTTCTTAAGAAGGCCTCTTCAGATAAGACCTTTAAAAGATGTTTTTCAGCTGTATTATATCTTTCTATGCTATTTTTGAGGGCTTGCTCAAATAACATGCAATTAGCTACTGTTTTAATTTCAAGTTCGTTGTCTTTTCAAGGTCTTCTATACTGACAGAGCAGCTGTGTGTTTAGAGGGGCTGATTTTAAATTGATGCCGTATAAAAGCCGCTGTTACAACACGTGCAAAGGCATGGAGAATTCTGAGTGCGATCAGTTTCTGTCACCTGTATGCGTGCCTTAAAATCATTACACATCTGTTTGAAACAAGTTCCACTTCCGTATGTTAAATGTGGATGAGTTAGAGAATGTGCTCATGTGAGTGATATCCCAGAACATAAAAAAGCCCTGAAATTCTTATTTAAAATTCCGAGGTGACATTGTCAAAACAGCACACTAACCCAGACTATATTTCACTTACGAATGGGTTCGTGAACAGTAAGATTGCCAAAATTACAAACTAATTTCTCAATTAAGGTAAGTCAAGTAGGGTAAATCAATATAAATCTACAAAGATCAGTGGAACCACTAGATCTTGCTCCAATTAACAAGATGGCACTGTAGGTACTATACAATAAATTTGACTGTATTACTAGTAGCTTCTTGCCTATTAAAATGTATTTTTAACAGCCAATCATGTACTTTTACTTTTTTTCCCTTTAATATTTAAAACCTAATGTCAACCTTAGACCAATTCTTACTACTGCAACATCTGTCGGAGGTGCTTCAGCAAAAGGCTTTTAAAACCCTCCTTGGGTTGCTTTTAAACAGAGCTCACAAAACCAAACATCTCTGACACTGAAAACCCTGCAGATGACTGTTAGTTTTTGTCTCTCATTCTCTGAAAGGAAACAAACCACAGAAAGTTCAATTGCTATTGAAAAAATCCAGATTAAAATACACTGAGACTATTTCTCCCTCCACTGTTTAGGTACTATACAGAACAAATTATTTTCAAAACTTTCATCTTTAAATTCTACTGACTTTCAACACGTGAAGAACGGGATTTTCCACAGAAAAAGACTTTCAAGTCAAGGCAAAAAGTCAACAGAATTTCTGTTCCCACTTTCTTAACATGCTTTCAAAGGCTGTAAAATGAAACTAAAATGAAAACCCTCCCCCCACACACCTCTTCTTTTGTCAAATGCTGTTCACGCATAACATCCATGTATGTTCTGGCATTCATTTTAGGATCTGGTGTCTTCCCTCCTGCGGAAGAGAACAGCAACAGAAATGGAGCGCAATGAGTACAGGATAAGCAGAAACTATTGACTTTTTCTATTGTCCTGCTCTAATATTATATTATTCCATGATCATTTAATTTTACTTTTTGATTGAAAATTTTAAAAATTACATGTATCTTACGTTTATTCAGTTTGCTGATCAATTTAACCTGTTTGAACACAAACATAACTACTGCAGTTCCAAACAAATCTTTTAAAACCGATATAAATGATAAAATGACAACACAGTTAAGAGTCTTCAGAAGTGATGGGTTCCTGGGTTGCTAATCCGGAATACGTACACTTTCGTGCCTTTGTCTCCATCAGCAGTTCTGACTTCAAGCAGCAGAATAGAAGCCTAGAAAATTATCTCTTTACCATTAGTAACACTTTGGAAAGATATTTATATTCAAAACATTACCTTGTGTAAGCTGTTAAATCCTAGTTGTTATCTGACTATAACTAATGCATACCTAAGTAATGTTTAAAACGGTTTATCATAAAGACCCATTTATAAGTTTGACGAGTCTGGATGTGTCTCCCAGATCTTCTAGTGTCATATTGTAAAAGGGCTTCATTAAAAAACCCAAACAGAACAAAAAACCCCCGAAAAAAATGTTTGATGACACTTTCCCCCTCTTCTCAAGGTACAACTGTGACTGGGAGCTCAATGCAATACAGTACATATACCACCACAACGATACTCACAGGTAATGGGTTTTGTATACCATATGTTGGTTTTGTATCTGTGTATCTTGAGTTAATTAAGCTTATAAACACTTTACAAGAAGCCCAACTTTATAAAAATGAGACTTGTCAAGAAAAACACTTTTCTTTAAGAAAAATGTGCAGATTTGCTATACTAGTGGTATAGCATTATAATTTAGGGAAAAAAATAAACTTCTTAAACATTTCTACGCTGAAGATCATTGCCCAATTGGCTGTGTCATTCTGACACTAGCTTTGATAGGACTTTCCTTTGGAATACTTTTTCACCATAATCTACACAGGATGTGTTGAACTGCACCCTTAAGAATGCAGACAGGACTGGCATATAGCAGTACTGCTGTAGGAAAGAAATTAAGGACAGTTAGTATGGGCCTGTGAATGCTGACAACACATGTTTATATCAATTACAATTAAGCAAGTAAAATAATTAATATCCCTATTAATTCATGCAGGCTGAAATTCTAATTTATAAAACCTGCAAAATAGCTACTAGTTTTAAGCCAACAGGCACCTTCTTGCCACACGTGAAACTCACTCACCTGAAGAAAGTTTCTGTCAGACCCACTATACCCCTTTTCCTGACTTGCATTCCATAATTATCAGAACAGACTTGAACTAGTAATAGTATCAAAGTCTTAAATATGCTTTTGTTTCTTTTAGCTATACCACCTAAGTTTACTTAGGATGGTAAGAATTAGGTGCTCTATTTTGAGAACTAGCATTTCAAAAGCAGTAACCCTGTAAATCTACGGCTCGGAATGAGAACTTTCAAGGTACTGAAAGAATCTGAGCACTCAATACACAAGTTGTTCAAAGTATAACGCACAACCCAAAACAAAATGAAAAGAGAAACCTTTAACCCTTTGTGTTTCTATGGCAATGGCTCATTATTTTCTTGTCCTTCTACCTGGAAAGAAAACTTGTATTATAAAGATGAAGAATATGGCATCTAGGTTTTCAACCAAATCTCTATAAAAAGGGGATGTTTAAAACAAAACTAAGTTTACAAGCATGCCAACAGAAATCAAAGGGCTAAAGACAATTACAGACAACAAATTTCATAAAGGGTATAGAAAATACAAAATAAATTACCATCTGCAAAAGGATCAAGACGCTCAGGGGAAATTATCATCATCCGCCTGTGCTTTTTGTACTCATCTTCCCGATCTGCAATCTTTTGAGGACGGTGTTCTGCAAAAGGATCATACTAAAAACCAAAAAAATCTTGTTAATCACACACATAAGAAGAATAATACGAAAAATGTATATGGTGGCCATAAGCTTGTATTCATTTTCAGTATTACTGAAAAGGCCTACTTTATTCTTAATCTCAACCATGTAGGAATGTCAAACACTATGCTAATGTAAATTTTACTTCTGTAAGTGCAATCGATTTTTTTTTTAAACACAGGCTTTCTTACGAAACCACTTCTGACAAATATTTGCTATTTTAAGAAGTGTGTTCACTTGTTACCACAGCAATTCATGCTGTCAACCTTTCCCCTTCTTTCTGCAGGGGAATTTAACGCTAGTTCGTATGCTTTTAGATTTCACAGAAAAATACTCCAGGAATGTAAAACTTCAGCTATGACATTTTCTTTACAAGAAAAGAAGTATAAAGGATAGCAGGTTTTCCAGTTATTTTCATTTTTGATGTCACCTATCAAAATGAATTTTGTATAGTTTAGTGTCTACGCCCACATTGCCCTTACATGCAGAAGTGCCAATTTTTATCACCCTGTGGGATTCTAAACAAAAGCAGTAACAAGTTTACAGCAACATTAAAATACCACAACCCTTTAGGTACATCTTGTATTTCCAGAAGGCAAGACCTGTTCTCAAAAAACTTGCAACATTTCTTCACCCTAATACCTACAACAGTATTTTACTGTGCCTTTAATTAAGACGTACCTGTTCAGTAGACTGGGGTATGTCATTAAGCAATGCCACTGGAGCATGGTACCCCGGCTTCTTCTGGCCAAGCAAACTTGTAGAAGGGTAGTCATCATCATCCTGTCAGTAAAAAGACATGGCAAATGTGTCATGCTGGTATTACATCTAGATAAAATGATGTCAAATTAACATACTGTGGTCACAGAAAAGATGAAAATGGACAACTAGCATAGTTAATTCCAAGATTTAGTAAGCTTTTCTGGATAGCTTGTTTTATTACTCCCAAACTGCTGAATCGGATAAAACCCCATCACTAAAAAGATAACGTTCCCTCTACAACACTTAAAGATTCTGTAATACACTACATT
The DNA here is from genome assembly GCF_030867145.1 of Opisthocomus hoazin. Taxonomy (NCBI): domain Eukaryota; kingdom Metazoa; phylum Chordata; class Aves; order Opisthocomiformes; family Opisthocomidae; genus Opisthocomus; species Opisthocomus hoazin. Next base: position 43,831,386 of record NC_134422.1, read on the forward strand.
TAATCAAGTATGCTATCTACACTAGTTATACAAAAGGTCTGTATTTCATATGAGCACTACTGACACAGTTCCCTAGTTGGCGTGTGAAAACTGGTGCACAGAAATTCAAACCATTTTTTTCTTAAAAACCAGCTAGTATAGAACAAAACTGCAGTAAATAACCCTATAAAAAGCTTCAGAAGCAGTGAAAAAATCAGAAATATATTAATGTTAATTTAGTTATTGCCACTGTGATTAAGAAGGTATAACAAGTACTCAGAAGTCTAAGATGCTTTTGCTATCTATTTCCTCATATTAGTAGCCAGCTTCTGTGGAACAATCTACAGCAACCCATAAGAAAAACTGGTCTTAAAACTATGAACTGATCTCAGTGAGACCCTGTAATGGAAATTTTTAATTAAGGCAGTCTTAGAAGTCTACACATGACATACAGTACATCAATCAAAAACGTCAGCTAGTACTAAACTGAACACAATCTTCCTTCCTCTTAAAAATATCATTCACTCAGTCTAACACGTAGTTGCCTATGTATTTATGGTCAGAACTGCAGTTTCTGACTGCTCCTGCAACTGAAAACGTGGCCAAGTGTTTAATGTTAGAAATTAGCATAAAGTAATCTTACAAAAGGATACATAAGAAGAACATAATACAGTGAAAAAGCCAATTCTTGAAAATTGGTCTGAAATTTGAAATGAAGTAGAAATCTAAATCTTAAAATAGTAACTCTAGTTTGTTCACCCAAGTTTTATTTTTTTTCACCATCATTTTTCACCTTGGTAGCAACAACAGAACAAAGTTAATTATTCCAGTCAAGGCCAACACTGATGAAGTACCAGGCCACAACTTCTGCTTGTGCCTACACGACTTTCAAAGCACAATTCATGAAGTACAAGTCAGACGTAGAACTTACGAGCTTCCCAAATAAGACATATTTGGTCCAGCAGGGTTTTAATGACAGTAACTGCTTTTACTTCACAGCAACTGCTATTAAAAATTATTCAAAATTACTCCCAAACTCAGAATGCATGCCCTAAACAAGCAAATACATAAAATCACTTACATCTTCCAATTCAGTTGCTGCAATAGAAGTGACATATCCAGCAAATCTGCTGTCACTGCCACCATAAATTTCTTGATCATAATATCCTGTGGAATCAAGGCCTACTCCTTGTGCTTCATCAAGAGCAGGCTTTTTTCCTTGAATTTCTCGAATTTGTGCTTCAATATCTAGAGTAAAGACATAAGAAAAAAAACAGGTCTTTTTACACATACACACGAGATGTAATATTCATGTTACTATGTACAGCAAACTGAGTTTTCTACCCAACTTCAAATATTATCTCTAAGGAAACAAACAAATATAGCACATAAAACTATAAAATCACAATGTTTATATGCAGCTTTTCGCTAAGTTATAATATTATCCAGCACAGACTATTTCTATTGTATGGCCTAAAGCAAGCTATTCGAACCCACTGTTAATGTATCTCATCTTCCAACAGAGATAGCAGAGAAGGTAGTTTATACCACAGTAGTACTTCTCAACACTACACCAACACACTTTGTCAACAAATGCAATCCTCTCACTAAAAAAGCCTTTCAAAATGTTATCACCAATTAACAAACCAATTTTGCCAATTCAGACAAATCTGTTCAAAAGAGCTACTGCACGAGTTGTCAAGTCTGAGAACATTTAACGAAGCAACACTGTAATGAATTATCTAACGTATTGCAAAATCATATTATCTTTGAACAAATTAAAAAAATCCCTCTAACATGCCACTGGATACCAAGTTAGCGGGGAAAAAAAAAAAAAGTCAGGACCAGTTTCTTTTCACTCTGGCAGCTCAACTGTTATTTACTCATGACTATTCCTGCCAGCACCACCATATTTGAAGGGACTACTATTCTTCTGGATAACCAAAAGCTTACCCTTCCAACAGGACAAGCAAGAGCTTTGCCAGTCTTCTAACGTATCATGGTCTGACTCTAATTGACTCTCGTGGCCATCTTCGACCTTAGAAATTTGGTACTTCCAGAAAGAACATTAACTTGTTAACCCAGGAAACAAGGACCCAAAGTAAACCATGCTTTCCTCCCACCTGTCATAATGCAACAAGAAAATAAATTATGGTAATCCTACTGTCTTCAACAAATGTAACTGATGTAGGCACAGCCAACTCCATAAAAATTATTACTGCTTCCATCTCAATATTATTTGAGTCAACAGATATGTAAAAATGATTATCCATACAATGTGAATTTCAGTAGATCAGATAATTATTTTCACGGCCAAACAAATACCCAAGAGCTGCATTTCATGTTCGAGCACAAGGATTGGACTATATGGTCTCAAAAGTCCCTTCCAACCTCAACAATTCTGATTCACCCTTTCCCATCTGAAGTGGTATTGCTTGCTACATTAACTTGAGAGAAGTTTGCCAATCCACAAAAGCTACGGAAAATTCTATTCACAAATAACCTTAAATCTTGACTACTCCCTAGGGTTTTTTTTACTATTGCTGCTCATTTCTCTTTTTCAGGACAGATAAATTTCATAAAGTTTTCCCACCAAAGTATCTTGCAAAAGACATTATACTACAACATCTGCAAACGAACCTGGCAAAAATTAAGATTAGAATACTTTTCTCTAAAAAAAGTAAGATTATTGCTAATCCAAATTATTAGACCTGAGGCATAAATTGGGGGTGGGGTGTTTGGTTTTGGTGATTTTTTTTTTTTTTAAATGATTGAAAGGCTGCCGATCAGAATTGCTTAGCTTAAAAGTAAACTGCCAGCCCTGTAAACATCAAGAACCGAAGTCAAGGCTGGGTCCTTTTCTTATCAGAAACTGTCAGCAATTAAAAAAAAACCAGACAAACAAACAACCCCACACACTGCTGTAAACCAAACGATGCCTCCTGTACAAAGGCATGTTTTCTACCGAGGTAACTGAACACGTAGCTTTACCTGACTGCATCTTTGCTACACAGGTGTGAGTGAGAAGAGCGGGATTAAGTGTTCTTGTATGCCCTGCAGGACTGGCAGTCAGAGATGCTGACTTCACTTTAAGCACAGCAAACCTGACAGCAAACCTGCAATTCCTGCAGTGGTCTCATGGGCAAAGAAACAGCGGAAGTACGTTTCCAAAAATCATCAGGAGTGCCATGCACAGGAGATACATCGCAGGAGCTGATAAGAAGAATCTTGCTCCAGCCAACTAAGAGCTTCCATCAGCCTTTCGCAGAAAACTAGACCAGGGTAACCTCTGGGTTACAGCAACTCTCGCTATCTGCCTTGAACTCATGAGAAGACAAAATCCTTACACTGCTGGCCACCATTACCTGCTGAACCCTGCCCCCAGGTACATCCAGCTCCCCCAGAAATCCTGCACAGCACAGGGATTCCAGTAAGTCCACATCTCGAGACACGTTGCTCCCCAGCATGTTATGTCCTGGAGAAGCAGTAGAAAGAAACTACTGCCGAATCAGGGATCCCTGTCCTGCCCACAGGTCTCGGATCACCTTCAGCAGCATGCCGCACAGACCCTGTTTGCCAGGGTCATCCTAAGGTATTCCATTTTCACAGCATCATCCTATGGCATGGTTATGGAACTCATGCAACTCACCTTCCTCACAGATTTTTTTAGCTATTTCTGTTTCTTCCAAAGAGCAGATCGAGTTCCCGATTCCTTTTGCAGCCCGGTGCAATGCAGAACTGAGGTGAAATACCCCCTGATGCTTCCCTGGCTACCCAAGGACAACACCACTGGCACACAGTGCTTTCAGAGTACAATGACACTGTTTCTTATCTCTAAAGAGCAGTTACTAGAACAAAAACTAGTACTCTGTGAGGTAGGCAGGGCACCCAGCTATTCATCACCTTCGGGGGTGGTAAGTTCTGCGCTGAGAAAACTCTTCAAATGGAGAGGCACCATCTCCCATGAAAGTCAGATTAACCTAGCCTTTAACACTGCAGACCTGCTCTGAGTTTATGGACGAAGAAAAGTTTAGACTTCTGTCTTCACTTTTTTATTTAAATATATTTTGGGGGGGGATTCTAGAACACTTTTGTAGAATCACAGAAATTGTCTTTAGTTTATACGCTGTGACATGTAGCATATCAAGTCCCGATTGCTGCTTTGTAGCTGTAACCACCTCCAACACAAAAAAGCCTACAGATCTTGCCTAAAATGCAACACCATCTGTCCACTGAATCACCCTGACCACGTAGCTCAGCCAAATACAGCCCCGGTAAGTACCCTGCCACGCAGGACGGGCCACAGAGATTTGCCCATTCATGGACTCCCACCACTACTGCCATCAACAGGGGCTATTAAAGCACTTGTGAGATTTCCGCAGCAAAAGTGTTAATAGGAAAATATTTTCCTATTGACAGTTCTCACCAACATTTTACATATTAGGGCCTTGATCTCTTAGTTTGTTTTGAAAATAGCTATATTTACTGAAGAGGGTACAGATCTCATTTATTATTGGCCGCCGCCTTTAAATTACGACGACTAGGGCTGTTTGCAGACTAAGGAGCATTCTCATTTTCTTACAGCAAAGCCTGCTGGGTTATCTATACCATAAAAGAAAGACCGCATAGGGTCTATAGGGTTAACAAACCCGCACTTACGGCCGCCTTCATTTTACTAACGCTGTGCAGTCTCTAAGTGCTAGTTCATATGAAGCACTCCGAAGAAAATACCCATTTGACATGCCCCCAAACCCCTTTAACCAGCAGGTCTAAAAGGTCTGCAGCCAGAGGCAGCCCGATTGCCACTTTAGAAAGCATCACATACTTAGCTGGAAAAGACTATTTTGACGTTAAAGATGTGTTTAGCTACCTTCATCTAACTAGCACTTTCTTGAAAAAGCTCACATCCTATTTAACAAAGCACTGTCTTGGTTTTGGCTGGGACAGAGTTAATTTTCCTCCCAGTAGCTGCTGTGTTTTGGATTTAGTAGGAGAAAATCTTGATAACACTGATGGTTTCAGTTGTTGCTATGAAATCAAGGACTTTTTCCAGTCTCTCATATTCTTTTAATGAGGAGGTATGCAGGTACTGGGAAGAAGCCCAGCCAGACAGATAGCCAAGCTGGCCGAGGGAAATATTCTACTCCATAGACGTCATACTCAGTTTATGAATGGGATTCGGCCAGGAAAACTACAACAAACACTTAAACACAAATCAAATAAAGAGTAATCACAAAGCTTAAAAATACACCGTGTAAAGCAAGTACTTGTTTGACGATTTAGTCAACCAGGACACAAACAGAAACCTCAGTCAGAGAAACAGTGACAAGAGTAGGATTTTTTTTTTTTTTTTTAAAAAGGTGAGGGGGAGGGCCCACGGGAAGGGACACACACAATATTCTACTGATCATTCCTTTTCCTGTATTTTACTCTTTTTTTTTTTTTGTATTTGAAAAAAAGTAACTTTAACACGCACGGTTGATTTGAAACATACCATAAATGCTGAGTGTATTAAAGTTCACACATTTGAATTCCAATTCACTGAAAATGTAGCTGACAGCCAGATCATGACAGCCCTTCTCAAAATATATACTCCATTACCATACACGTAGTTCTACTTGCTGTGTTTGGAGTGTAAGACGTTATTCAGCATGAAAACAGAAAGACGACTCCTACCCTGTACTGAAGCAATATTTTACACCGTAAATAGTTTCTATGTTTTCATGCCTTATCATATTTTTGCACATTTAGCTGGCCCTGGGCAGCTCCATTTCTAGCTACTTCAGCACTCTGATACGTTAGGTGTCTCTATTAAGCTTGAAGATCTCTTCGTCCTTTCCCGGGCAAGAAAAAAAAAAAGCAAATTAAAAACCACTTCGACAGCATTCAAAACTTCAGCGTTTGTTGAGGCTTTATAAGCTGCCTCTAAAACTTCACTTCTCAGCCTAACAACACAAAGAGTTCCCCCCTAGGCTACTGGAACTATCTCAAACTGTTGAGACCTCCCTTCAGGCTGGAACACATCAATCAACAAGTATTTAACAGTACAAAGATGTGAGAAGTCTTCTAAGAGAATTCAGCGACAAGCAAGTCGATTTGCAAAATCAGTCAGAAATTGAAAAAAAGTAAGACAGGATGAAACTCAGAAGAAAAATAATCACCTGATCAGCTAATAGCTCCGTGTTGGGAAAGACAGCGTTACACGATCACGCTATGTTACATATAATTTTTTATTTAACTACATACAACCCCCCCCTTAAGACCTGTTCTGATACCACACTAATCAAAACACATGCAGCTGGAAGCACGTCAATGTTTTCACTAAGCTCAATGGACCACTGTTTGCTGCAGTAAATACGCAATTTAAGATTAAAAAAATGTTAAATTCTACTATCTCATTATTAGAAGCTCTTTCGACACCAGGAGAGGCAGAGCACTGCGACAGGTAACACTCACTTCGGTGGTATCTCACACAAGCCTCACGCATGCCACAGCATATTAGAAAAAGCGCGAACGCGCAGGCGGCAGCGAGCCCCCGCGCAACCGCCTCCCCGCGCAGCCCCTCCGGCCCGGCTCCCGCCCGCCCCCTCAGAGCCAGGCGGCCCGGCCATGGCGCTGACACAACCGCGGACGCCATTACAAACAGGCCCGGCCCGCCGCGGGGCCACCCCGCCCGGCCCCCGCCCGACAGAGCCGGGCCTGACGCTGCCCGGAGCGGCGGCGGGACACGAACAACGGGCCGCGGCCGAGCGCGGGGGCAGGCGGCGGGCGTTCCGCGGGCTTTTTACCTTCGTGCGTCTTGGCGATCTTCGCCATTTTGTGAAGCGCGAACAACGCCGAGGCGGAACTGCCACGGCCCCGCCACTTCCGCTACGGGGGGGGGGGGGGGGGGGGGAGGGCGGGGACTCGGCGCGCATGCGCGGCCGCGCCCCGAGCGGCGCCCGCGCGCAAGCGCAGTACCGCCGGCTAACGGCTGCGCTCGGTCGGTCAGGCCGGAGTCCCCCCAAACCCCGCCCAGCTGGCGATGGATGGCGCGGGCAGCCAATGGCAGCGCGGCTGAGCGGCGCGGAGGCGGGCGCTGAGGGGGCCCGATGGCGGCGGCCTGAGGGCAGTGGGCCGGGGCGTTCCTGCTGCCGCCGGTTGGCCCCGGGGGAAGCGGCCTGGGGTTCGCTCCCTCCCTCCGGGCTTTGCAGGCCAGCCTACAGGCGACAGTGCCTTCCAGCGGCCTTCAGCGGAGAGCTGGAAGCCCTCCCTGCATGGCGGGACAAGCGCCGCTCCGCCATCTTCAGCCGGGGGAGGAGAGCTGATGGCGCTCTCCCGTTACCTGCCTGCGAGCTGCCCTCTCCCCGTCCGAGGCCCCAGGGGAGGACGGCGTGCGGATGAGGGCACCGCGTGGGCAGCCCAGACGCAATCGCCAGACACGCCGCCGCGTCCCCAGAGCTTGCTTCTCGCCGATCCGGGCCCTGCCGCGTTGGCCACACCGCCTGGCGCGCGTTTCAGCTCCCCGGTACCCGCAGACGAGTCGCCACACGGACAGCAGGCCAAAGCACGCGGCTGTGTACTTGCCGCAAGATGGAGGCGTAACTGGGCGGCAGCAGTCCAGGCGGGTCGAGTCTGTTCGGTGCTTCGGGAAGAGGGAATCGGCACCACGCGTTTCTAAAACTGGCGGATGACACCGAACTGGCGAAAGCTGCTAGCAGGTGGGGGAAGGAATTCACAATCATCTTGTGTTGAGCCATACAAGAAATAATCTAAGATCAAGGAGGTGGACTGCGATAATAAAAAGCTAAAAATACTCCGTCCTGGAATTTGAAATCAGGTATATGAATTAAAAATAGCCAAAATAATCAGAAAGTGATCGCGTGTGGATGGCAAGTCAGAGCTAAACATCTGTCAGTAGCAACGAGCTGCTGCAGAGGAAGTAGATCTCGCTCCAGGCCATCAGAAGTGGCACTGCATCTAAAACCTGGAGAGCAACCATCTCACTTTACTTGGCACAGAGCCACTGACGGAGTGCGTGATGAAGGAGCTCATTTTGGACTCTGCAGTTCAAGAACGACGAGGACAAACTGGACACAGTCTAGAAGAGAGCAGGCGGAATGATCAGAGGTTGATGAAACACGACCTAGCTGGGAATGTAAACAGACGTTAGCTGTTCTGCAGTAACTGTCCTTACGCAGCTACCGCATCTCATGTGGAAACTGTGGCCTTTTTTTCCCCAGTTCTGTTGATGTAATATATGCATATTTCAACATCACTGTCTACAGAATACATCATAACTGAATCAATAACTGATTCGGTCCACGTGCACAGCCCTGGAAACTCCCCCTTGCAGCCAAGTGTTGTGAATGAGCTAATCTTCTATTCTCTCAACTTCTAGTAGTAGTAAGCACAAACCTAAGTAAAACACCAAGGCTGGCTGCACAACCCAAGTTCAAAGTCCATAACTGCTTAATCGTACAACACATTGATATTTCATAACACAGCGTAATATGTAATCTTCTATAAGTTATTTAGTATCGTGCAGTCTTCTTGTACAACCGATAAGTTTCTAATCTGCTCAGAAGTATTTGCGACAAGCAAAGTTGAGCCAGCTTGAGAGCTTCCGATAAGGTAAAATGTATAAATTTGCAAAAAGGGAGATGAAGGCATGATGCTAAAACTCCTGTTCGCTACTCGCTAATCATTCCCCTTACGAAAGCTGGTAGTTCACACCACAGCTTTTCGAGGACTGTCTTAAAGAAAATGAAGCCAAAGTTGTGAGTTTTCTGTGAATATGCACGTTTGGTCGATCAATTGACCTACACATCTGTCTTTGCTTTGTGTTGCTTAGCTTGCAGCAGTTTGCTGAACAGTCCTGCTCGTAACATTTTACATAACTACATGTATTCACATGCTCCGGAGAGAGACTGTCACTTGAAGGTGCACGGTGTCTTCTTTTTCTTCTCTTTGTGTTATTAAACTCATGTTCCGCGTGTCCAGAAAGATGCACTTGCACATACTCACAGGCCACAAAAGGAGATTCGTAGTGAGCTGCCCAGGGACATGTGAGGGTAAGGTCGAGGCAGACGGTAATTCCCCACTGCAAGAATTTAATGCATGTAACTATTTTAAGTAAATGTCACATGCTCGGGTTCACCGTGAAGATCAATTTGCAGTAACTTTCTCTTGTTTCTTCAGCCTGACTTCCAACTTACATTAGGCACAACAGTTGCAATATTGCATTTCCTCTGTCATTAGCGGAGCTCAGGGCTTGTGATCCCAAGGAACACTTTAAAATAGTAGTTCTGGAATATGCCATTTCCCACAGAAAAGGGAGTTGTGCGTTGTGAGAGCAAACAGGAATTGTGCTGTGATGAAGCAGTGAGAAAACTGCTTTCTGCTTGTGTCCCTACTCAAATTCTGTATGCTGCCCCAGGTTCTTTGTGTCTGCCTGTCAAGTCCCTGAATATGTACTTCTGCCTCCTGAGCAATATCCCCATCACACACGTTCCGCAGGATATGGACAGGTATTAACTTAGTGGTTTACCAGCCCTGTTTTGCCTGCCCATGTTCCCACCCCCTTCCCCCACATACACACGTACATACGCTTCACCGGGGCCCCTGTATGGGTGGGAAAGAGACTGGGTTTAAGAGCCCAAAAGCTTTGCAGATCCGCAATCAGACCTAAGTGGCAGACCTGTGAGGTCCTGCTTTGCGTCACAGATTCAGGTCCGATTTCACGGCCAGCTTAAGCTATCGCTAGCTGGCACTGCTGCTGAAAGAAGCATCCAGCCACCTTGCCTGTCCTTGATTGACCCCGTCTATTGTGCCAGTAGAAGTTTCTGGCACTGGTTCACCCAAAGAAGCCGTGCTTCTGACTGCAGTCTCCCGCTGATTCTTCCAAAAAGAATTTTTTATTTGTATTCATTTCCCCCCCACACACACCCAACGCTATTAGGAATTGCACAATGAGCTGACATTACGTAAAAAGCCACAAACCTGGTCTAAACCCCCAGTCCTTCAGTTTACCCCAGGTCTGTGCTTAGCTTCATGTGCCACGGACAGTTTACTGACATTTATGTGCCTGTTAAAGATAAGGGCAAAAATTCTTAACTAGGAGAGGAAATATTTAACAACAGCAGCTATGTTTCAGCTCCATGGAAACTTTAAAGTTTCTCACGCAACATGAGCAAGAAAAAAATAGCGAGATAAAATCTCTTCCAGTCCCATTTTTGCTTCTGATGTTAAGAAGTAGTAAGGTAGAAAGGATCCCTTTTCTCACTGAAAACCCAATGAGTTAAAAGCCCACACTTTGGCTGATAAACTTTTTGGAGGGGTTTGACTGAGGGCTGCTTTGTGTTTTGCAGCACGGTGGACATGTGCGCAGCCTCAACACAAGCCACCCCCACCTCGTCTGTCACTGCTGGCGAGGACAGACGGACGAACATAACTGAACAAGGGGACGGGGCAGTCATCCGTGCTCGCACAGTGCTGTACGGGGCTCCCCGGGGTGGCCCCAGGGTCCTTCTGCAGGTTTTACCTCAAAGGGCACCAGGCTTCAGGCCCACGGGAGGCTCATGGCCAGCACAGCACCCCAGGGCTTGGAAGGGCAGAGTGCTCAGGCAAGGAGAGCGCCAGCCCCGTGGAGAAGCAGACGGTTTTTCCGTAGCGGTTACATCAGTACGGCCTGCATCGTTTTGGGAGCGGGACAGGGTATGAACAGAGCAGCTGGATTTCAAAACTAGCTGTAAGTGAGCACACGCTGAGGTTTCAACCTTTTCTGGATCTACAGGCCCACCAAAATCTTACAAAGGCGTAACAAGTCCAAGCCTTTGCACAACAGGTTTACAGACAAATACTTTAATTATTGCTATGCCAGAATCACCTAGTTCACTCGTGCTATATGAAATATAAGAAAATTCTCCTGATTTTATATTGTGGCTCCTGATTAATCAATCCACTTATGCGTGAAATAGTAAATCTGCCCTTAATTCCTAGCTGCATCATTTGTGGATCATGTAACTGGCACCTTAATCACCACCCATGCCTGTAGATCATCCTTCCCAGCCTACATGCATGACCGTGAGAGACTTTGAGATATTTCAAAGGCAAGTAATATTCAAAACTCATTTATAAATAGGAGTAAAATGGCTTTATTTTTGCTTTACTCAGCACATCTTCGGTGGGCAAAGAAACACACTAAACTAGCTGCCCTATTCAGTTGTCCGTAGGAACAGAGCTGAATGTATTGTGTAAAAAATAGCCTGCTTTTAAACAGGGATATGCTTGCCTCACCCAAGATTCACTCTCTCTGCCCACTTAAAAGCCTTCTTAAAATTCTTCAATGTTTTTTAAATAGTATAAACCTCATAATCAGAGTTTAAACAGAACCTTCTCTCATGATGGTGGTATTACAAAAATAGCATTAAAAAAAAAATTTCTTTGTGGTCATAGAGTGTGGCTCTTTCTGCTGTATCAGAAATTTCTTGCACCTCTCTGGTGCCAAGTACTAATTTGGGCCGCTCTTCCTGTCAAAGTTAGTAGATGCAAATCTCATTTCCAACAGCAGATATCAAGCAAGGTGTACGAACCGCAATTCTGTGCCTACCAATGGAAAAAGAAAAAAAAAAAGGTGGAGAAAACCTCAAAGTGCCCTTGGACATCCACCATTTTGTACTTCTCAACACCTGATCCTTCAGTTACTCTAAACACTAAGAGAAATCCAGCTCTCTAAGAGGCAATTCCCGATCCACAGAAGCAAGCTACAACAACAGGTAAGAACACACTCCCGTGACAGCAGCTCTGGGGGAAGCTGCAGAACGCACGGATGAGATTGGCAGCAAGGACTGGAAGCGGGGCGGTAGGGAGGGCAGGCTGCGATTGGGGCCTTTTTCCTGTTTCTGGCTCTGCTGTTTGTTTTTCACCTGCGTTGGAGAACACGGGTTTTTACACATTTCTGTTTGTCATCAAGTTCAATACATGCTCTACAGCACAGCCCATCTGAAAAACATGATAGCCTGATGTGATCAAGCAAGTGCTGCTCTAATTAGTTTCAATTAACCAAATTGGTGGTGTTTTTGTTTAATGATGAGTGGCTTTGCCAATGGCAAGGACACCGAGGGAATTCTACAGAGGACATTTCCGAAAAGGATGTGTATGTGGACTTGGATAGTCGAACTGTTATTTTGTTCAGAAATCTCCGCTTCCATGCACTCAGCATTCAACTGCTGTAACTATTAAAACACAGTTTAATTTACATTAGATACAACCTTCTAGCTGCATTTAGCCGCGTGGGACGGGTTTGCCACACAGCCGAAGGGACCAGGCTGTCCACCTTCTGGCACGATACAGCCCAGGCACGCGTTCCAGCTGAGCACGCGCAAATACTACGAAGCGCAAGCACTGCGTCTCGGTTCGAGACCTGAATAGCCCACTAGGTCTTCAATAATAATTAAAAAGTAGTATTTTGTGGGAATAGATTTTGCAGACTGAAGTAACTTCTGTGCAACACCGGATGCGACCTGTAGCGTGAAACGCGTGATGAGATAAAGGGTATTTACACAGCAGCGCTTCCCCTGCAGGGCAGCCGTGAAACCCGCCCGAGGGCGTTCGGACGGCGACTCGTGAGGCAGCGCCAAGTACCAAGACGAGGGGCGTTTGCCTCAGTTTGCAGCGGAACGAAGCACCGGGACCGCAGCCGGGCCTAGGGCGGCACTGCGGGGTTCTGACGGTGCCGCTGAGGGAAGGGACGCGCGGGAGCGGCGGGAAGGCCCCGCCCGGCGGCCGTTCCAGGCCGCCCCCGCCGCGGGGGGTTCTTACCGGGCCGCTCGTTCCGCCGCGGGGGTGAGGGGGGGGGGCGGTGGGGCCCGGTCTCTCGGTCGGCGGCTCGGCGGGGCCGGCCCCGCGCCCTCACCGGGCTGAGGCAGGGGAGGGGCGGGGCCTGGCCGCCTCAAGCCCAATTATAGCCGTGCGCGGGGCTCGCGCGCCGCCCGGCCAATCCGGCGAGGGGGCCTCTCCCCCCACCCCACCCCCTGCGCGAGGCCGGGCTGTCCCGTGACTGCCGCGCCCCCCCGTTAGGCAGCGCGCGGGCGGGGCAGGGCAGGCGGCGAGGAGCGGGGGGCCCCGAGCGATGGCGCGGAGCGGGCGGGCGCTCGGCAGGGCGATGGCCGGCGGGCTCGCCGCCGCCCCGCCGCCGCGCACGGCCGCTGTCAGGTACGCGGGGTTGGGCCGCGGGGGTGGCGGGGCCGCCCCGGGTCCGTGTGTCCCCGTCCGTCCCTCCCCCCCCCCCCGCCCGGCCCGCCCGCCGGGCCGCCTGAGGCGCGCGCTCCCTCAGGCCGCTGCCCGGCGGGAAGCCGGGGGCTGTGGGGACGGGGAGAAGGGAGGTGCCGCGGGGCGGCTGAGGTGCCCCCGGCTTCGGGAAACCAAGCGGGCTGGGGAGGAGAGCTGAGCTTGTGACTGGGAGAGAAAGCAGGAGCGGACGAGGGAGAGTGCAATCAGAAAGTCGTACAAGAGCAGGAAAAAAGGTTCACCTGTTACTGCCGTTATGGCAGTGCCGCTGTTTCTTTGTTAAATTCAAAGTTTTGCTGTCAGCCTCATAAAAGCAGCGTAAAAGTGGAGTAGAGATCGGTTCGTGATGTCAAATGTCAAGCGGTCGTTTGGCGTAGTTGTTGCCGTGCAGTGGTGTGATCTGCCATCTTACCTGGACCACGTTTCTTACTGTATATCCTTCGTGTTTTAATCTTCGGGATGTGCTTGCAGTATTAAAATAGTTCAATCCTGGTTTAAAAAGTTGCTGTTTTTAAAATAATATGTTACAGTCCTGACTGGAGGGCCAAGTCAGCTACTGGGAAGGGGGTTCAGTATCAGGAAATTCATGAAGTAACCGGTTGCAAACTAAGTTTGAAAGCGTTTCTGGTGTAAGCTGCAAGAATCTTGGCAGCTGGCTTTGGGCAAGTGCAAGCTGCGTCCAAACAGGTGCTGTGTCCAAACAGGTGCTGTATCCTGTGTACCCCCGAAGGCGGCTGTGCTTCTGCCTCTTGCGGTCGTCGTCGGTGCGTGTTCCGTACCTGCGGTCAGCTCGGCGGGCCCCTTACTGCCCCGAGCAGCAGGCTTCCAGGGCTCGGGTGGTCAGTCAGCCTCCCGCGCTAGTGCGGACTGAAATACTTGCTGGCAACGCTCATTTTTTGGGATGTGAGCAGCTGCCGACAAAGAATTTGAATGAGGTCGACTCATGTCTCGCAGACCGTAAAATGGCCATCAGAGATCACGAGCCGTATGGAAGTAACAGCTGGGTGACAGTAACGCCAATTGCCCTGGCATGCTCTTACTGCTGATTTCAGTCTTTATGGGCAGGAGCTGGAGATCCCTGTTTTCACTAATACGTTACTCTTTAGGCTTAGAAAATTTTGTAGCTACTAAAAATAATCACTGAATATAGATCACTTATGTATGTATACTATACACTGGTAAATGCTTCCTTTTCAGGCCATGGAGGTCAGGAGATACTGTGGTTGGTGCCCAAATGGTTAGAGAGAAAGCAGCGAGGGGCAGGAACTGGATGATGCCAGGAAGAGCAGTGCGAGCGGATGCAGTCGTATTGCTGTCAGAGGATAAGTGCGGAGGTGGTAGAGGTGTCTGAATGCTAGTGGGGACTTGGCTTTTCTTCTGTGGCCTTGGTCAGGTTCACAAAAACATGTGTGACAGTCCACTGAAATCTTTGCTTTTGTGATTTCCTGCAGAGGTATGCTTTCCTGAACTGGGACTGAGCCCAGCACATTCTCAGAGCGTGTGTTTTTCTTCAGATAAAATCCAGAGAGAGATGAAGTCTCACCATGTTTGTTAGCATTATAACCTCTCTTAACCTTGCCTTCCTCGAATGTTAGCGTAATTGTGAAAAGGATGTTGTCTTACAGCAGCTAAAAGATTATTTGCAGAGATTGTTTTTCAGCCTTGTAGCTGAAACAAGTCTAGATAAAACTGTATGAAACAATATACTGGCATAGTGTTACAGTAAAAAAACAAACCAGGAGAAGAAACCTGGCAACCCATTTGGACTATGTGCTAGATGTAGCCCCAGATGGAGGAAGTAATTTAGATTAGCTCTCCAGCACGAGGCCTGGTCCGAATCTTTGCACACTTTCTATGAATCTGGTCGAGGCAGCTACGATGTTACTGGCACCCTTCCAGCCTGTCCGTCACAGCAGTGTTTTGCCTTAACAGTCTTGTCCAGTCTGGGTGGAAAAAAGCAGACTTATGTCCGCATCCCTTGAGGTAGTTGCAAAGGCTTGCAGAGCTTGTTGTCTAAAAGCTTTTAAAGTTGACCTATTCGTTCTTCATTTCGACACCATCCTTCTGTCCCATCTTAAGTAATTTAACTGCAGTGATTACAGCCTGTGTGGTCAGTCATCTGGCTTTGTATCACAGCTGCTTGTTTCTTTTTTATAAAGTCTGTACAGGTTGTTTCTAATCAGCTGATGGTAGTGATTATTTTTGTCTAAACTCAATTTATTATTTGTCTGTCTCCTAATACAAGTGACCATATAAGCCAACACGGTCAGTCCTGGGCTATTACTCTGTTACTTTAGAATTCAAAGTTACGTTGATTTTTAAAGAACATGTTAACAATAATTTTAATTGTTTAAAACTGGTAACTGTAATTTGCTAGACTACTTTAGTGGTTAGTAAAAATTGCATCTATCTGTTAATAGTGTTTTAAAAAAACCCCTCGAAACAACCCAGCAAGCCTGCTGCTAAGTGGGGAAGGTTGGTTCCATTTTTGACTGTGTGAATCCAGCAGTATGGTCCTGATTGTTTACTTAGAGAAAGGACAGAAAAAGACCTAGGTTGCTCTTCAGCTTATGTTTTTAGAACCACTGACAGCAAATAGTGGCATTTTGAACTTCCTGGTGCCAAAAATGAGAGCTTTTGAGATGGCATTTTGCATCTTAACCGACTTGATCTGCTAATTTAGCAGAACAGAGCTATTAGTAACAGTATTTGTTAGATTTTAGTGTAGTTGTTCACAGAGAACACTGAGGTGCAATCTTAGAATTACTAACATTTCTTAAAGGTAATTTGGTAAGTTTTATTTACGAAAACACTGTGTCCAAGGTTTTGCATGGTACTTTCTGAATGAATTTTGAAAGCTGGGCAAGCACTGTGCTTTCTGAAAGGACTTTCAAAATGGAACTGTCCTTGTAAGTGAAGGACGGCAGCAGGGGGATTATGGCAGAGTTCAGCTTTGTGTCTCCAAGTGGAACCTTCTCTCTGCCTGCTCCACAAGGGTAAAGCATTGCACACTGCCTTGATTTTGCTGTTAAGAAAGCCTGGTCTGCAAATGAAGTGCATATGAGGCTTGTACATGAACTCAGGCTGCTAGGAAGCCAATGTTCAACGGGAGCCTTTGTATTTCACTCTGCCAGTTACTTTTCTCGTGACTGGTGGCTATTTTTAGTTTCTCCTAGTGAAAAAAAAAAGTCCCCCTTGTACTTTTAACAGTTTATATACTGTTATGAGTGTTTGTTTTTCCATCTGAACCTGACATTTTCTGGAATGTTATACAAGGGATTGTTTGTCTCGCCTGAGTGTGGTGTTATTTATTTTGCTGAGACCAAACGCATCTAAAAGCATTTTCACTGTTGCAGGCACTTGGCTTCCTGTGGTATTCTGATGACAAGAATTTCTCCTTTGCAAGCACCTGTAATGAGCCATACCTTTTCAAGAACTTTCTTCAACCTTGCTGCACCACTAGTAAATAAAAGAAAAGAATATTCTGAAAGAAGAATCATAGGGTTTGTATAGAATTGTGGAAAGAAACTTTGTGCACTTATCGATTTTGTGTTTGCTGTGATTAATCCAAAATGCTAGAAGTTCAAAGACTGAGCATCCCTGGAAACACTCTGCCCAGCTGGAGACTAGGAAGGAGTTTTGACTTTCAGAATTTGTAGAAATCAGGCTTTTGCAGTCTGAAATTGAGTATAAAAAACCGTAGGAACCCAAAACCCTCACCCCATAGAAAGAAATAGCAGAAATAACCCTTCTGTTCCATGACAAAACAAAAAGCAACCCTGAAAGGGAAGAGTACACCATTAGTTTCATCTGGTGAAATGAGAATGAACCAACAGGTGTGAAAACTGTTTGTTCCCTTCTGTCCCAAATATGTGCTAATATTTACACTTACGGTATGTTGTACTTCTCACTTCTCGAGATTTCCTTCTTTCTGTAAAAGAAGGAAAATAATCAGTTGTGTGATGAAGAAACTTAGGCACACAGAAAAAGATTTTGAAATCCTGTTTGCCTTAAAGCTAGTGGGAAAATTCCAGTTAATTTAATGAGACTGGGATCTGCCCCCAATCTCTGGTCCACAATAGAATGAACTGTTTGTTTATTAGCATAATTTTTTGACTATGCATAACAGTCATTTATGTGATAGTTCTTGAACTGCAACAGATTTTGCAGTCACTTAAAAAGAGCCTTTGTCCAGTACTACTCACTGTGGAACATATGCTTCATTTTAGACACAGATGGAATCAAGCATGTACTTCAATTCTTTCCTGAAAGTCAGAAGTAAAAATTAAAAACCATACCTATGTAATGCTTTGCCATGTTACAGTAGAATTAAGTAAAAGTTGCGATGGTATTCTTTCATATGATTTCAATGTCCTGCTTGAGCAGGGGAGTTGGACAAGATGACCTCCAGCAGTCCTGTCCACCCTCAACCATTCTGTGATGCTGTGAGGTTTTTTCATTGCATGTAATTTTTTATTTAAGCTTTTTTAATTTGGGCTAAAATAAGGAAAGTAGTGTTCCTCTATTTCAGCCTTATGAAATAAAGTACTTTAGTTTTGATACACCTGCTCTTGGTAGCCATGAAGCATGGATTCTTTGTATGGAATGTCTAAGATCTACCTACATGAAGACACAGCTGTGCTGGAAAAATTATTTTTCCATTTGAAATGTATGTGTTTTTACCTAGTACTGCAGAAAGTAGCAGACACCATCTTCACTGTTCATTAGCTTTACTGCTGGATATTGTATGATATTTTGCATCTTTATGCATCTTTTACCAGGTTATTAATTTTTTCCCCTCTTTTTAATTTCCACAAACAGTGGTAGTGTTTTCAGGTGACTGTATGTTCACCTTCCAAATGGCCCATGCCATTTATACCATCTTTAAAACTTTTTAATACTGAATATGAAGTTAAAAATACCTTGTAACTAATGTTTGCATTTCTGTTTCTAGGTATTCTATGCAGGAAATGTATGAAGTTGTTGCTGTTGTGGAGAATTACAAGTTGTTTGTTCCTTGGTGTAAGAAGTCAGATGTATTATCAAAGCGCTCTGGATACTGCAAAGCACAGCTAGAAATAGGATTCCCTCCTGTAGTAGAGAGGTATACATCGGTTGTTACCCTCGTGAGGCCACATTTAGTTAAGGTAACTTTTTTTTTTCCTTAGCTGTAACTTTCCGTAACTTTTGTTTCTTGAAATTCAGTGGTGCTTCATAAGAAAACTGATGCTGGAAGTGCTTTGGTGGATCCAAAGATGCGTTGCTTTTGTTTGAACACTTAAGTTAATTGGAGATAATTTGAATGTGCTTTTAAAACATAAGGTGCCAAATGGGCAAGGGGGGATTGCTTTTTGATTTCCTTTTGCTGGAGAAACTAGCAGCCACTAATCAAGGTATACTGTTTTTGTTAAAATTTTGTCCAAGCATCTCTAAATGCAAAACTAATACAGACTTAAAAGTTATCTTTGACAACTGTAGCTTCTGATGCCTTAGCAAAGTTGATACCTGTCATTACTTTTCCTCTGACAATTTTACCTGGCTAATGTGAAAAGTCTTAAACTTAAGTGCAGGATCTGCTGAAGAGCTTGTTATTCAGTGTATTGATGAGGAGACAGAAGAATGGCTTTAAAGTCCATTTTTTAGGATTAATTTGTTCAGAAGAGAAGCATTGTATTTCTCCTCCTTTCAGCTTTTTCAAGAGCAGTAATTAAAAATGTCAAGGGAGTAACTTTAAATGACGTCTGGATCTTCTGACTAGTTTGCCCTATACGTTCAAATCTCTTTTGGTTAGGAACAGCTCAGGACAGATTCCTTACAGCAAAACTGCCTCCCCCCTTCAGGTGGCAACCCTTGGCTATTTTTTGGAATAACTAGTGGAATTACAACAGTTGATTGCTGTTCAAGATAATTGTTTGGATATCCCATTTCACTGTTCTTTCCTAGGCTTCCTCTTACGAGACACTGCTCAAAACAGAAAGTGGGTTTCTTAAGTACAGGGGAGATGTGAATTTGAAAGGGAATGTGCACAGTGCCTTTATTCAAGGTACTTACTGATTCTGGAAAGAAAAAAAAAAAATCTTTCCCCCTTTCTTAACAAAGTTGAACAGCCACAATGGAAAAATCTGCATTTTGTGTGCTGACTGCTTTCCCTTTCTACTCTTCCCTGACAAGACTGGCTTTTTGCTTTCACATAACTATCAGGTTGGCTTACTAACTCTTTTTACCTCTAAGTCAAAAGAGGGTTTCTTATGTCGGAAAAAATCATGAAGGCGTTAAGGAGAACCGTTTCTGTAGACTTCCTCCTCCTAGACTTATTAGTGCTTTCTGTGCTGGGATTATGTTTCCTAGAAGTTTACACTGCGTTCATGTAACTGTAGGAACATCTCTAGGGAAGCGACTTCACTGTCCTCGGAAATAACTCTGGGCAAAGGCAGCTAGCACGCCGCTTGAGCATAGCGGGCTATTGGTGGCCACAAAATGAGCACAGAGTTGTCGCTTACAGCGGCAGTGCTTGAGCAATGGAAAAGTCAGACTGGTAGCCACAGCTCTTGCCACAGAGAAAAGCACAGAGTGAGTTTGCTACTTATAAGGTTGGGAGCAAGTGGGACTCACTGGCAATTTTCCCATTCTTCCTGCCCTTTTGGTAGCAGCAGGAAAAGCAAGCCCAGCTCTTTGTGTCTAATCTTTGCTTTACTCCCCGCCTTTCTGGTATAGAAGCAGCAAGACACTGCATCTCATTCCTGGGCAGAAAAATGTGGGTAGTTTTGTGCTGCTGATTAGTCTTTGAGATGGCTTACCTGTTTGTCATGGCAGTCTTGTTGGAGCAGAGCTACTTGTGGTGGCAGTAAGACCTGCGGAAGAAGAGTTTAAAAAGTTACAGAAATTCTCTCTAGAAATTCCAAGACAACTGAGATTATGTATTTGGATGATTTTGAAGTATGTGTCTTTCAATCTTTTTCTATCATAAATACAGCCACACAAAATTAGCTATATGTGCTAAAAGCCAAATGAGTGAAAATAAGGACCTTATTGTCATGAAAACTATGAAACCAACTATTGCATATGCTTTATTGTTTTAAAGTAGGATTGTGTGCAAGCACTCCGGAAGTGTTCGTTAAATATGGCTTGCCGGTAACTAAAAGCCAGCGTATGGGCTGATTATGAACTTGAGTCTTGAGTGTATTGTCTCACTGACTTCATGGTCGCTTTTGATCACAGCAGCATCTTGCGACAGAAGATGTTTGGAGTTTGTCTTCAGTCAAGTTTGTTTTGATGCTAAGCATTTCTGTAGCCCAAGACTACCAGCCTATATATCAGTATATAAAACATTCTATACATGTAATGAAGAAAACCCTCAACAAACCAGTAAATAACCTTATCTTTTGCTTAAAACAGGATTCTTCAAAATTCTGGTCTGTAGCATTAGCATTATTTTGGTGTTCTATGCATCACGCTGGAGATCTGTTTTATGACTCAAAACAAAAATTTTGCCTGTCCCTTACGAGGAATTCAGTTACTTTGCAGTAAACGACACTGTGCAGATAGAATCTTGTACTGGCCGCACTACAGGAAAAATTTTAACGCTACTGTGACCTTCACTGTCTAACAAAATGCAGATGCAAACATCAGTAATACTGATTTCTCACATCTGCAAAAGCCTAATTGTAGCTTGACTTTTAAAACTTTCTTTTAGGCATCCTGCACAGACGGAAGACTATTTAATCACTTGGAAACCGTGTGGCGTTTCAGCCCAGGTATCCCTGGTTATCCAAGGACATGTACGTTGGATTTTTCAGTAAGTATTGTAATTAAGACTACCATATGCTTAGAACAAGGTATAGAAACAGTATCTGCAACTGTGGGTTTTGTTGTTTTTGTAATGGTTGGTACTGATATTTTTTTAAGTGTATACGCATGGAAAACAAGTTAGTTCTAGTGACTACTAACCAAAAAAATTTTGGCAGACTTTACCACATGGAAACCACCACAGTACCCTTTAGAGTCAGCAGTCTTCTGTGAGGTGTCCGCCTGTCATGAAACAGTCTAGGGGCTGGTGTCTCTCACTGTACAATTCTAAACGTGCTGAAGTTTCAGACAAATACAGAGGGAGAAATACTAAGCATACTTTGCTATTTCCTTTAATTTCTCTGCAACTTAAGTGCTCTTGGTACCAGAAAGTAGGTATTCTCTCATCTGTCCTGCCTGGCCTGCAGTTTGGACAATTTAATTTCCTGGCTTCCAATTTTACCCTTTCATGTGTTTGAAGTCTTGCTTGTTCCTTCTATAATACAGGTATAATAGATTTTTGTTATCTTTCTGCTCTGTGATGGGATATCACTGCAGCTCAAGACTATTGCTCTTTATATCCAGTATCTGATTTAGCCCATTACTCCTAGACAAGTTGCTTTCCGCTCAGGTTCTTGCTTTTCCATTTTGTCTATTTAGTCTGTCATCATGTTTTATAGTGTTAAAGTAGGTGTTGCACTGAGCACATAACTAAGCCGAGGTTCAGAACAGGCTACGAAAGCCCACAGAAATGGGTTGATCCTGCTGCCATCTACTGGGATGCTCTGCTTTAAAAATTCTCCTGCAAATAGGAAAAAAAGCTTTGGGAGTATTTGTGAACTGGCACATTAATCTCGTCGGGTTAATAGCTTTCAACTTGTTGCTGTATTGCACTTTGTAAAGTTCAACAGTAAAAATGAATCTATAGGCACGCAAAAAAATACTTCTCTCATGGGATTTGCCAACAATATTTGCATGTTATTTGCTCATGGTATTTGAATTTCTCCAGGCAAGTAAGTGCCAGTTCCTGCTACTGACCAATACACAAGCTAGCTTTTGACCCACGCCATAAATCAGTTGAGAAAACTTGAATTAAGCAAGCATTTGAGCCCTATAATCTAAATGCTGAGTTTGTGAGGAAAACTCCACACCCCACCCCCCCCCCCAGCCACCTATTGACATTTTGAGTCAAGAACTTCAGGTAAAGGGAGTCAAAACAGACTTACATTCATGTTACTGATGCTTGAGGTCAAGCACATGTGAAAGACTAATCCAGGTGTGGCTTCGTCCTCTGAGGGTGATGGAGCACTGGAACAGGCTGCCCAGGGAGGTTGTGGAGTCTCCTTCTCTGGAGATATTCAAGACCCGTCTGGACAAGGTCCTCTACAGCCTACTGTAGGTGCCCCTGCTTCGGCAGGAGGGTTGGACTAGATGACCCACAGAGGGCCCTTCCAACCCCGAACATTCTGTGATTCAGAGCCATTTAATCACTTCTGTGCTGCTGCTTCACAGTTAAATATGCATTACGCATTAACAACTTCAGAGAAGCTGTTGTTGCTCCATTTGGCATTTAATCTGCTGATTTCTCAGGAATGAAAAAATTCATCTCAATCCAAAAGACATGTTACAGCATGAGTGATAGAGTCACAGAAGAGCAACCCATTTCTTTTCCTGAGAATTCTGTAATCCTTTTGGGAAGCTGTGTATTCCAAAACAGTGTGATTCTGTAGCCGTAGGGGAGCGTTATTTGACAAGACCGAAGGCCAGCACAGAAGTGTAACTGAAGGCTGTTTACCATAAAAGTGACCGTTTCTTTGGAAGATGGAGAAAGAGGACTCCCTGCACCCCTGCCATCACTGCTAGCTAACTACTACAGTGGCTCCAGTTTAACTGCGAGAGTCAGTAGCTAAAAGAAAACGTAGACATTAAGTGCTGAGCACTGCAGGAGGAGGCCCGAGGGCTTGGTGCCGAGGACTTCACCAGGAGGTCTGTACTCTGACTGCCCGCGTCAGCACGGCCAAGGTCAAGAGTGGGAGGCATGCAGGTAGGAGATAGGGCACACAAGAGCAAGTCTGTAGCTTTAGTCAGTAAATTGCTCTTGTTTGAACATACCATAACTACAGCTACCGAGAGGGAAAAGCTGATTTTAAATGTTGGTACTTAACAGGTAACTATTTCGAGCTGCTTTTAAATGCCTCTCGGGTTTGCCCCAGCTTACCTGAAAGCCTGCTGTCTTGCCACGCAGGATTTTCTTCAGACAACTGGTGTCCCCAAGTGAATCCTGTGCACACAGTAACCAGGTTATTGTTTACTAGTAGCTTTTCATTATCCCAGATCTTTTATTTCTGTTTTGTGATGTGTCATTTATGAAGTAGACTACAGTTTGTTTAGATAAATGGAAATAACTTCAGAGAACTGAACAAAACGATTCTTTTAACTGACAAGCCCAGGGAGACAGTCCTCTGACCAAGGAATAAGGCTTTTCTTCACAGACACTCGCCCATAGTGCAGTTTAACCGCTCCTTCTCCCACAACTAACTTGCAGACTAACTGGAGATGCTTTAATGAAGTTGTCCATTTGTACCAGTATTATACCACAACAGGAGATACAGGAAAAACACTTGTTCTCTATTTTCTTGAACAGGTTTCTTTTGAATTTCGTTCACTTCTACACTCAAAACTCGCTACGCTATTTTTTGACGAAGTGGTAAAGCAGATGGTAGCTGCCTTTGAAAGAAGAGCATCCAAACTCCACGGCCCGGAAACAACCATACCTCGGGAGCTCATGCTTCACGAAGTGCATCACACATAGAAGGGAAAACTGTAACAACCCTCGTTATAAACTTGTTTGTACACGTCAGTTGTACACGAGGTGCCACACTCCTCCTCTGGGGCATCCATTTCCTCTCTGAGCTTTGTGTGAGATTTTATACTGTACAAACCGCCCTGTTCAGCCAGATGTATATAGAGTGGTCAAGCTGCATTCGAGTGCAAGTTAGCAGTACCAGCAACAGGCAGGTGGCAGCGGCTGTAACACAAGCTGTCTCAGGCTGCCGTTTGTTAACCTGCCAGATGGTTTGTGTAGTCACAGTGTGAGTTCTGCCTTATCCAAGCTTACAGGGGTTTTTTTTCAGCATTGTAATGTATTAACTCAAGTTTAATTTATTAGTAGCGTGAACGTAACTTAACAGCATCAGCCTGGCTGACTCTGGCCGAGCGAAGGGACGCTGACATTCTGGCTTTGGGGAGCACGGAACAGTTTGTCAGGCATCAAGTAGTCGGTGCTTTTAATCTAAATGAATGTCAGGTTCCCAGCTGCCCTTGAATTGTGACCAGCAACTGCAATAGAAAAACACCACGGCCTGAATACTGCGGAGCTGCCAGAAGGGAAAGGTGAGGGGTACCCGTGCCTTAAGGAGCGCTGCGCATTGAGCACAGCCTTTCAGCTATAGCCAGGGGCTCTTTGCTGTCTGGGCTCCCAGCCACTCTGGGATTCTTGGTA
Source organism: Opisthocomus hoazin (assembly GCF_030867145.1). Classification (NCBI taxonomy): domain Eukaryota; kingdom Metazoa; phylum Chordata; class Aves; order Opisthocomiformes; family Opisthocomidae; genus Opisthocomus; species Opisthocomus hoazin. Next base: position 43,855,921 of record NC_134422.1, read on the forward strand.
CCTTTGGTGGGCTGAACTCGCTCTCCCTTAGGTTAGGGTAGGCACAGCTCAGCTGCTGCACACAGCTCCCAACACAGCTTTAAACAAAGAAATGTTACCCGCAAGAGGGAGGGCAGGGATGCGCAGCAGTCCCTACTGCCGTGCTGCCCTCGGAGGGAGCAAACAAGATGTCCTCTGCTTACGGCAGACTAGTGCCCAAGGCCAGCTGTCATTACAACAGAGCTAAACCTTAGCTCTTACCGTCCTTTCAGTACCATACTACCATTTAATTAGCACATTACGAGGGTACCAGCTGTCCTGATTGAATTCATGTTCAGTAGTTCTGTTCCTGACATTAATATTCTCTTTCCGGTCTCTGATGAAACATGAGGGAATGGGTTTGAAGAGGTTTAAACTCTGCCTCTGTGCTGCCTTGTTACCACATTTCCTTACTGAAGCTGGTGAAGCTCCAGGTCAGGTGTTGAAGCCTGACTGAGCCTGCTGAATCCTTTCTCTAGAGCATCCATAATCCACACGGTTACTACAAAGCAGTGTATTAAATAACATAGGAAGGGCTGTTTCAGGACAGACAGGCCTGAAGCACTTTCAGCCCATTCAGATACTTTTCCAGAAAGAGCAATTGAAGTTTCACCCATCTTATGGGTGAAGGATAGTTCTCATTAAAGGTAGGAAGCTGGGGAAAGTGACAGCTGGATTAAGAGGTCAGTTTTAAAGCACTGAGAAGTTGTAAAGCAGTTTTATATTGTCGAGATAAACACGCGAAGGTTGGGAAAGCAGGCAGGAGACCTTACGCATCAATGTTAGGAGCTGTGTCAGGTCAAACAACACAGCATGCGGCAAACAGAGCTGTCATTTTTAAGGCTAAAGCAGCATCTAGTACAAAATAATTCAAACTAAAGCCTGGAGCCCATTACCAGAAAGCTGGAAGACGGGAAGGCAGAGGGCAGGGAGGTAACCACATACTACACCTGAGTAAGAGAAGCAGTTAGGAAACGCACAACCCTTTCTCAGCAAAGGCCACTTACCTGTGTCAGGCCCTCAGGACACTTCCCTCCCGCGGCGCAAAGATGCTCCGGGTCCCTTCCAGCGCCTCAGACAAGCACCACAGACACAGCAGAAGAAAAGTCAGCGTGCGTGCCTTATTGCCATAGCATTGCTTAATATTCCTAAGAACTGAACTGTCAGCTCAGCGTGGGTATTGCTCACGAAAATCAAAGTCCCTCGCATTTCCGAGAAGTGTTGCAGGCAAAGGCACGCTTCCTGGAGGGAAAGGCCCTGTCGCTGCCATGCCCGGGCGCTGGGTCTCCAGCAAAGCTTAGAAGCAGCAGGAGGCCGTCAAGGTTCGCCCAGGACTAGGGCTTTGCGTGCAGATGAATAAGGTGATACATTTTGTAACTTTTGAGCAGTTTGTTTTATTACATAAAGGTCACAGAACTGTATATTTGCCTACTTTGTACACACTTGTCTAGTCTGACGCACAGTGGCTTCCACGTTCTTCCTAGCACTGCCAAGCACCAATGAATTCTGAAACAGAATATCAAGTGCCTTAAGTGACATTTCAATCGGGACCTCGGTAGATGGATCTTGCACCCAGTTATCAGGAATGTACAAATGTCTTTATTCAAAAAATACAAAATAAATTATCTGTAGGCATGGACACTGACTGTAAACAATTACATGTGTGTTAAATGAAATCCAGTAACTGATGGTTACAGTGATTCTTTTAAACACCAGCCTCACGTCAGTCACTATCCACCCTCTCGCGCTGACACCTGAAGGTTGTAAAGTCAGAACTGCCAGTCTCCAGCAGCACAGCTCGTGATGCCTCCCTGCCCCAGGAACTAGAACATGCCACCGCCCATTCCTCCCCCCATCCCGCCCATTCCTCCCATTGCCGGCTCCTTTTCTTCTTTAGGAATTTCGGTCACCACTGCTTCTGCTGTTGATAAGAGAGACGCAACACCCGCAGCGTCCATCAGAGCAGTTCTCACAACCTAAAAATAGGAAAGAAATAACTCAATACCTGCTGACCGTATCATGTGAGCTGCGCGGAGGGAAAGCTGAGAATTACGACTATTTTAGGTTACCTTCGTGGGGTCTATGATTCCTTTTTCTACCATATTTACAAAGTCCCCGAGCATTGCATCGTAGCCAACCTCCGATGGACTCTGCAGGATCTTTTCAACTATCAACGATCCTTCGACGCCTGCGTTCTTCGCAATAGTCATTGCTGGGATTTTCAGTGTTCTCTTTATTATTTCGATGCCTGCAAGAAAAAGGACGTTTAGAATTACCCATGACGTACACTGCTCCTATTGCCAAGGCACGCCCGCGCGCGCCGGAGATCCACACAGAACGAGAGAACCCTCCGAGCAAGAACATGAGCTATTTTTATCGGTTCCAGGTAAAAAAGTTCTCTGCTACTTGACATTTGTCAACAAATGATGTAATTGCAGGATATTTGCATGTGTCTTAGTTTCAGTTCTAAAACAGGCAGTGAGGAGCATTATCAGCGTCACACGGCACAAAGCCTTTTTCCGTCCCGCTGGCCACACCACCTCTTCAGCGCTCGCAGCCTGCCGCGGCTGTAACCGCCCGTTCTCAGTGCCTGGCAGGGCTCTGCAGGGGCACTGCCGCTTTGCCGGCTCGCTCATCCGCCTTAGGGGCGCAGCGAGAGCTCCTTCCCCCCGCAGAGCGGAGACCGCCGTTCCAAGGGGACACGAGGTTCTGCAGCTCCAGGAACTACACGCTGCCTCACAGCCACCTGCAGTTAATCTTACAGAGCCTCAGGACAGCAGAACGTCCGTTCCCGACACAGTAATTCACTGACCGATTCTCTGATCTTCGTTGGCCGGAGCCAAGGCATCCAGTGCTGGAATGCAGCGCAGCAGCGCGCAGCCGCCGCCCGGAACAATGCCCTCCTCCACGGCAGCACGGGTGGCGTTCAGGGCGTCCGTAACTCGGTCTTTCTTCTCATTCACTTCAACATCGCTCGTGCCACCAACCTACAACGAGCGAGCCACACGTCAAGGGCCGCGGAAGGAGCCGGGGCTACAGAACCGCTGCCACACAACTGAGCAGCCAGCTGGAGTCACTAACTGGAGCGTGCCGGAAGCAGAGCCCTGCTCTGCCAGCCTGGCAGGGTTCACTCGGACCTCAGCGCTCGGGAAGCCCAAGCACACAGCTTTAGCTGATTATTTCAAGTTTGACTCTCACCTTCAACACCGCTACTCCGTCAGAGAGCTTGGCCAGTCGCTCATTCAGTTTCTCTTTTTCGTAGTCACTTGTGGTAACTTCGAGCTGCTCAATGATTTCTTGGATGCGTTTTTCAATCTGAGCCTTTTCACCCTTCCCCTTCAGAAGCATGGTGTCATCTTTTGTCACAATGACCTCTCCAACTTTACCGAAGTCATGAGGCTGAATGTCTTCCACGTTTAGGGTCAAACCCTCTTCACCAAACACCTGCAACAAATTAGGTGAGAAGCTGGGATTCGCAGATTCTCCACAGGCGAGTCTTTTCTTTACAGACAGACGAACACAGGCCGCAGGCCAACAGCACGCCATGACCACAGCGCTGCAGCCAAGCCGAACGGAACTCGTCCCTGCTCCTCGCAGAGCCCCGGCACGCAGGTACCACGCAAACTGGCCCCATGGGACAGGGAGCTGCCAGCTGCTCGCGCACGGCTGGCTCACGCAAACCACCGAGTGACAGGACAGCCGTGTTACCGGGTCCTCCGCGTACCTTGAGAAGTTACGAGTACGGGCGCTAAGCTGACTTTAGGACAGAGCTGGCCCCTTTGTTACTTTGTGCTCTGTTTAGCTTAAGCACTACGTTTTACTTCAGTAACCACCCTCGGATCCCAGTGTCACACTATGACTTTGAAGTGTGTGTAAAAAAAGCAGCATCAAGGGACATCAATCAGCACATCAACTGTTTGAGAGTTGAGTACAACTCCAGTCTCTTCCAAACATTTAAAAGAATTGCTTTTGCCTTACTCAGGTGGGGGCAATGATGAGAATCAGTTTTACAAGACAGCAGGAAAGCTTTGCTATTTCTAAGAAATTCCCTTGATGTTCTCCCTTCCCCTTAACCACCTAAATGCTGCAGGGAAGTCGTCCGTACTTCAGTCAGCGAAAAGGACATACTACTGTCATAGGTCAGGGCTGCATTACACAGTATCTACATTTTAAAAAAATACCAAGGTTCGAACATTAGAGTTACACTTTTGAAAGAAGGGGACACAGCCTGCAACACAGCAGACACAAGCTATGGACCTAAAAATACAGGTTCTTTTCCTCCTTAAATACCATTAGCATTTCTTAAAGCCCAAAGCCAATTAAAACACGGGTTACTTACGGCACCACCAGTAGCAATTGCCATATCCTTAAGCTGGTTTTTCCTGTTGTCACCAAAACCTGGTGCTTTCACAGCAACGACCTGAAGACCGACCTTCAGCCTGAAGAGAAGAATTCAGAGAGCAACGTTCCACGTGTGTTCAGAGAACGAGTCGAATCCCTAAACCCCGTTATTTCAGTACAGCTCTACCGAGCCAGCAAGCAGAGGGACCTTCATGAACCGAGCTGGTTTGGCTCACAAAGGTACTTAGGGAACAACTGAAATTGTCTGAACCGAGGCAGAACACGGCTGCATACAAAAGGTGCTGCTTCTTTGGTACCGGTAAGAGAACAGACACTGCAGCAGATTTAGATAAATGCTTCTGTAGGCGTTCCTTTAAAAGGATGAAAACGCAATGGAAGAGTGGCATTTGTCTCGAAGTACTGATTTTAAGCCTCACCTGTTCAAGACGAGAGTGCTGAGGGCTTCTCCATCAACATCTTCAGCAATGATGACCAAAGGTTTGCGGTGAGAGTTGGCAATTTCAAGAGCTGGAACTATGGACTGTACACTAGAAATTTTCTTTTCGCTGATTAAAACATAAGCGTCCTGGAATTCACATTTCTGCCCTGCAGAAACAACACGCGCTGTCTGAACAAGCCGACCGTACAAACGCACCAAGCGTGCTCTTAACCTTAAGGAGCTACTTTGGAGCAACTGCTGCACTTCTCAGGGGCGTCAGAGAGACACAAGCTGTTGTCTCCCAGAGTCCGCTTCCAACTCTGCATTGTTCCGGAGCATTCCAGGGCCAGCCTGACGGTAGCACGGGCACTGTCTGCACTGAGTTTCCGATGGGGAAGACCACCCTCCCCACCCCCCCATCCTACTGCCGAGGTAGACAGTGTAACAGAGCGGGAACTCTTTGTAACAGGAACCATTACTTCAACTTCCAAGGGCCGTTGTAAGGTACTGGACATGCGTTGTTGTCAGCTCACCTTTGGTTGTGTTAATGAAATATGGAGAGATGTAGCCTCTGTCAAATTTCATGCCCTCAATGATTTCCAACTCATCGTTTAGAGTTTTTCCATCCTGTTTCGATGCAAGAAAGCCCATGTTAAAGATCCCTTATTTCCCACCGAAAGCACCATGTTTTTAGCATACTACACACAACAGAGCGAAAGGCTCTGCACCGCACATCAGTCTTATGTGCTTCCCCCTTCAAAATAAATGCAGTGTAAGAGGGAACAGCGACCAAACCCCGATCTAAAGGGGCTGGGGAGGGAGGAACTACGGAGGCACACTGCTGCGAGCAGCAGCAGCTGCACCGCGTGCCACACGAGCCAGCCCGAGCTGGGGAGGAGACGGTCACTTCGCCGTCAGTCCGTATGTTGGCCGGTCCTTACCTTGACAGTGATGACCCCCTTCCGGCCAACTTTCTTCATGGCATCAGAGATTATATTGCCGACCTCCTGATCTCCGTTTGCTGATATCGTGGCAACCTGGAACAGCGAGCCATTTCATCTCATTTCACGACACAAGTGACTTCTTTCCTGGCTATAATCAGAGCGCCAGGTGCCACGAAGGCCAGCGCACCCGGAGCCTGGGACCCAGCGGGGCACCCTCCGCAGCAGGCCCCGCAACACCCCAGCCGCCTGAGCCTCCCACCCACCTCCGCTCTCAACAGTTCTTCCCAACCACAGCAACTCATGGTTTAAGACCATCCTTTGAATGAAACCTGAAGGTGAGAAAAACTGCCTACTTCTGGACTATATCTGGCAGCGTAGTTGAAGGCAGAATACTGGGAACACTAAACCAACGAAAGCGTTACTATGAAGATCGCTCAGTGAAACACACCCTGCTTCTTGAGATATAGATAATATATATATATATGTAAAGAAAAATACTCAGGTGTCCTGTACCCACAACCTAGCTCTGTGAAACCTGACTTCACAAAACTTTTTCTGAAGAACAGCTACGTAGAGTTGGTTTAAATTCCTCTTTTTTTTTTTTACCTGTGCAATTTCTTCTGGAGTTGTAACAGGTTTAGACAGCTTCTTCAGTTCAGCTATGATTGCATCGACTGCAAGCATCACCCCTGAAGAGGAAGGGAATACTTGTGAGTGAACAAAACAGCACGTACAGCATGGGGGGGGGGAAACCCCCACAACCCCCCCAAACTGGTGAAGTTTCAAACCCAAGCCCCCACTGCAAAAATGCATCAAGTTTGCAGGTCCAAACCCAAGGGACTGGCAGTTCTAGTCCCACCCTGTCGTTTGCATACCTTGTGCTCACTTTCTGGAGTCGGTGTGACCTACCTGCCATCACGATCGACACCTATGGCAATTTACATAACTCCACCAACCTGGTATACTTATCAGAAATTAAACACAGAAATGGCTTTAAATGTAGTTTACCTACGACAAATTAAACTAACTACATTTATAACACTAAAATGATCAGAAAAATGAAAAATTGTTCAGACTAAGTAACGTAACAGAAACAAGTGGGTTCTCTGTGCATCGCTCTTCATATAGAGCTTTCTGTGGCTCTCAGACAGAAGGTAACTTCTGCAGGAAGCCGGTCAGATTCGGGATATGAGAAGCAAGACAACAGTGATTAACCAGTAAAGACAAGGGGGGGGACACTTACCCCTCCTGATTTCTACTGGATTAGCTCCTTTGCTGATTTTCTCGAAGCCTTCCTTGGCGATGGCTCGTGCGAGTACCGTTGCAGTAGTGGTACCATCTCCCGCTTCCTCGTTGGTGTTGTTGGCAACATCTTGAACCAGCCTGGCTCCGATATTTCTGTACTTGTCTTTTAAGTCAATTGCCTTTGCTACCGTCACACCGTCTTTCGTCACTTTGGGACTTCCCCAGCTTTGCTCAATAATAACTGTTCTTCCCTAGGGCGACACAGAGCAAACGTTAAATCACAGCCACGCAACGCGCAGCATCCCGCTCCGAAAGGATCCTCATCTTCAGCTGAGCTCTTCAGCAGCCGCAGCTGAGCAGGAACATCACCTCGCACACAGCTCTCAGCTGGGACTTCTCTTCAAGCACACACATTACCCAGGCTCTGCGCAACTGGAAAAAACAGCTCAAAGGCTTTATTCTCTCGCGGACTGAGGCTTCATCCCCCAGCCACAATGCTCAATGCCACAGGCTCACAAGTCTGCGGCTGAAATAGGACCGGCCTTACAGAGGAAAACAACTGAACAGATTCCCTCCAACACTGGTATTTTTCCCTGAAACTAAAATACAGCAACATGGTGAACTAAGTATGCAATTTCCACTAAATCACAACAGAGGTCCACGCGATCGAAAAACCATAATACAAAACTCAATTTGTTGCATGATCTAGGGGAAAAAAACAAACCCCGAGACTTGCAAACCTTATTAGTGACTAGCAAAGAGAACTGACAATACTCAGCGAAGCTGTGTTTGTGGGTTGCAATCATCTCAAACGCTGCGAGTTAATGAGCCTTTCTCCTCTTAGCCCGTGCCTGCACTCAGCTAAGAAGCTGGGCTGTCCCACGCAGCAGGCGCAGCTCACGTGGGAAACGGCCGAGCGCGCAGGGAGCACAGGGCCGATGCGCCCGCACGAGAGGGCTGCCCGTCCCCCGACGGGCTCCGCCATGTTCCGGTCGGAGCAGCTGGAGGCAGCCGCAGCGCCGCTGCCGCCGCAGAGCCCGCAGGGTTGGCCTGACTCGGGGCTCCGCCACGCACGTGGCCACGCTGCCTCAGCAGCACGGCCGGCCCTCCACGCTGCAGGAAAAGCGTTACGCTGCAGGCACCGGCGCGGGCACTTGTGAGCTTTCATCATTCCAACTCTGTGTTATAAAACAATCAAGCCAGAATGACACACGTCGTGACTTCTTGCTGCTTTTTGATTTGACCTACGCTGCTCCTGAATCTAAAGTGGTTCAAGAGCAAGAAAATTCTCTCTGGGGGTCCCGCTACCGATGGGTTCTTCATGTAGTCTCTGCTTGTTTTGCTTCGTTTTATTCTCTACTTTGATACAGTCTTATTTCAAATGTTTGTTTGGTAGCTGCAAGGAGCGTGGCACAATAAAACCTGCTCGTATCTGGTCAGATAAAAGGGATTCATACCAAACACCTTTTTTACCTGTATTTCTGGAAAAAGGCAGGCCCCCAGCGAGCGAGCCGGCGTTCTGAACGGTCCCGCACACCGAGAACCCAGGCGCTCGCACCGACTCGTGCTGACAAAGCCATCGGCCTGCGGCTGCGGTGTCAGAGCGGGCACCAGACGCAAACCGCGTTTCTCGGAACCCAGCGGGGTGCCAGAGGGAAGCTTCCTCCCCAAACGGGCATTTCTGAGAAGCGCCGAACCAGGCGCTGGGGTCCAACCCCCCGCGCCCGCAGACCCGGGGAGAGCAGCAGAGAGAGCGCTGAACAACCCCCGGGTTGCAGCCGGTTGCGTCAGGACCTGCCCTTTACCCGGCGCGGCAGAGCCGTGCTCAGGCATCCGCAGAGCGGCCCCATCCAGAAAAACAAGAGCTAATTTCACCGACTGCGCTTAAACTTTGCTCCTTTGCGGAAAACCGCCGCAGCCCGGCGGCATCGCCGTGCCTTACCCCCCGTCCGCTGGGCCCGGGGCGTTTCTGCCTGTGAATAAAGCGAAGGGAGCACACGGGTGGATGCCCCGCAGCCCCGGGAGGAGCCGCCACGCCGCTGCCACCCGGAGCAGGGGTCCCTAGGACCTGCAGAGCCCCTGCCTGCCCCTCAGAGGGGCCTCCCGCCCGGCCCCAGGGCGGCCCGCATGACGCTGCAGAACGGCCACCTCCGCGGAGCGCCCAGCGCCGTGAAGCAAATACAAAAATAAAGCCGTAATTTGTTTTAAAAAGCCGCTCCCGTGCTAGCTGACCCGCCCGGGGACCACCCGCCCCGCCGCTGCCCCCCCTCCGTTACCTTGGGGCCCATGGTGACGGCGACGGCGTCGGCCAGCAGGTCTACCCCCTGCAGCATCAGCGCCCGCGCGTCCGCCCCGAACTTCACGTCCTTGGCGTAGGCGCGGGTGAGGTGCGGGGCCAGCGACCGGGCCACCGGCCTCGCCTGGCGGAGCACGGCGGGCAGGCGCAGCATCTCTGCAACGACACGGCGCGGTGAGCAAGGGGGGACGGGGACACCGGGCCGGGGCGCGGCGAGCGGGGAGGAACGGGGACACCGGGCCGGGGCGCGGCGAGCGGGGGGGAACGGGGACACCGGGCCGGGGCGCGGCGAGCGGGGGGGAACGGGGACACCGGGCCGGGGCGCGGCGAGCGGGGGGGAACGGGGACACCGGGCCGGGGCGCGGCGAGCGGGGGGGAACGGGGACACCGGGCCGGGGCGCGGCGAGCGGGGGGGAACGGGGACACCGGGCCGGGGCGCGGCGAGCGGGGGGGAACGGGGACACCGGGCCGGGGCGCGGCGAGCGGGGGGGAACGGGGACACCGGGCCGGGGCGCGGCGAGCGGGGGGGGACGGGACGGGACGGACCGCGCTGGGGCGCGGTGAGCAGGGGGGGAACCAGGCCCGGCCACGCGACCCATGCGCGCGCCGCAAGGTCAAGCGCCGCTCGCCCCCTGCCGGCGCCGCTCGTCCTCCCGGGGCCGCGCCTCCGAGCAGGGCCCCCCGCCGCCCGCACGCACCCACCCCAGCGCTGACCATCGCCGCCGCCACAGGAGGGGAAGGCGGGAGCGGCGGCCCCCCCGGTCCCGGTCCCCACTCCCCGGTCCCGGCGCTCACCTGCGGCAGCGCGGGGGGAGCAGCGGGCGCCGTGCGGAGCCGCAGCCGGAGCGGGCAGGGTCTGTGCGCGCGGCGGCGGGAAGGCGCGGGACACTCACCGCCTCTGCCCCGCCCCCGGCCTAGGCGCCGGCCCACGCGGGGCGCTCACGCCGCCGAGCCCGGGAACCGGCATAGCCGCCGTGGCCCCGCCCCCCGCCGGCCGGGCCTGCCGCGGGGCCGGGGGGAGCCCGCCGCGCCGCGCGCATGCGCCGCCCGCTCCGGCATGAGCCACTCAGGTTCCGGGGCCCGCCGATTCCAGAACCTTCTGGAACGCTCATGCTCGCCGGAGGTCAGAGTTGAACTGACGCCACTTCCGGTCGGGAGGGGGGCCCGACCCCGGTAGGCGGCGGCGGGCACCCCGGCCCTACCGAACCCGCGCGGCGCTGCGCGGCGCCCGCCGCCTCCGGGAGCGGGGCGCGACCGCGGGGACGGAAAAGAACCGGCGGGGCCGGAGCCGAGGCCGGGGCCTGGGAAGGGGGGCCGGGATCCGCCCCGAGGGGGCGGGGCTCCGGACGCGCATGCGCAGGCGCTGACCTTCCCTCACGTGCGCGGGCGGCGGGCCGGTCACTCTGCGGCGGGGAGCGCAGCGGCCGCCATGGTGGGTGCCGGGCGGGCCGGGCCGGGGGGAGGGAGGCGGGGAGGGGGCGCGGGGCACCGCAAGGTCCCGAGGGCCTTGGCGGTGCCCCCAGCTCAGCCGCTCGTCCCCCCGTTAGGCGGGCAAGGCCTTCCGGAAGTTCCTGCCGCTGTTCGACCGCGTCCTGGTGGAGCGGTGCGCGGCCGAGACGGTGACCAAGGGCGGCATCATGATCCCCGAGAAGGCGCAGGGCAAGGTGCTGCAGGCCACCGTGGTGGCGGTCGGCTCGGGAGCCAGGGGAAAGGCAAGTACCGCGGCGGGAGGGCGGGCGCGGCGGGCACCGTACGCGCGGGCCGCGGGCGCGGAGGGGCTTCCCCCGCCGGGTCAGCAGCGGCGGGGCGCGGCCGGTTGGAGTCCAGCGCGGGCGCGCTGACCCGGGCTTCTCCCTCCCCGCGGGGCCCCCCGCTGCTTCCCGGCCTTGTGCAACGGGGCCGATGTGTGCCCAGCGCGCTAATGTTTAATTTGTAGCGCCGGGGAATAATTAACCCTCCCGGGCAGCGCCCGAAGGCCCGACCCGCCCGCGGCGGCGGCGGCAGGCCGGTGGCAGCCACGGGGACGGGGGGATTGCAGGTACGGGCCTGGGAGGAACCGGCCCGGCTGCAGGACGGGGATGCACGCGTTCCCCCATTTCTCGGGTGCTTTCTCTTTAAGTCAAGCCCTGTTCAGTACCCATTTACCATTCAGGCAAAGACCTCGCAGTCGCACTAAAAGCAAATGAATTCCATTCAGAAAATCACTGGAGCTCTACTGCCTAAATATTGCAGGGCCGCGGCGCTTGGAAATGGCCCGGTGTGCTTTCCGTCACAGCGAACCTGTGTGTTCTACAGCCCGCCTAGGGCACGGCGTCACCGTGATCTCCTGGACGTGCTGCACGTGGCCGGGTCGTTGCTGTCTGGAGGCGTCCGGACCGGTACATCTGTCCACGCCGCGGAAAACCGAGGCTCTGTTTTCTCTTTCAGAACGGTGACATCCAGCCAGTGAGTGTGAAAGTCGGCGAGAAGGTGTTGCTGCCGGAATATGGCGGTACCAAGATCGTACTAGAGGATAAGGTAGGCTTCCCCACGCCGCGGGGCCCCGGAACGCCTGCTGTGGGCGCTGCCTGGGGCAAGCGGCGCGCAGCAAACGCAGCGGTCGGTGCTCTGGTGGCAGCGGCTGAATCCAACACGGCGGTAGTTGGGAAGCAGCCAGATACACAACCGCTGCGACCCGTGCTAACGTTTTGTCTCTCTGCAGGACTACTACCTGTTTAGAGACGGCGACATCCTTGGGAAATACGTGGACTGAACTCGTTGCAGCGCCAGTCATCCATTCCACTAAAAGGCTGAAGTTTTTCGTTTGTCATGTAAATAACGTCCTTTATTTTATAACAAGCAGGCATTGAGTCTCTGGGACAACTCGCGATCCCACTGTAGTGATGGAGCACAAATAAAGATGCGTGCAGTGCAAAATCGGTTGCTCTCACGTGAGTTGCATTGAGCAGTGAAATTCGGGCGACCGCCACCAGCCTCAGTTATTCCAAACAGCATCATTTTATATCCGTATCTCTATGGAGATTGTAAAGGTCTTTACAATAAACTTCTGAAACTGTTCTGCTGCTGTCTCGGTTTCTGCCCTTGCTCAGCGACGCTGAGTCTCGACGGCGTAACGAACTGACCTCCGGAACCGCAGTTCCGTCGCGGTGCCCCAGTGTTTTCCCTAAGCTGGTATGACGGGGGGAGAGGAGTTCAGAGCTGTTATCACACCGCCGCGGTGATGCAGGGGGCTTCCAGCTAGCTCCCTTGCACAGGGACCTTTATCTCCAGGTAACAGACGGCTTTTTAACTTTTGTCTCGGCAGGAGCTAGGGGACGGGTACGCTGCCGGGTGGGTGCGCACAACCGGCCTGTCCCGCAGCGGGCCACGGCGCTAGTCCTGCCTGTGCAGGAACAGAGCGGGCCCCTTGGTGGATGAACCAGAACTGGAGTGGTTTTTGTAACACACCTCTCATGGGGCTGTGGCAGTGGAGAACAAGTAACTTCCCTCCAGAGGTCAGTCGGGCAGCGTTGGGGCCAGCCCTGATCTCAAAGCAAATTTGTCTCCCGACTGCTACGTTATCTCCAGCCTCCCCTGGCTCGGTAAAGGGCTCATCTGCCAGATTGCATTTCCTTCAGCCTCAACGCAACGTTCCTTGACAGCACGGCATTCCCTTACCCAGCCCTGAAGCACCAGGTCTGCAGGTTTTAACCCACCGCCCTGTCCTGCCCTGGAAGAGGGTTCAGGGTCATTGGTGCACTGGAACAGTGTGCCCCTGCCGAGCTGGTGCGTGCGTGTGGGCCAGGACCAGCCGCTGCCTCACCGTGCTCCGGTGCCATCGGATGCGCGATGCATCCGCGCTGGCTGTTGTGGCCACGGGAACGCTGATGGCAGTGGTTACACGGTGCTTCTCCCGCTACATTCGAGCTGTTCAAAGCCAGCACACCGCAAGCCTTAGTTCTCCCGGAGGGAATGGGAAAGAACCAGTGAAAAATACTCCTCAGACCACCCATAGCTGCGGTGGGAGACCAGCTCCAACCTCTGAATTGCAGTGTATTTTGTGCCCGGGTCCCTCCTCCCCACAGCTGAAGTCCCATGCGGGGTGACACGGAGCCAGGCTGTTCGCTAGCCACCAGTGCTGTTCGCTAGCCACCAGTTACCACCCAGCCGTCCCCTGGGTGTGACAATCCTGGCTGCGGCGGCCCTTGCTCCCCGGAGCGGGAGGCGTGCTGCTGCTGGCTGCTCACCACCCTCCCACGGCGGAGCTGCAGGCAGGCCAGGCAGCACTGGCACCGTTCCGGGGTTAAACGCCCACTGGACAGAAACAAACAGGGAAGGTGCTGAATAAAAAAAAATATGGCTTAGTGCAAGAGTCCTACTTCCCAACATCTGCCCTCCGGCAGTTCTACTTCAGCAGTTACAGCAGCGTGGGTTACAGCTGAGGCGGAAGGTGACCGCACTACAAGTACCCCAAGACAGCCGGCTGCGCAAGGACCGGCAGGCCGGCCGAGCAGCACGACCTCCCGCTCGGGCAGCCGGCCTCGGCGCTCCCCGGTAAGCGAGGCGTGCCGGCACGGTCAGGTGCCAGGGAGGGGAAGGCATGTCCCAGGCTCGCGAGCCGCTCACCCTGCGGAAACTAGACAAGGAGAAAAAGGTGCAGCTGGAGGCAGCTCCCAGCGGACACATCTTTACGCCTCACATTTCAGCGTCCGTTTCCACAAAGCCCTGCAGGGACACACCTGACAGCGGGTCCCCGGTCGCAGCAAACCACCCCCCAGCCTCTACAGCTCCGGTTGACGAGGAGGGGGTGCGATCTGAGGCCAGGTGACCCCGAGACAGCACGCAGCCCCTTCCCCGGTGCGGTACGCCCCGGCCGAGGCAGCACCAGCGTACGCCCCGTCGGGACCGCAGCGCTGCCGAGCGCACACCACGCCGGCCTCGTCCCACGACCCCCTGCCAGCCCACGCCTTCTGCCCCAGCAGAGCTTCAGCTGCTCGACAGCGTGCTCATTCAATAAAATAGTCAGCACGGCTGTATCTACCAGCGCTTACGTAGCTGATCAAAAACAAAAGTCACATTTTCCTGAAAACTTCCATGGAATATGGATGCAGGAGGGCAAAAAGCAAAGCACCCCTAGGCCTGCTCAAGAGGAGGACGCGCCTGAAGGCCTGCCGGGCCGACAGGCAGGGAACACTGCACGCTCGCCCCAGCAGGCTATCGCTGCAAGCAAGGACGAGGCAGCTCTCGCAGAGCCAAGGCCACCCATCTGCTGCTGCTGTTTGTCAGCCCAAGAGAGCACGCCGAATTCTGTATCCCTCAGGGTCTGCAGAGCAGGACAGAATCAACCACAAACACCCTCCCTTTGCTGTCTCACTTCTGCAGGAATTACAGTTCTTTATTCCACTGCCTTCCAGACTATGCCAAAGTTTCATCTTTGGCAAATATGTTCCACATCGACCCTCCCGCTTTCCTGGGGGACGCAGGCCTTCCCAGCCTCTCCTCAGGCTGGCTGCATCACAAGGGAACAAAATGGACTCCCTCTGCTTTTGCTGCTTGCCTTTCTTAACATTTCCGAACAGCTTCCGCTAGCAGCAGTTTTCAGAACACCCTTCTCGTCCCAGGTATGCTGTCCTGCCGTAGTAAGAAAAGGACGGAGTTTTTACACACTGTTAGAGAAGCAGGGGAGGCCAGCTCCCTAACAGCACAAGAACAATCAGCAAGATTTTGGCCAAATATTCCATTTTTCACTCTTGAAGGTCATGAGGCAATGAGGACCGGGAGAAAATCACAAACTGAAATTACCGTTGATCAGATTTTGTTTAAAAACAACTTGAAATCCAATAAAGTAAAAATAATGAGCAGCTTCCAGGAACACGGGGTTAATTATCCAGGGGGAACACAAGCGAACTTCGGACTTCAACATCTTCATTAAGCAACACTGCAGATTTCTTTCCCTTTTCGGCAAACCCACAACCCAGCTGCAGATGGAACAAACAGATAGAAATTTCTCTCTGAGAGGTATTTCTTCACAGCCAGATTTATTACCATTTTAGAAGCAAGATGTCCATGAAATAAAAGTCAGGGACAAATGGAAACGTCAAACCCCCAACTCTTCTGTGCTTTAGATATCAGTTAAACCTTGAATATGATGATAGAAAAAGAAAAAAAACAAACCCAAACAAAAAGCTGCAAACAAGCTGCTAAATTTTAACTGACCTGAACAGCTAGAACTGCTTTTATTTTGGGACTGGCTAATTACAATACAAAACTCATAAAAAATCAATGTTGGATTACCGCTGACCTAATGAGGTAACAGGACATTTGTACCCTTCATCCCAACGCACCGCTTTCTCCCAGCGTTATTCTTAACCTTCTCATGGTTTCTTACAGCAGGCGCCCAGAAGTGCTGAGTCTCAGCACGTGACTCCAGCACTCACGTCTCCAGGGCAGGAATGCGGACCAGGAGTAAAAGAGTAACTAACGCAAACCCAGCTCGGGTGCCTGAAGTCAGGAATGCCACCGCTGCGCGACAGCGTCAGGCGAAGGGAGTTGCCCTGGCCACCCACACGCACCGTGGCTTGGCTGGCTGCACGCACCCACGCAGGAGAAGGCCCCCGTCCCCTTTTCTCATCACTCACACATCATCCAGCTTCCAGCTCTAACCTGGCCTCTGGACCAAGGCAGGATGCTGGCCATGGCACTCCTCAAGCAGAATAAGCACGCAGAATGCACTTTGCTTTCTGATGGGAAGAGCTAGTTAAACGATCATAGAATCATAGCACGGTTTGGGTTGGAAGGGACCTTAAAGATCATCTGGTTCCAAACCCCCTGCCATGGGCAGGGACCCCTTCCACCAACCCAGGGTGCTCAGAGCTCCATCCAACCCGGCCTTGAACCCTGCCAGGGAGGGGGCAGCCACTGCTTCTCTGGGCAACCTGGGCCAGAGCCTCACCACCCTCACAGGGAAGAATCTTCTCACACTTTCAATCCACAAATGTTTCACATACTCTCTCATCGGGTGGAAGGAAGAGGTTCTAACACAGGGCAGCACATGTTAATTTAGAGTAAATGAACTGAGCGAGGGGGGGAACCACACCTAGCATTCCCCCCCTGCAATGCTGTGGAACTGGGGGCGGCACCCAGTACCAGCCTTCTCCACTTTTGAGGAAACACCACCCACCTGCAGCCATTTATTTAGTGATTGTATGCGGGGAGGCATCTCACCTCTGCCTTGCTGCTCCGCCATTCCTGCTCACAGGCAGAAGCAATTCACCCTTCTTTACCTGTTCTGCTCTCCTCCCTACAAACAGAGCAGCTTCCAAATAACTTTCTTCTCTAACACGAGCCACTCCTGTCTCCCAGTCGCTTGTAAGAGGGACCCGCTCCCCAGCCAGCTGCAGGCTCGCAGGGCCCTTTCTACGTTCCCTCCCCAGACACAGCCAACCCATGCAGCACCCGACTGCACCAGCCCTGGCACCCAAGCCAGATCCTGAAGGCCAAGCGGGGCTCCCTGCGCCCGCCTTGCCCGAAGCACCGTGCCCCAAGTCGCTGTTGCTGGGAGGGGTTTTACCCATTACTCTGAGCATGAACGGCCGTACGCACGTAACACAGGACCCGAAGTCTTTCTACCGGCCCGCGCCCTCACGGTTTGCACCGCACGGAGCCCACGGGCCCGGCTGTGCCGCCCAGCGGGAGCGCCGGCAGCCGGGCGCTGGCCCCGGGGGACAGCCGAGGAGCTCCGTCCCGCCGGGCCTGGCCGCGCAGCCTCGGGCCTACCGCCCCCGCCGCCGCCCCGGGGCCTGAGGGAGCGCGCGCGGGGGCCCCTCACGGGCGCGGGGCTGGGGGAACGCTCCCGGCTGTCCCACTGGCTCCGCACACCCCCGCGGCCAGGGGACGGCTCTTCCGCGCAACCCCGCGGCCGGGGGGAAGGAGCAGCACGTACCGCCGGGGGACCGGGAAGTGACCGTGAACGGGGATGGGCTTCGCCTCACCGCCCCTCACGGCCGCCCCTCGCCATAGGCCCCGCCCCGCGGCTGTTCCCGCTCCCCGCCGCCGGCCCGCGGCTGTTCCGTTCTGCTCCCTCCCCCCCGCCGCTGAGCCCTTTCCTCCCGCCGCTTGGCCCCGCCCCGCGGCTGTTCCCCCTCCCCGCCGCCGGCCCGCGGCTGTTCCGACCTGCTCCCTCCCCCCCCGCCGCCTGGCCCGGCCCCGCCCCGCTCCCCCCGCCGCCGCCGCATCCGGGTCCCGGCGCGGCTGTCACTATGGTCATGGCGGAGGGGACGGCAGTGCTGAGGCGGAACAGGCCGGGCACCAAGGCCCAGGTGAGGCGGCGGGGCCGGCTCGGGCGCGGGGACGGGCGGCGCCGCTGAGGCGCCGGGGCCTGGCGGGGCCTGGCGGGGCCTGGCGCGGCCTAGCAGGCCCGGCAGGCCCGGCGGGAGCTGCGCGGCCTCGGCCCGCGGGCCCTTCCCGGGAGAGCGGGGTCCCCCTTCCCCCCGGTCTTTGTCGTAGCGCAGGGGGCGAAGCCGCGACAGAGCCCCGTAAATGGGCTAGCTCGGGGGTGCCTGGCCGGTGGCGGGCGGCAGACCTGGGCCGTGCTGGGAAGCGGCTGCGCCGAGGCCTGGGCCGGGTCGCGAGTCACGGCACTGTCCAGCCTGCGTGGGCTGTGCCTGTAGCGAGGCGGGCCTGTGGTTCCTTTCCTGGCGGCCGGGCTCGGATCCGGACGGCACCGCGGCACAGCTGTGCAGCGCGCAGCCACCATCGCTCGGCGGTACTCCGGCGCCGGGCGGAGGTGACGCCGATCTCCCCGGAGCGGGGCGCCGAGCCGGGAAGGCGCTCATCGAGGCCCTGCGGCCGCTCGGGCGGCGGCGGGAGCCCGCGTATCTCCGGGTGGTGGGAGGGAGCGGCGCCGAAAAACGCTGAGTAAGGAAACGCGAACTCCTGGCACTGTCGAGATGGCACCGGACCGAGCTGCCGCGGGACGGGGACGCGCGGCCGGGCCCCGCGGTGGAACTGCGGGAGGGTTTTGTCACCGGCGGTCCCGAGCGCGGGGCGTCGGCAGAGCTGATGGCCGCCCGGACGCGCGGCACGCTGACCGCGCCATGGGAGCGTGGTGCCGCGTTGGGCCCGCACCGCCTTCTGCCACCTCAGCGTGGAGAAGGTGCTCTCAGTGGTACCGGGATGTGGGGTTCATAACCATCGCGTAATGCCGCTCCCCACAGACCTCTTCCCTTCCCCGTGGTCTCACGTGTGAAATGGGCGCCGCACGCAAAGGTTTCGTTTAGAAAATACAGGCTGTCCGGGCATTAAGAGCAAGACGTGGCGATGTTTACAGCGTGCCGAGTCACGCAGGGCTCTCATCTTGAGACGTGCTGCTGTGGTGACGGTAGGAGCGCGAGTCCCGCTTCGCTCTGCGCGTGCCACGACGGTGTGCCGCCGCTGCGAGGAGATGCGGCTTCCTGGCGTTGTACAGGCTACCTCTGCGTCTCCTTTCCTGCATGCTCGAGCGCGTGGTAGGCTGTGCGCTCTTCTCGCGGCCCCTCTTTTTTTGTTAAATTGGCTCAAAATTTTTTTTAACAGGATTTCTACAACTGGCCCGATGAATCATTTGAAGAAATGGATAGCACATTAGCTGTTCAGCAGGTATTCCTACTTAAGTGAAATGTTAGTATGTTCAGTTTCCAGAGTTTTGTATTTTGGTAAAATACCCAGGGAACGGAGCATGCCGTTTATCTGCGTAGCGTGTTTCTGCACAGGAGTGAATTTCATAAGCACCCTAGGAGTATTAAAAAAATTGCAGTTATTAATTGTGTATGCGGAAATCACTAGAATTCCCATGTCTGGTGTAAACAAATCAGGTTTAAGAAAATGGTGGGGTTTCCTGCGGGGCTCTTGTTTTCAGAAGGATGTTGTAAAAAAGCTGTAAGATTTACCCATTCTTTTACCTTTTCTAACTGTGGAAAGGCATTCTTCAGACCTAGCACTTTTTTATACCAGTTTTCTTAACCTGCTCATCTGCTCTGTAACTTTTTAGTCTGTCAGTCTTTTCTTAAGAAACGAGAAAAAGTCAGTCAGTCCCTCAAAGATGTCCTAAAATACTTTTACTATAATTACACCAAGATCTAGATTTATTTCCCCCCCCTCCCCTCTCCTAGTATATTCAGCAAAACATAAGGGCAGACTGTTCCAACATCGACAAGATCCTTGAACCTCCTGAAGGCCAAGATGAAGGTGTATGGAAGTACGAACACTTAAGGTAAGAATCCCATCTTCCGTCAACATAGCGTCCCGATTCTAAGTTCTGTTCGTCGATAGCGCTAGTGACTCTCTTTGAATGTGACAGATCAAAAGCGACTTCAGTGCAACTTGGTATTTCTACCGTTAAATGTTTTTATACCTTGGTATTACTTTTTTTCTGAATTCCTTGTTCTTTCTAAAGATTTATGATGCGCTCTGATCTAGCGTTTTTGATGTTTTTTTAGGAAAATGTTGGTACCTCGCTTCAAAAGTTGTACTAGCATGTTTCCAGTATGAAAATATCATCATGAATTTCCACAGCACTATCTCCTAGAATCATCAGTTCTTCATCTCCACTAACTGGGAACATGATTTCCAGACGCTCCCAGTGCTTCTTCTGAACCTTGCAGGAAGACAGGCTTTAGCTAAGAGTACCTATGCCTTACAGTTCATTTTCTAGTTGTAAGGAAACTCAGAGCCTTTTGTCCTTCTCTGTTTTATGCAGTATAATAAATAAGTTCAGCCTAGGTAGTCTGTGCCTGAAAGTATTTTTCGGTTGTAGTGCAGGTTTACACCCTGTTGATACATACGTAGTAATCCTTTCTTCCTGGTGTTGCTTTAGTATCCTCCTGTCCTGATTCCTTTTCTTCTCGTGTCTTCCAGCCTTATCAAATACACTTTTAGGAATAAGAATAGTTCTAAGCTGCTCCTAGATTAATATATCGTGACTTTTTGCCTCCCGTTTTCTGTTTCTTTCCTCTGGTCTGGAATAGTTCCAACAGAGGCAGGGAATCCTCAAAAGAGGAAAAAGTGTATACGTACAACTGCAAAGGACGAATTTTGAGAATTTCCCCTGTCCTTTCACATACACCGAAGATCACTGCAGATTCATAGAAGTGACTTGTCACTCAATACTTGTCACTTTAGGGAAATTTATTTAGGGTTTTCTTGTAGGATGGAGGGGCGAATTCTCTTAAGTTACAAAACGCACTTTCAGGTACATTCTAGTGAAAGCAGTGTTTCTAGAAGTCCCACTCTGTTAATGATCTGTGGTGGGACTCAAGCCACTTAGTGGATCTGGAGGAAGTGTTTCTTAGAAGGATGGAATGATCCAGCTGTACGAATTTAGAACTTACACACTCTTAATAAGTTAATGTTCTTGAAGTGGTTTTTTTTTTTTTTTTTAAATTTGTAGTTGTGAAATAGCAGTTTCTTACATAACCAAGTTGGTATCTTAAACACTTTTGCTAAATTATTTGTTAAGCTCAGCCTCTACTATCAGGTAAGAATTAAAAGATAATTGTTTTGCTGAGTGAAAAAAAATGCTGGTGTGAATTCTTCTTCTCTCAACTTGCAGTTCTTTTGTACTGTGTTATTTCCTAGCCTACTGCCTTTTAGGTGAGACATTAGGCGAAGTTGTTTGGTGGTATTCCTTAAGTATGGGTTTTTTTCATGTTCTGATGTATTTTTTCCACTTTACAAGAATCATTTCCAAAAACATTGAGAGATCTCTGAAGAAGATCAGAACCTGTAACCTTGCTTTGTATTAGATGTTTCCAGTGGGAAAACAAATTATTGATTTTGATGCTGCTGTGTTCAAATTTTTTTAGACAATTCTGCCTTGAGCTCAATGGACTAGCTGTCAAGCTTCAGGTAATTATTTTCTTGGTATTTTTATATTGTATCAGGGAGGAGACTTCTTTGGTATTGCAAGGTGCAGAGTTTGCAGTGCTTTCTTCTAAATTTATACGCATAGACTTATGCGGTGGTTTGAGGAAAGAGGTTTTTAGGGCTTTAAAGACTTCTGGCAAATAGCGCGTTTTGGTGGGGGACAGGGCAAGAAAGTGATTTGAAAAGATCAGCTCATTTTTGCTGTTGCGTGGTTTTCATAACTGAACAATTGTTTAACAGAGTGAATGTCACCCAGACACGTGTACTCAGATGACAGCGACTGAACAATGGATTTTCCTTTGTGCAGCTCATAAAACTCCCAAAGAGGTACGGATGCATGTTGGAAAACTGACCCTGCTGATGTAGGATTTTCTTTCAGATGTAGTATGTTCATGGGCAGACCATTTAGCTGCCGCCTTAGTCAAACTGAGAGCGTACGTGGGTTACTAATATCGCTTGAGGTCTCCTCCTTTCCCGCTCTGCAGTGGTTTACGAAGAAGGGGATGCGGTAGGAAGGAGCTGCTTTTTACCGCAGTATTAGAGACTTTGCTCATTCCCCTCTTTTCTCTCTTAATTTGTGGTGAGACAGCCTGAAACTCAAGGAGAAAGTCTCTGTTTAATTGAAAGAAGAGTGCGTGCTGAGAATGGGCTGTCCTCGTCAAACTCTGGCAGCGATCCGTGGCACCAGGCGTAGACACCTGGCACTCTGGAAGTGATGGCGTGTGCACGTTCTTAGGGCAGTTACTCCTGAAAGGTCCTGGAGTCATAGAAATACTTCATGTGGAGTGGGTTATCACCACGGCAGTAGCTTGTCCACCAGAGTGTCCAGTTACTTTAAACATCGTTCAGCTCTCCCGCTGAACCACTTGCTAGGTCTTTGCCTTCAGAAGGTCTGTCTCTGTTGCTGTTGGTTACGGCGATAGTGCAGCCTGTCCTGTTTATCTTTGTATTTCACCTTCCAGAATGCAGTATTGGTTCTTCTTAACGTTATCCTTTTTGGCCTGTAAGCTTTTGTTTTGTTTTGTATTTCCCGGGATGCCTTGATGTAGCTCTGAAGGCCAGGCTCCTTCCCGCTCCCTCCTTTAACCCTCGTCCCCACTCAGTATATCGGCATGCAGTAAGTCTGTTTACTTGGCTAGACAGGAGAGCTTCAGGCTGCTCTTTATCTCTGATCATGTGGCACTGGTCTGCTGTTTTCCATGTTGGCAACACCTGTGGGCCAGCGGTCAGACAGTGGGGGATGCAACCTTGAGCTGCTGACAAAAACGTGCACCTGAGAAGTCTTTACAGCATAACTGGGGACTGGCAAGCGGGACAGGCGTTCCTGCTCTCAGCCCAACTCAGTTCAGCTTTTCTTCCTTCCCCTCCACACGTGCTTGATTGCAGGGCCACGGCTTGGCTCGTTACATGCTTAGCTACGCTAATGATTTTGCTTTTCTTTGCCAAGGCAAAAAGCATTGATACAGTTACGTGCAGGTTTTGGTCTGGGGTTTTCTGGTGGTTTTTTTCTTGATAAGGTGTTAATTTGGGCTGTAAAAGAAAGTCTGGCAACTTGACTGTGTGGGAAACAAATGAACTGTGAGGTGACAATTGTTTTTCCTTGCAGTGTACTTCAGTATGTATTCTTGTTACACAGCTTTGCTTAAGGAGATGCATAAAATTCGCTACTTATGTGCATAATCAAATTTCCATAGCAACTTTTTTTCTTGAATTAATTCACATGGGTTGGGAAACAGAGAAAAGAAATGGCTCACTTAGGGAGGAAATGCAGCTGGACCTTCAGAGAAGCTACGTGAAACTTCTGGGAATAAAAATGTCCAGTGAAGTTAAAAGCATCAGGAAACAGAATTAAAATGTTTTTCTTTTAACAAGTTGTATGACGATGTCACACATGCACTCATACACGTGCTCGCTCACTGTCTTTGCAGTGTCCTGCTATAGACTACACCAGACACACGCTTGATGGAGCTGCCTGTCTTCTGAATAGCAATAAATACTTCCCCAGCAGGTAAAAATGCTTTCCTGGGGAGGGACAGAGGGAGGGAGTAGGCAGCACCTGAACACTTACAAAGCACGCAGAAGCATGCAACACATTTTTCACGGACTACTACTGAAAACACCAGAAACCTTGCAGCATGTGCCACTTCATGGCAGAGCTATTGTCACTTTTAAGCCAAGGAAGAATTCCTGCCTGTTTAGATAGTTTGCCATTTGCTGGAGCTGATGGCGGCTTTTTAGGTGGGAGCTGTGTCAGTAATAGCTGTTGGTGTTCTGGGGCTCCCGCTGGAGCGGTGCCAACCGAAGTAACAGGAGGGCCGTTAGAGAGATGCAGCGACTCGGAGGGCTGCCACGGCACTGAAAGCCTCCAGAAGCCAACGCCCACCTACCGTGGGACGACCGTGGCCACGGAAGGCAGAGACTGAGTGTGTTCCAGGGGCAGCCAGCATGTTGGGTCACGGAAGCCTAACTGGAGAAGTCAAAACTGCGCTGCTCTAGGAATCTGGTATCGGCAAGGAGGTACAACTGGAAGTCTTCTGCCCTTTGCCCGTCGATGCTAGGAACCAGAACTCCAGCCCTTACCAGAATAACCGATGGTGTTTAACCACAGGCAAAACTGGTTGTGTGGTCAGAGCACAATTTTTAAATGTGGAGTATGCACCGACATTTCTCTTCCTTGCAACAATAAGCAGTTGCAGACACAGATATCTGCAACGCTTTCAAGCCTAAATGTGATATGCAATTATGTAGCATAGTTTAACAATCAGAATTCACGTCAACACGTATCGCGGTAGTTGTTTTCGTAGACCTGTTTCAACCTTTCTCCTCATGCTTACAGGGTTAGCATAAAGGAATCCTCTGTAGCCAAATTAGGATCAGTGTGCCGAAGGATTTACAGAATATTTTCACATGCTTATTTTCATCACCGGCAGATATTTGATGAATATGAAGTAAGTAGTTTCAAATTGTATTTTGAAAGAAGGGCATTTGCTGTACTTACAGCCGTGATGTAATTGTTACACATTTTCTTTTAATCCTGCCAGAAGATCTGCATTCAAGTGAAGTATTGATTACAGTAGATTACAGTGTATAAGAACTGAAATGCTGTGTTACACATGCATAGATACAAATTAAAATTTATTTGTATAATTAGTTTACCAAGTTATGGTTTCCGTCATTTGGGTAAAAGGTCAGAATTTGAGAGTTTTGGTGTACAAACAACTCAAAATTCACCTTGTTTTAAAGATTCCTGAATGTATTGAAGCACTTAGAATACTCAGTACTATACCAACTGTAGTTAGTCCTGCTACGTTTCCTCTTTGTATCTGTTACACACCAGTTAAGGAACTGTAAAACTGCAGAGAGACAGAGTAATGGGTGGCAGCTCGTGCACCTCCAGTAACTTCCAACGTTGGTTTTTTTTGATGGAAAAGTAGAAATTGCTGGATAGAAAGGAGATGAGGGGTGCAGCTGGATGTAAAAGGGAACTTCTGCCAAGTCCCGCGTAAGGCTGCTGGCACCGCTGCGGAATGGCGGGGCCCCGTTCTGCTGGGAACAGCGTACGTAGGAGGAGCCTCCCAGGACCTTCACATTCTCTTCGGAGAGTGGATCGGGACTACATGGGTACCTGAATACATTCTTGGCTGAGTGCTGTTGAATGGAGCTGCGACTGAAGCCTGAGCTGCGGTAGGGTTTTTTTGTTAACTGCAGTAACTATAAGCAAGAAGTAAAGATTTAAAAGAAGTAATACAAATTTACCATTTAAGCATTACGGCTTCATTCTCAGACTTGTAGACCTAATGAGGCAGTTACATAAAAGCAGGGATTTTTTTTTTTTTTTTTTGTTATGTTCTCCCGAATTGTTTAAAATATTCCTTCTCTAAGTATTGTTTTTCCCCCTTTCTTTCATCTCCAGAATGAAACTTTCTTGTGTCACCGGTTCACTAAATTTGTGATGAAGTATAATCTGATGTCCAAGGATAACCTGATCGTACCGATTTTGGAAGAGGAAGTGCAAAACTCGGTGTCCGGGGAGAGCGAGGCGTGATGGGAATGGCAGTACAGAAGCCTGTACTGAACGGAAACAGACCAGTAATTATGTACTGTATATATCATTTTAGACACTTCAATCACGTATCCTCATAGCTTTGTTAGTATACTTTTTGTATGCTGTGTGCATTGCCTTTTCATAGGGGAAATACTTAAGTTATTCATGAGCTGTATATTCATCAATGTGGCACTCATGGTTTTTAAATAAAAGTAGTAGTACCTGTTTATAATGCCTGTTAATAAAAGAATTTACAGTTCTCTAAAACTGCTGCTAAACAATCATTGAATCACAATCCTGAAGATGTGTCTGATCGGGTGGGAAAAAAGTGAGATTAAGGTTGCACAGCAAGCCGTTTTCTTAACACCGTACCTATATTAAGTCTTAGTTCAAAGATTTATCACCTTAAATGTATAATTCTGCAGGAAGCTTCTTGCAATGTAGCTTATTCCTAATTTAGCTTTTATTTTTTTAAGATGGCTTTGAAAATTTACTTCTGGATGTGCATATTCCCATATGTGTATATCCAAATACCAGTAGGAGCTACAGTATTAGTAATACCAAAAGGACAGTTTCACTACGCTATTGAGCATATATATTCTTGATATATAGATCTAACGTACTTTCTGGACTTTTTTTGTTGACAGTGGAGGTTTGTGTGCAGCAGGGCACAGGTCCGGTCCTGTCAAGGCACACTTCTGCTGTTCTCCAGTCCACAACTTCTCTAGAGACTGTGGCAGAGAAGTCAGTGGCTTACACCTGTGCGTATTGATGGCAACTGCTTACAGGTTATACCTCATACACACTCATCTTACACTACATAACACACTAGCACGGTCTTTGCTTGTATTCCTCGTAGAAGCTTTCTCAGTACCTGAAATACTGAACTCGATTCTTTGCAAGAGTTAATCGTGTTTTCAGCATACGTTAATTTAGTTTTCTTCATTGACCTGAACTGCATTCTTTGACAGAAGGTTCAGATTCACTCTTCTGTTCCCTATCAGATGTTTATTTCAATTTGTGTTTGCAGATTTGCAATAACTGACAATTTCCATGAGTGCTGCTTAATTGTGTTATGTTTATAATTATAGAATTAAACATTTTAGAGATGAATATAGCAGATACACTGCTAAGCACACATGAATGCAGGGTCTAA
This sequence comes from Opisthocomus hoazin, assembly GCF_030867145.1. Lineage (NCBI taxonomy): Eukaryota > Metazoa > Chordata > Aves > Opisthocomiformes > Opisthocomidae > Opisthocomus > Opisthocomus hoazin. The sequence goes on from NC_134422.1 coordinate 43,882,285, forward strand.
AAGCACTAGCAGTGTTTTTACATTAAGTGAATTCTGCTTAGCTGTTTTAAGTTGTTAGCTGGCTGTTTCTCTCCCAGGTTCCCCAGGGCCCTCTTTTTATTTCTTTAAGCAGGTCAGAACATGCTAACTCAGCTAGTTTCTGTAATCTACACTTCTGTTATCTACGCTGTACTTGCTTGGAAAGAAGGGAGTCTACCTATTTTTCATAATATACTAGACATGCCTTAAATTCTATTTTTCTTTTGTATGAATCAAGCACACCTCAACCAACTGTACCACCTGGACGTAAAGGGAACTTATTAAGTTTAGTCTCCCTGTTTTCTTAAGTACTTCAACAGCTGTGTTCTGCAGCAGCTCTCTGTCTCATACTTATCACCGTATGTAGTTGTCAGCAGGGTAACGGCATGAGATGGTGCCTGAGTGGCAGCAGCTTCAGTTACTGTCTGTACACTTACTGAGCTGTAACTTGCTGTGTAGAGACCAGGTTACTTGACTGTGATGGGTATCTTGAAGTTTGTACCGCAGGCAGGAGGGCTGTATTCTGGAGGGGGGAAAAAAAAGAGTTTTGTGACAGCCTGCTGCTGGGAGCACCCGTGGGTGGTGGTTTTGTACCCTGAACGCCGGCCGTGGTGAGCTAGACAGGCCAAACCATGGAACTGGTGTTGCTAATCACATTTCCTCCACAAAACTGAGGAAAACGAGGGGGTGCTCAGGACTGCACTGAAGTTGTAAACCTCCTCTTCCTCTCACGCTTTAAGAGTTTCACTTCAAAACAAAACTGGGGAAGTTTTAGTCCTGTTTATTCTCGTTCAGATTTGCACTGTAAAGTTGACTTGCTATACTAAGCTAATCTTAGATAAGGTGTAAGTGAAACACTGCTTGTATTTTCCCTTGCTGTTGTTTACATGAGTACTCTGTACACACATGTGCCTGAATGGTACCGTAAAACTTCAGCTAGCCTCAGCAAACCACAGACTTGTCTAATAAATATTAACAGATTTAGTTTAGACTCTACATAATAGGGAAATCAAGACTGTCTTTGAATTATGTTGTAAAAACAAAAAAAAGATAAAATTAAACTGTTTCTTTATCCATACCGCTATATTTTGGTAACTGATTCTCATTTTTCATGGCGTCCAAGAATGCGGGCAACTGAACGCTGCTGAGAGGAAGTTCGGTGCTGTCCCGTCTCTGCTACAAGGCGTGCTGAAGTTGTATTTCTTCTCTCAGAAGTAGAGGAATAGAATACTCATTAGCATCTTGAAGTCACACCTCAAACTGACACATCTCAGACAGGATAACAGTGGTTTTACAACTAAAAAGGAAGGGAGCTCTAGAAGAGGACCCTTCAGATACCAAAGAAAAGCACATTATGACAGCAGGTCACAGATGCAAGGGCGTATTGTAAGCAAAGGATACCTTTCAGATGACTTTGTCCTTAGTCACTGAGGTTGGTCCTGCTGTTTGGCTTCGCGTACCTTGACACAAGCCAGCTACAGTAGTTCTGCTACTTTCCTTTTAAGATTTTAATTCTCTCCCCTGCTGTCAAAGTTCATCTGCTTCAACAGATCAAAACATGTCCCCAGACCAGTTCCTCTAAGCCACTCTGTCTCTCTCAAGTTATGCTTACCTGAAGTCAGGAACACTCGCTTCTCTAATCCATACCAGTTGTCTGAATTCTGACGCAGGAATTTGGGCTTTGAAAAATCTAAATCCTAATGAACACTGTTCTCTAAGTTGAGCCACAGGGCATTGTTGAGACAGCAACCTGCACTTTTTAGCTTCAGAAGATTAATATACTGCGAACAAGGAAAACCTCCTCAGCTTTTACCAGTTGGCTGTTTCAAAGGCTTTGCCTTGTGAGCTGTACGGATGTACAGACGGCAGAGAAGTCAGTCCAGCCTAAGGAAAGGCGGGCATTGCTCGAACCCGTTTAGTGTCAGTGTGAGACAACCATAATGAAACCAGCAGCTGATTTGGGAAGTGCTTTTAATGGTGAGAATCCTCCTATCAAATACAGAAAAGAGCTTTACAAAAAGAACATCGTATTTTACAGAGCAGAAGCACAGATGTTAAGCAGCAGTTTATTGCAGTTACCAGGTATGTACATAAATGGTTGTAACAATTTGAGCAGAGCACAATTTTTAAAAAAATTTTTTTTTAACAGTGGATAGTTTCTCCCTGCTTGTAAACATGAGGAAAGTGTTTCTTCTCCAAACAATTTCAGAATCGGAAAGTACGAATAGCCTTTTGCAGAGGTTTACGACAGCATTTTCTGCCTTCTGTCTCCGTTCTCTGTAATGGCTGCAGGGCACGTCTGTTCTCACGTACAGGCAGGGGACTCTTCTGCTACAGGGCAGACACACGGGCTCCCAGCTGCAGCTCTCTTACTGAATAAATAAGTGTACTTCCTTTTTTTTGTCAGAGAACACATCCATGCTTTAAGGTTTGCTTTGCAATTCTTCCAAGAAGAAGATAAGTATGTAATACACATTCCAGTAAAATGAACACTGAACAGCGTGTGTATACAAGAAGTCTTGCCAGAGTTACTCTGACAGCTCTTCCGATTTACAAACTTCATTAATGGACGGTGCTGCTCACAACACTGATCAAGGCACGCCTTAACGCTCGAGTCTGTGTAAGACCAGGTGACGAAACATGTAGCTTAAATTCGAATCCTCTATGCCCAAAACGCACCCTCCCTTTTTCACTTTTCCAAGATGTAGCTGGCTTTCAGAATTTTTAACTTCAAAGAAAGAAACAGAACATTTTCCGCCATCTGTTTTAGAAGCGTTTGCCGTTGTTTCTGTTTCGGCATCCACGCCCTAGGAGGACGGGTGGTTTATTCGCTGTCCTCCAACTCGTGCACGAGGTCAGGCAATTCCTGCGCAGCCTTCCCAGAGGCTGAGCAAGCGACTGACTCTCCCCCGCCTTTCAAAGCAGGCCTTGCAGCCGCAGGAAAGCGCTCGGCGGCAGGCCCACTGGGGATGCAGCACTGGGGCTCACAGTAACCTAAGGAACCGGACAGGCACGCAGACAGTCAGACCAGCTTTCCCCTCTCCAGCAGTTTCTGGTTCAGCGACTTTCAGAGAGAATAGGGCGGTTTCCTTCTGGAATTTTTCAGTCCTCTTTGAAATCCATGTAGGGTTACACACCGTGTCCTGCTGCAAGGAGTTCTGCAGTTAGCTGAAGAGATATCTTGATTTGTTTCAAACCTGCTACTCACCAATTCAATCATTCACTTGAGCTCTTGTATCAAAAAAAAGAATGCTGAAGAATTTATTCCTTTGCTACCCTCTCCACACCACTCACTTTATACAGCTCTCGATCTTGGCTCTTCTCAGGCTGACTTTTTTCCAGGTGAAGAATTGTATTTTGTTTATTTTTTTTTCCAATACAGAGCCTAAATGTAGCCCTGTGAGGTGAACGACAACAGAGAGCTAGGAAAACAACCTAGATTAATGTTTCTACAGCACAGGCAACTTTCCATACTGTATGCGAGACAAACAGCATTAAAAACAGCTGTCCTTAACTACACAGGAATTGCCGAGTGGGTTCAGAGGAAACAGCTTAGCATATTTACACTGGATTAAAAAGACTAGACAAATTCAGAGGTTTGCAGCACAGTCAACACCTGTGAGATTCAAGAGCAAGGACTAAAGCACAGTTAAAGCTGTGGGCTACTGAAATGGATTATGGCTTTATTTCCTTTAAGAAAAGCCTCTCTTGCTAAAAAAGCGGGGATATTCTAGAGTGCACCTGTAGACATCCAGAGCACCCCCAGTTTTTACCCTTGTTCCAAAACACTCTCCCCCGGGTACACCCCATTAATTTTAAGGGGAAGAGTTCTTTTCAGAAGACATTAACTTATTTGATTTTTCTGCATTCCCAACAGCCAATATGAAAAGATCTCAGTTAAATGTTAAATGATTATTTTTGCCCAAGGAATGCATTCTAGAAACTGCCTTCAGTTTAGTACTTCATACATTGTAACTGGTTACCTAAATAGTTGTAGTTCAGTGCTGGTTTACCATTCACTACTGTTAACCATCTTAAGCAGGGATACAGCTTTATAAAAGGTCAGTAATTTCTCTGATATGCTTTAAAAGCTTTAACTTGGAAGAGTCAGAATTCCTAGGGGTTTTGACCAGGTTTTGCTGCTTTTAGAGGTTTAACTTGGGGAACCACCACTAGTTGAAATTACACACATACAAGAGTTCTGGATAACTCGTGAAAAAAAGTTTTCCAAGTAGAGCAACGAATTCCAAGTTGCACAAGACCAGCTGTTACCCCACTTTTAATATGCTCAAGTTGCTTGGCGTTGTGCCAGAGGCAGGTGTCATGGGTATTTTCACCGTTTTTCCCGCATCTGTGTGCCATGGAGGAGATCCCTGCATGACCACGACCGCTGCCCAGAGAGCGGTGGGCTGCGTGAGCAAGCAGCGGTGGGTCAGGCTCTGCGGGGTGTCGTTAAGCAGTACTCACAACACTTCTCTCAGTCTTTGCAGCACACCACACGCAGACAGGTACCAAAATCCCTGAGTGAATACGTTCGCTCTGTTCCATTCTGCTTTCTCATTTTGACCAGATTATTTGCCATTAGCTCGTGTGACGAGTGTTTACAGTTTTTGCTTCTAAAACTAACTGAAAAATGCAGGGTTTGGTTATAATCACATTTATCTTCTGGAGATGCATTTTCGTTCAGCTTCTCCTCTGTAAAAATGTAATTTCAGGACAGCAGCACAAAACCAGTTCCTGTTCCTGCCTCTCCCACAGAGCCCTTCATGCAAGCAGCTCCTCCCCACGGTGAAGATGGAAGCGCAGCAGCTCCCTCCGCTCCTCCCAACACCCCTTCTGGTATTCCATGCAGCTGAATACACTTTACCAGTGCGAGACACATTTAGCCTAGACATTTTTTAGATATACATCAGCGTATTCGTGTATGGTCTACCATCTAATACTGCCTATTCAGTTTAGCCTGCTGCTTCCTCCTATTATTATCAGCATCACTCTGCACTTTGCTGTCAACACTTCTTTGCGAGCTCCTCAAACTAGTTTCCAGAGACTGCATGTTATCTGTCAGGGGTGAGTGGTTCTCAGTTTCCGCTCATGAGTGAATCACAAATGCATCATCACACAAGCTACAGGCTCAGACAGCTTTTGGCTTAGATGTACAAGGAACACCGGTAAAACCCACCTAGGTGAAGTTACATTACAGGAGCACGTGCCTGCCTACAGCCTCCAGAGGTTTCTGTACATACCAAGTCTGAACGAAGCTGAAATTATCAACACTCTAGTGTAAGACTTGCATTTCTCGAGGCTTCTGAATTTATGCAGACAAGGAAAGTGAAAATTACATTAAAACTTCACAGCCAGATAGTTAATTTCTCTTTTCTCCCACCAATATTTACACTTAAAAAAAAAAGAAAATAAACATTCTTCCAGCTTGTGAAAAACACTAGACATCCTCATTCCTTTCTCTCTTACACAATTCAACTGTCACTGTTTTGCAGCATTTGCCTCCTTGCTTGTCAAGAGCATTAACAAGTTAGCAGAGCACCCAGTCATGTAGTTATTCCATTACAGAAGGACAGAAAACCAAATTATTTTGCAGTAGTATCATTACTACAGTAGGATTAACACAACAAAGGAACAGAAGAAAATACAAACTGAGTCTAGGAAAAGTCATAGGATTACGCCAACGCATTTAAAGTAGTAGCATTTTTTTTAGCCATTTGTGTGAATTATGTACATGTCCATCTGAGGTGGTTACTTACTTCATCACATACACGTGACCTGAGTGACTCCATCTTCTGGGTCAAATTGTCCATCATCCAGTTCCCTTAATACTCCATCACTGCTGCTGAATCCTGGAAAGCCTCCGTACTGGGAAGATCCCTCCTTGATCCAGCACTGTTTAGCAGGAGACAGGTGAAACTCGTCAGGTGGCTGTCCCATTTCTACAGGGCGAGAAGTAGCCGTGTCTAATCCAACACTTCTGCTGGAGGCTTTGCCTTTTTCGTCCCCAATAACTTGCCTTAAGGATTTCTTCTGAAATACAAGAGGATGTTTATATGTTATTTAGGAAAAAAACCCACCAACCCCACACACTTTGCAGTGAGTTATGCATGGATTTAACGTGGAGCTGCATTTTAACACACAGCAGCATTTAACACTCCGATTTAAACTATGAGCTCCTCTGGAGGGAAAAAAAAAACAACCCTCCATCAGACATGTTTTTGTTCTCTATAAATAAACTTTAAGAGAGATAAAGATGACACAAGACACAGTGAAGATTCCAGCAAGCACAAATGAATGCTAAGAAAAAGCAGCCCAACAATGCTCGATTCTTATGAAGTACTTGGCAGATCCAGAATCACTTACAAGTCTTGACGCACGCTAAGATCAGCTGTTGGAAGGCAGCACAGCTCTGGGCCCGACGTACACATCTAGCACACCCCAACGCTTTCTGCCACACGGCACATGCGTGTTCTGCCGGCTGCCCCGCGGCTGCAGAGGTCCCTCCTGCCCGCAGGGCTGGGCAAGCCGGGCAGTGGGGGGCACGCAGCTGACAGTCCCCCCCTTCCCAGCCTCACGTAGGCAGGCGCTCAATCCCATCACTATCTTCTGGCCAGCGCCCTCGCCTGCGAGCTGCTCTGAAAGCCAGGGGATGCTGGTCACTTCCCCAAACACAGTTCTGTCCAGCAGCTGCAACAAGAGGCCAGTATCTGATAGAGATGTGAGTTACATCCACCAGCACTGAGCCTATTAAAGAAATAGGACTAAAGATTTCCCACTGACCCATCTCATGGCAAGACTGCTATGCTTTTCCATCTTCCCAGTTCTGCCCGTAAAGACCTACAGATGCCTCATCATCAGGTAACGGCAAGTTTCTTGGGGATTGCATTCAGCCCACACGGCGGATCTCCGCAGACAGAAGTCAGCGGCTGTCCTGTGCAGCCATTTGAGAGGGGTCTCAAAGGACCTTGCACAGGAAGAACTCAGTGTAACTACACCCTGCCGTTAGTACTGGGATCGCCTGACGTGCTTCTTGAAGTGATGGCTGCCAACGCCGAAAAGTGATCAACGCAAACAACAGACTATCCGACTCTGCCAAGGGTTCTCTCAGGCATTACAGATAAAAGGTTTGTTTTGTTTTAGCACCCATCAGGAGCTACCCCAGGTACTCCGATACGCGATGATCCAACAGCAGCAGTGCTCTGAGTCGCAAGGGGAGGATGGTCAGCACGGCAGAAGTGCCCTGGCTCTCTGCCTGGAGCCCTGCAGAACCAGAAGCAGCTCTGCCGGGGACACAGCCCTGTCCACGGAAGGGGAACGTCTAGCTCAGAAGGAATCCAGCCTCAGCACAGAGCTGGGTGAAGGACAGCAGCACTCTCCCAGGGGGATCTGCACAAACACTAATGCTTTAAAAAACAAACACACCCCATGACTGTTTTTGCCATGCTCTGGGAAGTTCTGTGCCCCTCTTCTACACACTGCTCATTTTTTTCCCCTCAAACCCTTTTGAAACAGTAAAAACAATGGCTAAAGGAAATGGTTTTAGGGAAGCTGTTACAGGAGACATTGGGAAAATTAGACTAAGGGGAAATAGTGTTGCCTCAGGAGAAACAGCAGGAAATAAGCTTCGCGTGGATGCCACAGTAAGAGGATGTAGAAGTCTGCCTAAGGGAAATAAAGGAAAAAAGAGAAAAAGAAAACCAGAAAACCCTCAAGCACTTTGTGGTTCAATCTTGGATCTCTGTCTCTGAACTATTTTCTTGGAAAAGCAAGTGGTATGTGACAAAGAACTCACCGAGACAGTCCTTCTAATCCAAGAGGCCTTTGAACCATTACATAGTTCATAAGCCAGGTCATAATGCACTATGCCATCAACATACAGGTAGGCAGAGAGATGGGCTGTGAAGACATAAAATACCTCCTCCTTGGAAAAGAGACGAGGTAATAGCGGTCCTCCCTTCAATTCTCACTGAAGCAAAACTTCCTTTAGAAGTTACAAAGCTAACTTGCACCCAACAACTGAAAAAAAAAATAAAAAAGTCCTGAGAACACAAAGCAACCTGTACTCCAGAGCACAGGTCTCCGAGGTCCAAGAGCTGGAGCTGCCGTGGGGCAAAGCTTCTGCCACGGCCACAGCCAGAGCCCGCCGGGCTGTGGAGAGCCGGAAAGCAACGGGGTCAGGGCTCTGGGAGGTGACAGCCGAGCGTGCCAGCAGGCCTGCGTGAGGCTGTTTTCTGATTCAGGTTGAGTTCAGCGAAGAGCCTTGCTGGCTTTGCATTTTGACCCCCTCAGGTAGCATTCTCCACAAGGTACCCGAGTTGCAAACACGCTAACAATACACTTAAATAGACCTAAACTGGCACTTTTTTTCTTTAAAGTTAAAACATTTTAGATATCTTAAGTATTTCTGTGTTTCAAAGATGCCCTAAGCTGTGGACATGAAATTTTTTTGAACAGCTTTAACGTAATCTGAATGGCAATGAAAAGATACGCAGTACAAATCAAAATGAAAATGTCACGCCCGACAATACAGCATCACGGGAAAGAAATGCTACGACTGAAGTGTCTGCAAGCACTTGATACCATTGTACAGCTCTGACACTACCGTCCAGGGGACATTTTAAATAAACCTATTTATTAAAATTTCTAGAGCAAAAGTTAATGCTTTCAGCTTTCAGTAGCTTGTTTCGCACCTGAAAGCTAGCTACTCAGAGCAAAGCTACCACGGCATTCTGTACCCGTTAGGTACTATTAACAAATCTATTCATTTCAACTGCAGCGAAGGTAACACGCTGCTTGCCAATTCAGACTTCTTGGTAAAAAAGCATCGAAGTAAAAAGATAAAAATTTAGGGGAAAAGCAACATAATTCGAAAAACAGAAGGAAAATGTTGCTCTGCTAAACGTTTCAGCTTCAGCCTGAACTACCTATTTATCCCATGCTAAAATGACCTCAGCATACTGACATTTCCTGGTGGAAAAGTAAAACATTTGCTGGTACTTACAGAGCACACTCAGATACCAAATTTGTTCAGATTTCAAACACAGTAATCCTGATGTAAATAGCTACAAATCAGCTACTTCTTGTTTACCTGCAGTACGTTCATGCGTAAGTCAAAAGGTTTCCCATTACAACAAAGTAAAACAATAACTGCAAAACACATGCCCCATTTTGTTTGTATAAACCAAAGAATGAAAAGCTCATTCAGCTGCTGATCACCTCACAGCTGGGTGACAGAACTTAAAACTGTAAGCATCATGCTTCCTATTTTTAATTTAAGCCGTGTCTCAGACTCATCAGTTCCTCAGGCTGAACGCTTTTACAGAACTGGTTGGCACTGCGTCTCCTGGCGGAATCCAGTCCTAACCATTCTAACCCGTGGCACGTAGTGACGCTGCCTTTTTCAGAGGTGCTCACAGCTCGAAATAACACACCTGACCACGGAAAAAGGATTCACGTCAGGAGTCCATGTCCTTATTATACAGGCTATTAAAAAAGGAGGGAAACATCAGGAAATCATGACTTTGTTTGATAATGACTGACATAATAAGGTTTTATGTATTTTACAATACTGATATAAAAATTACGTTCCAAAGCATGTGTTCAGATATGTATTAGCAAAGAACGTAAAGACTACACAGTCAGGCACGAGAGCAGGGGTCAGAAGCTTTGAAAGCTAAAAGTTGAAGATGCTTAGTACACAGAGGGAAATGAAAGGAAAAAATTCTATGAGGAACTGGCAGAAATTAGAAGAGGGTATGAATGGAAGAGGAGACTAAGACTTTGGCAAGGGAGACTACACAGAACACTGCAGAGAAGAAAGAGGGAGCTCAGATTTTGTAAATAAGGAAATAAATTGTAGATAGTGTACAGAACTAGCTGGGAGTGGAGATGGCTGTACAGAAGAATAGTGAAACAGGACTAACTGTGCATGTTGAATGCAGTTCTTACAAGCATGGAAGTAGTAATTACCAGGGGACACAGTGAGAAGGAAGTTAGCCTGGAGATAAGCCAAAGTCTGGAGGAGAACAAAAAACAGGAGAGTATTTTAGAAACACTAAGCAGAGGAAAAATCACAGATGATGGCAACAGTCTGGATAGAAAGTAAAAATGACAGAGAAAGATCAAATATGCACGTCAGACATTGAGAGACTCATGGAACTATTTATACAGATGGAGAAAGGAGAGACTAGGGGTCGTTACCCTACAGTAGGATAGAACACCACGAATGACAAGAGTTCATAAAGTTACTACCCTGGTGCTGGACAGGAGTGAAACACCCTTAGTTTTCATAGCTACTTAAGACCATCATGGGAAAGCTGATTAGGAAGAGGCTGAATGGCCATTGAAAAACAGAAAATAACAAAACCAGAAGTAACGGAAACTAAAAGTCCATCATGGGATGTTGCAAGACTTGGCAAAGAGGAGGCCACCAGTCCATCCTCCTCCAGCCACAGCAGGATTTACTCCAGTGCTATACAGGGTGCAGTGACTGCTGTAACCTTGACCCCAAGCAGGATGTGGTGACTGCCAGCTACTTAATCCTCGAAGCACTTCCATACAACCACCATTAAGGGTGCCCCACTCAAAAAGGGACAAGGAGTCGTTGAGGTCAGCTGCAGGGAACTATAAATCCTCTGTTTCTGTCACACATTTTCATGCAGCAACAGCTGACACCTCCCTTCAGCCCTGTTACCCTCCAGATCACAGCAACCCATGCACAGCTTGATGCTTGCAGTCTTCTACAAGCGTGAAAGTAGACATCCTGGGGTGAAAATAAAGTGTTTTCTTTTTCACGTGCTACAGATCCAGGATTTGAATCAGAACATTTCAGACTTCCTGAAGACTTCTAAAGAAACATTTACAGCATAGCCAACCTCACCCTCCTGAGACACAGTATTTTCTTAGCACAAGACAGGGTTTTACCATGCTTATGCTTTTCTTTGTGTCTTGCTTTAAGAGGTATAAGGCTGAGAAAAAAAATAACATACGAGTTCAGCTGCAAAGGCCCTCCACATACTTGAACTTGCTCCAAGTGAAGCCTTCTTTCTTCACTTCTTTCCCCACCAATTTTGAGCTCCAGTTTGTTGCTGTACCTAACCATTATGCAAAGTACTAGTTTATTTATTTTAATACCATAAACATGTTACTCACCTCTGGTGTCTGGACAGCAGAATTCCACATAACAGGTCTCTGAAGAAAAATAACTTGCTTTGTGGCCAGATTTCCTTCACTAAAGTTTAAAGAAAATTGTTTCAATGTTTTAAAGGCAATAGTAGTCACTGTAACACACTCATACCTTTCAGAGTCAACCGTAAGTTGTCTGTACCTAAGTCCATGAGGGAGGATAGTCTACCAAGCATTAACTGGTTTATTAATTCCTAAACAGTTCCACAATCACATCTAAAAAAAGCAGCATAGAGCTGGGTTAAGGTGCAGCACATGAAAACAGACACAGAACAAAAATCTGTGTTACTATGATTAGAGTTATTTAACATGTCTGCTTTTGAAAGTTTAAGTATCAGAGCTCCTACTTTTCAAAGTCTGCACTTTTCTGTCTGCAGTAAACCTCAGAGAGTCTTTCTTTCATCTAACCTTCACTGTCAAATGTACAGCAACGTATTTCTACCTATTAATGCCACAATAAATAGGCCCAATCTCAAGCTTCAAATATCTCCATACTTTGTGGTACGAAATTCAGGAAGTAGCACTCTTTACTGCTAACTAGGTGTTTTCCAGTTGTAACCTTACATCTAGTTGACACAGTGGTATCCGCTTGCTGTCTCACCATCTATGGACAGGACTCAGCTCAGGTTTTATCAGCTCTAAATCCACAATGAGATAAATGACACTCATTTTGTACTCAGGAGGTCCATGCACAGGAAGGACAAGAAAACATAATACTAAGAGAAATAAAGGAGTTAAAAAAGAGAAGCTTCCATTTCTAGTCCTGGAACTTTTTTTACAAGTGTTGATACTGTTGTGGTAGATATAATTTACAGAAGCATTGTTGTTATTTCTTTCAAAAGGAAATACTTTCAGAAAAAAAAAATGTGAAAAGGTGCAGGTGTTCCTCAAGACCAAATCAGATGTTACTGATACGATGTTTCAAAAGTGTTACACTCTTAGTACTGGTGACACATCCTCTTTAAGTTTTTATGTATTTATTTTCATCACCTTTCCATCTGAAATACAGGTCAGCACATTGATTGCGTACATACTACAAAGCCCAACTCTGTGGCACTGAAAGAGTGCAAGAATTTCGAGGGCAGAGCTCTAGGATGGGAGAGTTTAAAAAATTCCTGTGCTGTTCTAAATATCAGATACTATGTTCTGACAAACTCTTCTTCTCCGCCCAGCTCCTACTTCTGGGCAGTATTCAATGAGATCTTTATGTGTATGAAGGACAGACTGAAATACTTTGGCAGAGGGCGACTACAGATTTAAGAGTGTGCTAAAGAAAAGTAGCAAAACAGAAACACTAGAGAGACATGTAGTGAGTTCATTTGACATATCCATGATTCTAGCTATTCCACCAATCACAAAACGGTAGTATTATGCATAACATTACAGAAAGAACTACTAAAACAATGCAAGCTTGTACTTCAGGATGAGTATGTCACAATCTTCACCACCACACACACAGAGTTAACTGATTCATGTTTCATGCCAGGGCTAGGGCCGATAGAAATAATTTATATTTAACATTAGGGGCTTGCTCCAAGAAAACACAGGGATCAAAACCATCCCTATGCAACATGCATGAGCTTGTTAACAGCCTGCCTGAGCAGAGCTTCTGGAAGTAAGCTCTGGGGAAGTACACACTATTCCCAGCATACTCCGTACACTGATCAGTCAGTGATGATGGTTTTGTGACGGTGTTTGGCCCTGCACAGCCTTCCTTTCAGGTCATGGCACACCTTTCATGTCTTCCCTGGATGAGAAGAGAGAACTACCTTAAACTCCAGCTTGTGGGGAAAATAAAACAGCAGAATGAACTCATTAGTTTCTTTCTGATAACAAATCCTTCTGCTCTGAGAGTCCCTACCTCACAATTTGCATTCATCAAAAGAAAATGTGCTACAATTTTACATCATGACAAGGAAATCAGCAATCCTGCAACCTTACTCCACTTGGCCAGGTATCTCTCCCTGCCCCACTGATGTGTTTTGGTAACATCAATTGGGAGATCTCTCTACTAAGCGAGAAGGCTGAGCACGGTCCCCAACACGGGGAACAGCCTACGGCTTATTTTGTAACAGTGTCTGCGTTCCTTCAGAGAAAAGAAAAAAACCCAAACATTAAGCTACAGCTTGTACAAATTCTACTAGAACAGAGAAAGGACAGGACGGTGAGTAGACAATAAGTAAATTAACAATTTTCTAAGTCTGACCTTATTAAAATGCCACACACGACAAAGCAGCTATGAGCTTAATTCACAAAGAACTCAATGACAGTGGGATTTCCACAGAATTTAAATGAGAAAAAGCGCTTAGAGCAAGTTGCTCCATAGCATCCCTCACATTTCCACGCTCCATCTTTGCCTCGTAAGCCAGGGCATTTTGAAAACATCAATTAAGTAGTTTGCCATGATAAATTAATAACCACGCAGTCAGTGTTTTTGCACTGTATTTGTCTGTATTTGCCTGCTTGCTTCCCGGCGCCCGTAGACAGTCTGTCCTGCCCATTTTCAGGGACTACAGCAATCAGCGAGGGGAAATCAAGGTCGCTGCAGAGTAAGGCTGCTGAAGCCTTTTTCCTGTCTCTTCTTTTAACGGGGATGAAGAACCACAGAGGCTCTTTTGTTGGAACACCAGCAATTTGTTTGTCCGCTTATGCTGTACAGGCAATAAATTTGTCCTCTTATTATACATTTATGTTTAATAAGTTCCTCAAGCTAGAAGCTAACTAGCACTGCCAATGGCTCTCTTTTTTAGAGATCTATTTTTTATGCATGAACATTTTATACATAAAGCACTTCGAATTAAGGTTAGAGAAAGTTTTCTGAAAGATGAACAGGAGCAAGATAAATTCTTATAACCCAATTGAGTTTTTTTCCATTTCCCTAAAGAAAGTTTTGCACTCCTTTGGAATTGCACAGCATCTAGATTTTCAGTTGTGAGACATACACCAGCTTAGGACAGTAAGTCTCCTGGCTTCAAGGATCTGTTTAATGAAAAATTAAAAAAAACAAACCTTAGAAATAATTCTAATTTTAGACCACAAACATGTATGAAATTCTACAACCTCATGAAAATACCATATTAGTAATTCCAGTAGCACTAAGCTGCTAGCAAAGTATCTTCAAAAATTCACCCCCCGCCCCCCGACTGTAACTCCTAAAAGGACTACTGATTTTATCCTTGATATACAGCTTCTGAACTTGGTGTAATTACTGCCAAATTCTTGTCTTGAAGTCATTTACCTAGTAAAAGCTATCTCTAATGCAGGAGGCTCTTTAGGTCGCTAATATTATTGGCGGTCTGTCTTGTATTCTTCTTTGGTCTGCTTTATTGGTCAGAAAGTTCTCTGACTGCTGACAAAATTTAAATATCCAAGATATGGATGGCTACAACAACCATTGCACCATATGCACTTTTTTTTCACACTCTGTTTTCTCATCTCCCCGGAAAAAGAGAATCACAGACAGAAGAGGGGAACTTCTGTGGGTTTTATATTGTGCTGACGAAAAATACAAACTCCCACACCCCACAGCACTGATTTTTCAAACAACACCGCACAAAAAAAGCAACTCGGAATGTTTCAAGAACACGACATCTACCCTTGCCCTATTTGTAACAGCAAGGACAACACTTCCCAAGGAAACGTTTCCTGCATCCCATGACTTCGGCCTGGTGGCAGGAGTCGGAGGACCGGAGGTGCCTACAGGCTGCTGCCCCTGCCGCACAGGGGACAGCGACCCACGACAGGCGGCTGCCACGCGGCACGACACTCCACGCAACACGGCCGGCCTCTGGAAAGAGGGGAAACCTCCAACGACACCAAACCCACGCAGGAACAGACAGTACAGCCTGGTGCTTTTTGAACTGTATCAAATCCTAACCATGTAAAAACCAAAGCAGGAACACATCAGTGCCTGACAACCCTGTCACGCCCCAGAACCCGTCAGCCTGCTGGTCTGCAGACAAACAGCTGGTACGGTGGCCAGGAACAGGTCACGCGAGATCTGAGACGACACAAAGTTTTGCAATAAATTAGGAGAAGAGGAAAACAGACTAGAGCAAAATCCAAAACTGAACAAAGATGGGGAGGTGGCTGCCCTGCTAGCATACTTTAATTCTTCAACAGAATTTTCTTTATATACTTTGTCCAAATTTTTTTTTTAATAAATAGGAAAACATGAATTTGCCAGATCATCCAAAGCGTTGCTCATTTTCTTCGTTCAGTATTTCTGAAGCCCGTTAATATTCAGGCTGGGTTTTGAGGTCAGAGTTCCAAGTCTGGGAAAAGAACAGCTGTTCAGCAGCATAAAGTGTCCTTCTTCACCGAGACATTTCACTTGCATTCCTAGGATATTCCACCACCACAGTAATGGCATCTTTCACACCAGACACACAGTAACCATCTAGGAATTTCTTTTCCTCTTTAAACACCAACATCAATGCCTAAAAATAGTATTTATCAACCACTACTTAGCCTATCGGGACAGAAAGACATTCTTCTTTGGACTTATAAGAATTCTTCGTTCCTAATTAGGAATTCTTGTTTGTGGGCTTTTCCTTTTCTTCTGTTAATTTTTTTTTAAAGAAAATTGAATAGCTGTATATTAGATATATGACAGGCACACAAAACGCGATTTAGCCGGTTTCTTCCAAAAGTATCTCACAAGCCACACGAAGACAAGAAGTGTTCGACCATTCACGTAGACACCTACCCAGCCCTTTAGGCTAGAAAACAAATGACTTTATCAGTCTGAATTATTCTAGTGTTGATACAAAATGGACACAACTTCGTATCTAGCCAGGTTACAACCCCCTTTTGCCTGATCGCAGCTACTAACGGGCTGGCTGTTTGACATCTAGGAAGCCACACTAGCACAATGTAATTATCTTGCCAGTGTGTTACCTTTTTACTAGCCCAAGGAACAGGTCTAGTCTAATGAATCTGTTCACGCTTCCTACAGTACTTTGTGATTTTTTTTTTTTTCTTACAGCACTTAGCTTCTTTTACCTGGCCCTGCCTTCGCTCTGCAGCCTGCGAGGCACAAAACAGCGTCCTTTCGCCCGCTGCAAGCACAGACCGATACTCAGAGTGGCTGAGCAGCAGCTGCTCCGGACAATCTTGTCCCTGCTGTCCAAACCCTACAGGGATGGGTACGGTTACACTGCTTGTGGGACAGAAGAGGTTTGAGGTTAAAACCTCCCTCTCGTCCCATGACCCACAGCGCACCGTGACTACTAAAATCTTTCTTTCCCACTGCCTGCTCACGTCCTTCAAGAAGTATATCCGGATCCTGAAGGCTTACTCTCGAGCTCTAAGATTTGGCCAAATATTTCAGTAGTTAGGAAAATCAGGCTCAGTGGTTCACATACCCTCAGCAAGTCGCCATGTTCAACACAAATACGCTTAGACTACAAAAATCTCTGAAGTAATGAGTTAAAGGATAACCCTTTTGTTTCATGTCCTGAAAACTGCTTCTCTCTGGAGCAGGAGCTTTACAAGTTCAGAATGTCATAATTTCCAGAAGAAAACACAACGTAGAAACCTTTAAAAAAATGACAGAACATGCCACATGTTTTACTACAATTTCTTTTGTCTTCGCTTTTAACCAGTTGGTTAAAATCAACTATTAAAAAAACCAGAGCCAAAATAGAAAAATTCCAAACTATTTTGTGACCAGAAAACCCTCCTTCTCACATGGGTGAGTTGATTTAATTCTGTCAAATCACCTGAACAAAATTCCACCTTCCTGGAGAAGTTCTTAGAACCTTTCCTTCACACCCTTTTTTGACGGTGTCTTGATTGAACACCCCTGGATCCAAGGATCACTAAAGCCACCCGCTCTTTCCGTTGTCCTTAATGAGCCCTAAAGCCATGCCCCAGTACATTTGTTTGTTTTCTAACTTCGGCAATCTTAATCTAAGGGGAGGAGAATTAGGAAAAGAAAAAAAAAAAGAGAGAGAGAGAGAAAGAAAAGAAGTGCATGCTTAATCCAGTGTATCATTTGCCAATTTTAAGCTTGGTATCGTGTAGAAAAGCACAGTACTTTTTCTTGTTTAATGAAAAAACAGAGAATATTGACCTTTCTAAGAGATCCAGGACTGCTATTTAGCTCTTTCTACATATATAAGTCCTCCTCAGCCATGTAACTATCACAGTACCAGAACTGAAATCCAGTAGTTTGGTGCTATATTCAAAATGAAACATAGTGTCTAGATTTAAGAAGAGAAGCAGCCCAGTGACTTGCTGGATTAGCACGTTCTCCTCCCTAATTTGCAATAAATACTACATGGGTGTCCTGTGACAACATGACTTCTTACACAGTCTAAACCAGTCATTCACCAAGGTGCTAACTTAGAGAAACATTTCAATGCTAGTTTAAACTTGAAGCGCATGAGTAACCCCATCGCTGGTGACTGGGTATGTGATAAAAAGCTGCCTAAACAAAATCTTTTAATGTTTATACCTAAACAACGTATTTGAAGTTTAGGATTACCGGTCTAGTTTGAAACTCACTGAAGTCAGCAGTCCTAACACACTGAGGTAAAAAAGATTCTACCATAATGCTACTCACATCTCAATGTTATATGCAGTTCACATTATTAGCATTTTTCTTCCTTCTACATTTAAGTATGCAAGTAATCACGTGATAATTCTCAGAGATATGTACACCAAAAGAGCTGTAATCTCTTGTTCGGGTACCTGTCATGTCGTACAATAGGTGTAGGCAGGACACAGGTCAGAAGCCATCCGAACTCAGCCAGCGTGTGCAATAAAGGTCCATAATCTGTTTTAATTTCACACCCCTACATTAATAATTATAAAAAGTAGTAAAGAGACTCTGCACAGGTGTTACTTGCATTTCTACACATAAATTACAACAACTCTCCTCTCACTTATAATGATATAATCCTCCCAGATGACACTGAACTGTGTTGTTTGGTGGAGATTCGCTATTTCAAACTGGAAACAACTTGCAAAGTTCCAGACTACAGGAGACCAGGAAAACAGAGCATATCGACTTTAGGTACGAGCCCTGGTTCAGCAAGACATTCCAAGCGCATCTCACTTGTTAAACTTCTCATGCTGCTAAACTAATGCCTAAAAGTTGTTAAACATCAGAATAGCCGTCTCCATTGATGTATTTAGGTTTTTACTTCACATCTGAGTAACAAACCTCTCACCCAGCTATATACTTGGGGTTTTGGGGTTTGGTGGTTGGTTTTTTCACTTTCTTTGCTTTTTTTTTTTTTTTGTTTGTTTTAATATACAAGGTCTTAGCTTTATGCTATGTCTTTTCAGATCGGTAAATGTATTTATCATTGACTATTTGAAAAGTAAGCCCTTGGTATCCTCCAACAGAGATTACTTTCAGATGTCATTAATCCATATCAATAGTCTTCTAACACTAAAATATTAAAAACATTAAATAATTTTATTGTTGTACCATGCTACAGTAGTACATGTAGATTTATTAGAAAAAAATGAAGTCTTTCATATTTAGCAGTAAAAATTTTACGAAGAATATACATCCAAAAACCACACTCAATTAATTTGCCATCTATGTTTTCTTGTTCTGTTTCTAGTTCTTGCTATTTTCTTACCCTTTTCATTCAAAAATATTTCAGCATAGTGTCAGTGGAGCTGCACTGGCTGAAATTCTGTCTAAATTGGTCTGAAGCACATACATTTCAAAACACGTTTTCTCTGGTGGTTGTATCTGTTGGTAGGAACATCTGCAAATGCCAGGCCAGAATCCCTGCGGCGTGTTTCATTTATGCACACTGACCAACCACCACCAGCCTGACTTCATTTTTATGACTCAAGGCTTTAGCTTATGCAGGTGGCTTCAAGAAACCATTCTGACTGTTTATCAAACACCAGTACAAACATTCTAAGGAAAAAATAAAGACAACTAGAAGCAGGAAATTGCATTGCTAAATAATCACCAACTTACCTCAATGACTGTCCATTGTTCAACAACTATTGCATCATTTCCTTTCCTGTTAGACCCTGGAACCCCAGCACCTTCTTCTTCGTAGATAAATAATCCTTCTAAAGACTTTGGCAAATAGTCCCCTGCGAACATAAAGACAAACAAACTGAAATATAAAGTTTTAGGTTGGTATTCTACCAAGATGCACGCATGGGCTTGTTGTTCCCCTTTGAAAAGTGCTCTAAAACAAAATGAACTGAGACAGCAAATAACTCAAATCTGTGCATATTTCTAGTGGTTACTGTCTACTTACAACTTGAAGTATGCTGATCAACTCATTATTCAAACCCGTTTTTCTACACAAATTGAACTACGAACCACTTCATTTTCTCAAAGGCATTAGCCACTTCCATGCTTGAAGCTGAATCCCAGTTTCCTGTATTTGACATATTCCCTGCAGCAGATGGGCACAAACCCTCTTTATTCAACTGCAAGACTGTATGCTGGACAATAAATGGGGCTTTCGGTGTGAAGGGAGAGAGCACAAAGACAAACGAAGCATGAAGTGCAAAGCCTAGCTACTGCTACTTAAATAAATACGTAAAGGGCCACAGGAAGAGCCTGAAACAGAAGTAATTGTAGGAAGATTCCTGATGGGAAGGAAGCTTCAGAGCACAACTCCCTGACTCACTTGTCGAAGTCCAACAATCTCCCGTCGGCCCAAACTAAAGATGTGCATCAAATACTGGTTCATTTTCTGGTTTTGCTTCTCCTAAGAGCCACCGGGAAGCCTTTTCCGCAGATGTACCTCGCCAGCTGACTATCTTGAACTGAATTTGAACAGTGAAATTATATAATCCTCAGAATATCAGATTTAAATCTTCTCCAGTACTGTACAAAGAGACATAAAGAGATGATTGTTTTTGCCACAGCTTCGTGGAAGACAGATAAACTTTAAGAAAACAACATCCAGAAAACAAACAAAACTTATGGGACACAGCTGATCTGGTTTTAAAAACTGACCAGTCTGGCATGGAAGTTGTGCTACATAAACCAGGAATTCCCATTTTTTGAGCATGCTTGTCAAAGCACTATAAAATATCAACTATTTATTCATACTATTTTTTTACTATGTTGCATATAGCAGATTTATGTAGGTTGAGTTATGATTTAGATACTTGCATGCATATCTATCTCTTCCACGCATTTGTAGAGATACTGGACATGTTATTTCATTTTTAGATGACACATACATATAATGTGATTGCACATGGAACTGAATATACGGCTTCAGGCACAAACATACGAATATCTGCACAGCTCCTAATAATTCATAAATACTCAGTCTTATAAATTCATGGACTCTGACCTTTCTTCAGTGTTCAGGCAGATATTTAAAATGGACAGACCACCTGCAACATATTAGAATATATATTTTTCTATAATTGTTCAAACATGATAGAAGAAATTTTAAACAGTTATTGACACCAGACACCTCCACTCAGTGGTATTTTGAGACAAACTGTTCATTCAGAAAGTGTATGTTATCAAAAATTACCTCAGTCGAAAAAACCACACATGCAGCTAACTGGTTCACCTGGCCCGTCTCTCAATTACAGTAGCTCATCTTTGTTAATATCAGTACTCCAGAAGAAAAAAAGCACTGCATGACAGATAACAAACCAGAAAAAGGAAAAATATTGCCACAGCACTTCTACTGATCTGAGGTACTTCTATGACCATGAGAACTTTCAAGGCAGCTACAAACGGAGGAACACTACAACGATACAAATGGCTGCTTAAAGAGAACTTACCTGCATTATTTTTATGACTGCATCCTCTTTTGGCAGCAGAACACAGAAGTCGGTACATATTAAGAATTGACAATTTTTATTTTTTTTTTTTAATTCTTTTTATGTTACAACTTCCTCCTGCCTTGAATTGGGTATTGTACTTTGATCCCCATAGCAACCGAGTTCTGCTGACTCTGCAGAATATCTGTAGAGTCCAAACCAGAGGAGGATTTCTGCAGCTGTCTGACTCTTACCTGGTGTTTTTATTAAAACAATAGCTAAAAATTGCTCATTCCACTAAGGCTGTATAAAAGGTCAAGTACTGTTAAAGACACCTCACAGTCTAAAGGCAAACAAAAAAAGTGAGGTGAAGACGACAACCAGAAGTACATGCAGACACATAAGAAGTAATTCTAGTAATAAATACAAGTGCTAAAATACTTTTTCTCTCCAAAAAAGCATTTCAGGTTTCCCCCCTATTGGACACCGAACTTTTATCCAGTTACAAAACTCTTCCATGGTCACCTCCAGAGCAAACGTTTTAGCTTAAGCACTCAGTAGCTAGATTGATTTCTTACTGTGGTTACAGACACTCGATCAGCTGCAGAATTCCTTCCACACAGCGAGCTGTGCCTATGAATATACGCAGTTTAATTCAGCGGCATCCCACCCACGAGGCCAACTGAAACACATACCAGTCAAGCGGGGCTGCAGCAGGAGCACCAACTGCTGCAGCGAGGCAGCGTGAAATCCCTATGTAAGTCATAACCTGGGTATTAAAGATGGGACAGTTACTCACATCGAGAAGAGCAAACAGCTACGGGGGAATGGGAAGACTGCAGAACTGTTGCTGGACAACAGCTGCAAAGACTAATTTCAACAGCTGCCAAAAACACCCCTCAGTGAGTTGCCAAGTGTCTCCAGAGAGTTATTTTCCAGCTCTGAGAAATCTGTATTGAAAACTAGGAGTCCGATTTCTCACCTCTCCTCCCCCAAAGGAAACTTAGTTCTTCCACTGACTTCAACAGATAGGAATTATAATTTCAGAGCAAGAGAGATGGCCAATACCAACCGTGCCATTAGACTGCCTATGTGCACAAAACAGGCGGTTTGAGAGGGACTAGCTGCCAAATTCCGGCTGAGGTGAACACAGCCATGTTGATGTGCCTGGACCCTCTGACAACCACTAAATTCACTTTCATTGCAGAGTTACAGAAACGCAGTGATTCACACTCAAAACTAAACTATGGAGAGCGATGAAAACTGAAAAGTTGTCATAATTGTCAGGGTTTCATTTCTAAAGAACCCGTATCATCTAACTTCCAAAGATTTTGTGTTTTAAACTTCTTTTTTTAATTTAAACCCTTCACTATTCCAGGCCTTGCAAAGGGGATGCTGAATACGTATTATTTTAAATCAGAACATCAGAAAAAAAAGCATTCAAATAAAGCATATAGCAAACACAAAGACTACTCGAAACCCCAGTAATTCTACTGTCTTTGTATAAGTTGTGCGAGAAGCAGATATAAAATGACATGCAAGCCACTTTAATACATTATTAACCACTGTGCTTGATAATCCGATTGAGTATTGCAGAAATTATTTAATGTCTCTGAAATCTCTCCAACAAACTTTTTACAAGACTTTTCTCTTTGTTTTGCTTGCTTACAAGCAATTGTAAAGGAACACCAACGACTTAGTACAAGCAAGACATGAACAGATCCAACCACAGACAAAATATCACATTAGTGAAGTATAAATTCTAAGTATGGTATTGAACAATGTTTATTACAATAACTAATACATTCTGGAACTACTGACTATGTCAGACTCTTTTGGTCTGTTTCCCTAACACTAGGTACTACCATTTTCTCCACGTTTTTTTCAAGTAATTGCACAGCAGTAGCCACATACCATTTTTTGCAACACTTCTCATTTCTGGCTTTCAGACAAATTTAGTTCAAGTAGAAACAAATCTCTTAATTAGGCATTTTACCAGCAGCAGGGTTTGAGAGCTCAAAGCACTCGCGCCAATAAACTGCTGCTCCTGTTGGCAGCTGTCTCCCAGCCCAGGCCTGCCGACGTGCAGGATGCTAGGCTCAGCGGGGCGTGCGGCAGCACTGCCGACACCACGCTCGCGGCTCTTCATCAGGAGGATGGAGGCCAGGAACGCCGGAAGGGCTAGTACGATCTCTCCAGAAGAAAAAAAATGAGATTGAACGGAAGCTGGCCAAATGAAATGAAATCTGAAGGTCCTGTGGCCCACAGCTCTGCGAGTGTAACAGTCTGAGCGTTAACTGAGCTGATGGGTTCCTGCAGAAGAGCAGAGGAAGCAGAAGGGACAAGGGAAGACGTCTCTCCCAGCTATCCGAACAGGTCCCAGAGGATCTGCCTACAGCTGAGGGCAAGGACAAAGCCAGATTTCTTTACTCTCTGTGTATGTCCACATCTGACCAGAACAACCTGCAGAAACATCCTGCAACTTCAGGATCAATGGTCAAATGTCAATGCATTTGGTGTTTTGGAAAGTATTAAGCCCAGCAAAGAGCTGGAGAACGCAGGAAGCACGGAAAGTCTGGCTTCAGTTTAAGGGTACAGTAAGCACAACGAGAACTCAAGGTGCTCTTTTGTCTCAGAAATACTCAGGGTGCAGCACAGTACCTACAGCGAGCAGCACAACACAACAGGGAAAGACATATCTAATGACTTTTTTCCCCATTATCTTTTCCTTTAAAAAAAACTGAAACAACAAATAAAGACCTAGCACAAAAGGTTTACTTCATTGCAACACTACATTGCTTTCCTGCTTTGGAAATCCTCAATTTGATAAAACATAGCAGAAATTTAAATTTCAAAGCATGTTACTGCCTTCTCCGGTATCAGACTCTATAAACTGACAATGACTCTCTGAACATGTTTACATACTGCCCTTCACACCAAAAAGCAAAACGTGATTTACTTTCTGAAAATTATGTAATTCTACATTAACAAGTAAAAGCTTCATGATCATCTGGGACAACACTCACCTTTAGAAGTTTCCCAGTGTACGAAAGAATCAATTAAGGACAATCCTTGTTTATAATAAAACGTGGTTAATTCCAGCCAGTCTGCTTCTAGTGTACTAATAACCGGCCCCTTTCTTGCCACTTTCATAGACAAAATGCCTTCGTGATAGGTCCAGCACATAGAATCATCATCAAAAACGTTGAAGACCGTATATAGCTTGTCTAAGAAAAGAAAAAGAAAGAAGAATGAACCTCTGGAAGACAGTGCTCCAAAAGAAAAAAAAAAAATTTGTTAATATCTTTTTTCAACATGCTTTTCTAGTTTTAAGCAACTCAGCTTGAGACCTAAACACACTCGGGATGAGGTGTGAGGAGGGTAACAATGCGGGTTGTGAGAAAGATTTGAACATATTACAGTTGTGTTGTCACCGGACCTTTCAGGTAGGTGGGTTTTGCATAGAGAAAATATACCAGAGCTAAGAGAAAAACTCGGTGGAAATGAGCTTCATTTCTGCTACTTACGCGACTTCTGACTACAAAGATCTGAAATTACTGTAAGTGAAGATTAAAGACAATTTTCTGGTTTTTAAAAGTATTAGGAATGCCTTGTACAGTATTGATTTTTACCCATTATTTTCTGAAGACTACTTAAGTACCAGGATAATCAGTTGCCTACTGGGGTTTCCCAAACAATAACTGATGAGCATGTGAGTTAAGCACACAGAACCTGCATACACCCAAATGTTTTTTATATCTAGGCATTAATACAGTGCTGTTACAGGAACACTGTCATAAACAAGTATTCATCAAAATTAAAATTCACAAATCCACAGCATTTTAGGAAATCGTTGGTGACAAGTTACGAAGTCCTAGGTATGTAGTTCTACAAACACACTCACTGACACACACTGCTGTGGAGAAATAACACAAAGCAGCTGCCAAAAAACGCTCTCCGATTGTCTCATCCTTCAACATCCGAGCAGCCTAAATCAACACAAACCAGCCCCCAGAAAGCAGAGCTATTCACGCTGCCGGAACACAGGACCCTGGTTTAGCTGACCCCACTCCAGATGCTCGTCTCTCCAGGCTCCAGCGGCAGAGGCAGATTTCCAGAGCAGGACTGGGACTGAAAGCAGTCTGAACCAGTCCCCAGGAGAACCCCCTCTGCTTTGAGAGGTGCTACCACACCCACTGCAAGTAACAGCAGGTGTCTGGAACAGGGCAAAGTCACTTCAGGACAAAATTATGAACTCTGTCAGGAAGAGATGACTCTTTCTATACAGTTTCACTTTATCACCTCCACAGGTGGCTGTATATAGCATAAATGTGTTTATCCTGATAAAGCTTAACTTCCTTCCCCATATACTAAAGTAAAATCACCTTTATATTTGTTCTTCAGGAAAAAAAAAAAATCAAGTTTCCCAATACAACTATTCAATTGCTTACGCGTATCAGAAATTTGCCTGCACATTTTGCTCTGCAGAGGGTGTATTTATAGCCAAAACCTGTCAGTTATGAGCCCCAAATCTAGCACTCGGAGAGTTCTGCATGTTTTGAGCAGACCTAACTAGAAATGGCATACTGAAGTGGCAGTGCAGACCTACATGCATGTAGCACTTTCTTTTAAAATTTACATCAGTATTCTTAAAAGTGATGGTTACACACAGCATTTACAAAGAAAGACGGTTAAGTTCTCCTAAGTTTTGTGTTAGGAACCCCAGTAACTTGAGTGAGCATAAACTCTAGTAGAGAAGCCTGGCACATTCCTGCCCAAAGCTTTTCGAGGTTTCCTGAGAACACTGGATGTAGGGGATGTGCTGGTTGCGACCCACCCTGGCCACACCGGTCTGCACAAAGAAGGTCCGTAACAGAGTCCAGAGTCTCCCGCTCTTTGTTTACAAGATTTCTATTCTGCTACATATAGAAACCCCACTATTTCAAGCGGACAGGAAAGAGTTAAAACTTTAACGTCATGCTCTAAAGGCTCAGCATGTCGTACAGGAACTGCTTTAATTCAAGTGTTAAAGTAAGAGGGACATTGATATCTCGGTGCTTAGAGTCATTATCCTGACGGTCTACAAACTGGAGAGGGTGCTCAACTCTTAACACGAAAGTGAAAAGGTTGCTTTTGAGAGCAATTAAAACCCGTCTGGCCCATCAGGGAAGAAGGTATTCTGTAAAAACGAAATGTGACAGGGAAGTTTCATGCCGCCTGCTTTCTACACAATACTATGCTGCGTTAGTTCTCATGCTTTAGATGACTTCTTCCTTTTCACCTTCTCTTCCTAGCAAACCAGGAGGCTTAATGCTTCAGTATCCGAAGCCACTGTTTCAGGCACTCTCTCACACAGACTACACCAAGTATCTCAGATTCTTCCACAGCACCAACATTCTTCAGTGACACTTTTCCTTCCTACACAGCTTTTTAACGCTTACTTTTCTCTAGTGTAAATTCATTTTGTAACAATTACCCTCTTTGGTTTCACGGTCAATGCATTAATTTAAGCGATCTCTTTCGGGATGCTCCTTGAAGGCACGTTAACCAGAAAGAATCCATTATGAACAGATTTGTTTGCTGCACATTACACGAGCTGGCTCGAAGCACATAAAATTACAGCTCTAGCTGGAAGGGGATTTCTTTGTTGTCAGTTTTGAAACAGCCAGGAGAACTGCAATCATCATCTTGGAAATCCATCACACGTTTATGATTTAATATTAAGAGAAAAGTATATGCATTTAGGAAGAGATTTAAAACAACTGCATCTTTCTAAAAAATTATTTTTACTGCCACATTTGTCATACACATATCAAGCAAAAAAGCTATGTGTATGCACCACATTTAAAATCAGAACTACACTGTGGGTGATTTGGGGAGTTTGTTTGGGTTTTTTCCTTTTTCTTTAAATTACAAAACTAGAATTTTGACAGTACCTTTGTAATATTCTACATGAAAACTGAAACATCATTTCAGTGTATTATCACAGTTCACGGATTCACAGAGCAGAAAGTAAATATTTCACCCGTTTTCTCAACTGACAACTTTTTTAGAAATACATATGCATTTATGGAAGATGCATTGTTGAAAACCAGTATTTGATACAATAGAATGTTATTTTTTTTCCAACACATTTTTAAAACAACAGCTCCATAAAATACCTTATTTCTGCAATAAACAAGCAGCACTTATTACCATCTCCTTTTCGTGGTTTAACAGGGCCAACTTCTTTTCCAAACTGGAAATCTGCATCCTGTAACAGACCGCTTTCTCCTGGCAGTTCCTCCTCTATCCCACTCTCCGATGAGTGACCGCTCAGTGTCCCTTCATTCCAGTTTTTGTAGTTTTCGTCAGAATTTTTTCTTCTGTGTTCCCTATTTCTTCTGCCCAGTGTTGACTCCAGCTCTGCACTTCCATCAGTGCTTGTTACGTTGCAGGCTTTAGGTTGAGGAACATGTTGCGTTACAAATCCCACAAACTTCTTTCCTCTTCTAGCAGCTTCGTTCACCTGTATTTACGAAAGAAATTTATCTGCAAAGTCATTTTAGAATTGGATGTAACTTTTCAAAAGACTTGTATATGCATGTTCTGTTCTAACTAGACTGCTGATTTTGGAGACCAGAACACACCACACTGTACCACCGGAAGGTGGCTTGTCTTTGTACGCCGCCCGTGTTTCAGAGCAGAAGGAAGTCTGCCAGCATGTATCTGGACTCAGGCCAAGCGAGGTGGCCAGCACTGGTGCTGACCTGACTGCATACAAGCTCCTTCATTTAGAACAAATCCAAAGTATTTTACTTGCTCTGTCGCAGCGATAAGCAGTGTACTGGTGCAATACATAGTACTGCTCCTCTAAATACACAAAGCCAGTCACACTGAAATTACCAACCACTAATACTAGACAGGTATTATTTATCATGATTCATTATCCCCTCGTTCCCTTGGAGGCTACTCAGTTTCATGATTACTGAGAATAGTGAAGAAGCAGAGAAAGGAGGGAGCGAGAAGCAAATTGAAACCCTCTTAACTCTGCTTTCAGCCAGCCTCTGCACTGAAGCCTCGAAACACCACTGCAGAGGATGTCCCACCTGCGGGATGCGGCTGTTCTGGGAGGGGGGGTTTTGGCTGGGGTAAGGAGTGCTGCCATTTAGGAAGGTAATCCCACTGCCATCTTGTGCTCCAAGCTCCTCTGTACAACAAAGGCTTCCCAGGAAAACACAGAAACCCCAGCCCAGAAAGAAGAAACCGCCTGGGAAGTACCGGATTAGTGAGGGCAGAGAGAGAAGGATCTCTACCCACCTAGCTCATGTAAACTATTAACACTCAAACAGCTGATGGTACTACAATCCCTTTTTAGTACCACGATGGGCTGAAGCATTACTATCTGCCACCATTACATATGTACAGCAATGATATGGTATATGTCAATCACTGATTATCTACAGATGCTGCTTCTAAGACACCCAAAGTAATTTTAGATGCGACAATGAACATGCAGAAAGTGAGGTAACGTGACAACCTTTTTCCTGAAATGCCACAAAGTCTTATGGGTTTAGATCTTTGAAAAAAAAAAAAAAATACAAGTAATTTTACTCTCACTGGGAGCATTTTAAAAATAAAATTATTTTCACATGCTACTACTGTTCCGGATTTGCTTGCAAGACGATTACTGTTAATTTCAAGTGTATTTTTCCTTTAAATGTTTGTCTGGTATGCTACATAACCAACCTGACAATACACACACAGTGTAAACATGTAATGGAACCCCATTTTAAATTTGAAACACCTGAAAATTTAAACCCAAGTCATTCAGAAGTTTTAAACACCACCGATAATTTCAAAGACCATTAAAGATCTTCAATACGCTTCCTCCTCTACTTCTTTCCTTGGCAACTAATATGAAAGATATCACTCTAAAGCTTGTAATAACAACAGTTTCCTGTTTCGGTAAGTCTTCAGTTTTGACAAGGAAGTTAAAACACAGAAAGAGCCAGAAGTAGAGCTTGCATTCCAGTGGAAGTTTAGTTTTCTTTAACTATACAGTATTTTCAAAAGCTGTGCCAAGTAAATATTTGATAGTTACTGTGTGTTTTGTATTTCTGCTAAAGAATGAAGAAATCTTTCTTAGAAATTGCAAACATTCATGTTCATTAGGAATACCTTACATAATCAAGAACAACAGAAAACTTCAGATTTATTTTTTAATATTAATTCCAGAAAAAGCTATCATAACAGCATTTTATAAAGGCTCACAGAGTTTAGGCCTGATTCTGCTTGCAGTGATGTAAGTGACTGGTCTCCCAAAGCTTTACAAGGCTCTGAACTAAGTCTTAAATTAGAAAAAGCAACTAGTGAAGAAAAATAGCTCCTTTCGCACCACGAAAAGACTTTGTAGCTTCTATAAAATAAACCAAGGCTAAAATTCAAAACTAAAAAAACCCTCAACCACTAAATATAACTTATATGTATGGTAGAAATAAAAATCTGAAGAGAGGTTTGGAAAAAAAAAAAACACTCTCCATTACCTTTTCTAACAGTTCTTTCACTACCTCATTTGTCAGCGTTTCACACAT
Organism: Opisthocomus hoazin; assembly: GCF_030867145.1. Classification (NCBI taxonomy): domain Eukaryota; kingdom Metazoa; phylum Chordata; class Aves; order Opisthocomiformes; family Opisthocomidae; genus Opisthocomus; species Opisthocomus hoazin. Next base: position 43,911,786 of record NC_134422.1, read on the forward strand.
TAAAGGACATTCCTCAATCACCAGCCTGGGGTGTCTTTGTGCTCTGGGTGCCGCATGCTTCTGGCTGGAACACAGAAAGAAAGAAAGCAGTCTTTGTCAGTAGTCTGCTGCTAACTTGGACAAATCCTTGCATATAGAATTCTTTTCTTTTGGAATAGTTATGAATGAAATCCTGGCAATGCTTCTTCCCACTTTTATCTAGAACTCGGTGGTTTTTGGTGTTTTGTTCCACTTCTCACACAAAGTGGCAGGTACTGTGTATTATGACATCAAGTAAGAATGTTAATATTTAACAGGAATTTCATCTGAAGACTGTTAATAGACATCTTCTGGAAACTAAGTTTCATTGATAAACAGCTCTGATTTTGTAACAAATGAAAAAATATCTGACAATGCAAAAAAATACAAGCCTAAGCTATAAATGCAGCAAGCACAAACCAGATTCAGTTTTCTAGAAAACACACTGAATAGGAGTGGTACTTTTACACTGTTAATATGCTGTTCAGTTCTTGTAACTAAAGCAGCATTGCAGCTATTGCATGAAATACAGTGTAGGCAGATACCAGAACTACAATGCAGTAACAATTACTTTATGAGCAGCAAACACCACAGACAATGCTTGTTCAAGCCAAATGTTCGAGGAGCTCCCTCAAACAAACCATGTTTTACAGAAGCACTACTGGAGTGGCAGGGTGCACCTTCCAACCCATGCCCTTCCAGTCCTCCAAGGGAAAACAAAAGAACCTTTGTCCATCACACTAGGACTCAGGAGAGAAGGGGAAGCATGACAGCTCTTCATGCAAGAAGAAATCCACTTCTAGTTATTCCAAGTAAGAACAAAATGTTATCTTCTTTGCATTCAAAGGAACTAACAATAAAACGTCTTTGTACATTTTCCTTATGATCACACGGTGATTACAATGCAGTGAATACAGGAGAAATGAACAAGACTATGGAGCTGGAACAAACACAAACTCTCGACTCTCCCTTGGAGCCAAAACCAAGCTTCTGTATGCCCCCCAATTGCGGAATGATTATTTCCTTCTGAAGAAGGACAAATAAACTTTCTCTGCTAGTTCACACTTCGTAGGTCATTTTCCCTGAATAATGCTCTTACGGGAAAAGCAAAAACACAGAAATTTTTAACATTAAGAACACACAGACAGGAGAGAATCTCAAGCAGCTTATTACTCTCCTAGTGTTGTGTTTAGTCTTGTATTTGCTGCAGGTTCTAAGACAGATGATACTGTATCACAAAAATGTATTAAAAATAAAAGCGTAAACTAATTTATATTCTCACCAGTTCTGATAGGTGACTTTGGATTTCTGTTTGGACATTTACTAAGGTAATTATTAGCCTATTGTGTGCTTCACATTAATTAAAAAAACATTACTAACATGCTCACCTTTCTAGACAAGGAACAGTTACTCGATTCTGATGCGCTCACTTGAAGTTAATACATTATGCATCTTGAACAATCCACTTACAAATGGCTTCAATAACGGATCAACGCATTCACGTTATTTCACTGTTACCTTAATTTTAATCGTGAAAGCACCACTCGATACATGTGACTTGCAGGGAAACTCCTTCTACGTCCAATTGGCAGTATAACAGGATGAACAGCTCCTACAACATATCCCCTGCTGTAATATTCTTCCACCTTCGATGCTATATCCAGCACAGAACTGATCTTGATAACTTCTGGATTTGAGGAAGCTAAAAGCATTGAAAGCAGAAGAGAAGCACGTTATGCTGTGTATGTCCGTGTACTTTTTGGGTGAGTTCTTTTTATAAAAACCACACAAAATCTATCCCAAGACATTTACTAAATAGCTACAGTGCCATTTATACAAGAAAAGCAGATTCACAGCTGATTCAGCAGTATTCAGCTAGTTGAAGTACGTATTTTTACAAGTTAATATGATCTATTTTTAATCTATTTGGCAACGCTTTCTGTTGGATCTAGCTCTGCCAACCTACTTTAAGAGCTGCATCAACATCTAAACACACAATAGGTCTGAACTTAACAAAACAACTACTTTGTCTAGCCAAAGCCTTAAAATTAGTGAAGCAGTATCCTTCAACCCTAGCTGTGAGGTAAGCTCCCATACAATGAATGTAAGCCTAGAACAGTTGTTTGTTTTTCTTAAACCCTTTTTTTGGATCCCTTAGAAGTGATCTGTGAATTGCAGGTTGACATTTTAATATAGTCCCAACTCCTTTCACCAGCAGACCTAAGTACACGTCACCTAAGTTAGCTGTGGGGTGTCACTAATTTCTAAGGAGGATCCCTCCGAGTGTGTGCAAACATTTCCAATCAACAGGCAACAGCTAGGTACTACATAGGTGTTGGGGGAAACTACACAGATAAAGGGAGAACTTTCCAGAGAACTTTTTGAATGGTCTGATCCACAGTTTTTGCACAGAGAAAAGGAAGATTCCTCACTGGCAAGAGACAACATTCTCCACCACGGTAAGTCTGATGGTCAGTACCTCCTGTTCCCCTCAGCTCCAGCTGGAATTGCAGATGCTCTCAGAGCCTCTACAAAGCAAGAAACCAGCACTCATACACAGACAGTAACTTAAGAGTAAGTTTGCCAGCATGTATTTGCCAAAGTTTTCATCCTTTGCATACATGAATTCGCATGACAAGACAGCTTGGCTTGGAATTTGATGGTCTCTGTCAGTGACCCTTGATGCTGGCGATGTACTTTTGTGTTCTGATGGGTCCCCTCTCTACAACACTTGCAGTGCGTTAAGACCAGTGTTCAACTGTATTAAAGGATGCCTCAGCTGGAATTAAGTGACCTCACAATACAGATCCAAACTTTTTAACATGCCGCTTTAAACATTCCCTTTCAAGCCATATAATAAACTGAAAACAATACGCTAATTCTCTTTTGATGCTGTAATTTTTAAAAAATGCTATACAAAAAAAGAACAGATAAATGCAATGACATAACTCTCACTTGCCACTTGGTAAATGTGTTCTTTAAGAGTTAATTACAAGTTCTTACATCCTCTTATCTACCTGCCCTATATTGTGGGTGTGCAATAGGAAGGAGTTTAAGGACTTATCCCAGACACAGCAAGTCAAAGTCCTACCTATCCTACTTGTTTAAAATACCACAAAACAGATATATGAATCTTTAGTTTACCCAAATCTTTTATTCTAGTACACTTAATTAGAATTCTGCTGGTTCATGAGTGTCGTGTCCTGTAAAACATCAATCTCTGTACAGCCTCACCACTATGAAATGGGGCTAATACTGATTCTACATATATTACGGAGGGCTTTTTTTTTTTAAAAAAACAAACAAACAGCCCCCCCCCCAATGTTTTACAACACTTAAATGCTTTTAAGTATCAGCTCTTACTAAAGGGGAAAAGGAATGGAACCCTACTTTGCTTGTCGCTCTAAGAGCCTTAACAGCTCAGAAAATGCTATCAAGAGAAACCTGAACAACGTGTACTGTGGGAAATACAGGGTACCAAAAAGCATCATGAAAATATATATTGATGGTTTATTGCTGATAACTAGCAAACTCAACCTATTAATGTAAACTCTGCCATTGTCAGTGATAGGGACTGGGCTGTTGCACTTTCTTGTGCTACCATGCCTGCTTTTTTCATTTTTAAGCAGATAGTACATCACAGCTCGCCCTTTCATAGACAAATGCTATTTTGCCCTTAGTAATGCCTCCATCCCATGATTCCACTCAGAGTAAATCCAGGAGACATTAAATATGTGTTGATGAAATAACTGCTCTACAGCCTGCAAGCCAAAAAAGCAGGAATGTATGCAATGGGATCATCACTTCACTCATTTTGCATTTTTCACTAAGAAAATGTCCCTCCTGATGTGCTGTCAACAGATGGCCAACATACTTTTACAAATAACAGAACTACAGCTAACCTGCTAGCTGTATAGTAAACTTCAGATGCATGATATTTAGTGACAACAAAACAGCTACTTCATACACATTCATGCTGTTATTCAGAGCAACAAGGACTTGACAGCATTTCATCTTCATCGGCTGCATCCATATTCCTTCTTTTCCCTAATAGAAGAGTTGTGGAAAAGCCATAAGCATTCTGCTCAAGTAAGAGTATTTAAACTATCCCTACGTTATGGTTAAGCTGACCTCAAAAAATAACAGCTGTTTTTGTAACCAAGATATGTCTCATGATTGAGACAGTAGAATTTACAATCCTTGACAGGCATTTAAAATTACACTGCAGTCCACTGCTCCCTTTCCTTTGCACTATTCAATACCACCAAAATAAAAGACTGGCTGTAGTTTTATTGTTCAGGATTCTCTTGATGCAGAGGAACCTCCACAGAACTCAAAACTGATTTTTACAGTAGGGATAGGGGTATTTTGGGGACCAGGAGTGGGGAAGCCAATGTACAATACACTGCTGATAACTAGTTAAGATGTGCAGGGACTCCAGCCAGTGAATTTAGACTATAGCACAACTGACCTAATCTGCATTGTGGCTTGGGAGAAGATCAGGGACCCCTGAAAGTCTCCCCAGCAGGCTCTATTCAACTTCACATAGCATAATCTGATGAAGCAGAGAATAAGGCATATTGCATTGAAATAATGCATTTATGCTTGCTATGCTTTTATTTTAATGCAGGACATAGCTTACTGTAGGATCTTATAAAGGATACTAAGTGCAGATTTTCTGTTTTACTTGGTGCCAGATCCAGTGGTAACAAGCCATCCAGGTAAACAGAAATCTCAGATGCTGAGGCAAGATCTTGCTCTGGAAATGAGCAGACACACAGTGCCATGAAGGCATAACACAACTCGACAACAGAGTGAAAACTAACCTTGGTCTCAAGTGACAAAAGGCTCTCATTTAGGTTTCATTTAGCCAAAGAATATTCAAGTAGCAACAAGTCTGTGAGCAAGTTGATTGGTGTAGAGAAAAAAAGTGCCCAACACACTCCCCACAGTACTTCAGCCAACCTCCATGTTTCATAAGCAAACAGAATTCAGAAATGCCTCCACGACAGTAGATACACCATTTTTTCTGTATTCATTATTTTAGCTCTAAAAACTAAAGACCCCAAACAAAAAATATTTTAAGGTCAAATACACACACAGCCAGAACCATTCAACAGAGAGATACCCGCATTCACAAATCCAATTGCTTACAGCTAGAAACCTAAAAAAGTTAGGCAGCTACCTGGAACTGATCTCACTGTTATTTAGCACTCTTAACTCCACAATAAATCACTGAAGCTAAGCACTTTTGTATACCAGACTAATCAGGAGAAAATGAACCTTTACTGCTGTACTGATAGGTTATTAAAATAATAGAGATGCAACTTTATTTGCACTTGATATGCTTTTTCTTAAAATTCACAGCCATCGTTACAAATTCTTTACAGAACACTTCCAGAAACTTGTTACTTTAAAGCACAGCAAAACTATCCAGAACTAAATGCTCTTGAGTAAAAAAAAAAACAAATTATTATCCTTTCTATTATCAGTAAATTAGTAGGTAATCCATGTATGCATTAGGTAGCCCAGCTTTATTTCCAGTATGTTACCACTACTTGCTCAACACAAAGTTTTGTTAATACAAAAAAGAACAGGGCAGTGAGAAACTCTTTATTTATGTAAATAAGCAAGCAACAAATACAGCAGGATGCCAAGTACTGTAACTTAGTACAATGTGGCTTCTATCAGTACTTTGCAGTTGTTCAATGAACAGACTGACATACTTTAAATAAACTACTACAGTATTCAGAGTTAAAACTAACCAGAGGCCAAGTTCTGTTTATGAAAAAGTTCCCCAAAATGTAACAAGACATGCACTTACACTTTCTCCCTTTATCAAACCCTGCTAGCAACTGCATTTACTTCAGCTCCTTGTTACTAAGGATTTCCAGTAGATTGGGTTGTTATGAACTGCAATTCACTACAAAGTGAGCCCAGAACCGAGCTGTCTGTTCTCCGAGGGCAGCCATCTGGGCTTGTTTACGTTTTCAGCTTTGTGGAACAGGGAGTTGCTCTGTTAGGGACGGGACACCCTCGGGAAGGAAGTATCCCACAGAGCACTGTCTGCCTCTAGCTACGCATACAAATTTTGTTTCATTTTGGTCACGATTTCAAAAGACTATTCAGCAACTACAAGTAAAGCATTTGGAAAAATACAGTAAGATGAGACTGTAAGACTCTTACTAAAATATCTACCAATAGACTATCGTGGGCATAAGAGGGGAAACTACTCCTGGTACACAACTAAGAAACAGACTCACTTCTGCATAAAGTCAGGACAATGACAGCCTGTTTTCGGAAGCTGAATGCATTTTAAAAAAGCTTATTCAAGTAATGCTCAGGCACATTGTATTTTCTGAACTGTCACACTGAATTCCAACAACCATTACCCAAAGTGAGTATGGGTGGCAGTGTCTGACTCACAGGAAACTTGGAAAATCTCTAACAGTTTTTTAGCCAGCTTCCTTAACAAGGACAGCTGTGTAATTTAGAGGGTCTGGTTGTTAGAAATAAATACTTCAGTAGTTTCTATTGTAATTTTATCTAAGTGAGAACCTTTGTCATGATCTGTGTTTCAAAATAAAAGTCTTCTGTTTGGCTAGCTTTGATAGAAGTACCTAAGATTTACTGCAAGTCAAACACGACAGAACTAAGCTGAATCCTATTCCTTGCTTCCTCATAATAGTAAAGATATAACATAAAGAGATACCTTCTAAAGTAAAATCCAGCAATACATATTCATAAGCAGAATCCGTCTTTGTTTCAACTTGTGGTCTCTTCAATGTAGAAAAGATTTTTCCAGGGCTGCTATCATCTGGGTCTTCCAGCTTTCTCAGTCCGCACCCCATGGCAAGATCTGCAAATGATTAAATCTCAGGAAAAGGTGGGGGGAGCAAGATCTGTCGCTCTCACTACGGGGAGAAAAAAGTCACCAAATTATTCCCCTCGATTTTGTTTCCTATTAGCCGTAAATCCAAATACGGAAAAAGTCTGGTTCCCAAATCAAAAAGCGAAGGTACTTTCCATTCATTTTTAATATAGAAACAGCAAGCCCGTGACGCTTTCAAGCTACAGACTCGGTAAGAGTAGGCTGGATTTCACAGCAAGTTGGAGCTGCTACAAACTAGCCGAGATTTTCCATGCCACGTCAGTTTACAGCCAGCCCCCTATCAGTGCTCTCTGCAGAGGACACCAATGGTGCTTTGTTTGTCCTGCCAGACCGACGGGGTGAGGGGGGGCGGCAGGGGGAAGAAGAACTGAAAAAGAAAGTTAGAGAGAAACTTGTCTGTAGTTACTTACCTCCAGAAGTTCTACTCAACTGCAGCAGAAAGTCAGTGGGGAAAAAAGCAAATTAGTCAGAATGAAAGAATGAGAAGAGAGCCTCAGAATGGTTGGAGACGAAAATCATTTCCAGAAAGGAAGTCAGCTTCAAGAGGAAATTGCTTCTGGCATCTCAAAGGGTAGAAAAGTAAATGAAAAGCAGTTTAGTCCTTATTTTAGATTTCAAAGTTTGGGTCCTATTTCCTTTCCACAGGAACTTTCTTCCAGAGGAAAAAAAAACCCATGAACACAGCACAATATATTGTAATAACGTAAAAATACGTTGTAAAGAAATCTCCTGTCAAGAAAATCAGTAAGAATCTACATCGCTAAAAATCAACTTACGTAATTGGTTTTGATAAACACCAAAAACCAACACTGAGATATTCCTCATTTCAAATCAGAAAGACTTTTTCAGTGTTCTGTATAAATACAGTTACAAGACTCTGTTCCCCATTTTTCATGGGTATTGAACAACTGAAATCCTCTTCTCCTCTGTCAGGCTGACCTCAGCTAGTACAGCCATGACTTTCAACCCTGTTTCATAATTAGACTTTTAAGTCCTGAAAATTCAGTGTAATTTTAAGGGCTGTCCTCACTCTTACATTAACTACCACAAGTCACTTGTATCTGTTCAGCACTCGATACAGATCATGGTAGTGCATGAAGAAAAAAAAACAAACAGCGATTGACTTTAAGGCCCTGTTACCGTTGGGGTAGGCAATTAGAAAGCTTACCTTTTTATTTTCAGACTGCATCTAGAGAAATTAAGAGTCATCTAGCAAAAAACAGAGATTCATAATACCGTTTTGGATGAAAGGAACTGTACCTTTGAATTTAAAAAGCTTTCTACTTTTTTTTTTTCACTGAAAAATATTATCTTATAAAAATGCCCACATTTTCTACAATCAGTGACTGCAAGTTAGGCAATAACGTTTCGTGGTTTTCTTCCTGTGCTACTGCAAGCAAAGTCATCTAACTTTCACTTAAGTAGCTTAACGGGAATGGTAAGTCTGCAGACTGCATCCCCTTCGAAATCCACATTAAAGTTACTTAGCTCTGGAAGAACTTAAGTATCACTGAGCGCAGAGCTTAGGACTGAAGTTGTAATTATTGCATACAGTCTTTAACACAAGCTCCCAGGTGCTGAAACCAAAAGAAAAACCCCTCAGCATTGTCTTGATTAAAACCTGGAAAAACATACTAACCGAGCAGGATTCTTCAGCTTCCCGCATGTCTGCTTACACAGAAATCACTCCCAAACACTGTTTTTTTTGTTTGTTTTGGTGTTTTTTTTTCTTTCAGTAAAGGTCATCCCTGAGTTGTTACTACACCAGACACTTGTAAACTGTCCACTCAGCCTCGAGGATCCTGCTGCTTCATCCCACAGAGTCCTTAAGCTCCATTGAAACCATGCGTATAAAGCCACAGCATGACTAAGATACCTCCAAGTCAAACAACTTCTTGCAGCACTAGTCTAGTTGCCAGCTAGTTGTCTTTTTCCCTTACCTAAAGACAGCTGCATTTTTACATTAAAAATGAGGCCAGAATATTGCATTTTGAGCTCTTCATGACACAACATAAACTGTATTTCCACCCTCTCACCAAGACAGCAGTTTTCACAGTATAAACAAATTCTCACGACACCAACACAGAAACTGTGTTATGAATAAAAACAATGGTGCTTATTTTGGGTAACACTAGGTTAGTTAAGTAGTTACAAGCTTCCAAGCTGGAAGTCAGTCAACAGTTGCTATTGCAGGCATGACTCAAACGTGACTAGACTGAACTAATGAAACCAAAGATCCCACGTGTCAGAATCAACAAAACAAAACCAACCAAGAGCTACAGCAGCATCCCTCACAGGAGTTCAAAACTGCATCAAACCACCTGAATGAATCTGGATTGTAAGATTCCTGGACTAAAAAGCTACTTAAGGAACTGCCTGAATAGCCACAGTATCATGTTGCAAGGTGGATGTAAGCTACAAAACAGTCCACTTCCCATGACCAAAAATGCACAGGCTCTGGGAACTGATATCGGAGAACAGATCCCTAAAACTATGCTGGGATTCACCGAGGTGTGGCAGTCACAGCAACCCCCTCTGAAAGAGCCACGGGACTCATTCACTGAGGCTTGACACAATTTTTAGACTTTTAAAAAGGCAACGAGAGCTGAACAATGGACCAATATAATCCAAAGGAACTACACTTCCGTGGAAGGCTTCCAGGATCCCCCTATGGTTTTCATCCTGATGAAGTGGAAAAATGACACAAAGATGGCAAAAGAGCAGCACACCAACAGGAGCGCCTGCCCAGCGCCCGACTATCGACTGTCTTCCAGCAGTGCAGGACGAGAGGAAGCAGCAGCTCTGCACACTAGTTTTGACCAGACAGCGAGACGAGCCTTGCCATCTGCCCACACCTCAGGGCTGTTCCTGTCTCTTGGCTCATGACATACTTTGTTCCCTGTTGTCAGTGTCACGGGAAGTTTGAAAACATTTGTGTGGGAGGCATCTTTGTCTTGTTACATTACTAAACTTACTGAATGTAAGGACATCATCTGATGCCTGAAACTGATGTTTTGAAATAGATGTCCCTCTGTTCCTGACTCCATGCTGAGCTGCTCATTAGTAACGTCACTGACATCCAAGCCAGGCGCTTTGTCTACAGCACTGGTGCCAAATAAAAGTGGTCTTGGCAGCCCTTTTTGACAAACTTTCTTTTACTAGAATTAGAGAGACAACATTGTTTTTGGAACATCTGTGATAAACTGACTTGAATACAAAGCCTACTTACAAGCATGCCTTCTCTTCTCCAAAACCAAGTATTACCTGCAAAAACCATTTAATTACAGTTTAAATTTTGCCTCCTCTAATATCTTAAAAAAAAGAAAATCAGGAATGGGAGATAATACTTGGTAGTAGTATGTTCTTTTTGCAAGTCATTTCAGCTTCCTGCTGATTAAAATCATAAAATATATAGAAAATTATGAAAATAGTGCAGGTACACAGAAGATTTTCCTTGTCCATGTACACACAATATCAAAATAAAAGCTATAAATAATAAACAAAAACTGAGGGGAAACTCAAGCATTTAGTTTTTAGTCAAGAAAGATAAGCTACTGGATCTGCAGTTCATAGAGTCAGCTAGGATCCATAGCAAGTGTTTCCTTACATAAATCTTTCTGACTAGAATACATGTCAGTATGTTAAAAGCAAAAGGAATCATAATGCTGTAACGATACGTTAACTTCAAAAAGCTTCAAAAGAAGCACTACTTTATTTTAAATTTTAAAATGTAGATCATGGATTTCGTAAGAAGGGCTATAAAATTTTTAAGCAGTGTCGCAATAATGACAAATGACTCCTGCTCAATCACATCACTTATAACCGGCTGCAGCTTCTGTGAGCAGAACACCTCCCACTTTCCAGCCTGTTCGGCCACCACTGGGACAAAAGCATCAGTGGCAGCACATCTCTGGGAAGGCTACTCACTCAAAACATTGTAACTGATGAGCCTACCTGGAATCAATTCACTATTACAAGCTGCACAGCCTTTAAAGATTCATTCCTATGCTCAAGGTTAATAAAAAAGTAGGGAGCATCAGAAATACAAATACCTTAAAACTGTACCAGTTACCTAAAGAATAAGTTATTGTTATTTATAAAGATCTCACTAGAACCCAAAGTGACTCCGCTAACAAGCAACAGAAGGGATAACTCTTCGTTCCTCTGACAAAGTCAAAACTTAAAATAGAGTTTGGACTAAACATGTTTCCCACTTGGGGTCATAACCACCCATGTTTGCAGCTCAAAGGCACATAAGAGCACCACTTAAAAAAAAAAAATCAGCATTATTATCTGCAATAGATCACGCGCCACTGACACAGAATGTTTTCACCAGAGGACAGACACGTTAATAAGATAAAGGGACAAACTGCAAACACAAGCTAAATTAGTCAGATTTCTCCAGAATCTGAGGCTATCTGAACAGCTATAGGACTCAAAACCAATGCATTAAAAAAATTTAAGTATTAATCATCTGCAATTGCAACACTTTTGAACTTCACAGTTCCTCTCTGCACTTCTCTTTAGGCATACTTCCTGTGTTTTACAACGCAAGGCGAATGTAGAGGCTTGGCTTGGGAGAGGGTCACGATAGAGAGAGGAAAAAAAAAAATTCATCAGAAAAATTCTGAAATTCAGTTGTCATTTTTCCACATTCCCACTCCCAAGAACTGTAATTCAAGCAAAACACTGACATTTAGTTATTTCTGTAGAATGATTTGATTAAAACTGTTTTGTCCATACTTTAAAGATGTTAAGAAAGTAGCAGTGTTCCATTCTGAGGGCTCCTTGGTTTGGCAACTTTTTAGGTTTGTTTCCTTCGCCCTATATTTTTTTTTTTCCTTTGAAGGAACAATTTTGTGACTGTAACAGGAACACAGTCTGGTTGAACATGTTAACTTGAGCAGAAAAGCCAGCTTTTCCGCAATAATACTTAATGTTGTAAAAATAAAAGAGATGACAATAGTTTGTTTTGATGACTGCAAAAGCATAGTTTAATGATAAAAGTTCATAAATTCCATTTTTCTAAACCTGTATTTAAACTACTCATCGATGCTACAATTAAACAAAAGTTATAATCCAAACAGTAGATAAGCACCAATTTGAATTAAACTTTTAGTTACCAACCCAGAACTTTACCAGAAGTTACAAACCACAGAAACTTGTTTATTATTGCTATATTACAAGTAGTTTCAACAGAAAGAGCTTTTGATTTGTAAAATTGTTAACAGTTCCCTAAAATGAGACCTACAAATTTATTAAGCTTTTATCTATACACATCCACAGCATCTCACTTCTCAAGGCTGCAGTAACTAGATCATCCGTCTCTGCAACAGAGTACCAAACAACACAGCCATGCGACCAACTAAAATCACGCGTTCTAGACTGAAACTGGATGTTCTAGTTCATCTGCCTTAAAACAACTGGACATACTATGAGCAGTATTCTGTTACCCTTTAATGTACATAGACTGCAGCCCCACTGGCAGAAGTGCAAAATTACCATTGCAAGGCCCTCAAAATTACAGTTTCAATACTACTTTAAATTATTTGCCCCTCAAAATGTCTAAGCAGGCCTTACAAGACCTACACTTTCCCATTACATCTTAGCTACATTAATAAACATTGTTAAAATGAGAGCTGGTTTGCTTTCTGTATTTTTATTTGGATTTTCTGCACAACAGCTCATAAGGATTTGTGTAGGGGATTGCACACGTATCAAGACACTAGCATTGTATTTCGGATCCTTAAAATACTGATTTAAACAGTGTATTTTTTACTTAAGTAGGAAATAAACTTTTATACCAGGTGAACTGAAACTACTGTAGTACTTCAACATTACAAAGCCACAAACCTATTGTACTGTAATTTTTAATGTAAAAAACTATTTTACACCCATACAACTTCTCACATCTTAGAACTACGTTAAATACAAACATTTCAAGAGAGCCACATGTTCTGCTAGTTTTTGCTCAGTTACTATTGGAATGCAGTTTACTCACTGACTTTGTACTAACTGTTTTGAAAAGTGAATTTCAGCAAGCAAGGAATTGCCAATATGAAAATTGTAAACAGTTTTTCAGGGATCATGAATGGACTTCTGATACTTTTAGAAGATTAGAAGCAGCAGAACCGAAAATGTTAGTGAACTAGAGAGAACTTTGGCAACTTTCCTGCCTATCTACAGGTTTTTATCCTGTGTTACCTAATAGAGGATGTTCTAACTAACATTTTATCATATAAATAGAACTTTAAATAGACAACGGTTGCTAGAACTAGCTCAGCAGAAAACAAAGATACCATCAGGGTCTCAAGTTCTAGGAGGTGGAAACCAGAAAATGAACTTGGTTTACTAGTATGTGAATGTGACAAGCAGCACCCAAAGATGATTACTGCTGAGAGCTACTGAATGGCACAGTCCTAATCTGACACGTTCCCTCCCAACCTGCGCGTAAAGCCTTACAACGATCAACTGCGAAAGTGCAGAAGGCCAAAGAAAACATTACCCTTCTCCAACCCCCAAAAATCAGTGAGGGATCAGGATCTTAGTGCCTGCAGCTAACTAAATGACTTCTGTACAAAAGCACAGAAATATCCACAGTATGGAAATTTTAAGTGGCAGGAGAATAATACTGTGTAGTGTCAGAGATTAAAAAGGTAATGAATGCTAGAACATCACAATAATGCAATTTTCAACACTACCTGAGGACATAACGTAGTTCTTTCTGAGCGCATATCATTTGTATATCCCTGTAATGACTTTACAGAAGTCAGTTATCATGCCTCATTTGTGTCTATGGAAGGATTCAGCTACTGGAAGCTTGAAAGTTCAGTTACTACTGACTGATGTTATGCCATCATTCTTGGCAAGCACTTTGAAGTAGACGAGCTACAATGTCAATGGAGGGCCCTCAATATTCCAGTGACCTGTGCTTCCTGGAGGAAAGCCAACATCCAGAGCTTTGTCTCGGGCTCTTCTAGTTCCCTCAAATGAAAACGAAGCGTTGTTAAGACCTGGTGATACAACCCTAACCAACGGCACCTCCAGACTGATGGGACAGGCCCCACAGGAGCACACCGCAGGGATACTTCTGCGCCGAATACCAAATATCCTTCTAAATGATCAAATTCATACGCAAGTAAAAACAAAGTAAATGTTCTTTGAAGTAAAGACCACGGGATCAACTCATTATCAACAACCTAATGTCTGTACCAATTAACGGAAAATAAACTACATTTTGTGAGTATTTGGATGAAAGCCACAATCTGATGACATCTAAATGACTGCACAGTCACTGCACACTTTCAAGCAATTAAATTAAAAGACTTCCTTGTATTCATTTTTTTAAATATAGCATGCACTGTAAAATTTACTTCGTGTATCTGTAAAGCATTTTAAAAAACAGGGAAGTCACGTTTGGTAAACAAATTATGAATTCCAAAAATAAGGATTTGGGACTAATCTCCTGAATCTGGGTCAAACATGTATTTGTTTCATGATACAAGAAATAAGGCTCTACCAGAATACACAACCTTTCTTTGGCTCCTGCAGAGACAGCACTTCATTAAAAAAAATATTTACTATGTAAAAACTCTTCCATGGAAATTAATTATTGTAACTATGTGCCAGGATTTCTGCAATACATTTCTATTCATGAATTCTAAAATCTAAAAATCAAACAGAAGAACAACTGGACAGATGGTTTTGGTGGTACAGACTGGCTCAGAAACATGACCATGTACAGCAGATGAGTGTTCCCCCTCTCAAAAATAGGCCGAGATCCCCATGTAGCCAATAAACTGTATCTCTTTTTTGATACTTCTTGCTAAATCAATCCCCCCTAGCTATCATAACCTATTGTAACAAGCTTTTAAAAACAGAAACTATTAAACTGTACTTGTGCACCTTTTTCTACCTAGCAAAAGGTGGAAAGTCGCTTGAGGAAACTTGCAACCAAGACATAGTACATGGCATCTCCTTTTGCAACAATTTCAAAACGGCATAACAACAGAACCAGACTCCACCTCTCTTCCTGCACAATATGAAAGCATGCTACTGACTACTAGAATAATATTTAAATATATTTACATATTATGCATGGATTATTTACTGACTATAATGCCCACTCTCTAAGATCCCTGAATTATTAAAGGGAAAAAAAAACCCACAAAAATAAACCCCTCAAATTACTACAAAAGAGTTAAATTGAAAAGGTCAAGGATATTTTACACACATAAAATACAGACCTCAGTGCTATGTAAAAAATAAGCAATAGCTTGCACTTCTATAAACTACAGGGGCTGTGTTTTAACCTCAGAGGAAACTGACTTTCACAAAACACAGAAGGAATCCTAGGGGGGGTCAGAGGAGAAGCACGGGGGGGGAAACATTTCTGCAGCTGAGGAGAAAGTAGTATTCCATCTGAACTTGTGATACTGCCAAGGAGTTCCTCAGTTTCACACAGACAACAGAAAGACTCAAAGAAGCAAGGAGTTGTCGTCAATGGTCTTGTAATGGTAAGAAGTCAATTCTTGCCTTCTATAGCTAAAAATATACCATAAAACCGAATTTATTGCTTGCTATATGCAAGAAAAATGTCAGCCTCTATGAGGATAATTATTAAACTAGTGGTCCATATTTTATTTTAAGAAGTTGTTACTCCCAAGCACTAAAATGACACATAACAGTTTATATAGAAGTAGAGAATACCGATTGCAAAAAAAAGTTAAAAGTAGGCAAACTCTACTGGAGTTGAAACTAAATGCACACAGATTTAAATAACCACATTTTAACCCACAGCACATAAATGCCATCAGTATGCAGGAAAATGGCTTTTACTTTGTAACTAATGCATCTTCTAAGTTTATGTAATCCAGAAATTAAATGTTAAATTTTCCCTTTAATGAAAGTATGCTGGCTTTCAATCTATGGTAGCAACCAAAGTTTATACAGCAGGCTGTGCATCAGAAATCACCATTTTATCCTGCAGCAGTATTTTGTTAAGGAAGAAAATGCAGGATAAAATCATGGTTTCATGTGGTTATACCTGTCCAAACTACAAAATTTCAGTTTATTTCTGTACAAAAAGGAGTCTTCTTTTAACTTAGGAATTTTCAGGCAAGTGTTTGACGTTAGGAAGAACATAACCTCCATGTGATAGGTATATGTTAGCAAAGCAGATAGCTAAAAACCTGGTTTACAGGATCTGTAGAAGGCGGCGGTACAAGAATTTTATCTTCCATTCTGTAATCTTTTCTAGGATGAAAATGGGTCCTTCATGTCTATCAAGGTTCCAGACTCGAAGATGAATGACGTGAAAAGCTTCTTCTCACCGAGTGCAACCTCGATTCCTAAAGAGAAGGACAAACACTGTGTTGTTTCCTTCTTTTCTAAGTGTGTCCCATTTACCACGCAAGTAACGCTTCAATGAAAAGTTACAGTCCATTTCGATATCCCGCCAGCTAGACAGACTTTGTTCATAAAGGAAGATCAGATTTCCATTACATACATAGGTGAAGTCAACAGTGGCAAGAAATACCTTCCTTTATTTACAAGTACAGAATGTTAGAACGAGTTCAGAATTAATTTACGTTCAAAAATCAAGTTTTGTTCATTGATCATACAGCCTTAGTAAAGTATGTCAAGTTAAAGCAATTGTATCCTCTTTATAACTGGATAGGGAAAATTTATTTTTGTAATATATTGGTAAAACTTGAGCTGAACAACTGCTAGCTGTCCTATCTGTAACCTAACAAACAGGCAGTGGACTGTGATTAACTTGTCAGTGGACCCACCAGATGCTGACAACAGCATGCCAAGATCCAGAAAACGGCTACCATTTTAGATGCTGGCAAAAACAGTTTAGAACACTTGGAGTATTCTGTTTATTCTTCCCAAGATCAAATTCTCTTACAGTCTCCCTTTGTCTCTCACCTAATCTGTATCCCATTTGTGGGACTCCCATCTGTTTTATTCTCTTTACTTCACCAATCCGAGTCCTTTTTTCCTCATTCCTACTATGCCATATGACACCTCAGACAAACTTTGTTTTCTAACCTTATCTTCCTAGCTGAGGCCTTTTCAGCACTCTTCTTTTTGTTTTGTTAAAATTCCTCTTTTTTTTTCTTTTTTTTTTTTTTTTTTAACCCTCCTTCCTGGCTCCTCAATCTCAAGATTTCAATTTCTTTCCATCATCTACTAGCTCCACATCATGTTGTGCATTGCCTTCCTGATCTCTCGGTTCCACGGCCATCCAGTGCCAGCCTCCCTGCCCACTCTGGCTCTCACTGCATCAGCCTTACAGGAATGCAGACCCCATCTATTTCTTTTTCTTGAGTTTTGACCCTTACTGGAATATGGAGGACACAAACACATTTTCGCCCCTCTACTGCCTGGTCCCAACAGAGAAGAACTATTCTCAGTTTCACACTGGCAAACTTTTATTTTTCAAAAGCCACATCTAGGGATAAATCACACAGGCACCTACACAGACAAGAAGTCACACCTCAAACAGTAAGCCCCTGCTACACATCACCGGGCTGTTTAAAGGCTATCAAGTAAGAAACGGACACAAAATTTAACATCTGCAAAACATGTATTCCTTCCTAGCTTCATATTATTAAAATACTGATTTTTTTAAAGAAGCATAAACAACTAAAAGCAGCACCTTTTTCACAATAAGTAGTATGGTTAAGCACCTGCAAAAGTGTATCACACAAAATAGGGAGAAAAGGGGAGAAAGTTGAGTTGTCAATAAAGGAGTTAAAACAGTTTCAGAAACAAAAAATACACATTAAAGTGCTGACATTTTCCCTCCCTGTTGAAGAAAAATAATCCAAACACACACAGAACTTGGGAAGTCGAACTAGAAAGGAAATAATGATGGAATTCATATATATATGAATTCCAATATATATATATATATATGATTCCCCAATCATATATATATGATTACCCCAGACACAAATGACTTGGACTACGTAAGTTTGCTTTACATAAAAGAATTATTAGGAAATTTACAAACATGCAGGAAGCAGCTCAGGAATATTACAGACTATGCTAATTTATATCCCAGTATGTTTTAATATTTACCAATTTGTAAATAGCAAACATTGCAATGAAACAACTGACCCCACGTTTCACAACATGAAGCTGCTAGCTGGTATGTTGATGATGGATCTCAGCCACGTGGGAAGGACTGGACAAGAAAATTGGTACAGGTAGACTAGAGCTGCCCAAATGCCTTAATAGTGAATGCTCCATAGTGCTGCCTGTCAAGTAGAGAGAGAGAACACACAGATCAGAGAAAGCACAAGGAAAAAAACCCACTGAACTGGCATGAGAACAAACCATTAAAACAGAAAAAGAGGAGATTGTAAAGAGAACATTGATGGAAACAATGCAAGAAAAAATATCCCATCCGCACCTTTCTGTGTTAATGTAAAATCAACAAGTATGGTTTTGGTGGAGTTCAAAATACCCCTTTTCCAGTCAACAGACCTCGCTACTGCTGGTGACAAGCCTCTTGTTAATTATATCTGATGCCAACTAGAAGTTTAGATTCATGCTTCTGAGACTACCGTAACTTTAAACACAAGGTTTATTCCTTCTCTCAATTTCACTGTATACATAAATGAAAAAATACTTACCTATACAGAAAATACGTTGTAAGGTTTAATTTTTTTGTTCCAGATAGAATATCATACAACAGTACACTGTACTAGTATAGAATTATTATACTTTTCCCAGAATGTTTACACCAAGACATCCCCTTATAAAAAACACAATTTATGTATACATACATGCATGTGCATATATACAAAAATGTACACACACATGGATTTGTGTACTATACCCACAGAACACAAATTTTACCTTCTTACTCTTTTAGCTGTAGAGAAAAATGGAGTGCTGTAAGTTCAGATAAATCTACAGAATGCTCACTACCAAAACGCCAAGGTGTTAGCATCATGCAGTGTTATGATTTGAATGCGTATATACATAAACTATATTACAAATGAATACCCCAAATTCCATCTTGACAAAGGAAGATACTCCTCTGATCTTTTGGTTAGTAGCAATATAATTACTGCCGATATACTGTAGACTGAAAATGCTCAAGTAAAGAATCTTTGACCTTTCTAAAAAGCATTTCCTTACAGTAAGTAGAAAATGCAATTTTAAAGCTACCAAAGAAGATCATGGGGAACAAAGCAGTGACAAAAAACAAACACGCAACGAAATCTGAAAACCAGGATACGCTTCTGTCATTGATAGGTTCTTGTTGTTAGAGAACTCAGTGAAACGAGTTCTCAGAAAAAACTGTCCAAATACTTTGTACTTTTCCGTGCCTTTCCAGAACATTTTCTGAAGCATAAGCTTCAAAGAAGTACTACAGCCCCGCACTCCTATCTAGTGTATAGCACTTTCAGGTTCCAAGAACTGGATTAAGGAAAATTGTCAAGACTGTCAGCTAAAACTAGTCTAGTGTGGGGACAGGACCAAAGAGTTTAGCTCACTTAAGGTTCATTCCCCGCGCTCCCCCAAGCTAAATGTCCAAGCTCAAATAACACCACCTCCCCTTCCCCAAAGACCTAAAAAGTCTGTAGGAAAAGACACTGTATGATCACATAATGTTAATGTCAGCCAAAACATTGTTGGATACAGACCATGGGAACAGCAAAAACTCTGACTGAGGCTAGAACCACGCCTACCCCAACAGGTACACTGCAGCTGGAAAAGATGACCAAGAAGAATAAAAAAACCCAAAAGCCCGAAACAAAACAAACCCCCACCCAGCTACCCACCTCCATGTGCCAGAACCTTTCCCAGCTTTGCTCAATTCACACACACTGCAGCTGTGTCACTCAGCTCCCCAGGCCTGATGGGTCTCCCTCAAGCACAACAGCCAATAAATATTTACCAGGCCAGTGCTTCAGAACTCAAGAGAACCATCCACCAAGACAAAAACCGAACTCACAGGTGTTTCTCTCAATTCTGAAACCAGAGAACATCAATTTCAATCTTCCCTGAAGTTTCTTCTGTTACTGTAGACTACATAGATCTTTACTAAACACAACCTTGTACCTGTCCTCTAGCAGCATTCAAACATCAATCTCCATATTAGAGGACAACTTATGATCTGAAACACTGCACAAAATTCAGCAGAGACAGAAAAAAATTCACACTTTCTAAAAGCAAGTGTCACCTAGCAGCCTCCAGGACTGAAGGTCGACTTTTTCCATTTGTACAGATGTGAAAATGAAATAACTTCCACATACTAACAAAACACAACACACTACAATCCCCAGAAGAAAACACCTTCAGGCAAATACAAAGGATCATTAGCAAATATACAATCAAGGGGAAGGGGATTAATATTTTTGATTTAAACCTGATCTTAAATATCAAATTTGGATCTGAAGAAGAAATTCTAGTTGGAAATCAAGGAATGTTTTCTTCCAATCTGCATTTAAGATTATTATAAATTTTGTACTAAAAGTTACATCAACAGAATGCTATTTAAGTGGTGGAACAGAGACAATGAAAAATGAATTAGAGAATTGCCAGAACTGAAGCTTCCTTTGTTCTCTGCTAAATGGCTTACACGATTAATGAACTGACTTATCTTTTTATACATCCACAACAGCAAGGAAACAGTGGCTTAGAATGTGTTACTGTCTTCAATAAAGATGTCATCCATTTTGTTTGCTCACTCTTGTGACCATTAAAATCCAACTGCAATGCATGCTCTGTTTTGAGTTGCATTTGACAGCTGTAAGCAGCCTACAACTGCCAAAAATCTGTGGATATTGGCTGTACCCATCTTACTGTCACATTACAACTCCCAGCTCCCAGTATAAAGCATTGTTTGTTCCTAATGCAATTCCTGACACAGTGGAGGCAATTAGCAAATTACCTTCAAGGTAAGGTCCTTATTTTAGGCATCTGCTCCTCTTACACAGCCACTACTTGGCAACTTCAAGCAGCAGATACATTTGTTTGGATTTTGTAACAAGACTACAGCCAGCAGACAGTGTATTTATGCAGCTGGGGAGCAGGTGGTAATGACACAACCACTTAGTTAATACATAGCAGTCTGCCGTCAATGTTTGCTGCTCTTTTTTTTCAGCCATTGTTGACTGCTCAGCCACAGGGATAGACACGCAACAAGCCAATCACATTTATTACACATGGAATATATTGAAAACTTAGGTAAAAGGTAAGGTGAAGTGTGAAAAGGAAGAATTATATTCCAGAACTACTAATTACTACTAAACAAAGCTAACTAAATAAATAAAAATTGAAACCTGTCAAAAACTGTTTGTCATCATCGTGTAGTGAATGAAATTATCAGAATTCAATAAGTCTTTGTAAGGGTTTAACTGTATCTGTGAATCTATGTGAGACCTGAACAGAGCAGAGTTCCAATTACGGGTACCAGACGACTTCTGAGAAAATGGGTAACAAGAAGCAAGAAATACAGTGAAGGAATGGACAGGATTAGCAACTTCATGCTCAATTTCGTCAAATTTTAATCTGCACCACTAAGACAAGTCTTACTTCCTCTATCTTATCCCAAACTTCTTGTGTAGGTACAAGAGTTTGTGCAGTCGCTTGACAAACTGGGCTGAGGAACTGATCCAACCTCAAGTTAGCTCTTTTTGGGTGGTGGGAGGCAGGCGCTGTCTTTCACTAGATGAGCTCACTGACCCGGTTTACCATTTTGCCTCACAAAACTCTCTACCAGTGCAGGAAATGGGTGATGTGGAAAATGGAGTGAGTTGCTGGGTTATACCAGCTTTGGCTATGTGCAAAATCACTTCTAAATCTATGAATAAACATAGAAAATATTGTATCAGGAGACAAGCAAGACTCTGAATTTGTGGTTCATTTCCTACACCACAGTAACCAAACATGGTTTTACCACGCATGCACACATTCTACCGTAAATTGACACATTATCACTTATCACAGGGTAAAACACTTTGTCTTTGCTGTGAGGTAAAGCACGGTAGTGTGGTAATTACTGCAGAAGAGGAAGAGCTATTATGCTCTAGATCTCCCTTGTAACTTCACACTGTCTTGTTCGTATAGCCTTGGTCATAGGAAAGATGACAAAAGTCAAGTTCCAAGGTGAAAAATCTTGTTTCTCTATTTGATACAGAAAGTACGCGCTTGGTTTTGATTCTGAGACTACTACTGCCTTTAAGTGTTTTCATACACTGTTAAAAGTGGTATATAAACTGGATATTGAATTACTGTGTTACACGAACTCCCTCTTACGTGTTTCTTAAAAATACGAATCAGGATTAGTACTCTCAAATTCTTATTCAGCTTGGTTTTTTTTCAATTGGAGTACTTGCATTTTATTCCAAGACCATACTTAATGTTACAGCCCCCTCTACTGGAAATGTTTAGTAGATATTGTCACACAACAGTCTGGGAAAAAAGACTTCTCTTAAAAGAAATGAAAAAATACATATAAAAGACAGATGGTAAGATGGCTTTGCTTCATTCATATTTAGTCTGTCATTTGTAGTTGAGTAAGCATCCTTCACAAAAGAGTAAGTATAATCTCAAATAAAACTAGTGCTTTGCTACCAGGCAACTCTAGGCTAAGTCTAGTTCAGACAATATTTCATATGTTAACCACCTTATTAATTTAGGCAAAAGGACCTTAAACTGGGGCCCAAAAAACCCCAACCTGTTGGGTCAGGTGACATGGAAGAATCCAGTTCTAGAATGGCCATTCAGAATCAGAACTGCACAGAAAAGCACTCACATGCGGCCCCAACCAGGCCAGATTGTCATGCTCCGAAACCCCACCACACCAGTGTGAGGTGTGTATCTTAGGGTGCAAGTAATGAATCCAGCTTCTCAGGATGCAGAGACAAGGATTTGTAACCATCATTTTGAAGGACTGAATGAAGTTCACTGCTTTCTCTCAAAATAGTTTTCATTTGCAGTTTTAAAACTAGTCATGGTTTTCTCCTTTTAGTTTCCCCAAATACTTCCAAAAGAAGTAACACCTATGTCCTCTGTAACAAAGTGAATTAAAATGAAGTTTCTCTGCAACGTTTTTCTTCACTGCAAAGTGAAGAAAAATCTCAGTTTCTCTGCAACGTTTCTGTTTTCCTTATTTATTAATTCATTGATGAAAGACTTGTTCATCCCTGCCCCTCTTCTCTTACCATGCTCCTGCAAGAAAGGGGACAGCAAGACTACCATGCTTGCTTCATCTATCTTAGTTTGATACTCACAGGTGCAGGCATGGCTACGGCACTCTGGGCATAAGGCTGGTGATGTGGTGCTTGAACTCCATGATCAGAACACAGCTGGTATAAAACAGAACACAAAAAATAAGCAGAAAAGCTTGTTTTTGCAAACTTTTCACATAAATTTAGATTCCTTAAAACTTCAAGTTGTGAGCTATATTTATCTTAACTGATTTGTTAAAAACTAAAATTTCAGTATTTAAATCTATGTTTTCCCCATTGTACCAAGGTTTGGCAAATTTAGTTTACCTAGATCAACGTCAAAAAGCACTTTCCTTGACAGAAGCAGCATGCTTCTCTGCCACAAATCCATTTCACTCAGCTCTAATCGAAACAGTGTTTAAATGTGTAGATTAGCATATTGAAATGTAATTCTCAGCATTATGGCACTTACGAGATATTTACACACAAGTAATAGAGGCTTTTATTTGAATTTTACACCATCTTCTGAATTTCCACATACTGCTTCCTTTAGCATCAAAAAATTATGTACCTGTGAACTGAGAGCATGTTACATTCAAATATTCCTAATTTCATTTTTTTAATTTGTGCTCAGTTTTCAAATTTCACTGTACAATTTGCTATCTGATTTATCGAATACAAAAGGTAAAATAACAACATTCATAAGAAGTTTTATGATTATACAATAAATCCTGAGATTATGCACTTAAGAAGAAGAAAAACCTCAACAACCAGAGTCTTGTATTATTTAAGACCTTTATAGGGAAATTGAACTACTCAGGTATGTCAGGATTTCCTGCTTAAGATGTCCAAAACAATTTTGTAACACCTCCTGTAGCAGTGATATACTCTTCAACTTTTGTAAAAATACTTGATTACTGTCCTAATTTACCGTTTTTTTGGCATCCCTGTTAATGAGGAATGAATTACCAAAGACGAAAAGTACAAATTAATCGTAATGTATTTTCAATTTTATATTGTTTCTGTAGCAAATCATTTACTGTAATTTTCAATATCAAATTATTATACATTAAGAATCTCTAAGAAAGATTCGAAATGCTATTGATATAGAAGCAAGAAAAATCATGAACAAGCAAGAAAATTTTCAGTCATTCAATTACTCTTAATTCATTCTGATCATCAGAATATTTAGAAATGACCTTATGCTCACACAGAAAAAAAAAAACTTCAGGAAACCATTAGGCTCGGACAGACTGATCAAGCATTCTGAAGACTGTGACTCCCATTTTATTTAAATGCTTTTTTCAAACAGAACAAATTGACTAGTCTTCATACTGCTGTTATACATTTGTGACCCTCTAAAATATTTCAGGATCAAAGCATCTTCCTAGCAAACTGGAAGAGATACTCTAACTTGAGGACAACTGAAATGATTTAACAGCAGCAGCGTGGGTGTCGGGTTAAGTACAGGGCACAGTTGACTGAAGTGCTCTGAACTGCCTGTGCTTAACCTAAAAGATTATGTTTTTATAAAAAATTTTGCTTGCAATTGCAGTGCTTATCTGCAATTGAAAAATACCTCAGGAACCGCAGCTTCCACTAGGAGAGGAGGAGGTACACATCCACTTTCCTGGGTAACCCCTACTGGCTGATAAATGACTTCAGATGGTTGCACATACAAGAAGGAAGGTGAAGAGGCAGGAGACTGAAATAAAACACATTGTCATACATTATATGATTTACACACTATAGATACCGAAGCTTATTTTACAGTGGTGTTTGCTACATATAAACAAAGTTTTAAAAGGTAGTACCAAATTAATCTCTGATAACCTAAAGAAACCAAGTGAGGGGGAAGTGGGTTAGAAAGGTCAGGTAGTAGAATAAAACAAAGATGTCCTTTAGTCACTTTTATGTATTTTTCAGATTTTATTTACATTTTGGAAAGCATTGTTTGCAAAATCCTAAGCTTATGAAATTGACACTTACTCTCAAGATTACAGAAACATAATACAGTTTAATTTCCTCTTCCAAAAACGTTACATTAAAAACCCAAATATTTTTGTTTTAGAATAAACCCCACAGTATTGCTGTAATTCAGCACCCACATTTCAAAGCAGTAGACATCTGTTAACAGAGTGGAACTGGCCATAACTGGACAAGGCTGGCTGCTATTAAAGTAATAAGGACGCACTGTAACTGTTCAGGTTTAAGGGACTTGGTCCTCCTTTTAGCTTCAAGCTCTTCAAGTTCCTCGAGGGGCAGTAATTCCATATTAAGCTCCTCTGCTACAGAGATCACAACACCAATAAAGTCTCCCTCCCAAATTATTGAATTAATAATTCCAAGTTCTTCCTCCTATTTCAAGGGTCTTGGTCTAATTCCACCATAATTGTATGTCTACATGAGTACTGTTGGCAACACTCCAATGAAATATCACAACTAGTATCAGTAAATAAGCTAGTTAATACTAATTCCTCCTCTCAGGCAAAATACAGCAGTTTTTACCTGCTTCTGAGAACTTCTTCGATAGTTTAATATCAACTTTCTGCCAGAGGGAGAGGGGAGGGGAAGATGCTTTCTTTACATCAGATTGGTATTTGATGTTTCAGTAAACACTATTTTATGCCTCCTACTGTATCAGCAAGTGTTGCAAATGCATTGCTAAGAATACTGCAACTAATATTTATCTCAACAGGGCTGTGAATAGTGGGAAATTTGACTGTTAGATAAGTGCACTGTACCTTTAAACTAGATGCAAACTAGTAGTAAAATGCTGCAGCTATGAACTGTATTTACCTGTGGAACAGACCACTGCCACTGACTTGGGAGACACTGTGGTGGTGCCTAATTCAAACACAAAAGGTATTACTTCTGTGATTAAGAACATACGCATACACATACTAGAATCAAAACCGTCTCAAATCTATAATAAAATAGTAATTAAAAAAGAAGTAAGATTTTTCATAGTCCCACAGATAATTCAGGAACACAGTTTTGTGTTTTTAACTCAACCTCTGAATTGGGCATTTCATCAGCTTCTAAAAATATCGAAGCGGCTAAGCAGTGTGCCCAATTAGGAAAACAGAAGATAATAAAACGCGGTTAACTTTCCAATACACATTAAAAACACAGACATACTGCATAAACCCAGCAGTGGGCCAGAAGATGATTAGGGGAGTGGAAAATAGACATACCAGGATGCTGAGAGAACTGGGTTTGTTCAGCCTTGAGAAGGATAAAGGTGGGAGAGGGTAATTATTGTTGGCTACAACTACCTAAGGCAGGGCTGGGACATAAATATCACTGAGCCAGATTCTCAGCAGAGGTGTTCAGAGCACGGAGTCAATTGACACAGGCTGGAATGCTGAAAATTCTAACTAGTTATAAGGAAAAAAGTCTTTTACCATAAGAAGGGTCAAATATTGGAAAAGGCTGTCCAGAAAGGTTGCAGAATCCCCATCACTGGGGATATTTAAAATTCAACTGGACATATTCCCGAGAAACATGATCTAACCAGCCCTGCTTTGAGCAGGAGTTTGGCTTAGATGGTAAAAGTTAAGGATGGCACTAAGCCAGTTGTCTAGCAACACCAAAGAAAATTAATTTATTACATTTCCATGTAGTCAGATAGGCAGATTACGTTGTATTCAAGTGAACAGAAAGCCTCCGATGAAATGTAAATCTGTTTTATGTGATTATTTTGAACAGTCTTTATTTCCTAAGAATAAACAGGCCTGAGACAGTGCAGCAAATAAAACAGCATGGTTGGAAGGAATACTGACAGTCTGAACCCCACTTTCAAACAGATACCTGGTAATGGTATGTAGGAGACTGATAAACCGGTTGAGCTACCATCACAGGTGAACTGGAAACAGAGCGCGACTTAAAAAGAAAAGAGTTACAAGTCTTAAAGCAGCCATTTCATAAATCATCACTCCTATTAAGAGTTCTGAAGTACTATAATGCTGAACCATCTCCCCTCCCTTTTGAAAATTTTAACTTGCACTTAGATTCTTCAAAACCACTGTTTCTAGGGGCCTATATTAGAGGCAAAACAAAATTCACTGGCATATTTACTTAGTCCTTTCCAGAAAGCACTAGGCCATTGCTATCTAGAGATGCTAAGCCCATCTGCTATCCTGACCATAGGTATATTTTTGTTAACACTTCGGGTAATGTAAGTTGTCACTGAGATATTGCTACCTTCTCCACAGCCCAAATGCAACCTTCTCTTTTCCATTCCCTTCTTCACATCAGCCCCAGCATTCATCTGATTTAACAGTGAGCCAGTTTAGGGAGCTAAACCAGCTAGAAACCTGTCTGGGTTTTGTGGGGACCCAGTTTAGGGTCAGAGAAACATCACTGAAAGAAAGCGGTAGAGGACAACATAGCATTGTGAACCTCTAGTTCTGATGAGCTAAAGCTAGGGTTTGCAAATTCCATGTCATGGAATTACCTCATTCCTGCAAGTATTTAGGAAGAAATAGCTCCCAAAAAAATTCATTCTAAACTACATGAAAATGCAGAACGCAAAACGGGAGAAAAGACCCAATCTGCACTGTTATACATATACAATAAACACCAAAAAGTATTAATATCTTTAATTTGATTAATGTTTTCTGTAACAAATTTTCATTTTTTCCCCCGTAACTTCTTTATACAGGTACTTTCCTAATGATGAAAATTAAGAACATGTAAATAACTGCAACCAGAAGTGGCAGCACTCTGTAATTGGTAAGATTTTTTGCTATTTGTTTGAAAAAGTGGATCTGAGCCAGGGCACCAGAGCCAAAGTTCAGTACTAGAACACAAAAAGTATTGTTTCTTCCAAGAGGCAGGGTTTGAGCAAGTTCTCTAGAGCTACAGAGCACGAACTTCAGAAATGCTTTCTAAAATCTGTAGACAGGCATTTATGCTCATCCTCTAAAGCTGAGAAGGCACTATACCATACCTCTGTTAGTAGAGCAAACATCTTACCAGTTAAGTGATTAAAACAGAGGTTAAATACTGAGAAAAAGATTATACAGTACTAAAATACACAACATAAAACAATCTATTACTGCTCTCATCTCTGTTTTAGGAAAGTTTGTTGTTCTTTATTAGTAATTCTTCTTTTGAGTTTTTCCCCCAATACGTGAAGGGATTTTTCACTCCTTTATACGGATGGTATGCACAGCCTCTGTGAATGCTGCTTTACAGAAATTCGTAAGGACGCATCCATTAAGCAGCTCCTGTGCCTCGAGCAGACCACACCAGCCCTGCAATCCTTCCCTCTTGTAAAAAAAAAAAAGTGTTTGACAACTCCTTCCTGTACTGTCCAAGAAATTCCGTTCAAGTTCCCCAAACCTACTAAAGCCAAACAATTAATCTATTGAATTATCTTCCTCCTACAACAAGCAGTATTCTTGAAAAAGAGTACATGAATGACCATAAAATTACCCAGCTTCACTTTTGCTTTGTTGATTCAGTATTCTGTTCTATTTTCATCCTCCACATAATAGTCTGCAGGCAAGAACACCTCACTCATGGAGGAATAATAAGCTGAGCCAATTAAGGGTCCTAAGCACCAACAACTCCTTAGCGAAACAAAGCTTCTCCTGGGGTAGTGCCCACACTGATCCTGAGCTACCCTGTCCAAGAGGTCACATCAAAGCAAAAGTCCCCTGCAGAAGAACAATAAACTTTACTAATATTAAAAAAACCCCAAGATAAACAGACTAATATAAGGAAGTCATTTAAACATCAAACACAAAGCATAGCCAAAGAAACTAGAAGCAGGAGGGACTTAAAACACTGTACTCATCCTGGTCCACAGAAAAGCATATACATAAAAATAAGCTACTTACTGGCCATGGCTGTGAAACAGAAGCAACTTCAGACGTATGAAAATAAGCCACTCCATTATGGTAAATATAAGGATATCCACTTGAAGTAGTTAAGTACATTGTACCAGCTTCTGGTATTACAGCAGAACCTAGAATTAATATTTTCAAGTTTACTTACACGTAAATTTTATATGACCTATACATCTACAAAAATAAAAGATAAAAGATCACTTCTGATCTTCAGAGAAGCAAAAACACTCAAAGGAAAGAACAAGGGGTAGTGTGCTTAGTGCCATCTCAATTCCCTCTCAAACACAAAATCATGAAGGCAGATGGTCACAGGATGTCTCCAGAGGTAGATGGGATGGGGTGCAGAGGATGACACGCATATAAATTACTAAATACAGGTAACTCCAGTTATGAGCAAATA
Organism: Opisthocomus hoazin; assembly: GCF_030867145.1. Classification (NCBI taxonomy): domain Eukaryota; kingdom Metazoa; phylum Chordata; class Aves; order Opisthocomiformes; family Opisthocomidae; genus Opisthocomus; species Opisthocomus hoazin. The sequence continues at coordinate 43,941,153 of NC_134422.1, forward strand.
CATTTTTTTAAATCTTCAAGTGTCCAACGGTTACTTCACATTGTAGGACATTTTCACTGGTAACCTCCAAGTATTTACATTTAGCTGAAACAGGATCCAAGCACTAAAAACCAACCTAATGCCTTCATTACAAGGTGCAGTCTGGTTTCTCAACACACAGAGACTGCGTTTCTGTGACGGCACATGGCCTGGCAGAAGTAAAAACTGGTATCTAGATGTCAGCAACAGGGACACTTCTCAGCAACGCTGCCGCTACGGTAGAGGCTGTAAGTGAGCACGGTCCGATCCCAACGCAGAGTTCCATCTACACAGCCCTCCAATGGCTACTGACAGCAAACCTCATTCAGATCAAGGGATATCTATCCCCATGCAGAAGCTGTCTTTTTCAAGTACTGCCTTTGAGATTCCTATCCTCCCCAAAATGCAAACAAAAATAGAGCTTAACTACAGGATTTCATGTTTCCCTAGAACTTTGTCCAACACGAAGACAAGTTTCAGTTCCAAATATAAAAAGACTTCCAGATAAAATAAAATACTGTATTTGAATTGAAATCTCGAAGTCACATTGAGTAGTAACATAGCATGGAAAGTACTTAGGAAGAACACAATATACAGAAGATCACTGAGCAAGTTTTAGTTTTTCACCTCTACTGCAAAGCTAAGTGCCACAAGGAAGTGCCATTTCATGGACAGACACAACACTGGAGAGTACTAGAATGCTAAGTGGCAGACCAAGCAGGGTCCCACAACAATTCAAGAGCTTTTATCGATGGTAAGAGTTTGACTAGCTCCTAGAAAAGCCTGAAGACACGTGGATACAGTAAAGCTGAAATACTATCTGTAGACAGGTCAGGCTCCCATAAGCAATCTAGAAGAGTAGTTAGTGATACTTCAAATGAGGAGACCAAAAGGATCCCGTGGCCAACAATCCTGTCCAATTAATCCTGTGTACATTGCACAGAACTTACTGCTACTGTTGAAAACGTCTCTTGCCAAGGAAAAGGAAACATTCTCCATCAAACCCAGGAAACTCACTGTAACAGAAAAATAAAACAACCTGGGGTTGTTATAGCTAGCTGAAATTCTTCCAGCCCACAACAACTCATCATTCTTCTTCCAGCTGTTCAGGTTTGGTTTCTACTTACCAGCTTTTAAAATGCCCATTTTCACAATACTTCATGCTGGACAAAAGCAAACTGAGCAGTCCTCCCAGTAAGTTCAAAGCTCTTCACACAAAAGTTCCTATGACAGAAGAGCTAAAAACTGTTCCACTGCATAGTAGGGAAGACGGGTACAAGGTTACAAGTAGGCTGGAGAGGGCAGCAATAAATGGGCTGTCTCCAATTCTGCTAAATACAGTAGAACCACAGCCCTACAGTGATAACCCCTTGATGATGACAACTGAGCAAAGATGATGCTGAGTAATTTCTAAAGCAAAGAAACTATACAGTTGGAACAAAGTATTCCATTTCCCCAGGCAAGCACTATCCCGTACACTTACAAGGGAGAAGGGCATACCTATGCACAAGGGGAGGAAGAGAGAGGGAAATTTCCTGTCTGCACCAACAGCGTCAGTGTACATATGAACTACTTCTAATCACTAACATGACGGTAACAACTAAGGAAAGCTTTAAAAAACCTAAAATTCTTCCGTATTGTCCCCGGATGGAAGATGAGCAAAAGTTTTTTTTTCACTCTTCCAACAGGTACCGGAGGACAAATACTGAAGGAAAGTTACAAAAGTAAACTTCATTCCCTGCTGCACTTGTAAAAGGAACGTATTTTACATCTGACACATAGCCCTTACTGAAGGGTAACAGAACAGCATGCCCTGCTGTGCCAGAAACTGACAGATCTTAACAGTTTGTGATTTATACCCTACAGTTTCAGTAGTGTATTATAGAAATAATACAGCCCCTGGCAAAAGGTGAGAACATGCTCTCTAGAACAAAACCTGTCTTCTGTTGCTCCCAAAAGACCAGCGTAACAGCATATTTGCTCAAGACAAAGAAGTCCTCTGACAAAAAACATTATCAATATTCCTCTTACATAAGTGTTTGGTCTAAATAGTTCTTTGCCAGAGAAGGATCCAGCATCCACTCCATTATCTTACAGCAGAGAACTCTTAAGAACCGAAGAGTGACTGCAACACTCATTCCTTCTGGTTTCTACCAAAGAAGCAAGATGCAACAGTCCTGACGGCTTGTGCTAACACAAATCAGTAAGTTGGTAACAACCCTACCAACCAGCACAGCCTGCTTCATCCAGCAGAATCTGCGAGTACAGTCTAAGTGTTTAGATTTGAGGTTCTGCCTGGCAACTGACAGAAATTTCTATTCAGTTTGTTCCTAGACAATATTTTCCAAGAAAGAAAGTAAACAACATATTAAAAGAGAGAAAACAAAGATCATCAATCTGTTTATTCGGATATTTCCACGCATTTACTTCCACCGCAAGCCATTCTGAACATACCATGCACAGCATTAATGCGTTGCATGACCAGATACATCTTGGTTAAAAACTTAAATTCATAGTAATGCTTACATAATATACAAATGTAAATAAAAATACATACGAGGACTCCGTATTTGTTGTTTTCTTATTGCTGGACCAATATTCAACTTCTTATCCTTATAATTAAGTCTTCTAGCCTAGAATTAAAGTAAAAGACCTTCAGTATGCACATTTTCTACACGTATCTAGGCATTCAAGAAACAAAAATCAGAAGTAGTTTCACCCTCCCCTGCTTTTTATTTACAGAGCATCTCAAAAAAACCCAAAGGCTATACTAATTCTTTTTCTATCCCAGCCTTAGATTTCACATACACAAAACTGATAGATAATTCACAATTTCAAATATTAGGTACTCCTCATGTAGCCTCTTGACTAAGAACTTGTACCAACAACTGTCAGCAGGTTTTTTTTTTTTAGTTTTACATTTTTCATGCATTTACTGCTTTTATAAGCAGTCACTAACTGACAATTTAAAGTAGAAAGATTAAATTTTTTTTCATGATCATGACATTTTTTACAAAAGATGAAAGGAACAAGTCAGTCTATTAAAATGGCCAGACTGTGAGGACTGAACGTAAAAAATCCCCATATTCATTCAGGACTGCCTTAAAACTTCCTTACAACCAGGCTAACAAAACAAAGGCACACTAAAAACAGATATCCTAGTAAGGCTAAACTATTACAGAAGAATTTGTTAGTGAAAAAGTGCTGGCTATGGACAAGTAAAGCCACATTCTCTTCCAACTGTTTTGCTTGCAACAGAAAGTGAGCATCAGGTCCATCAAAACCTTGCCTCTTTTTAAATCGACACTGAACTCAGTACTTGTTAATATAATGGAAAAGAACAGGGCAAATGAACTTTTTTTTTTTTTTAGCTGTCAGCATCTCTCTAATACTGCTTTGCAAAGCTTGAAAGGGTTCTGAAGGCCTGCTTCCCTGAACAGTTATGTAAGGGAGAACGCACACTAAACACTACCATGTTACACCACAACACGTTCAGTTTTCAGAGCTGTAACTTCCCCAGTAAGGAAACAATTACTTCTTCAAGAAGAACAGAGAAAGAAATACACTTCTAAATCACATTCAACAGAAAGACAACAGAAGAACACTTAGCTTCTTCATTTTAACCCAATGTAACAAAGTACTTGAACATCTGCACCTAACACAAAGTCCCATTTATCAGATTTAAACTTAGGAAGAGGCTAAACTATTTTGTGGAATCTGGGACTTCATAAATGAGTAGTACTTATGGCAAACATACCTACCTAACCTATTAAACACAGAGCAACTCCTACAACACAGATGCACATTTCGGACAAACTGCATTCACAGGCAACAGAACGATGATTCTTCCCAATGCAGTGTATTTCAAAGATTTGATCTATCAGAATTTAGTCTTTTGGGTGGTTGGTTTTTTTTCCACTCAACTTTCACAGTTAGGAGAAATATCTAATCTGTATGATTTCTTCAAAGCATTTAATACAGCACTGCATGAAAAATTACATAGGATGCTACACAAAGCAAAGACTCATAGAAAAAAAACATGGTGAATAAAAAATTACTTCAGAGAGATGGGAAGAGGTAGCATTAGTAATATTAGCATATGACCAGAAACAGAATCGCGGTGCAACTCCTCAAGGCCTGTTCTCAATACTAATGCAATTTAATACTTTCGAAGAATGTATTAAAAAATTTCTGGAGACTTTACTCATAATAGAAAAGTAGGATGTAAAGAAATCAGTGAAAGAGATGATCAAAATATCATATAAATGAGAACAAATTCAAGAGTACAAAAAAACATTCATTTAATTAAAAATTAAATCTTTAAAGCCTAGAAAAACTCAGCTTAAGATATCTGAGAAAGACCTAGATAGTAACTGTTCTTATGACAAATATGAGATAGCAGCATGATGCAAAGATGAAAAAGGTGACAGAATTGTAGGACATCTAAATTAAAGCACTTACAGTAGACAAAAAAGTATTAGTATCACTGCATGAGACACCAGTAAGATTGCACACGGAGCAGCCTTTCAGTTAGAGGCCAAAATCCTAAGCCATTTTCACAATGGTAGGCAGTACCATTGGTATTCTAAATTCTGTAATTCAGATTCTATAATATTCTATTATTAGATTCTATAATCTAGAATAAAATTACTGTACAAATGGAGAAATAGGCATTGCAATCTCACTATTTACTGACTCGTGAAGTAAAATGATAAAAAAACGTGCAACAAAACAGGGGAAGAGAAGTAGCTGACTCGGGAAGTTCCTGTCTGTGTACTTTCGGCTCCACATAACTGTGTTTTTTGAAAAGACTGAAAATTTTTGAAAGTGTCCCAGCTCTTATTTTGAATCTCCAGGAAAAGGTTCAGTATTTGAACAACCAGCTTTATACTTGTGAGAAGGCAATTTGCAAGCCTTGGATACTATTTTCTTGGGTTTTTTGCCCCTGGACCCAGATACTTTCACATGTATGAACAGATTCTGACCAACAGATCTCTCCAATACATTCCAACCAGAACACGGAGCACAGATTTAAAAAAAAATAAACAAAGCACACTGAAGAGCTAACTGTGTCTCAAGGGAGGTTCTACAAGGAGCATGGAGACAGTAACGTAGCTCAGAGGAGAAGCAAAAATTACATGACAAAGTGAGCTTAACTGTTTAAGACTTCAAGTGTATCCAATTATTCCTGAAAAGAATTATGTCAGCTCTAACAATCAAACATGTCAGAAAAGACAGCAGTTGTCTTTCCCAACTCCCCACAAAATCTTGACAGCAATGGACTTTCTAGCAAAGCAAACAAAAGCCATTGTGAAGGGCAGAGCCTTTATAGGTCTGTATGTACTACAGACTGCAGACAGACTATGGAATTAAAGACTGTACGGCAAAATCAAGAGCTGCACTATGAATTGGCAGCTCCCTTCCCTAGTTCCAGAAGATCTCAGTATAAATCTTATCTTCGATCTCTCTAAGCCATCCTCTTAACTACGCAAATCAAACTTAACAGATCTTCAAACACACGAGGATCAGACAACCAGGGTTACCTAGCGTTTAATACAAAACAAAGTATTTCATTTAGGAGATAATCGTGATGGTGACTACCACTTACCTCTTGTAAAATCTTCTGTGCATCTTCTTGCGTTTCAAAAGTAATGAAGCCGTACCTAAATAAAAATTATAGAAGCTAAGCCTCTGAAGTTCATGTTTACACACACTGCACACATTATTACTTGATATACAAGTGACATCAAATGAAAACTACTGGAGGGAATCAATAGTAGAAATAAAGATTGCAGTAGCAACTAACATCCTTGCTATAGTCTACTTACTAATATATTTAAGTATGTGGTCATATACTACTGTTTCTATGCAGTGAATGAGTAGCCCACACAGAAAGCTATGCAAAACTATTGCCCTTGTTACTCAGTGTATGCCGCTATTTCCTTTATTTCTATTAAAGACATTTTAACCTGATGGTCTGACTTGCTATAGGCACCCAAGATCAGACAATTGGGATGTTATTTTTTTAATGTACTGTACTTCATAGCACAGCTTCCACCTAATTCCGCGACATTAGTTGCGGATGCTCCACACTTCCACCAGCACTATCCACTACACGAAGCTGAGTTATCAGAAAAAGCAGTAATGCAGAGATAGTGTTTACCTGTGAGTTACTCCCACCACTCCTGACATGACTAGCATTAAACCAGAGTTCTGTGGTGATCAAGGATGCAGTACTCCCACACTTCGTGACACAGTACATCTCTCTCACCATACCTCTAACTGCTGCAACAAATCAAACTAGCTTTCTGCACAGAACTCCTGCTGTATCAAACCCCCTCCACCAACTCCCAGAGAAATCTAGGCCTCTCAATGTGGCACTGCCCGTGCACAAGTAAGTATCTGATCTTACCATTAAAGCCCATACCGCAACACATGTGTACCGAAAAATTGGGGTTTTTTCCCCCTCCAAATTTAACTTCAACTTTCTGAATTTCCACAAATCATTTTTTGAAATCTTTTAGTAGTTTTGTATGCATAATTTCTCAGGTTCATGGCTCATTTCTCAGGGTCAGATTTCAGGTGGCCTCTGTCATTCCAGCCAGCAGATCACATTCTGCAATACAACCTATCATTCTTTGTGAGCATTTCTGTGTTTACCTGGGTACAGAGGTTCAGTAAGTCTCTGACTAGCTATATGTTTAAATCTGTGGGCTCTTCCTATCTTGCCTTTTCTAAACAAATTTGGAAACATTTTCAAGTCCAAAGAACACAAACTATTTTCTGAGCCTGGGACCTTACCTACACAGACTATTCATTCTGTGTGCTATGTGGACAATGAACTAATAGATATAATAAATAGCACAAACTTGAAAGTTTCTTAAATCACTTGTCAAAGGAGAAGCAACAAAACCTGTGCTTGGATTTCAACAGAAATTCCAACACCATTGAGAGAAATTATTTCCCAACATAGTTACTGAGACGTGTATCGGCAATCACAACTGCGTAATAATTGGGTATTACTGGGTTATTGTATTACATGGACACATACTGGAAGTCTCATATTTCCTGTAATTTAGTAAAAGGGTAAGGTTTGGTGACTGATCTGGGACCAGGACCAAGCTCAACATGCCATGCAGTTGTATACTCTATGCTAAGACCCGCAGCTCAGTGTGTGATCTGCTGATACATGGGAAGTGCTGACAGCATTAAAATTACAAGCCTCAGACACCGCAGGCTCACTGCTCACAAGAGAGCTGCTGACCAAAGTGAACTTTACGGGTACAAATTCTCACGCACGTTCCTTTTTGCTTCAGCCCTCTTTCCACTCTTCTGTGGCAGTACAGTTCCCCACCTGATTTCCTTCACCATCCCTTGGGTTCTAGCAATAAAACTGCCCAGTCTTAATCTTCCTCCAGATATGCTCTTTGGCATTTCTCTCATGGCTGACTTCTAGTCCTAGTCCCCTTTCCTGCAGTCATACATCACTGTCAGATTTGTCCCCTATGTTCTTGTTCCAAAAATCTTCACACAAAATCTCAGTTACTGTCGTGCACTCCAGAACAATTGGGTGTATCTCACCTCCTCCTCCATTCTTAGGCTTCTTTCCACACTGGCTTTCAGCAGGAGAAATATATATTTTTAATAAATAATCTTTTCAGGATTATTATTGTCATAGATTTATTTAAATTACTCTCATTAAAAAACCTGAAAGGATTATTGATTTTTTTCCTAGTTGCACACAGCTTCATCTTCTATTATAATAACATGACTACAGAGTTTTACAGTTACACAAATTACAGATAAACATGTAGATGTTAAAGGGCAAGAGCAGATTTTTGCATACATTGAACAACCAGGAACATCAGTGACATAAAATTAATAACATTCCAAGCTATGAAAATCATCATAAAATTTACTATAGACAGTCAGCTTTGTTATATTTTCAATTCCAAGAACATGCTTATTGTACTATACCAACCCCTTTGATACTCCAGCTCTGTCATTTACTATCTTCACTTCTTTCACGCTGCCATACTGAGTAAAAAACTTCCTCAGATCACTTTCATTAGTCTAGTACGGTAAATCAAGAGAGGAGAAAAAAAAAAGAAGAAAAGTTGGTTTGCATAGTTATTCAATATTTACCATAAGTCTTTTAATGGATATACTTTGGATAAACTTTGCTACAAACTAATTATAACCCTGGAGAAGAAGAGAGAACAATGAGCACATATGAGCCTAACAGCTAGAGAACAGCACCCCCATTTAATTGCTACATTTTCATATCCAGCAATAATGCTAGAAAACCACTAAAAATATTAAAATTCCTCTTTTAGTGGATTTACATAACTGTCCCTTTAAGGTAAAATCACTGCAGCAGGATTACTAGGTCTGAATTTTAGCTTCTCTAAGTTGCATACTAGACTGCCGTTTTCGATACAAAACGTCGCTGCAGTGTAAGCTTCCATAAACGATTTCCATAGGTCACATACAAAAAAAAAAAGCCCACTAAACCAATGACTTAATAGTCAAATCCATCTAATATACCACAATCCCTCTAAGGTATATTTAATATGACTCCACAAATATGCACTGGCACACCATAAAACCTCCCCACTATAAACTAGGAAAAGGTCCTTTTCATGGAGAATGGTCTAAATCCACTTGGAGGAAACTGTTCCTTACTGAGTAAGCATGGAGGAAGACAAGTTCCTAACAAAGGCGCACTTAAAACTATGTGACCACTTGTCTACCTTCTATGAATCAGTTTTCTTTTATAGTGTAAGCAGGTATTAAATATGGTGCCCTGAACATTACAATTCAGATTTTAAAGTTTTGTTCTACATGTTCCACTATACCTAATGCTTGAAAAAGGGCACTTACATGCATGGATCTCTACGTGTTTCAAGTAATTTCTCTATTCCTCGATACTCCTCATTTTAAGGAACTGTATCAGAAGTACTATTTTACCACTAAGTGAATTGCTTTTGTTTTTAACTGTATTCATACAGTTTAGTAAATACTCTCCTGCACATCAAAGGCTTACCTGCCTCATCTAAGTTTGAGAAGCAAAAAGAACTTAAAAGAAACAAAACCTAATTTACGTAACTTTCATAACTGGAAAGAATGTGAACTCAATGCTCTCGTTGAAGAAGTCTACCCTCAAGACATTTTCGGAAATGAAACAACACAGCTTGCTTGCTACAACCGCTCAGTCCAGCGGAGAGCAATGATGGTAGAAGACTGCTTTATCTCCCTCACTAATCCAAGTATTCGGGCATTAAAACATCAGAAAATACTCAGTCACTCTGAAAGCATGAGCAGTAACAACTGATACAAGTGCACTGAACAGGCATGAAATACTTCATTGTTTTATTAAAGCTCAGTAATTGTGTCCTCTCCTTGGAAACCGCCTGCACCGGTTCTTGAGAAACTACCCACCATGGAAAGGTTAAAGCAACTCTGACTAGAGTCCAGAACCGCTCTCCTGAATAAATGATCATGCTTTGCACCTAAATAGAAGTGTGAAAGCCTGTGCACATTGGAAGAGATTCAGCCAAATAACTCATACAAAACAACTCTACAGCACACGCTAAAGTATTCTCACGCTGTTGAGTAACAAAAAGCACGTACAAAGTATGAAAGACTTGCAGTGGAGATTTTCCTTGCTCTTAAAATTTTCTCCAATGAAACGCCTCTAGATGAAGTTTCCCACTTCTGGGAGACTGTTTCTTTTAAGCTCCATGTGCTACATGCAGCTCAGCTGTTTCACAAAGCTAATAAAAGGAACGTATGCCAAAATAGTTAAAGGCTATAACACTCCATGAAACCACTGAAGAGCCCTTAAGACTGATCAGTGCTGAAAGTGTCGAATTTCAATTCCTCAAGGACATGAAGGACACCTACACAAGACTACCAAGTGGAAAGCCAAAGGTTTATCTGCAGAGCAGTGTACTGAAGGGGAATAGGCAGGAGTCACAGTTACAAGTTTCACAGAGAAATCTGCAAGCATCCAGAAGCTCACAAGAAGTGCCTTCAGGACTTGCCTTTTCCTACTCATGACAGGACAAAGGCAGTTGTCAGATTCTTAAGAAAGGCTAATGTTAAACCTTTGCCTATGTCAAAGATACATGATACACCACGGAAGAAAGAGCTCTTCAGACCCACATGAAAGCGTACCCAACTTTAACTTCTCTTACTGAATTATTTTTTCCAAATTTGAGAGGCCAGATAGGAATCACTGCTATGGTGACAGACCAAATGGAAGCGTCTGGCAAAACGACGAGTGCGCTTGCTGTAAAGCAAGTAGTTTTTTGCTGATGGTCTCCCTTTTTCATAAAAATAGATAAATAGCTTTTTTATCTCCCCCCCCACCTGACTTGAATAATACCTTTTGGGGGAAAGCCCAACAAAACCCAATGCTTTTTGCCGTTAAGATTCCCAATAAAAAGCAATTCAAGACTGACACATAAATCCTATGCACAGAAATATAAGGCTTTACTTGATATCAAGAGTCAAAGTAAATGGAAGAGTAGCTAAAAAGCTTACAGAGGTTTCATTCCTTCTACTTCCTTTCCCAGCAAAATCCATCTTCTTGATACTTAAAGATACAAACACACTTCATTCCTCTCTTGTTGAAATTAAGATTCATAACAGATTTTGACCTATCAGCAACTGAACCGGAAAGTCACAAGACACTTCAAAGAGAAAAATATGACAATTAACAGGAATATTGATATGTTATGCAGAAAAGTGTTTTAACCTTTGAAACTGCAGTGAAGAAATAACAGTGAGACAGGTCTTTTTACAGCTCTAGTAATTTGCTTACTATTAATGCAAAAAGCTGCCGTGCCTCTTTGTTAAAGCCCAAATATACTAAAGACCTCGTAAAACATCTCTTGAATTATGAACGCCTCCATTTGAATTATCTCAGCCAAATGAGCAAGAAGATCCTGGAATTTCTTGTATTTATTATGCAAAATAGTCTGAGTGAATCGTCATTCTTCCTCCTCTTCCATCTGAGTCAGTGCTCAAAAGGTCCTCAGCCTAGGAGGATTAAGGCAGGGAAGACACCATCGGTGGGAATAAAGAAACTGCTAACCAGACCAAGAATGTTTTGCAAAAGTCAATGACTTCACTCATTATCTGAAGTGGTAAGGAAGAAAAATTAAGAGTAGCTGGTATAAAGGTCTGGTGCATATCTCGCCACAAACGTTCAAAGCAACTGAACAATGTAAGGATCATTCAACATTCACTGCTATTTGAGGTTTTTAGGGCATATGCAAAGGCACAAGCATTCTACGAATTAAGATCAGTACTGAAAATTGCCCAGAGAAGCTTTAATATTTGTTTTAAAACAGACGCTTGCTTTTAAGAAAATTATGGTGATGAATACATGCAGTAGCTCCTTCTTTGTATGAACTGGAAAAAAGCACTAGAGGAACTGAAGCTACTGACAACTGTTCTGTTTGCAGTCTATAATATTAAATTACACTGTTATACACATAATAAAAAAAACCCTCCACATACTTTTCTACCATAAGCCCTGCTGATTACAAGAGCGATCTTTGAAAATTCTGAAGACGCAGTACATCAAAAGCTACTGGCAGCTAGATGTAAGAAGAGTCAACTTTGTAGTACAGTTATGTAAATCAAGGCTTTTTAAAGCTTTATTCTTTACTGTCGATTCGAACATTACAGTGAAGGACACTTAGTACCTAAACACACATATGACTATGTCTCACATTTTTCCTGTTGACTCTTCTAGGGTTATAAATTATCATTTAGTAGCAAAATCAGGAAAAAATACCTTAAAATCAATTCCTCCTACAAAGATGCGATTTGGAGTAACTGTTCCAAACCTTGGAGCACTGGTCAGATGATATAATGGCACCGGGGACACAGCGTTGGGAGATGAAGATAAAGATTCTGTTTGCGTCTGATTTGTTATCAGCTGCTGGAAAGAAAATATTGTCAAATATTTTCAAAATCTTCCATGTTGTAAGTTACTAAATAAAAAAATTCTCAACTGAAAACACATACAGAATATTTTGGGAGGCACAACAAATGCTGAACAACTGAAAATTAACCACAATTTTTTTATTCAGAATGCAGCTCAGAACAGCATTTTAACATAAGCTTAGTTTTAAGCAATTTGGTGACTGTCAGAATACTCTACGATCTGAAGTTTGACGTTTATTTTAATACCTTTCTGCATTAGATATTTAGGGCCTAAACCCCCAATCTTAGTTTGTCTGTTTGCACAGCGCCCTGCTGTATGAATCCCAAGTTATGAACTCTATTTCAGAGCTTAATTTATAGCTATTAGAAGCCCCTTAGTTTACACGCCTACAGAAAGGACCTTTTCAGTTCAGCCTGCGCTCTCACACAGATATATAAAACTGCTCTCTGCAACAGCTTCTGCTTGATTTTCCCAGTGTCAAGCACCCATAATTCCACCACATAAAAATCAAGAAGCACATGACAATTGATGAGAGCAGCACTTGGAAGACTAGTCTTTCAGTTGGACACTCTCTTGGCCTACAAACACAGCACACAGCGATCCTAACAAATTCTCTCTGCAAAGGAACCACCAGATTGCTCTTGCCCCAGGAAAGGAAGGCAATACAGTACGGTGGGCACTTCACAGAAACCATTAGTTAGTGAAGTCTGACTGATGTTTTAACTTCCACCACGCTTACACCTGTGAACTGTGAAACAATACAGACTTGCAATTCATTGGGAACCCTTTTCAGAACAAAGTAATACTGCCTTCCGTAGTCAATTCTAGCTGTGAGATGATAACTGTAAAGCAGCCATGTAGTACTGTCACTACCTTCTCTACTAGGAGCTGCAGCAGAGGCTTCAAGGCCATTTTCGCAGCAGTTCCCCCCCACAACTCCACCTTACTGAAGCCAATCCTGGGCTATAATGCCCTGACAGCACCACTCGGGAAGGAGCCCAACGTGAAAAACAAGCAGCTGCCGCAGGCTGCAGATAACGAGACTAACCATAAGCAGAGTAGTGTAAACTAGAAGTAGGAATCTAGGGGTCTCGGCCTCCCACCGCTCTTTTGAAAGGATTTCGAGAAATGTATTTTTTCTTACTGTTGTGCAACCCTTAAATTTCATAGTGAGGATCAAATACATGCAAGCATATTTAAAAAAATCAAAAGTTACTGCATCTAGCAGAAAGTTCTTTCACTTCTTGCGGTATCTGTATCTTCCAGCCTCTCAAAAACTAGAGCAAAAGTGCTCTTGAACAGTTCTCCCCACAGAATCTCCCTTTCATTTACACTGTGTATTTTACTTCCTGATTTTGCCCCTCTCGCTTATTCACTGGACAGTATCTTGTTGACATGGACAGCATTTTCTTATCTCTACCTTGAGGCATTCCTGGATAAAAACAAATCCCTTATCCTTGGGAGAACACACAAAAAATGAAGGCTGACAGTTAAAGTGCTGTGAGAAATTGAAGATCAACTACAAAGAAGAAAGTTAGGGGAAAAGTAATCTTTTTGTTTGCCCCGCAAGCCCTTCCAGGATTACTTGGTATTTCCCTAGCTGCCTGTTAACTAGTCCTATTAATTTGGAGTAACAGGTTAATGACATTGTTTTGGATACCTTAAAGACAATAAACCCAGCTTAGTCCACGCCTCTATTTTCAGGAAGACAAAAATCCTTTCCAAATTTACTAAAACATACCCATTTGGGGCTGAGGAAAGACCCAAGTCCGAAACCTCATCTATTCAGGAGAAAGCGTGCATTCCTCCTACTGGGAATACTACCCTAGAGTAGTGCCTAACCTGAAAAAACAACACCCCAACACTTGCAGGCCAACAACATCCGTAATTCCTACAGTGCCAAAGGCTTTCAGAGGAAGAAAGTGTTTTTTGTGGAGAACAACTTTTGAAGGTCAATGAACAGGTTGCTTTCCTCATCTCTCACGCTGAATACAGCATTCTACAGGTACACTCGTCTGGCAATTGTGTACAGCACTAAAATATCTGAATTTCACTATGAAGCAACAATTAATAGTTGACACCACAGCCAAAATGTATTCCTTACCTCAAAGACGTCAAATCTCATTTTCTTCAAAAAAGTTTTATGAGCTGTCTTATTTAAAAAAACACCCCCCAGCACCCCAAATGGCTCGCTTATCTGCCAATACAGTAAATCCCAACAAATTTCAAAACCTTAATGTCTGTATTCTGAGAGCTATCTCGACACCGTTTCCTCTCTTTAATACCAGTATAACCGTCAGAAAAGTTTTAAAAGAGATCTATATGTTAACAGCACGTCACTTGGCTAATTATTTGTGTTTCTACAGGTTTTTATGCTCACCTCCCCCCCAACAGCACAGATATGTGTACTCCTCACTATTTTTATGAGTTATTTAGGGTGTTTAGCAATTGGTCTTTACCAAAACCGGTAATTTTCCGTTTTTACGTCGAGCACATCCGCAGCCACCCGCCCGCCACGCAGGCCTGGGGACCCACCCAAACACCCCCCTTCCCGCGGCCCGCACCCCGCCGCCATCTACCGCCGCGCCCCGCGCCGAGCCCAGCCCGGCCGCAGAGGAAATGGCGGCACTCCCGGGCCGTGGGGCGGCGGGAGCAAGGCCCGCGGCCCGGCCAGGGGCGCTCGGGCGGGAAGGCCGCGCTCCGCCCGCCGCCGCCCCCCGGAGCCGCCCGCCGGAGCCGCGCCCCGGCCCCTCACCGCGCCCTCGGGCTCCATCTCGCCGTCGCCGCCTCAGCCCCAGCACGTTGCCGGCACGCGCCGCGCTCCCTCAGCCCCGCCTCGCGCCCGGCCGGCGAGCGCCCGCCGCGGGCGGGGGGAAGAGGCGCTCGGGGACCGGGGCAGCGCCCGGACCCGCCCGTTCTGCGCAGAGTCCCGCTCCGCCCCGGGGAGCCGCGGACGGGGGCCTCGCCTGCCCTTACGGGATCCCCGCGATGGGCGGGGGCGCCTCCTCCCCGCCCCTGCTGGCGCCGTCCCGCCCCGCCTGAGGGCCCTCGGGGCCGCGCCCACCGCCTCGCCCTCCCCTGCCCTCCCCGCGGGGACCGAGGGCCGCCGGCCAGCCCCGCACAGGAACGGCGTCGGGACGGAGGGAGGAAAAGCAGGGAGGCTGGCGGAAAACTTCCCTCCGGGGCTGCTCCCACCGCCGCGTTTGGCTCCCCTCAGCCAGGGAGGGAAGCAGGGAGGCAGACGGGGTCATGCCTTTCAGCTGGGCTCTGCCCTCGGCGGGGGGCGTGCACCTCTGCCCGGGGAGGCTGACCGGGCCCCGCGGGAGATAGCCAGGCAAAAACTCAGCTCGGCCTTAGCGTCGGCACCAAGAAGGGGAAGTCCCTGCCTACCTCAGAGAGACCTCCTGAGGTTGCCAAAGAGACCCCCTCGCCCAGAGTTAGATTAGATACTGGGAAGAAATTCTTCACCGTGAGGGTGGTGAGACCCTGGCCCAGGCTGCCCAGAGAAGCGGTGGCTGCCCCCTCCCTGGCAGGGTTCAAGGCCAGGTTGGATGGAGCTCTGAGCACCCTGGGCTGGGGGAAGGTGTCCCTGCTCATGGCAGAGGGGTTGGAACCAGATGATCTGTAAGGTCCCTTCCAACCCAATCCATTCTATGATTCATTCTATGGTTGTGGACTGGCAAGAAGGTGGGCAGGCTGCCCTGAGAACGGCTGTGCAATGCCAGGCGTGCAGCAAATGCGGAGACGCGGTTTGGGGTCTGCTAGCAGAGAGGACCAGAAAATCACCGCTTCTCAAAACACTCCAACTCTTTTCTCGGCCCTTACCGGGCTGGAGGAGAAGCAGCAGTAGTAACATGCGGGTCAGGTGCGCTTCTGTGGTCATTTAAAGGACAGGATTACAACCTGGTCCCCTGTTGTGCAATTTCATCCCGTTTGCAGACGTAGATTGCCTCTGCTGCTGAACAGGGCTGGAAAAAAAGAGTGACTCGAACGTCAAGCTCCTCGTCAATGCAGTTACAAGGTACGGCCTGGCAAAAACGCTTGGCGTGATGACAGCGAGAGCTGGAAGGCAGACAAATGCGTGCCGGCAGAAGCACCCCAGCGAGAAAGCTGCTCTTCCAAGCGGTCGGACACGCACGGGCTGAGCCACAGCCGCTCGGCCCCAAGGTACGGCATCAGGATCGCTGCAGGGTCAATTTATCATTGGCTGCTCTCCTCTTCCACTTTTTTGTGTGCTTCAAACTAAAAATGCCAAGGAAGATTACCTTGGTAATGTCTATTTTAGTTGAATTCAAATCTTTGTGCCTTGCTTCAGTTTGCTTTATGCAAATTGTATCAATCCAATGTCACCCCAACAGCACTTTCCGTATAAATCACGTCACTTAACCCTCGCTGAGCCTCAGCGGGGCACAGACCTGCAGTCCTTAGGGGACCCTGCACTTACTTTGCTCGTGTTGCTTCAACAGCTATGAGCTTCTGCGACATTATTGTTACCACAGGGGATAAAAAAAAGTGACAAGAGGCTTTCTAATAATTCTGTGCCTGTAATATATAACAATAAAATGCTTAACTCCTAATAGTGACTTTTTTCCAGCTGTCTGAAAAACTGTATAAAAGTAAAGGCAAGTTTAGCAGAGCTGATGAAATTTTTAGAAATAGTTATTTTGTGAGATTACAGAACTCTGCTGAATTGCATTTACTGACTTTTACGAACATTTATCAAAGAGCGATAAAGCTTACCCTGAGAACGGCACTACATTTTAATGATGCGAAAGGCAGAACAGGCCAAGCCTTTCATGTGCTTCGTATCATGATTTGGGGAATTTAAGGTCAGCTGAAAGAATACAGAAATGTTCAGACATGAAAGTGTGTTTTACACAGTTGTAATTGTTGGATCTTCTACATTACACCTCCTCCACAAGTTAGAAAACCTAAATCTGGGACATTTACGTTTAACATAAGGCAATTGTGACAAAAATTTGACTTTTGCAAATAAATGAGAAAGATAAAGCTATTTTTAATTCAGATAATTCAAATTAGTTCAGATAATTTAAAAACTGAAAACCTGAAAATCCAGCACCTCTATAGATCTCACAAGATTACTAGCAGAGGTGGCAAAAAATGTTGCCATGCATAGAGGCTTTAACTACTGCAGCAAAAGTTGCCGGGCTGCCCCAGCACGGCGTGGCTGCTGCGTGAGGGGAACGGTATCCCGGCTGCGGGAGCCGCTCTCCCAGGGAGCGAGGAGCGTGGCTGTTTGCCCCGACGCCGCACGCCAGCAGTACAAGCAGTACACGAGGTCATCTCTCTTACGGTTCTCTCCCACAAATTAAAAGGCGGTGGTGCGCAAAGAGAAGAGTCTGACTGGGCTGGTTCCTGTAGGCTCTTGCCTTTTGTCCTTTTTTGTAGCATCAGAGAAAGTCAGAGGTTAAGTGAGGAATGATAAACTCAACAAAGCAAGAGAGAGAAACGGGGAGAAAAAATGATTTGGGAGGAGAAAGGAGGAGAATTCTCCAGGCACAAAAAGACAAGGATGATTTTATGAGTAACACGGGGCCTGGCAACAGACTGCTATTTCCCTGATTGATTGCCTGACCTTGGAAAAGACGTGCTACCTTTTTTGCTTCCATTACTTATCTGTAGAGAATAATGCTGGCTTTCCTACCAGCATCTTAAGACCCTTTCACGGAAATATGAGCGTTCATGTATTGTCAGACAGACAGAGCCAGACTCCCTGATGAAAAATTACTTACTTCCTGCTCTCAATTTCATAAAAATGTCTCCTAGGATGTTACTAAAAAATTGACTTCTATCTCTGTTGCATAGACTACAATGTAATTTATGATGATGTACACAGTGATTTCTCTTATGAACTCAAAGCACTGCTTTTTAAAAAAGATTGCTCATCTTTTCCTACTTGAATTAACACTAAATTTGAGTTGTTTCTATGTAACATGAAGAGGTTTTTCCATATTAATATTTGAGTTAGAATCAAGCTTTATAAGATCACTTATCTTGCCTGTGTGAGTGATTAGGGGATTTTTTTTCTCTGTTTCTTTTTTATTTTGGTAAATTTGCAATTGACTCGTTTTTGGCATTTTGTAGAATACAATCTCTTCCTCTGGCATTTGTGAGCTCTGTAATAGTTTTACCTTTTGCCTTCCATTCAAATCAAGGCGTTCAAAGTATTGGGACTGAGATGTAATTTAAATTCAATTTGATTTACTTGTAGTGGCTCTTAGGAAATTAATCAGTGTAAATTTTGGCCCACGCTGTGGACCTGGCGATTTACAAAAGAAGAAACATCATTCTGCCTTTCCTTTTTCCTGTCCTCCCTAACATCACAAACCTTTGAGTAGTGCTCTGTTCAAGTGTGGTTCACTCAGCCTCCCTGTGTATAATATCTGCTCAGAAAAACACTTCTCGGCATCTTTGGACATCACACTTGCGGAGTATTATGGGAAAAGTCATGCTGTCTTCTGACAGCAGCATAGCCTGAAGAGTTAATACACTTTAGTTTTTAATCTCCCTAAATCTTGTTACTGAGTCTGACCGTGCATCTGAGATTAGATGAGGAGAAGGTAACTGGTTAGAGTCAGAGGATTCTTCCAAACCACAATGTAAATAGGTGTCTTTTAAGTTTGCCCAACACAGCTGTATTTTTCTGCTTTTGTTGTGGATTTGTCTGTAAATCTCTGCATTTGGGAGTAAAACTCACCTGGCCTTTTATTTGCAGAATGCTTCACTTTTGCTAATGGTGCTGTAAGGAGTTAGTTTAGACTACGGATTTTAACTACCATCTTATTTAACCCCACTCAGAAAAGATATAGATAAAAAGTGGTTAACAATGCTTTCAATTTATGCACATTAGTACTCCCACAGTGGAAAATTTCAGGAAAATAAGCCTAGGTAGATTAGTCATTAGCTCCTCTTTTCCATGTCCTTAGAATATCTTCTAACCTGACATTGAGGAACAAGAGATGTTGCAATACAAGATTAAATACACTTCATCCCCGATGGAAAGTATTTTGAATCTTCTTAAAATCCCGTTCAATTAACACCAGAGGAATTTAAGTTATTTTGAGGATTTAATTTTGAACATAATTATGTAGCAATTTTATTTTTTTTCCTTGAGGTGACTTTTTCTAATGAATTAAGAGAAATGGGCCAAATTTGCATGCATGAGAAACCACCAGACATAAATGTTTTTAGCAAGTTTTCCAATACATCTGTCTAGCCATATGTAAGCTTGTGTCTGGAAGTGGTATCAAGGACTAGGACTAGGCTGAAGTCTGCCTGTAACTGTGGTTCCAGTACAAAAAGGACAGACTTTACAGGTTACCTGTTCTCTGCTCCCATCTACTACCACTTTAAACCAGTGTGGGAGCGGTCAAAAATATTGCTGGGAAACACTAACTTGACTTTTTTCATAGGAAACCAGCTTTCTTTGAAATGAGGCAGATGTGGGTGTAGCTCTACTCTCTTTCCCTGGGTAGCCAATCAAGCACGGGAGATCGAAAGGTAGCAGTGTACTTCTAACCCTGACGTATTTTGGGTGCATCTGGTTTAGCACTTTTGCTAGGATCAAGAGTGCAATTTTGAAGCAAATCTCCTGATCATGCTGACTTACCTACTTGGTTCACATCACAGAGCAGTTTCTGAGTGTGCAGACTAACTTCTTCTCAGCTGAAACTAAAAGAGACGTCGTGCCCCAGGATTGCCACTGCTGTACTCTTAACGTGCAGCTATTCTGTCCGTGGGACTGGACTAGGGCTTTTCCCAAGGAACCCTCACCCAAAATGCCTATGGTATGGACGTCAGGCTCTCAGAACCAATGCTCTCCCTGTACCAATCCACTCAGATTACTTGATACTTTGCCTCATGTCTTGTCAGGACTCCCCAGAAAGGATTCCAAATGAGTAGTCTTTTCTGCTGATGGTAGGGCTAGTGCATATCCCCTCGGTGGTTTAGGCTGCACATGATTAACTTGTTTATGAGAGCTCTGTGAAAAAGACAGTCCTTGGTAAATGCTCTCATCAAGTGGAATTATCACCTACCTTAAACAAGAGCCATTAAGTATCATTAGACTTAAATAAGGATTGATCTTTAAGAGTCCTCCAACTCCTCAAGACAATTTCTGTTATAACGAATACAACATGCCTTCTCTTCCCTCCCCTAAGCTTAAACAACTAGCAACTAAACATGGGGTGAGAAAGCTTCGCTCCTTGCATAAATGAATAAACTCTATGTTTTGCCTAGGTTGCAGCACCTCTTCTGGGATTATCTGATGCTGTCCATTGAAAACCTTATTTTCAATTACTTGTTAATTTCCCAAACTTCAATCACTCTGGCCAAAAATTTGAAGATGGGTGTATGACTCACGTTGTGATTCTTTGTTGTGATTCTTTGTTTATGTAAGGGAAATGGATTCTTGTCAAACATCTACCCTTGAAAATCTGAATAGGAAATGATGGTTTTAATTATTTACAGAAACAAACCAACATGTGACATTTTACCATCCTGCCTTACAAAAATTCTAATGCCACCTTCTTTTACAACTGATGCTAAATTTAGTAGAAGAAACACCTCCTTATCGGGGATATGCTCTTTCCTGTCTACAAAATTTGGTTCAAACCTGCTACGCCTCTGAAAAATCTGTTTACAGAATCTCTATACCTCAGATTTTAGTCCCCTGTCCACGCCAGGCATTACCTAATGGAGGCTCCACTCAGTCTTCTCTGCAGCTGTGGAGCAGTTGTGCTGTTCCATGGTCAAAGTTAACCAGCAGAGCCATGAGCAACGACGCCATCCTTCCTGCTCGCAATGACCCATCGCTGTGCCGAGGCTGGGGCTGAAGGAGCTGTGTCGGTCGAACACACAGGGGTAAGAACTGGGCCTGCAGGAGAGGGAGCAAATGGGTAAAGCAAGTCCATAGCAGGAGCAATGAAAGAAGGACCCTCAACGTTGGCACAAAACACCACAGCCATGCTGGCAAGGGTGTCCAGTAACCCTCTCAGGCCTCCTGTGCTGAGGGGTCCATGGCAGCTGGTCAGCAAAAGACGGTAGCAGTAACTAGGAGGACCCAGGTAGGGGAAGGAGGGAGAAAAGATGCTGAGTGCCAGAAAACCTTGCTACAGCTTGGAGGACAAGGAGCTGGGTGACAGAAAAATGTCGTGTCTGGAGGAAGGCGAGAAGAACTGGGATAGGGCTGAAGGCGAGGAAAGCAGTCTCGTTCACAGGGTTTATCCCATGCAGTGAGAGCAGCCACAGTCCTATAGCATTTTACATGATTGCAGCGTTTGCACCAAAGGATATTAAACTGCACTGGGACCACTAACCTTAATTCTGGTGTTTGCTAACGTTTGGGTGGCTCTCTGCAGTGCTAATGATCTTTTCATATGCACTGATCTCCATAGAGAAACCAATACATTCCACTCTGAGGGCCTGGGCCTGCCTTTACATAGGAAGCAGTGGCTGTAAAATCGGATTAAACATGACCTAGCTGAGGTCCGGATTTTATCCTTTCTCATACTGAACTGGCGTATCTGTTTGGGCAAACAACACTGCTAAAATAAAGGGTTATTCCTCGGAGCTAAGAATTGGCAGGAATCTTGCACAACTGCAGTATTCTAGTTACTAAAAGCACTGAATTAGCCTGAAAGTACTATCAGATAGTGAAAAGAATTCATCAGTGACTTCAGCAGGAACAAGAACATTGTTAAGATAGAGGCATAGCACAAATGTGCTTCTTGTTAAGTTAGAGAAGACACGACATTTATGCTACCTAGAAAAGAAAATAAGATGTATAAATACAGTGAGGCTTTTTTCAACAAAGTAGGAGGCAAGACAGAACAAGAATTAACAAAAATATTAGGAGGCATTGAATCAAGTAGTGTAAATATTTTTTTAAATTTAACAAAAATAGAAAACATATACAGTATATTTTAAATTAAATGTTTTGACCTTTTGACTAAATTTTCTTTATACTGACTCGAATTTGCTTTTTTTCCCCCAGCCTAAAAACTTAATAATAGTTTTATAGGCAAAATGTGAGTCGGGGTTGTCTTGCCAAAACCTGAGTGAAGCTTAGCAACAAGCACATCTTTGTATAGGTAAATTATATCATTAATATGCTTTTTTGCTTTATAAGATCATATTTAGGATATAACAGCACAGACACAATAACCACTGAGACTTAAAAAAAATCACTCCTTTAAGAATTGCCTATCAATACATTTTCTCATCAATAGCTTTGCATAAGTCTCATCAATTCTAAAATAAATTATGATTTGCTATCATTGTGAATGCATACTTGAAGAAATTACAACTTGTTCCCTGTTGCTCTTTCCCGGTCTCACAAATTAGATGCTCCTGACACAGGAAAAGATGTCAGTTTTCACACTTCATCAGCCACGGTCAATTGGTACAGGAGCACCACTTTCAGCTCCCAGTAGAACACTTAATTTCAAGAGCTTCCCAATATGCACTATCTAGGTGGAAACTGCTGGCTTATGTAAGCAATGCTCCAGCACAGCTCGGAGATGACTGTATTTTCAGCTGCTTTATGAGACAAAATACACCCACTAAGGAACAATTGTGTGCCTCGAGTAAGTGGAGTGTACAAAAAAACACATTAAAATAGACACTGCAGGCACTTGCTGACTCGTGTTCAAGCAAACACAAATAGATTTTTTTTATCTATCATCTTGTCTTTCTTAGCTTGAGCGAATTCCTTGACTGTTCTTGAAAATCTGTCCCTATCTCTTCTCAAGTAATTGTAGACAACACTGCAGTGTCTGTACAGTGGACTGTATCAGATCATTTTAAAACTGAGTATGTAAACCTGTTAAATACACTTATCACCAAGCCATCTTGTGGTTTTTCTGCTTTCTGCTTTCTGCACTTTTAGTGTAACGCTTCCTTTTGTTAAGTCTTTTTTTTATTAGATGTTAAAAAGTATCAAAACTAATTGCTCTTTTCCTCACAGAAGCAGATAGATACAGATGCCTCAGAAGCATCCAGAGATACAGTCAGAAATGTAGTAATGAAAAATAGTCAACCTTTATTGTCTTCTGGAGACAAGTTTAGTTAAACTCTCTCTTAGCTGTACCGTGCATAATTCTAAAACCTCTGCATCTTGTGGACAAAACAAATATAATTTGTTTGGTGTTCCCAGTAGGCTTGATGTTTATGAAACTCAAAATCTGCATGTTGCCTGTAGACCTTTTACAGTCAAAGACCTCAGATGTCAAAGGTTGTAATTTAAGGTGAGAATTAAATGATTTTAAACTTCTGATCTCAGAAGACAAATGCATTTGACAACAAATATCTCTCTAATTTGAAATGTGTACGACATATCCGAGAAAGGATGAGGTTCTTTAATACGTTATATCCATCTGTCTGTGCAATGTGCTACAGACAATTTCTGGTAGATGCACCAGATTCCAGCTATGAGAGAACTTTGCTGTTCCCAAATAATTAGTCTGGTGATTAAACTTTGTCTGATTTCACAAAATATATGAAAACGCTGTAACATATTTCTACATGAAGTAATAATTCCCTCTGATAACATACTGCACGCTAATTACCTTTTCCATCGTCTTTAAATTAGCCTTCTTATGTTGATCTGTGTGACGGTAGGTGGATATGTAACCACAAGCTTTTATAAGTTCTTTTCTTTTTCCCCTCTTTGTTGCAATGGCTTGGTACCATGTTCTCTATCTTGTACAAGGCAGGCTGGGGTTGACTCCTCCGCTCCCTTACCAGTCTTTTCTCTCCAGTATTTTTAAGATGAATGTTTCTTCAATATGAATATTTTGTATCTTCTTTTAGGGCTACTTATTTTGTGGCCTTTCTCACTGAAAAAAAAAACCCAGACAAAACCCAACTGTTGTATACATGTATTATGATGTGTTTTTTACATCAAATTTAAATGGAAGCTCATGAAAAAAAACTTCAATGGTATTTAGATCTGTCCGTCAATTAGCATTTCTTTGTGTTGGACATGATAAATGCCTTGGTACCCCTGAGAGAAGTTCTGTTTTTTTACGTGGAATTGTAAAGATTGTATATCGTATATGCAGATAGAGATTTCAGATCGTGTAAGTGGCAATCCTGTCCTGTAGCTAGGCGTCTGTGAGCAGCTAACGACTGGCTGGGGTAAGGGGTTACCTCTTACTCTTTCCCGCTTGATCGTTGACTGCCGAGAGATGCCCTCCGCATTCATTAGCAAACTGGAAACCGGAGAGGAATGACATTTTCCTCCGAGTCTTCCTGCCTTTGGAGCCGACAGCTGTAATTTCGAGTGGTCTCGTATCCCCGGTGCCTGTCGGCCGGCCCAGCCCTGCCCCTCCTGCTCTCCGCCGCCAGGGGGCATCCTCGGCCCTGAAAAGGGCGGGCGCCGCGCGCGGGGCCGTGAGGGGCGCGGGCGGGTCGCAGCCCCGGCGGCCGTGGGGGGGGGGGGGGGGGGGAGGCCCGAGGGGAGGGGGCGGCGGACACGCGGCCCAGCGTGAGTCGGCGCGGTTCGGGCTGGTTTTCCCAGCGACGGACGGTCCCCGCGTGAGACCCTGCCGCCCCTGGCGATACCCCCTGGGGTCACCAACCGGGGCCCGAGCGTGGCGTTGCCCCACCCGGCCCCGGCCCCGCTCCTAACGCGAATGCCTCCGCACGGACGCGGGCTGCGGCGCTGCAGGGGAGCTGTCCCCGCAGCCCCTTCCCTCACACGCCGTTTTCATTCACGCCGACGCGGCCCAAGCCTTGCTGAAACACGCGCGGGGCAGCACACCGGCGGGCGGACAGAGGGGACGGGACAGGACGGGACGGGAAGGGACGGTCCCTTTCGCTGGGAGCCGCGGCGGGGGGGACCGGGCTCCGCGGCACCCCAGGCGCCCGCCCGCAGCCCTACCTGCCCCTCGGCCGCCCGCCGCCGCCCGCGACGCCTCATCCAGGCGTCCCGCGGGCACGCCCCTCGCCGAGTCTATTGGCCGCCGCCACGCCCCCCGGGGAGCCGCCGCGAGCGCTGAGTGGCCCGGCGGCCCGTCCGTCAACGCCCGGCTGTCAAAACACGCCCGGCCCCTGTCACAACAGAGCCGGTGCCGCGGCGGCACTTCCTGCGCGCGCGCCCGCACGGCGCTGCTCCGCTCCCGCTCCGCCGGGCGCACGGCCCCGCCGCCCGCCCTCCCCGCCTCCCCGCTCCGCTCCTCCGGCGCCGCGGGGGCTGCCGAGTCCCGCCCGGGCACCCTCGGCTGCGGGGGACGGGGATGGCTCCTCCGGGGAAAGTTGGCGCCGCGCCGTGAGGGGAGCGCCGTCCCGCTGTGTGTGTGTGGGGGTGCGGCGTGTCCGTGCGCCCCCCGCCCCCTCAGCGCCCCGGAGGAGCCGGCGCCGCTCGGCGGGGCGATGGCAGAGGCTGCCGGCAGCGGGGAGCAGCCGGCGGCGGGCCGCGCCCCTCCCGACGCCGCTCACCGCGCCGAGGAGGAGCCCGAGCCGGCTCCGCTGGACGCGGCGGCGGGCAGGAGGCGGGAACGCCGCAGCGGCGTCTCGGCCGTCGGCGGCCTGGCACCGGCGGCAGCGCCCGAGCCCCCCGACGCCTGCCTGCTGGAGGCGGCCAAGGCCACCCCGCGCCGGAGCAGCATCATCAAGGTAAGGGCGGGAAGCTGCCGCCGGGCTCTCCGGGGCGGCTGCCCTGCCTGCGCCCGGCCAGAGGGGTCCTGTCCCGGGGGAGCGGGGCCCCGAGCCGGCCGCCGCCGAGGGGTGCCGGGGTCCCGCCCGCCCCGAGTCTTCCCGCGGAGTTGAGAAGTTGCGTGGCGGCTCGTATCTGCGCTTCTCTAATGTTTACGAAGGGCCCGGAGGCAGGAGGAGTAGCTGCTGCGGCGGTGGTTTGCGTGGAGTAGCACGATACGCGGTGTCGCGAACGAACAGGCGGCGTGTGTGGAGGCTGCGCGGGGCAGCGCCGCGGGTGCGGCACCCTCCGCGTGGAACGAACAGGGTGCGTGTGCTCCGAAACACCCCCGCCTCCGTCACGGTCTGGTGAGGAACGCCGCCTGGTGAGGGTGTTCACGTGGAGGGTTTACTCCAGCTCAGTTTTTAAGAATAAACCGTGCGGTTTATAAACCGGTTGCGAGTAGTAGGCTAATCGCTAGTTTCTGGGGAGACGATGAATGTAGTCTCCCGGGCAAACCTGGTTTAGCGTGTGGTCACGCGTGGTCCTCTGGTGGGGATTTGCGCTTGGAAGGCATCAGGAGGACGGTGGAAAATGAGATTTCACTTCTGCCAATGGGTGAAGGGGCTGAGCTCTAGCTGAAGGCAGAAAGCAAAGAACGCTCTTAGAGCTTGGTATATCTATCCAGAGGAGGAAGGGACAAAGAAAATATTTGCTTTTTGCATTTTAAAGCTTTAACGAATATTTGCTTTTTGCATTGTAAGCTTTAACGTTCCGAGTATACCAAGTTACTTAAGTGCAGAAGAGCCCAGAGGACCCTGTGAAAGCTCCACCTTGAAATGTTAACCTGTTAAGTCAAACAAAACATTGAAGTGTGGCTTTAGTCTTCTAAAGGCATCCGCTGAACGTGATGGGAATGCTGCCCATCTGAAGTTACTCAAATGCTTTACTAAATCAGGACCAAAGGTCTGTAAGTCTTCTGGTGTGGAAATGGTATTTTCTCTCGGAATTGTGTGAAGGTTTCAAAAATTGGAAATACACCATCTTGGATTTAAACTGAAGAACATAGGATTGTTTTTACAGACTATGCCAGTTCTAGGTGGTAGAGAAGTTGTAATGACTGGGTAGCATTTTCACTGCAGGTTGATGTTTAGCAATACTGCTGAGAGTGATAATGATCTGCCTTCCAGCTGGAGGAAATCTCTTGACATACATCCTGGGATGGTGTTTATCAGCAGAGAGATTTCTGGTAGAGATAAGAAAGTATCGATGTTGTTACATAAGGCCTCATCTGGCATACTGGGTAAACTCTTGTTTCCTGTGCTTGGGAACAGTGCATTCGAACTGGGGCAGGTGCGAGGAAGGGTAACTGGGATGGGCTGATAAGGTCAATGGATTGAATACTGTAGGAGGGGAAATTTGATTTCTAGGACAGCATTGCTTTTAGAACAAAGGATGCCTATGCAGTCTGGAAACTAGAAAACTATTCCAGTCACTGTAATGGCCTGGAATGTTCTTACAGAAATGGAATGAAAAATACCATAATTCATCTTAAATTCACCTGTGAAGTTGATTAATTAAATTAGATAACATGGTTGTGCCTGATAGCAGATAACTGAACTTGAATATTTGCAGGCTGTGCATCTCTAAGCTATGAGGTTGGGACACCATACAGAGTGTTAACATTTATTTTCCTACAACTCTTTCTCAGTGGTGTGTAATATAAAAGTGTTTGTTATCACAGTTTTCCTTTGGCGTCATACTAGTGAATGGGAAATACTTGTAATTTGGGGTAGGAATTAAATAATTTGTATCTTTCAGGAATTTCTGATGTCCTAGGAAATGTTCATCAGGTGTTGAAGGCAAATTTTAGGTGGAATTAAGATAAATCCCCCCAATTTATTTTACCTCTTCTGTTTTTTCAGGACTTTAAAGCCCTGAACCTGTTTAAGCATTGTACATTTTACAGGGGAATGAATTTTATGATGTTCTGTTATATTTCTTTTACTCTAAAATGTCTGTGTGTTCATATAAATCCATAGTCAGAATGGTATTCCATTGTTTTCTTTAAGCTGAACTTATCAGCTGAAAAAAGGGGGTTTGAGAAAGCCAAGGACAACCAAGCGCTTACTCTGCAGGAGTTGAACACTCTTGCCCTGTTTTCCCATTTCTCTCCCAATTATTTAAAGGTGTACTTTAGGTGAGTGGTCTTGTTGAATTGAGCAAGAAGTTAAAATTCTGTAGATGTAGATGATCAGAGTATACTTTTCACAGCCTTTTTTTCCCAGCTATCTTTTAGAGCTCTGCAAGTTTCGAGGTTAGCGTCTGAGAGCCCGATTCCAGTGGAAGCCGGGCTTGTTTACATTGGAACGTTTTGACATCCACAGTATAACTGTGAAGTGTAAAGGACTGAACAGGGACTTGCTTTAAAAACCTTTCCAGCAGCCAGTTACATTTGGCCTATACTGCAAACAAAATATGAACCCTTTAGGTAATCTTCAGTGCATTCATGTGCTCTGTATTTGGCTTCAGAAACAAGAGCACTCATTTATATAAGAAGAAGCAGGAGTATGTTTATTCCTGTTTTGCTAATGTTCACAGCTTTGTAGATTGAGATAGATTTGAAACAGCATTAAAATGAGAAATAGTTGCAGCCACTCTTGTGCCCTAGAAAACTTCCATAATACATGTGCATTAGTTGTTGCTTTTGGGTTCTTTGTTTTGGTGTTTTTTTTAATGCAAGGAAGGGGTGCACGGTCTTACTGCAGAACTGGAGCAAGAAAGCGTTTTTGCCACGAAGCCTGAAGTCAGCAGGGTGTAGTGGTTGGGAGACAAAATTAGAGAAAGGGAAGAGAACGTGGAATTTGACCATTTTTTTGAAGCAGCCTGAAGATGGATCCTGCTTCGGCTAAATTATTTGCCAGGTGTTTCAATTTTTTTTCTTGTGAATGATCCAGGGCCAATTGTTTGCAAATGAACTGTTAATTGCAACCACTTTTAGGTCAGGAGAATGGAAGACAGTGCTGGAAGGACTGGAATTCTTCTTTCTTTACATGTAATGCTTTGCAAGCCTTCCCATGTGGGGCTTTAAACAGAGGTGACTGGTGGTGTTTACCTTCTGGCTCGTTCCTTGTGGCATTGCCATGTACAAGAATTTTAATAAATGGGTAGGAAGGCTGTGTAATTTGTTAGGTAAAGCCTACTGAAATATTTTGTAACTTTTTACCAAAATACTTTCCTGTCAGTTCTTATCAGGCCTCTCTCTGCTTTCTTTGCATGCAATACCAACTTTCGGGGCCGTGTGGTTGTTTTTTTCTTCGTGGATCTTTGTGTCAAGATACTGCAGCAGGTAACGCAGCTCTGTGTGATGCCCCTCACAGCAGACTACGCCCATGAAGTGAACCTGAAGCAGGGACTGCAGACTCAGACTCTTAACTTCAGTCACAGCAGAGCTATGAGACTGAAGATCTTCCAAAGACTATTTGCTTCTGTTTCATGCACAGTTGGGTTTTTTTTTTCTTTAAAAGCCCGTTGAGTTGCCCTTGCCTGTCATATGCTCGTAGCACAGGAACCGCAAGGATTAGGGTTTTGCAATTGAATCCATCAGTGGAAGTGTATCAAGATAGCCAGCTGTCTTGTTTCAAGAAGTTGTATTTACCCTAGTGACATTTTTAGCTTTAAAAAACGCAAACCTACAGTAAAAAAAGAATGAGGCTTAGTTTCTTTCAGCTTGCGTTCTGAAGTGTGACAGAATTTGTGTTTTAAATGCATGATACATCTGTTTATGCAACATGACTTTTTTTTCAGAAGACAGTAGAGTTTTTCAAGACTGTGATGATTCTCTGGTGACTCTTACTTAGCTTTTTGCTGTGTAAGTTTACTTTTACTTGCTGCTTAATAATCTAGACCTGTGACTTGAGTAAGATTCACTAAAACTGATTGATTAGTTGATACCCTAATGGTGGTTTTACCACAGCTGCATTCTTTGGCATATTCCTCAGTAACCTGAAAAAAGGTGAAAATACTTGGGTAGAGAATATGTTAAAGAACACAGTGGAGCCTAAAGAGGTATAGAGAGGGGCAAGAATGACATGCCTAGCCATGGAAAGGCTGCCACAAAATGAGAAATCCATCAGACTGGCCTGGAAAAAGGTAACCGGCGGGTGATATTTTAATATATGCAAATTCCCAAACATTGTGGAGAGAGAAGCAGGGAACTGATAATCATTCTCGTTCGCAGAATGTTAAGTAGGGGAAACCCAGTGATAGTTACATAGCAGCAGGTTTAAAATAAAAGTATTTTCTGACGCAGCATGTGATTAAACCATGCACTTAACAGGCACAGAAAGCTGTGCAGTCAGAAATGTAAATGGGTTCAAGCAGGTTCAAAATGACAGATTGATGGAGGGGAGCTGCACAGTGCGCCAGGAGCATCTGGCTCAGAAAGCCCCTGAACTACAAGCGGTTGAACACTGGGAAGCTACAGCAGAGGAGTGATCGCTTTGTGCTTTGCTGCTTCTTATGGGTCTCCCTGTGCATGTACTCCTGTAGCTGGGATAGCAGCCTGGATTGACCTTTCTCTAATCCGCTATTGGTACTACCTATTTGTTATGAAAAACCTAAACACACTGTTAAGAGACACAGAAGACTGTTTTCCATTATTCCTAGTGTAAAATTTTTTTCACGAATGAAAAGAATCTTCTCTGTTAATTAGTTATTTAGAATTAATTCTATATTTTTTTTGCCAGCTTTACAGAAGCGAAGCATTTTTGAGATATGTTTTGGATTGCTGTGGCATACTGTTTGTAGTCTTTATAATATTTTCATAACACTCTGCCTGTATCCCATACACCACTGTTTTTTCATAAGCATCTACTGAAGACTGGTTTGAACAGAACCTGTACTGGCTGTAAACCTACTTTTGTCAAATTAATTATATCCAGTAGTTAGTATCACTGAAGATGGATGGTTTTTCTATGGAACTGTTGCATTTATCACTGAGATCCTTTCTAATGGAGGGCAGTAGGTGTTTCAGACTGAGGTTTAACCCCCACCTCTTCCCTGAAAAGAAAGTAGCATTTGGCAGGTCCAGTATGGCTGTGCCTAAGGTGATGACATTGTAGTGAGAAGGATCTAAGTCTTCTTTCCATTCAAATTCTTGGAATTGTTTGTGTTTAATTTGGACTTACTGTTTCTGATGGTTGGATTTGCCACGAAATACAGTAATACTGATTTCTAACCATCTCTGCAGTCAAATAAAAAAAATATTAAACTTCTGCTCAAGGAGAGCTTGGGGCCTGGTTAAAAGTCTCTTGAAATCAATGGGAGCATTTACACCAACCTGTGTAAACTGTAGTTAGTACTTTCAAAAAAACCCAAACAACCCAACAACCTACATCCAAGGCAAACTGCTTCTATGAAAGTTTATAGCAAATTTGCCTGTTATGCTGCCTGCTGACTCTGGAGTAGTTTTCTTGTCAGTTGGTTCCGTGTAGCACCTAATGTAACGCATGAATAGCTGTCTCATTAAACGTGTGGGTAGAGGTGGATAATAGCATTGTGTTTGTGGTATTTTTCCATACAGAGTTGCAATAGTCAAGGTTATTTGAATGTCTTCCACTGAAATTCCCTAAAGGTGACCTTTTTCAAACTGGTGGGACAATATTCTTGCTGTAGGATACCAGCAAGTCCATCGATCTGCAAACACAAGCTCTGGAGGGTCTTTTCAGGAAGTCGTTTGAAGGTTTGCTAGGTAAACAGGAGCTGTTATGGTCAGGAATAAGAGAAGTTGTTGATGATACTGGTTGATTTGTTTTTACAGTATGTTGTGTGCAGAAAGACTGTTTTGCAGAAGTATATAAATAACAAATAAAAATAATGCTTTGTTGCAGTAATGGTGCTGGTGGGTAGAGCAGCGGTGGAGGAATCCTTTCTACTGTCTTCCAAATATGTTATGTGGCTGTTAATAAAACTAAGGTTTCATATCTGTACAGAGATGCAGATCCTGTTTCTTATGATAATATTTTATTCGTTTTGTAGTTCCACTGAGATCAACTCCATGTGTAACAAAAATGTTTATTTGAGTAAACGGTATTTTTTTTCTGTCCTTCCCCACGGTATATGTGAAAATTAAGGCAGTTGCTGTAGAACCAATAATGCATCCTCTGTGGTGAAACATTAGATTTACGAGCATGATCTGCTAAATCAGCCTATTTTTTTTCTTTCCAGGATTCACCTGGTAGGTGTAATTTTTTGGTAATACCTTAGTGATTTTTTCTAAGAAATGGGGAATGATGATTAATATAACTTTTTATTACACATGTATTCTAGCTTATTTCTTCTCTTAGTCAATGTGACGTGGGGGTTTTGACATGTGTGACAGCTTAGGAGCTACTCAGACTCGATTAAGAAGTTAAGTTCCACAAAAGACTAAATGTGTGTACCGAATACTAAGAAGTTCTGAGGACTGATATCTTTGTATGTATTGGTGTAGGAGTGTATTTACAGTCAAAGCCGTGTTCTTAAATCTTCCTGTATCAGAAACATTTTTGGTTTTGAAGTCTACTTATGTGGAGTACGGCCTTCTGGGGGAATCTTTTTATGTTAGCAATTTGCAGTTTAGTGATTATTAGGCCCCATCCTGAAACGTGTTTAAATTACTGAGATTATTGTAATGACTTCATTTAGTTGTGGTTCACTGTTAACACATGTATTAAGTTGAAAGTCTCCAGTCATTAAGACTGTGTACAGGCCCCAATTTAAAGAGTTAACTGAACTCAAACGGAGATAAAATATTCCTGTTCCAGATCCACTTACATCAACATAATTAGTCTTGGGATTATTTTGGACAGCATGTGTCAGGTAGTGTTATTGTGACATGCCTATTTAGAGGTGCATCGAAGTCTGAAAGGTAGCTGGCACCAAAGCATTACTGCTTTGCTACTGTACTGAGAGGTTTTTAAAAAATGTTCTAGCTGTAAATGTATACCATGAAGGTTTGAGCCTCCTCCCGAGCTGGGTGCTCAGGGGAGTACTAACGCTCACACCAACACTCACACCACGCCTTGGATAATCCCAGCAAAACCAGCTACAGAAAATGTTCGTTGTATTCATACTATTATTCCCCCAAGGATCTCCATCCTGCTAGATCTCATCCCTCCTGGTTGACCTGTGTTGTGCTGCTCTGGTACTTCTTCGAGGGGCAAACGGAGCACGTCTTTGCTGCCCAGTACCTTGTTCAGAGATTCACACAAAGTGGGAATTGGTTTGAGTACTGCGAAGTTGTCATGTGTTGATTTGCATGGTTGTAAATGACTACAGAAGAAGCAGTGTGGTGGATAAACACGACTCCAAAATTGTCCTTCACTGGAAGTTTTTTTTAGTAACTTGGATGCAACTTCTGCATAGGCAATAAATATGTCTGATATCCATTCAGTATGAAGCTGGCTACTTAACTACAGACATTTCAAAGAAGTCTAGAATCAGATAAAGTATAGTGCTCATGGGTTATTATTTTATGGACCCAAAGTCTATCAGGCTATGTTGGGCAGCGATCCTCCCAGCATAATTTGGATCTAGTTACCTGTGTTGTATTACAGGTAGGCATAGCATGTTTTTAATTCATTAGACAGTTTTGATGGATTGCTGATCTGTTTTGATTGGAAGCTACAGAAGATTTTTTATCTCATTTGGCTCTTACAGATAGTTTGGGGGGAAAACACAACAAAAAGAGAGTTGCTTAAATAAAATGCAGGATGCATTTCTAGTTCGAGAGGCCTGCTGCTTATGCAAATGTGGCTGTATGCATCTTGCTTTTGTGTATGCTGGTGTACCTTTCTCTGTGTTCTGTGTTGATGCATCTCCTAGAAGGTGTATCTATCTGCTTAAAAAAACCGAACAAACCAAAAAACAGCCAAACAAACCAAAAGTTCTGCCAGGTGTATTGATGAAAAAGACCCTGTGAATTTAAGAAATGCCGTACCATTGTATCCTGCTGCAAAGCCAACACATTTTGGGGAGTATGTGTGCTGTAGTGACCAGGTGAGAATATTGGCCACACCATCTTTGCAAGAAGAATGTAGGAAGTACATAGCAATAGGAAGTAAGCTCCTCGATCAGGAATTGGATGCTAGTGCTCAAGTAACCGGGACAGCCACGGAGCAGAGCAGCGTGAGAGCATGTCTAGAAGCTCCGGTGAAGTTCAGAAAAGTGGATTCTGCGTAATCCAAACCCTGCTGGGAGGGGAGGCTGTCATGGGTAGCAGGCAAGGCTGAAACAAAACCGGGGAGCCTGTCTGGGAGCTCGGGCAGCGGAGTCTGGAGCTAGCCAAGAGCGCACAAGCAGAGTAGAGACAAGGTGCAGGGCAGCAGCCAGGACTCCAGAGCCTGGAGCACAGCTGTGGGGATGTTGTTTGGAAACCCAGCGCTGAGTTCTCCCCTGGGGAAAGTTGTGCAGGGCAGACGAAAAATACTAGTTTATTGCCTGGGCTGAATTGCTCTGGTGTGGTGGTCTCTTGGGCACGTACGTGTGTAGGTATTAAGAGGAGTGGTGGCTGAATGATGCAGAGTTTTGGGGTGGAGTGGGGGGCTCTGC
This sequence comes from Opisthocomus hoazin, assembly GCF_030867145.1. NCBI lineage: Eukaryota > Metazoa > Chordata > Aves > Opisthocomiformes > Opisthocomidae > Opisthocomus > Opisthocomus hoazin. The sequence goes on from NC_134422.1 coordinate 43,975,382, forward strand.
CCGAGGGCGCAAGTTCGCTACTGGGAGCCCAGAGGGTATTTTTGTGCCACAAGCAGCTCTGGTGGAGGGAATGGGAGGAGGATGAGCGATGGCTGCCTCGGTCCTGCTCTTGCTGGCTCGATGGTTGAATCTGATTCCTTGCATCCCTCTCTCCCCGCATGAAGCTCACCACCCATTCTGGGGCAGCTCCAAAGCCATTTGGGCATCTCCTGTGAAGCTTTCCACACCCCCACTGCTTATAGACAAGGTTTAGCATTGTAAGTTAGTATCACAGTGGTGTGTTAATTTTGGTTTTGTTGTCGGGATATTTTTTTGAGAGATTTTCTTGGTGGATTCTGTCAGTTTTAGCCTACTGTTGCTATTTACATAGAAGAATAAAAAGCGTCATGTTTTGCTTCACATTAGATTTTCTCTTAAGACACTTGCAAAATGCAGTGTAGGCAACTCTCATTGTAAATGTAGATGAGTTCTGGGTTCTTGCATTACATGTTTTTATAAACTGTGCTTTTGTTTGGAAGAGCCATGCGATTTCACTTTCTTTGTTCTTTTGATTTAATTTTATAACAATTTACATAAATACCTGATTAGAAGTTGCATTTTGCTCAGCTAAAGTGACTGCTGATCTCTTCAAGCCAGAGCTATCAGGAGAGAGCACTATGAGTGAATTACTGTAAGATCTCTTTTCTTTTTCCAAATAAGATTATGTAGGAGCTTATTAGATTCATTTAACAAATGTAATACTTTATTAAAGGAATCCTCTTCCATTGGAGTATGACACACCTCCAGGCTACCTGGTATAAATACTGTAATAAAAAATTCTGTGAGCACTGACTAAAAAAATAGATGTTGGAATTCATTAAGCGTATGAAAAAAGACTTTCTGCAAACATTTGGTGTTCTGTGGTAGATGGAGCCGAGTCCCGGAGACTGCCTGGAAGCCATGCAGCCTTCAGTGGGTTTGCTGTGCCTGAGGTCTGCCAGGGCTGGCCTCCCTCTGCGGGCAGCACCCGAGTCTGGGCTCTGGGGTGAAGACAGATTTGTTCTGGGAAATACGTGTGGATGCGTTCTGAAGGAAGTTCTGTCTTCTGGTGTTATGTAAAATTGGTTGTACTTGTGTATGATTTGAAAATGCAAGTCATAGCATACAGAGCTTGTGAATTTCTTTCTTGGAGTGTTACGATTCGCAGTGGCAGTTGCTCCCTAAAGCAATGCAGATTTAGAGTATAAACATAGTTTCTGCAGTCTCTGAAATCAGTGGCAATTTTCCCATTGCCATCATTGGAGGAGGGAGTGGGTCAAACACAAATACCCAGTCACTAAACCCTGTTATTTTACTTTGAAATTTTCTTTTTCAGGCTCCTAAAGACTTAAATTGTTGTTGACTTTGTTATGCTGATCCTGCTTTGAGCTAGGTGAGGTTTGTTTGGCAAAACTGGATTGCTTTAAACCTGAACAACATTACTGCTGAAGAACGAATTTTAGGGGATTGTTTCCAAAGAACAGTTGCTCTTATTAGAAACACAAAAAAGAGTAAGTTGCTGTTAGAGCTGAGAAAAAAATAGAGATGACTCAATAAACAAATGCACTTGCTGTGAGTTATTTGCTTGGCAGTGCTGCTGCAGGGTCTGTGTGCTGAATGCATATTAACAATTCTGTTCATATTCAGTACTTTTTTCCGCTACATCTCTGTGCATGAGAGGGAGGCACCTTCATACAGACTGGTGAGGTACACAAGTCTGATGGACAGGAATAATGCTTAGAAGTAAGTAGTTTTAAGGGATTGATCCAGATCTCACTGAGACCAAATCAGAGCCCATTCATCGACTTCAGAACATTCTCCCAGTACCCTTGGTCGCCAAGGAGGAGCGTTCCCTGCAGCAATACCTGCCGACTTTGGAGAGTTGCTTTTTTTTTTTTCCAACCATTTTTTAACCATAGATTCATGCTGTGAAGTAAAAACCCTGAAGCTTAAGAGTACACTCGGATCCTATAGCAGTACCTTGCCTTCCAAATAGGAGAGGACCATACATTTTGTCTTAGCTTTCTTAAGAAAATTGGTATATACCTGGTGTCTGGCTTCCACACATCCCTTCTTTGCAAAGAGGGAACTGCGTATTTCCTTCAGACCAGCTTTTAACTTCTCCACAGATTCTCAGCTTGAATAAACTGAGCTATATCCTACTGCAAGTGCACTTGGCATCGTTTTTAGAAATTTGAGGATTTGAAAGGAACAGTGTGGGCACAGTGTTCCATTCACTGGGAGAGGAGAGGAAAGAATGGCTTTCTAGCGTAAAAAGGTTGCAGCGTTTTCTGCCTTGTTTAAACAATTGTGAGGCAAAAGACATGACCCTGCTGAGATGCGCCATTTGTGTGGTTTGGATGTGGTATAACCCAGAACTTTAAATTTCATTTCAAATGCCATTTACTTTGTTTACCGATCTGTACACCTACTCAGGGATTGCAGAATGTCTCTAGCTTGTGTTGTGGCATATTGCAGCCAGGAGCACATATTGCACAGTTCTCCAAATATCACTCGAGGAAAACACTGAAGTGTTTACATGTCTGGATATCTGTATGTTCAAAAGAACATAGTTCCACTTGCTCAGTTCATTATCTTCCCATCCATCTACCTATGTATGTATCGCATATATTTTGCATGCTAATAGAAATTCATAAAACATATTAAATTGACTTTTCAGGCTAAATTTTGCACTATTACACAATTTTAGCAGTGGGAAGTGGTAATGTGATTTCCTTTAGTGAACCCAAGAGCTAAAATTAGTAATTATTGCAAAATACAATTTTTTTTTTAAAAGGAAAAAAGACTGTTTTAATTCAGCGTTGCAGCAGAGGTAGATAGGTGTATTAGAAGGCAAAGTATGGTTTTCACTGCCAGATAACTTACCTGTATTGCAAGTACTTTTTTTAGTTAACTCCTACTCTTTTTGGCCTACTGTAAATACAAGTTACAATGGTTTATTTAAAAAGATTTTTGTGAAAGTGAATTATCTAGGAGTTAGCTAAAACTAAAGCTGGTACTAGGTTGTCCTCATAGCGATTTAAGTTAGTTGTTAAATAAAATAAGATTCTGTGTGGACAAAAGCCAAGGGCCCTTTTCTTGGAAGATGGAGATGAAAAAATGTGTCAGAATGACCAGAGAGTGCACAAGAGCAAACGTCGCATCCAGAGGGCGGTGAGCTGGCTGGGAAACTGGTGTGCTTGCCTTCAGCCTGAGCTGGTGGTTGCACTGCCCTCTGCAGAAGGAGAGGTGCAGACTCTCTGGTGCTGCTGTGGCTAATGGCCCTCCAGAGCTCCCTCATGCCAACAGAACTGCTCGCTCAGAGGTGTTGCGGGCCTGTGGCTCTGTTTATTCTTACTTCAGCTTGTTGCATTGAAGCAGGATTTGATCCATACCGGGTTTAGGTAGAAAAGACTATTCGGGAGCCTTTGGCAAAACTCTTGGTATCAAAAGTGAACGTTATCTTTGTGAGTGCTGAATATTGGCAGCTGTAAATGAATGCCATCTTTCAGGATGGGACCAGTGAATGCCCCCTGTGGAAAAATGCCAGTTACTTGCAGTTTGGACAGTGGAAATTGTTCTTTCATCTTCCTGACTGTATAGAAAATGTCAGCTATACTGGTGAATTAACAAAACAGTGCATGGATCTGGTGGGTTTTTATTGTTTGCTTGCTTAAGTGACTGGTTGTCATGCCTATGTGTATTTTTAGTGGCTGTTTGTAGTGCATTTTCTCTTCAGGACCTTTGGACGTTTCTAGTCACAGGTTGATAACTAAATCTATGGGCAGTGTTTGGGTAGAACTCTGCATTACAGCTTTGGGTTTGTTATGCTCCAATAAAGTAACTAATGTATGAATGCAAATAAGGAGGTAAATGATATCAAAGAGAATAATATTGTAGAAAAGACGTAAACATGCCACGTGTTTGTATTACTTGGTATCATCAGATGCTTCTCAGTTAGGGGTCTTGACTACTCAGCTGTACACCAGATTTTGGGCTGTTACAAATCTTGATTTCCTCCCTTCATCATATTTTTTTGAAATACTGTGGGCTTTGTTTGTTTCTTTTGTATGTGGGATTTTTTTAGTGTTTTGCCACTGCATGTATAATGCATGTTCTGGTTGCTGTATAGAAGATTTTCCTGTATCAAGAAAGTATTTGGGGTACCTGTCACACTCGGCTGTATTGGTAGTGGCAGTTCCACTGCAATTAGAATTTTATATCCCTTCTAGAAAAGGCTGGAGAAGCTTACTGCATGAGCATTTAAGACTCCAGACACCAGGGAGTTGTTAAGCATCCTTCTGGAAGGATCTGAGATGGCTGGACACATTAGAGCTGTTAAATGTGTTTCTAATGATGTCGGATGAGCCACTAACAACCAAAGAATGCCAGCTTTTTCTCTCTGTGATGATTTAGTGATCAATAGCAGTAAAATAATCCAGGCAACACACTAGGGAGAGTTTCTGCTCTTCTCAAGTGGTTGTTGAACTTGTGAGATAAGCTTCATGGTGTTTCCAGTGATAATAACGATTAATACTACTTTTGCTGTTGACTGTTTTCGGTTTGTTGTCTTCACAGAGTTTGTGTACTGTATGAGAACTTTACCACTGTAGCTCCCAGCAGGCCACTTCCAGCCATGCCTAGCTGCTTAATTGACTTGTTAGGATGATGGATTTGTATTTGGTTTTACAGATCTGTTGGAGTGCCTTCTTCCCTGAGGGCATCACTGTACTTTGTTCGGGGAGGTGTGAAAAGCAAGAAGAAAAGTTTAACTGCACCTAGAAGTATTCAAAGAGTTGGAAGAGAACAGCCTAGGAAATAATTCCCTCCTTCTGCTCACTTTAAAGTATGTTTTGTGTTGTGCAATAGTGTGCTTGTAGGGGAAGGACTATTTGGCCAGAAGATAAAGTGAAGCTTGTAGAGAGTCAACTGCAGGGACCTTTCCTGTGTAATTCTATATAAATACTCTGCTGGAGAAGATGCTGCTTCTGTTAATTACTATAGCATATGCTTGGAGCCAAAATGCAGGGAGATACAGGACGGTATTGGAGTACCTACTAATATAGACTACAGAGGTGGTGATGGACCTACAAAATCCTTCCCTTGGACTGGGGCACAGGGAAGGGGGAAATGTGTCATGAACCCAGTTCTACTTTTTGCGTAACACTTGTCCTGTCAGTTTTTTCTGTAAGCAAGGGTAATTTGTGTGTGAAAGCTTCATCCTGTTTAGCCGTACTTTGTGCGTTCTGTGAAGCCAGTGTCTGGTGTTAGAAGTTGGGAACACAGGAGGTTGGTGCTGTCGGATGTGTCTGCCAGCTCGGGGGAATGGGCTGGGTGTGTGGAACAGGGCAGCAGTGGGGAAAGCTTGCAGTGTGACTTAATGAGGCCTTGACTAAGTATTTCTAACCTTTGCCAGAATCTACCAGCCATTTTTAAATAGCTGCTTTACCTCATTTTATGGCCAAATACTTCTGCTCTTTCCTGTTTTTTCAATCTTATCTTGCCACTTAAAAATAGAACATTTTATTTTATTGTGAAGCAAATGTTCATCAGTTAATGGTGAAGATCATTAATTACACTGTCAAGTTAAACATACATCTGCAACCTTTTGTCCACTAAGTAATGTTTTTTACCCTGCTTGTTGGAATTAAATCTGTGCTACTTGGAAACTAATGGGAATGTGGTCACTGCTTTCCAAATGGCTGGTCAAGCCACAGCAGTGTTGATCAACCTGGGAATTTTGACCCAGACATACAGTCTTTTGATTCCCATCCCCACCCCACCAATCCACCATAACCTTGTTACTGTCAGCTCAGTTTCTGCCCCTTGAGTTTGATCTGTGGCCTTGCCTATGCTAGGAAATTCTTGGGAAGACAAATTGACTAAAGATGTAAAAACAACACATAAAAGTCCAGATTAAATCCCACTTCATGACTGCCAGGAAACATAGTGCTTTTAGTTTTCTGCCCTTGAGATTACCTGCTAGTGCAGGGTCAGCTCTCCGTAACGTATGTTTTGACTTCATGCTTTTAGATGTTCAGTCTGATGTCTGTGCTTTCCCCGAGTAGTTCAAAGCCAAGTATCGAACCAGTTCTTCCAGTGCTTTTGGGGTTCTGCCTGAGATCACCTCGCACCACTGTTAGAGTATCAGGGTTTGTCGAAACTTGTGGGAGCGATTTCACTGTGGCTGGACTCGTAGGAGTGACGGTGTCATGTTGTCAACAGACTTGTTGAGTATTAGTGTGTTTTGGGTTTTTGTATCATGCTTTTTAAAACTTGTGTTATATTTGACAGAACTATGGAGCTGTGATTACTCCTTCTGTAGCAGCCTCTACCTCTGTACCAAGACTACAGAATGTGGAATCGTAGTTTCTGCATGAAAACTGACTTTGGATCATGTAGGAGTTAGTCTTTAGTTCTTCTAACCTCACAGTACTGTTTAAAGCTATGTTATTTTTTAAAGCTGTATTATTTCTGTTGCCATAATGACATAGTGGTGAGTCTTTAGTTGAAGCGTGTAATAATAACTTGAAATGACAACCCCATACTTTGTCTTTTTGGGAAGGAATACAAGGTGTTGGACAAAGAAGATAAATGCTTTGTGTGCGTTTAAGATTGATGGTAAGAGAAGGACGGGCAGACACACTCCAATTTTAACATTTATAAGGACACTATGTAGCACAATAAAAGTTCAGGGTTTTTTTATAAGCTTCTTGCCAAAAAGCAGTATGGTCGCAACACTGATTAAAGGTAGAAGGTTGGAGAAAGAAATGAGAAGGCACAGAAAAGACAGCGAAGAGATTCTCTTATTGAATGAGAAAGGAGTCTTTGCGATGAAGGAGCATCACTCTCGAGAAGGATGAGGCTTTTAAATCACTGTACTAGCACAGAAATGAAATTCTTTTTTTTTTTTTTTTTTCTTCTCTATCCAGCTTTGAGGATGTCAGATTTTCCTCTCTGGAGCTTGCTAACAGTGAGGTTAAGGAGGACGACGCAATGTCTCTTGTGCCGGGCTGCTTGGCTGCGGCCCCAGCCTGGATAGCCAGTCTGCCTGCTGGCCATGGCTGTCCAGTCTGCATGGCCTGGGGGGAAAGCATTGCTCCCTTCGAAGAGCTTTTACTGAAATTGGTGCAAACACCTTTGTCACAAATATGGCAAATACTGCTAGTGTGACAAGTCGGTAGTTACTCTTGTAGCAACAGCTGGCTTTAAATCTTAGTGTATTTCTGTCTTGTTACCTTTCTGCAAGTGATTCTTCCTTTTTGCATAAAAGGATAGAAATTATATATACATTATTCTCCCAACTAACATGAAAAGCTGACGAGTCTTGGATGCTGATGCTAGTTAGTACTCAATATTCACGTTTTGCTGGACTGTGTCCTGAAACGGTTTAGGTTTCTTATTTTTCCAGGCTGATGGAATCCCTTTAACCCCAGAGTTTTCATTTTTCAGTGGAATAATGACACTTTCTCAGTTTCATTGTTCTCTACCATTTTACTGAAGTCACTTACTGGAAATACCTTTTTTTATTTGGCAAGTCTGCAGCAATTTCACCTTGGGATTTGGCTGGCTCTGCTGGAATCTGTTCTCACTGGGTTGGATACCTTCCCTTTGGACTTCCCCTCTCCTCCTGGAGCTGCTGTACACAGTGTGGCAGCGTGACAATCCAGGCAGGTCATAAATTACTCTTGACAAAGGCCTTGCTAGAAACTGAATTTGTTGACTTTTCAAGAATCCTTCACTTGGAGAATCAATTATCTTTCTGTCTCATGGTTTTCATTCAATTTCTCAAGTCTTGACCACTCAGTTTGTGGCTTTTAACGGAAGCCCCCCCCTTTAGCTTTTTTTCCCCTGAAGGATTATGATGCCAATGTAAAATCCCTCTCTCTGTGAGGAAGAGGCCTTCTGCAGATGTGCTGAAAACCACCCAAGGGAAGGATGGAGCGGAGGGGAAAAGGCATTTCACAGGCACTCTCTTGATTGCCAGTTCCTGAAATTGAGACCTCCTGCTGCAGTGTAGGGAATCAGAACTGCCCATCGTTTCACCCTTTCCTGCTCTGCCCTGTAGAGTGGTACCGAAGATGACTTTAGTTGTCTTCCTACATTTGCTTTGGGATTTGCCAGCACTGTTAACACTCCTTTATTTTGGAAAGAAGCCTCCAAATTGTGTATTTTGTGGGTCCTATAAATTATAATTTCTGGCCGCAGAGAAAAATACTAGGCTGAAAATATTTTCAGATTTAAGTTATTCGTACTTAAGTGGATGAGGAAAATAACTGAAAGATACAGGTAGTATTATGCTGATTGGTTTTATAGAAAACAATGGCAAGAGCTGCAGTGATTGAACAAGGTAATGACTGACTTGAATAATGTGTTTGGCAAGTGATAAAAGAATCTCAATTTGCAGTTTTTAGGAAGGAAAATAGACTTTTCTAGGAGGTTTACTTTGGATGTAAATTGAAAGGGATTTCGGAATGATGACTTCTGCAGCCAAGCAAAAACATCATTCCTTAGAGGGTACTGTTACCAAAAGTCAGCAAGTTATTATTCCACTTAAAATCTGTGTAGTTCTGTGTTATTTTTCAAATATATCTTGTTTTATAAGGCTACAAACATGGGGACAGAAATCTGCTGTTTGGGAAATAGCTGTTCCTGCTGCTTTTGCAAAATACTTTGGCATACATGTTTCTATAGAAAAAGGTGGGTTACTTTCTCAAAACTCTCATGGCTTGCAGGGTGGTGAAACCTGTTTCTCCTGCAAGAGACACCGTCAAGAGAAATGTGCTTGGTGTTGAGCATCAAACAGCCATTATTCTGGATATTGCATATTATGGGTGGTATATAAGTTTGTATATTGCCAGAAAATACAGATTCTGAATTGGTGACCTGTTTTATTCGTCAAAGATTCTTTTATCTATGAGAGGGTCTGCTTTACTGAAAACCCTTTATTTTAGTGGGTTGTCACATCTAAGTAAGATCTCATTGATCTCGTTGGAAGGTGTTATTGCAAGGTATATGAAAAGCACTGGGAGGACTCCGAATTAGTGTAGTCCAGGTTTCAATGGGATTTGAGTGTTGAAGTGACACTTTCATAGCATGAACTGCTTGATGAGAGAAACAACTATAAATTGTGTTCTTTCTCGGTTGTAAGTTTTCTTCAGACCCATTAATGCTGTGACCCTACGAGCCCATTGTTTTCCTGCCGTGTATCAGCAAGACCCTTAATCATGGCAAGTTTAGTGCACCTGCAACTAATTGGGTTCTGGTTGAACATTGCTGAGCCAGATTCTGCCTGGGCCTCCTGGAGAGAGGAGGGATTCCATACTGTGTTTTCCCTTGTGTCACTGCTTCTCACAGCACACGTGGGAGAAGTACGCAGCCTGGCTGCCCTGCCTGAAGCCACTGAGATGTAGCAGAGGGGGAGTGAAGTGTCACACACAACATATGGCTCTTTATTTTCTTATCTCTGGATTTGTTTGGAGCAGAGCCTGACAGAAGTGTTGACCAGGGCCTGTAGAACCAAGCATTGAAATGTTTTTTACCATAACAACCTAATTCTCTGTATTCATCACCTTGCTTTGCAGGTTTATTTCAGTTATAGATGGCCTTCAGTAGCATGTCATCCTCTCTACATATGCAGCAGGCCAGCACACAGAGGTGTTTGAGCCTACAAGCATTTGCAACGTGTGTTCTTTTTTTCCTACATAAATCAAAACCCAGGTCTATAGGTTACAATTTAGCATGAGTAGTAGTGAGAATTGTAAATTCTGCAGTTGAGCCTGGTTTGATTTCTTCCTGACACTCACTCTGCTGAGTGTTTTTGCATGTAAAAGTTCTCATTTCTTTTTTTAAAAGGTGAAGAAATATCAGCTAAAACAATCCCCTCCCCAAAACGCCCCCCCCCCAAGTCTATTCCAGTAATGACACGTAACTAGTAAAAATAAGCGTAGATTTTTCAGGTTTTTTTCCTTTGAAGCAGCAAATGGTGTAGGTATGAGCTTAGAGCATATAAAAAAGTTTTAACTGCTGCTTCAGTTTGAGTGACAGTGCTGTAACTGTGGCACTTCCTATGAAGATGAGTTATTCATAACTGACTTCCTATTGCTAATTTTTGCCACCAGCATGTTATTTAAGGCCAAGAAATTCTGAAGTCCTATCTGCAATTTCTAGTTACCAACTGATTTTTTTCTAAGTGGCCGTTACAACAATTCACGTAATCAGGGGGACATATTTTCTGGAGGCTTTAGTTTTGGGAACTGTGTTTTCTCATTTCTAATTAGCGTACTTGGATCGTGAAGGAAAAGCTGTGCAAGAAGTGTTTTGCATGATGTTCCAAGCAGGACTTCCTTGCCAAGGTCCAGTTGCTAATGCTGTTTGCGGCCGTCCTTTGAACTTGCTGCCGATGCTGACCGAGGTGGATGCTGGTGATGGCGGCGGAGCCCGTGTGGCCCCCGGCTTGGCTGGGGAGGCTGTCGGGGGGTCGTGTGTGGGTGCTCTCCCTCCTGTGGCGGGGTGCTCAGCCCTGTGGGGCGTGAGGGGATGTGGCGGGGAGCTGAGGGTGTCTGAGGAGCAACCCCAGCTCTCCGCAGTGGGGACTTGCAGTTGTAAGCAGAGAGTGACGCTGAGGGTGTTGCTGTGGGGACATGGGGCAAGGCATGTAGGGCACCGAGTTGTGTTTGTTCCTCAAAGCTTTTCTTTCCGCACAATGACTTAAGTGACTTCCACCTCTAATTTTCAGAGGATGTTTATTCAAAAGTGTCATTCCTTAGCTTTCTCACGCTCATTTATTTTGCAGTGGCTTATAATGACCATCCCAATTGCCTTGATTTTCTTTTCACTGCAGAGATGCTGTGTTTGCCCTCACCACAGAGTTTATGTGCTGAAGTATCCTTTTGCTCACTGTCGCTCCAGATGCTTTGTTTCATGATAGCTATGTTCTGATGATCTGGGCCTTGTAATAGTTGAATCTGTAAATATTTTTATTGCATCTTTGAGCAACATATTACCGCAGAACGTTTTATGACAACCTTCCAATTCCAAATAAATGACGCTAACAGGCTTTCCCTTTTTCCTGGGGAGCTACAAAATTTCGGATGTCAAATGTACTTCCTACCATAAAGCAGTATTGTAAAGCCATGCAGTGCTTTCCTGACTAGTGTGAGTGTGATGGTTTAGAACAAACACCCTCCCTAGGGTTAGTTTACTGATAATTCCTTTCCTGCCCAATAGAAACCATTGGGTTAAATTAACTTTAGATGCAATTAATAGTTCTCTTACACAGTTTCAATTTGGGCAGGATGTATTTTAGCAGATTTCATAATAAGAAATTTAAAATATCCAATTAACAGGAAGCATAAAGCAAATATTTGATTTCTCAATTGATCTTGTAAATAGCAATGGAAACTGATTGCTTCCTTTTCTTTAGCTCTGTTTTTGGAGGGGTTGAAAAGGCCAGCTTTTCTTGTGCTGGGTGGGACTTTCCTCTAAATACTGTCTCAGCGATTCTTCCAAGGACTGGAGAGAGGCCTCAAAGCTGATGGATGAATTATTATTTCCTCTGGTTGTCTTCATTTTGTCAATTTTGTTGTGAGGGAAGGAAGTAGAGGTAACTGCAGGCTCGGTTACAAATTAAATCCTTCAGGCTTTTCACTGAAGTTATTTATATTAAAATACTCTTATTTAGCAAAACCTTGGGTTTGGGCTGTTAATCCAAGAAAGATGTTTAAATGATTAGTTGGGGCTTATGAGAGTACTTAAACAAAACGTTTATGTATTTTGATCAGATGAATTGCAGATTGGGTTTAAAGGATGAGCTTTTCTGGCATCAGTGGAGGATAACTGCTGTGCTGAAGCAACCTCAGGACAACTAGCTGCAGAAGTAACTACTGGAGCCACTCATTGTAATATGCTTCTGATTGACTTTTAGTGTCCTCATCACTCTCTCAACAATGATAACACTGATGGTTTTAAAAATGTGTAAAACAAAATAGTATAAGGTAAAAAAGACCTCCCTGCATTGGCAGACGATCGTAGGCCCTCCTATAGTAGTAGTGTCTAGCCTTGGAAAGAAAGCTAAGCATGGGGTATTAAATTGTGTTGCCATTATGTGAGTTTCTGTAAAAGTCAATTTTAAGGATAAATTTGGACTAGATAAACCTTTTTGGGGAGGCAACTATGTTATAGAAAGAAGATGATACAATTCTCCCAAATGATATTTCTCTACTGAAAAATATTGTTACCGCATAGATGCAGAATTTGTCACAGCTGTGCATCAGGGATGTGTGAAGAAGAAAACATTGTCATTGAGACAGAGGTGTTGGTCTGTAAATACAAAAATAGCTCATAAATATTTTTACTCCTACCCAAGCAACTCATGCAATGTAAACAGAAGCGACTAGAGTACTTTGAGAAACGAGAGGCTTATCTCTCGGATTATTCATTCTAATTGTGGCAATGGACTTTTAAAGCACCACTTTTGTATGTGTGTGTCTGTTCGTTGCCCTCAGTGTCAGCCAGACAACCTCCCACTGAATTTGTGGTGTAAATCACTGCAGAAGTAGACTGAGCCAGATACTGCCTTCCTCTATCCACTGCAGACTTGTGCGTGGGGCTTTGTAGATACTGGTGGAGGCATTTTTAAAAACGAGTGAGATTGGGCATTGACACTGTTTGCCCCCAGGGACACTTCATGTCATCTTTAGGTTGCTTACATCTCAGCTGTCTTTGGTGGTTTTACTGGTCAGTTCTAATGTTAGGTTAGAAACATTTGGTGAGCCTGTGGCTCTAGGGTCATGATGGTTCATGTTTAAAGGAGAGTCTGCTCTGTGCCTTGGTGAGTGTTTGGAAAAGGTGTGTTTTTGATGCAGAGTCTGCACACTCCACGTTGTTCAGATACACATCTTGTCCTTGTGTGCTGCATCTTCTGTTAACATGTGCAAAGATCCTCTTTTAGACATGTCACCTTCGTAAGATCTTGTGTCACTTGCTATTGCTGGAGGCTAGTCAAGTCAGCTCTGACGCATGCCATCAGCAGCAAACACTCTGTGGATTCAGTGAAGCTGGCTTCTTGCTGACCCTGAGGAGTGTTCCCGGTGATCCAAAGCCTTTGTATATGTAAACCAGAAGTAAAAGGACCCCTGTGTTGTGTGCAGTTCGTTTCAGAGAGAGGAAGTAGCAGAGATGGGAGAACTTCTTTTCAAGTTGTCATAGTGGGAATGACTATTTTATAAAACAAGCTTAAACATTTATATTATCTGAATAGAACAATTGGACTCTATGATTCTAAAGGTCTCTTCCAACCTATGGAAGATTATAGATATGTATCTATATAGATTCTATGATTCTATTTAGATCTGTCTTTGTGAAACTCATTTTCCGAGTTGGCAATTTTCTTGATTGGTCAAAAAAATGTGGGCAAATATGTACAGAGAATGCCATGTAAAGGATAAATAGCCACACTTCATGCAACTTTATAATCATGATCTTGCACATATTTGGCAAGAAGCCTGCTTAGCTAGAGGTAAAAAGTACATTGTATGCTCCACTCAAAACTGGTTTGATTGGAGTGAGCTAATACTCTCAGGATACAAAATGCAACACTGGGTGAATTCAGCTACGTAGAGCACACATGCAGCAGTGAAGCTGCACTGTATGCGTGGTGACTACTCGAGATGTGCAGTAAGTAAAGAAGGGGTGCGAGACTGATCTGCCTTACCCAAACATTCAATTAAAAACCAATATATTTAGATGTAAAAACCAAGCAGTTGCATTTGTTTAGCACTTTTCTGGTATTAACACAAACAAGTGATTAAACAGAAAATAAAAATGTGAACTGGTGTACGATCTAAAGGTGTCTGACATCACTGAGAACTTAGCTTGGAGCCTCTGCATTGTGAGCCCAGGTGCAGCAGATGATCTGTTTATGATTCTTCACACATCCAAAGTCAAACGGCTCGGTGTGAGACTAAATGAATGTGTGAAGCATACAGACTTGATCAGCACTACAGAAATTATTGGCGCTCTGGATGCATGGACTGCATAAGTAACTCTGGCCCAGCTTCCAGGGCGTACTGGGGCCTCTTGCTTTTCCACTGAACAAGAGGACAACCAGAAGATGTTTGGTGTCATCTGGAGTGGGACTTTTGCAGGAGGGTGTGTTATCCTTAAACTTTGGATGAGGCTTTGCAACAGGCAAGAGACAGAAGAGAATTCACTTTTTCTTTACAAATAAAAATAAATGGAATGATTGCTTCAGTCTTAGCTGGTTTCCCCTGAGTGTTAGTAGTCTTACGTGTGGAATAGGCCTGGTAAGGTAATTCAGGTTTATGAAAAGTTACTTTGCTCTTTTAAAAAAAAGTTTCTTAATCTGTTTCACTGCACACTCTGGAGCCTGCAGACAGCTTTTAAGCTCACAACTTATTATTGCATTGGAAAAACTTGAGGCCAGTCGTGGCAAAGGAGTGTAATGTTTGTGGCTCTGTGCAGTAACTTGATTTTGTGAAGAAGTGGCATAGCTCTTAAGAATAAGCAGCAGGTTTAGAATTTGAATTACAGCAAAATCTATTTGAGGACTGAACTATTTGGCTCATCTCTGTACCGATTGCCATTATATGTCTTTGTGCAATTTTCATACAAATGGGATAAAAAAGGTGAAGTACTGCAAGAGTAGCAGTTTAGCAGCTCATCAGAAAATGGAGTACTAGGCAGATGGCAATGTTTTCACAAAGTAGATTTTTTTTTTCCAGTCTCAAATCAGGGTGTTCCTCACATGCCAATGTTGTCCTCTGTGCATGCTTCAGCTGATACGTGGCCTGCAACGTTGCTGAGGTCACTGACACGCATAGACATTGGAACCTGAATGGTAAACCACTGTAGCAGATGCACTGCTGGTAAGGATGTTGCAAATACTTAGATAAAATAATTTTCATCAACGTTAATGATTAAAGTATAGTAATGGGATAATTGTTGACTAGAGTTTAGCGGTAGCTGCTGGCAAACAGGATTTGGAGATTTCTCTCCACTTGTGGGCATCATAAAAATAAACTGTTTTTATGCACGACTCGTGATTCAGTAGAGAGCTTATTGTAGTGCTAGCAGGGAAGACCTGCTAGAAACTGCCAGTTGTTCTCAGGAGAGCTCAAGGTTTTATGTATGTTGCAAAGCTAAGGAGGCTTGTCCATAAAACTCTGAGTTATGGAACATCCAGTTAATCCTAATGGTTCTGTTCTTCAGGCTGTGCTCCAGCCTTATCAGCGGGACAGCCTCTCGTCCTCGTCTGCTGATGGGCAGGGAGGAGAAGGTGCTTTGTTGTATCCCAGTGAGAGGGGTTACCCTCCAGCTCAGTCTATAGTGCTCCGAAGGAGAAAATCAGTGGAGCTGAAGACTCCTGCTAAAAAGGAGCCATGTCGGAATTTGAGGAAAAAAACCTCAGGTTTTGCTTGTGCGGTTTCTGCGTCACCTCCCCGATCTTTTTGCTGGACTTCCCCGTTCAGGAGGTCAGCCTGTGGCTCTCCTAATGCAGAGGGGGCTTCCGCATGTACGGTTTCTGCCACAGTACATACTTGATCTGAATTGATAAGAAGTAATAATTCCAGGCTTTGCCTGCCTGTTCCCTGCACTTCTTCAAATAATTCACTTCTGCAGCAAGAGAGACTCTGTTTCTAGCAACATAAATACAAGGCATTTAACAGTATTTTTGCAATTATAACAGCTTTAAGTCTTCCATCCATTATTTAATATTTATTTACCATTTAATCACATTTCCAGAGCAAAGTGACAATTAAAATTAGACCTGACACAGTAAATCCTGCTCTGACGAGCTTGCAAAATTCTACTCTCCTACTCAGCTAGAGTGAGTAATGGGTTTTGATGGGTGTGTAATACATCATTAAGGATTTTTTTTTCCCCCTCTACTGTCACTATGGGGGTATGTTCTGAGCTTGGATCAGTAAGTTTTCCTACCTTTCACTAAATGTTGCTTCACTGTTAGTTACGACTCTTACTTATGAGAGCTTGCCTGTTTATGCCATTAATTACAGGACTTTCCCACACTAAACCTGTTTTTCTTTGATTGAACTAGTTGATGCATGTTGCCAGCGTAGCCTGCATTGGGCTGGTGAGACCCTGCCATGGCAGGGAGCAGAGAGGGCTTTTGCAGATGCTCTCATTCCTTTTGGAGCTATGGGAGGTGGTTTTTGTCTGGCTTTTACAACAAGGAGCCCTTCTTTGAGTTCTGCGTGTTACAACGAAGGCTATCTCCAGAAAAGCTTTTTCATTAATTCTGTTGCGTTTAGAGGAGATACTAAAGATTAAAGAACAGGAGTGGTGGAATGTGGTTATTCCAACACAACGCTGGACTTTAACAATATCCTTCTGACTTCTCATTACAATAAAGGCTGCGTGATTAAGAGCCCACAGAAACCTCTTTGACACTGTCAGCAGTCTGCTGCTGTTGCTGGATGAAAGCTTGGTGCAGACTGCATAGTGAAGCAGAAGTGGTAGGGGGATTGCTTCTCATTAGATCCATCCAGCCAAAAAAACTTGTACCATTTTATTTCAGATCTGGAAGCAAATGTAACTGCAACAGACTTCATACAAGGGCCCTTGCTGTCATTAGGGTTTTGTGCAATATTTCCTTTTACATGTGTATGTGCAGACTGTTTTGTTGAACAGCATGGCAAGAGTTTTGGAATAAAAATTTATAGTACAAATTAAATACATTTTGGGAAGCTGACACTTGAAATGGAAATAGTGGAGGAAAATGAACATATTGAGCCACCCACTTATTGCTTATTCATTCTGTTTCTTGACACGCTCAGCTTCTGCTGGGTTTGCTACAGCACAAAGATTAGGCGAGCTGATTTTTCACTTCCTTGTCCCTTGCGCTGCTCTGCATGCTTGGCAAGAATATCGTTTCGTGTTGATGATCTTGGAAGACTGCAGGGAAGGGCGAACATCACAGATGGACTCTCTGCTTTGTGTTTTCTTGTCATGGGTACGTATCAGCTGTGTAACGTGAATAGCTAGGGAGTTCTTTTAGTTCTTGGCTAAGATGTGTAATAAATACTTTCGATAGTAACAGATTCCAGAAAGATAAGACAAATGCTCCAGGGCCTGATTCTTACAAGCTTTTGCCCCCTCCCTGCCCACTTCTGTGGGAAAGACAACTTGCAAGAACAGCAGCATATACATTCCACATTTAAACTGCAAGTTGATGTGAGCTTAACTGGTACATGACTCGTCATCTAACAGTATGTTACACACAAAAAGCTCTTTCAAATGCGCTTTGGGTAAGGTCGCAAAGCCAGGCACTCAAAGTGTAGGTGTTCGTGTGCAAGCATGTCTCCTAAACATTCTTCTGACCTCTCTTCAGATGTTGGCAAGGTAACTGATTTTTTTTCCTAGCTTTGCTCTTGGAACTGGTGAATTATTTTGATAGTTTTATATTTTTTTTTCTTCTTTAAGGGTAGTCACCTCATATGGAAAATTTCAGCTCAGAGTTGAAAGCTGGCAAGTGTATAAGCAACTGAAAAAAGACAAGCTCTTGCTAATGAGTAAAATTAGCAATAGATGGTTTCATTGGCTTGGCCTTCAACGTGCATGACTTCTGAACAAACAGTTCAAAGAGAGCGAAAAACATTTCCTCACACTGTATATTTAGTCAGTGTTTACCTAACAGCAGTCTAATCTGCTGAAAAAAATCTTGACAGTCTCAAGAAAGTCAGCATTCGTTTGTTGCCTCTTTCAGTTTGCTCACAGCCTGTATAGGTCAGGCTGATACCCTTGGATTCTCACTTTTATGAGTAATGTATTTGCATTAACATTATAAAGCTTTTACATGATCAAAAGAATATGAAATAAAAAGCATGTAAAGCCAACTGCAAAAAGCCCCTCCATCATTTCAGCGCTAGGAGAGCATTTGTGGCTCTGTTCGATCCTATTGCTTCTGAAAAATTCTGTCTTCTACTGAAGTTTTAGGGCTGAGCAGAGTAGTAACTCTGCTCACATGCACACGTGGCTGCTATTTGTTTCCTCTTCTGTTGGCAGCCGAGTGGAGAAGACTTCTCAGTGTGCAAAATGCAAAGAAAACATGCTGTCAGGCCTGTAAAGTTGTGTTGGTCTTTCAGACCAGACCTTTTCTGGGAACCATGGCTCTGTCAAACTGTGGTTTACTGGGTCATGATGTGGGGTGTGGGGTGGGGGGCCGAGGCCGCAGCGCTGGCCGCTTCGCTCTGCAGACCTGTTCTGCTTGGGCTGTGCTGCTTTGGTGGCCTTCAGACGGCTTGTCTTTGCGTGGCGAAAGGGTTTTAAAGACGGGCAGACCTGAGAGAGACTAGTGGAGGACAATACATAAAGAAAAATCTTCAAGTGATGCTTGTGGTGGTGTTTTGATCTCATGTGCATAATTATTTGCAAGAAGCTATTTTTATTCTTCAGCGTGGATACTTTGTGGTAATCACTGGTATTTTAAATAATTAAATCACACTTTTCACTGGTAATAAAAATCTGAGGTAATTTTGCCAGAGTGCTGCTGAACAGCTCATTTTTCAAGTTCAGTCATTTGAGTGTAATGTAGCTATTGCTTCTTCAATTATGTAGAAGTTTTATTAGGAAGCTGGAGTTATGCAAAGTTCTGTTTTAAAATGGTGTTTATTAATAGAGTTGCTTGCTCTCTTGGCTTAATGCAACGAATTAGACTGTTATTAGGCTGCTAACGTAAGAGACGAAACTGTCCCAGAGTGCAGTATTGCTTGAGGAGATCTTAGACAAGCTGTGCACACAAAGTTAAAGGGTACCTGGGGGACTTCAGTGCTTTGCAGGATATGGCTGTTGTGCAGTGGTGTCTTGAAAAGCAGCAACACCAGCAAAGCCAAAACACCGAGAGCTGTACTCCATGCCTAAGGTCAGTAGGGGACGGATAGTCAGGTGTTGAACTTTCCTGGTTTGGGACTTGGTCTGTGGGTCCAAGGTCTGAATTTGACCAATTTGGTGAGCTTACTTTGACTAGGAGCACTTGCACATCAGAAGCTGAATCTTTTTTACTGTCCTCACTGCAGGAGCTCTGGGGAAATAGATGCCACTATCTCTGCTGAGACATGCTAAGATTTTGCATGCTCGGTCGTGTCAGTGTCTGGCTGTCTTGCAGAAACTGGGACTGGGCAGCTGGGTACGTCGGAGCAGCTGCCGAGACAGCTTCAGCGTAAATCCTGCCCCTGCGCTGTGCCTTGCAAGGTGGCTGGGAGCACCAAGAGCCCCCCTTTTTGCAGGCTGTAGCTCTGCCCACCCCAATAAGCCTTGAAGACAGCAAGAGTAGTAGGGTATCACAGTGTTGCCTTGCCTGGATGTGTCACTTCTCCCCTGGCCTTTCCTCGTAAGAGGGGGAAAAAAGAAATTTCCACTCTTCTGCTGCTCTTTCTTTTAAAACCTAGTCATACTCCCACCTCCACCCCCTATGTCTTCAGACTGTTTCTTGGGTAGTGACTAGCTAATTGGTGAGGAGATTCATGTGATGGCTGCAATAGCCTATTTTGTGATGTGTAAGGCATAAATTGTCAATGTCAGGGAACCATTAACTCCTGCGTGTACCTTGAGTCCATCTGCCAAAGGAGGAGAAGAGAGGTGGATAGTGAAGAGAGCAAAACTATCCCAAAAATCTAAATCAAGAGAACTTGATTTTCTTGGGTGTCAGGAGGGAGGTAGCTAACTGCTTTGGTGCAGGTGTCAGGTGGTCTATTACATGCTTTTATTTGTTGTGCAATGCCTCACAATCACAGTAGAACTGAAATAAAGAGTTGTTATAGTGGGTTAAGCACCAACGTGGCATAAAGCCTGGGTTTTGGTAACATTCATTCTGCTGAGTTACTTGTATCGTACACACAGGCAAGAAAGCCAGTCAAGTCCTTTCTGAGTGTCCTCGATTGAAGAAAAAGCCTTTAAGATACCTGTTTACTTACATTATTCTTGGCCTGTTTTACGACTTTCTTATCCTTTGAAAGTGCTGGGATAGAAGCAAATTGGTATATAACAGCGTATTGTCTGGGGCTTCTTTCCTTGTACTAGGCAAAAGGAAAAAGAGGTAAACCATCTAAGGTATTATCTCTGATTTTTGTGGGTTTTCTTGCAATCACTTTCTCATTTGAAAATCTTCTTTTCTGCCTGCAAGGTGTGTGAAAATACCGTATACAGCAAAGGAAATTGATTAATGCACCTCAGGGGAGTCATTCTGGCTATGAACAAACTGTTGTCAAATGTAGAATGTAAACAAACTGGAAATTTAAGATTTCCACTTGCCTAATCGTTCTTTGATGGTAATATTGGAAGAAAACCAGTGATAACAGGAAGGGGAGCTTTCCCAAGAGAGGCAGAAGCTTAAAGCTGATGCAGCCTTGTCTCCTATCAGTGCTGCTTTAGCATCCTGTCTCTTATTTTCTCGCTCCTGCAGCCCTCACCTTGGCTGTTATAAGGTGGGTAGGACGCAGCATGGCCCGGGAGAATTTCCTGAGGAAATGGGGCTGCTTTCCCCTGTGAACAGCAGAGTTCAACTCTTCCTACCTGACTTACCATTTTCTTTCTCGCAAGAAGAGTGTCCCCATGTCTCCAGAAGGCTTTGGTTGTGGTTGGTATGCTGGGCGTAGACCAGAGATCTAAAATGCTACATAGTCAGACTTCAGAGAATTTCTTTTTTCTTTTCTTTCAGAGGTTTCCCTTTCCAGGGTGGAAAGAGACTCTTCATCCTGCCAGAGGGAGGGAGGGATCTTTGCTCCATTCTCACAGCAATGTGGAGGGGCCCCCGGAGCTCTGTGCAGATGTGTTGCTCTGCCAGCTTTCCGGACCTGGTGAGAACCTCCTGGCAGAGCAGCCCACCGGCTGCGGTTTGGCTGTTGGATTCCTCTCAGCTGCAGAGGCTGAAGTACTAGTATTTTGCTTGTTTGCAGCCTGGCATGTATATTAAAGCGTGGTGGTTTAGGCCTGGCTCCAAACCTGAGTGCAATAACTATCTTTAATATTTTTTGTGGCTCTGTTCAGGATATCTGAGGTAAGATGATGGTTAAAGCCAGTCAAAGATCCATAGAAAGCACTTCCAGCTCTCCGTTCGCTAAATCCGTTCTGTGTCCTTTCAATTCTAGTTTTTCTTCCTTCCTTGAGGGCAGCAGACAGCAAAGGTGAGTGGTGAACAGTCACTTCCCTGAGACTGCTGTTGTCTTCCCTGGGTCATTTGGCAGCGAAAATGCATGGTTCATATTTATGATGGTGCCTCAGAGTCAGCAGGGCTGGGGAAGCCAGGCAGGTGTGAGATCCCAGCTGCTCCTGTGCCACTGCCCACCTGACTGCGTACCCCAGGCTCCATTCTGGCTCTGGCAAAGCCATTAACCTTAGAATGGAGACTGTCTATCCGGGCTGACAGTGGAAGCGTCACGGCGTTTGGATATGCAGAAGCACTGCCAAATGAAGATCCCCAGCATGGTACTGATGTGCCCACTATGGCGAACCTGTATGGTCATGGCCAAGTTGACTGATTACTGAAAATAGCTCTTAAAGAAACTCTTGACAGCAAATGTCTTCTAAAGAAGCAGCATCTGCAGCTGTCGCACATATATTCCTAACGAACGAAGTAATCACTGTACACCTCATCAGTTGCTGTTTCTTTCTCTGATTTAACTTGAACTGTGAAGGACAAAGAAAGCTTTTTGTTTGCATTTTTTTTTTCTTTTTTGTCTTGAGTAAAGGAAATAGGGTTCGTAAACACTTTTTTGTTTCATTAAAAGCTATGGGTAGGAGCAAAATAGCATGGCACTGTCACCTCTGTCCTTGTGACTTCATCCTACACCTGCAAAGGACAAGACTCAAACCTGTATAGCTCCATAAATTACTGTGGAGGCAGTCAGCAGGAGCTGAGCTGGACCATTCTTGGTGGTGAGGCAGATGAATGGGAAACTGAGAATCCTTTTGTGGTTGCTTTGTTTGTTTCCCGAAATTGGAGGGACTGTTTGAATACTGCACGCTCCCTAATGACTTCTGCTTCCCCCCCTGCCTCCCCCCAGGTTTTAAAATATTTAGCTTGCTGAAAGACTTTGGTTTGAAATCCTCTAAGTGGGAAAGCACTGATTGTTGGCGAGCTCAAGTGTAAAATTGGTTGTAAGTACTCGTGGGGGAACAGCGCAATGGAGCTGAACAGTACACTGAAAATGAGAGTACTCTAAATCAAAACACATTTGTTATTTGATGTTCACTGCTGGTTTCTAAGAGCACAGCTAGTAAATACTGGATCCAAAGTCCATTTAAGTCAATCAGAAGAATCTTACTGTAATTTATTTGACCTGGATTTTGAATTAATTCCTTCTTCCAAGGTACTTTACCTTAAATTTCTGTTCTAAGGTGTGGATCACTTTTCCTTGGATGTTTCATGAACATGATTGTATAGTGGTTTTATATGACTGAGGTGAATCACTCAGATGTGTATCTTAACCACTAATTAATATAAGCTATGGGAATTTATAATTAAATAATTTTGGTTCTCGGGAAGGAGCAGGTAAATGTGGATTCTGTTCTTTGTATTTACACGTATTTAAAATAAATTTCTTTGAAGCTTTTAAAAAGAGGAATTAAAAGCAATGTCTTGGGAAAGCTAAAAGTAAAGTTAATATTGCTGCTTAGGGCTTGCTTTTGCCTGGTGAGGATTACCAGATGCTCAAATTAATTTAATTTATTGCCTGAGCTTTGTCTGACCTCTCTTTAGAGGTGAGGGTTAATCCACTGAAAAAATTACTCTGTTCTGTATTGTATGCCTTTAAGTCTTGCAGAACAGGTTTGGGTTGTTGATTACACTCCATCATTCCTGTTACACTAATTAAAGAAAAGCAGTATTTGAGGTAGCAGAGCTGTCTGATGCTGTGCCCCAACATCGTATCATAGAGTATCGAGCCTTTTTTCTGTTTACCTAGAGCTGTGCTGGGAGCACTGTCTCAGTGCTGGAAGCTTGTGCCAGAACTGTTTTGCCTCTTTCTTTACGGCTCTCCACACAGTGCATCCTCTCTGGCTCTTCTCTGTCCCTTGTGAGCTGGAAGAACGTGTTGGATGTTTCTCCCCTCGCCGTTTCCGTTTAGTTTGTCTGCTTCGTGAGAGCCAGGAAAGAAGTGCTGCTGCCTCATCCACCCCGTAAGCAGGCCTGCTCCTCGGCCTGGCTGGGGCATGCCGTGCTGGGCAGGGTGCTCCAGGGCTGGCCCACGGCTGCAGAGCAAGCCCGATCCGTGTTGCTGTTTGCTCGGGGAGGCAGTTCTCAGCCTGCTGGACGGCTTGGACATGGGGCGTTTTGTCATGTGGCATTTTTTCTGTCTTTAAAACTCTCCTAAAGAATTGAGGATGGATATATTTTTTTTCTTCTTCTTCATCTCCCATGAACATACAGCTTTCCCTACATTAAAAGGCCATCAGTGGAGTGGTGAAGTCCGTTCTCAGAAGGGAGAAAATGGCAGACTTAAGATTGCCCAGGTAGTCATACTATGGCTTACCACGTGTGTACATTTTAATGCTCTCCTTTATGGTCACGTTGGCCACATATGATGTTTTCTCTGAGTCTCCTATTTATCCAGCACGCAGGAGGGACTCTTTACCCAATGATCAGCTCTTCAGTATTCTGTTTTTCATTGTTGCGTGTGTACCCCAGGCTATATTTACTACATGCTGTTGAAGTGATGCTCTCGGGATAGGATTATTAACTAACTCATGAGCTCTCCTTTGGTTCTCAGTATAATAGCTTAGTGGTGCTCAGGCAATAATTACTTTGCCTTCTTTACCTGGAAAAAGACAGCATATCTGTAATTTTATAGGCAGAGTAACTGAAACATGGAAAAAGTGTCATTTGGAATGCCTGATTTAAAAGGCTTTTATTTTGAAGAGTCCTTAGTATTCTACATCTTCAGAAACAGGTCTAAGAAAGGATCGTCACATTTTTCTGAGACATGAAGACAACGAATAAGGACTGAGGGGTTTTCCCCTCTAGTGTTATTTGCAGACCCTCTGACTTGAAATTCAGCTGGTGAAAGAGACATCTGATTTAGACAAGGTCACATAGTGGAAAGTGTAAAGTAACCTCGAGAGTAGTTAGTCTCACCAGGAAAGTCTCTTTGATCAGGAAGATTTTTTTTTTCTCTGTTTGTCTGTTCTGTGCTGGTGATGCTCTGCACGCTCACCCATGGCTGTGGAAGGAGATGGCTGCTACCTCCTCCACACCAGCCCAGGCCAGAGTTAGTCCTTGCAGCAATGAAGTCTAGGAGGTCGCATTAGGATGCTTCCCACCTTTTCCTCCTCTGAACATTGTTTGCTGGAGCTCCTGGGGATTTTTGGACGCGTGGCACCGAGCAAGGTTGGCTAGCTCATGGTGTGGGAGTCAGTGCCTTGGGCACCTCTCGGGAGTCCCGGAGTATAACCCACACGTCGTGTTCCTCCGAACTGCGGCGAGGGAGAAATGGTATTAATGTCTTGTTCCAGGTGATCTCCTACTGACTCTTTATTTGGTCAGCCAGCCTTAGCATTTTTGCATTGTTTTCCTGGGACCTAAAGTAAAAGGATAATGATTACATGTGAATCTGGGGTTTTTTTCCTTACAAGGTTTTGTTTCCAAGGGCATAAGGACTCAGTGGGGGGCTAGAGTTCCTCAGTCCAGGCTTGTGAGTGTACCAGTGTGAAAATGGATGTTTGCATATGGACGTAAAGCAGTTAAATGGGGACCAGTTACATTTACAGTTGCTTTAATTTTTTTTGCAGCCAGAAGAATGTAAAGGGCTTCAGTGTAAGCTTCAGTCTCCAAAGCTGTTTTGCTGTGGATCCCAGGACAAACAGGCAGCACTGCATGAGTAGTGGCAGAGGTGCAGCTCCTGGTGGAGTGTTTCTGTGGTGGTCAGTTTTATCGGGGACAGCAGCACAGGGAGCGTGTACACCGACAAGCGCTGCTGCTGCTGAGGACTGGCCTTGCCATGCTGGTAGTGGGATAGGCTGATGGCTTTAATTGTAGTCAGTCTCATCTCAGGTTGGAAGATTGACCTCCTCTTGGGAACACCTACAATTTTTTCCCCAAATGGTTGAAGCAGTCCTCCAGCAGGTGAATTAAAATAGATTTTTCTGTCAGGTTAAATAGTCAATTAAACATTGCATTTATTAGGTAGTCTTTTGACACCATGGATTTAGATTTGTTGTTCTGTTACTCTGCCTCTTCCTGCGTGGGTACCTGTGACAGCTTTGAGTAGAGTGTACTGAAATTGGTGCATAGAGGGGAAACCGTTATGGGGACGCAGTCACGAGCTAACTATTTCACATGGCAGGAAGCGAGAAAGACACAAATTGCCTACCTATAGATTTCTAAGTCAGCAAAACATCATATTTGCTGCAAATGCATGATTGTTTAACAGAAAAATTTGTTTCTGAAGTGCTGTGCTGTGAGAGGGTGAGATCTAGGTGCATTAAAGTGTGACTTGGTCTTGTGTTTCCTCTAAGCATTTTGTGCTCTGCAAGTGGCATTTCTGTTCAGTGTCGCAAAAGCCATGCTGACCTTGACAAGGGAGCCCAAGGAAAGAAAACCAAAATGTGTGAATGCAAAATGTAGGCTCCCTGGCCTGACAGCTATATTGAAGGACAGAATCCAGGGATTTTGAGGTACCGTGAATGAGTCAACTGCGCAGTGCTAGTGGGGCTTAAAAGAAGGCGTATTTTGTTCTGGGCGTTAGCGGGAGCTGTGTGCCGAAGATTCAGGTGTGTAGCTCTGTGCACAGCACTGAAACCTCCCCAGAGAGGCGTATTCAGGCTTTGTGCAGCACGGTTTTAGAAAAAGCAGATTGATTGAAAGTGGTTGAAAAAGAGGTACTTGAGAGGAGTGCAAGGCATAATTGTGAGGAAATTGGGGAAATCACTGGGTTCGAGTTGCCTCCGTCCTGAGCCTTTGCTTTTGGCTCGCAGTGACCTGGGAGCTGGCAGGCTGCTGCTGCGTCGCCCAGGGCTGCGTTTCCATGGCTCTTCTAAGGATGCTCGTGGGAGGTCAAACCACCTTCTCTGCCGGAGGAGCTGTCTGAGGAGCCCTTACGCTTGGGAGATCTCTCGCTGAATCACCTGAATTTTTAAGGCACTGAACCTTTGGTAAGAGTGGTGCTTCTGAAATAACAGGCACCTTGCTGTGAGGCATTGGGGAGGCCCCGTTTGGTGCCTTTCTTTGCGGTGCTGCTTACTGTCACTCACTGTGTGCTGTATCTTCTCTTAGCAGGCAGGATTAAAACTATTCAATGAGTCAGGTCACTCATTTGCATGAATATAGCTCCTCTTAGTGATCACAAGAGACATGTAAATGGCAAATAGAAGTACCAAAATGAAAGAAAATACACTAATACACTCCTGCAGCCACTGATCTTAATAGTAGCTTACAATTATTTTTCTTTTTCATGGCCCCAGCTCAAGAAAGCAGTTAAATATTGGTCCTAAGGATATAGTTACTCAAGTCAAGCCTTTTAATATTTTCCTAGTGTTAAACCCCAGGAGAAGGGGACTTAATCCCCTGTTTGAACTTCAGCATGTCCTTTTCTATTCTGAATATGGATGCTTTTTAAATTGAAGCCTGATTGGGTAACTGGGGGGGGCAAGGGAAGGAGTGGAATATTTCTTTAGACCTCATCTGATCTTTTGTTGTATAAAGAGGGGAGAAGTAATATTTAACAAGAGGCCTATTTTTCCCATTTCCCAGTTTTACCTTTTTATTACTTACGATGTTGTTGGTAATAGCACCCAGAGATCTTTGCCGTACAGGCGGAGGTTACAACGCTGAAACAAAAGAGATGGAGTTGAGTCTGCCGTGTCATCCTCCCCAGACACCCCATCCCTCGCTGGGTGGGCGTGGGGGGGAGGTGGGTGGCAGGAGCTGCTGCCCTGGGCCTGCCGTGCACCCCGGCTGGTCCTCGCTCCCCAGGCTGCTGTCCCTTTGCAGGGACTGCTGTAGGCCATCACCACCACATCTCCCGCTTCCTTCGCGTCCCCTCTGCCCTGTTAGTGTTCAAGTCACTAGCTCTTCTCACTGGTTTTCTCATTTAAATAGGAGCCCTCTGAGATAAGTGGAGACCGTTGGTTTCCAGGGCAGCCTCAGCTAGGTGGTTTTTTCTTTAATGTCCTCTACTGGTAAATAGGAAGGATGTTCTGCTGTACCAACAGGCTCCCAACTAAGTGTGTGTTAATTAGGTGGGTTAACAGTTGGTCCTGTTGCAAGTGCTCTCTGGTCCTTCTAGCTGTTCTGTTTTCTTGAAATGAAGATAGAAGTATTTGCAATAATTTTTCTTTTCCAAGGTTACTGTTTATGCAGCAGAACTGCAGACTGTTCTGTTATTTTTTTGATAAGAAACAACATACCTCAAAGTTTCGAAATGTGTTGTGCACCCAATCAAGTGAACCAAAAGCATGTAGCTATGCCATGTTACCATTCGTTGCTGTTCGGTTTGAAGGTGTTGCATCCTGGTAAGCAATTGCTGTGCAGTTGCTCATGTTTTGATTAATGTACCAGTCTGGCTGGAATGATTTTGCTGCCTCGTTTTTACACTGCTTCCCTTTTATTTTAGACTCAAATACCCAAATCGCAAAAGATCGTAGAATGGTTTGGGTTGGAAGGGACCTGACTAGATCACCCAGTTCCAGCCCCGTGCTGGTGTGGGAGAGCAATGAGGGTAGACAGCGTGTTTTGCTCTGCTGCTGTCACCCACCCAGGCGTGCTGTGCGGGCAGCAGGAAACTGTACTTGCAGATTTTAAGCACCCTTATGTTTCATCTTTATTTCTCAAGAGAAAGGAAGAGGTGAGAGGGTGTTGGAAAAGCAGGGGAATGGGGGCAAACTGACCAAGAGCTTGCTTCATTAAGGTATGGAGAAGCCCCATCAGAGTGGCGCATGCAGCTTTTGGTGAGGCGGAGAGCTTGGTGCCTTACCATAGGTGTCCTGGCATCTGAAATACAGAGATGCTCAGCTGGCTGCTGCAAGGGGAAAAGTGCTTGCAGTATGGAGTCAACGGGTAGAGGAGCTTTGGAGAGAGATGTTAGTGCTCAGGTAAAAAGGCAAATATCCTGCAAAATAACTTTACCTGTTGCTGTCCAAAGGAAAGAAGAGACTCCAGCAAGCAAGGGGTATGCAGAGAGATACTTGGCAAGAAGGATAGTCTGGGGAGATGGAACTAACACAGGAGACAGAGCTACAGGAGTGAGGGCTGCTGGAGGTTTGGTATGTAGGGGGAGAAGGAATGCACTGCAAAATAAGCAAGTGGGATTTACTGATTCATAAATTTTACCTCATGTCCCTCTTAAGTTCTACAAGACTTGCAAAATGGAAATCCAGGGGCAAAATGACTTGTAAGGAAGAGCATGAATGACGGCATATCACACTCTGTAAACAGTTTTCAGAGGGAAAAATGCGAGATGTGTTTGGTTTATAATCTTCAGAGAAGACAGTGAAGACCTTGCCAACACTCTCGCTAGTGTAAGAGGAAAACTATGTATTCATCATTCAGGGAATCAATGCTTGCAGTCTACCATAAATGAGGCTTTTGCTCACTTAAGAGACTACTAAGTCTGTGACAAACTGGCAATTAATGTCATTAATGATTAATGTTTCATTGTGTTAGAAGCTGTATTTAATGATTAATAGCAACACCAATGTATATTTACAGAAGTTAATGGCTGTAGAACAATTTACTGGCTGAGGAGAAAATTGGTTGTTTCCTGTGACATACCAAGTTAATGCTGCTTCAGTCAGGCACGTATTTGTGAGTAGGCAGCATTGTTTGCTTGTAAAATCAATGTAACTTAGATTGCTGTAAACACATTTCACAAGATTAAAGCTAGGTAAATAGAGATGAAAGAGAACCTGAAATTTTTTTATCTCTCTCAAAATCTGTAAGTGAACTTAGTTTTGTGTTAATGTTTTTCTCATCCTTATCATGGCTCAATGAAAATGAGCATTAAAAGCTCAATGAGAGGGAAAACTGCTTTTAGGTCAAACACTCCCAAGTGTTTTGCTCATCAGTAGTGAAGAAAGACAAACACTCTGATCTGTGCTTTCTCGGTCCATGCAATTGCACGTTAGTTTCTTTCCTGTAACTTTAAAAGTAGTAAATCTACAGTTTGGTTCTTTATTCACATAGTTTATTCCCATAAGGATTATTCTTTGATTGTGCAACACAAGATGAATGAAATCATACATGCGTTGAGCTGATTTTCCAAAGCTGCTGTTTCAGTAATCAAAATTGGATTGCTGTCCAAGGGACCCTGAGTTTTAAGTGAAAATACCTGAGAAGTGCAACTTTGTGCAAGAGAAGGGGGTGCCATGGTGAAGACAATACTGTGTTTGCATATTTTTTTAGATTTTCAATACACACTCTTATCTGAGACAGAATTAGTGTCTCCAGGTGTGTCTGCCTGGTTTAGCTTGGAAGGACAGGGTTTATATTACAGGCACTCTGAAAACTAGACCAGCATATCACCTTTTTGTTATTTAGGTTTAAGAGTTTAAGCAAGATTTAACAATCTCTAAAACTTCAGTGTTGTGATGGGTTTGAGACTGCGTAGGAAGCTGCTGTAGGCACAGAGACTGCCCTTGGTGGTAATTATTCTTCCGAGGTTTGAAAGGCAGCCAGGCGGCGGTTCTCTGCATCGTTCCCCCCGTCAGCAGTCATTGGGCAGTAACAGTGGTGAATTGATTATCGTTCACAAAGTAGCTGAGACTGAAGAGTTAGAAATATGGAGTGGGAATGACATTTATAGTGTTGGCTGTGAAATACTCACAGAAATCCGCTTCTTTCATAAATATTAATTTGACATTGGTTTAGCATTTAGTAAATGGAATTGCTCAAGATGATAAAGATGCTTTATTATATCTGGATAGCCTTAGGAAATATTTCTGTCTGCTGTTTAATAAAAAACTATGAAAAAGATATAGAAAGGTTTTAAGTTATAAAAAGTAAAAGAGGGTTGAAGGTTAAGTTAATTGGGCTTTAGAGTATCTAAAGTAGGGCCAAATTCTTCTCTACCTTTACATAAAGGGAGTCAAAGCCTATTCTGAATGAAAAGGGAATGCAACTCAATTTCTTTCTAAACTTGTCAGATGTCTTCAAGGCATCGTTGCCCTGAGTTTGAGAATGCCCATCTGCAAAATACAGGCTTTGTTTCACTGTAGCACACATAAAAATGTCTTTACTGAAGGACCAAAATGACTCGGAGGTGACCTTTCGATTCCTTGACTGCTTTAAAGGCAAGTTATTTTCTAGCCTGTTGCTTTTGGCCTGTGTTGGGTGCTGCAGTACGCAGTGGAACTGGTTGTTTCTGTTGCTGTTAGCAGTTCTCATTATAAGGTAGGCTACATAGTAAGTGATGCTATTTTGTTGTATACTCAAGAGTGAATCAGATGGTTGCTACCACTAACGGGCTGCTGAAAGAGGACCTAAGAAGATTTAAGAAATGTTAAGCTGAGTTACTTGAGTGTCTTTAATCATCCTTGCGTGCAAAATAATCCCAGTACATGAGCTGTGCAAGCATAAATGTCTCAGACCATGAGAAAAGATAAAAACAAGAAAGAACATTAAGGGCAGAATAATAGTATTTCATGTTCTTACTGTATTTTCAGTACCCATAGCGTTCCAGAAATGCTGATTTTTGCAGACTGCGGCGAGAAATGCTGATCTCTGTAAGCCTGAAGTAATGCTTTCCCCACATGAGAGGAAGGGGACGTTTTGACCCATTCTGTCCTACCTGATGGGTCGCTTGTTCTGAGCAGCAAAACAAAGTAGCTCCAGTGGGAGCTGCCTTTGCCTTATGTGCGCATGCGGCTTCCCACCCTGTCCCAGCAGAATCAGAGGGGCCCTTCCAGAGGTTTGGTTTGAGAAGTGCAAACCTGATCTGGGGTGAGATCTTTGTCCACACTCGGAGTCTCTCTATAAACTTGAATGAAGTCACTTCATCTTTGTTTCCTTGCTAAGAGGACCTACAGATTTCTTGGGCTGAGTTTCCTGAAAAAGGAAGAGAGAAATGCTTCCAGAAATCTTCTCATTCTTTGTTTCCTTTTGTTGTTTTTACTTGCTACATTATTTTCTGGTATTCTCCAGGTCATAGGTTTGTTGTCATAGTGATGATACTAATCTTTGTAAAATAATAAAATGATTTAATTTTTTGACAGCAGGAAGAGAAAGTAGATCAAGTTGTTGATATGCAATATCATAAGCATGCTTCTTGGCAGGAACTTTGCACACATGAGAGGTCTCCTAACAAAACCCAGACTTTCATCTTCATGGGGAGATTTTAATCAAGTTTTAGATTAGCAAAGGTTAAGGCTGTTTAAAGCTGTTGTTTACTTGTCTATTGTAAACCCATGCCTCCTTTTTTAAGGCACATGGTACTGCATTTCCTTTAAAAAAAACCCCAACCACAAAACAAAAAAACCCTTAAAAATTGGAAGTTAAAAAATGTTCCTGCAGTGTTCCTTGGTAACTGTTTTGGTTTGACGTTTTAATTACAGCCCAAAGGCCTCAACATCGCTTTAAACCTGGTACCTGTATATAGTAGAGAATGGTTTTTACTCCCAGGAGCTTGCAGGTGAAGAGAACAGACCAAGCAGGTGTTGAAGCAAGCATGTGGACTGGGGTCCCTTCGGCTGAACCCGCAGACTCAGAGCTGCCGCTGCTGGCTGGTATCGTAACTTCCTACTACTGCAAGGTGGGATCCTGGCATTATAGGTACAGGGGTCTGAACTTGTTTTCACCTGAGTACTCTGCTCACTGTACCAGGCAGGCAAAGCTGGCTCAGCCAGGAGATAAGTTTGTCTGAAAATACACTGCTTTCTTGTTGTGCTTTACTATAGATCTTTTTTTTTCTGGACTCTAACTGCTTGGTTCAGTTTCTTCTTGCTGGGCTCATACTTCAGGCCAAAGACATTTAAGAAAAGATTTTATCGAAAGCCCCAACTAGAATAGGTCAATCTTCTGAGAAGGCACAAGAGCGGTGACAGCTGCAGATTGCTCGATGAGAGAGATCCTTCCAGCTATCCCAGGACACTGCTAGTATGATGGGAGTGCCTGGAGGGGTATTCTACAAAGAGAGTCCTCTTGAGCTTGTGAATTTATAACCCCTTTTGGCTCCTGACGTGTAACAGCCGGGAAAAGCTGACTTTCTTTAAGACCCTGGGGGAGGTTCCTCTAAGAAGGTAAGAAATGTGATGATAGGATCCTCCCTGTGAAATGGCAATTAAAGGCAAACCATTTTTACCACTGTTGAAGGCAGCTAGTAAATTAGTCCTGAACATTCTCCTTACTTAATTTAGTTTTATTTCGAGGTAATGTGACTTGTCTCCACAAACATCACCTTGCAGGGAAATGTACCTTTGTCAGTGACGAGCAGCGGTCCGTTCCTCTTCCACCGCAGAGCTCCGGGCGCGCGGTGCTGCAACACCCAGGTCATTGCAGAAACTTCTCCCTGAAAGTGTTTAACCAGTGAATTCCAGTTGCTGTGCTGCCCCTCTACCCCCGGGACAGTGTTTATTGCTACTAATGAGGGAGAAGGGACTGGATGGCTTCCTTTTTATTATGAAGTCTAATAATATTTTTTTCGTTTAGGGGGAGGAATGTATTAGAATTAGCTGAGTTGTATTTTGAGGAAAAAATGAGCCTCTCACACATTCCTCTCAGCTGTGAAACACAGTTGGCTGGTATGCTGTGCTTATCCTGGCTGTTGGTGCTAATGATCTCTGAAAACACTGAAGAGCAACAGTTACTGCAGGAGCAGGAGTCCCAGCCATGCATAGTTCAGTCCTTGACTGATATAGAAAGCGTCTTTGTAAGAATACGAGCAGGCTGTACTCCAGAAGGCCCATTTGTTGTATTTCTTTATCACATGCTTTGAATGAGTGCTGAACTTGATACATTGGGGTGTTTTTCTGGTTTTGCTCCCCCTTCTACCTCCACTGAAGTCCGGGTTCAGATACATTTGAATTAAGCTCCTTATTTCTCTCAGAACATCATCTTAGCATGAAAATGAAAGTGGAAGCTATTTAGAGGTCAATGTGGATAAACTATAGTGCTAAGTTTGATCGTATGCCCTTGAAAGTACAAAAATTGTCAACTACTCGTTCTTTTCATAACATTGCTATTCAGATGTTAATGTGCTACCATGAATTTGACAGTGAGAGAAAACACTCATATCCCTCTCAGATTTTCTGAAAGCGCTGAATGTAACTGATAGTTTTCTTTTGTTTTGCTGGGTCATGGACAGGGGGTGGCAACAGGTGGGTAATTCCTTGTTTGGGCAAGGTATAAAAATAACCACAACTGCCTGTTCTTCTGGTTCAAATACACTGTTAAATGACACTTATAGTTATTGTCCTTTTCATGATCCACTTAAGATATGCATGACTGAATCATTTACAAGAGGAAAACCCTAGGGACAATGTGGCTCAGAAGTGGGCCTTTTGTCTCTAGGTTGAAAGTTCAAGTTCAGCCCAGTTTGGAAGGCCGTTTTAGCATACCGGGAACTGGGTAGTTAATGGTGTCATACGGCTAAAGCTCAGGCCTCCATCAGGCTCCCAGGCATCCAGGAGAGCGCTGGGGATGGCTGGGGCACTGGACATGTTGCTGCTTTTCACTTGGGGTGTATTGCCTTGGCAGTGAGGCAGGGACACTGTTTTAACGATATTTTAACTGTAACCAAGGGCGGGTTTTGCCTTCCCAGGTGTACTGCTCTACTTTCCAGCCTGCAGATTAATTTTAGGTTTTAAAAGTATTTCTCAAGTGAAGTCTGAATGTGAAACCTTTTAAGGGCCCCCCTCTTCAGGTAAATTGGCTGAGTACTGTGTCCATGGACAATGCTTTTGGCTTTTTCCCAGATAAGGCTTTTTGTGTGTGTGTGGTAGTCATGCTCATACTTTCTTTTTTTTGACCAGTTTTACATAATTCTTTGGGGAGGCAAACAGTATATTCAGAGGTCGCAGAAAGTGACTGTTTAGTATCAGTCTTCTGGTTACTAATTAAAGCAGCATGGAGAGCCAGTTGAAACAAACACTTATTTTGCTTCCAATTACAACTAGAGTAAACTTTGTGCAGTATCAAGCAGTAAAGAAGACCGCCATCCCCACCTTACCACTTAACCACGCATCAAGAAAAGGCGTTGTTGTTACTTAGACTGATTTGCCGTCTGCTGGATTTTAATCTCCGGGTGTTACTGTAAGAAAGCCATCAAAAATGTGGCGATACGCTTGTGATTACAGGGCTAGGTCTCTTTTTCTCCTTTTTGTTGCAAATCAGTTCCTTCAAAATAAAGCCTAGTTAAAGTAATACTGGGGTTCTAGTCTGATAATATCTTGTGCCACTGCACTATCAGTTTGAAATGTAGTGATGGATTAATTTAATTCTTTGAATTTTGCAGTCAGTACAACACATTGGTTTCCATTCATGCGTGTTTTATGCACGTGATGCTACGCGTGTTAATGAGTTCACACCATTGCACGTCTTGTTAAAATCGGGTACGCTAGGATTCGCTATGTTGGAAGGACAACTGACTTAAAATAAAGATCAAAAAAATTAATAACTTAATTTTAAAAAAAGCAAATGTGTTACAATTATATTTAATTTAAACTTCAAAAATGTGAAGTGCCAGACTATGATAGAAGGTGTTTTCTTCATTCTTCTTGTGCTGCTTTTATAGGAAGTACCGAATAGAGTGGGCTAAAACATTCACTCAGCTCTTGAAACAAACAGAACCCCCCACACCCCCTGAGCAAAAAACCCAAAACCTTTTGAAGTCTTTCTGGAGACTAGTGCTCTTTGTGGGTGGAAGGCAGTTGGTAGCTCATCGAAGATGACCCATATTTTGAACATGGAATGAAAACCATAGCGTTGGTATCTTGTGCATTTTGAAAATCAGATTAGTGGAAAAACGTGGCTGGAGCCATGCATGCGGTTTGTAGGCTTGTCTGATTTAAAATTGCATGTAGCTGTTTAGGTGAGGGCCAAGAAGACAGGGATTTGCACAGATCAGAAGGCCTGCAAAGCAGAAAAGCTCTCCAGCTTTCCTTGTTGTACAGCTGAAAAATGGTAGTGTTGAGATAAAAGGAGTTTACCTACTGCTGCTTTTGTAATGGAAGGTTTATTGACTTTTCACAGTCATCAAATAAGTGTTCACTTGCTTTTTAATTTATTGCCATGCTGATGAGCTGAGGGGGCCTCTGTCGCAGTGCAGAGCCCACTGGCGCGGTGGGAGTGCCTCAGTGCTAGGCTCAGCCAGCAGCCCACCCAGCAGCCCACCCAGCCTCAGTCAAAACCTGATTATTCAAAATACAGCCATGGGCCTGGGCTGCAGCGACACGTGGGCCGCTCCAGGAGGGGCGATTGACCCTGGGACAGGGCTCAGGCTGTCAGTGAAACCACACGTTTGTCCTTGCCACATGTGAGCTTCGAGGGGAAGCTTGGGATGGCAGATAAGCCGAGCTGCATGCGTGTTCTAGAGAAGACCAAGGGGCTGCATAGGCCTTGGTGGAGATTTGAGCACTGACGGTAAAAACAGACTCTTAGTGTGGAGTAAGAAAAAATTTCAAAGACCAGTAAGCCCTTGGATGCTTTTGCTGTTTAAATATTTTTGCATTTCTCAATACCACTAGATTACTAATACTTTTATTTAGGACGATAATTCATCAGCATCCCTTAGATAAGTCTGTTTTAACAAAAAATTGTGTCAGGAAGGTATTGTTTCTAAGAATTCCTTTAGCCATTTGAAAGGAAGTAAGTGGAGACGAAGGCAGCCAAGTCTACTTTGCAGGATGATAGCCTTGCTTTTGCAGCTGCAGCAGTCTGGTCCCACCAGCTGCCCCTTTTGGGGAAGGTACCCGCCATGCTGACACCGGCCCAGCACTTTGAAACTAGTGCAAACCATGTGTAGAACCAGGCTTTAGACAGAACAGAAACATTGCAGGTAATCCTACTGCTGCACTTTGTCTGCAAACCTGTCTTGTGTGGGACTGGCCCGGCTGGTTCTGAGAGAAGATAAAACTAAAATGCCTCAGAAATGCATGTGCATTCCTTGTGTATAGAGACCTGCATCACATGGATTGTCCGTGTTTGGTGATGAAGTTTCTGCCAGGCCACTGGCACACTTTTAATTGGGGATTAGAAGAGAAAGGAAATGTCCTTGATAAAACTTTAGCAGTTAAACACTTTGAAGTTACATTGCTGTTGCTTTCTTCTTTGATCTCCAGATGTACCAGTCATTTTATTCCCATGCATGCAATTATTAATTGCTTTTATATTTAGTGTTTTAAGGGGAAACACTGCTTCATGTTTAATCAGCAGTAAGTGCTGCGATCTCATCGGTTTGCTCTGGAGCAGTAGAACTTACCCAGGTAATAAGATAATGAGCATTAGGTTTTTCCTAGAGTGTTGTGGCCCTGTAGGGGTCACTTGTAACAGTGAATCATCAGTTTACATACTGTTCCTTCTCTGAGGTTTCAGCCTTAAGATTGTACATTACAGTACCTCATAAAATATTACAATTTTTATTTTTTTGTGTATGGCAGGGACTTTCCCACAGTAAGAGAGGAGAACGACGGGAATATCCAGATTCCCCATGTACGGTTCAAAAGTGGGGGGGAAGTTGTTATTCCTGCCCTCTGCTGCAGTGATTTGTTTCCTGGATCTGCTATAAGCCACACTTGCAGTCTAATTCTGAAATATTTGCAATATAAAAGGATTGACACAGACAGTTTAGCACAAAGACCCAATTTTATAAACAGTTCTCAAAACCAGACCACCAAAGTGAAATCTAGTTACCATTCCCATCCAAACACTACGTGTGTTCTGTAGAAATCAGCCCATCAGGAGAAGGAAACGGAGCTGCCATCCAACCCAGTAAAATTCTCGAGAGGCTGATGTGTTGTGAGACTCCCCTGCTGTCACCCAGACTACTGACTCAAAGAAATACTGACAGATACAGATGTACAGTGCCCTTCACTCTACGTGGAACCACTTCGGACTGGCTGTGGACTCGGGCAAATATTGCTGTAGGGATTACACATAGGTCACACTTTCAGATTTGCCAGTTTGTGGGCTACAACATCATTTTTATAACTAAAACCAGTTTTTTTTTGAAAGTCATCACATCACTTAGTGAGCTGTGCTTTGGTGGTCCTCCTCTCAATTTATAGTTCTTTGAAGTGATTTCTCTCCTATTTGGTATACAAGTGAAATGGTCTGAGAATATTTTTGGTAACCCTTTTCATACAAGCAATGCAGTTCACTTTGTATGTGGTGCTTAAAAGCCAGTAAATAGTACTGGCTTTTCTTTGCAACAGCAGAACGCAGCAGTCAAGGCTGCTTGCCCTGAATTATAACACAGACTGCGGGACTTGATAAGCAGGCGCTGTGTGGGAGCAAGATAAAATTATATCCTTGGGATTATACTAAAAATACATTTGTCGAAAGAGTGTTTTCATGGCACGGTTTGATTTAACCTGTCCTTGAAGACATCACACCTCTTTTTGCCTGGTTCTGCTTTATCTTGCTTCACAGATGGCATGTGGGGAAAATAAAGCACGGCGATAATGGTCAGTGTCCTGTGTATTGGAAGGTTTGCAAGCAGCAGTTGCACACTGTGTTTATAACCTCAGGCACTGCCTGATTTTTATACTTATCCCTGCTTGTGAGACCAGAATTCCCGCTGGGCAGAAGGGCTTGGTTAGGCTTCTCTCTTCGGAGCAATAGAGGAAATGATGTCTGTTTTTTCAGAGCACCTTGCTGGAACGTTGTCTCTATACCTGTGTTCCAGAAATGACAGTTGGCTCAAAGGGAAGATAATGTTAGGGAAAACAAATAGGCACAAGAGCACTCCAAAATAAACATAGTTTTTGTTCTGCGTTAAAAACCAAAAGTGAATTAGAAGATTTGCTGCTTGGAGCTTGGTGTATAAAATTCAGTATGAAGTAAGAAGGCTTTGACTCCTTTTCCTAGTAAATCAAGGTGCAAAGATTGTTTACTCTCTTGTAATCACCATTACGTGCAGGCTGTGGAGCCCTGTGTATCTGAACACTTGGGGTCTCGGCGCCTGGGTGAATTTGCTTACAAACGTTGAGCCATAACCTAGTACCCATCTAGTCTGGGAGAGGGAGGAGAAGTGTACATGTCTTACTCTGCCTTTACGTGTCAGGCACATCTTGTATATCCAGATTACATTGTTTTTCCTGCGTAGAAAGGAATTGTCTCATTTTTAAAAACCTGCATGCCAAAATTTAGCTGAGTGCCTGGAACTGAATTACTCGTAGTAGAGTCCCCTAAATGTGGTTTGTTGTTGCAGTCAGAACCTGGACTACCTGAAAGCGGGGCAAAAAAGCACCAAAAGTTTGTGTTTCCAAGGGTGTTCTGGAATGAATTTGGGGTAAAGATGCTGCTTCCGCCTTTGCTGTTGTTGCATCTTTGTCTGTTCAGGGCATCATGTAACCAACACCATGAGCTGAAGAATTAGAGACGCTTAATGTCTTACTGCAAAACTCTTAGGATAAAATGGGGTAGACAGGGTTGTGTGATGCTGCACAGACACGTCAGATGAGCCTTGTACATTTTAACTAGTAACACTGAACACATCGTGGCCTATGCTTGGGTTATGTGATCTTCTAAACGGAGCTAATAGAAAGTATTTTATGGACAGCAAAACTATCTTAAGATCATTCAAGAAATTATAATTAGTCTGCAACATGAAATAGGTGTTAATACTAAGTCACAGCCTGTACTTAGACATCTGCAGTAGAAATGGACCTGGGGCCCTGCAGGCATGCAGGGGAGGTGCTATATGGTGGCTGTGACAGTGACCAGCCAGTGTGGCTGCTAAGACATACTACTGATGGTAGGACAGGCCGACAAGGAGTCCCATGCGTACATCACACTTCTGTGGGGCTCCTCAGTCACCTGCCCTGTGCCTGATAAAGACTGGGTCGAGCACTACGTGAGTGCGTAGTCTGAGCATCTCTCAGCCCGCAAGAAGGGAACAGCATTTGGTCTGATCTGCATTCAAGGAAGACTTCCCATGGCTTCATCTGCCTTTAGCTCAAAGCAGTGAGGTTGGAGGGAGACACAACTGTTCCCTTCCTTAAAGGGTTTCTTAAGTTCACAGTCTTATTATATTATTTCATTTTATTTTTTTGTCAGCGGTTTGTCCTTTCTGTAAAGGAAGCTCTGTTGCTGTTTAAATACTTCTGCAATGCTAACAGGGACGAGCAGGATTTGGTGCTGCATCCCTTTTCCAGTTTTGAGTTACTCCCTGTTCCTATTCATCCTCCTTCCACCTTTGCCAGTAACTGTGAAACAGCCAGTCTTCTATGAAATGAAAATTAAAGATTAGAGAGATTAGTAGGCAACAATTATCCAAAGCGCTTCTATAAGAGGCAGAATAAAATTGAAAGTCTTACGTAATGCTCTGCATCCACTGAAGTTATTCCTTTACATGAGGGAAGGGGGTATTACTGTCAGCATTTGTTGTGCGTGGTGAGATGCTGCGAATCTGGAGGAGTCCAGATGGGTCGAGTCTGTGATGCAGCCTTCCCAGGGCAATGTAACTTAGGAGAAGTGCATACAACAGGTTTCTAAATGTTGTCCCAGAGTGAGTAGAGCACATATTCATTAGGTGGAGATGGAAACAGACCTTTCAAACTTCTCATTTTTATCACTGAGGTGGGTTATTTGATTTTGCCCTAAGCAATGGTTGTCTTGCCCGCTGTGGCGAGAAGGGCTAGAGCAGGGGCTGGTGGAAATCAGGAGCAAATGGCCTGAAACTGCTGTGAGGAGTCAGTGCTTGTTGGGCTTGACTATTTAAAAACAGTGTAAACGTGTTTCAGGAAAGGAACAGTCAAAGCAGCGTACATTTAGGATAAACTGTTGAAGAATCGAGCCTTCCTGGCTTCGCCGCCCGCAGAGCAGCCTGGGCTGCAAGGCGTGCTGGCCGTAGCCTTGTGGGACAGGGGGCTGGGGGGCCGGGGGTGGGCAGAGCTGGGCAGGGAGCTGGGGAGAGTGGCTTTCCTGGGAGGACGGAGCTAATCTGGGGTGAGGGACAGACCCACCCGCTAGTTGCTTCCTCTTCCTCTTGGCTGCTCTAGGTGACCGAGTTGCTGAGACCGAAGGCCTGATTTCAGCCAGGGTAGCGTGTGGATCACAGACCCCTGGTCCGTGGACGACTACTAAGGGATCTGTTGAAAGGAAAAGTGAGTTAAACCACGTTTAACCACGACGCCTAGCCAGACTTAAATGCACTTCAGAGCACTTCACACTGCCACCAGAAAAAGTACAGGAGTCTAGATGGTAAAAAAAAGTCTGAAACCCACTATTTACACTTAGTTGTTTTGCCTGGTGCTTTCCTGTCAGCATCCAGAGAGTTCCCTTTTCCGCTTCAATCAGGCGTGCGTCTGTGGGAGAGGAGTGTATATGCCATTTCTACATGCTCCCTGCTGCTTGGCATCTGAATAAATCTGTTCCTCTTGCTGAGGGGCTGAGTGGGGCACATGCCAAGATGCAATCAGGCTTTGCTTCACTGGAATAAAAGATCAATCTGACTCAGCATTTTTGTTTCTAATGAGGTGACTGCTCTCTCCATCCCCCCCAGGCATCTGGTTTATGCTCCGAGCAATGTGATAGCTCGTATTTAGACTTCATTTCTGTGCTACTTAATTTAGCATCTAAGATGTTTTTGGACACCCATGTCAACCATTAATTTGTTCCGCAGGCTGAAAATGACTGGGTTGTGGATGTGGCTGTCGCTGCTGGCACTGCCTTTGCTTCCCTGCTGAGCACGACAGGTCATTCAAATGCTACAGTAAATGTCAAAAAGATGCCTGAACTTTGATTCCTGATAGATTCCCCCTCCCACGTTCCACGCCTGTTGAGATTCCGGTTTTGCTAGAAGCTAGAATTATTTACAAACTACCTTTCTTCACACCAGGAAGCAGCAGGTGAACTGGAGTCAGAACGTGGCTGCGTTCAGATCTCTGCCCTGATCTTCCTGAGACAGACCCTGGCACAGCTCCTCGTGTTGGAGGGAGCGCCTGGCTCCTCGTGCTGGCCCGCGGCAGGTGCCCAGGAGCTCCGAGCTGTGCACTCTTCCTGAGAAACCGGCTGTTCGTCTGGGATCCTACTTTAAGTTTTTGAAATACCCTCTCTTCATCCTGAATAAGCTTACTGAGTCCTGGGCTGAAGTTGAATTTCCCTCAGCAGCTTCTCTGCACTGCAACAGAAGGGTCAAAGGCATCTATAGGTGATCAGCAGTTTTGTCTCTGGGTTTTTTTGGGGCGGGAGGAGAAGCAGAGCCTTTTCAGAGAGGGATCAAAATTAATTTAGGTGATTAGTCTGTAGTACAGCTTGTGGCTTTTACTTTCTACTTGTTTGTCTGACTCCTCATTGTCTTGCCAGTTTGGTTGTTTTCGTTTTGCAGTTTCAAAATGCAGGAAACTCGAATGATCCCATTCAGTGTTTACTTGGTTATAACAACAGTTTGTCTTTCGTTCTAAAATCCCCATTGTGCCATAATATGCAACTGCGTGTCTGTAGAAGAATTAATCATGACAAAAAGGAGACAAAACCAAAAGCCCTGGAGTACACAATAGGTCTAATCAATCCATGATGTGGTTTCTCCTCGCTAATATTTTCTACATTTATTTCCTTTCTTTTATTATTTTTTTCCTTGTGGTTTGACAGAAGATGCCAGGATGGGAAGGATCCAATTTTGACAGAGGTCTGTTTAAAAGCCTCCGAGTTGTTGCCAAGCAAGTTGTAAATGCAGTGTGGCCAGCACTTGTGGTATACTTTACACAAACTCAATACCAACCATATCTTTGTTAGTATATGCTATAGCTCTTGGTTTTTGGAGGTCTGTCTCCTTTCCTGGCACTGCTGATTTCATTTCCCAAACTGTATTAAAACCTTTTTTTTTGTTTAGAAATATCTCAAGGGCTTAAAATATTCCTGTATTATAAATCTGCTATACGTCTTCTGAATGATACATCTCTGACACAGGTTTGTCCAGATTTGTCTATGGGAGCAATCAAAAAACCGCATTTCTTCTTAAGGGCTGTTACAGTCTAGTTTAAACACAGTGCGTGGCAGTTTGGCATTTCACTGAGTTATATGCATGCGGGTAGGTGAAGCGGTTTCTCTTGTGTGCATTTTCAGACCCCTGGATTTTTTTTCTTTGAAAATCTGCCTCATTGTTCATTTGCAATTGCGAATAGCTCCACTGGAATAGCACCCAGAGGTGCTTTAATAATACCAATAGCAAGAACTTATTAAAAGATGACCATAAATCAGTAGGTCTCCAGAGAAGATTTAGTGGTTTGGTTATATTCCAGCTGAAATTAAAATCACACTACTGCCATTAAGTTTATTAAGAAAGTATGTTGTGGAGATGAGAAGCAAAAAAATGATTACATAAAATGTAGCCAAGAGATGAGAAACTGCTATTATTAAAATGTAAATGCTTTGCATCCTACGTTGGTAAGTAATTATTCCCCAAAAAAGAAATGCCAGAGGCTTCCGCTAATGCATCAGGGACTTTCCTAGCATTGATTTTTGCAAGAAGATACTCGGCTACTGCAGTAAGGAGTGACTGTAGAGAAGAGGGAGAAAAGGTAAAGCAGGCTGTGCTGGGTGACACGCGGCTTGCTGAGCGTTTGTGGCTACGACGCGAGAGGCATGGCTGCTGACAGCACTCGGCGTCAGCCGAAGTCTCTGCTCCGTATGCAGCTGGGCTGGGCTAATAAATGTCCTCACCATTGTGTTACCATTTTGAGGGGCAGATCCTCAGCTGCTCAGTTCACTGCAGTGCTCATTAGAGCGTTCAAGAGTCTGGCTGGGACTCTGTCCATGCTAAAAGGAGTGAGGAATAGCAATGGTGGCAGATGGAAGGTAACGCTCAGCAGGAGGTGCTGGAGACGGGCAGTAGAGACCTCTGAGCCCTGTGCGGACAGGGAGCTCTCCTTGAAGGTCTGAGCAAACGCAGCTCTGCGTGCTGAGCAGCAGTGGAACCCAGGCATCGTATCCTCCCTGGTGCTTGCTTGCGTTGGCAGAGCTACGCAGGGATGGGCGCTGCTGGTGCGGGCTGAGATTCGCAGCACCGGTGAATGGTGAGGGGACTGGAGCATCTCCCCTACGAGGAGAGGTTGAGGGAGCTGGGCTTGTTCAGCCTGAAGAAGAGAAGGCTCAGAGGGGACCTTATAAATGCTTATAAATATCTGAAGGGTGGGTGTCAGGATGGGGCCAAGCTCTTTTCAGTGGTGCCCAGTGACAGGACAAGGGGCAGTGGGCACAAACTGAGGCACAGGAAGTTCCGTCTGAACATGAGGAAGAACTTCTTCCCTCTGAGGGTGACGGAGCCCTGGCCCAGGCTGCCCAGGGAGGTTGTGGACTCTCCTTCTCTGGAGATATTCAAGACCTGCCTGGACAAGGTCCTGTGCAGCCTGCTCTGGGTGACCCTGTTTCGGCAGGAGGGTTGGACCAGATGACCCACAGAGGTCCCTTCCAACCCCTACTATTCTGTGATTCTGTGATTCTGTGAATGGGGAAGTCTGGAGAAGCACAGCAAAATGACTGTGGGTGTTTAGCGTTTTCTGGGTAACGGTGTTGTGAAGAATTCATCTGCTTGCTCTTGGGCAGAGCTCGCTGTAGTGATACAAGCGTCTCATGGGGAGGGCAGGGGAATCCAGACTGTTTGAATACTACCACCCCTTGGGTTACGCCATAGAGACATCATCGAGGAGGTGATACTGCTGTACAGGACTGCTGCGAAAGTTGCTCAGTCTGCAGTGGAATCATAGAATCCTTAAGGTTGGAAAAGACCTCTAAGATCATCAAATCCAACCAGGAAGGTGACCTGCTGGTGGGAACAGCAAGAGAAATGTTTTGAGAATGACTGCCAGCCTCTGCATGTGATGCTTGATCTCTGTTCGAAGGAAATTCAGACATGTAGAGTGGGAGGAAGCTGTTCTGTACCTTCTCCAGGTCCTCAGTCTGGCCGAGGTTTCCCACAGTCTCACGCAGGCGTGGAGACCTGTCTTCCAGGCTGGTGCATCACAAACGAGATGACTGCAGACTGTAGCATACTGACAGGAATTGCAGATGCGTTTGAAGATGGAGAAAATAGCGGAATATGGCAGCTTGAAGCATGAGGAACGTGAATAAGAAACAGTGAAATTCAGCCTCGTATGTGAGCAAGTGTGTTGGGTAGAAGTAAAAGAAAGGAGACATTTAACTGGGGCAAGACACTTGGCAAGCAATAATGGCAAGGGAGACTTAGGTGAAAGCTAAACAAGAGTCTGCCTGTAGGTTGCAGACCTGCTTTGTAAAGCTGTGGTGTCTGCATTTAAAAAGCCGTTTTGTTTCTGTGCTTTTTCAGTGTCAGGATGACATAAACTAACTGGAAGGAGTTTAGATAAGAGGGCAATAAATAATTAAAATG
This sequence comes from Opisthocomus hoazin, assembly GCF_030867145.1. Taxonomy (NCBI): domain Eukaryota; kingdom Metazoa; phylum Chordata; class Aves; order Opisthocomiformes; family Opisthocomidae; genus Opisthocomus; species Opisthocomus hoazin. Next base: position 44,019,868 of record NC_134422.1, read on the forward strand.
CTGGAGGGGAGTCTGACGAAAGAAGCAAATACAGATGAAGTTTGGCAAAGTGTAGACTATGGAAAGCTATAAATCTATGCCCCTTTGAGAGTAACAGCAGCGAAGGGAGGACAGCATTGCTGTTGGGTATGTGTGAGCAGCTGCTTCTCGCCGTTGGGTGTGATGAAGCTCTGTAGGCCTGGGTCTGCGGGGGTCCCCAGGGCTCTGCCTACGCAGCTCAGACTGCAGGAGCAGGGCCTCTGTGAAGCAAGAGTGTGGACCATCATAAAATCTAACACGATGCAGAGCTCCGGGGATGCCAGCTGCTAGGGAGTGAAACGAGAGTGATTTCAGTGTTTAAAAATGGTTTTGCTTAGAATTAGGCTAGAGGAAGCATGATGAAATGCCGAATATTGAGAATACTCATGTGGAGGGGGTAAGGATTAAAAAAAAAAAAACAAACTAGAAACTGGGAAATGCAGGAGATGGACTGTACCCTTTCTTTTTACTCTTCTGTGTGGAGATGTTTGCAGATACGGCCTGTGGTACTATAGGAAATGTTACTTGAGGGTATTTTTGGGTTTTAGGGTTTTTTTTGTTTGGTGTTTTGGTTTCTTTTGTCTGTTTTTTTTTTTTAACAAGTTGGAAAATGGACAGAGCAGATTGAATGTACAGAGCTGCAATTTCATTACTGAAATGATCTGCGCTCTCACAGATTGAGTAGGCTTTTCCTTAGGAAAGTAATTAAGGACAGAAGCAGACTTGATAAAATAGCACAGTGACTTAAATCTGCTTTTTAAAACTATTATGTTGCAGTTAATCTTGATTGAAATTAGCAGTGCAAGTAATCTTAATGCTAAAACTCCTTCTGCCGTGGAGCTGGTGAGTCTTGAGGCAGTCCAAGAGGTTTTCTGTTTTGCATGAAGTTTGCCCCTAGTAAGGTTTTACTTGTTTCCTGACAAAACAAAGAAATTAAAAATCCAAGTCCAGAGCAAACGAGCTTTTCTGCCAGCTCCAGAGACGTGTGTTGGCTGCACTGATGCCTCTGTAGGGTAGAGCCGGGGGCTCCCTGTGCCTTGCCTGGGGAATCCTGCCGGGTTCTGGCTGTGCCCCCCAGCCAGCACCGGGCTGTCTCCAGAGCCTGTCTGCGGACGCCTGCCTTTCGTCGGGCTGGGTTACAGCCACATCACACCTCCTCCGTGCCAGGCACGGGGCTGGCACGCTCCGTAACATCATCCCCACACGGCGAAGGCACCCACGGCTTCCGCAGGAGAAAGAGGAAGCAGGATCTCCTCCGTGATCTGCAGATGACCTGTGGTGGTTTACTGAATGCACGGTTGGTGCCACCCTGCTCTGAGTTACTGTCTGGTTGTAAAGAGAAACGAAACCAGTGCAGTCATCTTTGGTCTGGTGATACTGTACCGGGCTTGAGTAATGCTGCCTCACCTGTGGGCTCCTGCGAGCCCTGCTCTGCTCCCCAGAAGGATAGGCCAACCTCAGAGAACCTGCCTCTTGCCCGTGGTCGAGGTCAAGACACTTAGCTGCTGGTGTGATAAGATATTTAGCTGTTTGTGGGACTGAAAAACACTTTTTACGCCAGCTGCGCTCCTAGGCTGGAATGGAGCTGGGGAAAGCAGGGCTTGAAGCGTGTTTCCCTATCAAAGGCGCTGATGCTGTACTGAGCTTCCATACAGCGTAAGACTGAGTCGAAGCCTGTCCGTTTGTGCAGCAAACTGAAACACCCGCCTGTCTGTCTGCCACAGCCCCTGCACTGTCAGCCTCAGTGAAGAATAAAGGGAAACAGAAGACAAACAAGAAGCATTTTGGGCAGAGAGAAGCACCGTGTGAATCTAAGCACCCACATTAAGTACTTAGCTGCACAGCCTGAGGTGCTGTATGCATCTGCTGTCAGATATATTTAGAAATAAGACTTGATACTGTATATTTAACGATTCAACTAAAAGTAAGGTAATCTACCACTACCCAGCCTTTCCTGGGTACTTGATTGGGTGGGTGGGAGAAGGAGCAGAGTTACTGACTTTGGTCAATCATCTGTCCCTTTGCTGAGGCTGTGGAAGAGATGCTGGTTATCCTAGTCTTGGAGGAACCAGACCTGTGCCAACTGCAGTAGTATTTCCACTGAAAACATGTCCTAAGGTAATGGCATTGTTGGGGTCAATGTGGGGACATGTGAGTGGGATCTTTAAAACTGATGGTGTCTCAACACCCACCCTCCTGGAAGGGTTTCCAGCGAACATCATGACCTAAAATGCCTTCTCTCCAGATCATAAAAATGGGGCTGCTCTGAGAATGCTGTGTTGTTTAAAGCGCCATCGGCCACTGGGGACAGCTGTATGTGGTGAGGATCTGGAGGGTGTTTGGTGGGAAACCACCTCTGGGCAACCCCTGGATGTCTTCTGCGGCTGAGTACAGTGAGAGACAGGTTAAGAGCGAGGCACGGGGCACCTTGATGACATCGGGACACAGCTGCTGTAAATCTCAAGCACCTCAGTGTCTTTGTGGAAAGACTGGCAAAATCTGAAGAAGAGGGTATTTGTTGATTCACAAGAGAGCCAGCAGTTCTGCACTGAGTTGGATCAGGTTCTCATGGCTTATAAACCAACGTGACTCTTGGCTGTAACACAACGTGCGGGTCCAGTAGTCCGCAAAGTTCACTGGAGCACTGCTTGTCCCGTGTGCATAGAGGAGAGCTCAGCTGGCCTGTTCTGAAAGCAGGTGGTTTTTCTGACCTCCAGAGCTGGCATGTCTTCAGTTTTCTTTGCTTATTTTGAAACAACAGTTGCGGTAATGATTATGTAGATAGAGATTCAACAGCTGGGAGCTTGCAAAACTGCGTATCACTTATGCTGATAAATGATACACTATTAATGCCCAGGGTTAGAAGAGTTTATGTTGCTAGTTACCATTGTTTTGGGTTGTTTTTTTTCCCCTCCACTCCTTTATTTTTGGGTAGTAGCATGTGTGCTATAGAGGAGGTACTCCCGTTTGTTCCTCCATTTTCTTCACGTGCCTCAAAAATGGAGCAGTTGCATGACCTCAGGATGTTATTCCACCCTGAAAGATTCTGCCGAGACTTCCAAATGTGTGTTGCTATTTGGCAAGCTCTAACTTGTTTAGTGGGTGTAAAAAGTTCAAACTGAGGAAACTGCTGAGAATAAACTCAAGATCTTGAACATTTTTGTTTACTATAACTTCCCATGTTAGGATCAGCTGTGTTCAATTTAGTTTGCTCCATATTGCCAAGGGGAAATCTAGGGATGCTGGGTTGTGTGAAATGTGTATTTGGAGGGTGCACGTTCCAGAAAGGTGAGGTATTTGTAACAGATGTGTGTATTTCGGAGCATAAGATGATTAGTGTGCTTTTCATCTAAGTACTTTCTTCAGTGGAAGCAAAATAGCAAAGGAAGATATTGTTGGCAGAGGCCAGAAGCGAACAGGATTGTATCACGTGAAAATGATACCAAATCTGGATTGGCTGCCTGAACAAATATTTGCAATGAGAAAAACCTTGTGCCTGTTGGAACAGACTTGTGTTCAGCCCTCCTTTGGATTTGCAAGGTGATTGAGGGGCGGGAGGAAGAAGTGGTTTATGTGCTCTATTTTACAGTTGCTTTTACTGCTGTTGGACAGTGCGGGAAAAACTTCAATGCAAAAGCTCAGGAATTTCGCCCAAAGCAAGTCCCGCAGAAAATATTCCATCTGTCTAGAGGCATAGGCATAGATACTCATGCCTTGATCCAATAAACTAAGCATGTGCATAGTTTAAAAACGGTTGTAGAGTGTTTTAAAATTATGTGTGTGCTGAAGGAATCTGCTGGACTGGGGACTTCTGCAAACACAGAGGAGAAGGAGGCCCCATGGAGTGCAGCCCACCCACTGCTCTGCGTTTCTGCAGGGCGACCCACAGTCCAAATCCTTCCTTACAGGGTGCAGAACCCCCAGAAGTCTGAAGGAAAGACTCTCTAATAAGAACAAGTCTGCCATGGCATTTGCAGGATCCAGGTGCGTTGCATGCTGCCAGGGCTGTTCACTGTGCCTGAATGGCACTGAATGCTCTGGAGCTGTTGGAGGAGCCAGGACAACTCCAAGGCTTGCTCAAGGACTAGCCCCCCCTGTCCCTCAGCTCAGGCCGTTAGCATTAAAAGTCACAGCAAATCTCTTGCTTGCAGCAGCAGGTTGGAAAGGAGAATTTATTAGCACTAATTATTATTCTTTAATAAAGGGAATTTGTGAGTTCACATTTTGAATTTGAATAATTCAGATTATGCTTGTTGCAGAGATGTTCCTTATGATGTAGGCTTGTTTTAATTAGTGGTATCAAGTCAGCTCAATGGCCTGAAGGCAGGAGCAGTTACCTGATTTATTTGTTGTTTTGAAAATGTCAAGCAGAAATGATGGTTGTTTAACTTCATGAGTGGTTTGTTTGGTTTTTTTCCCCTGAAGGAAGGAATAAAATTTTCTAGTTGTAGGAATTCATAGGGGTGCATATGATTTCCATTGAGTCCCTTTAAAAGAGAGAAGTCAGAATTTTTTATACAGACAGTTCTTCCCTTACACTTTAAAAAAAAGTTATATGCATTGTAATATTCAAGTTATCGTTATCGGGCTACTGGGAGATGAGTAGTGATGTGTTATTAAAAGAAACGTTACGTGTTACTTTCTAGGTGAACATAGTAGTTAACTGCAAGCCATTGCTTGGTTACTTACTGCTGGAAAATGTAATAAAGATGCTCGTTACCATTGATGAGCCTTTAAAAACATTTGAGTGACTGATATTTATGTCTCTGGGATGGCTTACGGAGATGCCTCTCTTTGGCTGAGCCTTGAGGAAGGTTGTGCAGGGGGTAGTAAAGCTGTTCCAGGCATTGGAGCTAAGAATGCGGTCAGGTAGCTCCTTCTGCAAGATGGCTACGAAATATAAAATTGTTTTGAAAGGAAGCGTGAGTGACTTCAGTCACATGAAGTATTAGTGCTAAGGAAGTCGTTCCCCTGGGTGAAGGCTGCACAGGAGTCTCTACTCCCGTGGCTAACTGTAGCCCAGCAAACAAAAGTCCCTTTTCATCCACGGCAACGCTATGGGTAGATGCTACTTTGTTAATGCCACCGATAAAACGGAATCCTCTGTCTTGGAGAAGTCTCAGCTTTGTAGCAAGAGACTGAATTTTTCTAGCCCGTCTTCCAGCTCCAAGCTCAGCAGGCCGTGGCTGTGGCGTGGTGACGGAGCGGATGCTTCCGAGTGCGAGCCGGTGCAGCACAGCCGCGTGAGCGTGCAGGGGGCTGCAGCGCTGCGCCCCGGGAGGGCTGGGCAGCTGCGCTGCGCCTTGGCCCCTGGCCCCAGAGCCAGCTGAGGCAAAGCTGACAGCGCATCTGAACGGGCTTCAGCCTAGGAGATGGTACGTTAGCCAGTTTTTCACCCCCAAAATTAGCAGGAAAGAGTAATGCATGGCAGTGAAACCATTTTTTCCAAACCGCACAGGTCTGAGAAAGCATTTGACGGTTTCTATTGCAATTTGTTCTGGCACATTTCAAAGTGTTAGGGTATGCCAATAAAAAAAAAAATTAACAACACTGAGGCTTTAAATCGGGTTGCAACTTCCACATTTAAATCAGTCACTCAAATCTGTGTTTACTTTACACTGGTGTGAAGAAAAAAAGTCTCCTTTCACCCTCCTGTTTAATACTGCTCTTGACTCTACTGTAGAAAATCCTAGACAGACACAGCACATTAGTCATGTAGCTGAAAAATGGTGCTAGAAGATTGCTGTTTTGTTGATGGCACAGTCTTCTTATGCGGCAGCTCAACCAGTGTGAGAAGAAAGATGCGCACGACCCAGAAAGAAGACAGCGGGAATGGAGATCGACAGCTCTTACCGGGTAAGAAAAAAGTGTAAGACAGGACATGCTTCTGTCATCTTGTAGCTTTGTGATTCTCCAAGCTAAACATTGTGTCTTTCCTATCAGGTTTGGTATCTTTTGGTAGACACTTCCATGAACTTGTCTGATCACTTTTGAACCCGTTTATGTTTAGGGATCTAAAGCACCCAGGCAGTGTTACTGAAAAGCAGTGAGCGAGAGGAGCTGGCTCTTTGTCCAAATGACTTGTGAATGATATGAGGTGGTCATAAGAAATAATGCCACTGACTGGCAACAATCAATCTGTGATGCTGTATTCGTTGTAAGATATGGAAGAGTGAAAAACAGAAGTCTGCCACAAGGAAGGAAGTAACGCTTAGCTCTGTCAGAGATGGCACCTCACAAATACAGGGTAGGAAGCGAATTGGCTGATGTTTTTCCTTTGGAAAGGAGAAAGTTTCCAGGATGCTTGGACAGAAGGTGAAATGGTACCTTATTAATAATGGTCCTTCACATTCCCAAGGGTATATCTACTGTTCAAAACAGAGTACTGGCTCAGATTTTAAGAAAAATACTGCATTTTTTTCTCCACCCCTCCCCTCCCCCCCAACAGGGCAGCCCAGCAGAGGTGGGGTGTAGTAGGTACACAAAGGTTTCTGCTAAAAAGTGATGGTGCTTATTTTTAGCTTTCTTGAACTTCTTTTAATAAAAGATATGTTATAAATGTGGTTTTCAGGAAGTTAAAGAATATTTAAAAGCATTGTATACTGAATGCATTTCATGCTGAAGTGCAGAGGTACTGCGATGCTGCCTGTAGTGCAAACAGCTCATTCAATTGAAGAAGCAGTAGGTATGTTTACATCTTGTTCATAGAAGAACACAAGACTGCAATGCCAGCTGCTTTGGAGTTGGGAAAAGATCCAGTTGCTCGGAGCGGCCTGTTTTGCGACCACAGCAGTGGTATTGGATCGTTTTGGGGTCTGTATGCAGTGGAGGCTCTCCTCTGATACTGGTTTCGTGTTAGACGTCTAGAGATAAGAGGGGCAACATGTCAATTCTCATTATCTGTCTCACTTGTCAGCAGTTGCTGGAATGTGGCAGGTGGTATTAAGATAACAGCATGTGGATAAAATAGTTTTCCACACTTCAATTTACAATTCAGAGCACCCAGAATTGCAGGTTGCTTATTCAAAATGAGGCCTTCTGCAGTGTCAGACTGGCTCTCCAGTTCCTCCCAGGTGTGCGTGGAGCTGGCATCCAGAGGCACGAAATGGCAGCATCCAAAGCACGAGGACATCGGGCTGGCGTGCTGTGCTCGTGTATCAGTGACGGCTGTGGTGAGGGGTTGGTGAGTTAATGGAAAGCGACACGAGAATTAGCTGGGAATTGGAGAACAGCGTTCACAGAGATCGTTTGCATGGTCTGAAGTTTTCCCAGAGTGGCTCCCAGGTTGGACACCTATGTTGTGTAGTAACTATTACAAGGTAACAGGCAAGTGACCCTCTTAGTTGAGAAGCGAGGAAAGGGAACATTACGTACACGCGTCTACTTCTATTATGGCTTACTGGTAGAATTTGGTTTGGTTTTCATATAGTGTATATTGACTGGTTAGTTAGCATTTGGCTGTGTGCTTCAATCGATGTCCTGCTGCCGTTATTAAGAAATACTCCATTTGTGACTTTCTTTAAAGCATTTTACAGTTGTGGACGTTGCTCTGTTTTGCAGAGCGGGGGAGTTGAGCAGAATGAAGATAGTGGACTTCTTTGAGGTCATACTGGAACTAGGGGCAGAGTTCAGCTTCCTCACAAGCTGCAGTTCAGTGCACTGGCTGTTTTGGCGGTGTGATCTCTCGGGAAGGAGGCTTGCCGAGGCAATAGAGGCAGTCTGGGAAATTAGAGCTTCAAACCTCAAAATCAGAAAGATTTGCCACTTTGCCCAGCCCCTGAAGAGAGGATCCTACCTGGCATGCAGTGTGGTGGGAGGTGGGGGAGAAGGAGACCTCGTGCTCAAGAGACAGCCCTGTCAGCAGAACTTCCATGCTAGTTTTTGTTTGCTCTGGAAACACTTGGCTTTCCAGGAGCCACTGCGTGGCTTAAGGCGAGATCGCCACGTGTGTTCTCTGCGAAAGGCTACCTGTATTCAGGCGTCTGGAAGATCTAATTAGGTCTTTATTTCTGGAGTAAAAGCCATTCAGTAGGCCTGTCAGTTGGCAAGGCGATGGCAAATTGTGTTTTATTACCTTGTGGTAACTCGTGGCGTGAGTATCACATCATACTGCAGTAGTGGAGAGCACAGAGACACGCTGTACGTCATTGCTTTGCCGCGTGTGCTGGCCTGGGCATGAGTTCATCTCTGGTAGTCCAAAAGGTTCTCTAAAAGTTGGTCAAAATGTGACCTTTTTGTGGTGGTGGTGGTGAGCAGCTCTGTACATGTTTGATAACTGCGATATGGTGGTGCAGCTAATTGGTGAAAAACAGGTAAAAAGTATACAAATGGAGATTTCTGAATTCAAAGTTGCTGTGATTTTTAGGGTTTGTGTACCCCTGAAACTGTCACCTCCTCTGACTTCCATATTTTTCCAAGAGATTACATCATTTTATAATGCATCTTACTGCCAAGTGAAACAGTTGAGACTAGCAAAATGATTGCATAATGCCATTGGGAACATGCTGCAAAATACTTGGAAGGCATGCCAAAAAATGAGCAGTCCGTGGTGACTAACTCTTGGAGCAAGAGCATTGGTTATTTAAAAAACAAACAAAAACCCCCCATACCCACAAACCAAAAGATAAAACCAACCCCATAGAACTTTCCTTTGAATTATTAAAGAATCAACACAACAGAATGGTAGGGGTTGGCAGGGACCTCTGTGGGTCACCCAGTCCAACCCCCTGCCCAAGCAGGGTCACCCAGAGCAGGCTGCAGAGGACCTTGTCCAGGCGAGTCTGGAATATCTCCAGAGAAGGAGACTCCACAACCTCCCTGGGCAGCCTGTTCCAGTGCTCCGTCACCCTCAGAGGGAAGAAGTTCTTCCTCATGTTCAGCTGGAGCTTCCTCTGCTTCAGTTTGTGCCCGTTGCCCCTTGTTTGGAGGAGCAGCAGCACTGCGTGCTTCTGGAGCCAGACAGGAGGGCAGAACCTGTGAGCAAACGGTCGCTGAAGAGGAGTGGGTTTTGCTCTGCCGCCTCGCAGTGCTGTGTTCACTTGCTCTGTGGACAGACAGAAATACTGCCTCAGGCTTGCATTTGTCAAAGGGGGTTGTGTCCTCCAGAAGAGCTATGGGAAAGTTTAAAGGTGTTCACAAAGCGTTGGAATGGATCAGGAAAGAGCGGATTGTTGTTAATTGGCTTCATCCACTCCGTCTGGTAGGAGCTGGGGAGTAGCTGCACTGCAGCTCGTAATTGCAGGTGGCTTCTGCTTCCCTGCTCTGGAGGAACTGAGCTGCTGCCAGCTCTTCTGAGCCAAGGAAAAGGAAAAAGAGGTTGCACAGGGCAAGGAGTGGCTCAGAGGCAGAAGAGCTGGCAAAGAGTCAAGTTTGGAAGAAAAGAAATAGGAAGAAAGGAAAAACCCCGCTGCCTTAAGCTACTTTGCATGTGGCCACACACTTCTTTGGAGCGATGTCTGATGTTGGTACAGGCATTTACAACAATCCTTGGATTCAAGGACTGTTTTGGGCTTGCATCAATAGTTGCATTTATCCCTCAGGGCAGAGGCGTTTGGTTTGGTTCCTTGCTTTTGACAGCCATTCTTACTCCCTGTCAGTAAGCTTGCCTGACAAGATAAACACATAGTAGGTGGAATGAGTTCATGGATGGCTTACTGATCATCTGAAGAGAGTAACTAGTCATAAGATCATTAGCAATTATACTGACTTTGTTGAAATAATTCCTTTCCAAGGAACTGCTGTCAGCAGGCATAAATGGTTAATTGAATCTTGTGGTTCAGGCAAGTGTGGCTTAGAAGAAATTAATATTCCAGGGAAAAGGTGGAACAACTGTATATGGCAATCGCAAGATGCCAGGTGATCGACTTCATTGCATAGCATAAGCCAACAAATGTAGGTTTTGTAAGTTTATAGAAGAAAATGACCGTAACAGATGCTGTGGGTTAACGCTGAGAAAGCTGTATGGTCAATAGAGGTATGTGAGAGGGTTGAGGAGATGTTTAGGACGTGATTCTTTTAAACAGTGCTAATGCATTTCTTCATCATCTTCTGGTGTGATTAATCCACAGCAATACACACTAACCAAAGAAATACAGAGCACAGCTAATGTGGGAATTTTAGCTGGAGTAAGGCTGTGTAGCTCCATTGGTTTTTACTGGGATGTGCCAGCTTTCGGTGCTCAACTATGTGGCCAGTAGTCTTCTCAGAAACAAAATAGATCTCCCTGAAGATGACTACATTTTGTGAAGAAAATACATATTCTGTACTAATTTTTGGTCTCAAAAGGTGCTACAAGATAACCATGGAAAATAGTCCAGCTATTTGAAAAATTCCAGCTACTAGTTCAGAAAACTTCTGCTTGAAGTTACGTTATCGTTTACTTAAGCTGATAAATGAGTCTTGGCAGGAGGAGACGTTCCGGGCTGAGCTCAGACACACGCAAATGGTTCTTGTTTTCAGCTGGGCCACAACTGGCGAGGAAAGAACAATGTGGTGCTCACTGGTTCACACAAAGCGTTACTGGCGCTGAACGGTCTTTCACAACCCTGTTAATCGGGAAAATTGTGACAGAGGTGTCATAGAAACCTGATGCTCAGAATGAGACACACTTCATTAGTACTAAAATTGCAGGAGTATTTTGTGACATTACTTCCTTTGCAGTGTTTGTAATTTCTCTGTTGGCTTAGAGTACTTTTTTTTTAAGAGCACTTTTACCCTCTAAACAAGGTCACTTTTCCTTTAAATATGTGCACGATAACACTCATTGTCATCAGGAGGATTTAAGTGTACAGTGAGAACAGACTTTGTAGAGTGTAAAAGTCGACATTTTAAAGTCTTTCCCACACACAAAGTAAGTTTTAACCAACTTTAAAAAAAACAATTAAGAAAAATCCCCAGTGCACTGGAGAGTCGTTAAAGTTGTCACTGTCTCCAAGTGTAGTTGCACCATGAACTGAGCTCAGAGAAAAGCTCTAGGGAGAAAAGCTCTGTACCAGAAAATCCCCTTTTACCAACAGCGTACGAGCCAGTTGTTAAACAAGCATTTGGGAAGAGGGCCCCGCTTCCTACGCTGGGCTGGGGCTGAAGGCAGCCCTGGGAGCGGCATGGCCCGGCCATGGCTCGGCAGAGTTACCTTGAAGGAGCTGGGGGTAACCTCTGTTTCCTCACTTCACACAGGCCAGGGGCAGTTCTGTCCCTGCAATGCAGGAGCTTCCAAGCAGCTGCTAACAGGCCTGTTGGTTATCTATAACCCAAGAACATTAACCGACTGGAGAACCCCTCCTGGCAAAAATGTGGCTGCAGAAGGGAGTTTTTTTCCACATCTCAGACACGAGTATGAAACCACGCTTGCTATACAGAGCCAGATGAGAACGGGGTGACAAGAAGGAAATGCTGCACAGAAAGGGATCGTGGGGCAGGGGCAATAAAATCAACAGGCCTCGGAGTCATGAAATATGTATAGCTCTGTAGCAGTGAGACAGTTTCTTGGCTCTGAGCTGGGAGGGGAAGTCTGGAGAAGATCAAGGAGCAATAAACAGCCTCAGTTTATAAAGGACACATTCTGCCAGGCAGACTTGATCAAAACTTTAGATCAAATTACACAAGTAGACGACGAAGTGCTTGCTCTATCTAGGAAAGGATGAAGCTGCGTTGTGATGAAGGGATAGTCTTGCAAGATAGATCAGCAAGGAAGTATGATTTTAAAATTAGGATTTTGCGTATTTCAAAATGTTTTTTAATGAAGGGGCAGTTGGTGGGGAAGTTTCTACTGGCTCTGTTAAAAATACTTTTTTTTTCTTCAGTGACAGCTTCTAGGTTGTAGAATCAGAACATCAGGAATGGAAGAGCTAGCTTTTGCCCTAAAACTAGGCTAATTGAGGCAACTAAAAACATAGATGTCTTAAGGGAATTCCTTTGTGTTGTGGTTGGTGCATGCCAGTCAAACTTTAGCATGCTTAAGTGACTCTCTATGTCTGAGGGTAGGGTCTTTAATGATCAGATACTGATCTGTTTGCAAGCTAAGTAAAGTTTTTATTTTTATGATAGATCTTATTTCATTTGGAGAAACGTCTGGTGTGTGTGTGACTGAGGAAAGGGCCTCAGCTATGTTAAATATAGCAAACAAAGCAAGTGGGTACTAGTGGTTTTGCATCCAAACTGCATACTATGTGGTTGGTGTGAAACAGACGTTGAAATAGAAGCACGAAGTAGTTAAAAACATCAGAAGCTTCTGCTTGAAAGAGTTTTGTTATTTTAGAGCTGTAGCAATTCTAATTAGCAGACTTGTCCTTCACAGAGAAGAATATATCCAACGGGCATGGCTGCAATCCAGCTGTAATTGCGAATGTTTCTTATATTCAGCAATCACAACTGTTGCCATTGGGAAGCAGAGAATGCATTCGCTGTTCAGGGAAGGATTGGTGTAGTGAGCCCAGCCCTCTAACGAACACCTCCCTAGGTAAGTAACTTTACTACCCAGCGTTAGGCAGCCCGTGCGCACGCGTTTCCAAGGATGAGCTAGCAGGAGGCAGAGGGGGTGCTGACCTGCTCCCAGCATCTCTGTGCAGAAAGCAGTGTTCTGCTCCAGTGGGCCCCCAAATTCTAGTTATAGGTACGAAGCAGGTCACATCATAGAATGGCAAATATCTGTGCTTAATTCGTGATTTTGGTAGTATTTGGGGGGATTCCCAGTGTCGTAGATTTGCTTCTCAGCATGCTTGTGTTACTGTTACAAGTTTGAAGCTGGTAGCGAGGAGGGCTCTGCTCAGCAGCCCAAAGCCAAATGCTTGCACCCGTAGCTGCCTGCTGCTCTTTCTGCTGGGGGAGCGGAGGGTCTTCCACAGGCAAACTGGGGAATACCCTGCTGGCCATCACCTCAGGGAGACAGCTCTTGCTAAGCACACTCATGTGGGATTTGAGAGGGATGGATAATCTGCACTTCTCCCACCCCCCACCCGTTTACAAAGAACCTGCAATTCACAGCAAAGAATCAGTCTCCTGCCCGCGATCTGCTTGTGGAAATAAAGTGGCTCAGCCCGAGCAGGATAATCTCTGCATTTTTCAGATTGTCGCTTAGAGCAGTTTTATCATGTTCCGACAGCTTTTATGAGTGTGCATGCAGTCTGAGAGCATTTTTAGAGGAACATTATGCAGACATTCAAGTCAAGGTATAAAACTTCTTCAAGCTAGATTTTTAGACATGGCAATAAAAAAAGTATTTTTTTCTTTTTTTGGGGGGGTAAACATGACTTGAGGAGACAGGACAGTGAAGTCTATTGTCCGTGTGGGCAGTCAGCGAAGTTTAAAAAACAAAGAAGGGGGTTGCTGTGTTCTGAAGGGGGGTATTTCAGCTGCTCTTTTTGTACTTGTTGCTGAGAAGCAGGGCGTTGACTTAAACTGATGACAAAGGATAGTTTAGCCAGCCAGTGTGCTGATGCTGGACGTAGTTGCAACTTTACTCGTGGTAGTGAAGTTGTGGACACACAGAACTGCTTGTGGAACTGCACCATACCCGCAGTGCAGGTAGAGCCGCAGTGCGTCTGCTGACTACCTTGGACTGTGTTAGAGAAGAGGATTTGTGAAGATCGCGGTGCGGGGCATCCAGAGCTGTCCCTGGGCACATGTGTATTTGGCATGCGCAGGTTTTGTGGCGACAATTCTGCTGTTAGAGCCCTGTAACTTCTCCTGTTTCATACCCGTGGAGTTTAGATCTCTGGTGCCTGCCTGGGTGCTGAAAGGGCTTCACCTTGGCTGAGCTGGTGGACCCTAGTGCTATTAGATAACATGGTTAGGAGAAGGGATAAATACAGGCAGAGCATTTCAGGTTGATACTTGAGGTCAAGCTGAGATCTGCAAGGCTTTTGCACAAAGAAATTAATGGTGATGGACTTGGTAAGTACTACATGGAAAATATTTATAATATCAAGACGGAGACTGACAATTCCTATAAGCATGGGAGTAATCCTACCCAAGGTAACTGAACGACTCAAATTAAGGCCTGTAGGAGCTTCTCACAATATGGAGGAAATACCTCAGGTTGTTCAGGTTTATAAGTCCAATAAAATAAAAGAGAAAATCTCATACTTCTATCCTAAAACCTCAGCCTGTTTTCCTACTAGCATGTATTACAAGTGATTGTCTTTTGAGGCAAATGTTTTACGTCTGTCATCTAGGGCTGATGGTCTAAATGGCGTGAAATGGCAAAAGAATAATTCCATCTATTGACTCCACAGCATTTTATCAGACTCCGTGGAACTGAATTCACATCTGTGCCTTTTTGTCAGGGTCAGTAATGGCTTTTCCCAAAGCACTTATTTGTTAGAGGGCTCTGTTTTCCCTGCAAGGTGAGTAACCTTAATACATGTGCTGATGTACGTTTGGAACAAAATTATGGGGTAGTTACTACATTTTTTTTAAAAGGCAAGTTTACAATTTTCCTAGTTCTGTCTTTGCAAAGAAGTTAAAAGCCTAATTTTTTGAATGAGTGACCCCAACCATCTTTTCTTTGCTTCTGTGCTATCTGAGACAGATTATTCCCCGAGCACCTTGTGCGTTGTGAGGCTTTCCTGATCACACTTTGTTAAAGCTGGTAAACCAGAAATGTCACTTCGAAGGTCTGCTACGGGCTAGAGACACCTCTAATTGGAGCACCATGCCCCGTGTTTACATCGGGGATAGGATGCAGCTCCCTTGCGGTGCACTAGAAAAGATGACTTCAGATTGTGTTGCGAGTGACTTTACCCCTGCTTGAATTTGGCAGTCTTAAAGGCAGCCGTTGCTTTTTGTCCCTACCAAAATATCCCCCTCCGGCTGAGCAGTGCGGGTTAGTGTTTAGCCCTGGATGGACCTGGCAGTGTTGCACTTCCTCCTTCACTGCCTCCTTTTAAAACTCAAGTTCTTATTTTAATCCCTTTGATGCACTTCTCCCCGCTTCCCTAGTTTTGGGACAGTTCTGGATCTCCTTCAGGAGCAGTTGCTTCCGATGTACGTCAGAAGAAACAATCTCTGCGGTCGTGTTCCTCTTCGTCAGCTCCAGCCAGATCTGGCTGCTGCTTTTGCTCATTAGAGCGAGGATGCAAACAGCAGCAGATGCCTGTTGGTGGTAATTAGATCAAAGAAATGAGGACTGTGAGTGCTGCAGTGAGAGGGGAGGTGCTTCCCAGACAGGCTGGAGCGGGATAGTTCCCATTTTGAAGGGCTACTGTTAGGCTTGCCATGGCACTACTCTTCTGTTTTGCTAATTAAGCAAATGTAACTCCTATCCTCTGTCCTTACAGTTTCTTTCTGTCTCTTTCTGACTTTTACACATCCCTCATTCTCCTCTCTATGTTCATTTCACATGGCTCTGTGAGGTGTTGGTTATTGTTAATCTGCACCCCTGTGTAGTGACAATCACTTAGAAAAACGGGTTTCTTCCTGGCTTCCATTTCCCGGAGTGTGGCCTCAGCTGCCTGGGACGCAGAGGAGTAAACGACCTTTGTTGCAGCTTGGGCTGCCATAGCTGTGTGCCAGGGTGGCTCAGCTGCCAGCTCAGGGGCTGGCTCTGGCTCTTCAGACGGTTTGTCTTCTGCGACCGGACGAGGTGGGAGATTGCTGCATAGAGCAGCAAGAGACAGGGAGGAAAAGCTGTTGATGAAGAAGCAGCGAAGGATGAGCAACTGTAGACTGGTTGCTGGGCTGGGCTCAGGGAAGGCAGTGGACCTCGATGTCTGCTCCTTACATCCTCAGCCACGGAAAAGTCATCCTTGGATGTGGAGGGGCTGCGAACACGTGAGCCTGGGAAGGGGAAGGACATGGTGACATCTTGCATTTTAGGCCAGTGCTTTCACTGACTTGGTATTCTGAAAATAGGCAGAGGTAGTTATAAAGGGCAGGAAGACTGTTACAGCAGGGCTGTGGGAAAAGGGTGCCACGAACACTGGGAGCCTCAAAAGCATCCTCCTGTGCTTTATCCAGATTGATACCTAACCCTCTGGCAGGCTTCAGCCCTACCGTATTCCTGTCTCCGGGTGAGAAGCGAGTAGTTTGTGTCTAAGGTGCTGGGGTTTTTTGACAAGCTCCAAGTGCGTGCTCCGTGGTGTATGAACGCTCACGGTTCTTTGAGAACTGTGAATATGGTGCAAACCGCTTTTATGTTTAGCGGGAGTGTGCGAAGTCCACTCCAGCCAGCTGGCTTTGCGTTTTGCTGTTACTTTGTGAGGCTCTTGGGTGTGGAGTGGACGTTCTCAGCAGCTCTGTGTGACTGCTTCATTCCAGCTGTGGCCAGCTCTCCTAGGAAGCATTTTTGTGTGGTGTTCAATCTAGGCTTTTCCTCTTGTGCTCTTGCTTTACAAGTTGCAAATTCCTCCTCTACATGACCGGTTTGCTGTTCCAGTTTGCCCGTTACAAACTGCCTGGCTGCTGGGGGTGCAGGCACTCCCCTCGCTGCTGTGCTGTCGCCCAGGAGCCTGCCCAGCCAACACGGCTCACCTGAGGCCTTTCCAGTGCTGAGCAGGAGCTGGTGTGTCCCTTGCTGGTGAGGGCAGCTTAGCTGAGGATGTGCAACGCTTTTGGAGGACAGCGTGGCAGCCCTGGGCACGGAGAGGCTATTTCAGCCCAGATTTTAAAGGCAGCCCTGCCCAGAGGGCTTCAGCGGTCAGCGGAAATCAACTGTACCTCAGAGCAGACAGAATGAAATACAGATACTTATCTATGCAGTTTAAAGGGGACAGCACTTGTACAAAGGCAGGGATAAACAGAAATTAAAAAGGCTGCACAATAATCCTGTTACCTCCCTTTCTGTCTGTTGGGGTTAGCTCCACAGGCTCCTCTCTCCTCACAGCATGTTCAGGCCTTCCTGGTGGGGGCTTTTATGTTCTTTATTTTCATCCAGGTATTGTGCTTGCAGAAGAGGATCTGGATCTGGGGAGTCTTGGCTCCCTTTTAGGCTACCAACTCAGCTGTGGGCTTTTTCAGATGCAAAACCTTCCCTTGGGAATTTCTTAATCCTTATTTTGGTTGGGAAGATACTGTGGTGTCCCTGACAGTAGCTCGCTGGCCTTTCTTGCTTTGGGAAATGATGAAGTCCCTTGGATGTGGCTGGATGAGATAAGAAACGGCCCAGAGAGAAACTGAGTCCGTTCAGGGTTTAGCCGAGCAGAAGAGCCCTTCCTAGCAAATGAAGCAGAATGACGATAACTCTCTCTTTCCAGGCTATTTGGTGACCAACTCTTGGGCAGATCGTTTTTGCTTTATGAATCCTATGGCCCCTGTAAACACTTAACTTGCTAATGACATTTTAGGCAGTTACGTAACTGGGCTGAGTGCAGGCAGCTTGCTGTGGGCTCTTCTCTGGAAAAAAAACCAAAACAGTACAAATCAGTACGTTATGAGCCACAGCTCTCTCAATCAGCTATGTCTTTCAAGGAGACCCAATTAGAAATGCTGTTGGATTATTGATGTGTCTGATGTATTTGATGTAAAGTTCAGTAAATAAAGATGCTAAGTAGGGTGGTGTATCACTTTACAGTGATGGTAATAAACCGGTCCAGTGACTTCCGTCTGCGTTTCTAATGCCATGCTTGGTTTGCAATACCCTGCCTTCACATTGTTTACTTAATTTGTACAATAAACCACAAAGTGCTAGTTATTGCAGAGGTGTTAGATCTTCCCACAGATTGGCTTAGGGGAGTGTTTTAATGCGTCCGTGGCTGTACCCTTGACTGTCTCCCCCGATGCTATCATTTGGAAGGAGATGACAGCTGCAGATAAAATGTATGACATAGCATATGACTGACGTGGGAATGGAAGAGGAACCTCTGAGAAGTATACTCCCCCTGCAGAGAGAAACATCAGCCTGTACAGTGGAGTACATCACTTCATGAGCTTCCGTAGTCTGCAGGTCAGACCTGACATTAACCAAATGACTTGGAAAAATTTTGATCGGGTGGCTTAAAAGGTCATACGTAAATTGAGTTTTGTGGTCGCAGATGACTTTCTAATGGATTACAAGCTTTATCATGAAAGCATCGGGTACAATCAGTTTATACTTACAAGGGGCTCTGACTAAGACTGATTAGGTGAAATTAAAAAAAGGAGAAAGCCAGCTTGAATTTCTTCTAGGGTTCATAGGGTTTAATTTCTCCTTAGACACTGAGACTCCCTTCAGTTTGGGGATTATCCCCCAAGCAAAATAATCACATTCCATCTAGGGGCATCTGAAACTAAACTAGATGAAGCTCTGGAAAAAACCTGTCAAGAGCAATCCAGCACTAGTAGTAGAATGGACTGAATAACCTCTGGCTGTTTGAAAAGGCCATGTTTACCATGTCAGCAGAGAGTACGCTGCAAAGTCTGGCATAGCGTAATGGTTCTGCTCCTAGTGTACAAAAATACTGCAATGCCTCCTATCTCCTGATAAAAACTGATATGGCTGTGCTATGCTTCTGTCCCTTGGACTTGGTGCTAATGTACAGAGGGACCGTTTTCACCCTGTATTTTTACCTTCCAGGTTCCTCAGGACTAAAAAATTCTAGCCAGTTATACAACTGATGAGGACATGGGGGCTTGTTTTCTTGATCAGAAAACAGAATGTTTTTTCGGTGTTTGAAACCCATCTTAACTGGGATTTGGCATGAACCTCTTTCTTCTTGCCACTAACAGAATTAAGGGAAAAGAAGTGTTCAGACAGACCAATGCAATATCTGTGTAGTAAAGGACACGCAATAAAAACCTGCAGAAAGGTTTTAGAACCTGGGTAAAGGTCATCAACATTTCGGGTGGGTGTTAATCCCGCTGGTGGCGCGTGCTGGTTAGCTGCTGACAGCTTAGAGCCCTGGCACGTGGAATTGGGTGTTTCTGGAGGGAGTGACGGTGGTGGCTGTGCAGTCAGTTGTTTTGTGAAAGCTCGTTCAGGGGAATGTGGCTGCTCTGCAGGATCCAACTGATGTATTCTCACTGACCAGGGAATGGAGGTAGTACCAACTCAAGTGAGAAGTGCATTCTTGAAAGTCCAACCTGAGGCTGGTTCCCTTTGACGCTGTTTCAAATTCGTATTTTCAAATTCTGAGGTTGACAGTCTTTGTTCTGTAGCTTTATTGGAGCCTGTAGGTCCTCCTGGCTTGGCAGGCTATATAAAAGCACAGATGTCGCTCAGTGTTTAGTCCACAATTGCTGAAATAATTGCACAATCTATGTATTTCATATGTTTATTCAGATACGATATTTTTATTTACTGTTCCTGAAGTATTTAGATCGGAAATAAAATTACTTCATAAATGGTTTGCATTACTAGATAATGATGAGGTGTGGGAATAACTGTATTTCTATCTAGAAGATATATAGGTAATGTTTTAAGAGCAAAAAATTTCTTGTCTCTTACTTCTCTGAACAAAAGAGCTAACTCATGTTCATTTCAAAGTGATTTTCATTTGTAAAGGTAGGTCACGCTGCATAGTGTGTGACAGTATGACTCAAGTTTTTATAAATTACATCCATATGGTTGGCTTGTTTTGAAAAGCAGTTTGAAAAATAATATGGGCCAAACAATAAATGCCTATTGATCCTTTTTTATTCTTACTACAGAGGGGAGAGAGGTTGTTTTTGGAATGCCTTAAATTAAGTGTTATTTAGAACCAAATGTGCAAAAGGTAGTGTGTTGTTTACACAGTGTGGGTTTTTTTGGTCATTCCATGTGAGTGGCAGTGAGAAGTGTGACCCAGACACTGAAAGCAGGCTGTCTCTGTGGAGGCTGGTCATCGCTGGTGAGCCTGCGTTAGGAAACCCATTTGACTTCAGACGTTATTGATAGGGTTGTCACTTCATGTTCCAGTCTTCCCACGTGGACTACTCATAGGTCTGACTGCTGGATGTTTACTGGGAGAGCTTGGGATAACAGAGCATAGTAAATGAGGAGATTAGGTAGGCAGAGGATACAATGGAACTGTAAAAAAATTATGATGAAAAAGGCCAACAAATCTTTCTAATAAGCTTTTCAAACTCAATAGATATCTGATTTTGACTGAGTAAATCACTGTCGTCATAAACCTGAGTTACTGCAAAGCTGCCTGGGGCACGGGGTGGGGGACATGGTTGGCAGTCTTTGGGTGGACATTTTCAGAGGAAAAATAACTTTTTACCTCAGTAGATGTTCTTGGGAAAAAGTTCCCACCTGTGATAAAATATGAAGAATGTCTTTTGGTTTCTCCTCTCCCCAAGTTCATTTAAGAGGTGAAAATTTGAACACTTTATATTTTCAGTAGGCCAAGAACCAGGCTGTTCAGCATTTGGTCACCAAGGACTGGAGAACTTTGTCCATGAAAGGATGCGTGATTCTGCCAAGCCAAGCATTCAGCAAAAAAGCTTCATTTTCAGATTCTTTGAAATGCTCTGCTCAGTAGTGGGTGCGTGGTAGCTGTAGTGGGTTTCCAGCCGTACCTAGGCATGAGCAGGGAGCAGCGTGGATGAGCCTGAGGAGTGCGTTAGCCGCAGGAGAGCGTTGCTGGGAGAGGACCCTTCGGTGGTGGCTGTGAGCAGCAGAAATGCTGTCAGCCTCCTGGGCCTGGGGAGCGCCGGCCCTGCCTTCCCGGGAGCAAAGGGCTGGTAAGAGTACGGCTCCTCACCAGCGAGCTGCTTTGTGCTGGAGTTGAGGGCTGAAATGTGGAACCGTGCAGCGCGGTTCTGCTGCAGTATGGCATACAACCCTGAAAAGCAGGTTGTAAAATGGGCTTTCAGTTTCCTTTTAAAAAATAGAGTGCAGCAGACAGAACGCATACAGCAGCACCAGAGCTTCCTACAGGCAGAAACATTTGGCACTGACCTTCTTTTACAGGGCTGATTTATTGCGTTAGTGGGAGGGCTGGGTTCAGGTCATCTTGTGGGGTCCTGCAGACGTTCATCTGACTGTAGGTAGTGCAAGCCCTGTCAAATGGCTCTGGATTACAGGTCCCACCATAATTGCTCATAATCTGCATATGGTGTGAAGCTGAAGATGCCTTTCTGAGCTGACAGGCAGTGAGGGAGGAGACAAATCACAGCAGCAAACAAAGGTTGGAGAGAGTCAGGCAGCACAGCCTGCAGACCGGTGCAGGTGACTGCTGGTTTGCATGCCAGTTTGACCTGGTTTAGGGCTGGATCCCAGCAGCGTGTGGAGAACTTGGGGCTGTTTTTCAGCTGTGGTGCTGCCCATCTCCTCCTGTGGAAGAAAGAGACAACACAGAAATTAGCAGTCATCTTAGCATAATGAAACAGTTACAGAGATTGTCGAGCAGACTTGCTGTCACCTTATGTCCCCTCTCTTGCATGCTCTAGCTTGTCCATCGCTTACCTTGTATTAGTGAGGCAAGATCCACGGTCTGTTAGGCTGGGCTGTGAGGAAACTGAAATCTATATTTATTACACTCAAACCAGCTGAAATAGGCCAGTAAGGTAGAGGCTAGCTCCAATAAAACCTGCAACTTAGTATGATGACAGCAGTGGAAAACTATTCCGCTTTAATCACAGACTAAAGAAACATCATTATTTCTGGGTTTTGAGTAACGTAAAACAATTTCCAGGTTTTCTGTGGCTTTAAATAATGAAATGAAGATCTATTCGATGGAAGCTTTCACAAATGTCACACAGTGTGGAAACCTGGAGGATTTTATGCATATAATAAGATTTGTTTTGTATGGAAAAAATTATTTGCTGCTTCTGCAGTGGCAATTTATATTCCTGGATGAAGAGGCAGAGTTTTGCTTCCAAGTGGAAGCAAGGGCATAATCTACTGGGCCATCTTCTTTCTATTACTCTTATATTTATTAGTAATACTACATGTGGTGATTTAGACACAATGCAGTTCTAACAAGCACTTCATTAAGAATTTGGAGTCTAATCCATGAAGAGTTTCATATAGGGCTTCCACCATATTAGTGGCGTTTCCGTATGTAACGCTCAGATACGAACAAGCAAGTACCAAGCTGGTCATTCAGCATTTTGGTTGTATCTCCCCACTGCGATGAGGCATCGCATCCTCGGAGAGGGCTGCTGTCACCAAGGCTGGAGGCGTCGGGGGAGATGGGTCTCGCTCTTCCTCTGCCCCAGCCCTGCCTGGAAAACGGGTGGGTTTGGGCTCCTTGCGTGCTGCTCAGTCTCTCACCCCCCAGCTGGGGAGCTGAGGAGAGAGGATGCCGGAGGGCTGGCTAACTTTGCTCCTAGTAAGGGTGAGGGACAGATGAATGCCAGTTTTAATACTTGAAAGGAGGGGTGTGGATCTAGGAGCAAAAGTCTGCCTTGTGGTGGTCTGAGGTGGTGCAGCCAGGCTATCTCCCTTATTGCATTTGCTAAGATTTTAAAGGACATTGTTTTCCTTCTAAAATAGAATTATCCAGAAAACTTATTTGAGGAAGAGGGACACAAACTGCCTTCGTAGAAATGACTCGCTAACCATTTTAAAGCCTAATGTTTTCTGCTGTTTCTTGACAACTGGATTTAGTTTTAACAGAGAGAGAAGAGATGGTCCATAACTTACTGTCTTTTTCATCTGAGACTGGGGAGTGATGGGGAACTGATTTATGGCGGTGAGCTGTGCGGAGAAACGTTGTGGTCTGTAGAAGACAACCCTCTGTGTGCCCAGACGGCGCTGCGTGGCTAGTGCTCCTCTGAGGGAGCAGCTGGAGATGGGGATGGCTTGCTGGGGTCATCCCTACTCTCATGCGGTCCTTGAGACAATTTATAAAAATGTATGAAAAATGAACTGTTGTTTCAGATGAAATGGAAGGGGGTGGGGTGGAAGGGAGTAAATGGCTGATTAAAGTGATAGTTTTTAAAAGCAGGTTTCGGGGAAAACAAAGCCCCTTGAACTGGACTAAACATGGTTTTAGTAAAAAAATTGCATTACAGTGGGGAATAAATATGACTTAAACATTTGTAGATGTCCAGTTAAGCTTCCTCAATTCATAATTCTCTAAGTTTGGTGGGCCCACTAGGAAAACTCTTCCTAAACATGCTGGCTTTTGGGTAGGTTGAAACATCTTTCAAAGAAGAGAAATGGGAAATTTAAGGTAGAAGAAAGAGTAATAAATTAGTGGCGCAAATATATCAATCAGTCTCAGTACAGATGGCATGGAAGGTATTATTAAATGGACCCTGGTGAGTAAAACCCTACTGTTATGGGCTTTGACTAGTCCCAGTGCCTCTTTCAAAATCTGGCAGTCTCCTGAGCACCGAGGCTGGATTTCTCTCTAGCTGCTGGTGTTTACGTGTAGATGGTGCTGCCGCTGGGTACGCGAGGACTGTTGGGACACTGCTGTCACTGCAGGACCTGGCTGTTGTGCCAGAAGGCACTTAGTACGTGGCTGGATTTCAGATGCCAAAACTGCCGTTTGGAATAGGGATGGGTTTTTGGGATGGGGTTTTGCCTGGGTTTCAAGGTAAGCAGCAAGTGCTCAGGTTTTGCTATTAAGACTGTGAAACAAAATTAAAGGGCTTACAACCAGCTGCTTCTTTTCCTCTGATAATGCAGTTATGACCAGGAAAAACAAAGATGAGACTGGTTCAAAGAATTTACTGACTTCTGTCCTTCTGAACGTGTAACCTCTCGATCTGAGGTCATGGTCTAAACATCTGTTACTGTGGTGAGGAGCCGAATGTGGTGGGAACATTTGTGGAGCTCTGTGTGCTGGAAGTTTCCATCAGGATGTGGATAAAGACAGCCCTCCGTTGAAATAGGTGTTGCTTTCTCCTTCCATTCAAAATTGTTGTCTGCTGAAGGTGCTACCACCAGCAAAATGCTCTTCTCTCAGATAACTGTCTTCCTCTAATGTTAGTTTCTGTTTTTTTCTCTAGCTGTGCCGTGGGTTGCACAGATGGCCTAGCATAAGGCAGAAGGAAAATAAGGATGATGCTTTCTGATGGATTTATTTGTATACAGGTCCCAATGGACCAAAGTATTAAACAGCTTCAGTTTTTTAAAGTTGCAATGAGTATACAGAAGACAGGGCACACGTCACTAAAGCTGGATTAATTTTTTTAGCAGATAAAGTGGATTTTAGTTTTAAAGTGGATTTTTAGTAGAAGCTTGTAAATGACTGAACTTGAGTTTCTGAAAAGCGTAACATATTGGGGGAGAAAGGGAAATGTTAGTTGAGTAGAAAATAATACTTAAAAAGAGATGTTGAAGCTGCTGTTGAGACTAGCAGATACAAATTGCCTCTGCCTATTTTTACATGTGGAAGTGTGTGAACAGATGATATTAAGTACTACTGGCTGTAAAACCTGCCTGTCTGTTTTGTGAGTAAGTGATGAAAGTCGATGTAACAGCAGCCTGGTGGTCAGTGCCCGCTGAAATGAGGTTCTCCGCTAATCCTCCATTACAAGCTTTGGCTGCCTGCTAAATGTCAGGAAGAATGGGCTGGTCAGAGGTTAGAGCTCACCTCACATCAACATTGGTTATTACACTTTGATTTTTCACTTCTTTTCTTTTTGTGTTTCCATTGGCAGCAAACGCGCAACTGTCACAGGGGCAGAGGGAGGCATCTTCATCTCCGGTCGCCTACAGCTCCATTTCAAGTGCAGTCGCTGTTTATGTGCGTTCTAATGCAATGATGTTTTGGCTGAAAACAGCTGAAAGGGGTGTATTTGCATGGAAAACACTGGAGATGATGGGCTCTGAACCTTTAAATATAAAGGGATAGTCAATATGTGTAGTGTTTAGTGTTTCCTGCTCCCGCTCCCGACAGCAAGTGCCGGCTGCAGTGGGAGCTGGTTGGAGTCCTGGGGTCTGGGAAAAGGGGCGGCTCTTCCTGCCCTTCCAACTTTGTCTTTTGCAGGGTTTCCTATGTCTGCCCTCACCTACTGCTGAAGCTGATGTGCTTTTTGTCCACTTCTGCGTGTCGTGTCCTCCCGCAGCGTTGCTGGATCCCGCCGCATCTGAATTGTAGACATCCCAATTTTACTCTATTGACAAGGTGACAGGCAGCGCTGGAGTTACCAGAGATACCAGCAGTCTCTGGAAGAATCCCAGCATTCATCAGCATTTGGAAATTGCCTGTCTTTTACTCACCAAGATTATTAACTCCTGTTTTGCAGAGAGAGTTTAATTTCTGCAGAAATAAATAAAAAAATGTGGGCTTGCTCAAGGAAGCTTCCCAGGCATAGGCAATTGAGAAAGTGGGGTTTTTTCATGCTTAAGGAATGCTTTTATTGGAGGGGAACTTTCTTGAACATGTGCCCTTTCTTTGTAGTCCGCTTTGTGTATTTTTTCAGTGTGAGAGATATTTACAGTTTAATCGCAGTTTCACTGCTGCTTGACAGTGAAAGTTGTTGTAGTTGTTGTGTAAATCACCTGCCAGTAACTTAAAGAAGCCATTGCAATTTTGTCTTTCTGGGCATCTTCATGTACTGAAGCATGAAAGCATGATCTGGTGGGGTCTAAATATAGAAAATGATTTCCTAGAACTGCAGGTACTGATATCCTTAGTGACGTGTTTGGTTATTTTCGAGTTGTTCTACGAGTGTATGAGCATGTGGGCAGCTTGGTTTCTGTACAGCATCTAGAGTATTCTGTCGTATTCTTCTAGTTCAAGGCAGAGGTATACACAGAGGAAGCTGGAAACAACAGTAGAGATTTTGGTCCTCTGGTTGCAGAATTAGCTCTGGGAAAGAACAGTGCGGTCTCAGCGCCTGTGAGAATGAAGGTGCCTTTTGTGGTCACCCTAATAACGTACTATAAAAGAAACCCTGCAGGCCACTGAAGGATGGAAAAGAGTTGTAAAGGATGTGCTAGCCTTTACTTACAAATATATGCAAAAAAGTAAATTTTATCAAGCTTTAATTTTAAGAGATGCGAATAAAAATATATTCTATATGGAAAACATCTCTGTCTGTAACTGAATCTTCTTTTTATTATGTGTGTGTTTCCACGTGTGTGCATCTCATACTGGTAAGTATGGTATGTTTACCTGTACACCTTACGCTGTTTAAAAGCACAGCAACATACAATTTAAAAAAAAAAAAATTGAAGATGTGATTCGCTACATAAATAACCCTTTTGTCCCAGTGACTACTTTTTTTTTCAAGTTTAAAAGAGCTGTTTGGTTTAATAGAGCGTCTCGATTCAGAATGATGGCTTTGCACAGCTAAGGTGTAAGCACACTCAAGCCTTGGCTAGTAATTAGCTTTTCTTATTATCAGATAGGAAACTTGCCTGGGGACCTGAGACACTAAATTGACTTTATTGCCGTGTGGTATGGAGATGGGTATTTGTTGTTCCACAGACTTGCCTTTCATGTTGTAGAAAATATAATATTGATCCATTTCCAAAGAAAGACAACAGTCAAAAGAGCAGCGAAATCAGACAGTACGGGGCTCTACAACCAGGTAAGAAACAGCTCAGGTCAGAGAGTTTGAGCTCTAAATACTGTTTGTTTTCACGGAGTGACTACCAGGCTCATGATGCAGGGTGGTGGCAGGGAAGGAGGAAGAAAGAAGAAGATGCTGTACAGAGCTGCAGTGCTGTGTGTTTGTGCTTGGTGCAAGTGGCCGAAGTGGAGGGCTGTCAAGCGATGGTGCACGTGGCCATTATGTTCTACTGAGAGACACCAAGCAAGGGCTCCAGCACAGAAGACTGTGAAATGATTAAAATTCTCCCACGGTGGTTAATGTGCTTATCCTCGGTATCCTTATTTGAGCTTCATGACTGTTGAGCACAGGAGGCTGCTTCATGATGAAGCCCACTGCGCTGGCTGTGAATAGCTCTCCTGCTTGACACGGGAGGAGGCGAAAAGGCACGAAGGGATGGCTGGCTGGAAAACACAGCTGGCAGAGGGACGAGGCGACAACTGAGGAGCTGGGTTAAGCTCTGGGTTAAGCTAAGTAGGCAGAGAATTAGATTGCAGTCCTGGAAAAAGTCAAGTAGATCGTTAGCCTGGCTGCGTGCCAGCCTGTTTCTTTTCTCCTTGCTTCGAAAACCATGGTGAAATTGGAAACACGAGTGAAATGTTAAGACCTGTGAACAAAATCTCATTCTGTCAGCACCAATACAGCCGGTATTTCCCGTCTGGAATCAGAATGAACGGGTGAATGGTTATTAATATGTAATGAGATCTTACAGAAACAATAGCATTGCAGGCAAAGGAAAAGAGGGCCTCAGAGAAGGGAATCATTCATGTGAAAGTTAGGCTTGCCATGCTGGCACATCAGTGAGAATAGGGCAGGCGCGGTCCTGCAGGCTGGTGCCAGTGTTTTAAAGGATGGAAGCAGCAGGATGCTTGGACCCTGAAAGAGGCACCCTCCTGACATTATGCAGTATCAGTTCTCTAGTTCTGCTGCCCTGCCTCTTACCATGTGTTCTCATTCCACTGTAAACTGCTTGGGGCAGGGGTCATGCCTTTGATTGGTCTGTGAAGTGCTGCTACTTGTGAGCGACATATTTATTTGATTGTTGGAGGAACAAGAGTATCAATAACAGGGCCCTGCATGCAAAAATCTTCAAGTCTCTGCAAAGGTGCGTTTTTCCCAGTCTGTGTGGGAGCCCTGTAACCCTGTAACCTGTTTTCTTTCTCTGCCCTGCATCTTTAGGGAACCGCCGGGGTGGGATGGGAGCTGCTGCTGGGGGTGAACGTGCCGGGTTATCTCCAGCAGAGCTGCTGGTGACCGGAGTACCTTAGGGCTGCAGTTAGGGTTCGGTAAGGTGAAGTTTTGAAAACACAGCAGTGAGACTTTGGTTTTCTTGCTAAATCTTCTGTGGTCCGCAGCTTTAGGGTGCAGGTTGAACTGGGAAGAAGAGTTGCGTTGAACTTGGTTAGTGGTCAGCCTCGATTAGTGACTTGGGCCCTTATTACATTGGCGTTGTTGTCAGTGTTAGGGCTCGTTAAAAGAGGATGAGCAAGTGTCAAAGTAAGAGGTCCCAGAGCTGTGGTGCGGGCTGCCTTTGGCATGTTTGAATAAGCTTTTTTCTTTTTTTCGTAGTTAATAATCACTTGATTGTGTTTAACATTAGAATTTTTTTTGTACAATTTTGGGTGAGAGAATTGTTCATTTTCTGTCCGAGTCTTATGTCATATGCTAGGGTGGGTGATGAGATTGCTGGCAGCCATGAATGTCACACTTACGTGCGAATGGCATTTGTTTTCTTGTTCCAGAACAAAATTCAGGTTGTGGTTCAGAAGATGAGGGCTTGTGGGGTAGCAAAAGGATAAGCAGTTCAATATAGTTTTGAATCCTGCGTGGATCACCTTAGTGATGCAAACCCTGGTGACATCAAACACAAATGCCTTATGTATCATTTTGCAAAGGTGTGGGTGGTTTAGGTAGAGTTAGGAGTCGGATTCATAGTCGAGTAAGAGAAGAGGTGTGATAAAAGTGAGGTGACGTTTGTGTTTCTGGAGAAACTTTCATGGTTTTCAGGACTAGGTTTGAGGCTGCTGTTGGCAGTGGTGAATTTGCTTGTGCTCAGACCCTGTGCTGGGGGTGAGCTGTGCAGTGGATGGAGACTGCTGGCATTACGTTTAGGCTCAGGACTACGAGAAGAGTGTAGAATCATAGAATCATTAAGGTTGGAAAACACCTCTAAGATCGAGTCCAACCATCACCTCAACGCCACCATGCCTGCTGAACCAAGAGTGTATGAAAAGAGGGGTCGATCGCAAGTCCTGAGGAGGTAATGGAGCTGGGATTAAGCCTGGTGCAGGTCTCACTGGGATGGGGATGAAAGTCTAAGAAGAGAGGTGGAAGATCTCATGTTCTTGTTGAATCCTGTTGGGCTGCAGGACTAGGAAAAGCATTTTTGTTGTCAAAGCCATGTAGATTATGATTAATTTCGTTGCAGGTTTTGTTTCACCTATTTAACAGAAAGACAACAGCGTCCATAAGGAAGTCCTGGTTTTTGAAACCTACCAACTGCATAGTGTTCATTGCATATTATGAGCAGGATTTCACCAACTGTGGGAGAAATGAAAAGATATAAACTACTATGAAACAGTAGAAACTGTAATATTAATGTAAGTTTTGCAAACTGTAGATTAAAAGTCTCAGAAATACAAGGAGTTTAATATTAAACTTTAGCGTATTTATGTTTCTGTCTGTTCTGAATTGTTGTTCATATGGCTTGATATCTATACTCTATACTTCTTCTAAACTTTTGCTGTAAATTACTTTTTCATAAACAGTTTTCATTCCTGGCAACTGAGGATACATCAGAAGCTTTCTCATAAAAACAAATTTATTACTTAGCGTACTGCTGTATTCGTTTAAAGAGATTAAAAAGTGAGTACATGACATGATTAACAATTTAATTGAGTGTAATAGGAAGCTTGATGCTTTCTAGTTCCCAGCCTTGTTGCTGCTTGCTCTTGTGCTTTACAAAGCTTTTTAGTTATTATTGTAAAGATCAAATCATACTATTGTTTCAGCAATATCCATTAATTTCGCTTTTATGAAAGCTTAAAAAATCTTGGAGCCTTAATGAATGTGTTGAACTGAAATACTGTGGACTGCTTTTAGGCCAGTACTGCAAGTATTACTCACCCTGTTTTTTCAATATAGCAGATTTTTGCAGCATTATTGCACAATTATTTGTGCTCTGTTTATGTAGATATGATATTTGTGTGTACGTGGTGTCTGATTTCCAGCAGGTAGGATGTGAGTAACATCTACTTTGAAGGCCCTGACATTCTTTGACGTCGATGAATCAGAGGACGAACACCCCTCTTGTGTTGGAGGGTTTCAGAAGAGGAAAAAGCAGACTTTCCCCTGTCCTTTTATGTCCTTCAGAAAGTCTCCTTCACTGCCCACTAGTCTCCTTGTCCAGTTTTTCTGAAAGCTTCTTGTTGATCTGCTGCTAATGAATTAACCTTGAAGTGCTAGAAACATGTAAAGTTTTGGCAGGTGTTTCAGAAATCCCATACTACTCCGATGAGCTGGAAGCTCGTCGTTTTCCCCGATTCTGGGGAGGTCTCTGCTCCGGTGTTCAGCTCGGCTGCCCTACCCGTGCTTCCTCAGGGTGCTCGGGAAGCTGTTCCCAAACCCCCAGATGATGAGAAGCCGTATTTGAGCTCAGCCGGAGTTGAAACCTGCCCGGGCACATGCCTGCACATTCTGATGTCGTTTTCCTACAGGGAGGGACAGCATGCTTCTCGCCTTGAGGTTGCTGGAAGACGGTGCTCTTTCTGTGGCACAAGGTAATCTTGTAAGAGTCAAGACCTTGGTCTGCTCTGTAATGTGGCTGTGAAACGGCCCTTCGGCGTTCCTGTCTTACAGCACGATGCACAGCACAGCGGAGAGTAAGAGCCACTGTGTCTCTAGAGAGCCTCTGGCCCTTTTTTTTTTTTTTTTTTAATAATGTAACAAAATCTATGTGCTGAGTCTGAAAACTGCTAAGAATGATGGCAGTTTTTCCTCTGGCTCCGAGCCATGCCTTTTGGCACCCTCATTGCTAAGGGATATGCAAGTGCTGGCTGAAAATGCAGAAAAATCATCACAACTTATCATCTTCACAAAACGCGTAGAGCCTTCGACTTTCTGGCTGATTCCAGCTGCAGAGTTGCAAGTTGCCGTGTCCCCGCAGAGCTCGCGTGTAGCGCCCAAGGCTGCTGTTCAGGTGTACGGGCTCTGCTGTAGATCCACGCTGGTCTGTAGCGCGGGAGGGAAGGTGGGTGCGTACGTGTGTTAGCTCAGCAAACTGCATCATGGCTGCAGAGAGGCGAGTTGGGTTACTTTGCATCTTCTATTGAAGAAGCAATTGATTTTATTATATATCTAATATATATTTATATTTTTTTATATATTTATTCTATAAAGTGTGCAATAACATTTTTTTCTCAAACCACCTGAGGATTTTGGGATCGCGTTTAAATGCAGCGTGGTGGGAGTTGATGCTTCTCTCTGCTGTATCTCTATTGCGAGTCCTCTTCCTTCGCAGAGTGGCTTAAATGTTATATTTGTGAGTTTGTCTCTAAAGCTGGTAGGGTATGATATCTTCCCGGACGTATTCCGCTTCCCTACTGTGTGCATATTTTGTTTTTTTGTTTTTAATGAGGGTTGCAGGTTTTGAAACTTACGGTTCCAGAGTAATTTCTGCGTGACAGAGGTAAGGCAGGGTATTGGCATGTCTGACTCGCATCTGGCTGCTTAAGACAAGCATGTTGGAGGCCACAGAAGGAGAGTTGCTTCCATTTAAAAATGGGAATGGCTACAAAATGCCAGAGGTGTCAGAATGGTTTATGTCATCGTGAGCATGTCGGCGCTCAGCTCGGAAGGGGCTTTGTTGTGGTAATTAAAGTTTCTATCCTTCTCTACACATGGTAAGTTTGAGCTGTCTTCTGGAGATGGTGTAGAAGATCTGACTTTAATTGTCTGTTTGAATTTGACAACCAGCAGTGATTAACTTTGCCTGCTAAATTTATTAGGAAAAACTGTGAGCAAGTAAACCATTGGAAGGCCCGAGGTTCCCTTACAGCATTGCGAATGCTAGGCTGCGATGGCTTTGTACGGTTTCTTCAGCTGGTGTCAGAACTGATGGAAATGCTTATTGTAGGTGTTCCTGAATTACATTTTACCTAAATTATGGTCTCTTTAAACCAAAAGATGGCTTAAATGAGGAAAGCAGCTCTGTGTGTGACTACAAGTTGGAGGGGGCCTCAGTGATTTGGAAGGTGAAAATACTCGAGTTTTGGACTCTGCTTTGTCGCAGGCAAGTCACGCAATTTCACTGGTACTTCCTAGCTTATAAAGACAAAATGAAGCAGAAGAGATAATCAATATTTCGCTGACTGCCCAGGTATGAGGATGTTTATTGAATGAGTGCATGTGAAGCCCCTGAGATGGAAACCATATGGAAGTGACCGTGTTATGAGGCTTGTCATTATTAATAAAGACTGCTGACTGGAACTGCCTGTTTTGATGATCTGCTCCTTTATCCAAAGAGAAGGTTTTAACTGGGAAGAGTGGATAGAACTGGAATTTATATCCCCAGAAGTGTAATACTGGCAACTTGAAAGAAATATTGTCAAATTCTGGGCAGGCAGCAACGCCTGTATGCACAGCCCGTTTGGGGAGTGTAACACCATTAAATTCTGCAGTTAATCCAGAGGTCATTTTGCAGAGGTATCGTGGCTAGGATTAGTAGGAAAAAAAAAATTCTTGCTGTGTCCAAGTTATTATGGAATTTCAGTAAGGGGAGGACTTGTGCCGCTGACAAGAGAGCGTTAGCTCCTCCTGGACCAAGTCCTGCAGCACTCACTAAGGCCAAGATCCCTCCCAAAACAGGGTGGAATAACGATCCCATCAGAGTCAATGGCAGATTTCCCACCGACAGTCGGCAGAGGCAAGATTTCAGCCGGCGGCTGTTGAAGTGCTTGGAAATTTCTACAGGGAAATGTAGGAGGGAAGAAAGGAAGGAGCAGTGCTTGTAAATAGGCAGTTGCACTGCATGGGAGATGGTAATACCTGCCTGTTCTCTGTGAGAAGTCGCTGTTACCAGTAGGTGTGACTGTAATGGAGAGTTTTTCCTCACTTTCCTCTGTTATGCTGCAGGACCTACCCTTTTCCGGGCAGCGTGAGCGACTCTGGAGCTGGCGATAGGATGCTTCTTCATCTCTGGGTGACTTCACGCAGACACGGTGAAACGTAAAACAGGCTTTCAGTCCTCCTCAGCCTGCAGACCTGTAACAGCTCTCTGGTGGAGAGGCAGGGGTGGGCAGTGATGGGCGAGATTCCCGCAGCAGCTTTGCTTTTCTTGGTGACCGCTTGCGGACTCACAAGCAGTAGTCCCTGAGGTCAGCGGAGCACGTGCGGAGAGGAGCACCGAGCTTCAGCTGCTCCGTGCTGTGCCGAGCAAGCCCCTGGCGTGGACTGTCGGGCATGGTGTGGCTCTTTCTGCTCTTGAGTACAGTCTGGTGGAGGTCTGCTGGCTGGTGTGGATTTTCTTTAAGGTTTTTGTAGAAGGGTTATCGTGCACCGTTGAATTCTGCACGATTTTTCTGTTGTGGGAGGACTGCAGATTTTGATCCAGTCCTTGTTAAAAGGAAGTGTGGTAGTTGATGGCTTGGAGGTGGTCTTGCATTTCCACAGAAATAACAGCATCCAAACAGCATGCAACTGCAATTAAAAGCCGTGGAAGGACAAATTCAACCAACTTATTTTCCTGAACATATTTGGAAAACAGAGGGAAGGGATCTGTGAATATTTAAATTTGAAGCAATTTAAAAAGAACCTTGAACTTTCGATCAAACAAGCATGTAATTAAATTTCTCCCTGCTCCATAATTTTCTATTGTACCCTTGTTACCTTTTTTGTCATATCTATTTGCATCTTGACAAATCCAAAATATCTTAATTTGAATAAAACAAAAGCCTATTCATGCTTGTGCTATTCATGTGGTTTAATTGGTTTACAAAATACAAATGTTGTTTGGAAGAAACTGGTTTGATTTCAAAAGGCTGCTAGCTGTCCATCTTATGTGGTCCTTCTGCGCAGAGAGGGCGAAGCAGCAGAACTAGGCACAAATGGGCTTGCTTCAGCTTGCTTTGTTTCTGCTCCTGTTTTGGCTGAGCTCTCACTGTTGCTTGGTGAATACAGTAGGAAAATATTCTTAGGGTTGTAGCTAATTGCACTAAATAGTTTTTTGTAGGAACAGGAAAATGAAAATAGTTTTCCACATGTTAAGTTTAAATGGAGAGCTGAAAATACTTTTGAAACGCTCCACTTTGCCATTCTAGGTAATATCAGTGTGATCTTAGACTGCCAAATTCGTTGTGCTCTTGGGCCGCCTGGGTGGGCTGTATGACAGTGGCAGAGGCAGTGGTGGTGTGTCCCAGTGAGGCTGAGAGTGAGGGTCCAGGTTAGTTTGGTACTTGTGTGATAGGCAAGAGAATGAGTAGCTAGGGAAAGGTAATATGTTCTTGCATTCCAAATTAGCGACATCTAATTAAATTTGAATTAAATTACAAGTAAGAATTGGTTGAAGTTTATTTCTGATATTTGATATGGAACAATCTGTTAAGTAACGATCTGTTAACGTGGGCCATGGCTCTCGGTAAGGGCCAGGTGGAGCAGGTGACACGGGCGTCGCGCCTGGACCCCTGGCCTCCTCTGGAAGCGGGGGAAATACTCCCCTCGGCGCGCCTGCCCTGGGGGTCTGGCACGGAACGCTGCAGGGCCTTTTCTGCGGCTGCAGGTGGGGAGGAACAGCCCGCGGTGGCTTTCCATATCTACTCCTCCGCAGCCAGAAGAGGAGGATGTCCTTTGTCTCTGTCCCAGCTGAGCAGCCCGCTCCTGGGGTACGTGGGCAAAGGAGGAAAGGGGTGCAGCCCTGCAGGCTTTTCCGTCGAGGAGAGACCATCTAGCAGGAGCTGTGCAGTAGCAATGGGGCAGCGCAGGCGGAACAGCTCCGCGTGCGGGACGTCTGGTACAATTCGAATACAAAACGAGGAGGTAATGCAGAAAAGGGCTACAAGGATGGTGAGGGGACTGGAGCATCTCCACTACGAGGAGAGGTTGAGGGAACTGGGCTTGTTCAGCCTGAAGAAGAGAAGGCTGCAAGGGGACCTTATAAATGCCTACAAATATCTGAAGGGTGGGGGTCAGGAGGATGGGGCCAAGCTCTTTTCAGTGGTGCCCAGTGACAGGACAAGGGGCAATGGGCACAAACTGAGGCACAGGAAGTTCCGTCTGAACATGAGGAAGAACTTCTTCCCTCTGAGGGTGACGGAGCACTGGAACAGGCTGCCCAGGGAGGTTGTGGAGTCTCCTTCTCTGGAGATATTCCAGACCCGCCTGGACAAGGTCCTGTGCAGCCTGCTGTAGGTGACCCTGCTTCGGCAGGGGGTTGGACTAGATGACCCACAGAGGTCCCTTCCAACCCCTACTATTCTGTGATTCTGTGATTGTGTGAAAAGTGGTCGTCTCCTCATTAAACTGACCCAGGGGTTTCACTGGAGAATTACGTATTCTTCCGCAGCAGGAGCAGCGTTCTGTGGTATGGCTAGTTACTAGTCTGTTTAACTTTGTTACGTGTTCTCCAGTGCAGCCGTGCAGGGACCATCGGCTGCGTGATATTCCTGTTGTCTTCGGGGCGCATCGGGGGGTGTGGAACCACAGGCAGAGCATTTCAGGGAGGCTGCCTTTGGTGATGCCCGCTCCTCGTCTGTGTGCCTTCCCCAGGCTGTACCCAGCATTTACAGGCTGAACTCGGGAAGGGAAACACCGGGAGCTGCCAGCCAAGGCTCTTCAGCTGTCAATGTAATTCATGTTTAAGCACAGACTGAAGGGCAGAAGAAGGGGCATTACTGGCAAAGTAAATCAAATCACGGTTAGCAACAGGTTGCGAATGCTGGAGAGAACCAAGAATGGATGGGCAATGGAGGTACAAAGCAGAGGGAAGCCCCGGTAGGATATAGAGATCATAAAAATGGAAAATATTGGTTATTGGCAGCTATAATCTGTACTCATACTGTGTTACCTCAGTGGGAAAGTACTTACACGTCACAAGAAAGTTTTATGCGCAGCCTAATGTGGTGGTAATAGGAAAAAAGAAAAATGTATTTGCACTGTCAGTTGTTGCTCTGTATCTGCAGGAGTTCTGAGGCTACTTTAAAGAAAATATTACCTCTACTGAGCTGCAGATTAATTAGTCAAACTAATGAATAATTAAAGTCTTGAATTTACCCAAAGCATCCCTTCTCGGTTCATATGCGTTGGTTGTTGCAGTTTGAAGCTTTTCAAAGCAGAAGTGTCAGTTTATGCTTTGCTAAGACGAAATGGATCCGGAATTGATGGTAAGGGCTTGAGCAGCCTGCTCAACAGGCAGCCGTTCACCATCTACTGCTCTTGTTGTACAGGACCTTCATTAGCTGAACCTCATTGCAGTTGTTTCTCTCGACTTTTACAGAAGAGAAAAGATGTAACAAAAATTGGTTTTTACTTTTTATTTTGCTTTTATTTGCCATGTAAAGCAGCTTACTTCACCTTTTCTCTTTTCATACAAAGCAGAAATCAGCCTGGAATACTTTGCCAGCATAGGTTATAGACATATTTTGCAGTGATGGAAGCAGAGTTGCTTACTTGTCGTTTACTGATGGTCGGAAGAGCCGATGGCATCTGGCCGTCTGCAGGGGTGCAGTAACTGCTGTTGTGTGGCTGTGGGAGCGCTGGAAGGGAGCAGCTCTGTGCCCAGCCCGGGCGCTACGTTAGGAACCTGCTGTCAGCGGCTGATCGTCTCTGAGCACCTTTGTGTCTGCTTTCCATCTGCCACTGCTAACTCCAGCGAGCGCAGAGGCAGTGACTCAGAGAGGTAATGAGTCTAATTAGTAATTCTGTCCCTGGACTGCTTCCGTGCCCTCTCTTCTGCAGAATGAGAAACTTCAGAGCCCGCTGTGTGGCTGGAGCCAGCTGCTGCCCGCGTTCCTCCTGCAAGGGGTAGAGAGGGCTGGGACTGGCGGGTGCCGTAGGCTGGAAGTGTTGATCTGGAAGGGTGAATCTGGCTTCTGAGAAGCTGGTAACCACCCTGGGTTTGTTGGCAGCGTGGTGAGCACTGCTTTTTCGGGGCGGGGGGACTGTGGTGGTTGGAGAGCGCTGGTGAAAAGCTCTGTCTTTCTGCCCCTTCTCTGAATGCGGCACGTACAGAGTAGTCCTCTGCAGAGCGGGGAGAAAGGAGTAAGCTTGGCACATCTGCGTGTGATTTGACCACTGCCAATGAAAAATGGTTAATAATACTCTCACTGCTTTGTCTTTTATAAGACCATTCAGGGCCAGCTTTCAAACATCTCCTAAAAGCCCTTTTCTGGTGCAGACGGCTTTGCAGGAACGTAAGATATTCTTGTTCTCTGAGGGTTTTCCTCCCCTTGCTTAGGTATGGTCCTCTGATGTTACACGGTTGCTATGGCAATAAATGACATCACAGCCTGGGGAACATGGCTTCATATGAGAAGCAATAAACTAGAGCAAACGAGTTGTCAGGCAGCAATGTTTCCTCCCCGTCTTACTAACGTGAAAAAAGGAGGCGAATGGATAATGAGAAAGTGAGAAATTTTTTTTTTCCGAGGAGGTATGTGTTCTCTAAGCCAATTGTCTGTCAGGTCTTTTAGACTTCAGAAGAGCTATTGGTAATCCCCTTGAAGACGTACAGGGAATTCAGGTCAGGGAGTTGGTAATTTCCCTAGTTGCATCATATCTGGTGTTCCAGTTACTTTGAATTTATTTTCCTTTTTTGGTATCGGTTGGACAGTAAAATACTGGAAAAGGAGATGAGGGAGATGTGGTCAACTCACTCTGCAAGATAATTGGGACTCCTGCGAATACAGCATCGCCTCTGTCTGCCTCCCGTTCCCTTTCTCGTTATCCTCCCCTCATTAAGTGCCTCATGTATGCAGAGTGGCCGTCCCCAGAAAGCCGGGTGCCACCACTGTCCCCCCCAACCTGGGGCATCAGTACAGCCCTTGCTGAGCCCGGCGGCGGGAGCGATGCGGCGCTTGGCAGCCCAGCTGGAGCCCAGCCCAGTGACCGTGGTGGTGTTGCACCTCAGGCCTTTCTTCCTGGGAATGGAAGGGCCTCCCCTGTTCATGGGAGAAGTGTGGGTGGATAAGAGAGCGGGTACAATCTGTGCTGCAGTGTCAATGCAATAGTCCTGAGGAAGATCACAACCAAATGAAGGTCCTAAGGTGAAGCACGTGTCCTGAATACCTGTCTGTGACACAGTTAGTAAATTAAGGACATTAAACTGCAGTGCGGTAACTACCAGAAAAAAGCCTCTAGAGTAAATGTCAAATTCTCTAATTAAAATAAAACTCCAAACTGTTTAAAAGCAGAAGTAAAGTCAAGTTTATTTTGTGTGTCATGTATGGAAACAGCCGTTATCGTCAGAAGCAAAGCAAGTAGTATTTTGGAGATGGCAACGTTTTTCGTGGTAACAGCACTGCTCCTTACTAGCCGACACGTGGCAGACAGTCTTAAAAGGATTAGCAGCAAATTCACTCCCTCACAGGAAGGTTGAGCAGGGAGACCGTGCTGCTTAGAGGATTTGCTGTCGCTTTCTGAGGAGTTAGCCAGCTCCTGTTGTGACTGGAGCGCGTTTGAATCCGTGGATAATTTCCGAATGAATCGGCCAGGCGAGGACAGCGCTTGCAGAGGCGCAGTGCGCCCGCGCTGTACGCGCCCGTCTGTGCAGCTGCGGGCTGTGGTCCAATATTCGCTTAAATACAAAAGTAGGACTGGACTCAGATGTGCCCAGGGAGGGAGTCCGGCTCCGAGGGGACGTGGCATCGCAGCGGGACCGCTGCGGTTCGCGGCTGAGCGGAGGCACGCAGCACAGCCCACTGCGGGTGAAGCGCTCTGTCCGTAAGCATGGCGTTTATCACTTACCAGCTGTACAGACACGAGGGAAGCAGTGAGAACATTACCCGAGCGTGTCCATAGCAGCAGTGGGAGCTGCTGGTAGGAAGGAGATGTTGCGTGTGTGAAGCTTTGGACCAAGACATTCGGTTTGCCCCGGGCGCTAACTTCCCAGCCCGTGTCCCCGCACACCGCAGCGATGGCTGCTGCTCGCCAGCCCCAAGCTGGAACGGGGAACCCGCACGAGAGGGTTCAGTTTGTAGCGTTCTCTTATTTTAACCATTGGGAAGAAAAACAATACGGGGAGAAATTTATCTACGTGAAACAGGCACTGAAATGCGATAGAAACACTTTGGTTAGATTATGAAGCTCTTATGCGTGGTCGTGTGCTGTTCTCTCCTCTTCAGAGCTGCATACGACAGCAGGAACTTGTTTTCTTCAGTGTCTTTCTGTTTAAACTACTAGTGCTTCACAGCTCTGGGGTGTGAGATCACCGGAGTGTCAAGAGCAGCCTACAGGGACATGGCGAGGCGTTGCTGGCAGAGGTCAAGTCCTGTCTGCTGCACAGAAATAGTTGTGTTGAAGTCAGTAAAACTATTTGTGTGACCGAGGTGAGCAAGATGTGGCTCGCTTGGGAGACAGCTTTTAATAGCAGATGTTCACTTAAGAAGCAATGATCCTGTTGTCTACAATGTCCTTAGTAATAAAAAAGAGAAGAGAAACAGAGGAAAGATCTCGAGGAGCAGAATAGCTCTAAAGTGTATGTTTTTCATTAAACATCAATTATTTATGAGGGTTTTTTCTGTATCATCCAGCTAGTCCAGATGAGGAGCACTAATGCAATTACAGTTGGTGAGTTCAGAGAAATGGCCTAAACAAATAGAATGGGCACAGTTTTGCTTATTGAACACAGACTGTTTTTCAGCTCTTCTCCAGCGTAGCAGGGTGTGTGCTCCTCCAAGTGAGAGGAAGGGAAATAACAGATAAGGCTGGGAAGGGAGAGAAGTATCAGAGGGCGCAGATTTAGCCAGCGATGGCAGTAGGTGTGGGCTGCTTGCCATCTTGGAAATGACAGATACCAATATCCCCAAGTTTGCAGGCGAGAGCAAAGGTTTAGAAAGTCTGTGCTGCAGCTCTTCAGTTTTAATTGTGTGCCCTTTACTATTTTGGAGCCTGGAAGAGAGACTGGAAGTTTTCTGGAACAAGAAAGGAGTCTTGTTATTTACATAATGATGATGGGTCTGAAATGTGATACATTATTTACTATATTTATTCCTTTGTCTCTGTAAAACTAACAGAAAAGGCGTCTGTCGCCCTT
The DNA here is from genome assembly GCF_030867145.1 of Opisthocomus hoazin. NCBI lineage: Eukaryota > Metazoa > Chordata > Aves > Opisthocomiformes > Opisthocomidae > Opisthocomus > Opisthocomus hoazin. Next base: position 44,059,481 of record NC_134422.1, read on the forward strand.
CTAGCTGCCTTTAAAATGTTTTTTAGACCACAAATGACCATTAAAGGCATCAGGCGTCAACATCTGTGAGCATAGGTAGCAGCAGCTCGTGCAGCCTGGCCCAGGTCCCCGGTCCCTGGAGGAGATCAGCCCCAGCCCGGCGCGGGGTGGGCTCTGCTCGGTGACTCCCCAGCCGAGCACCCCGCGAGCCAGCGCGAGCAGCCCTGGCCCTCGTGCAGCTGCTGCAGCGGCCGCAGCGCTGGGTGCTCTTGGTCGGGTTACCCGGTAATGCATGCAGAGCGCTCTGCGGAACGTGCGTGTGTACGCGGGCACGCACGCCCCGAGATCAAAGCTGTCCTGTGCCGAGAGCAGCCTGCTGGGGTGACGGCAAGAGGAAGCAATGTTAATTAAATGTCACAGGTTGGAAAAACTAGATGCCAGGTCACGGAGTTAAAATACTGGTGCTGTGTAAAACAGAAAACACGAGTCTCCTAATTACTGCTGGAAGCGTTATGATTTGTTTATATTCTGGTAGTTTCTGGAAGCCCGAGTCAGGATGCAAACTGCGTTATGCTAAGTATGTTTATGGAGTACTTCAAAGCAGTCCCTTCTTTAACGAGCGTTGGGTTAATCTCTCTTCCAGATCCATACGTGAGAAGCCACAGCTGCCTGCTGGTATATGCACAGGACTCTGTACACTCACAGATTTATGTGCCTGCACAAGAAGATAATGTGCCAGTACAGGAGTAGCTGTGTCTGAGGTAGTATTTATAAAAATTACATACTGAAAACTCTTTTGTTTGCTATATATGTAAGTAAACACAAGACAGAGATGGGGGTTTGTTGTAGGTGACTCGGTCTCAGGAGCCAACAGGCTAAGCGGCACATTCTGGCGAGGTAATGAGCGTGGAAGGGGAGAGGCTGGGTGTGATGACGGGCAATGCTACGGGAGCGGCAGAGATGCTGCGGGGTCGTTTCTCTGGGGTGCTCGAGCCGAGGGGCAGGACGTCGTCCCTCGTGCGGTGGTCTGCGTGGCAGGGGGACGTGGTCCTGCGTGGCAGCAGAGGCGGCGAACGATAGCGCTGATTTTTAACAGATCTTGGGAAGCAGGGCAAGTTCCGAAGGCTGGTGGGGCTCTCGGGCCTTTTGGTGTTTAGAAAGGGCCCAAAAGCATAACCCGAGCTAGTAGGTCAGGTTGATTTGATGTTAGCTGCAGGCTGACGGGACAGTTTGTTTAGGACTCCACTGATTTAATACTCTATAGTATTAAAGGCTAAAAATATAATTCCTACTTAGTATGGTTTAACCACTCGTAGATTTGTCAGTTTATTTTTTCTTTTTGATAGGGTTATATGCTTTCATGGTAAAAAAAAAAAGGCGATTATATAATGCTCTCTGATTTCTCTTAATTGTTTGAACTAGTAATATGTGTCTTTTGATTAAAAGCAAAATCCAAAAAACTCCAATTGTATTGAATTAACCTTCAAAGTGGATTTAAAACCTGAAATTTTGAAATCAATTTGTTAACGTGTACATATGAACAGTGGAACCCATTCCTGGCTTCCTGTACCTGCTGTGGATCATGCAGGGTTTTGCTGGCAGGGGCTGTGTGTGGAAGTGCAAGCGGTGAGGGTGCCAGCTTACAGAATGTTTGTTGCAAGTCACTTTAGTTTTCATTCACCCAAAAGTAAGGTGATAGAACAAGGAACTAAGAACCCCATTTAAATAAATAAGGTAGGAAATACTGTAATTGTTATACATTAATATTCACCAAGCAGGTTTTAGGTCTAGCTTGAACTATTCTAAAAAAACCTGTTCCAAGCAATCCAGCAAGTGAAGCCAGAAGTGCAAACCGAAATGCAGGGGGAGAGGTGCTGAGGCAGAAAAGCAATCGCATCTGTCCCGTGTGGAAATGCAACCGCATGGAGAACCGTGCAAGTCAGTCCTCACGTGCGTGTGGTTGGATTTCACCGCTCCCCAGCGCAGCAGCTGGGCTGCAGAGGCCACAGCAGCGCCGGCATCTGTGCCGTAATGGTTGGCAAGGTCAGGGTGGCTTCACCTCCCCACCATGGCTCCAGAGGCACGCTGACCAACAGGTGTGTGTTTTGGGAATCAAATACCTCTGAGGGAGCGCAAAATACCTTGTTCTTTAGCTCAACAGACTCAGCTTCCGAGGGCTGAAACGCTTCTCTGTGTGAAAACTCCAGGGAAGGTGTTTAGAAAACAGTTTATCAGTTACGTGGCCATTTCTGAGGCCCTGCTGGCTGTAGCCATGCTCTTGGAAGGGCAGCATGCTTTGTGCCAGCGTCAGTTAAACGCTCCCCCTCTTACTCCATTTCCTTCTTACTTCTCATGCGAGGGAATTTCAGCTTGGTGCCCAGGAGCAAGAAGGTCACAGTTTTCCTGGGTTTGTGCTTTCGTACATCTGCTGGCCTTGCTGGCTGGGGACATCTGTGAAGAGTGTGTGCCGCCAACAGCTCGGTGCGGCGGTCGCAGGGGGCTGTTGGGCAGGCTCTTCCCATCGCGCCCGCCTGGTCGGGCAGCTCCGTGGCACCGCGGGCAGCAGCTGCCTTTCAGGCGCACAAAGCGCAGAGCCCAGCGTGCTGGTGGGCTGCTGTGGGCGCCGTCGCAGCTCAGTGGGTGCCCGGCTGGCAAATTCAATCTTCTATTCCTCAGCTCAGAGCTGATGTCAAAATTAAAATAAAATTAAAAAAAGAGGGAGAAGAAAAAAGTGGTAATTCTACTGTCGTGCCAGCTGCTGTTGGGCACTAAGGTACAAAGATGTGCAAACGCTCTGACTCGGCACACTCGTTGCAGGAATGAAGGTTTAGTCAATACCTTTTTGAAGAAATCATTGAACAGAACTGTCATGGGTGTAATTTTATTAATTGAGCTGGAACTTTAGATTAGGAGGGAATGTGACCTTCAGATGCTGGTGGACATTGATTGTCTCCAGCCATTAGTAAGGGCCACAAGGCTTTTGCTAAATGATGCTTTGAGGGCTGTGGAGTGAGTTGTCAGCTCTTGCTAAGCAGTGACTCTGTGACCATAGCTGGCCATGTCATCTCAGCCAGGCTGGGCTAGTCTGAGTGGTGATGGAAGGGCACGGTGCGGGCTGACAGCACTGTTCCAGGTACGGGATGACTTCTACACAGCTGCAGACTTCTGAGGTGAAGCTTCTTCATCCCAGGAAAGAGACTACAGAAAGGAGATGAGGAGCTCTACAAACTGTGAGCATCATGAATGAAATAAATAGATTGGAAACAACCCCTTGTTTTTGTTCATAATAAAGCTAAGGTACCTCAAATGAAACTGTCAGGTGGCTGGAGAACCGTGAACAAAACATGTTCTGGTTTTTCCTTACCAGCTAGATTTGTACAAATGTTTTGGTCACTACAGGGGACCTGAAAAAAGACCCTGGTTCTAGGAGGTGAGCGCTTAGATCATTGAAGGAAGCATACAGAATGCGTGACACCAGACAAACTTGGTATGACGGTTCTTTTTTTAATACCCACTCTTTTTTTTTTTTTTTTTCTTCCCTGTGGCTGCATGTTTTATTAGAGAGGAATATTTTTCTCCCCTTCCCTTGTTGTGGAGCTGTATTAGTTTTTCAACAAAACACACAAGGGGCCTGACAAGGCACAGATAAAATCATACTGAGCGGTGCTTCCTGGAGCGTGGCACATCAGCCGGGGCTTTGTGGGGCGGCTGAAGGGCCCGCTCCGTTGGGGCGTTCTGGACAGAAGGCACTGTTCATGGAGACCTGGGAATGGTGCCATCAAATGCATTCAGCAGTTACATTTGTGAGGCTCGATTCAGCGCTGGTAGGGGTGTTGCCTGGGGACCTTTGAAGGCCAGACGTGAAAGCGGGGCCGTAATCCTGGCGCTGAATCTCAATCTGTGCTGTGGCGTCTTGTCCGCTGCGGTGCGAGGCCAGCCTGCACGGTTCTGTGAATTTGGCCCCAATTCTTAAAATCTGTAAGTGTGTGCGTAAACGTATTGTTGTGTTTACAGGCTTGGGGTGGACCTGCTGGAGAGCAGCTCTGCGGAGAGGGACCTGGGTGTCCTGGTGGACGACAGGTTAACCATGAGCCAGCAGTGTGCCCTGGCTGCCAAGAAAGCCAATGGGATCCTGGGGTGCATCAAGAAGAGTGTGGCCAGCAGGACGAGGGAGGTTCTGCTTCCCCTCTACACTGCCCTGGTGAGGCCCCATCTGGAGTACTGTGTCCAGTGCTGGGCTCCCCAGTTCAAGAAAGATGAGGAGCTACTGGAGAGAGTCCAGAGGAGGGCTACGAGGATGGTGAGGGGACTGGAGCATCTCCACTACGAGGAGAGGCTGAGGGAGCTGGGCTTGTTCAGCCTGAAGAAGAGAAGGCTGAGAGGGGACCTTATAAATGCCTACAAATATCTGCAGGGTGGGTGTCAGGAGGATGGGGCCAAGCTCTTTTCAGTGGTGCCCAGTGACAGGACAAGGGGCAATGGGCACAAACTGAGGCACAGGAAGTTCCGTCTGAACATGAGGAAGAACTTCTTCCCTCTGAGGGTGACGGAGCCCTGGAACAGGCTGCCCAGGGAGGCTGTGGAGTCTCCTGCTCTGGAGATATTCAAGACCCGCCTGGACAAGGTCCTGTGCAGCCTGCTCTGGGTGACCCTGCTTCGGCAGGGGGGTTGGACTAGATGACCCACAGAGGTCCCTTCCAACCCCTACTATTCTGTGATTCTGTGGGGAGCCTTGAAGCTAAAGCTAGGCACGACGTTTTGTGGTGCCGTTGGTGAATGGTCGCACAGAAGGGCTGTGTCTGCTCACCAGGGCACATCTGCATTCTGGCTCTGCAGTAGAGTCTCCTTCCTTTCCTGCTGTCGCCTTGTCTGCCTCAGATGGGGAGGGAAAAATGCTTCCTTCGCCCATCTGATGTCGCAGCCTGATGGATGGCTCCTTGGGGTGTGAATTGGGTCTGGGGGCTGCCTGGAGCTTGCAGAGCAGCCTGGAGGCACTGAGCACTGTTGTGGTGCTTTGCCTGCTGCGATGTGAACATGGGCGGAAACACTGGAGTTCTGATGGGTTCCTCACAGCCCTGCTGTTGGCACCTCCACACTGAATCACCTCTCTCGCACAGAAATCCTGTGAAACGACCAGCTCCAAAATACTCTGAGACTTTGCAGTCTCTTCCCTACCAGTGGCCCAACGCAGTGCTGCTGTCGGTCTGTCTCTCTTGAACTGGGAAGTAAAAGGCCATTAGTCAGATGGAATCTTTTAAACTGTAGCGAGCAGGGATTAGGGAAGATGAGTGGGGAAGCCCGGAGAGATCCTGGATGAAAACAGTGACAGTATATTTACCACTGAAGCTGTACTGGGCCAAACAGATTAAAAGTCAGGTGAATGACTTGTTTTCCAAAGGACCTTACTTGCAGAATTGTTGCTTGTCCAGGGTTTTTGTTTCAGTTCCACACTCAGATTTAGCGTTGCTTCACGTCAAGTGTGTAAATTTTGGTCTTCTCAGCTGTTTGTTGTGTCTTTTCAGCTAATAGACACAAAATGAATCACCTTTATCTCTTTTAGCAATGCGTTCTGTATCTTAGCTAATGAGATTTCCAGGTAGGAAAATCTTGAATTAGTTAGCAGTGCTTACAAACCGCTGACCTGGGTTGGATACCTGAAAAGATAATGAGACGAAAAGAAAAAAACAACGTACTGAAAGATAGGCCAAACAGCTCAGCGTGTTTTTCAGCACAGGCATAAAATGGTCTGGGAAAACGTTGGCGCTGCACAGCAAAGCATCCCATGGACAGCAAAGGCCTGTGCAACTAGAATTCACCACCTCTGCCGTTATACATGATGGGACAGGTGTTTATTACCTAATTGCAGTCTTTTTTCGGTAGGAATCTTGCTTTTCTCACCTTAGATTTGTGTTGATTCCTGTTGCTTTAATACTTGATTGTCTGCTGTGGTACTAATGGTGGTGCAAGCGATAATCTGGTGACTTCCAATGAACAAATTCATTTCTCTGAGTTGATTTATCTATAAGGGAAGTTAATCATGTTTCTCAGTGAGGTGATGTAGTTTCCTTGCAAGAGCTCTCTTGGAGGCAGCTTACTGTCACCTGTGAGTGGAACGTGGACATCATGAAGGGTGGGTGTCAGGAGGATGGGGCCAAGCTCTTTTCAGTGGTGCCCAGTGACAGGACAAGGGCCAATGGGCACAAACTGAAGCAGAGGAAGTTCCAGCTGAACATGAGGAAGAACTTCTTCCCTCTGAGGGTGATGGAGCCCTGGCCCAGGCTGCCCAGGGAGGTTGTGGAGTCTCCTTCTCTGGAGATATTCAAGACCCGCCTGGACAAGGTCCTGTGCAGCCTGCTGTGGGTGACCCTGCTTCGGCAAGGGGGTTGGACTAGATGACCCACAGAGGTCCCTTCCAACCCCGACCATTCTGTGATTCTGTGACATCTGGAGCAGCGTGCGACACCAACCCGGGCACAGGTTTGCTGGGGAGAAGCGAGAGGTGGGCCACGGTCTGATTTGCTTTGCTGGAGCAACTTAAATTGCATAAGGAGATGGTGACGCCTTGTGCCTGCATTCAAGAGACTTTTTTTAATTAAAAGAAGAATCTATTAGCATAGGGATGCCAGGATAAAACAAAGTTATTTTTAAAGCTTCCTTTAATTCAGAAACTATTTTTGAAATGCTAATGGTGGTGTATTTGACTTGTGCTGCTGTATCATCAGCAAAATTTGCAAATATTTAAATGCTATTCTATTTTGACACTCAGCAACTTAAATTCTGCTGACATGTTTTTATAGCTTGTTACTACACGCATTGAAGCTCCAGCCTAGACAAATACTTGGCATCGTGAATGCCCAGGCGCTCAGTGTGTGAAGGGTCTGGTTAGAGCCCAGCAGAATGGTGCTGCTGTCACTGACGCAAGGTGCCCTGGATCTGCAGCTGGAGTTTTAGCGGAGGACCATTGGGCTGTGCCCTGCGGTGTTTGTTCTGAGAGCAGTTAGAAGGCCTCGTGTCAAATTTTAGCCTGGAAGGAGACTCATAAAGATGTCGTGATTATTGCAAGAGATTTTAGTGCTGTGCTGATTCTGGGCTGGGTACAGAAACTGCTCTGAACTAGCACAACCAAAGTGGCTGTGCACTTACACACGCTTTGCAGCGGGCTGTTCTGCCAGGGCGGTGACTTCTGCACCAGGGGCTGAGAAGAAGTTCTCGAGGGAAGTTCTGTGGCCTGTTTTAGTGTCTGTACTGGAGAATCTTTCCCTGGCAAACCCAGGAAGTTTTAGGTCTCTGTGGAGCTGAGCAAGCAGGAGATTTGCTCCCCCCCTCTCTGGAAGCTAGAGGCTGTTTCTGGGGAAGCATTAGCTTTTAGGAGAGCAAGTAGCCCGCTGAATCGTGAGACGCTGAGTGCACAAGGACTTCACTGAGTTAGGGCTTAAATAGCCCTGACTTGCAAACCAAGGCACATTGACTCTCTTATCTACAGTTGCTGCCGTCTGCTGGTTTTGAATTTGCACAGCTGAGACTTCTGTATGAATGGCAAGAAAATTGTGAGGGCTTTCGGCATCCTATCAGCCTCTGAACACTGGCACATAAGTAGGTCTTTTCTGAACTGCCCTGCTAAGTCCCTGGTAATTTTTATGACATTACTGCCATCCTGCAAGCCTTTCTCACCAGGGAAAAGTACAGACAGATGTGTCGTAAGGCACTTCGTGTTCTGCCAGCTCTCATGGCCTTCTCCTTCACCGGCGAGCCGAAGTCCTGGGAAGAAGATAAGCAGAAATGTAGCTCAAAGTGATGATAATATAATGATAATAGTAAGTCATTCTCTCATTCAGTTCCACTTTGCAGATCAGAGTTACCCAAAGGAAGAGTTTGGCCCAATCTATCTAATACCAACAGGAAGCTTTCCCTGTCAGGGACCGTTCTTGCCTCCCGTATCTGTTAGGAATGGCGCGGGCACTTCCCGTGAACAGAGGTGGATCTGGGCTGCAGTTCCACCTTTACCTGGCAGCTCCGCTATCTACCATCCGTGGATCTTAATGGACTCTGCCAGTTAACTCGGTAACAACAATACAGAAGAACTTGTGTGTGGAGCTGAGGGATGGCGTGGGGCTGGGGAACCCAGGCGGCTTTTGAAGATCCATCTCAGCGTGACTCAGCTGATAGAGCAGTGCTGTAGTTACAGGGGCTTTCATTGTGTAGACCACCTGGGTTGTCTTCACCCCCTTTAAGGAGCAGCTGCTGAATGCGTCCTGTGCCTGAGCCGGAGATCTGGGCCGTGAGGCGTTTGCATCCTGTCCATGGGTCTTTCCAGCTCCCCTCTCGCTGTGGTGGCAGCTTAAAGCTCTGGGAAATGTTTTCCTGCGCAGTGCTTCTTGCAGCTCTGCGGAGAGGGACCTGGGTGTCCTGGTGGACGACAGGTTAACCATGAGCCAGCAGTGTGCCCTGGCTGCCAAGAAAGCCAATGGGATCCTGGGGTGCATCAAGAAGAGTGTGGCCAGCAGGTCGAGGGAGGTTCTCCTTCCCCTCTACACTGCCCTGGGGAGGCCCCATCTGGAGTACTGTGTCCAGTTCTGGGCTCCCCACTTCAAGAAAGATGAGGAGCTACTGGAGAGAGTCCAGCAGAGGGCTACAAGGATGATGAGAGGACTGGAGCATCTCCCCTACGAGGAGAGGCTAAGGGAACTGGGCTTGTTCAGCCTGAAGAAGAGAAGGCTGCGAGGGGACCTAATAAATGCTTACAAATATCTGCAGGGTGGGTGTCAGGAGGACGGGGCCAGACTCTTTCCAGTGGTGCCCAGTGACAGGACAAGGGGCAATGGGCACAAACTGAGGCACAGGAAGTTCCGTCTGAACATGAGGAAGAACTTCTTCCCTCTGAGGGTGACGGAGCACTGGCCCAGGCTGCCCAGGGAGGTTGTGGAGTCTCCTTCTCTGGAGATATTCAAGACCCCCCTGGACAAGGTCCTGTGCAGCCTGCTGTAGGTGACCCTGCTTTGGCAGGGGGGTGGGACTGGGTGACCCACAGAGGTCCCTTCCAACCCCTACTATTCTGTGATTCTGTGACATGAACAGCTTGAGAAGGTGAGGGGAATGGTCAGAGCATGAGTGAGATGAGGCTGGAAGGGGCCCGCAGGAGATTTCGTATGTGAAGCTGCAGTCCCTTGCGTGGAAACCTGGGAGAGCCAGGCTGTGTAACTGCGGGCCAGCGGACGTGGGAAAGGCAGAGCAGTGTCGGGTGGGGTGGGCAGAGGAACAGAGAGGATTAACTGCTTGCTGGTGAGTGTTTCCTAACGTGTGTAAGATCTAAGGAAAAGGGTGGTACAACTGACGTGGTGCGGAGGCAAGGGAAGATACAAAAACCTCTCAAGCCTCCGTTGAGATGATAGTGCTCTGTGGAACACCAAAGCTTCCTTATCTTCTTACTTAGTTAAAATATGTAATTGTTCAAAAGTCACACCACCACTGGAAGGTGAGTCATCAGGTTTTGCAGTTGATCCACAGGATAGCTAACATTTTAATATAAACAGAGGATCCTTCTGTCTTATAAAAATACTACTTTCCAGTACGCTGAAATGTAGAACTTGTATGGCCTGGCTGGCTTTCCAGCTGCGATAAGGAATAAGTACTTCTCGTGTGGAGAGGTGGGGACCGTCGAAAGGCAGCTCTCCTTTGGCATTGCATCTCCCCAGGTGGGCTCCCTGCCGCGGTGGAGGCAGCACTGTTCCCCCAAGCAGCAAGGGGCAGGGAGCAGCAACAAACAAAAAGAGCAAAAATTTCTCTTCTGTCCACTTGTTCTGAAAAGCTCTGCCCACTAAAAATAAAAATAGCTCCCTCTTCTACGGAGCACGGTAGCGTCTGCCTGCCGCAGATACAGTGCCAGCATCCGAGTTGTTGTGAGCGCTCGCTGTTTGGGCTGAAAGAATAATTTAAAATGTTCTTAACATGCATAATGTAAATAAGGAGGAACGTTTGTGGGTGATCAGGAGAGCCCAGGACTGCTAGGGATGACAGTTTGATAAATGTGGCTTTGTACGGGGCCTTACTGAGGTTCTGGAGCCAAGCTCTGTTTATAATAAACTGCAAAGTGGAAAGCTCAGGAAAGGATGAATGTGAAGCGTTTAGCATCGGGATGCTTCGTCGGTGATTAATGGAACTTGGCTACTTCTGCTGCTTGGCAGTTTTACCTCTGTGCGGTGCCTGTTACCCTCTGGACCATCTATAATCGCACTGTCTGTTGTCGTTTGGAGCCACAGGGCAAACAATTCTGGTGTCCTGCTGGTTGGTCAGCTTTTTAATCGAGTACATATTCACTGTGACAAAGAAGCAGGCATTTTAAGGGTTTTCTATGACTTAAAAAGGCATCTTTTCGGAGTTACAACATCCTTTTGGACTGTTACTAATCACTGTCATTATCTTGGATGAAATGAGTTTTGGAGTTCAGCTTCATCTCCCTGAAGGACACTTTATTTGTTGTTATCCTGAAGCTTGCCTGTGTTTTTAGCCTGTTGTCAGTCCTGGTGTAAGTAAGGGGAACTGCAATGGCTTTGTCTGCCAGAAATTCATTTTCCTGGGGAACAGGGATTCCCCAGTAATGACGATGGGGTGGTACCACGCTTCCACATCCCCGCCTGGTCACGGGGCTTGCCTGAGGCTTGCTGTTTTCATCTAGTCCTTGCCAGTCCGGACTGTAAAGTACAGGTAAAGCCTGGTTTTGCCATCGTTTCTTGACAAACTTTTCCAGGTCATAAAAGAATCGCTCTTTTCCCAGGATTTCTGGCCTTAGTTGCCAAGAACAGCGGCAGCATGTGGAGGACCCGTTGGATTTTGCACTCCTGCCTGAAACAAAAGTGGTGTTTTTGCAGGTGTGCATCTGCGGAAACAGCTGTATTTGTGCTAGGAGAGAACGTTTTTCCTCCTTGCCTGCTCCCTCCAGCCAAGCTCTCTGCAGCTCTGCCAGCCTTTGTGGAACAGGAGAGGCAGCTGCTGGCCTGGTTCCCCGTGCTGCCTCTGGGGAAGCAGGAGGGCGGCTGGCAACCAAATCGGTAATTCAAAACTCTGCGGTTCCTCCGGACTACAGAAAATGTGCATAATGAGGAAAACCGGAGGAGAAGAAATAACTCCTCGCCATGCTGCCTTGCGAGGAGGTTCATCAGTCATGCTTGTGTTAAGAGAGCACCTGGGATCGGAGAGGACAGGCACCCACATCTGCCAACACACCTCGGCCCCAGCCAGGAGACCAGAACGATCAGTCCTTGCCATGCGCCGGCGGCTTCTGTCCGGACGCTGGAGGTGGACAGCTGGTATCTAGGGTGTGCCCGTCCTGTAGGGAAAGTTTGCGTCCTTCACGCTCGCCCTGTGTCTGTCGTCTTTGTCTGGGAGCTACGTTTTGCATTCTCCTTACTCGACATGTGTAATGACAGGGTTTAAACAGCGTATCAGATAATTAGCTCTGAATGCATAATTTAACTCTGGTGCTACGAGTATGGGAAAGTGCCTTGCGCTTGCTTCATTTGATAGGTGAAAGGCGATGTGTTAAACTCAGCGTGGTGAAATAAATGTCTTTGTCTCAGTTCAGGTTCATCTGAATGTTCCTTAGAGCTCGCTTGGCTGTCCCCTGCCAGTCCGTACCATGCTGGTTATAATGGATTTTGCTACAGAAGTTCCTGCAGAAAAGGAATAGGAGATCAAAGCCCTGGTTAGGGCTCGGTGGCTCCAGTTGCTGCCTGTAGAGGTCTGAATGGCAGTAATGGCAATAAATGCATAAATTACAAAGAGCCCCATGCGATAGTGAACGATTTGTCTGAGAGTGGGTGCTGGCAGGGTGTCCCGTGCGCGCGGGGCGGCTGTGCTGGGGCACTGGTGTGGCGGAGCCCAGGCGTGGAGCTGCGGGCTCTGCTGGCAGACCAGCGAGCAGCTCCCATTGCCCTGCTCACTCAGTAGTTTCCTGTAGCATCACGTGTCTCGGGATGAAAGTGTTAATTTGCTCGGTGGTGCGAAAATACCCCTGTGTTATGTTTCTGAGCTGGTTAGAAACGTGGGGGAGAGGCTACTCTCTGCTGGTTTTGGCAGTTCCCGAAATAACCGCGGCTGAAATCTGCATGGCCTTCATGTTGCCTCTTTGAGGTTTCGTTGGCTCAGGCAGTCGGAAGCAGTGCAAATGGTGCCAGGCTGTTAGCCAGGCCGAGTACGAGGAGCTGTGCTTCCCAGCCACGGTGGCACACGTCTCCTTTCTGAGGAGACATGCAGCTATCACGTATGCGCAGCATAGTGCTTTGAACTTGCTTTTTTCAGCCCAGGTTGCTTTGTTTTTGCTCCCAGAGCTCTGGACACAGTCAGTCCTCTTGACTGGCCTGCCAGCGTGGAGGTGGCAGAGCTGGATTTCCTTCTGCGTGGGTCAGAAGCTGTCCTCGGCTCCGTGAGCAGAGGATCCTGTTCTGTACAGCTGTGCGCTTCAGGGGGATAAATACGACCTTTAGGCACTCACAGATTGTACAAATCCTCTCGCTTTTCTTTGTGAATGAACAACATGCTGGCTCTTTGATTCAGGGCCAGGGTAGCTGAAACAGCATTTATTGTATTTACAAATGAGCTCTGCTGTCTTCATCACCAATAACAAGTTACCATTTACGGCTCTAGGCGGCAATTTTCTCATTAGGTGTTTTAATGAACACAGAAAGGTTTAAATTTATTCTTATTTCCAGCATTCTTGTGGTAAACACAGCTCCTACACCTACACATACAGGAATCATGGCTTCTAGAGCAGGTTTTGGTTTTGAATGTAGGCTGCTGTAATGAGTGTAGGAATTACAATACCAGACTCATCAGTTGAACTAAAATACCATGTAGACCAAATGGAAAAGGGCTTTATTTCTAAAGCTCCTTAAAAAACAAAAAAAGAGAGGTTATGTAGCTACGCAAGGTCGTGGGGATTTGTGGTTAACAGAGTGATTACAATGTCAGAACAGACTTGGCAGCTGCTCTGCTGCTGTGCTGAAAAAAACGCTGCTGCTTTGGGGTGCCTGTGGGAGAGGTCTTCTGGGGGGGTGCTTTGGGTCATACAGAAGACCGCCTCCTGTTGCTGTTTTCACAAATTAAGCTCCTTTCCATATTAAGTTAAATTTAATGCATGTTTTCCCTGTCTCCCATATTTCTTTTTTAAAAATCTTCCTTCCTTTCCACATTCAGTCTTTCCTGAATTTCCATATTGGAGCTGGAAGCAAAGGACACGTTTCTGTTCGGCAAATTAATGAAAATCCCATAAATTTTGAGATTTTCTGAAGAATAAGTTGCTGTCTTCCGACCCCTTGGTGTTTTCCATGCCTCTGAGGCAGAGGGAGCGGTCAGGCTTCCCCAGAAGGAGCTGTGGGAGGGACCTCCACAGCCTTGCCCCTTCACTGTGGTTTATTTTTTGGTAAGAGGGAGATTCTTGGGTAGTTTAACCTCACTAGTGGTTGGTTGTCCCTTCCTGTCACTCACTCTCCTTTCACGGCAGCCCTTCAGTGGCCAGCTCTGTCCTCTAGCATCCTGGTGATTCTCCTTCCCCTCTTCCAGTTCTGCCGTCTCTCCTCTCCTCTCCCTGCTGCTCCTCCATCCCTTGCTGCGTCCCTCCCACCGCCCGGGGCCCGGGTGCTGCCGAGGTGGATGCGGGCGGGTGGAGGTGCGGGGTCAGATACCCACGTGCTGTGGCAGGGAATGGCATTTCACGACCCAAGGGAACCTGTCGAGGCCTTGGTTTCTTAACTTCACCCAGTGCGTGGGGAGAAATGCTCAGGAAAGCGCCCTGAAGATGGATTGCTTAGACCTCTATGCAGTATCTGTTAATGTGCTTTTTCAGAAAAACCTAAGCTGCATTGCATTGACCAGAAAGCATCTCTGATGTTGTGTGCAGGTTAGTCCTGGTGCAGTCTCCAGTTGTGGTGCTCCAGTACTGTCACCTCTGCTGCACCGCACGATGTGACTGGTGAGGTTTAGTTGGTTTGGTTCTCCCGGCTGAAACGCAGGTGCTCTTGCTTAATCTTCATTTAAACACCTCAGTGCCTCGTGCACCTCACTCCTAACCAGCCAGCTTCATTCGGTTACTCTTAATCCAACTCAAATGGTTTTGAACGCGGCAGTTTCCCCGAGTTCCTGCAGGAGATGAACAGAGCTGGGTCAACTGAAAAGGCAGATCACGTTGTCCCTCTGTGCTCTGCCGAGGGCTGCCCTTGCCCCTCGGTACCGCATCAAACTGGTGCTGGTTTGGGAAGGTCCGGGCAAGTTCGTTCTGTCCTGTCCCCGCAGTGCCTCTGCGGCTCACCGGCCCCCTCGGTGCTGCTGTCCCTCTGCAGAGCTGTCACCCACCGGAGCAGGAGCCATCCCTGTGCACGGCTTTAATTGTGCTGAAGAGCGATAGGAACACTGCAGGTGATGGCTGCTAAAGGTGGAGGTTACACCTCTGAGAGCACCTTGGTACTTCCATATCGCTAAGCATTTTCCTGTAGCAATTTCAGCGTACAACACATGCAGAATTAGTAATGTATATTGATTTCATGTTGGTTTTAACAGAATATGTTTTAAAAGGTCTGCCACTGCACTGCTGAAACTTCGAATGCAGCACCCTAAGAACGGGTGGCCGTGCCTTCTGGCGTCACTTGCTCACCATGGCTAGGGGATTGTTTAATCAGGATTGCTCAGGCACCTGATAGTGTAATGGGCCTTCAAGGGCAGTACTGACATTATTTATTCTCCATTTTTGTGGTGTTTTTAGCAGGGGGAGATGATTGTCAGTGAACAGGAGCCTCATTATGCCCCTGGCAACAAAGACTCAGGGGTACTGAAGAAGTGAAACCAGAGGTTTTTTGAAGAGATGCAGATAATGAGATTTTACCTTTTCGAGAGACCACATCAGAAATCAAGTTAGTGCCACCACTGCCGCCTCGCAGGTCCCGTTGGAGAGACAGCTCCTGGCTGTCCCGAAATGCACTGCAAATCGTCCAGTGGTTTCGGTGAGGTCGGAGCCGCACCTCGGTACTGACGGAAATTTCTGCCGTAATCAGGCATGTGGTTTGCGAGTCGTCTTCAAACACTTGCGGCCCAGTCTTAGCTTTCTGTCACCCTTTCGGCCTTTGCTGTAGTTGCAGAGGGTGGCTAGGGCAGAACTGAGCTCTGTGAATTCAGGTAATTGCTACGTTTCCAGCTTATCCGCCTCGTTGGCATAATAAAAACGTCTTTTTTCCTTAGGCCAGAAGAAAGAATCGGGTGCCTGTCAGCTGCAGAACTGTTGTGTACCAGGTGGTGCTGTGGAGTGCGTCGCTGTAAAAGGCGAACGCGCTTTAAATCGCGCCGTTCCGGTGACGCGGGCTTTGGTCTCCTTCCAGCAGCAGCCCGAGCAGAGGCTGGATGCTCAGCCTGGTTGGCTGCTTAGGGCTTCAAATGGCAGTTGTCTTCGTGCCGTTGAAGTAAGAGCTGGCTTTGCAGGTTGCCGTTGGGAGGCTGACACCCCAAGAAGCCTCCTGAACAGGAACAGATGAGGTGCTGTGTCGGTTTGTAGGCAGATGCGTGGCTTTAATGGGTTATTAAAAGTGGTTTAAAAGGCTCCCACTGAGGGAGGGAGAGGAGAAATGTGAGCGCAACATCTTGAGATTGGAGAGGTTGCTGGGACATGGTACCTTTCTCATGGTGTGCAGGGGGCAAAGGAAGTCGGCAAGATTAACCCCCCTTTTTTTGCCTTATGTAGCACTCCTTCAGCCAAAGATGGAAATCTTGTAGTTAAAGCCTCTGCGAGGCTGTACCAGGTGGGGGTTTGTGCCGGTAGCTGCGTGGAGAAACGGGGATGTTTGCTGTATGGGGAGCTTAAACCACGCAGTGAGCTGGGAGGACAGCGAGCACGGAGCAAGAGGCATTAGCCTGGCGTGTCCACACGCTTTGGCTGTTCTCGAAGGTTTGGTTCAGGTGTTTTTCTAGAGCCTCAAAACACTTTTAAATCCCTTTAGACTTTTGCCCTATTTTGAGAGATCTATGCTCTGCTCTCATCTTGGCAGAGGGAGGACAGTTTGTATGGCTTTTGCGGTGTAGCAATGGGTTTTGGTGTCGGAGAGGCTGGGGGTTGCTGTGCTGTGAGCGATGACTCCCGCTGTTTCGATGTGATGACAGGGAAATTTTAGGAGTGCTGAAAGAAGCAAAGAAATATTGGCAATCTTTCCTCCGGCAAAAATTAGAAACTAGTCCGCTGGCATTTCAGAAATGTCAGCTACATGTTATGACTAGGATACTTTTTTTTTTCTTTTGCATATGCTGAAAATCAGATACTTAGCCTAAAATGAAATTTGGAAGAAGTTCTTTACTCAAGCATCAATCACCATGCTACCTCAGATAAGGCTTATAAATGAGAAGGAATGTTTTATGCCAGACTGTAATAATTTCATACTCCTGGATGAACTGGCCATGGGATGGACAATTTTTTAATTGTTTTGTGAGCAGAGTCTGAAGTCAAATCTAATCTTAGCTGAAACAGTTTTTTTCAAACAAATTCTGAAGTGTTGTGCAACTTTGGTAAACCCCTTAAAAAAAGGGGTTTTAGAACATGAAAATGTGAAAATGTGGCTCTGAGTAAGTGACGTGATTTCTGAAGGCTCTGAGTATTTGCAGCTCCAGCTGCAGGCTGTGGTTTTAACGTGGAGCTGTAACATAGCTGCAGTATTCTCTGTAATGAACTACCTAGTTTACCTGCTTGTGAGCTCTCCAGAAACAGCGAGGCATGTATTAGTGGTCGCTCCTGTGGTGTTCCTTCTTCACTGAAACATGTTTTTTGTTCCTCTATTTCGAAATGGATGGGGTCAAGAGATTAATTTCCTGTCAGAAGGTCACATGAATGAGCATGGGAGAGCAGGCTTTTCCTGGTCTTCCTTTTTCCCTGTGTGGGGGTTAATCTGTTTCAGAAGCAGCCCCGTAACAGAGCGTTTTCCTCCTCGTCCACTGAAGACAGGCATTGCTGCTGCGCAGGAGGTGCCGTCCGCCCGGGCCTGCTGCGAGCCTGCGTGGCTGGAACCGGAGGCCTGAGGATGCCCATGCCAAGAGCTGCCCTCGTCTTTGTGCTGCCATGTCCACGTTGGCTGGTGCCCGAGCCTGCCGTGGTGGCTGGTGCTTATGGCCCTTTGCCTGCCTTCCATGGCAAACACTTGGCTCATTTTACACAAACTTCTCTTAGGCATCCGTTAACCCCCCATGGAGCTCCTACAGATCCAAACTGGGAGAAGACAACCGTGCAAAATGAGCAGCATTAACCAATCAACACCTCCGTGCGTGGTTTTTACACCAAGTACATTTCCCCTAAAATAGTCTATTTGCAAGTGATGGAATTCTTGGAAAGAAATCCTAATGCTGTACTAACCAGGGGGAGCGTGTGTGTGCGCGTGCTTCGGAAAAGAGAACAGTCCTCCGAAATCTTCCTTTCCTTGGAAATTAGAAACATCTTAACGCCTCACAACATGAACTCAAACAGAATTCAAGTAGGTGAATGTCTCCTGGAGTCAGCGGTGGTGTGGAGGAATAGAAGAGTGAGGGATGAACCTGTGAAGTGTCGATCCGATTAAGCGGTGGCATGAGGAGTGGATGCCGACCCCGTCAGCGTAAAGCAAAGCTTTTCTCCCTCCCTGCTACAGACACGTCCTGGAGGGTGCTTGCGGTGAAGGAGAGGAGCCTGCAGCGTGGGCCGCACTCAGGGAGGCTGTGCCGGCCCAGAGAACGCGTAGCTGCTGCTTGTTTACCGTGAAAACAAACGTAGAGCGAGAGCGTGCCGGGAGTAGGGAGGAAAAGGCCCGAACGA
The DNA here is from genome assembly GCF_030867145.1 of Opisthocomus hoazin. Taxonomy (NCBI): domain Eukaryota; kingdom Metazoa; phylum Chordata; class Aves; order Opisthocomiformes; family Opisthocomidae; genus Opisthocomus; species Opisthocomus hoazin. The sequence goes on from NC_134422.1 coordinate 44,077,266, forward strand.
CGTTTAACTGAGGCGTTCGCACACTCACACACAAAACTTAGATTTCAATTTCTCACATTTTGTGTTCGATAATACTTTTAATACTTCTGCCTTTTGAGAAGGAGGCTAGCGAAAGTTCATTTTAATCCCTGAACATCTGGAAAATGTTCCTATGAATAGATAGCTTGAGGGCAGCATTATGACGGCTCGCGGTGCAGATACTGGTGAGAATTAGGTACAGTAATTCTGAGAGGTTTACACCGCTTGGAAGGAAGAAACCCTGATTCATTGGGTGTTTTTGTTGCCTGCCACAGGGGCATGGAGTAGCAGGGCACGGAGGTGGCAGAAGGCTGGGTGGTCGGAGAGGGCTTTGCCCTCCTGCTGTCGCGGCAGCATCTCGAGGGGAAGCGAGCGGCAGCGGGCAGCCCCCGGGGCTGGGACACGGTGCTTCCCCGGGGCTCGGTGGGCGAAGGGGCCTGGGAAGGTTTAACGGACACGAGGGCTGGAGATATGCACAGGAGATGCAAATGTGACCCGAAGCAGGAATCCCTCGAATCTTTATTTTCCGTGAGATGTTGAGTAAGGGTCAGAGGTTCTGGGAAGAAACGTCCAGTGGCTGAAACACAACTTGTTTGTGGGCTTGTGTTTCGCTTCCTGTTTTGGAGACGATTAAGGGATTTGCAGCTAGGAGATGCATATTCCAGCTCACTTCTCGACTTTAAACCCTTCGTGCTGGAGGTAGGCTCAGTTTACAGAACTGCAGTCGACCTTGTTGGAATAAACTAAAAGCAGTGGAAATGCACCTCTGGCTTGCAGAGTTCAGGAGGTGCCACGTACGCCGTGCAGTCACCTCAGCAGCCTGGCAGCCCTAGGAAGAGCTGATGTTTCTCAGCTGTTGCAGGAAACATGTTCTTTTGAGAGGGGTTTTCGAGGGAAGCTGGGCCTACAGAACCTGCTATCGCAGCAAAAAACCCAACCAAAAAACCAGCAAGCCATTACTTGCCAAGTTTGTGCCTCAAACCTGCGTGTCCCGGTGTTGGAGTGGCTGGGGGCAGATGTCTGCCATCCCGGGAAGTGGACGTGTAGTTCACTGAGGTGTTTGTTGAGTGCCCCTTCCCTCATGTGTTTCCAGATGGAAAAACAAATTTGTATGAAGTTGTAAAAATATTAGTCAGTCACCTGGCAGGAATTACTTGTTAAAGGAATATGAGCGGTTGATTTTATTTTGCTGGAAGCAAACCAAATAATTCTGCTGAATTTTGACTGTCATGGGCTTTCCAAGGCGGCTGCTGCTGCCCTGACATCTTCGGGTTTTTCTTCAGCAAAGCTCCTGGGAGTTAGGTGTGAGAAAAGTAATTCTCCCCCAGACGCTGAAATAAAGAACTTGAAGAAACATTTTTACCTGATTTTTTTTTTTTTTCCATTTAAAAGTATTTTTGTTTTATGCTGGTCTGTTGCAATCAGCAGAGCTATGGAGCTTGGCACAAGCTTAGAGACAGAGCATTTTATCAATGCATTTTTAATTGCAAACTCTTAAAATTAGGTGTACTTTCTTAATGGAATGGAACTTTTCATTTCAAGGTGTATGCAAAGACTTTGTGTGGACAGTTAAAGAATCTGAAGTCACCTGGAATTCCTTTCCTGGTGACGTTTTACTTAACTTTCCGTGTTTTGGAGGCCCAATCTCTTTCCATTCCCCTTGAATTCTGTGTGGAGGTGTGAATACAGATAATTAGAGACTTGGGGACAGGCTGTGAAACGGAAAATGAGAGAGGAGACTCCTCCATTTCCAAAACCGTCTCGCTAATTAAAGCGACCTTCTCGTGCCGCGGATATTGCGTGGCTGTGGGAGCACCATGGCAGCTCCAGACGAGCGTGAGGCAGGGACAGCTTAGGGGGAGGTCTCTGCTTTTGCCCCTCACGGGGGTGGAGGGCTGAAGGATTCGTGTGGGGCGAGGCCGCATCGGTTGTCACCCCTACGCAGTCCAGCAGCGGTTAGGTTTTACAGAGGTGTGCTTGTCCACGAACAGGGTCGATCTTCGTTTCGAGCCGTCGGCAATAGCTGCACAGGCTGAACAGAACCCGAGTGGCCACCTGATGGCTGAGGAAGGCCCCTCTGTTGTGATTGGAATTGTTCACACGGGCTCCTGCTGTGAGCTGATGCTTTCTGTTCTGCACGATCTTGAAATAAATTTTAATAATCTGACCTCGGGGCGGAGATGTTGCACTTCACTGTCTTGTGATAGAAGCTTGAATCAGATTAAGAGATGAAAGTTTCTCTGCGGGGAACAAAGTTCAGAAACGCGATCTGTGAGGAGCTTGCAGTAAATGCAGACCCAGGTGTAAATGTGTTGAGGCACTGTGCAGTGAGCAGCAGGTACCGGAGGGATGCTGTAGGTAGGAGAACGTCAAAGCCTTGTCTTGCTGCTCTCTTCAGACTCTTGGAGCAGTAACAAACTCAGACTGTGCTAACAGGCACAGGCATTCTTGGGGACTGTGAGCAGATATTTTCAGTGCGTTCGGGGCATTAACCTGTTGGTTATTCAGCTTGGAAAACCAGACTGGGTGCTTTTGAAGAGAATCCTGTAATGCTGTTTTTCATGATTACACTGCATTTCCCTAGACGTGTCAGCTAACACCCGCAAAATCTTGATTCACAAAGCAGTTGGTTAACTGGGGTGTTGGAGTTTCTGCCCTGCTGTGAGGAGTTACCCGGTACGAAGCGCAACGCAGACGGGATGTGAGATGGGATCTGCGCAACAGGCACATGGATGTGAGGGTAGGTGTGTCCGTTCCTTTGCAGACCTCCATCTTCTAAAAATGTTTGTGCAGATCCGTGCCTGAGGCTTGGCAGAGGACTGCCTTTGCCAGGTGGCCGAGGGCTTTGGGTTGGTGCAGACTTCAGCTGGGTGCTGCTCTGCAGATTTTGGGGGTAAAGCATAGCCAGCGTGGACTTCATGTACAACCACTGGTTGCGTGGCCGGTATACAGTGTTGCTCTGTCGCTTCTTTTGTCTCTTTTATCCATCCTGCTGGAGGGGTTTAAGGGATATTGAGCCTTGGGGAGCTAGCTTTGCCCTTCTTGGGAAGAAGGGAATACTGACATGGTAGATGACCATCCCTGGAGCTTGGGTGGATCGTGGCTGTCCTCGGAGGAAAGCAGCATTACCTTGGCAGAATCTCCATCGGTTATTCTCGCATCTCAGCTGCGTCTTCTGGCTTCCTGGTTGTGTTATTGACAGAGTTGAACAAGGGGGTATCGCTAATGCTTGTCTCGTGCTCCCTTGTCAAAGCCACGTTTGCAAGGAGCAGAGAAATTCTCCCTGTCTGATGGACCTCCACAGTCCAGATGGACTCTAAACGCTGTTGTGTGACAACTAAATGCCTTTTAAAATGATTCTTGTCATTGACATTCGCGTTGCAGCCTGAGGGTCTGTGCCCCTGTCACGGCAGGAATCGCCCTCATCCCGTCGGAGTGGCCCGGTGCCGGGAGGATGAGTGCGGAGCGGGGATGTGGGGCTCCCCGGCTCTGTCCGTTCTCGCTGCGGCTTTCCCGTCGCACCTGGGCACCCCGGGGCCTCCCCGTCGGGGCCAATTTACAGCATCCTCTGCCGAGGGGGGGAACGCAGAAATCAATCTGGAGGGGAAATTGTTCTGCCTGAGTGGGCACATAGAAGGAAACTGTCTCTTTTACTGTGGTGCTTTAATCTCTTTTTATGAGCTACCTGGAGCGCAGAGCTCTTTATCTGACCCACCATCAGGGCTGGCAGGGACCCAGCAGGATCTCTGCTAGCTTGAGCTGAAGGATTTACCGGCTTTCGCCAGCTGCCTTCCCCTTGGCAAACCTCCCCGCGCGCAGAGCCGAGCGCGGGGTGGCTCAGTGTGTGCAGCTGGATGCGGCCCCCGGGAAGCCTGGCAGCAGCTGCTACCCGGGTGCGGCACGGGTTCTCCTCCTGGTCTTTGGAGGTCTTTGGAGGCCCCGTGTGCTCCGTGGCAGACGGGTGGGAGCGATGCCCGCGTCTGCCGAGGACCCATCCTGCGGGCCAAGCGCTGCCGTCCCTCGCTGCACCCTGGCAAGGCGCCCGCTGAAGCTCTGCCGCGCTCCCGGGCCGTGTTTAGCCCCGTGTGAGGGGAGCTGGTGCATCCTCATCGGCCTCTGGCAGCTGCTCCCTCGCCGCTGTCGCATCGCAGCCCCTGGGCTGGGACTCGCCGTCGGTCTGGCGGGGTGCTCCTGCTGCAGGAACCTTCCCTTCCCCAGCCTCGCTGGGTGGATGGGCTTCCTGCTCCTTCCCTCCTCCCGCCAGGCAGGGGAAGAGGCTTGGAAGTCCTTTCTCAACGTTCTCACCTCGTCATCTGTGACTGTAACCGCTTGTTTGTAGTCTGTGCCGAAGCTGCGCCATTCGACCTCCGCGTGCGGCTGGGCAGGGCCTTCTGCCCGCCCGAGACTGGCCCTGGGCTCACTCGGCTTGCCCAAGAGACGGAGTTTTAGTCTGTAATACAACGGGTGCATCAAAAGATTGAAGTGACGCAATGGAAAATCAGTTACAGGTTAATGACCGTAGCTAAATGAAGGGTTTAAACCTTTGGTTTTTTGTATCTTGCGAATGAATATAAAAATCTGCACGTAGCAAGGGGTTTAAAAGGAGATGTTGAGCAACGTAGTAAGAGCGTTTAACGCGGCGTGAGCAGCGTGCAGGGAGCCCTGCCCGGCTGGGCGGCAGAGCCGCAGCTGGGGCGAGGCACCCCACCTCGCTGGGGACCCCCCTCACGTTCCGGGGGTTCGGGACTGCTCCCGCAGAAACCTGGGAGCTTTCCTTTAGAGTGCAGCCATGGGAAGCTCAAAGGCACTGAGAACAGCTTCCCACCCGCCTGCCCTTGTTGCCAGTGAGAATCGCAGATGAACGGAGACGAATAAGATTAGCTGATTTAATGCACATCTTGAGCCCATTTTGCAATTAAATACACTTCTTTTTTCACAAACTCTCTCCTTTTTCAATTTATAAATGGTTTCTGGCTAACATGGGAGATGTCTTAAACCTTCCGCCCCGTTCAACAGTGTGTGTAGTGATATGGATAAGAAAACCACTGCTACTGTTAGGCTTTATCTCAAGCTATACGCTTTACTGCCCTGACTCATTTGTATTTATTATTAACACAGTATTTATTTTTATTTATCATTGACACAGTTGTTCTCTGTTAATGCATAGCTGATGAGGCAATGTATATTCTGAATGCCCTTAAAAGTCGCCTTCTGAGTAAGATTTCTTTTTTTCAGAAATGGGAATAATGCAAGGAATATTAACATTCAACCCTTTTGGCCAACTATTGCCTCGTTTTTTTCATACGGTACCTACCCACTGCTGTCCAGATCTCTGCTGCGACATCTGGATGCTGCCATCACACAAATATTTACTACCCACTGATTATAGCAGTAAGCAACAGAAAAGAAAGTTTTAAGCCTACTGTGTGGGTTTTTTTAAGGGTAACTAGCTGGTTTTGTTTGCTGCTACTCCTGTAGCTGCATGTTAGCTGTCTTGCAGCCCAGTGTGTTCTGCCCGAGGCTGTTTGTTTCTCCCAGGCTGCTGTCGGGTCACTCTGTGGGTAACGTCACGTTTCTGAAGACAGGGCTGTCAATTCAGGTGGAACTGGGCAGCTCCAGGAGACACACGCAGATGGTGGTCTGCAGAGGGATGAAGATTTGGGTTTGAGCACCAACCGTTATTTGTTTGTGGCTTTGTTTTTAATTTAATAAAACCAAAAAAGAACCGCATTGAGCCTCCTGCTTCTCGAAGGGAAGGAATGAGTTACTCGGGGCACTGGAGGCTCACGCCGTGAGTAGGCAAAGTCTCTCGGATTAGCGCTGAAGTCACGCTTCCCCTGCCTCTTCTGCATAGGGCAATGAGCGTCCCCATCGAAGTCAATGAAGGTTGAGTAGTTAACTTTGGTTACTGTCAATTTTTGTAGGAGCCGAGGGCTCATGAAACAGAATGCTTCCCTCCCCATAGATCACCCCCCTAAAACCCCTGGAGACCTCAGTAACGTAAAGACAGGATTTGCATGTGACTGTTCAAGATCAGCTTGACTTTGACAATACAGAGAGGATGCTCTTGCACTGGGTCAGATGATTTGGGAGTTGTTTTGGTGGGCGGGTTTTCCTTATTTCCATGTGTAAAAAAACCCAAACAAACAAAACCTAAAAAACCCACAAAACAAGGTGAGGTGTCTCACGGGAGTCGCAGGCAAGTTTTGCAGCTGCTGGTGCGAGCTCAGGCGCGAGCGCAGACCTTTGCAGTGGCGATCTGTCGCTCGCCGTCGCAGCGCTTACTGCGCGAGCGCTGGCTGCGGTCAGAAGTGCCGGTGAGACAGGAGCAGTCCCGCCGGGGACCCCGGAGGCAGGGCAGGTCGGTCGTGGCGGCTGGCAGGGGCAGCTACCACGGCGTTCGGTCACCGTGGCTTGCCCAGCCCCACACCTGTAGACCTGGCGTGGATCTTCTTGCGGCGGTTGAATGGCCCAGGCCTGGGCTGCCACATCTCTCTCTTCTAGCTTTCTTCTTCATATTTTTATAGAAGAGAAGGACTTGCCAGAAATGTCTTTCCTACAAAGAGGACTTGTGAGAAGCATCATGTGCTTTCAAATAAGGCACAAAATGTACTCGCAGATGATTTTCTGTTCTCATTAAGTCTCTCAGAGGTGAGTTCAAGGGAAAAAATAAAGATGGGAAGAGCTTGGATGTTAAGTCTTTTTATTTACACCAAAAAAACAGGATAATTTAAGAATACTGAAAAAGGCGGAAACTTGGTGGCTGGAGAGGTGGAGGACAATTATCATAAAGCTGTGCAGCTGCACTACCACATGCATTATTTTCACTTTACTACCAGATATTTAATGTATGTGGGTAGCTAGTGTTCTCTTTTTGTTTCTTCTGAATATTTCATGTGTGTAATGCAGTAGAAGACGTAGTTCCCAGTTGTTACAACAGAGCAGAGATCGGTCGAGCAAAAGAACACCCATCAGTGTTTGCACACACTACAAATTTAATGACTGATACAGCTGAATAATAGAAAGTTTATTCTTGTAATAAAGGAAAAAAAGAAAAGCCACCAAACTCCTACTTTGAATCTGGAATTACAGTTAAAGAAAAAAAAGAATCTTATAATAGCGATCCAATTCAAGTAATCAGTTGTCTGGACTTTTAGACCAAATTTGCATAAAATGTGCGAGGTGAATCATCCTCTCTCGTTCCTGGATACGCGCATGAGATGATTTCTGTGTTCTGCTTCTCTATGGGAGTTACAGGGGTGCACGGAAGAGCACGGCTCCAGCTCCCCGCACGCGGGACGGTGTCTGTGCCAGCGAGCTCCTGGCTGCGTTTGCGTCCCGGAGGCCCAGAGCCGAAGCTCCGAAGCTCAGCATTCCCCGGGCAGGGTGCTCTGATGGGGGGCTGCGCGAGTCGGGGGTCTGCAGGGGAGGAAGCTGCGCTGCTCCCTGCTTGAGGTGAGCGCGTGCTTTGGGTCTGAGCTCTGTCGTGGCGGGGCAGGCAGGAGCAGGGTCAGTGCACAGCTGTGTGTTGTCAGTGCGCTGGTGAGCTTTAATGAAGGAAGGAGCGAATGGTGCGTTATCCTGCGGTGTGGTCCTTGCGAGAAAGAGAAGTACAGACATCTACAAACTGCATCGAAGAGGGGAGGTGGGGGAAGGCACTCGGATGATTCTGCTGGTTTTCCACAGCGATGCATTATTTGCTATTGTATTTTTCCCTAGTAATGTTAAACTGAAAGATACGTTTGTTAAAATAGTTTGTCTTCCCTCAGCAGTTTGTTTGCTGGTTTTTCAGAAAAGGTGTAAGAAAGTGATAATTGTGGAGTTTAGGGAAGGGCAGTTTACTTTCTCCCAGTTTATTGTCTGTATTTTGGCAGACATAACATATGTTCATTTCACTCTTCCTTTTTGCTTAGGGTTTTCACAGAGCAAGAAGGGAAGGGCTAAACATGGGAGGGGAGAAGAAGAAAATGGGGTAAAACATCCTTCATAATGTTTGCTGTTGGGGGATGATAAAAGGAGGGTTCAGTATAAAAGGCCCCGACTATGCACGCGGAGCAGCTTCGTTGTAGCTGATTGCTTGCACCCGTGGGTGCCTCCAGAGTGAAGAGACTTCTCGGGCTTTGCCGGGAGAAGGCGGCAGCCACATGCCAGTCCTCGGGGCCGGCTGAGCACCGCGCCAGGACCGTGCTCCGCTTCCCCCCCCGACTGCGGAGTGTGCGCCGGCATTTGGAGAGGAGTCCAGGCTGCACGCGTCCCTGAGACTGTCTGAACCTTGGCAGGGACAAGAGCAATCCCTGGCCACCTCTGGGACCCAGGAGAACATTTAAGAGGGTGGATGGTCATTTTGGCACATTTCCTTGCTCATTACCAGGCTCAGGTCTCCCTAATCTTGACAAGGGCACCTCAAAACGCAGGCTGCAGGTGAGGCGCACTCAGTGGCGATGTTTTTTCTCTGCTAGCCAGCATCAGGGAGGTAAGGTGCAGCTGGGTCGATCCTTCGGCTCTGCGTGCGGTGGAAGGTCTGCACCTCGCCTTGTCTTCCTCCTCTCGGCAGGCCTCTCCGTGGAGGGCGATCGGTGTCTCCATCGGGCAGGAGTCGGGCTTGCTGCAGGAGAGGAGCGGGAAGGCGAATGCCGCCTTACAGCTGGCCGCTTGCTGCAGGTCCCTTGCCGGGAGCTGGCAGTTTGCTCTGCGGGATGCTTGCGTGCAACGTGTACGTTGGAAGGTGCACACCGGAAGCCATTTGTGTCGGGGAGGCAGTTACGGGTTGAAGACGTCCATTTTTCCATATTCATTGTGAATATGCACAGAAGAATACTTCCTGCTTTTACATAGGCTGCTTTTTGATTCCAGTAAGTGTCTCGACGTTTGTTGGAGCGCGAGAACAAGCGCTGGTTAAAGTCGCAGGTAGCTGAAGCTGTTTAACGCGTGGGTTGTGCTGTGGCTCTGCGCACTCTTTGTCTTCTCGCCCAGTTCTGCCCGTTGCAGCGCAGCCAGTACAGGGCTCGTGTCACGCGCTGCGTCTTGGCCCTGGAGATGCCGACTTCCTCCCTTCTATTTCGGGAGGTCATTAGTGCTGATGCGATTAGAGGTTTATATCTTTAGGTCCGAGTCATTATTCCTAATTCAATCAATGCGTTTGAAGATGTTTCCTCTAATAAAATTGTAATGACTTGACGTGATTTGTCATGCTTCTCAAAAACATGGGTTTAATGTTTTTGTGTTTAGAGGCCCTGAGCTGCTGGAGAGGAGCATACATCAGTGCATCATTGCTGGGCCAGTTTCCTGCCTGTCCAGCTCCCTCTCCAGTCAATCAGAGTAACCCGGTCAGTGTAATCACGGTGATGTACAGCCAGCGTGACGCTGGAGCCAGGCCTTCGCCAACCGCCTGAAGCCCTGGGAGAGGGCCCTTGCCCGAGCAGGATGTCTGCTCTGCCGCCGCTGCCATCGCTCAGCTGAGCGCTTCGCCTCCGCGCGGAACGGACGATTCGCGGGCGTAGGATAAAGGAGAAAATAACCATCTGTAATGCAGAGGTTTGACTGGAGAAATGGCTTTTACGTTGCCAGGGGAATGAGATAAATAGCCCCCCACAGTGGGAACTGAATTGCGAAGGCGAGGCGAGAGCAGCAGTGTTATGGCAGAGCTGGGTGTTTGTTCAGAGGCTTTAGAATAAAATTAATCCAAATGCTTGGTTTTCAGGAAGGCTCCTGCAAGGTGTTAGGACTGCTGCTGAATTCCAACGGCCTCTGTTTTTAAACAGTCTGCTGGGTGCAGTTGGGTTTGGGCGGGGAGGAAGGAGCAGGGTGCGCGAACTTACTGCGTGCCGGGTGGAGCAGCCCCCCGGGCTCTGAGCACGCAGCCCCCCCCGGGCTCTGAGCACGCAGCCCCCCCCGGGCTCTGAGCACGCAGCCCCCCCCGGGCTCTGAGCACGCAGCCCCCCCCGGCTCTGAGCACGCAGCCCCCCCCGGCTCTGAGCACGCAGCCCCCCCCGGGCTCTGAGCACGCAGCCCCCCCCGGGCTCTGAGCACGCAGCCCCCCCCGGCTCTGAGCATGCAGCCCCCCCGAGCTCTGAGCATGCAGCCCCCCAGCTCTGAGCACGCAGCCCCCCCGGCTCTGAGCACGCAGCCCCCCCTGGGCTCTGAGCACGCAGCCCCCCCGGGCTCTGAGCACGCAGCCCCCCCGGGCTCTGAGCACGCAGCCCCCCCCGGGCTCTGAGCACGCAGCCCCCCCCGGCTCTGAGCATGCAGCCCCCCCCGAGCTCTGAGCATGCAGCCCCCCAGCTCTGAGCACGCAGCCCCCCCGGCTCTGAGCACGCAGCCCCCCCTGGGCTCTGAGCACGCAGCCCCCCAGCTCTGAGCACGCAGCCCCCCCGGGCTCTGAGCACGCAGCCCCCCCGGCTCTGAGCACGCAGCCCCCCGGCTCTGAGCACGCAGCCCCCCCGGCTCTGAGCACGCAGCCCCCTGGCTCTGAGCACGCAGCCCCCCAGTTTGAACACGCAGCCCCCGGTTTGAACACACAATCCCTCCACCAAACACGCAGCCCCCCTCTGAACACGTAGCCGCTGCCGTTCCGTGTGCTGCTCCCCCTGCTTGGCTTCTCCAGGGTGGGGTGAGGGGCAGGAGGGGAAATCACACGAGTGATTTTGACCTTGTGGGTAATGAACTGGTGCACGGGGGGGGGTTTTGACCATGTCGAAGGTCAGATCAGGGGTCTGACGGAGGGCTGCCATTTTTATTAGCTCTCAGGGCCCTTGCTTAGTGTCCCAAAGGCAGGGCGGAGGAGAGGCCGGGCAGTCCCTGTGCAGTGACAGGTGAGGGGTGTCTGCTCCTGGGATCCCCGCTTGAGCTTGGGGCCTGCTGGTGCTCCCCGCTGCTCGCGGCGAGGAAGAGCCTGCCTGGATGGCAGTGCTGGGGAGATAAGCGACCGAGTCCTCCTGCCCACCACCTCTAGCCCTAAGCCTCTTGCTCCTCCTCGGGCACCAGTCTGAAAGCAGCGTGTGGGTGGAAACACCGAGAGGGGCTTTTGTCTGCGTGACAGTAGCACGGTGGCTGGTGGTACGGCAGCCTGACTGGCAGCTCGCAGCAGGCAGATGGTGGGTCTCACGCCGAAGGAGAGAATGTGTAAACGACCAAAGATAGGTTGTAACAGCCTTTTCCAAAGCCAGGAGTTCGTCACTGGATGAGCTCTCAGTCTAAACATCCCTGTGAGATCTCAAGCCTGCGGTCTACTAGTGTTTTATTAAATAGTTTTGGCAAGTGAAAGCAATGGATGCTGTGACTCACCGTGTGCGTGCCTGAGTGCGGGGTGTCCCGGGCGTTCGCTGTGCAGGGCAGCCAGCCGGGCTGTGCCTGCTGCCTCTGGGCTGCCGGCCAGGCCCCCCGCCCCGCCAGCACCCTGCATCGGCTCCGCGAGCGCGGGCGGTGGGAGAACCAGCCCTGGGAGGCCGTCGAGCACCGAACGCTTGGGCTCGTTGGCAGAGCCGTGGCTGGTGCTGGGTGTCACCGTGCTGCCCGGCTGCCCTCGCCGGGTCTCTGCCCTCGGCGTCTGCCAGGCCAGCTGCTCTCGGCCCTCGCCATCAGGGATGGAGCTGCCGTCGGCTTTGCGTCCGCCGTCTTTGCCACGCGTGGCTGCGTGGTGCGTACGCAGCGTGCTCGCTGGAGGGGTGCTTGGGGATGTCCCTGCGCTCCGCAGGCGGCTGGGAAGGTCAGGCTGGCTTCTCTGCCATCCCGACCTCCAATCTGTTGGTTGTTTTTTTTTGGCTGATCTGTTTTAACAGCCAGACTCGGTTAAGGAGAAGAGTATTTCCTGTGGAGCACAAATTGCTGTGTGCAAGCACATAATGTAATTGAGCTCTGTGGAACTGCTGTATCCTGTACGAACAGCAGCACCAGAGCTGCCCATTAGTTGTATCCATTGACTTTTTTCAGCCTTTTAAATACTGCAGAGAAATAATTTTCTGTCCCCAGCACCTGACAGGTACAGTGATGTTAGCTACCTCGAGAACGAGGAAAGGGTGGTAAATGCAGTCACGGAGAACACAGAAACGTTTTATCAGAAAGCTAGGCTCAAACCACGAGCAGCCTGAGCAGCAGATCCTCATCAAATCAGCAGCAACCCAAAACTAGCTCCAGTGATTCAACTACCCTCCTTTCATCAGCATCAGTAGTGCCACTCTTGCTAACACTTGTGGAGAAGTAAATGCGCTCCCTGAAGAACGGAGGTTTCCGTTTTCAGGTGCTCTTTTAAGGAGAGAAATTTGGACTGAGGGAGCTTGGAAAGCCCTTTGGCTCGTCCACTTCTGCAGTGTGCTGCCCGTGCCCGAGTGCTGCTTCTGCATGGGCCTCCGTTCACAGCTTGCTTCTTGTCTTTCTAAGTTCTTCACCCCTTTCCTGTATCAGTATTCTGTTGTCTTTTTTTTTTCTTTTGTGATTTGCTCTCTATGATTCATGCCTTAATTTTTGTTTATGTTCCCACTGTGCTTAAGGGCTCCCTATTAACTCTAAGAGTACATTGCAATATGCAGCATTTTATTGTCTCTCTTATTGAATTTGTAGCCATGAAATGAAGTTAAGCCATGGAATGGGCTTTATCTGTGGAATCGGAGACAGCGTTTCCCCAAACGGCCAGCAGCATCAGCAGCGGCCTGGCTGCGTGCGGTGATGGGCCCAGCCAAACCATGCGTGAACTTAGGAATCCAGGCTGAAGCTGGTGGCTACTTTGAGGCGGACAATCAAAGTTTGTAACCGACTCCTTTGACCCAAGCAGAAGAATCTCTGGAAGCACCAGAAACAGCAGCTTTGGAGAAAAGAACTGCAGGTCTGGCTTGGTGGCAGTGGTCCTGTGGACCTTGGGTGTAGATGGAGCAGTCTGTGGATTGAGACAGTGAGCTGGGTGGTTAGCTGGGTTTCAGCCATGGCGGGTGGGTCCCCCCTGGGTGGGTCCCCCCGAGGGTGGGCCGGCATTGCCATGGCGGGGAGGCCGAGGCAGAGGAGCACACTCCTGCGTGGGCGATGGGTGGTGGTGGAGGCCATGGCTCCAGGTTTGCCAAGGGGCCGTCTTTCACCTGAGGAGTCAAAAAGCTGTCTGGAGTTTCACGGGGCACGCGTCCTGCTGGTACACTGCATTTGGGAGCTGTTTGCTTCTGCATTCCCCTGCTGGTTGAAGAACAGAGTTAGGCTGCGTAGTGCCTGATCCTGCAAGCATGTAACTGGTAGCAAGAGGTGTGTTGGGAAAGAAATATAACCCCGGGACTTAATTCAGTGCTGCTCAGTCCCTGGTGCTGGCTGAGCAGAGCATCGCTTGAAACGCTTGCCCTTAGGTATTTCCTCTTTCTTGATGTTAGGGAGAAGATAAATCTATTCAGCAGCATCTGTGCATCACCACTGACATTTTAATTTTCAGTTAAAAGATTTTAATTAAAATCTGACATCATTTGGTGTGAAAAATGAGAGTGAATTGAAATTATACATGCAGACCGAACTAACGTCAATTTATGTATCGGTTTCAAGAACGGCTCTATCTGATTAATCCAGGCAGCAGCAGCGTGTGCTGGAAGGGTTGCTCGTTTCGTATCATTCTGCTGTTGTTTTACCAAGGTAATTAGAAGGGGAGAAGTTCTGTGCTGGTTTTCCCAATTTCTATCTGCTGGAGTTCTGCCTCTCTCGTTCTGCCTCTGTTGCCCCATCTGGATGCTGCATAATCACCCCGGCAAGACATGGTTGCTCTCTGGGCTTGAAGGAATAATTTGTGTGGGAGAAAATGTTTGCTCTTGACATGGCTCAGAACATGCCAAGTTTTTTATAATTTTACAGGCTGCACTTGGAAAGGAGGTGGTGAAATCCCTGCACGGCTCCGCCGGTGCTCGCGCCCGTGTGCTCGTACCCACATGTCCTGTCTCAGGCCAAAGGACTTCATGCAGCTTTATGCTCAGTTCTCTATGTTGCTCGCAAATGGAGTATAAACAGGTCCAGGATGTGTATTTAAAATACATTATTTGCCAAACATTGTCTCTCTGCACAGGCTTAAATAGGAAGACCAAAAAAGATTTTCCAGGCCTTTTAGTCCCGTTCTTCCCCGTAGCATAAACACCTGCAGCTGGTAGACTTTCGAGACAGTTTCTGTCTCTGAGAATTCAGGTTAAGCTGTGGCCAGCGTGTCCTTTCCCTAGTGAGGCTGTGCCTACGGGCTGCTTCTGAACCTGCTTTTGCTTGTGCGTTGGACCAGCTCTGCACAAAACCTGGCTGAAATAAACATTTTTTTGTGTCGTTGCTGTTCAAGCACATTGAAAGGAAACAGCAGAGGTACTGGGGCACTTCTGTGTAGCTCTTCTGGCATTGCATGAGCAGGAACACTGAAACACAAAAAAGAAGAACGATTGCACTGAAACTTTTAAGTAAGAAACCGACATTTGGTATTATCCACGCTGAACTGGTTATTACATCGTGCTTAATTATTGGGGAACTCATGGTCAAAGGGGCACCGTGTAGGTTAAGAGGTTTCGAGTCCGTTTCTCCTACTTGCCCTCAGGTCACGTTTATGGTCAGAAATGAAAAGGATTATCTTTAGTCTGGATTTTCTGAAGACGTGCCAAGCAGTCTGGTTGAAAACAGTCAGGAGCGGTGTGCGGTGTCTTTTCTGCAATGCGAAGAAGTGCCTGTTTTACTCAGACAGCTGTTTGCCTGATGTTTGCTGCATGCTGATACATTCCTACCACGGCGATGTGATTCACAGAACGGCAGTCTCTGAAAACGGAGGGGTGGTGTGCGGCTCAGTGTAACTCGTGTCGGCAGCACTGGCGGCTCCTCCGCCCTCTGCTCCCCGCACGACTGTGGGTGAGGCTGAGATCAGCAAAGCGCTCAAATGTCTTTGAGGTTTCACTGAGTACAGTAGATCTGTGTGTAAACGTTTCGTTGACTTGGCAGGAGCTGGGGTTGTTTCATCAGCTCTGTGATTCCCAGTAACCGGACTTCTGTTTAGGTGGACGTTACTCTGGAGTCGGACCTGTCGCCTCAGGGGTTGATACCGCAGTACCTGTAACTCCGTGTGCAGTGGTACGTGACAGCTGTGCTGGAGCTTTTCAGACATGGATGCAAGGAAAACCTGCTGCATAGCCAGGCTTGTAGGTTCTCCTGCCTGGATTTCAGAATTCGATTTCAAGCCCTGTGTTTTCAGGCAGCAGAGAAAGAGGAAAACTCTCCAAGTGTAGCGTTAAGGTACCCAGAAGGAGTGTGCCACCAACAGCAAGCTGCAAATCCTGGAAAGTAACAGCCCGGCTCGGTTTAATACTCTAAAAATGCTCTACCTTCCAGCTTTTGTCAGGCTTGGTTCCTTCCCTTCTCCCACTCCTGGTAGCCATGCTGACCCTGAAATCGAAGGATGTATTTAGACCCCTTCCAGATTTACCTTTTGTAATTTCGTATTTTGGCTAATTTCCAGATGGTGGGATTTTCGTAGTGTCACACACTTTTCTGTTGTTGCATGTGAGTTTATTCTGGGGCACGTTGTTACTGACGGGAGAGAATTATGCTTTCTGTCAGGGTTTAGGAAGGAGCTGCTGGCTGAGGTTGGGTCGTGCCAGGCTGCTGAACGCAGAAGCAGCGCAAGCGAAGCCCTTCCGTGCTGGTGGGCTGCGCGCAGCGCTCGCCGAACGACCGCGCTTGGCTTGGAGGGAGCGCTGCGGCCGGGGGCTGCGTTTCCAGATGCCGACGGGCGGTTGCAGGACAAAGCGTTCGTTTTTCGTGAGGGCAATAATGACATTTCAGCTGGCTGAGCTACACCAGCGTGCTTTGATCAATAGCGAGCACTCAGCAATCGCAGGCTATCGGCAGGCTGCAATTTACCTAGCAGCAGAACAACTCGGTGACAGAGAATTTAATGGGCTTTGGAAAATGCCTTAGAAACCTATCATCTTCCAAAGTGCATAGTTAAAAAATGTTTTCCACTTTACTTTATACAAAGAGTGGATTACTTTTCTTCTCTCGGTTAATAATGATCCCAGCTGAAAACACGGTCTGGAAAAAAACCTTTAATTGTTCACGTGTAAGCAGGAGGAGGAAAATATTTTCCGTAAGCTCCACTATTGATTCAAAATCAGAACAACAGCAGAGACAAAACCCGCTGAAATTAATGAGCAGTGGAGTGTACCATCTGTGGTAGTTCTGATAGATTTTCTCTTTTTTTTTAATCTACCTGTATGTTATCTGGTAATACTACAGTATTTTGTACTGCTCTCCAGACTCCAAAGACTCTTAAAAGAATGTCACCAGAAAATACGGTATAGTTAGGAGTGGGATTTCCACCAGCCTCATACGTCGCTCCTGGGGGTTAGATTCTGCTTTCATTGCACCGAGGCAGGTAAAGAAGAGTTGCTTTGTGTGAACTAAGAGAATCTCCTCTGATTCAGACGAGTAGGAGCAGGAGGGCATGCGATTCCAGCGCGGCGCCCCGTGCTGAACGGCAGGCCGGCAGCGCGTGCACAGCGTGCAGTGTGTGCACAGACGCTGCTCGGCCTGTTCGCCGCCTTTCCCACTCTTTGCTTCGCTCTGCAGAAGCTGGGCTGAGAAGCAGCGTGTGCCGTATGCAGCAAGTAGAGCTGCTGTGCAGTCGCGTGAGGCAGTTCAGATGGAAGAGTCGCTGCGCTCTGTGTCTGAGAGAGGAGACTTAATTAAGGCAGACAAATTCTCCTGGGTACAACAAAGCAGTTCTCTGGATACAGCCCTGATTATACTGTAGTTCTTTTAAATGCATTACCAAAGTCTTCATTATTATAATTAAACAGATATAAAATATGTCTGCCCTTCATTGCGTAAAGCTTTGCTTTAGGGTTAAGACTGGAAATTTCATTAAGAGATTTGAAATTGAAAGCTGGCAGGCAAAGCAAATGAATTCTGTAATTTACTGAAAACTATATGATTTTTTAATTATTGTCCTTTTTAGTCTTCCATTAAAAGACAGACGCATTTAAAAAGCTAGCAAAATGGCATATTCACAGCAAGATGATTTTCCTGTGGCCAGCAGCAGCTAGAAAAAAACGTACAGTGTCACCTGTAGAAACGGAGCTCAGCCGTCGGCTTCTCCCAGGTGCGGTGGGCGCCGAGCAGCCCAGCCCGAGGAGGAGTGCGTGTCCCTGCTCCCCGGCCTCTGGTCTCTTTACCCAGGGGTTAGCAAGTAAGTGGAGGTGTTCTTTACCCTTCACTGCCCTTGGAGCAACGTGCTGGGGAGGGTTCGTTGCTCATACACCCACAGAATCACAGAATCACAGAATAGTAGGGGTTGGAAGGGACCTCTGTGGGTCACCCAGTCCCACCCCCCTGCTGAAGCAGGGTCACCTACAGCAGGCTGCACAGGACCGTGTCCAGGTGGGTCTTGAATATCTCCAGAGAAGGAGACTCCACAACCTCCCTGGGCAGCCTGGGCCAGGGCTCCGTCACCCTCAGAGGGAAGAAGTTCTTCCTCATGTTCAGACGGAACTTCCTGTGCCTCAGTTTGTGCCCATTGCCCCTTGTCCTGTTGCTGGGCACCACTGAAAAGAGCTTGGCCCCATCCTCCTGACACCCACCCTGCAGATATTTGTAGGCATTTATAAGGTCCCCTCGCAGCCTTCTCTTCTTCAGGCTGAACAAGCCCAGTTCCCTCAACCTCTCCTCGTAGTGGAGATGCTCCAGTCCCCTCACCATCCTTGTAGCCCTCCGCTGGAAAAATTTCAATTTTTTCCCCCCTAAAGGAACTGGTGAGAAATAAGAAGAAAGAAGACGGAGCCAATTCTTTTAGAGCAAGAAAAAGGCTTTTCCTTAACATTTATCTTTTCACCATATCTCTTTGTGTAAAAACCGCACCGACAAACTCAGAATCTGTGGGATTCTCCCTGGTGGGAGGGATTAGCTCTAAAAGTCTTGAAAAGC
This sequence comes from Opisthocomus hoazin, assembly GCF_030867145.1. Lineage (NCBI taxonomy): Eukaryota > Metazoa > Chordata > Aves > Opisthocomiformes > Opisthocomidae > Opisthocomus > Opisthocomus hoazin. The sequence goes on from NC_134422.1 coordinate 44,095,185, forward strand.
TGGAGCGCTGATGTTAGAAAGGGCTGGAGGAGATGTTGGGTGACCGAATGCCCAGGCACGCCTCTGCTGATGGACAGGGTATGAACAGATGAAGAGTGTGAGCGTGGGGACTAAAGGTGTGTGAGTGTTCCTCAGGTTACAGCTTGAAATGAGCAACTGCTACGTCACACAGCTATTGCGGATCGTCATCTACTTCAAAGGGCCCATTGGATGGACTTTGAGTTCTGGGATGATTTTTGTCCGTGGAAACCTGGTTCCCAGTGGTCAGTGGCAATTTCCTGCACGTACCTTTCCTGCAGGTTTTTTGTGCTTCGCGTCAACAGCTTCCATCCTTGTCATGGCTGTGTAGTGACGTAGGAAGTGCTGCGTTTGCTCGGCAGGCATGGCTTTTCCTTAATTCCCTGCAGCGTAACTGGAAGTCCCACGTTTTGTCCAGCTGTTGAGCCGCAGCTCGCTCATGCCGTGCTCCTGCCGCCGTGTGGGCCCCGGTGCAGTTTTAGACATTGCCAGCGTTTAGCAGATGCCTCTTGGGTCCTTCTCGAATGGCTTTGGGGAGCGTGCCTGGTGGCGGTGGTGGCCACTGTGCAGGGGGGTAGGGGCAGCTGGCGGCTTCGCAGCGGGACTAGAAGGCAGCGCCGTTCCCACTCCTCTGGTACCAGACCCAACGTCTTTTTCTGGCTCAGCTTTTTCTAAATGTTGCACCTGTGCAAAACTATTGGAGGTTTGAGATGTTAGCTGCTTCTTGTGAAGTGCTAAGCTATGTTGCAGTTACCGTATAGTTGTACTGTCGTTTGTTTCTTGTTTTTTTCGTACCCCTGCTGCCACTAATTCGTAACGTTGAAGTATGAGCTGGATGGAAGCAGTCACGCCGGGTTGGTGATACACTTAAACTGTACCAGTGTGTGTGCTGTGTGAAACCCAAGGGACCAGAGCATTCAGGCATCAGCTAATTCACTTGTGAGAAAAAGGAGTTATAGCTATTTAGCGAAATGTATGATCAGAATAAAATTACATTATAATTGCAGTCCTATATTTATTAAAAAAAAACCCAACAAAACCAACCCACTGATTTTTCTCTCCCTAAGACTTGAGCTTGTGGAAGTAGGTGAATTCTGCCCTGGAAGGTGGATAGTTTTGAGGAAACGTGATAAAAATTGTAATGCGTCACCACAGCAAATCAGTTATTCTTCAAATAAATTTGATGCTTACGATGCTGCCGTCTGCTGTGAAGACGTATCAAAGCGCTGGTAACCTGCATCAGTTTGGTGAGTGATGCAAACAGTCAACGTCTGCACTGGTGAAAATTTGGAATACACCTACTTAGTAGATTCACGTAACAGGATTTAATGAGGCTGCCACAGCTGTCTCTCAAGTAGTCATTTCCTCTGTCTTGCTGGGGAAATCTGTGTTTTGCTTTGAAGGGAGGCGTTTAGTTTGTTATCCTGTCGCTAAGTAGACCACTGACATCGTCGTTGCCCTTGTGTGTGAGCTTTCGCCCTGCCAGTGCCCCTCAGCAGAGCAGCAGCGTGTCTCGCCATCGGCGCGGTCTGCCCGCGTGTCGGCCGCCGTGGCTCGTACTTACAGCCGGAGGATGGGGTGTGCACAGAGCCACGAAGTGAAGAGCTGCAGATGGGAGCGGAATCCTTCTGAGATTCCTCAGCACGCGTAGGGACGCCTGGCAGGGGAGCAGTCAGGAGGTTTTCCCAACTCCTGGTTTGCTGACCAGGGATAGCAAAGCACGGCCAGGACTGCCCGAGCCCAGGGGCTGCGGGCCGCACACCCCCCGCGGCTGGGCGAGCTGGGCAGCGCTGGGGCTGCCCCGGGATCTGCCTCGTGGGCCCCCGACTGCCTTTGGTAAGGTTGGATTACCTCGTTCTGTTGAGTTTTGGAACATCATTGCTAAGCTGAAGGATTGGGGTTGATCTGAATCAGCGTAAATGTGATTAATGAAGAAATAATTTAAGGTGATTAAAAAGGGCTTAAAATAATGTGATTAGACTATGGAGATTTGGGTGGTTTATTGGATTACACATTTTTTTTCCTGGAGGATTGTTGTAAGATTCAGAATGAAATTAAATTGGTCGTCTGATTTTGGGCCCCTAGCGCCTCATGATCCCCAGTGCCGTGATACCAGATGGTGTAGTCACGTTCAGCAGTTTTCTCTGGAAACATATGGGATTGAATTTTTGAGCTAACACCTAAATAACCAGGCCAGAAGATACCCCTGAAATCTGGCCTGCTCTCCGTTATGTGGGACTTAAATCCTGTTTGCCCCCATGTGGCGTCCCTTTGGGAGGAGTCTGGTGCTGACGAGTGCCTTGGGAGTGATGGAGACTCTGCTGCTGCCCTCGGGAGCTGTGGCCTTCTTCAGCTATCCTCACTGTGGGGCTTGGTCCTGTGGTTTTTCTAAATCTTCATTTTCCTTTGAACGTGTCAGCTGCTGGGTGTGGGAAGGATGTATCCCATGGTGGTGCTGATCTTTACATACTCACCTATAATCTGTGACAATGCCAGGCTGCAGCTTGAGTTTCTACAGGGTCAACAAGGGAACTTGATTTAAAGGACTTCTTAAAATACATGAATCACTATTTAATTAAACTACTGAGTTGGAACCATTACATTCTGAATAAAAGTGCCCAGATATGCCTTTATTTTAGGGGGCAAGAAGCGTCCGTTAAAGTTATTCCTGATATCAGTTTGGGCTTCTGCAATTGCTCGTGCCCAGACAATATGTGTATTGAACTAAAAGAATCTGGAATGTCTCACTCAAATGGGCTTTCCAAAACCACCTGGTTTTCATGTCTTTTGTGAACTCTCTCCAGTTTCCAAGGTGATTTCCAAACCGGGGCTGTCACACGATGGACAAACACAAAGCTGTTAGAACTTCTCTATCCCCAGCAGATACGAAGTTTATACAACCGAGTACACCGCCGCAATCTTATTGTTCCATTTGGTCCTGATCATCTGTGATGACACAGCTGAGCCGCTTTTCCAAAGCTGCTGTTTCCTGGAGCACGGTCCTGCACAGAGGGCCTGCCCCTTGAGCTTCCAGTTCTGTGACCTCGCGGTTCGGTCCTTATCAGAACACGCTTTTCTTTCATACCTTGCTTGTCAAGCAGTCTTTTGACTTTTGGTCGCTGAGCCATATTCTTTGTTATTCATAGCTGTTCAGATCTTGGCTTTGTATTATCTCCAGGCTCCATGTACATTGATTTTGTGCTTTCTCCCAGGTCACTCTAAAAATGCCAGATAGCACTGGGCTGAGAGCAGGTCCCTGCAGGATCCCATCTGAAGCACATCTACGTGATGAGTGTTTCACGTTTACTGTTGTGTTTGAGACACATAATTTATCTCGTGTTTGATCTGTTTAAGGTCTTCTGAGTTTATTTTTATTGCTACATCTCCTTAATCTAATTGTCATTCAATACCAGCTCAAATGCATTGCAGAAACCGTAAGATATTACTGAGTCTAAGTATATTACAATGACTTTATTTCGTGTATCAACCAAACTTTTGATTTCGTAAAAGAGATGCCAGGTGAGCCTGACAAGCTCTGTTTTGCATAATGTTGGAAATAGTTGATGCTAATCGTCTTTTTATTCTTTCCTAATCAAATCTTTTTTCAGCTCTTCTGTTGTTTTGACAATGAAAAATACCCACTCACAGCTACTCTGCAAATCCAGCATTGAGGTGTAATGAAGGGGAGTACCCCTGGGGCAAAGTTTTCATTAGTGAGGTCCTTTTAAACTGCTTTGGCCTATCGTCCTGAGTTACTACTGGAATTCTCTTAATGTCATTTAGCAGACAAATGCTCTTTTGTACTGTTAACACCACCAGTGTTCCCGCTTCGTGCTGGACTGCTGGTGGGATTCCGCCTCTTCCTCATGTTTTCAAATGAACTGCCTGGACCACCTCTGCCGTACCTGCCACCAGACCCTTCTCCTGCGTGTCGCAGCTCCTCTGGTTGCCGCTCCTCCTTTCCCTGTGTCGGGGTTTAACCCGGCAGGCGGCAGCTACGACCACGCAGCCGCTCGCTGCCTCCTCCCCCCCGCAGTGGGACTGGGAGGGGAAGGAGAAAAACTCGTGGATTGAGGTAAAGGCAGTTTAATATGACAAGAAAGGAAACGCTACTGCTGGTAATAATAATAATGAACATGCACAACAGGCTGTACACGATGTAGTCTCTTTCTCAGGACCGATTCACAGCCAGTGCCCGAGCAGCAGTTGTGCAACCCCCAGGTTTCCTGGAGCTCACAACTTTGCCTCAATTTGCAAATTTTGCAGAACTCGCCAAACTCACAGAAGTAGTCACGGAAAAATTCGAACTCCCGGGGGGGAATTAAAGAGTTGGTGCCCCCCGGCCAACCCCCCTTTGTACACTGAGCGTGACAGCCGTGGCAGAGAATATTTCCGTTGGCCAGCCTGGGCTAGCTGCCTCCCAGCTCCTGCACACCTCCTTGTTATCCGAACATGGGAGGCTGGAAGAAGTCCTTGATTTCTTAGCAACAACGAAAACCATCAGTGTGTTATCAACATCCTTCTCATACTGGATCAAAAACACAGCACCTACTGGGCGGAAAATTAACTCTGTCCCAGCCAAAACTGGGACAGTCTGTTTTCTTCCTTTACCCATTTCCTAATTTTCCTTATTTTACTTTATAACCACACCAACACCTTCTCTTATTTTCAGTTTTTCTTGTAGCTATTTTTCTTTCCTGTTTGAGACATTTTTAACCAGCATAGCCTTCTTTCTGGCTTGTCTGGCTCCGGTAGTGTTTTCCATGGATTGATTAGATGATTTACCTGCAGGTCATCGTCTTCTGTCAGGTTTTAAGGACTTACCACAGATGCAATGGAGGTCTCTTTAAAATAATAATAAAAAAATATTTTAAGTTCAGCTAGGTCAGATTCTTGTAATTCCCTCTCAGTGAAAGTCCATCATTTCAGTTGTTTGTTGGGTTGTTTGGGTTTTTTTTTTCCCATCTGAACAAGGGATGCAGAGAAAGTCTTGCTCTGATCTCCTGTCCATGGCCGAATAACTAACTTCTTCAAAATACTTCAAGCATACGCTGTTTCGAAGAGATGCAGAAATAAAATCATAGCGGGCAGAAGCCTGCGGGAAGGTGTGCGCATAGCGTGTCGTGTTCACACTGGGCTTTTTGTGTGGTGGGATGTGGTGCATGATGCTGCCCCGGTGACGTGGCAATCAAATGACCGTCCTCTATCGTTCCAAGGGCTTCAGGCCCTGTAGGGTCTTTGCAGTTTGACTGCTGACCCTCTCCGAGCCCCGTGCCTTGCCGGGCTTGCTGCCGCCGCCTCCCCGCTCGCAGGACCCTGGGTGAGGGTGCTGCGTCAGGCGTCTCTGCGTTGGCTCCTGCGTGTTGGCAAGCCTGCACCCACCCCTGTGCTCGTGTGCGCGGCAGCTTCCAAATCTGGGTTCGTCTAGGGACAGGAGGAAGTTGCTCCGGTCGCTGTGTTTTGGAAGGACGTTGTGGCAGTGTCCTCTGCGCTCGCTGCGGGGCTGTCTTATCTCTGACTAGCAAAAGAGATGAACGTTAACGCTGTGCTGAGATGTGCAGGTACCACAGTACTCATTTTCCTGTTCCCCGGGGCCGCGGCAGCCCTGGTGTCAGGGTCATGCTGTAACTCTCAGTGAGCCTGCATGGTGTTTGACAGCAACATCTCAGAGTCCTCCTGGTCACGGCGCTCAGAGCTGCCAGGAAGATGCCGAGACACCAGATCTCAGGGTGGGTCAGTCCCTCCCGAACTAAAAGCCTCCTCCCAACTGGAGGTACGTCTGGCACTTGGGGTATCCTAGGTGAAGGGCTTGTTCCACAGGGAGAATGCAAGAGGATCGGTGAAAAATCTTCTGCATCACGTGGGGTCTTCCATAGGGTTATACGGAGGTGTCGTGTCTATGTGTTGAAGTGTCATACAGGAATTTATTTCTCACTGTAGATGTGATAAAAGGATAGGTACTTGCACCTTTATTTAGGGAATCTCCTTGTGGAAACCAGTTGGATGATGAAGTGTGAGAGAAAACCTCAGGGACAATGATGGCAGGAGGAGCGGTGAAGTGGTAGCCTCATTACAGGCATTCATGTTCTCGTGCTCTGGGAAGTTTCTTGACTTTGGCTTCCTGGCCCCAGTTATAAAAGCAAGCAGAAGAAGCAACTTCAGTGTCGTACCCTGCCAGAAAATAAACCCTGCTTGCATTGCACGGTTTCCACTTCCAAAAAGTGTTTCCAGCTGGAGTCTTTATGTGCTACTGCTTTTTTCTTTTGCTCTTATTTGTCATTTAAACAGCATAGGTAAACTTTCTTCAAGGTAAAAGTGAATAATTTTGGCAATGCTAGCGATTTAGAAAGGAAAAGAAAAAAGCAAGCAGACAACAAAGCATTCCTTGAACAGCCAGTCATTTTGGTTCAGATGTTTTTCTCAAAGATCTCCTCCAGACATTCTTTTCTATCTGTGTCTAGCCTTACACTCCAGTATTTGAAAGGGGTTTTTAGTAATGGAGGGAAAGAGGAAAGCAGACAAGCTGTTATAATCTTGCCTCCTGTTGAATTTCTCCGGCGGGGACTATGCAGCATCCCGGAATGGTTAAGCTATGGTCTTCGCTCTTTTTCTGCCCTGGGGGTGCCCATTTTGCGGGGTGACGTTTCCTCCCCTTTGGATGAGAAGCTGACTGTAAAGTCCTTATTGTAGGCCTTGGTGACAGTCCAGTACCCATACCTGATGTCTGGGTAATTCTGGGGAGTTGAGAAAAACCCACTGTAGATGCTGATATTTTGGTTCCCTATGGCTCTCTTCTTCCCTGTGTCTGAGATCCCTGAGTCCTTGCTTTCTCACGAGTGACAGTAGTGCTTAGGCTTCTGCATGGAGCTGGAGCTCGAGTTAATCTGCTGGTTAGTGACAACTGGCTGGATTTGGAGACACGCCGGCGTGACTGTTTTGGTATTTGGAAAATTGTTGGACACTGCGTTCTGAAGCTATTGCTCACGTTTCTGTCCATGTCGTATTTTTGGTCTGCCTTAAATTTTCTGTGTATTCCATGATGTGTGCATCTCTGCTTTTAAGAGCGCGTGTGTTAAACGTTGGATCCAGTCTTTATTCCGCACGTGCTCACATCCCTGAATTAGCAGGAATTTTGCGTCCAAGAGGCTACCGAGGTTGATCCCACAGCATTAACGTCTGCTCTTGCAGTCTGGTGAGCGGTGCGGTCGGCCCCGGTGCGACCGCTGCCTGCCCCAGCGACCAGCCTGGCTGGCGGGTCAGCCCCGTGCGAAGGCAGCTGCTGTGTGCCAGGCATTCTCAGCCTGGGTGGATTTGGAGTAGGCAGCCTTCTCTCTGTTGCCCTGTGAGTTGTTGCAGTGGATCTCTGATGCTTGCATCCTACAAGCCTTGCCAAGAAAGATTAGAGGGCGTTCAGCTCGTTAATTGGTTGTGATGCCAGAAGCTGTGAGGAGAACCGATTAAATCTGCAAAATGGGCAGTCCTGGGGTGCTCGCTGAGGATGGCCAGAACGTGGCTGGGATTCACAGAAGAAATCTTTCTGTCCTGGTAATGAATGCGAGTTTCCAGTGATCATCGCTACCTGTAGTGGTCATGTACCAGTGCTGTGGGTTCCAGCGTCGAGTCCCGTCTCAGGGCAGACAGACCAAGCCTCACAGGCGCAGGAGATCTGGTTGCAGCTCTGGCCCCAGCACTGACCCTATGTGTTCTCTTGGATAGTTTATATAAACTTTCCCTGCTCTGACTTACTTCATTGCAGAAAAATCACACCATCATTTGTCAGCCCGCCACACCGTGTGCCACTAGACTTCTTTGTTTAGCGTTTAAAAGTACATTTTTCCCACCACAAGTACTGTAAAGCTTTAAGATTTTCCAGGACTGGGGTTCTTCCTCGTGTAGAAATGAAATATCTAGAAGCATCCCAAAAGATCAAAATTATTATCCTCACACTACAGCACTCTTGCTTTTAGAAAAAACCCACCCTGCAGAGCTAATTACTTTCTTCTGGGGAGGGGTGGAAATCAGATAATAATTTGGCCAATTAAGTGGATCATCTGGAGTTTCCAGAGCAGATAGCTTTTAGGACACACCGTTTATCACAAGCTATTTATGAGGACAGGCTAAGCTGTCTGTTATTGATTTCTTGGTGCTAGGTTCATGGGAAACGGCAAAGATCAGAGTAAAGCTTCTCTTTCAGCAGCAGTGATGCTCACTGGTGAAAACGTGAATTGGTTTTTGGGGCAATGGCTCTTAACTGCACTTAACAAGTTTAGCTCTTAGCATCGTTACTGAATTTCACATCCTTTCACAGAAGCCTTGCAGCTCTTTAAAAGCTTTTGGTCTCTTTGGGAAGGTGATGCTTTTTGCCCTGCTTATCCCCCTTCGCAGACTCCTGGGAGGCTGTCGATGCTTTAGAGGCCCTTCAGGTACCTTACCCTCATGAGTTTGTTTACCTGAAAACAGGAGTTTTCATGAGTTTGACTTCCAGGTGCAGGGTTGTTCTACAGCTCTTGTTGCTGCCCTGTTTCTTAACTTCGGCTCGACAATTTATGTCCTGTCGTTTTGGTAAAGGGGGTGGGATGAGGTGGAGAGCATGTCTATTCAGATTTTTTTGACCTCACGTATTTATTTTTGTTTGCTTTTTGATTTAAACAGCAGAAGATGGAGTGGTCAAAGGTCAGGGTGGATGGGGTGGAGTTTTCCCACAACTGCTGATGGCTTACTGATCCCACTGTTTACATATCCCGTCCCTCTGACGAGGATGATGTGTTCAACAGGAGAGCGTCTCCTATTTTGGGAGTGTGCTTAGGCTGGAGCTCTGAATCCCTCCCCTAGAAACCCTTAGAAAACGGTTGTTTGCGATGTTGGGGTGCCGGCAGGCCAGCACTGGGGTCTGTCTCCTTGGTGTTAACCGATGCCAGAGCAGCAGCGCGTTCACTGCAAGCTACGCGCGTGTTGAAGTGGTCTTGTGGTGGAGGTCTTTGAAGTGCTTTTGCGTGGTGGGTGTTAGGCAGGCGCAGGAGCAGGAGTCGGCCGGTTTGGTCACCTTGTAGGGGTGTCCAAGGAACCGAAGGAAACCAGACTTTGAGTCACTTCGAAGGAAGTGCCTTGCCTGGGAAAGCGCAAGGTTTCCCACAGAAGTAGGGATTTTCTTTTTGAGTGGGTCCGTTGCATGCAAGCTGGTTGCGTTTGTTTCCAGTAGCAGCGTTTTGTACAGAGCTACGTTATCTCTGGTAGAGAAGGTCTTGGGGTGGAAAAGCTACAAGTTAGGTGCTTGTTTTCACACTGTTGTAGACTTCTTTGTCTGGCAGACGTCATCCTTGCCTTTCATTCTTTCATTGCCACAATAAATGCAGTGTCATCAGTACCGGTGGCTGGGGATAAAGGGCAGTCCTAGGCCAGCTCCTGTGCGGTAAGAGCAATTTCGATGGACTTAGCATCTTGGAGAAAGACAGACCTTTCACCTCCAAGATCCAGGGGTGCATCTCATCGTGCTTTGGTTAGTGAAAAGGAAGAAGTGCTCTGGTGTGGGTGAATACTGCAGAGAGGTGTCTGAGAATTCGCAGTGTGGATGTTTTTGGCAGGCAGCACAGGAGAGCGGGTTTGCTGTTTATTCACCTGAAATATTGGCAGCTCTTGGTCTGCCAGGTGGCTGTGCTGGTTGCTGGTGGTAGTCTCCAGTGAAAGGTAGAACGGAGCAGGAATTCAGCCACTGGAGACAACACAGCACAGAAGTATTCTCAACTGGATGTCTTGTCCTAGAAGAGCAACGTGTTGAAATTAGACTAAAGTAGGGACTTAAAGATTGCTAAACTAAAATTAGGAACCGAAGCCTGTAGGCTCAGTTGAACTAAGCTCAGCAGAAAACCAGTGGCGAGCTAAAGTGCGTTTAAATCTCCGGGCTCTGATGCGAGTGGAGGCCAGTGGAGGGAGGACACTTCTTGAAGACCACGCTGCTCTGCTCCCCGGGGTGGTCCCTTGGACCTGGCGGCACGTGGCCTGGCTAAGCCCTGGCGCCGGGGTCTGGAGGTGCCTGGTCCAGCAGCGTGCCTGTGGCAGCGCGAAGGCTGCTGCCGGGCTGCCAGGCTGAGAAGGCGGCATCCGGGCATACAGAGACGCATTCTGAGCTTCTGCAACACTAAAGTCACTTACTGCTTGATAATTATGAATGAAAACTGTCTCATTAAATCTAAATTAGCAGCTCTCACTTTGACGGGCTGCGTATGTTCCTGTTCTGTAGAGACCAAGGGGGAATGGCTGACGCAGCAGTAATAAGCTCAGTTAGCAACTGCGGCTTTGCAGAGTTTGTGTGTGTTATAGAGTAGATAGGGGAGACTGTTGTGTTAGTTAAAATAATCCTATCAATGTCAATAATACTCAAATCTTGTTAATTTTAGGCAATTAGCCCATGGGTTAGGCTTGAATTCTATTCAGTTGATTAAAAGATACAGGGAAGTCCTGCTCAGAGGTGAGGAGCTGCCGTTGTACGATTCTGATGTTCCTTGTGTACCACCAAGTACGAAACCAGGAGTAACCGTCAGAAACACGAGCAGGGAAAGAGGATGCGGAGGATAATGTAATTCCCTCCAAATCCCTGAGAAGTTAAGGCTGAAAATTAAAAGGCAACTTTTGTTGACTCTCCATGAGGCCAATTTGGTTTTTTCCCCACCTTAATACCCCAAAAATAGCTGATTAATTCCATGGCTTATTTACATCAATAGGTAAATATTGATGTAAAAATATTTACATCACAGGTATCTTGGAACTAACAATAGATGGCTTTTATTTTTCTGCAGAAAAATAGTCACATAACAATTCCCATCTCTCTAGCAAAGACGGAATGGCAGACCTGTAGCTGCTGCTCTGAGGAGTTTCCCAGGTCTGGCCCGGAGGAACAGCTCTCCATCAAGGAACGAATCACTGCACGTTCAAAGGCTGTTAATACATCTTCCTACATGAGAAAAATAATCTTATTAATCATCAATCTTCAATATAAATATTGGTCCTGTAAACATAAAGAAATAAGAAGGAAAAGGCTCTTCTAGAACCCGCGGGGTAATAGACTGCATCCCTTTGTATTCATTAGCATCTGTTGCTTGAAGATGTTGTGGCCTTAGCTGTGTATGAAAATGCAGTATGTTAATGCAGGAACAGAATATTTTAGCAGAAAACTGTAATTAGAAAAGTAGCTGACCCAAGGCACTCGCTTCGTTCCCTTTCTTCCTATTTTTTTAAGACTAATTCTCAGAAGAAGTGCTACAATAAGTGGCTGGAGTAGTTCTTCCTGTCAGTAGAAGTCGTTGCATCAGTTTAATGAGAGATCTTCAGCGTGAGAAGTTTAGAGGTGTTGATCGTGTTCCCAGCAGATCCCACACCTCCAAATCCAGTGGCTGAGGGGCTGGGATTCTGGAAGTGTTTCAGATGTTACTGAATGAAGTGAGTGAATGACGACAGCGATTTCGTAGAAACATTTATAGTGACAGGTTTGCTGGGAGCACCTATACAAACGTGCAGGGAGTGAGTGGAGATGTTCTTCCTCCGTGCACCAAGGCGGGTGCTCGGTGCCTGGGAGAGCTGCACGGGGCCCTGCCTGGGCACGGGCGGCAGAAGGACAGCGGCGGGTGGGTGCAGGGCGCTGCCAGAGCAGGGCTGGCATTTGGGGTCTGCATTTAGGGGAGGGCGGCTGGCGGCAGGGTGGGTGACGCGGCAGACGGCAGCTCCCGGGGCAAAGGGGTTGGGCGTCGGGGGCTTTGGGGTCTCTGAGCAGGTCCCTGGGGAGCCGGTCCCCGGTGCAGCTCTCGTGGCTGGGCGGGAGGGCAGCGTGGTGCGGGGCTCTGTGCCGGCACCCAGCGACAAAATTTCCTCACCTTGGGACCCCTCTTCTACTCGAGATCCAGGCAGCAAAAGGCCCGTCAGCAGCAGAAGGCAGACAACTGGGGAAGTATTGCTGGTGGCCAGGGAAATAGGAGGGAAAGCACTTTCAACAAGTGTTCCACTACTAATTACAGCCTTGAATGACGTTTTAAAAATATTTCTGGTAACTGTTGAATAGTTTATATACTAATGGAGTAGATGGAAATCATGCAGAGAAAAAAAGAATGATTTGCAATTTATAATTATTGTGAAATGTTTTGAACTGATAATATGTGGGAAAAGATTCAAATTTAGTTGCTGCCCTGAAATTACAGCAAGCTTTGCAGGCAGCTGTGTTTAAATCTAGCAGCAAGCAGGTAGCTGAGACTGAAAAGAGTCTCACACGTGTCTGGCTAAGTATTTTCTCAACAGGAGTTAGAACATGTGCCCTAAAGAAAAAGGCTTTGGGTAGCTTGCCTGGCTGTCCGTTTTCCCGCAGCGTTTTCTGGTTCTGGTGCAGAGAGGTGCCCAGCGTAGCTGCTGTTCAAAGCCGACGGGGAGACGGGAGTGTGAAGTAGGTCTGGGCTGAGCAGAGGGGCACGTGGGTCTCCCACGAGAGCAGCCCAGAGCGCCGTGTGGTCCTGCACGCAGCAGAGATGGGCATCTCAGCCTAGGGAGAACGTCCTTGGGCAAAGGACACGAAAACACACAGAAATAAAACAGCCAAGGCTCTCCTGGGTGTGTGTCTCAGGGGTCTGACTCATCGCTGCTCTTGGGTTTTGTTTCAGTTTTGCGTGAGGTGTCTGAGGTGGCAGAAAAGAGGCAAAATTGAGGCAGGGCACTCATCTGCTGAGCACCAAGCTGCCACACGTGCCCCACGGGCACGCTGACCTGTCCCAGGCTCTCCTCCCAGCGCTGCTTCAGGGCCTCCTTCCCCTTCTCCTCCCACACAGGCTGAGACTCTCTTCGCGTGCCTTTTTATCCCAAAGTTCCTCCTTTATTCACGACACCGCTTAGATCCTGGTGAGGTCCACCCCAGTTCTGGTTGTGCAGACCTTAACCAGGTGCTGGAGCTTCCCATGAAACCCCTTTTCCCATGGATGTCTGTTTTGAAGATGTATGTGACACGGCTGGACACCACCTCCTCACAGCCGTAGCGAGTTGCTGAGATCTGGAAGGCAGTTTAGTAGCTGCAGATGTCACTCATGAAAACTTGGTATCTCTAATGCCACAATCAATCAGGTCGCTGTGTAGCTCAGTGTATTTTATAGCTCAGTAGGGACTGAATTGTAGGAAGGGGTGATATGTTGTGTTTTGAGGTTCAGAATTACCTTTACATAGAAATATCTCCTCTGTAATTTATCCACTTTTGGAATGGCCAAAGAAAACTTACTCATTCTTTTTTTTTTAATGTAATTATTCCACAGGATCCTTCAAACCAAAAATGTGGAAGGAAGAAGACAGTGTCCTTCAGCAGCATGCCATCAGAGAAGAAAATAAGCAGCGCCAGCGACTGTATCAGCTTTATGCAGGCTGGGTGTGAATTGAAGAAAGTTCGTCCAAATTCCCGGATTTATAACCGTTTTTTTACTCTGGATCCTGACCTGCAGGCTCTTCGCTGGGAGCCTTCCAAGAAGGACCTTGAGAAAGCCAAGCTTGATATTTCTGCTATAAAAGAAATCAGACTAGGGAAGAACACAGAAACATTCAGGAATAATGGGCTTGCTGACCAGATTTCTGAGGACTGTGCGCTGTCGGTAATTCATGGTGAGAACTACGAGTCCCTTGACTTGGTTGCCAATTCGGCTGATGTGGCCAATATTTGGGTATCAGGATTAAGGTACTTGGTTTCTCGTAGCAAACAGCCCCTGGATTTGATGGAAGGCAGCTACAATACCCCGCGGTTTGCCTGGCTAAAAACTGTATTCGAAGCAGCAGACGTTGATGGTAATGGCATAATGTTAGAAGATACGTCTGTGGAGCTAATAAAGAAACTTAACCCCACCTTAAAGGAATCGAAGATCAGATTAAAATTTAAGGAAATCCAGAAGAGCAAAGAGAAACTGACAACAAGAGTTACAAAAGAGGAATTTTGTGAAGCGTTCAGCGAACTTTGCACGAGACCTGAAGTTTATTTCTTGCTTGTGCAGATATCTAAAAACAAAGAGTATCTAGATGCCAACGACCTCATGCTGTTTTTAGAGGCGGAGCAAGGGGTGACCCACATAACGGAAGAAATGTGTCTCGATATTATACGCAGGTATGAGCTTTCTCAAGAAGGGCGGTTGAAAGGTTTTCTTGCAATTGATGGATTTACTCAATACTTGTTATCCCCAGAATGTGATATTTTTGACCCAGAGCACAAAAAAATTGTCCAAGACATGACACAGCCTTTGTCACATTACTACATCAATGCATCCCACAACACGTATCTAATAGAAGACCAGCTCAGAGGGCCAGCTGATATCAATGGTTATGTCAGAGCTTTGAAGATGAGCTGTCGGAGTATCGAACTAGACGTCTGTGATGGCCCAGATAACGAGCCCGTTATTTGTAACCGCAACAACATGACATCGCCACTTGCCTTTCGCAGTGTCATTGAGGTAATAAACAAATTGGCCTTCTTTGCTTCAGAGTACCCCCTGATTCTCTGCTTGGGGAACCACTGCTCCGTACGACAGCAGAAGGTAGTGGTGCAACACATGAAGAGGGTCTTTGGAGCAAAACTCTACACAGAGGCACCTCTATCCTCAGAAGTCTACCTCCCGTCACCTGAGAAACTGAAAATGAAGATCATTGTGAAGGGGAAGAAGCTGCCCTGCGACCAGGATATATTAGAAGGAGAAGTCACAGATGAAGATGAAGAGGCTGAAATATCCCGGAGACTGTCAGAGGACTTCTCGAGGGAACCGAAGCTGATCTGGCTCTGCAGGGAGTTGTCCGACTTGGTGTCCCTATGCAAATCTGTCCAATACAAAGACTTTGAGACATCCATGAAAGCTCAAAACTACTGGGAGATGTGCTCCTTCAGTGAGGCAGAGGCCAGTCGGATCGCAAATGAATACCCTGAAGATTTTGTCAACTACAACAAAAAGTTTCTGTCCAGGGTGTACCCGAGTGCTATGAGGATAGACTCCAGTAACTTAAATCCTCAAGATTTTTGGAACTGTGGTTGCCAGATCGTGGCGATGAACTATCAGACCCCGGGGCCCATGATGGACCTGCACACTGGCTGGTTTCTACAGAACGGGGGATGCGGGTATGTCCTCAGGCCTTCAGTGATGCGTGAGGAAGTGTCTTACTTCAGCGCCAATACCAAGGGCATTGTTCCGGGGGTGTCTCCCCAAGTCCTACACGTCAAAATAATCAGTGGTCAGAACTTTCCAAAGCCCAAGGGTGCATGTGCAAAAGGGGACGTCATAGACCCCTACGTCTGCATAGAAATACACGGGATCCCCGCGGACTGCACCGAACAAAGAACTAAAACTGTTCAGCAAAACAGTGATAACCCCATTTTTGACGAAAGCTTTGAGTTCCAGATCAATCTGCCGGAGCTTGCCATGATCCGTTTTGTTGTTCTGGATGATGACTACATTGGGGATGAGTTCATAGGGCAGTACACCATCCCGCTGGAGTGCTTGCAGCCCGGATACCGGCACATCCCGCTGCGGTCTTTCGTTGGCGATATCATGGAGCACGTTACCCTCTTCGTTCACATTGCAATAACCAACCGAAGTGGGGGCGGGAAGGCCCAGAAACGCAGCCTCTCGGTGAGGATAGGCAAGAAGGCGAGGGAGTACACCATGCTGAGGAACACCGGTCTCAAGACTATCGACGACATCTTTAAGCTGGCAGTGCACCCGCTACGAGAGGCCACCGACATGAGAGAAAACATGCAGGTATGAGGCTGTAGTCGTGTGCGTGCGCTGAACGTGGACGCAGAGGTCCTGGTGCCAGCTGCTGGCTCGTAGGGCGAGCTTGATGAAGCTGGTGGAAGCTGGTGAAGCTTCAGACCCGCAGCCCTTGTCAGCCTGTGACTGGACATCAGACGGCCGATAGTTATGGGTGTTGGCTGACAAGTAGAGGTGGGGTTAGGCAGAGGTGTTTCAGAAATCAGTGCAGCCTCTCTAAACGCGTGCGTTACTGGCCGTGTTCTTCTGAGAAAGCAGAGCTGAGGCCAAGCGAGAGCCAGCCCTCCCGGCGCTCTGCTCCGCAGCGGGGCGGCTCCGCGGCTTTGGGAAGGGCAGCGCGGTTCGGAAGTCCAGACGCTGCCTAGAAACAAAACTGAGTGGTGTTAAACTATGACTTTTCTTTAATAAATAGCTGAAATCAGCCATAACCGTCTCCTTGGGAAAGATACAGAAACAATTCATTTTTCTTTCTTGAAAACGGGAGAAAAAGGCAGAGCACTTCATTGACCCCGCTCTGCTGGACGGAGTCTAAAGCAAAGTAAATGTTGGCAGCTGGAGCAGTTTACAAAATGACATAAGTTTTAAATGACTCCGACAGGAATAGCTGGAGCGTATTTTTAAGACTGGGAGCCTCTTCCCAGCCTTTCCTTTCCTGCAGGCCTGGGCAGTAACCAGTCTGAGCCGCTGACTCCACCGTCTGTCCTGGCCAGGCTCACGTGCGTGAACTACGAAGAAGAAAATACTCTGAATCCGACTGGGAAACCGCATTCATGTGCCCTCCAAACGAAATTTCCATACAAGATCTGGTTCTGGGGAATGCTTCGCAAAGACACAGTCGTTAGAATTAACTGCGTGCTAATGTATTTGATTAATGAGCCTCTATTAATTAGCTGGGCATTTTCTGATGTCCGGCTTTTCAGCAAGACGTTGGGGGGGAACATTTGAGTTGTTACAGTTCTGTCTTACTCGATTTTGTGCATCGTGGTCACTCGCTGTGCGACTCGAGAAGCTGAAGGATGAGTGTGTATGAGCTCCCCTGGCCTGATACATAAATGAACCCTGGCACGTTAGCGTGGTTTGACCTGTATAGCCAGTATTGATTTTCTTACGTGTGACCTACGAAGGGGAAAGAGTGTTGGTTTCTTTATGTTGTGGTAATGCAAGGCTGAAAACCAAGTGGATTTTTCCTGCTTGCCTTTCCCATGGGAATCCGAGGTCTGTCGAACCTGTTCTTGCTGGAGGATGTTAACGACGGGAGATTACAGCATCAAAAGCAATTGGAGTCGGAACAGTTGGGAAAAGAAACAGCATTTTAGGCTGATGGGTTAATACGCTGGGGACCAGCGCTTGTCCCCGCTGGGGCTGGATTTGCAGTGCGAGGTAGCTGCAGAGCTGGCAGCTGGGGTACCTGAGCCGGGGGGGCTGGAGCTGGCGGGAGGCTTGGGGAGCCGCGAGCGGGGCCGGCCGGGAATTGCTGCGTGCACCGGCACCCTGGGGCCCGTGAGGGGCTGGGGACGGCGGGCAGCGGGGCGAAGCCGCAGCTGAGGTGCAGCACGTGCTCACGTGTTCCTTGTCCTTCCCGCAGAACGCCATGGTGTCCGTCAAGGAGCTGTGCGGGCTGCCGCCCATCGCCAGCCTGAAGCAGTGCATCCTGACCCTGTCCTCGCGGCTCGTGAGCGGCGACAACGCGCCCTCCGTCACCCTCTGCATGAAGGATGCCTTTCCCTACCTGGAGCCGCTGGGGACCGTGCCCGAGGTGCAGAGGAAGGTCCTGGCGGCGTACGACCTGGTGGGTGCTCACCGCTGCCGCCTCCGCCTTCCCCGCGGGCGGCACTTGCTGGCTCTCACATGCCCGGGTGTTCCCGTTAAATGACATGAGGCACTTCGAATCTCTCAAGCTATGCAAAATTACCCTTTAAGCACCAAAATCCCCACACTGGGCTTTTTGTTGGGGTTTTTTTTTATTAAACAAGGTTGTGGCTAGCACAGGTCGGCCCTTGGGGAGGGACTTTGTTGACACACATAGCAGCAGCGCAGCCTGTCCTGGCGGCTCTTCGTCCTCGGCCTCAAGAAGCGGCAAGGCTTGTGCGCTGCCCTCGGCTTGCCGTGAGACAGGGAGCTGCAGCGTGGCAGCTCTGGGCAGAGCTCTGCCATAAGCTTTGTGTCCCTTCCAAAGCGGTTTGTGTCACTCGAAGATGGTGAAGTTGTGGCAGTAAAATACCAGCTGTAACAATACCAGAATGAGGATTTGCAGATCCTGTTGATTGCCGTATTTTAGATTGGACTTTTTGGGGATAGATTTGTTGCATCGTGTGACGTCTGTCTGAAAGGGCAAACACCACATAAAGAAGAGGTTTTTCTGTCTTTGGAGGCCTTCTTAATGGAGTTTGAGCAAAATGAATGTGTCGCCTCTTATCTTTGTAATGATATACTGAAGAGTACACACGGGACATTTCAAGGCCTCCTTGTGCCTTGGAAACAGTTTTCCTATTTAAATAGGTGAAAGGCCTCTTTCGAAGGCAGGCAGAAACACTTGTACAACTGTTTTAAATAATGTTTGCTCTCACATTTGTCTCTGGTGGAGGAGGAAGATGTACCTCGAATGCCAAGAGACTGTGCAAGGAGTTTAAAATCGGAGGGGTGGGAAAGAGAAGGGGACTCTTCCGGGCTTCTGTGAGGGCTGGTTTGAGATGCAAGGCTGGTTAACGAGAACACGATGCTTTAAATCATTTTCACCTGCTTTATCTAGCTGGGACTGCCTCTTGCTTTCCTAGAACTATTTGCTTCTGAAAAAGCAAAAGCCGGATTTCATAAACCTTTTTGCTACATTTTGGATATTTGCCTTCTGAGGCAATGCCAGCAGCAGAATGTTGAAATCTATTTAGCTTTTTCTGTGTCTAAAAAAATGAGCTGTCTCTATCAGTCTTGATATTTGAAAGTACGGTGTGGGGAGGGGTTTGCAGTTTTGAAGTTGACAAAGGGCTCTTCCGTGCTATGGTGTTTGTAATGGCTTGGTGTAATCCAGGGAGTATGTCTTTAGAATAATTTTTTTCTTTTTTTTTCTTTTTTTTGTGTGTGTAAAGGAGAGCACAAGGAGATGTTGGTGGAAAGCAACGTAAAATATTTTAACTTTTTATTTATTTATTTTCAAGATACACTACAGTTCCACCTTTTAAGGTGTTGATAAATACGGCTTCAAGGAACTGGCCCCACAAGTGCTTGCTGCATGTCTTTAATTCCCCAGAAGCGTCCCTTCACCTCAAAGCTCTTTTTGGGTGAATAGGCCTGAGAGCGATTTTAAGTGTGTAAAATAAAAGCTGTTGATGTTGGCCTCTCTCGTGTATGAGTGGGCAGTACTTCCTAATTCCTTTTACAGTAGAAGGAAAAAAGTTTGGCCCTACATCTCAGAGCGGGAAGCTGTGCTTGCGGGTCTGCCTCGCTCGCTGGGCTCCGCAGCTGCGGTAGCGTGAGTGCGGGGTGAAGCCTTCCTCACACCTCCGAAAACACCACACACTTCAGATGCTTTAAAAAGTCTGCTTTGAAAATTATCTCCGATAGAAACAGCCTTAATGTGTCGAGTTTTTTCCCCCCAGTGAAAATTACCAACTGAACATACCTTTTATTTTCTTTTTCCTGAGGAAAGTCTGAACTCTGCCTGGGTGTTTAACGGGGCATGGGCAGGGCTGACAGTCCGGGCAAACGGAGGTGCAGATGCTCGGAGTCCTGCCGCCATGATCTGGAAAACAATTCCCTGTCTGTGCCCTCCCGCTCCGCCGTTCTCGGCCGGCGCGAGGGACAGAGACCGCTTTGTGCGGTTTGTTCGTTTGCTCCTGGGCAGTTGGTTCCACCCTTGTGTTCCGCCTTGGGTATTTTCTTCCAAGAGAGGCCCTGTTAGAATAAAACTTAATGTGCTCTGTTTAAGGAACCGGAATGATTTTTCAAGGCTCCGTTTATTTCCTTCATGGTCGCACCGCGGTGGTTTGGTGGAACTCGCCTGTCGCCGTGTCTCGTGGCGGAAGAGGCTTCGCTGGTGATACTGGGCGTAGGGGGTTCTGCAGAGAAGAGCAGGGAGCGGGGTCTGCCGGAACGTGAAAATAAGGTGGAACATCAGCAATACGCAGAAAAAAATGTTGAAAAGTATGTCAACTACCAGAAATACAGTTTATTTCAACTTACAGCTTTGGTTGGTACCACATGTAGAGTACGATGAGGGGGTTCTGGTGATGTTGTCATTCCCACACATCCATCCCGGAGCAGCGTGGTGTGCCACTTAGAGCTGTTCCTCAGAGCCTTCCTCTCCTGTGAAGGAGGACTCTCCCTCAGCCCTCCTCCCAGCCGGGCGCGGGAAGATGCTCGCTCAGCTGGGCAGCACGTGCGGTGTTGATTGAAGCCGCTGTGCGCTGATCACACCTAAAACAGGAGAGACGCGGCGTGAGGAGAAGGGACGGGGCCCAGCTGGGCCTGACAGATGGCTGAATTATTCACTGCCAGCAGTTATCCCGTGGAGTCAGGGTTTTTCTTGGTTGAGAATTGTTCGGGAACAGATTGTGGTTTCTCTGTCTGCACGATGCATTCATTTGCTGATGCAAGCGTGCGTGAGCTCGGGGACGCTTGTGCGCTTTGCTTTGCGGTTATTGGTTCAGCGTTATTTTTCCTCCCGGATCAAATGGTTGAATCATTTGCAAATCAAAAGCAATAAACAAGTGATAACAAATATTCTTGGTTTTACCCGATCTCCTGGCTTGTGTGCATACAGAAATTTTTCTAGAAAAATGAAACAGGGTCCCCAGGTATCTTTACATATTTTTGAATCATAAACAACAAGAAGAGTAAAAGAGGTTGCATGAAGTGATGCTGACGTTAACGTTTCTCTCTGTGTTCAAGCCTCTTTGCTGGCACTGCTCTCGCTGCTGTGGAGCAGGCAGGTGAGGACGGACAGCGCGGGTGTAGGTGCTGCTGGGAGGAGGCAGGTTAGTGAAGAATGTCTCAGCCAGCGCGGAGAGGGAGTGGGCGTTTTGGGAAGCAGTATCCGTGACGCTGCTGGGGAAGAAGTCCAAGTATTTAATGGCAGTGTTTTTGTTGACACAGGTGTTGGTCCATGCTTGCTAGCAGAAGCCTGCTGAGGTGTGCGTGGAGTGGAGCTGCTCTTTGTCTGCTTTTAGATTCAGTCTTTTTGGGTTTCTTTGTCTTGATGCAGCCATGACAGCTCTTTATTCCCAAGGAGAAAGTCCATTTTCCCAGTTTATGTCAACGCGAAATGACTGAAGAGATATCTGTGAGCTTTTCCACTGAAATCCACATTTCAGCTGGGACAGAGTCATCCCCAAAGGAACGGTTTTCACAATGCTCTGACCAGCTGGAGGGAAGGGATGTTGCAGAGCATCCACTGCCAGGGAAGCATCATCATGCACAGATGTCAAACACAGTCCAGTGCATGGACATTGTCTTGGATTCGTATCTGCTCGAAAGAGTTTTCCGTCAAAAGCTGGACATAGACTGGGAAAGCAATTATCCTGTTGCTTTCTCTGCTTCTTCTAATTCTCTCTCTCACTTGCCCACCACTCCCACTGTTGCTCTCTCTGATAGCCGTGTCCCTTAGCCTCTTCTAAAACAGGACCTGAAAACAGTCAGGTCAGAGCTTTTCTTAGAGAATGAAGTTCCACTGGGGTGCTGCAGTTACTCTGCTTCAGCATGCTGAGAGCTGGCTCCTTCCCCTGTTCTGCTGCTGCTCGTTTTATGGGGGACTGG
Source organism: Opisthocomus hoazin (assembly GCF_030867145.1). Taxonomy (NCBI): domain Eukaryota; kingdom Metazoa; phylum Chordata; class Aves; order Opisthocomiformes; family Opisthocomidae; genus Opisthocomus; species Opisthocomus hoazin. Next base: position 44,116,712 of record NC_134422.1, read on the forward strand.
TCTTCACGCACGAGATCGCATCCTGTAGCACTCCGACACCATATTTCCCCACAAATATTTGCAAGCAAAACCATGACATTGGAATTTAAGGTGAATTTTACTCAGTTCCTTCTGCAGTTTGTGTCAATGAGGTGTTTCAGATGCTTCCAGCTGATGTAACCATCCTTGGTAGACTGTTCCTCTTCCTGGGCTGTTGCAGGAAAAGGCTGAGGAGGAGAAACCTGGCTTGGAGCATACTGGGACAGAGACAGGGCGGACTGGTGGCCAGCATTCCTGCCCGTGTCCTGGCACCACGTCCACATCCTGCCTTGTTACGAGGCTTGCTGGCGCCCGGTTGGTTGCCCGGCTGTTTCTTGTCCCTGCTCAGTGCCAAAAAGGGAACCCTGTCCAAATTTGCAAGAGTTCCGTTTGCACTTCGGCTGCTTTTCCAGGTGGGTTGTATTTCTGTAGCCTGTTTTATTTTGGCTTTATTTTTTTCATGGTTTTGTTGGTTTCCCTGGGGGGGGTTAGCAACAGGGGCACGATACGGTACCCCTTACCCAGGCAAAACTCTTGAATGTCAACGAAAGGCGCAGGAGCCTGGGCCAGCGGAGGGAGAAAGCTGCTTTTTAGTCTGACAGTCGGTTTCTGCTCAAAACTCTGGAATATTTATGAGATGATTCTTTGAACTGTCCTTTTTGTATCATTTATCTTCCCAGCAGGAGCAGTGCTTTAATTTGCCACTGGGAGTTTTTTCTGTCTGTTTTTTTGTCTTTTTTGGTGAGACTCTGCTGTGTTCATTTCCTCTCCCCTTTTCAGTTTGTAGAATAGTTTGTGATGAAGCGAAGAAATCGGTCTCTAGCACAGCAGTTCATTAAAGTAAAAAGAAATGACCTTTTTTGTTCGGTTTGCGCTGATCCTGTGATTAAACTGCCTTTAGTACCAACAAGAAATAGGCCTGTTAATTTCTCGTGAGTAAAAAATACGATGCCCTCAGGGTTAAGATATTTTAAATTTCACTCATTTATCTTTGTAATTGATGCTTAACAGAGGTGGCACAGCAAAGCATTGTTCTTTCTGCGAAGCAGTGGGACTTTGAATATGACACTGCGTGCTACATTTAGACATTGAAGCGAGACAGGTGGGTGAGATCTTCAGCCTGTGGCCCGTTCCACTTGCTGGGTCTCTCGTACCGGACAAGAGAGAGCTCCTGGGTTTGTGCCAGCGCTTGCTTCCCGTGCTTTTGTGAGAGACCGGCGTGATTGTAACAGGGAGCTTCAGGTGGATTCGGGTGAGGTAAGCTTGGGCTTCTTGCTTGCAGCATCGCGTAGGAATACCTGAACTAAATGAGCTATTTTGCAGAAAAAAGCCCTATGGAGATGAGGTTTGGTACTCCTCGTTCCCATTAGTTCAGTGAACGTGACGTGTACTTCTGGGACTCGCGCCATGCGCATCCGTTGTCGCTCGGAACAGCCCCTTACGCCCTGCTTGTTGTGAGAGCGTTTCTGGGGCGGCAGCCTCTCCGGGAGGGTTAGCGCCTCTGGGACTCGCCGAAGTCTGTGTGCCCCCGTGGAGACGTGGAGACGTGGCAGGGGTCCCCGATGGGGGGAGTGGGGCCGTCCTTTGTCCCCGCAGAGCTCTGCGCCGCTGCGGCTGCTGAGCGAACGCCGACGGGACCCCGCGCCCGCCCCTCGGGACCCAGAGCCCCGTCCCGAAAGGAGCAGGAACCCAAACGACATCAAGGTGTGTGGAGCTGCTCCCATTCAGCCCCCGTCCTTGCTGCGTGCTCTGGCATGTGCACACTCTTGGTCAGCAAGGTAGCTTTCTGAGTCCCTAGACCAGAACCGGGTTTTGTGTGGGCTTACTCCTGTTTCTGTCTATGTTTTCCCCCTGCAGTTACGTTGAGCATATCACTCAGTAAAGTTGTTCATCTTCTTTCCGACGTGGGAGATGCAACTTGTCCTGAGCCATCCTGCCAGCTTCAGCAGCTGCTGAAAGTTTCCTCACGGACGCAGATGCCAGCACCCATCCCCTGAAGGCTGCTTTTTAGGGCATGGTGCTCGGAGGTTAATCCCTTGAAGCGCAGCCTTCAGGAGTTCCCGCTCCCGTGCAGCAGGAGTTCCTGGGGGCGTAGGACGTCTCTCGCTTCGAGAGGCACTCACCGGAGCGAGCTGGCGTGAAACAGCAGCCTGATGGGCTCCGGGCCGGTGGCTGGGGCTTACACAGCTGCCTGAGAGCGCTGCTCAGCCCAGCCTGGGCCAGTAAAAGTGCGTGGAAATTCGTGCTGCAAACATCTGAAAGCTCACTCTTCCCAGTTGAGGCAGGTTGGTGGATTTTGAAACTTCACTGGCAAAAGTGGGTTGGAAAAATCTCAGGCTGTCGTGTGATTTATGGGGTTATCTTCCCAGCAGAAAATCACAGAATCACAGAATCACAGAATAGTAGGGGTTGGAAGGGACCTCTGTGGGTCATCTAGTCCAACCCCCCTGCCGAAGCAGGGTCACCTACAGCAGGCTGCACAGGACCTTGTCCAGGCGGGTCTTGAATATCTCCAGAGAAGGAGACTCCACAACCTCCCTGGGCAGCCTGGGCCAGGGCTCCGTCACCCTCAGAGGGAAGAAGTTCTTCCTCATGTTCAGACGGAGCTTCCTCTGCTTCAGTTTGTGCCCGTTGCCCCTTGTCCTGTCACTGGGCATCACTGAAAAGAGCTTGGCCCCATCCTCCTGACACCCACCCTTCAGATATTTGTAGGCATTTATAAGGTCCCCTCGCAGCCTTCTCTTCTTCAGGCTGAACAAGCCCAGTTCCCTCAACCTCTCCTCGTAGGGCAGATGCTCGAGTCCCCTCACCATCCTCGTAGCCCTCCGCTGGGCTCTCTCCAGTAGCTCTTCATCTTTCTTGAACTGGGGAGCCCAGAACTGGACACAGTACTCTAGATGAGGCCTCACTAGGGCAGTGTAGAAAATCTCCCAGCCCTCCCTGTTGTGTTCAGGTCGTCTTGTCCTTGTCTTGGCACAGCGAGAAGTAGGCGACATCCCCGAGCAGGGTTTCGGATGTGGTGCCAGCTGGGAAAGCAGGGGGCCGTTCAGACTGGGAGGCTGTGGGCTCATTTCAGAACCAGTGCCAAGAAAGAAGAAGGGCGTCCAGGTGCCACGACGCAGGACTGCGAGCGGGAGCTGCTGCCGAGCTGGGCCGCCGTCGCGAAGTCTCCTGGGGGCTGACGGAGGGGTCTGCGGGCCACACTCTGCGTCCCTGGGCAGCACCCTCCGCGGCGGCCAGGAGCCCTGCCAGCCCTGCTGCCTGTGCCCCCGCGGAAGGACCTGCGGGCACTGGCTCCTCGCTGAGGCGCTCGGCCGAACGCTGATGCCGGTGAACGGCACCGGGTGACTTAGCTGTGTAGGTGACCTTCACAACCTCTGCGGTTCGTGTGCGGTTCTCACTGGGCGCAGAGGTACGGGCGCTGCGTGCTGCGTGATCGCAGGTGGCCGAGGCACCGCCGGCCGGCCGGAGCCGCACCTCGTAGCCGGCCCAGGGTGAGTAACTTCTCCCCGGTGCATCATTCCTAGAGGAACAGTGAGGGCCACGCCACGTGGTGCACCAAGGGCGTCCCCCGACCTCGCGGAGGAACTCTGAATCCACTCTCAGGATCTGTCCTGGGGCAAAAGCTGCTGGGTTTTGTGAAGATTGCTGCCGAGCGGGAAGGCAGGAACGGGTTAAATTCTGCTACCTGATCTGGTTTTAATTGTTTGTTCCTGCTGAGCTGAGAGCAATGAGACTTTGATGTCGGCATCAAAGGAGTGGGGGGCTGCTCTGCCTGCTCCACAGTGAGGGAAGATTGACATCCTACTGCCCCTTTTGAAAAATGAACGTGGTACCTTCATGTCTGAGCATCCTAAAACAGGCGTGCCAGAAGCTCCTGGGAGTGGGTCCGGTCGCTGGAGGGAGATACGGTCCAACTTGGATTGCCAAATCGCATCGTTCTCAAGCTTGCTTTCTTTTGTGTGTGGTGGGATGATTTCCTGTGGCCATATATATATCTGTCTGTCTGTAGATATATGTGTCTTCCCTCTGAGGGTGATGGAGCCCTGGCCCAGGCTGCCCAGGGAGGTTGTGGAGTCTCCTTCTCTGGAGATATTCAAGACCCGCCTGGACAAGGTCCTGTGCAGCCTGCTCTGGGTGACCCTGCTTGGGCAGGGGGTTGGACTAGATGACCCACAGAGGTCCCTTCCAACCCCTACCATTCTGTGATTCTGTGTGCATATAACAGGCTCTCACAAGGCACGCTGTTCTTCGGGGATCTGAGCACAGGAGAGCCGGGCGCTTCGACTGCCCCGTCCTGGCAGAGCCCTGCTGCGGGTGGGAAGCCGAGGCGGGAGCTGGGGGGGCTGAGCCCGGGGTGGGGGGCACAGGGGGGGTGCGGCGGCCGTGGAGGTGCAGGCGCTGGCCCCCCACTGCGTGCTGGGCCTCGGCTGCGGGGTCTTTCTGGGTTTCCCGCTCCCGTGGCTGCTCAGACCTGCTGTGCATTCGTAGCGGGTGGCTGAGCAGCTCCTTCGGCACGGAGTGACTGCGTGCCGTGGTGCGGGGAAGCCAGAGGGTGGACAGAAATTATCATTTCTTTCTAGATGACAGGCAAAAATATCAAAGGGGAAAAAATCAACACGATGCACGAACAAGCAAGTAATAAGAATGAAAGGCAAAGGCTGCTACCGAAAGTAATTTCAATCTTGGGCGTATCCACGGGGCAGGTTCTGTTGAAAAACAGTTTTGCACTCGGCAGATGTGTCAGCTTTGTCTCTCTGCCCATGAAGCTGGTAATGGATTTCTGTTTTTTCTCATGCTCTTGTTTAAATCAGAGCAAATGCATAGGTATTTTTATTAAATGAAGCCTGTCTTAATAGGTTTAATTAGAAATTATGTACATCGGGTATATGTACATCAGGTATATGAGGAGCAAAATTTGGATCTGAATTTCTGCAGAATTTGGAAGTTCGGGTGTGACAAGTGGGAGCATCTCTCTTCTGTCTAATTAAAACAACAAGACATGCCAATTTGCAAGTGTTAATTTAATACTTTTATGCTGTCTTCCACTAAAATCATCGAAACCTCCTGGTTGTGTTTTCATATTTAGCATATTTGAAAGCAGGAAGGTTTTTAGCAGTTGCAGCATTTTGGCAGGGCTCTCAAGGCGGCAGCTTCTGCCGTTTCAGGCCGTAACGCGAGGCAGCGCCCAGTGTGCTTCGCTGCGGCTTGGCACCGCTCTGGTGCTGCCTGGGTTTGGTGGGGCTGGTGGCGTGCGCCCGTTCCGCGGCGTGGTTTGCTGCACAGCGTGCGCGTGCCTGCTGTCGCAGGCCTGCGTGCCACCTTCTGCGCTGCCACGGAACGCAGCGCTGGAGCCGTCTGCCTGCCTGCCTGGGCTGCTGAGGGGGCTTGGAAGGTTTGGTGCCACTGAGGGAGCACAGCAGTTGGCAGAAGGTTGGCTCAGGAAGCTTGTCACGTGTGGGCACTTCGTCTGTTCTGCTCTTAATGGGCTGCTCTAGGAAGGTGCATAAATACGGAGATCTCTTGAAACTTGTGAGCAGGCTGGTTGAAACTGCCTGCCTTTTGGGTTGTGTTTTTTTCTTTGAAACTTCAACAGAAATGTTGAAGACAGGATAGGGTTTGGATCTGAATTGCGCTGGAGAGAACCTCAGGAAATGTGGCTGTCTGAACCGCTGTAGTGCATGAAGTTCAGCACAGGCTTAAGCACCTCTTGAAATCAGCGCTATTCATGGCTTGTCAACGTTTTTGATAACTACTCGTGTTGAGGACTGCACTTATTTCTCCTTTTGCTTCAAGAAAAGTACTAATTAGAAAGGGCTCGGTTCCACCTAGAATGGGTTTGGTTTGTCCGCTCTCTCTGCTTTCTTCTGAACTCGCTTGTGTTTCCTTCGCATCATTTGCAGGGGTGTCTCTCTGGTGTAAAATGGCTGTTCTTCAGGTCTGGAGCAAGGCACTCTCTGAGCAGCTGTCCCGTGGCTGGATACAGATCTGGGAGCCCTGATATGAAGGAGCGATCCAGTCTTTACAGTGTTGCTTGCAGAGCAGAGCTGCTTTTAAGTTTGAACCTTTGTACCTCTCTGTGGACTCGGTGTTGCAGGAAACCCTAGTAATGCTGCTTTTTTTCCCCATTTATTTTCTGACAGATGATTCAAGAGAGCAGGGTTCTCATCGAGACGGCAGACATCACTCATGACAAGATTGTGCAGTGCCAGAAAGCAGGTAATCGTTCTTTATTGGGCAGTTCTGGATGGGAGATGGGAAACTATGTGCCATAATTTACTTACAGTTTGTGACTAGTGCGGCATCTTTCGTCTGGTATTTAAGTGAGCATCCCGGTCTTTCCCTGGCAGACTCCACTCTCCTGAAGGCTCGTCCCCCAGTAGCAATGCAGGTGTGGGAGCAAGGAAGAATCCTCAGCTTTCACCGTAAAAGCTATTTCTCCATCTGTTCCACAGCTCTGAAATGTCTGACAGCATTTAAATTAGTCAAGTGAACTAGAAAAGCATTCAATTAAGAAGAGGGAGTGGGAAGGCGTGCTGCATTGACTGAGCTCCATTCCCTACCACAGTCATTCCCTTGAACACAGAGGACACAAGAGGTTTTGAAACCCACAGGACCAAGCTCGGTTGCCTGCCTTTACTTACTTTCGCTGTTTGGGTTTGTTTTAGACCTCAGACGCTTACGCCAACGTAATTCCATTGTATCACAGTGAATCTGTGTGGCTATGGGTTACGTACAGCAGGTATACGGGCACAAACCACTGTGAGTAGGCTGGAAGTAGGTGGTATCAATACAGTTTATCAATATGGTATCAATGCAGGCTGAGGGATGAAGGGATGGAGAGCAGCCCTGCTGAGAAGGACTTGGGGCTGCTGGGGGATGAGAAGCTGGACATGACCCAGCAACCTGCACTGGCAGCCCAGGAGCCAACCGTGCCCTGGGCTGCATCCCCAGCAGCGTGGGCACAGGGCGAGGGAGGGGATTCTGCCCCGCTCTGCTGAGACCCCCCGGGAGTCCTGCATCCAGCTCTGGAGCCCTCAGCACAGGACAGAGCTGGGGCTGTGGGAGCGGGGCCAGAGGAGGCCCCAGCAATGACCCGAGGGCTGGAACCCCTCTGCTGGGAGGAAAGGCTGGGAGAGCTGGGGCTGCTCAGCCTGGGGAAGAGAAGGCTGCGGGGAGAGCTCAGAGCAGCTGCCAGTGCCTGGAGGGGCTGCGAGAAGAGTTGGAGAGGGGCTGTGACAGGGCATGGAGTGATGGGACAAGGGGTCATGGCTTTAAACAGGAAGAGGGGAGAATTACGTTAGATATAAGGAAGAAATTTTTTACACTGAGGGTGGTGAGACCCTGGTGCAGGTTGCCCAGAGAGGTGGTCAATGCCCCAACCCTGGAAACATTCAAGGTGAGGTTGGATGGGGCTCTGAGCAACCTGATCCAGCTGAAGATGTCCCTGCTCACTGCAGGGGGGTTGGACTGGGTGGCCTTGAAAGGTCCCTTCCAACCCAAACCATACTATGATTCTGTACGTTGCTGGTGTATTGTACTGGATGTCTGTATCTGAACTAGGGCTCTGTCTCATCTGCACCAGTACAAGAGGAAGAGGTGGTTTCGGGAGCGGCCGCCCGCGTGCTGTCTGCCCTGCCGCAGGTTCACTCTCCTCCTTCAGGGTGGTGGGAATCACCAAAGTGTCTGTGATTCCCAGTTCAGCTCATTCATGCAAACCCCTCCTCATCACTTGTTCAGGATTGCAGGCTAGACTCTGAACTGGGACACGTCTTCTGTAGTTTCCATCGATACGCAAGAGGAAGCCCTGGTAGAGAGATAAGAATCCACGTTTGGCAGTGGTGATCCTCTACAGCTAAATCCATCAGCTTTCATGTAGCAGAAACTGTGCTGAATAAGTACACGCAGTAGATTTCTGTTAGGGGGCTACACTGCAGAAATGAAGTCTGTTTTCAGGTCATTTGGTTGTACAGCTGCACCTTCCCTAACCTGTAGCAAGCCCTGAAGGTCAGTAACGTGACCTTGAAGCTCTCTTGCTGCTGCATTTAATCTGTGTTCTTGGGCATGGCCTTCTGGGACCACAAGAAGCACAAACGCGGCTGTTTCTGAGCAGAGGCGTTTTGGGATTTGCCAAGTGACGCAGGCTACAGCCATTTGCTTCTGTTAAATGTAAATAACAGGTGAAACTGATGTTTGGCAGTAAATCCTTTGATTCGCCTTTCTCATTAGAGGAAATTTGGAAATGGTTTCAACAATAGCCATTTAACTGATTTTTATGTGGTGCAAGAGTACGGTGGAACCTGGTCCCTGCTCTTTGAGCTTCGGAGCTCTGGAGCCGTGCCGGGACAGCAGAGGGAGGAGAGGCCAGCAGCGACGTCTCCCTGGATTTTGTGGGCCGTGTCTCGTGTCGTGCCTCAGCTTCTGTGTACCTGCATAAGCAGCGTAAGCATCCTCAGCCCAAAGCCTTCTTCAGGCGTGGAGGGTTTACGAACGGGACCGTGACGGGAAAGCGCAGCACCGGGGGTCTTGCTAGATGGTGTGATTGGGGAGCAACACTTTGTGCTAAATTACACAGACCCTGAGCAGCATCTTGTGCCCGCCCTGCTCTGTGCGCAGAGAGAAGAACCCGTGACACCTGCCCGGCGCTGGTGTCTTTGTGAGCAGAGGGGTGGAGGTGTGTGCAGAGAACACGGTGCAGGACCGTGCCACCGCGCTGATGTCCAGAATTTCGCGCGGTGCCCCTCTCCTGCTTTCCCCCAGCAAAAAGATAAATTTCTCCAGTTTGTTCTCTTTGCTGCTGTATCTACTTGTATTTTCATTTGTTTTGCTTTGTTAGCCTTAAAATGTCATTTCTGATTGAGAAGGCGGCTGGAGAGATATGAAGTGCTCTTCTAAATCCTGAGGCTTCAGACAGAGGCAAGGAGCAGGACAGAGAGGATCCCTCACCACGCTCAGCTGCCAATTAGTTTGTTGCAAATGTTACCCAGGCAAAAAGTTCAAATTAACATTTTCAGTGTGGCGAGATGAAGCACTCGGAATCAAGAGGTGCCTGTGGCAGTGTCCTTCACCTGACCGCAGCCGTGCTGCCTTTGGACGTGTGCTCCCAGCAGAGCCCTGCTCCACAGCCCAGCCCGCTGGGCTCCGGGGTCCTGCCCGCTCCCTGGGTGACTTCTCACAGGGTGCTGCGTGGAGGCAGGGCTGTCGGGTAGAGCCCGCGTGGGTTTTGGCAGGACGGAGCAAGTCACGCCTTACGACATCGGGGAGGGAAAGCCGTGAAACAGCTGGGGATGGAGCTTGGTTTGTTCAGCCAGGGTAGGCTGCAGGCGTGCCGGAGGGAGTTCGTGCCACTTTGGCCTGTGTAAGGTACAAATTAAGGGAACACAAGCAGCGCTCCCTCCATTTTGTCTCTTAATCCGCACCAGACTCGGAGAAATGTTTCCATACTCTGTGCAGATCTTGTGGAATTGGTGGGCTAATTGGACTCGTTAAGGTTTTTAATCTGCTCCCAGATTTCCAGAGTTCCGGTATCCGGCAACAGCTTTGCAGACGTTTGCTGCAGAGACTGGCAGTGGCAGGTGACAATTCCCAGGGCTGTGGCTGGAAGGCTGGGTTCCCCAGGCTGCAGGAACAGCAATCCTGTGGTCAGCGGTCCGTGCTTCTGACGTAATTTATCGCTGTGAAGTGCCAGGGCTTTTCTGTCTGACTGTGATTAAGATTAATGAGGAGCTGTGCTTTGGAGTCTGTATTTGCTGTGTGGAACAGGTATCTTCCCCGCCTGTCAGACTGACTTCCAAGCTACAAACCCGTCCGTTCAAGGAGGGTGACAGCGGCTGCCTCCTGCGGCAGCGTTGCCAGCAGTGCGGGCTGCGAGCGGAAGCGCTGAGCAGTGTTTGCGCGGGCACCGGGCGCGCGCCCGTGAGGGACCCCAGCGCTGGGAAGGGGAGTGCCGGGCACAGTGGAAGCACAGCCGCAAGATTGCTGACGGCCCTTTGGTTCTGGAAGGTGCTCCCCAGGATGGGGTCGTAGCAGGGAAGGGGGGGGAACACCGGGAGAGGTTGTAGGAAGCGCCGGCTGCGAGACTGAAAATGCTGGCTGAACTTGTACAGGGGACATCAGTCAAGCACTGGGTGATCGAGCAATCTGGTTTTTTAGGAATGGAATTCCACGAAGAGCTTCATAACCTTGGGACAAAGGAAGGTCTGAAAGGAAGAAAATTAAGCAAAGCCATTGAGAGTTTTGCGTGGAACATCACGGTGTTGAAGGTAAGCACAGAAATCACCGCCTTGTGTCTCCTGTGAACCTCACAAGCAAAGCTTTGCCCTCTCAGCGCATCCGTTTGTACTGAAGCAAGGCTTTGTTTCAGTGGGGTGTGTGAATTACCCCCAGTGACTGAGATTTGTCAAATATATCCGATTACATCTCTGGTTGAGAAGCTGTGGAAGGGAATTTATCTGAGCCTGAACACAAGAGCAAAGACAGCTTGTGTTTCGTACGCCCAGGGGCCTGGTTTTGGCTGCCTGTTCTGCCCGACGCCCCCCGAGAGTGGCTTGTCTGGGGTCACCGTGTCTCAGATACGAGTTCTGTAAAATGAGAACCAGAGCGTCTCTTTGGGACCGGACAGGGCTGGAGGGGGTGTCACGAGCAAGCATGAGGAATACTGTAGACCCTGCAGAAGAGTCAGGGTTATGCTTCAAACGCGGAGCGTTATCCAGGCAGCTAAGAAAGGGAGGCATTTCCATCCCTCCATCCTGGCTGCTCAGCGAGGACGTTTCTCACCAGGCTTTAGCTACTGGTTTGGCACCCACCAGCCACAAATTGCCACGGGAGCTGGACGCCTGAGCCTGGGTGAGGTTACCCAGGGACAGCCGAAGGTGGAAAGAGGAGAGGAGAGGACCTGGTGCAGCCCCGGCAGATGGCAAGGAGAGGACCCGAGCGCAGCATTCGGGTTGTCAGCAATCAGCTCACGCCTCCTTTCGCAGGCTGGTTTCCCACCTTGCTCTGATGGATCACACTGTGCTTTCCCCTCACGCTGTCCCTGCTGCTCCCTCCCTTCAGCTCCCGTGAAGCAGACTGCTCTGTCTGACAGCATCTCCCCGTGGCCCCCCGACGCCTTCCCCTGCGCTGGCATCCCGGGGCGAGCCAGCTGATGACAGGGAATTTGTGCAAAGGTCTTCCTCAAGTATACGCCTAAACGTAACGTGCCGCAGTGGTAGCAGGAGGAGCAGGGGGTGCTTGCTTCAGCATTGTGGAGATGGAAGAACACCAACGTGTCCTGAGCCGGAGAGGGCAAAAGGAGTGGGGAGCGAAGAGGCTGAGGGGCAGAGATGGGTGGGAGAGGCCGTTGGTGGTGGAGGAGGGTTGGAGAAGATCCGGGGGACACAAGGTGGTTCCTGGTGTGCCTTGGTTCACCGTGAGAGAGGGGGAAGCGAGTAACGGAGTCAGCGCAGGCTCGGTTAATAGGGCCGCTCAAGGCGGCCAGTTCAGACGCGAGGGAAGGCACTGACCTTCTCCACGCAGCGTGAACGGGGCACGTAGGTAAAGAGGGGGAAAACACCATCCCGCTAGGTCGTTCTGAACGTTAATCTGAATACCTTTAGCTGTGTTGGGTAAAATAAATGCCTCGTGCTCAGAGTTACTCTAAACACAGTCAGGGTTACTCTAAACTGTCCCAGATTTAGGTATTTGTCAAAGGAGAAGCTCAGACCTCTGAGGGTGACCTGTGATTGATGAAGGTACAAGTAGGGTATCAGAGAAGCATTATCTATGAAAAATAATTGCTGCCTAGCACATATTGTTACCATATTAAGGAGCATTTCAAGCATCTAGTCAAGGTCAAGGAATAATTGGCATGTTTCATTTCGAAGCCACAGCTTCTTTTTTACCTTTCTCACACAATAGAATATTAACAGGGTTTGTGGCGACTACCCGTGGGTAGAAATGCACATGAAACACCTTCTCGTTCAGCCTGAAGTCCAGCTCAGCAAGGACATTAGACAGCTGGGAGGGTGGTTGTACCTCAAGGGTCTGATATCAGACCATCAGTCAGTGTTCTTTTTTTTTCACTTTTTTTTTTTATTTTTTTCCCTGAAGAATACTGTATTTCAGTTCGTGTGAGGTGCCTGTGAGCAACAGCAGGTTGTGCTTGTGCTTCCAAGATGATTAATAGTCTTTTCCTAGGCTGGTGAAGCCAAAGCATATTTAATTAATGTATTTCTTTACAAATACTCATTGCAATAGGTGAGCTTCGAATACAAAGAGGGGATGCAATAAGAAATTGCTACTGGCGACATCATTAACGTGTTACAGAGTGCAAAATTAAAGGATACCTTATAAAAATCATAACTGTGGGCATTATTCATCTTTAAAAATGCCCTGTGGTACTTTTAAGAGGTACCTAATGAGAGTGAATCAAAATAGTATGTCATTTTCTTCTTGAGTTTCTATAAACTTAATTACATACTAGTAATACCCACCAGAAGGACAAACGGTTTGCCAGAAGGTAAAAATGTGACTAAGAACAGGGATGTTACAACTTGGTGACAAACTAACAAGTCAGCTTGGACATTCATGGTGTTTTTAATGTCACATCTTCCTGTTTGGTCCCATGTCATGCAGAATACCGTCAGGCTCGCTCGCACTGATCTGATGATTCTTTTCTGAGTTTTTGAGAGTCTTCAGGGGAAGAAATGTTGTAGCCTGCAAAACTGCTTTCCTTGCTGAGGCAAAGCGGCCAAGGACTACCCGCAGGTGTTCACTGGGGCAGAGAAGCTGGGGTCCACCTGAGGCCCGAGAGCCCAGCAAGTAAGCCAAGCAAGGTTCGAGCCTGCTGGCTGTGGTTCGGATTTCTTGCTCTCACGGGGACCTGCTGGGTCTGTCTGCAGCCCTGCTTGGGTGGAACAGCACATACAAAGTCGAGGAACAGTGCTGCCGGATACTTGCCTGCCTGTTGACGGTAAATATCTCGATAGTTCATATACCAACATGCGGGCTTGTTGATAGACAAAACATGGGAAGGCAAAGACAGAGTGGCCTTTACTGTTTTGGCCTTCTACTGGAGGGGAGAACACCCAAATGTTTGAGCCGAGTCTCTGCTCCGAAATGCGTTCCGTGTTGGTTTAAATCTCGTTTGCTGCCCACGGTAAGATTTCCCCTCTGCTGCCCTAAGTGTGTTGTGTCTTACTAGGACTCCGACTGTTAGTGCCTGCCGCAGGACAGCAAGTGGTTAAATTTGCAGAGATCATCATCCGTGAGTGTATCTGCTAATTACCCTGCATCTAAATTAATGCTGATTAGATGTGTAAAGAGAAAGGTTGCTGAATGCAGAAGGTGTACAATTATTAAAATGCTAATGCTGTTCGCTCTTTGGGGAAGAAACCCACAACTTTACGATGCAGTCGTGATCAAAGTTAGCTCTGGTCTAAGTGGTTTCATGCAGCAAAACTGTGCACAAGTAGCCCTTCTGGAGGATCATGTCTACAAATGACCTGTTTCTGTTACAGTCGTTTGTGACGATCAGCCCTGAGTTGCTCGGGAGACCTGCAGCATCCAGACCTCTCGCTTGGGTAGCAGAGACCCAGGTGGGCCCTTTGAGGCCACCTGGAGAGAGAAAAGACAGATTTCTGGAGGATGTAAGTACAGACAGCCAGATACTTGCCTAGCTTCACCTAAACCGGCTGAATTCAGCATCGCTACGAGTGTCAGCGTTCCTAGGGAAGAAAAGCGACATGCTGGACCACAGCTGTGATTCTGAAGCACCTTGTGCACGCTGGTGCCTCACAGAGTTGCTGCCGATCTGTGGAAGAACCAGGTCCATTCACGGCCTGAATGTAAGGATTATTGTAGCGCGCTACCGCAGTGGTGTTAGTGGGTACTCTGCAGTACTTTATACCATCTTCTAAGTAAGATTTATGTAGGTCTCTTCACATTGGTCCTTTTTGCTGCAGTTAGGCAAGAGCTGCAGCGTGGCTCCTTGGCATGCGGCAGAGCGGACAAGAGCAGCATGGTGGTGTCTTGGGGGCATTTCGTGTAGCTGAGCACAGTGGTCACAATGCATTCTGCCAGGCAGATGTCGTATAATTGCTGCCAAAAGATGTGCACAATGATTTACACAATCTAGATCTAAAGTGAGAGCACGGTGAATTCGTGAGCCCCTGCCAAGCTGCTGCGTTCCACGTACCGTATATTTCTTTCCCTGTCAGTTAGGCTTCCCCCTGTCCCCGAAAAACTCCTCCTGTCTTGCGTCCCTCCTTTTCCCAGCAGATCTCTGTGGGCATAAGCACAGCGGTGCTCAATTTGTGAAACTGCAGAAGTAGATGAAATAGAAGCCATAGTGGCTTAGCAACAAATTCTTGTGATTTGCTGTCATCTTGTGACAGCGATAGGCCAGCGAGAGCGGTGGGCAGGAGGGGTCTGTGTGGTGTGGAGGCTTCACGCGTGGCTTGAAATGCGGGGCTTGTCTTGTTGTTCTGTGTCTGCTCGTCTCCAGATCTCCCTGGATAAATACGTTTGGAACGTGGTTACCCCGAAGGCCCTTTTTCCAGAGAGGTGAAACGCCTCTCCTGCTGTCCAGTCCCCGTGCTGTTTGCGTTTCCTTGGTCGACGCAGTTCTGAGTGGGGTTCCTACCTTTCAGACCCCTGTGGGCTGTGCGCCCTGGCTGCGTTTGGAGGGTCTGCTGCCTTACTCTGCGCTCGGCTGCTGCGGAGGCCGCCTGAGCCCATCGGTCTTTGGTGCGCCGACAGATTGCACAGACGTTTGAGGAAACGCAGAACCGCTGTGGTTATGCACGTAGTTACCAGGTCAGGTTTGTCTCACACACGTGAACTGAAGGACAAAAAAGGAAAAAATAACACCAAACAGGTGGTGCAAAAAGAGAAGGTGAAGAGGTCCAGCAAGGGCAGCGTCCGCTTATTGCTGTAAACACCGACCTGCTGAGCCTGAAGCAGTCTGTGAAGAGCAGAGGGAGAGGTGGGGAAGGAGCTGGGTTTGGGCTGTTCCCTGCTGAGCGCGTGAGCAGCACAGCTCCTTCCCGGGCCCCTCGCGTGCTCCGAGTGCGATGGAGGCTCCCGGCCCCAGACCCTTCCGAGGGCAAAGCCTGTGCTCCTGGCCCTTGGGACACGCCGCGGGGCTCGTCTGCCGATGGGGAGGCGTTTCCAGGTTTTCCTGGGATAGGAGGATTTAGGCTCCCTTAAATGATGCTGAGTTACAGGACGAGGAGGTGTGTGTGATTCGCCTGCAGAGCTGTTCTGATCAGTGTATTTTGTAAGCCAGCGGAACCAAACCGTGTAACTGTCAGGGAGGTGGATCCCTCGCGCGTGGCCGAGGGCTGTTCTCTGCCGATGCGGTTGGTAAATGCCTCCTGGAGCTCCCCCCACGCTGCTTTTTGCCGTTCTTGCCCAGGCCCGCGGGCAGGAACCAGAGCTCTCGGAAGGGCGCTTAGTCTCGGTGGATTTTGTCAGTTGTATCTGGTGGTGGAAACTTCTCAAGTTACTTCAGCGGTGCGTATCGGGGTAAAATGAGTGTAATCCCAGTCTCTCAGCGGTACCAGTTAATCAGCCGGAATATCCTGTTGTTCTTGGCCGTCAGCCACGCTGCCGAGCATTGCTCCGGGGAGGAGGTAGTGAGAGTCTCAAACAAGTACAGCCTGGCCTCTCTGGGCACCTGGCTGCTCCCTAACGGTGTTTCTGACAAGGTCTCTGTTTTCTTGGCCAAGGAAAATTTCAAGACATGAGTTCGATTTAGAGCAAATTAAATATTCAGGTGTGTTTAAAATATAGATGAAGGCCACCCAGGCAATCTTAAATCAGCAAGTACCAAGTGCTGGCAGCAGCAGGGATTGGTGGGGGAAGGGAGAGCAGCCACCTCCCGGGTCCACAGCTCTCGCTCCTTCGTGACGCTGTGAGTTTCTGCGCTAGGGCACCGAGTCCCAGGACGGCGTGACAAGGAGGAGACACTCCACCCCGTATTCGCTGCTTGCTCCGGGGGGTTTTGTCCAACACCAACCGGGCCAGGAGCACGCCAGGTCGCTGTGCCCAGCACCCCTTGTGCCAAGGCCACCGCGGCGGCACGGGCTTTGAGCCCAGCGGAGGGCTGGCACGCTGAGGTGCTGGGCGCAGAGAGCCACCACCTCACGAATGGAGGCTTGTCGAGGTGTTTAAGTCGTGCTAGTCTGCCGAAACAGATGCCGGTCTCTCTCCTCGTGTAGGCTGGCTGCTCGGGGAAGGTCCTGCTTGGTCAGCTCTGAGCACCGGGCCGGCTGCTCCCGGGGGTGGGGGTCGTCTGGTCCCCAGACCGTGCAGCTGGAAGGACAGTCAACAGCGTTTGGGTAATGATGTGTGACCATGGCCCGTGTCTGTCTAGATCTGCTCGTGCTGCTTAAAGCCTCTCGTGGGCTGCCGCCGCAGCTGGGCGCTGTGTGGAGCCCTCTCAGACGAGCCCTGTGTTCCAGGTCGGGCGAGCCTCTCGCGGGGACGGCGCGTGGGCTTGCGCTTGCTTGGCGAGGTGCAGCGTCTGCGCCGTAACGTTCACGCGTGCTGAGGGCTGCGGGCAGCTGGCCCTGGGTGCACGGAGCCTGACACCTCGTGTTCCCCATCTCCAAATAAAAATGGGCCCCTTGATCAGCGTTTCCAGTAGAACACTCGGGTGATCTCTTCTGGCTTAATTCAGTGTCCTGCCCGATGCGGCGTTTAACCTTTCTCACAAGTGTTTATTTCCAGGAGGGCTGATGACAGCGACAGCTGAAGGATGGAAGGATGGAAGGATGGATGGATGGAAGGATGGCTGGCTGGCTGGCTGGCTGGCTGGATGGATGGATGGATGGATGGATGGATGGATGGATGGATGGATGGATGGCTGCCGAAGTGGGCCATCGTGATCTGTCTTTGTCTGGGAGAGAGACGCTTCGTTTGTCAGGGCAGAGAGGATTGCTCTGTGCGCAGAGGTCGTCACAATGCCTGGTTTGTGAGGATTGTTTCAATGCAACCATACTTCTAAAGTTTACTCCAGCTTCTGGCCCGTATTTAGTTTGTTAAGGTGTTGACACAGTGTCGCTGACGTTTTTCTGAGGTGGGTTGTGCTCCCAGCCAGCTTTTCACAGCAAACAGATGGCTTTTCAAACAGAGCATGCCCACAGATTTCTTTTTTTTTTTTAGGGTGTCTCTAGAATTATGACAGCTCTGTCAGAGAGGGACGGTTTGCTGTTAATTTTCTTGTGACAGATGATTCAAAGTAATCTTTTCTCCTTCGGCTTGCTCAGATGAACCAGCTGTTTAAAAATAAAAAGCACAAGGAGACTTAAGACATAGATCGCTTGGTCTGTATATGCATGGAATTGCACTATTTTGATAAGTCCATCGCTGTTTTTAGATCACTGTGAAATAAGAATGTCTTAAAATACTGGAAGCGTGCTCAGGAGGAGCGTGTTTCCTCCTGGAGCCCGAAGACAGGCCGTGCATGCCTCAGATGAAACCTGTCATCTGACTTGCCTGGTTGCTTACACGTGAAACCGCAACAAGCAGAAGGGAGGGGGGATGGCTCAGCACCCTCACGCGGGGCGTCTGGGGGCTTCAGGCAGGGGTCCTGGCCGGGCGGGCGCAGGCTGCCATCCCCCGGGCGGGGACGGATCGGATCCCGAGTAGCTTCCCTTAGCGAGTGTCTCGGAGTCCCTAGGCAAAGACCCTGAGAAAGATTTCTGTGCTTTGAATCACAGAATCACAGCATGGTCGGGGTTGGAAGGGACCTCTGTGGGTCACCCAGTCCAACCCCCCTGCCGAAGCAGGGTCACCCAGAGCAGGCTGCACAGGACCTTGTCCAGGTGGGTCTGAGAAGGAGAAGCACATGAGGAAGGCGACGTGGACTCAGCTGAAGCTCCTGGTGTTGGCTGATGGAGCCACATCCGCCTGGTGCTGCTGTGTGACGGGAGCCCCGCTCTGTCCGTGATGTGGGCGACGGTTCCGCTGCCCGGGGAGACGCCGGCCGTGCTGCCGCAGGGGACGAGCTCCTGGAAGCCTTCCCCAGACACCCCAGCTGAGGGACACCAGGGTACGGGGCCTTCATCGTCACCGTTTCACCTCTCTGCTGCGCTGGCTCGCCCCGGTTTCGGGCTTACTTGTGCTCGGTGCTGCAGGTGTGGCGATTTTCAGTTGTTCCTCGCGCTGAGGGCATGTTTCTGTTCTTGCACGTGAATACGTAGCGCCAGGCTTTGGCTCGGGGACGTTAAGGCTGCAAAGCACCATCACAGCGATTTGCTCTGCACGTCGGCGCAGCCTGTGGTGTCCTCAGCCCCGTGTGCACGATGAGAAAGAGCAGCAGCCCCGCTGCAGCTGGGTCTGTTTCATCCTAAAACCAAATTAAAGCTGCATTTGCGTAGTGAAAAGCGTACCGCCCTTTTTGATAACGCTGCCGTGTCCGTGGCGACACTGCTGTCGGATCTCCTTGGCTGTGCCGTGGTGCGTTGTCACTGTTGTGACAGCACCGGCCGCATCCCCGTGCCGTTCTGCAGACGGGGAGGGAGAACGGGGCGTCCCGGGTGCTGGGGGCATCGAGGGAGCCCTGGACCCTGCCTGCCACCTTTAGCCGTAAGCTCAGCCTCTCTGCCAGGCGCAGGATCACAGCTACGTGGAATCTGTGCTGCCGAAATTACGCTCGTTGTGTTCCTCCAAGCCACGTCTGCTCGCTGGGTCCCCAGCTGTTTGTCTGCGTTCCCAGAAGTGCTGTGCTGCCGAGGTACAGACCCCTCCGGAGAGCTTCGTGCCGGGTGGCACAGAGCCGCTCGCGCGGGCCCCTGCCTTTCGTTACTCTCGCGTGGAGCTGCTTCCCAGCATCTGCGTGGCGATTCGCGTTGTTCCGCGGGGACAGAGTCGTGTCACCGGGAGACGAGGCAGTCGCGTCCCCGGCTGACGTGGTTTCCCGCGTGGTGTTTACCAGCGCAGTGGGACTTGCAAGCCACCATTGTTTCTCCGCTGTGAGCGTTGTTTACGGGGGCTCAGGCGGTGCGAGCCCGGTGCCAGGCGCTGGCAAAGAGAGCGCTTTGCTCATCGGTGTGGGACAAACCCTTCCTCTTCGCTCCGGGGAAGGGGAGAGCAGAGGGGTGTTCCCGCTGCTGGCAGGCGTCGCGCCGTGACTGCTCCGACACGCCTGGTTTGCCCCGTGCTCTGTCATACCCCTGCTCCTCCGAGCCCCGCGAAGCCGCCGTGGCTCGCGGGGGGCCGCGTTCAGTGGCGGGGGTCAGCGGAGGCATGGCTGCTGGCCACGCGTGCGGCCGGCTGCTGCCGGTGCTGCGCTGCGAGCTGCGCTTCGGGTGGCGTTGGGAGAGGAGCAGCCCCGGCTCTCGGTGGTACTGAATTTTAATGACCAGGTGCATCTCCTGGCTGTTATTTACTTGTATCCTCTAGCACCAGAATCTTGTCGCTTCGCGGCGCTTGAGATATCAATATTGCATAAATATTCATTTTGGCGTTTCTGAACACCAACTCCTTCATACAAATTTCATGTGGCGTGTTTTCCCCGGTAGTGACAAATTGGGCTGACATCCTGTTAGTCACCTCACCTGCACACGCCCTGGGAAGACACAGAAGAAGCAGGATTTTTTTGCTCCTCGAGTCTCTCGTGCCTCTCAGAGGCCCCAGACATGACGGTCCAGGTGGATTCGGCGCGGTGCTGGGCTGCTCGCAGGCGCGCGGGTCGGCCTGCCTCGGCTGGCGCGGGGCCCGGGCTGGGGGCAACGCCGGTGCTGGGAGGGAGGGGTGGGCAGCCCGGGTCTCGGCGCTCACAGGGGACCCTGGCCGGGGACACGTGGCCGTTGCCACAGGGGTGTCTGGCGCAGGACTGTCCTGCTCAGCCTGCCCGCTGCACCGGCCACCGCCATCCCCACTCGGCCGGGCGCCGGGCTGCGAACGCGGCTGCAGTCCCTGCCCGCGGGGCCGGGGCTCGCAGGGGGGCTCTGAGCGTGGCTGCTGGTGCACGCGACCCCTGACTGTCCCACCTGTCTGTCTGTGCATCCGCAGGGCCAAGGGGACCTCCTGAAGAACGCCAAGAGCGAAGCCTTGGAGAACATGAAGCAGATCCAGCTGGCGTGCCTGTCGTGCGGGCTGAGCAGGACTGGCAGCGGGCACGCCGACGCCAAGGCCAAGCGGGGCCTGGAAGCGATACAGGAGAAGGACACCGGAGACGAGAACGGGAGGCTGTGAGGAGAGGCAGAGCTGTCGCATTTGTCACAGATTTCAAAAACTCTAAACTATTTTTTTAAAGCGTTTAAAAATTCACGCAGGAATGCCCTCTGCAGGGTGTCGATAGTATTAAACCCCTCACAATGTCAGTATTTTAACGCCGTTAATTTATCGAAGCTGAACCCCGGCAGCGGGATTTCTAACGCAGCCAAGCTGTCTGTATGCCAGCGCGTGCGTGAGTGCACGCACGCGAGCCCTGTAGACGCCCTTTCATGCATCACGTTAGCCGTTTGCTAATTTATTCCTCTGTCCTCTTTGAATAGGCCTCTTCATCCTGAAGATCAAAGCAAATAGAGAGCCCTTGCATCGGTTTTGTGCTTTATTTTACTCTCCAGCTTTTATCGTTTAACTTCCAGGTTACGTTACTGTTACACCGTTAGAACAAACCAACCACGACAAAGACCACCGCGAGCGCAAAGCCGGCGCTTTGCTGCAGGTGCTGAGCAGGGTTTGTAATGACCAGCTCAAACCAAGCAAGCGAGACGTTGCCGGGTCAGAGTTGCTGGGTGGAGCAGGGTTAGACCCGAGGTGCACACCTCACTGAATTTTAGCAAACCGCTCTGCGGGATGCGCCCGGGCAGCACGTACTAACGTGAGAACCAGCTGATTTATCTCATTCCAGTGGATCATTGCTGCCTTGTAGAGCTGCAGGACAGCCGCAGCCTTTGCTGATAGGCGTTACCTCGTGCAGCAACGAACGTAGCTGGTCAGCCCCGTCGGTCGGCGGAGAGCTGCGAACGTCCTCCGGCGAGGGTGAGCTCTGGAGGGGAGCTGCAGGCCGTCCCGCTCCGCCCGGGGCTGCCGGCCTCGGAAGGGAGGTTCGGCGGCTGGCACGAGCCGCGAGCGGTGCGGCAGGAGGGGTGAGAGCTGGGACCTTGCCTGCCGCCGCCGGCCTCGGCCTTGAACGGAGCGAGCAGGGGCTGGGCTCGCGGCGCTGCGGCCGAGAACCGCGCCGCGCTAGAGATTTGGAGCCAGGCTGCAGAACTGCGGTGGGTGTAGCGCGGAGAAAGAGCTTGGGGAAAAAGCAGGGGACCAGCGGTTTTGCGAGGCGGTTACCAAATGTCCTGACACGTGTCGTGTGTGTAGGGTAGTTCATGTGTTTAGGGTAGATCTGAGACCTGGTGCCTCTGTGTGCCGCTGTGGAAAGGCGACGGAGCACGTCACGAAGCAACGCGTCCTCGTCCCTCCCCGTGCCAGGCCCACGTGTGCTCACGACATTCATTTCAATCTTCTAAGTACTGTGCTTGAGTGTAGTATTTGTGTTACCTTTAACAGGACTAAGTGTTTTCTGGTTATAAAAAAGACTATATTTATTTAAAGCATTGCTTTTATTTTGAAAAGCTCCTTTTTAAATTAATTTGATTAACAAATATGCTGATTTTCTGAACTTAACAAAAAGTAATTGCGGAAAGTTTGACCATTGGAGAATATTATATAGCTATTGTGTTAAGTTATTTTTGACTTCTTAATAACACTATTATGTTCATGTTGCACATTCCTGAGAGAGTAAAGCTATGAAACAACTCTGACCCATGTTTTTAAAGTGATTTAACACGGAAGGTAACTGGCGACACTTGGATAAAGGTGGGTTAGAGTGGGTAAGTTGCTTGAGAAAAGATTCCTGCACCAATAGGAACTCTATTTATAACTCAGTTTTTGGTAAAACTTGCCATACTTGTTCAGTTCCAGCCCTAAACCCTCTGTTTCTCTCTCCATGGGGTTACGAGTGTGCGCTCAGCCTTCGCTGCGACCTGGAGAGCGGTGTCATCGGTGTTCCGGGCGAGGCAGAGCCCAGACCAGCGGTGCGAGCGTGCGCGTTCACATTTTGCCCTCCTGGGTTCCCTTCCTGGTTGCATCGTGGGTTGCGTTTGTGTGAGAAGCGGCACTCGGCCCGCGGTGTCAGCAGCTGGGGAGGACGGGGCCGTAACCTCGCTCCTCGTGAAGGAGCAGCCGCTCCTCAGGGAGGGTGAGTGGCTGCTCTCTTGGTGCTGCGTTGAAACGTGGAAACAGCTTCATTTTCTCAGTTTGAAAGGCTGTCCTGATGTCTGCACGGGAACTGGTGGCAGAACACCTTCCGGTCCTCCCTCCTTCCCTGGCGTTGCAAACAAGTGAGCGTAAACCGCGTAGAGAAGGGCTTGCTTTGTGTGCTCACGCGGAAGGGGGTGCCACGCGGCTCTCGCTCCGTACGTATTTGCAGAACCAGAACTTGGTGCCTGGGAGGAAACCCCATCGCGTGCGTGCAGACGCCTCTCGTGCCGCGTGCTGCGTGGCTTTCTGTGCGGAGCAGAAGACCCGGGCCGCCGCAGAGAGCCCCTGCGACTGGGACTGCGCCTGGCGCTGGTGCCCACAGCCCTGCGGGGACAGCTCACCCCAGCTCCCTCTGTGCCCCTGGCCGAGCCGCTGGACGCCGAAGCAGCACTCAACCCAGTAAAAATTCAGCCTTGAAGGAGAACAGATGGAAAAATCATATCCAGCATCGACAGCAGCACCCTGCGGGGGACTGACGGCCCGGCCTTTTGGGGAGCGTTCCGTGACGTGCCTGGCTTCTTGCGGCCGCACGTCCGCCTGCTCCGGGCCCTGTGCTGGCACGGTTTGCCTGGCGTCCCGCCCGCATGGGTGGGTGTTGCCTCAGTCACGCCTGGAGAGGTGACGTCAGGAAGGGGTTACAGGGATCTGCGGTTGTTTGCAGTGTGTTTCAGCAACTGGAAATCAGAGAAGCCCTCGGGGCTGGCGCGGGGAGGTGTCTGCCGGAGGGAGCACCGGAGTGCGTCTACCTGGGTGCTCATTCCAGCTCCGCCACCGAGTCCCATGCCTTTACAGTATCCATTTTCCCTGTGTCGTTCTCTCACCTGTGAGATGAGACCGATGATGTTTTCCTTGCCAGGCAGAGATGAGGTGACACCTTTCGGAAGCCCGTCGGCGTGTGCTGGTGCCCTCAGGAGAGCGTCCGGGCGCTGTGTGTGGGGTTTGGGCTGTCCTGTGGCACCAGTGCCTGCCATCTCCTCCCACCACACCTGCGAGCGGGGCTGAGCACAGCCGGCTCCCTGGAATTAGCCCAGCTCTTCACAGACCTGATGGCTCTTAAATCAGCAGGAATGGTTTTTACCAATTTTTCACATGGTGTGACCAGCACAACTGACTCCTTTCCCCCCCTCTCCTGAGCTCAGCACCAGTTAAAGCACCAGGCTGTTCTGCTGCTTTCTGTATCATTTTTCATGCATTTTATTCTGTTTTTAAAGGGATAATGCCACTTCCGAGTGCAAACAAGGTGAGAGTTTTGCGTGTTCCTCCTTCTGAGGTTGCTCTCCCAAAACAGATCGTTACCAGATAATCGCATGCAGAGAGAGAGGGCTTTCCTGTATAATATTCCCTCTCTTCCATCTATCTGTTCAGACTGAAACATGAGGTCGTAGCCTCCCTGGCCTCTGCCCCACTCCTGCAGCGACAGACGGCAGCCTCGCGCAGGGGCCGGGCTCGGGAAGCTCCGGAGAAGGAGGCGAGGGGCGCGCAGGAGCCGTCTCCTCTCGCCTCCCCTGCCTGCGGTGGGGCTGAGCGCGGTGGCCCCGGCTCCTGCAGCAGCAGCAGGTGATGGACGCGGTCAGCAAACCGGAGACGTATTCCTCAGAAGCCCGGTGCTTGGCGAGGGAAGGGCGGTGGTGGAGGATGAAGACGTCTGGGCACGGTGCACGTGCGCCTGGGGTCGGAGCAAAGAGCAGGCACCGAACGGCCTCCCCATGTCCCTGGGCACGCAGGAAAACCCAGGCGCTTCCTAATGTCCCTTGTGACGCGGTCGCCAAGTGGCCAGCCCGAGCGCGAGGCGGCGCGTGTCTCCAGGCAGCTGGTGAGCACTGCCGGGATGCGTTCCCCGGGGCTGAAGCGCGTCCGAGAGCCGAGTGAGACTGCGCTGGCTCGGTCCCTGCGGGCTGGCCCTGTGCAGGTGCGGGCCGAGCAGCCTGACGTCTGCTTTCCGCCGCGGGTCCCTGGAAATACGTTTCCTTTTTAAAATAATGTTGAGGAATGTGTGAGTTCAGGTTGAAGTGACGGCTCGTTAAATCACCTCATTTGCCTCTGGCGTGCGAAATCAGGGAGCTGCTGCGCTTCAGTGGCACGATGTGCCGCCAAGAGCATCGCAGGCATGTCTGCTGGCTGTAACGTGTCGCGTGGGGTTTTTGTGAGACGAAACTGGTGATCTTACTTGACCCAAAAGTATTAGTCTGAAGAGCTACTGGAGAGAGTCCAGCAGAGGGCTACGAGGATGAGGAGGGGACCGGAACATCTCTCCTCCGAGGAGAGGCTGAGGGAGCTGGGCTTGTTCAGCCTGAAGAAGAGAAGGCTGTGAGGGGACCTAATAAATGCTTATAAATATCTGAAGGGTGGGTGTCAGGAGGATGGGGCCAAGCTCTTTTCAGTGGTGCCCAGCGACAGGACAAGGGGCAACGGGCACAAACTGAAGCAGAGGAAGTTCCATCTGAACATGAGGAAGAACTTCTTCCCTCTGAGGGTGACGGAGCCCTGGCCCAGGCTGCCCAGGGAGGTTGTGGAGTCTCCTTCTCTGGAGATATTCAAGACCCGCCTGGACAAGATCCTCTGCAGCCTGCTGTAGGTGACCCTGCTTCGGCAGGGGGGTTGGACTAGATGACCCACAGAGGTCCCTTCCAACCCCTACTATTCTGTGGTTCTGTGATTAGTCCTCAAAGCCAGCCTGACTATATGCCTGTTGTTCATCCTTGGTCTCTGAAGTGAATTTAATCAAGAGTTTAGAATGTGGGAAGAGATTGAATAGGCCCAGTGAAGCATTAATTTTGGGTGGCAGCTGAAAATGCAGCTAAAGAAGATACTAGGTATACAGGATGGAGAGGAGATTAGAGTAAGCAAAGACCGGTATTAAGCTGGTGATGCCGTGAAAAGGTGGAGTTGAAGCGTCAGTTCCACAGAAGAGGAGAATTTTGTTGTTGTTGCTGATTCTAACTTGGTATTTCCTAGCGAGGGGATTGCAATAAACCTGCTGCCGTGATTCTGTTGGATTTGTCTCTCCCGGGTCTTGAGGAGATGCGTTATGCGAAAACTGACACCGTGCTCTGTCACACTCTGTGCATAGAAGCTGTTGCCAGGGGAATTTTTTTTTTTAATGCTTAAAGGTCATAATTAACATCAAATGAACACAAATGTCCACAGGAAAAATGTTTCTACCAGGCAGCAAACGAAGGACAGATGAAAGTCTCCGATGTGGAGCCAGACGACAGCATTAATGAAGACAGAATGGCACCAGTTTTGATTCCTCCCGTTATTTATATGAATTTGAGGTGAAAATTGACTAAATAGTATGGAGTAACGATGTGCATGGGAAAGAGCCTTAGGCCTGGCGAGGAATTTTTACTGGGTAGCGTTACACGCTGGGGCCTCGGATCCCAGCCATCCAGCAAGGAGAAACAGCCCGCGTGTTCCTCCTAGCCACGGCAGCAGGCAGCGGGGGGACCTGCCTCTCCCCGGAAGGCGAGCGGGACCCAGGCCGTGCTGCGGGCCGCGTCCCGGCGAGGCTGGGTGCTGCAGGAGCCCCCGCGGGCCCCTCCAACCCCAGGGAGCTCCCTGGCAGGGGGCAAGGGGCTCCCGCTCGGGGAAGCTGCGCAGCCAGCAGCGTCTCAGCCTGGTGAGGAGGGCACAAGGGCAGCGTCGTGAAACGTGGAAGGTCAGCGCCGCGGGTCCCCGGGTGTCTCTGCTGTGCCCACACGACAGG
Source organism: Opisthocomus hoazin (assembly GCF_030867145.1). Taxonomy (NCBI): domain Eukaryota; kingdom Metazoa; phylum Chordata; class Aves; order Opisthocomiformes; family Opisthocomidae; genus Opisthocomus; species Opisthocomus hoazin. The sequence continues at coordinate 44,142,687 of NC_134422.1, forward strand.
TTTCAGCCCCCTCAGCGAGGCAAATGCACCTTTGCCCTGGGTCTGGCTGTGCTTTCGTAGCGGGTCATGAATCCTCTGTTTCCTCCCGCGCTGAAAACAGCTGCACCTTCTCCTGGGAAAGGCAGATTGATTGGGGGCAGTTCAAAGAACGAGAACTGAGCAGGTGGCTTGCTAGATTGCACAGTGCTCTTGGCAAGAGCCGCTTCTCTGAGCAACGCCGCTGCCTGCGAGCGACCAGCACAGAGAGCACTGCAGTTCCCCGGGAGGGGAGCGGCGGCCGGAGAGGGAAGGCTCTGGAAAGGATGAGTCTGTTCAGCGGCTCATCCCGTTGCACGGGCAGCTGGACGGAGAACTGCCTCCGGCGGCGTGCGGAGCCGCTGGGGCGTCAGGCGGGGACGCGGGGACGCTGCCCGCGGGGTTACGTCTGCCGGAGAGCCGTGCGAGGCATGGGTGTGCGGCTGCCGGCCCCGCTGCGCCGGGAACGCAGCGCAGCCCGCGCCTTCCCCGGGCACGACGCAGCTCCCCGACCTCCCGGAACCGCTGAGCCCAAGGAAAACTGTGAGCTCGGGGGGAAAAGCCCTTCCTCGAGAGCAGAGAGAGGATGAGGGTTAAAGGTAATTAATGACACCAGCCTGTCTTTCAAATGGAGGTGGTTTTGTAACTGAAGTTTTTGAAAGCAGAGTTTAAGCAGGCGTGAGATTAGCCAAGATTAGTAAGGATTTCTGCCTGGTAGCCTGCATCTAATGTCTTGCCGTTAGTAATCCTTCAGGCCAGTGAATCGTCTCGTAAGAAGGCAAAAAATACAGAGTCTGGGAGTTTCACTTGTCCCGTGCAAGGAATTTAGAGCCATGCCTGGCACCTGGGCTGCTCCCAGCATTGAAGGGAGCCTGTACTGTCCCCTGAGCGGAGGCCACAGAGATGTCTCCTCTTGCACTGATGCTCGTATGGAGAGTGCCCGTAGAAGGTGAAAGTCTTTCCCCCTAAAGCCTGGGGCACCCCTGGGTGGGTGTTTGTGCGAGGCCGATGACGAGCTGCCGCCGCTGCGTCTGACCGCCGTCACGCGGAGGCTGGGAACGCCGCCGTGCGACAAACGAGTGAGGTCCCTGTGTGAGCCGGGGGGGACTGCAGAGCAGCCCTGGGGATCGCGTCCCCTTCCCGCGGACGAGGTGAGCCGAAGCCTGGCGCCACGTGGACGCTCGCTTCACAGAGAAGCGGCTTGTTTCAGGGTAGGTGGAGCGATCCCCAGCTGACTTTTCTTGACTGAGACAAGGGTGTCCTTTCCACGGTGTGTTAAACAGACGTGAGCAGCTAAAACGACCTAGATTTGAAAGTTAATTAAGATCAACCTAATTAAGGCTAAAGTAGTTATGAATGTGAGTATCCCCAACGGTGTCTGATGCAGTTTGACAAACTTGCCTTAATTTCAGTCCTTTCGTTAATGGAGAATAAATTTCTTGTCTGACAAGCGCTGAGCTGGAGAACTACCCGTGGATACGGGGCAGCTCCCAGCGGGCTAATGCATGGCCGCTGCTCAGCCACCCAACACTGGCAGCGAGGCGAGGGAGCAGGGCAGTCAACCAAAAGCTCTGAGGCAGCGAAACCCCCGTCTGCGAGGCCGTGTTCCGCCATTATACTCCCTCGTGCTTCGGCCGGGCCATGTGGCAGGAGTTCCTTGCCCAGCTCACCCCCGGGGCAGGGCGGCGATGCCAGGCTCCCGCTCGTGGATGAGCTGGTGCGCTGGCAAACCGGACGGCGGTGTGAGCCGCAGCAGCTGATCGCATGGTGACTCCCCGGCGGTCAGCATGTACCGTGCTTTCGTCTCTCTTGTCTTGCCAGAAGGAAGGGAGGAGCGCAGAGGTGCTGGCTGGTGGTCGGGGCTCTCTCGGCGTTCACCACCCACCATCAGCCCTGCTCCCGTCCTCTGGGGAGCTGAGGAGACCCTGCCCACGCCCGGCACCCTTCGAAGGGCAGCGTCGCTCCCTTGCAGAAAGGCAAGCGCTGCGGAGGCTGCAGCGGCAAGGACGCAGCCTGGGGACCGGAGCCAGCCCATGGTCGTGTCGAGGGATGTGACTGCATCGGCCCCTCCGTCTCCTTTGGCACCGAGGTGAGGGCAGCATCTCCCACGCCTCTGTGAGGTGAACCTGGCTGCTTCCCATCGCCTCTGGGGAAAAGCTTTCCCTGCCTTGGTCTGGGGGGAGGCTGGGGGTGGTACAGGTGCACCCAGCCTGGGAAGCCTTGCTCTAGGGGTTGCGGGGAAGCACGGCGTTCAGCCGGGAGTTTCGAGGTTTCGTGCGTTGCCCAGCCGGGGGTGAGTCTCTGACCCGCTGCTGAGCTGGCAGCCGGAGGTCCTCCACTTGCACGAGCAGCCGAGGGGTTTGCGGTGCTGGGTGAGTGCCCTCCCGGCCTGGAAGGGGCTGTGCTGATAATTCCTCTGCTTGGCAAGGCTTCTGCACTCGTGGTTTCTTCTGAATCACAGAGTTCAGCGGTGCAAACCGCTCCGTCGCTGTAGCTGAACCTCGGGCAAGCTACAGACACAGGTACCACATAGAAGGGCAAGGTGTTCAGGTGAGCTCCTTCTGTTGGCCGTGCAGAGAGCAGTCCCTGGGAACCGCCTTCCGCTCGCATCGTCGGGGCGTGTGAGGGACGGCTGGCTAGCAAAGGGGACAGCAGCCCCCGGCAGGCCTGGAGCCAGCGTGCTTCCATCTGGGGGGAATAACCTCTTGTCCTGTACCTGGGTGGGAAGCAAGGAGGAGAAGCCTTGCCGGATGAGGGAAAGCTGGACACGTGTGGTGGCTTCGAATCAAAGCTGCCTTTTTGTAGTACTCCGATGCAAACATGAAACAAGTTGTACAGCTTTGGCATGCTCCTCGGCCTGCTGCTTTTCAATATTTATTTTACATTGTTTCAGATGAATTTCAATGAATACAATTTATTCACCACCCATCTGGCATCTTTGAGCTTAATATTCGTCTGTGGCTTGAGTAAAACGAGTATTTCACACCTTAAATTACGCACGTGCTGCAGCACTGCTGGCATCTCAGGCGTAAAGATCTTGGTGCGGCTTCCTGCGTCCCGCACGTTTTTTGGTGCCTCCTAGAAGATGATGGGGACCCTTTGCTGTCCTGCCAGGGAGAGGGGCCTGGCTGCCGCGGGGTGTGGACGGGAGCTGGCAGAGCTGCCCCGCGCTGGGAGCTCAGGAGCCACCTCCTTGGACGCCAGCCCTGAGCCCTTTGCTTGCCCTGTCAGCAGCAGTGGGCTGCGCTGCTCCTCTCCCACCTCTGCTTCTCCCTTTGGTGTGGGTTTCTCCCTGCTACGTTTCCCTGGCCGCGCTTTCCGGGCTTCCTTCTCCCCTCTCCCTTTCTCCCCGTCTGCGGTGCAGCTCCCTGGCAGTTGCCATAGAGATAACAGAGCCTTATCTCTGCCCCTGCCTTTCTCCTCCTCTGCCAAAGGCGCTCGACCCCTCCGCAGCTCCGCTGGCTGAGCCGGCTGCGTGGTCCCACATGTGCCAGCCCGCCCTGCTCCCCGCCGCACCAGCACACTGCTTACCCCTGTCCGCGGAGGGACGGCTGAGCCGTTACCTTCTCCTTCAGGCTCCCAGTAAGACACTGGTCTGTGCACAGCAGTGTCCTCCACTGCGTCCCCAAGTAGCCCCACGGCACGGCTGCACCCGGTGATCCCGCTGGCCTTTCCCAGCTCCGTGCCCCCAAATCTCAATGCACCCTCTGCCCTCAAGCTGCCGGGGACCCTGGTCCTCCCGGGGCGCGACGGGCAGAGCAGCGAGAACGCGAGCGCCTGCTCGCCGGGGTGGGATGTGCAGGAGGGCGGCAGGTGGGCGAAGAGGGGGCGAGGGGCGTCCCCACGGTCGGCCCTTTCGCCTCCCTCCCTTCGTGCCCCGGCCGCGGCTGCAGGTTGCTGCAGTCTGCAGCTGACTGGCAGCGGTGCTGCGAGCTTCGGCCCTGGTGACCGGCTGGGGGATGGGAGGTGACTGGTTTTTCTCCCGATCTAATCTCGGACCCCAGGGGGGAAGAGACCATGTGGAAACGAAGCAAAGCGCTGAGAGTTAGTGTCCTCTGCTGACCTGATGAATACGGTTACCCGAAAGGATGGCTTCTGCGTGGCAGCTTTGTACATGCTGTTCCGGAGCTGCTCGCCTGCGCGTTGATTCAAAGTGATCAATAGGCCTTCAAGAAACTCGTCCTAAATCCTTCTGACAAATTATTAATAGAAGTCGTCTGAGCAGTCAGACTATTCAGAAAACTCAGACTTCTTACTGTTCAGAAGCTTGGCTGCTGGAAATGCAGTATGCAAAATATTAATTTTGCTTTACACTTTTCTAAGAAGAATTTCTGACGGAAGAGAGGCTTCGTTCCTTTGAAGTGCAGTAGAAATAGCAACACGACCACTCCAGACTCGGAGACTACGTTTGATCAGATGCAGACAGAGGTACTTGAAGAGCCTGTATTTTCCCCCCATGTTCGCAGACATTTAGACGAGCCGTGGAGTCTTTATATGGCAAGAATGAACAGAACAGCAGACGACTTTGAAAAGTTCAGAAAGGAAACAGAGTTTCTCAAGCACTGCAAGATAAAACCTGCCCTGCTTCCACCTGGACTGGAGTAAAGGAGGGAGATGATGAACAAAGTGATGCTCCCAATGTGCAGTACCGGTTAGCTGTTCGATGTCGCATAAAATACGATCTTTGTCACCTTCAGCAGGCCACAGGGGATTTGCCTAGAGGTGGGATCACAGGGAGATGCCTCCGTCTTCCCTGCAGAGAGCCAGATGGAAGAGACGCTTTGACAGGGTAAAGCAGATGCAGGACAAAGACCTTCAGATCGCAGCGGGTTGCAGTGGGCTTCTTTTAACGGGAAAACTCCGAGCGGAGGGCAAGCTGCAGGAAAGGAGTCGTAGGTTTTTTATTTCCAGTACTGCTGAGACTTCCTGTTCCCTGCTGACACCGCTATGAAAATGTTAAAAGACCGAAGGGATGGTGAACAGCCCGTTTGTAGTGTTTGCCTTCCTGCCGAGCGGCTACTAGCAGGGCAACTTCACCAGTCAGCCAGAACCCAAGGAAAATTTTGCCACAACTTTGTGATATCTGCCTCCATCATTCAAGAGAGGGAGTGTTGCCTGTAGAGAAGGTGCTGACTTGGTCCTCTGAAGCCTGAAGCTGAGTCTGAGACATCCCGAGTTGTTTTGGGAAAGAGCCTGATCCTTGCACCCCTCTTTGGAGCGTGACTGATACTTCCCTAGCGAGGCTGGGCTGCCTCTGCCGTCAGCTGTCCTCGGCAGTGGCAATGCTGTGTGTTCGAAGTCCTGCCGCCACAGGGTCCTGATGTCGTCTGGAGACTCTTTGCTCCCGCTGAAGGGTAGCTGTAAAAACCAAAATACGGGATGTGGAAAGTACTGAACTAGTTGACATGAAAGCAGCTTCCGTCATCAGATTTCTCTCCAGTACACTGGATTGTGGGCTGAGGTTATTCAGTGATGTGCTTGCTGCCTCTAGGTTTTTGGCTCTTACTGCTTTTGAAGACTGCTGCTTGTCCCCTGGCCGATGGATGAGTATTTTAGGCCTCAAAACTGTCCCAGCAGCACTTCTGGGCCACTGGGATTACAACCATGAAATAGTAAAAAAAAAAAAAAGCCACTACCTTCTCCCCATGCTGACTCAAGAAAACAGATCGAATGGAGAAGAGCTTGGAGATACCCCGGGTGTGGATACATTTCCCCTGGAAGAGGAGCCCTGTGCGTGTTTATGACCCTGTGTCAGCGCAGCCAACCCGTTGCCCATCGGAAGCAGCCGCGGCTCGAGCAGCCCGTCGGCACCCGGCTGCGGTGGCAGCACCGGCGTCGGGAGGGACAGCTTCGACACTCTTACGGCTCTGCCGAGTGATGCTGCTGGAGCCAGGATAAAACTGCAGCAGCTGAAGCCAGCGGCTCTGCTGGCCGGACGAGGGATGTTCCAGCAGTACCGATCGCTGCGTAGTTTCCAGAAATAGGCAGATGCCTGCCTTCTCCCAGAGAATTCTGGTAAGTGCTGCAGGGCAGCAGCAAGGGACACAGGTGGCCAGCGGCTCCGACACAGCCCCGGTCCTAGGGGGAAAACTGGTCTAACCACATAAAAGCCTGTCTGTGTGCATCTGCGTCTGAAGCAGACACTGAGTTTTCCTCTCCTTTCTCATGCCGCCGGGCCAGAGGGGCTGCCGGCTCGGCTGGCGAGCCCCGAGCACAAGGCGAGCCCCGGGGCAGCCCGAGTGCCCGCTGGCTGGGGGCTCGTCTCGGGAGACTGGCGGTGACCTTACCGTTGGAGGCTGCCCGCCGTCCCTGCCCGCGATGCCTCCGTTGCCCCCGCCGCGAGGTGCTTGTGGCCAGGGCCCAGTCTGGGCTGTCTGCGGTGGCCTCAGCCCCGCTGGGTCGGTACGATCCGTGTCTGCAAACGAGGTGAGCATGTGCCTTGTTAACACATCAGCAGTAGCCAAGTGTACAAAGGGAGAAGATGGCAGCCTTGACGGAAAGCATCTGAGGGAAGCCAAAGGTGCTTCTAAATTTCCACTTCGTCTTGCCAAGGTATTCTTTGCAAAAAAAAAGTTGCATTTTGAGAATAAACTCTGCCTTGCTTTAGGGTTGGTGAATCCTGGGGGGTTTTTGTTTGTTTGATTGTGTTTTTTTCTTCTTGCACTGATTTCCTGGCTATTCCTGCTTGGGAGCTTTACTGGACAATGACTGAATCCTTTTCTCTTGCCTGCCAAATAAAGCAGATCATCACAAGCAAAACATGTCCTGTGTCACGTTTTGCAGACAAACCGGAAAAGAACTTGGATGCTCCACTGCCTCTGAGCGTGCTGCCAGATCTGACGGGCCCTCGTACTCACGCTGGAAGGCAAAAGCCTGCTCACAGCAGCTCCGTCGGAGCCTGGCCGAACTGCCTGTGACAAGGACTGGGCCACGCTCCGAGCGGTCACCTCAGCTGTGCCGCCCGTGTGCGCGAAGCTCGTGGTGGCTCTGCTCCGTGCAGGGCCCCGCGAAGCTCGGGTGCCGTGGTCCCTGGCGGGCAGGACGGGGTGTGTGACCGGGGCTCACCACGGACGGTACACGCACCCTTTGTGCGCAGCAAACGGTGTATTCGAATGCGGACTGTAACAACAATCTGTCTTCTGCAACAAAAATATTGGACGAGAAGTTGGATCAAAGACATCAAAGCCTGATTACTTATAATTTTCCTTCTTTTCAGACCGCTGAGCCAGGAGCAGGGTTTTCCTGGGCACTCTGCACCCAGCAGCCAGATGTCCATCACGTGAGTACGGATTTTAGCGCTGTGTCAGGAACTCAGCTCCGTGTTTGTTGCCGAGGAGAAGGGTGAGGCAAGGTGTTGGTGACCTTGAGGTGTCACCTAGCCCTGAAAGCTGGGGTCTCGGGGTTATCACAGTTTCTGCTGGAATATTGCAGTGAGGTTCCTGCTTTAATTACAATGATCCATAACATCCTCATGCTTGCCATTAGGCATTGCCATGCTGTCGGCTGGGTCACCGCGACATCTAAGCCTGCTCTCTCAGGCAGGCTGACTCACTGTCTTCCCAGGGCCACAGAGGTCTTGTCCTGAGGTCTAGGCATCTCTGGAGGCCTGAGTGTGTTTGTCCAGGTTTGCTTTTGGCTGTGGCTGGGCAGAGATCTGCCCTGGGCAGCCCCATCAGCCAGCAGGTACCCTCGGCTCAGCTCTGGCTGCATGGAGCGTGCGCTCGTGGGCACGGCAGAGCTGGGCTCCTAGCCGCTGGTGTGGGCAGAGAGCAGGCAGGCTCTGAGGCTCGCTGAGCTCGGACGTTACTGGTGAGACTGCTCTTCACCCCGGAGCGTGTGCGAAGGGCAAGCTGCACCTGCCTCCCCGCTCAGCGCAGAGCCGAGGACTTCGAGTTCTGAGGCCGCTGGGATTTGAGCACGAGGCTGGTTCTTCAGAGGCGACATCTTTTCTTAGCTTGGTCTCAAAGCTCTGTGCAAATTCTCCAGGTGAAGTTTCCTGGGGAATGTCTAACCACACATCAGCAGAGCTGGTGAAAGGGAGCGGCTAGGAAGGAAGCTTGCTCCCCTCCAAACCGTCTGTTTTAATTATATGTTGTGAAACAAGGGGGCTCTAATTATGCCAGCCAAGTATTCTAGAAGAATGGAAATAACTGAGTGTCTTATCTTCAGCAGGACTGGGGGGGTTTCACCGTTCTGTAGGGAACTAAGCTGGCACTCCGTGAGGCGGGTCTGCGGTGTGTGCCAGCGTCCCAGATTCTCGTTAGCGGGAAGGAGTTCCCTGAATGGCAGGGGGAGATAAAAACTCCTGCTGTGGTGGGCTCGCTCAGGACAGACGGTACCAGGGGAACAGACAGGGCAGAGTGGGCTTACACAGGGCAGAGGGGATGGACCTGGGTGACATACGGAAGGGTTACGGGGAAGAAGGCAGTAGTTTCAGCTGTGATTTAGGAGTTTAAAGGGGCAATCGCAGATTAGGGTAAAACCAATTTTCATCTGTATGTTCCAAACAGCTGATTATTTTCGTTGAAAAGTTTTTTCTTTTGTTTTTCAATCCAGTCTTAACTGCCTTGTGTGAGATCTGGCAGTCTGTGCAGGATCAGAGCCCGTTCCCACTGAAACCAGTGTAAGGCTTCCACGGGCTTGTCAGCGCTCCAGGGTCTAGTCAACTTGGCAAATTTTTTTATTAAGTGGATACAATTTTACAGCAACTGATTCTAAATCATTGAAGTTATTTCTTGGAAAATAGAATATTAATAAAGAGAAGAAACCCCCTTAAAATTTCCTAACAGATAGCGCTCCGTGACCACTAGCCTCCTAAATGCCCAGCGTAAAGGGAAGAGCAATGTGGCATTTGATTTACTGAGTGCTAAGAAACTGGCTAACAGCAACAAATATTGTCCCTGTTTGGTTTGAAATGGAGCCACGCACATGCTGGCGCTCCTGCGTAGCCTGTGCAGCTCTGCAGTGTCTTCCCAGCGTGCTTGCAGCCTTTGTGCAGGCAACGTGTGTGTGTGCAGCGTGTGTGTGTGTCTGTATTCGCAGCTTCCCGTAGGGGTTCGCACTGCTGACCTTCCCCCAGCTCCTGATGTAAATATAGATGGGCTGTAGCTCCTTTCTAAAAAAACATGTTTGGTTTTACCCAGCATTTAAAGAGTTCTTCTGTTATGTCTGGAAAGCAAAAGAGGAAAGCTATAGCCTCATCTTACGATATCGTTCACGTGTTATTGCTTATTCACGTGCACTCTGCTTTCTGGCTTTCTCAGAATGTGGTGCAACAGAGCTACCTTTTCATCACTCAGATCCCCCTCTCTTCCTCTCTCCTGTAAACCTAATAAAAGCTAGCTGTAAAGCAGCCATAGACTGCTTTCACACTGCTAGGGCATGCCCAGAGAGGAGGTCTGATGGGCAAATGTACTTGGTAAAAGGCCAGACTAACTCGAAGGGATTCCAAGTTAAACAGAGACCCGTCAACAAATTTCTGTTGGGTTCTGAAGAGGTTACGACAGGATGTGTGAAGGGCTCAGCACTCAACGGGAGCGTAAAGTCTGTAAGCCCTGGAGGGTCATTGACATTTCTTGCTCTTTGCCTCTCATTTCTGGTCTGAAAATCATCAAGGCCCCAGTCTCTTCAGAGCCCCGTCGCTGCCAAATGCACTCTTCCCTGGCAGCCTCAGCTGGCTTTGGAAGGGAGAGGCCCACGGGAAATGCCCTTGGTGCACCTCAGTAGTTGTATGTTACTACACACTGACCCCAGTGTCTTAACGTCCCCTGTGAAAATGAGAAAAATGCCCAACTTCATGAACGTAAATGTTTTCAGAGAGACCGAAGGAGGTGCCAAAGGATGGGAGGAGATGGGAAAGCTCACTTTTCCATTTGGGATTGAGATAGCCGAGTCTCACTGAGCTCTTCCGAGTCCTGTCCCTCTGCTTGGTAACGAAAACCAGGGCTGGAAGCGACGGCTGAGCTCCAGCAACACTGCACTGCTCGTCACAAACAGCCTGTGCCAATATGGTGGTGTGGAAAAACTCCTCCGTTCCCCTGCTACCTTGCAAGCACTCCTTGCTTTCCTGCCCTCCTCCCTGCAGCCCTTGCGCTCTGCTGCCTTGTACATCCTGTGCTGCACTTGGCCTCCTGCTCCGGGCCCTTGGCTCCTCCAGCGGCTGCCCTCACACAACCTTCCGTGCCAACCTAATAAACACTAGATGTCTAATTTTAGAGAAGGAATGATCCCAGATGCTTTTCTGACTTGTACTGAAGACATTTTTCATAAACAGAAGTTTTGTTCTGAATCTTCCAGAAGTGATAGAGCACTTGGAAAAGCAGGCATGTCTGGGCCTCCCTTACCTGCTGTTTCTCATTTCTGTGAAGAGAATTGTAAGTAAAAATACATGACAAGGTCTTTAATCACAATCTAAAAGTTAATACCAAGGGTTTATGCCCGGTATTTCCTTCCAAGCTTAGCAGTCACGGTTGCTGTGCTGTGCCAGCTGCTGCCTGGTTATTACCAGCTTCATAACAAAGAACACAGAAGCGCGAGGCTAAGATCTGACAATAGTGACGAGTTCATCTTTTGGATACCAAATCTGAGTATTCCCATTTTGGAAAAAAAAAAAAAGACACCACTTTATGGCTGTGTGGGATGTAATTGGTACTTTTTTTGTCTCCTACCTGAATTCACGCACCTAAGGATTACATGTTTGTTGACTCCTTTTTCTCAGCTGAACTTGCAGCATCTGTGCTGAGCCCTTATGGCTTGATCCAAAACCAGCACAAAGGGATAAAATATTTTTATAAAACTTTTTCTTTATTTTAATTCCTGTGGTGTCTTTTCACAGGGAATTTGCAGTGATTTAGTAGCATTCTTATAACTAGCGTGATCTAGTTAGCTTTGTAGAGAGATGTAATAAAAAGAAAAGACAAAATTGCATAGTCTTGGGAAAAAGAAAACAGAGGCTCTGAAGTACACAAGAAGGCTGGGAAAATTCTGTTTCTTCCCCATTATATCAGCTGGTTTAATAAGAGGCGTAGCTTCTCTAAAACCTCTGTCTTGGATATAATCACCGCAACTTTACAGAACAAGACACGCGTTCCAGTCGGACGTCTTGGAACATCGCTTCTTGCATTTCTTTCCAGAACAGAAATTTCCCATTCCTCTGCTTATAAGCAGTGTCCCTGGGAAGCAAGAAGCCCGACCTTCATTTACAAACTAATCATTGATGAAGTGTCTGAGCAATAGTTTAAAAAAAGAAAAAAAAGAACAGAAAGAAAAAGGCACACTGGGCAATTTGGTGCTAGTCAGAGAGCAAATCCGCGGGGGTCTCTCTTGCCGGGTGTGCGTCGTTCTGCCCTCGCGCTGCTGTCACCCCGAAGGAGCGGCTGGGTTCGTGGAGGCCCACGGGTGTCAGGGCTGGGGGACTCCCACAGCGTACAGCCCCTCTAACCTCTGTGGTCTCAGTGCCTGCCAGCCAGGGTCGGCAGCCTAGGACAAGCCCTCTCACTGCCTTCATTTTTCGCTTCCATTTCAGGCTCTTTTTTTTAAGCCTTTTTTTGGTTTTGCTGTAATGTGAAGCTAATTCTGTCATAAGTCAAAATGTTTACAGGCGTATGCTTCCTCTGTAGGTTTAGAGTTTGTGGGTGAATAGCGTGTCTCTGTGCCACATTCAGCTTTGTGCTTTGCTGAAGCAGACTGTTACGACTCGTCAGTTTTTCTGCTCCTAGACCTCACCTTTCTGCCCACGTGAAATGCAAGCTGCTTGCTATTTTGTATCTTGCTCCTGTATAATAAACTAATTCTTTTCCTACGCTGTCTTCCATCTACTGTCATGTCTTTTCTACGTTGCAGTGGTCCTTCAGGCAGGAAATGGCTCTCTCCAAGCCCAGTGCTGCCCTTGATTGCTGCCGTGTGTTTAGGGGAACTGTGGTGCTGGGGTCTCTGGAGGAGACGATGGAAGGAGATGGCCACGGTTCCCAGGGAACTGAGAGGCACTGGATCTGCATCCCATGGCTCGATGCCACACTGTGGAAGGAGATTGTAGACATTTTCCTAATGTCTCTGTTTTGTTGTAAGCAGGAGCTGCAGTTGCCATGGATATGTGTTGTGATCTTAAATGGCAGGGGAAGTGGACGAGAAGGCACGTGCCATGGTGCAGGCTGCGCGTTTAGACAGCGGTCATTTCAGACTGTTGTAGCCAGTTAGACCCAAACTCAGCAACATGAAGTCCAGGCTCGTCTACTAAATGGACGAGAAGAACCTGGACAGAGAGCAAAGAAGGACTGAAGGCTGACCATGATTTGTGAGTGCCAGCCAGCAGGGAAGGCAGCTCAGGAGCCAGGAGTCAGTGGACCCGCTGCTCTGCGGCAAGATGCAGAGCTGCTTCCATAACAGCTCCGTGCTGTGAGCAGAGCCCGGTCAAACACCTTGAATCACACCCAGCGGGTGCTGCGACTGAAACGGAGAGCACATGCGTGTAAAATGAAACAGCACATCTGAGTTTCCCATCCCTATTCATGATTCTGTTCAGAGGGACAGAACACATTTCCTGGAAGAGGACCGTCTCAAAACTGTTGGGTACAATAAGAAAAGCGCATGTACACTTGCCAAACCATATCCAGATTCAAGTGCTGATGCGGGAAGTGGATTTGGACTGAAATACCTGGGAATTTAATTTTTGGCTGGCAAAAGGCAGCCATCTGAGGGACAATATAGATAGTTCGGGTTCTTGAGGAAGTGCCTGCAGACTTGATGGCGAGGAGCTTTGTGCAGCTGGCTAGACTGGCAGAGGTGTATATAGCACTACACTTTTCCCAGCAGCACCAGGCTTTTCGGTACTTAGTGCTCTTTTGTAACCGTGTTTATAGTCGATGTTCTTAGAATAAAAAATGTTCCTTGAAGAGTTAGACCTGCACATCTTTAGGTACGTTTTCAGGCATTGAACAAGTGCTTGAGTAAATAGCCATGATTCTTTTCTTAGCAGGTGTACTGATGTGCTAAGGGTTTAAGAGGTTTCCTGTTTTCTCCACAGAATGCATTCATATTTCTAATTTTTTATCCAAGTACCTGCCTTGCCTATTCTCTTTGTGCTCTGAGTTGGGAACACATCTCTGCAGGACACACAGGTTTGTACAGAGGAAGTTCTTGATGCAGGTGTTTCAAGAGAATTAGGCTCACATTCATGTGCTTAAAAATGAGAGATTAAGGCTTTGGGTTTTTACCTTCCCAAGCATTAGATGAAGCATTTACTTCTCACACTTTTTTCTTCTGTGAAGAGCAAAATCTCTGTAGGATTTGTAGTAGTCTTCTTCTTTTCTTTCAATGGTGTTTGATGCCCTGTGAGACATTCTGGCTTTGCTAAAATCAGTGGTGGGCTCCCAGTCTTCAGTGACAGTAGGGTTTACCCCTGCTGTGTAGGGGTTTTTAGATGTTAGCTTGATAAACAGGTTGTGTCATTCTGAGTGGCCCAAGCTTTTGTTACTGCTTAAGGCTTCAGGTTTATATGGCTATCTTCTCTGCAGGTTTTTTCCTAGAGAAATACAACTTCATGTCACGACAGTTGTGCCTTTTCCATCTCCGGACTCCCATGGATGAGCAGTGAGGCCTGGCAGGAACATCCCGTGGCAGCTGGTGGGCTCTTTTTAATAAACTGGCTCCAGCTTTAAAGTACAGCCTTTAAAGCTGGGAGCAGTTGGTCTGGGAAGCCCACCCTCAGTGCCTTGCTGAGATCTGTTTTTCCCATGAGTGGGTACCGTTTCTCCTCCGAGATGCTCCAAGTGCCAGTGATGGCTCCTTGCTTTGGAGGGTGTTGACTGTGAGCCCTGGCCACTGCTTTCAGACAAGCCTGTCAGATTTCCCGGTTTTAATTTGGAGTGGGGCCTCCTTTGGCACCAAGCGTTACAAAAGACAGTTTTCTGTCAGAGAAACAAGCAGTCCCTGGTACACTCTCCTGCAACTGTGCTCATGCTGATCTTTCCTCTCCTCTGCCATTACCACAGATATTTGGCAGGCTCTTGAAACCTCTGGGCACTTACTCATTAGGCTGTCCTAGAGCACTACTGTTTTTAGGGTTGTGGTGCTTTGGGAATGACCCTATGGACACCATGTGTCCCCGTGTCGCTGTGCCCGTCTAGGGGAGGCCATCCAAAGGCTCACCCCTCAGCAGTGAGCACAGCCGCAGCTGGGTCAGCGCCTCCAGCATCACCACCACGTCCTACAGCCAAGAACCCTCGTGTCTGGGGAGGCTGAGGACCCTGGCAGCTGGGCTGCTGCGGACCCATGGACACTCCCAGGCCCGGGGCATTTGGGGGCCGCAGGGACCCCACCACCTAGGGCACCCACCAACCCACAGGGACCCAGGGGTCTGAGAGACCCACTGACTTGTGGGGACCTCAGGGACCCAGTCCTCTGGGCCACTCACCCCACCCTACCCCTGGGGACCCCGTTGTGCAGCTCATTTTTAATGGTGTGTCTTTTTACAGAAAAACTTGATATTGCAAAGAAAAAAGAGGTATTAGTGAATACTGAGTTGAATAATGTTTCCTTGTGCGACATACAGTATACATTTAAATTGACTCACTGCATTCAGTAACAAGTTTTGCCAGCAAATGGACAAAATCTTCTGTGTGAAATAGTTCAGTTCTAATAGTCAAAGATCTGTCGGGTTTCCATCAGATGAACAGTTATTAAATTAAGTGAGGACATATGCACTGCACTATTTAATATATAATGAAACTCTTTTGATGAGTATGTGAGCTGAGATGAAGGCTGCTAATTTAAGCACTGGCAGCAGAGTCTCTGTGTATGGAAAATAATTTTTTTGCACTGAAACTTTCATTGCCGCTAGTTTTTCCATGTGATTATTATACATGCAGGGATCCAAAAAAGGCCATTTTCCTGGAGGCAGAAACAAAACTGCAAAAGCTTTAGAGGCAGCTGGGCAGAGAGCCGTGGGTCTGACTTTGCTGACAGAAAAAAAGTGATTTTGGAGGGGAGCACAGTGTGACTTTTTATTGGAAAAATTGGTCAGGTGGAAAATTCTTGATCAGTCCTACCCTAGCATTGCCTCAGCTGGTTCTGACCATCTTGTTTCCCAACTCCCAGTACCACTTTCAGGTGTTTGGGGGAGAACTGTGGTGCCTTGCTGAGAAACGAATGACTGTCATGGTGCTGCTGGCTGGTCCTCCGTCCCCAGCACACTGATGCCTGCTTAAAACTACTGCCGATTTCTCCAGAACAGATTGTGTGGTTTTGTACGAGTGCTGCATCTGCTGAATGTTAAATAAATTTTGTGTGTACCGGTGTCGGGAGACAGAAAGAATAAATAGTCCCCAAGCAGACAGACGGCTATATTTAGGTCTAGGCTGAGTATGCCCTCTGCCTGCCAAATGCAAAAAAAGCCAAACCAAAGTGCCTCTTTGTGTTCTGCTGGAGAGTTATACGTAATTTTTTCTTCATTGTCGCATAAAACTTTTGGAGATGGATACAGCCTAGTGTCAGGCAGCATGGTCCTTCCTCTGTGACAGCCCCGAGAGCACGCGGTGTCCCTTCCACCTTGCCAGGGCCATGGGGCACTAACGTGGGCCCTCGCCGTCCCTGGGCAGCCTCCCCCGGGACCCCCCTCGCCCCCAGCCACGGCTCAGGACCCCTGCCCGCCCGTCCTGGGGCCGCGTCTGGCCCTGGTTCCCTGCGCCTGGCCGTGTCCCGTCCCCGGTCCCCACGGAGCTGCCCGATGGCTGGCACGTGTGGTGCGCCGTCTTCCAAGCACCTCTGCTGCGAGACCGCTTGCACCACTTCAGCTGCCACGGAAGACTGATCCACGCAAGCCTCGGGCTGAAGGGATCGCAAAGGACTTCCACGATCCCCGCCTCATGATTTTTCGTTGAGGGCACAAGACTGCCTTTCAGAGAGGCGTTCTGTCTGTGGTACAAAGCCTGGGGAGCGTGCCTGTGTTGCGGTGGAGTCTGCAGGTTCCTGAGCTGGTTTTAAATGAAGTGCGATGGATGTCACAGGGGAATCCAGCTGTGGGACTCAGCACGGGCTAAATTTACCCTGCTTCTGTAGCCATAGTCTGGTTTAGAGGTTTGACAAATCATGGGCAGGTCTGAAAGCTTCAGGAACAGCCTGGCATTAATCCCAGGTTCAAATAGGAAGCAGAGAGTGCCAAGAGACATTGGAAAAAGAAAAAGAGCTGCTTGCCACCAGCACTTAGAGGACTTTAGCCCTTCAAGAGGAGATTCTGAGCTCCTGATGAGAGCAGACTTTCATAAACTGCTTTCCAGTTTTACAGTTGTACAACTAGGCTGGATCTTTTGTTCCCAGCTCTTCTGCAGTTGCTAAAAAAATGCCGCTTATTGAAAGCCTCTTTTTTCCTCCTCTTTTGCCAAGACTGACTCTCATAAGTAATGCTGAGCCTGTGCATGCTGCTCTATCAGGAATGAAACTGCAGCTTGTCATGGCATGGAGAACCACAGCGTACACCTCTGTGGGGAAGGCAGTTGGAGAGACAGGAGAGCAGCTCTTATTTTCTTCTAAAGCTTTTTAGAGCTGTCTGTCATCCCTGATTCTCCCTTCTATATGTTGCTTCCTTCCATGTGCAGACTATGCATAGGTATGAGTGGAGAACCACCAACTCCATGAGCCCAAAGTGTTTTGGAGCATGTTGTAGCGTGAAAGTCAGGTTGCCTGGGTCCCGCTTAATGCCTGACACAAAGGAATGCTTCATGACCTGCAGTTTCAGGAAAGGATAGTTCTATTTTAAATCTTTCAGTACGTGATTGTGACTCACTGGGTCATCTGTGTTTTGAATGCAGCAGATTCTGTTGTGTGGGTACATATGTATACGGTACGTGTGTATCAGTGAGAAAAAACTAGAGTTGACGAGCTAACTACTTCTACTTCTCAGTTCTAGAAGCTAGAGATCTTTCTAGTTGCTCAACCTGAAGCTAAGAATGCAGTAAATACTGGATGGTGGGATTAGGAGCTTTCTATACAGCCCTTTGGAGAAGTAACAAAGTTTTTGCACAACCAAATGCTTATTTCTGGTATCCAGCAGAATGCAAGTCTCCTAGCTGAACTGCAAATTCAAAACTGACTATGAATGACCAAGGGAGTGAAAATTTCTTTGGCCAGCTAGGTAAAACACTTGAATCTTTGATCTTGGTCTACGGTAAAAATGCTGCTCTGATTCAATTGTCACTTAAATGCATAGGAATCAGGAATAGCTCGTGTAAATCTTACATCTGTACTTTGCCTTCTGGTAAGTCTCATGGGCTTGGCAGTGGTGTGATCTAATTTAAAGTGTCATTGAGGATTTATTCAGAACGAGTTTTACAACAGTGCTCTGGAGTACTTCTCTATTTGAAAGGAGAAAGTAGGTAAAAAGAAAGGTAATTTACAAGGAAAAGTCAAGGCAAGAACACGCAGTGTGAGGGCCTGGTTAGACACATGGCAATGTTTAATCCTTTCTGTTCCTAATCCTGCTGCCCTGGGAGCTTTTCTGTTCTTGCTCCTGGACATACTGGCTGCTTAGAGGACAGAGCAACCCCAGTCTCCTCGTTGTGTCTTGGCTTAGTAGGAACCCTGTAAAGGACAAGATGCAGCATATGTTAAGAGTATATGCCTGTGGGCTACGTACATCACGCAGCTGGAAGGCTGCTGCCTGATAAATCTAAGTAGCCGAGAAGAATGAAACCAGAGCCTGCTGGTGCCCAGTAACAGGGCCAAGAGACAGCCGTTACGATCAGGCGTATGGGCAGCCAACGAATAATGCCGCCAGGAGGAATGCCTACGGTGTAGCAGTTGGGAAATAGTGATTAAAAAGTCCTGAAGTGGCTGCTTGCCCCTGACGAGTCATTTCTGCTGAAGCAGGCATCTTTCCAGGCTGATACTTTCTAAATGTGCTTTCAGGCTTGTGCATTTCGAGTGTGTGTAGCTGAAGCTGGTTTGTTCTTCCTATCCGTATCTGCAACGCCTCCTATCATGCCCACCATTTCACCTTATCACCCTCCTGGGAATCTTCAGTTCCTCAGAAGAACTGACTGGAAACTGCCCCTCATGCATCATTTCCTGAAGAATTCAATCAGTTTAGCAGGAAAGGCTGGAAGCCAAAAGCTACAAATAAACGAAGCTTTATTTTGGTAAAGGGAGCACTAAATATATCTGCTGCTTTTCTGCTTTTTTCATCCTTCTATTTTTTTTTCCCCTCCTCATCCTCATTGTATGTGAAAGGTGAGGATGAATTCTGCCTCTGTCAGACACTGGATGCTGTTAAAAGCAGGCAGGTCTCTAGGAAGGTGTTTTCAGGTGTGTGTGAGATACGGGTTTTTTATATTATGGTTAAGAATATATTTGTGTCAGATTGCTGGCAATCTGATCAAAGCTATCACTTTGCAATCTTCCACTGTCCTATTTTTCTTCCTTCTTTTTTTTTTCCATTACATGAATACATTGTTGCTCAGAAGTTTTATTCCTTATTTTAGATAAACTTTTGATGCAGTAGTACCAGCAATGTAAAAATAAAGCAAGTTGTTACACGAGGGTCAACAACAAATGTATAATCTATTTATTTCATTTGGCCAATTTTAGAGCAATTTATCACAGTAATACTTGATCATTGTGAGGAAAGTCATATCAATAATATTTAAGATAAAATGGAACACAGAACTTAATGGCATTGCTGTTTCTACAAAACCTTGGCTGCTTCAAAACAGCCTTAGGATCTTGACTGCATCTCATTCAGCACAGTCGTGTTCTTGGTACATAATATTGCCATGGGCTCCTCAGAGCTGTTTTGTTGTGCTCAAGTGGTGGTGCTAGTTCTGCCCGCAGTCTGCTCAGCCCCTTGCTGCCAGAAGAAGGGACTCATTTTGTCATGTACATGACCTTTTCAGGTTTCTGGGTAAGATAAGGGTTAAATCTGTGTGATATTCATAGCTGTTGACAGCTACAAGACATTTTCCTAATGAGAAGAGGCAAGTTCAGAATATGGTTGTGATCGCTGCTGCTGTTCTTTTTTGAACTTCCTTATGGTAGTCGTGCCAATATCACTGTTTGAAGAAGGTGAAAGAGCTGGGGAAGTTAAATTCAGAGATTGCTTTATCATCATAAAAGGGTAAAAAGTGACTGCAAATGTTCTTCATGAAAAACAAATGCAAGGCCTGCACTTCTTCTCCCTGATTTTGCTTGAGTGGAATAAATCCCGATTCATGGTGGCAGGCATGAGATAAGGGCAAGAACCCTAGGCAAGAACCCCAGGGAATACATATACCCACACTTATATAGTTGACAGTAGATTCCTCCTTGCAGAGACTGAAGGCTGGAAGTCAGTGACAATTAGTGGTGAAAGCCACTCTTTCCCCGAGCAGCGACAATACCTTACTTTATGTCTTTACTGACATTTACCTACTCGGGTTTGTCAAGTGTCTCCTCTGGAGCCTGAAGGACACTACAGCAGACAACTGCTAATACCTTCTACTCTGTGCAGAAAGCTCGTCCTCTTCCACTCTTGAGGTTTCAGAGTGGAGCTTTTCTAAGCTAAGAGCGCAGAATTTTAAAGAAATTTATATATTTTAGCGTGTATCAATATGCAAACACATAGATGTACATATATACGTATAAACACAAACTCAGCTGTGAATGCTGATGATATAGGAAGATGTAGTATGACCTTGTAAAAATCATTTATTAGTACATGGTAAAGTACAGGCTCCCATTGCAACTCAGTTGTTATTTGAGAATTTACAAAATTAAGTTTCCCAGACACAAATGGGAATTAGTGAGGTTTAACCATATTTTGACTTTTGGTTGTTTAAAAATTTCCCTGACTAATCTCTTCAGTGTAAGTATCAGATGTTCTTCAAGGTTAGCTCGTCCAGCGCAGCACTGAGGGCAACCAGGTCCGCTCACTGGTGCCGATGACTCTAGACGCCTGCACACCTTCAGTGTGCATCAGCCCCTTTGGAGCACAGGTACCTGCAGTGGTGGGGCTTTCCTTGACAGGTATATAAGACATGAGATGTGGTTTTTAAGGGGATTGGATCGGCTCCGTTTTGGGGGGTTTACAGTGTTGATCTGGGATCTCAGCACAGTTTATACAATGTGATCTTACTGAAATGCAGTATTGGACAGAAGAAAGAAGTATGCTTACTCAGAGATCCAGCTGTCAGATGCTCTGAAAGCTTCTCTGCTGGACACGGATACCACTGCTGGGAGCACAATAAAGAAGAAATGTTTGTGTTAGGAACTATGCTGTCCTTATTCAGCATCTCTTTGTAACCACATCATGAGCTAGAACTTGCTCAGTTGCTTTGTGAGCTCGTGAGTGTACTGGCATTGCAGTAGTGAGTCTTTTTTTGAGGTCAAAACATTACAGTGCTCTTAGAGTTTCCCCTGGCTGGAGCCATTTTAAGCACGCGTGCGAGAGTATGAATGAGGTTTACAGCAAAGGTCGGTTCTTCTTTGTAGATCGCTGAAGGATGCAGAGCCTCACCCTGCCTGCCTGTGTGAACTTGGCTACTGATTGACACAGCAGCAGGACCAGGGGTTCCTGGCAAGGTAAGGGCTGTGAAGCTCTTTAAGCTGTTGAATGCACGTGTGTGTCCATAGACAAGGGGGTGATTGTATGGCTGGCAGAATAATCTCGAATTGTCAAGAACTGTGACACATGACAGAGCTGAAAGATGGGAAAGGGAAAATGGAGACAGGCCCATAAAAGAGTGACAACAAAGTCTCTTTTGATTTAGGGCCTTGTGATGATATCAGGCTCCCAACGGGAATGGTGTCACTTCAACCACTGCCTCTTTGGGAACAGATTTCCACTCATATCCCAGCATTTGGCTCTGCAAACAGCACCTCTTTGTGTGGAACAGCTGCTTCTGGACAGCAGGATATGTTGTGCTGGTATCAGTCTTCATACCAGGCACAATGCTTGAAGAATCATAGGATCATAGAATGGTTTGGGTTGGAAGGGATCTTATAGATCACCTGGCTCCAAACCCCCTGCCACGGGCAGGGACACCTTCCACCAGACCATTATTTGGGACAGAAGAGTGTTCTCCTTTCTGTTGAGTAGCAATGGAGCTTTAGAATCTGTCTCATTCAGAACAGTAATAAATAAGCGGCCGCCAAGGTAAAAATACTATTGGCAGCTCTGCGGCCGTTGAAGAACATATTTGTGTTCTGCACATTTTGCAGACATTGCGGCTGATAAGGAGGACAGACACCCTTTTTTCAGCCCCATCTATCAATCTGTTACCTGCTATACAAAGGTGAAGACAGCACAGTTCAACATCTGGGTTTTTTTAGACAGGCTTGTTCTTCCAGAAAGGCACAAGCCAACAATTACAATTATTATTGGAAATCTTGTAGTTTGCACAAGAAAAGCCACAGGGTTTAAGTTTATACTAAAATCACGCAAGTACTCTGCATCATCTTCTGAAGGATAACGCTCTTAACTGTCTTATAGTTAAAATCTCCTGTGCTTGGTGGAAGCAGGAAGGATAAACTGGTTACAGAGATCTTAGAACAACAGTTTGTCTTCCATGTAAACCACTAGGCATGCCAGTATCACCTCTAAAACATAAAATACACACAAGTGTTTGTAGACTTTAGGCATTGCTTACACATCCTATGCTACAACTACTATGCCTTCATCAGCTATTTAATGTTATGTGACCCCTTATTCTTGCATTTCAAGAACACCAGTGTCAGACTGTTAAAGATTAACCTGACAATTGTTTTGAAAAACAGAACCTGACTTCATTGACCTCTTGTAAGGACTCTTGATGTTAAAATATGCCCTTACCTAGTTCTAAGTCTAACATGGTGATGCACTTCATGCTTTATTGCTCTTAATGCTCTATTAGCAGATACAATTCACCCTTTTGTATAGTAAATGAAATCATTATATATTTATTTGACTCTTGGGTCTAAGGTCCAAATACTTTGATGTTTATTATAGAAGCTAACAAAACGTTTTGGTGGGCCCTCAAAACCTTAATTGCTTTCTGTTTAGAGAAGTGCATTAGCCATTACTGCTGACAACACTAAAATACGAATAATAGTTCCATATCCCCAGTGAGACCAAAGCTGGGCAGTTCCCCATGTTTCTTGCTAATATTCAGGAGGGGTCTCCTCTGCAATAGTATGTTTTCCTGAATAATTGGTCTCAGCCGTCCAGTTTGGCCTCTAAATGATTTCAAAGATTTTATGATTTAATAACAGAAATTAGTAAAATAAGCTTGATACCAATTTCAGCCTAGGGCTTTCTTTTCCTCACTGTGCACTGGTAGTGAAGAAGATTGCTTTCCTAGCAGTAATATTCTTCCTAGGCATCTTTTCTAGACAGAGCTGTAGAGTTCAGTGCTGTGCTCTGAATTCCTCTTAATTGTCTAGGGACTTTGGGTTTTGTGGGGGTTTTTGGTTTTGTTTTGTTTTTCTTTTGTTTCATGCAAGACCTTAGCTCCAGGCTAAAGCCATATATAAAAAAAGGGAAATTACAGACATCTTATCTCTCAAAGTAATTTTACTTTATTAATTTTTGGTGCTGATGAAATCCCAAGCAAACTCACTATTTAGTGAGCGAAGGGGAAGAAGGAAGAGGTAAAGAGGAGGCACCAGCTATCAGTTGGAGATCCTTTCCAAAAATCTTTAGACCAAACTTCCTTAAAGGAATAGCCAAAGTAGAAAAGAACAGTATTTCTCAGTAGGTGCACTTCTTTGATCTTTCCAGAGATGTCCCCTATGACAGGAGTTTGTGAGAAACTACTCTGCCACCAGCTGTCAAAACCGGATCTGAACGACGAGATAGAGAGGGAAAAGCTCTTGTTATCTTGCTGCTCATCTGCATCTCTTTCTTCTTCCTGTAACTCGTGCGGTTTGGCTGAGCTGGGGTCACCAGTGAAACTTCTGTCCTTGGTCTGGAGATGGGCATAGGTTCTGTGTTGTGAAAATGGCACCAGGGACAACGATCCCAACAGCGATCTCCCACAGCAAAGCCCTGGATGACAGGGATAACTGGGAGCTCCTGCAGCTATGTACGGACGCCTGAGCTGCACTGGCGTACGGTGTCTGAGCCGTGAGCACTGCAGGGTGCTGCACAGGTGTTTCCTCTCTCTAGATACGTCAGAGAGACAAAGCAGGCATAAAACTAGAGAGGCAAGTTGTCTCTGCAGAGCGCTGGTGAAACTTCTACAGAAAGTCTGGAGCTGCTTCTGGTAGACTTGTTTTCAGCCTACCAGGAGTACAGACCTTGAAAAATATAAAATCTCTTGTCTCTCAGTCCTGGGGAAATATGTTTGTCCAGCTGCCTCCTGAGTTCTTTACATACAGAACTCCCTTACTTTCCATCTTCTTCAAAGTATCCAGTTGGAGCACGACAAAGGACTGTGTCAAAAGGGATCTTGCTTTGAAACCCTTAGACAAATCACACTCAAATCACGCTGATAGCTCGGTAACATACCTAGCTCTTTCTCTTCCTCAAAGAGAAATGCCCTAAGTTAGAATAAATAGCTTTTCCCTCGATCTGCAGGAATAATACACAGATCTGTTTCTTTTCAGTGTAGTTGTGAGCCGTATCTCAGGACTGGAATGCCATTTCCATTGCCTGTATACGCTAGGAAGTAGATGACTGCAGCACACAAACAACAGAATTTTTATGCGTCTAATTCTGTCGTCGTTCCTTTTGTCTCCTGGTATTTGACGGTGGGAAAGCTTTTCTCTCTCGTGGATGCCAAAATGTTTGCAGGTGACTCTGATGTGAAATAGAGCGAAACTTCCAGTGGAGCAGTACGTTTGTGTGTGTGCGGATTCTGCTGGGAATATGCACGTTTTGTGGATGCCGTTCTCCAGGTGAGAACTCAGGGCGTCACACCTGCTCTCTTCGTTCCTCCCTTTCGCAGAGTATTCCTGCGTGACGCCGCGCCGGGCAGAGTAACCCAGGCTGATCAGGAGCCAGGTGCCCCCCTCCGCGGTGGGAACGGGCCTGCAGAGGGGCACACCCGTCTCTGCCAGCAGGTGATGTGTGTGGAAGCAGAGCTTACTGCCGGTTCGGAGCAGGCTGACAGCTACGCCAGTGACAAACAGAAAGCTCAGAGTGCCATTTCAGATACAAACCTTGCTTAGAAAACCATTCTCAGCATGCTGAGCTCATGAAACACTCAAGACTGAGAGAGCAGAAATAACTTCTACACCTTCCGCTCCCGTTGCCAAGAAGGATTCAGGCCTGCTGGGGAACTCTCCGAATCGATCCAGGCAGAGCGCTGGGCAGGCGGAGAAGGTGAATGGTGTCGGCAGCCGGGCCGAGCGCCAGCTGGCTGTTCTCTTCCAGACTTTCATGGCTGCACAGAGCATAGCGTCTCCCTCTACCACTTAGTAAATTTGTGACATCACCAGCTGTTACCAGGGAAACACAGAAACTACAGATTTGGATCTTGGCAGCTAGGTGTAGAGAGGAAATATCTTGCTCTTTTGGGGGTCGGAAAGGAAAGCTGAAACAAATTCCAGAACAGCTTTGAATTGGCACAAAGTTGGGGTAAGTTAATAATTCCAAAACAAACAACTATAGCTGCGAAAGTGCCAGTGTGGTCCGTATTACGTCACTTACAGAAAACAAGCATGGGAGACCAAGTGCAGGACCTCTAGCTTTGTGCAGCTTAAACGTATCCTTCAGACATAAGGCCCTTACTGTTGACTTACAACTTCACTTCTGACCAGTGGATTTAGCAAGTTGCTTTTGGAGATGTGATACCCTCTGAACAATGATTTCTGAGAAAGTGCTGATAATTACTGCTTCTTGAGAAGGAGTTTGCTTGTGTTTCACAGCAAAGAAAGTACGTAGTGTAGCGTTTGATAAAACTGTGTGCAAATACCATTACTGTTGTGATGAAATATGTGCTTTTTATAGCTTTTAAAAATGTGGGTTTTGTGAGAACTGGTGTCTTTAGACATGCATTTTATGGCTTCTAAGTGCTTGAGATTTTTGAAGTTGCAGAAATCACATTTTTGTCTTTTATTAACATTAGCTGACGTTTTATTTATGTTGCATGTTTAAACAAAAACACTGCTTTTTAAACGGATTATTATTAAAGTACTGAGTAGTTGAGACCCAGCTAATATCAGCTCTTGCACAGGCCTGTTTGAGTTCATTCACATTGCATAAGATGTGTAGGCTTGGTGTGCATCGGAGTTACCCACAAACGCGTGCGTCTTCGCTGCAAAGGCGGATGGAGCAAGCCTGCCTGAAGGCTGAGTCTGAACTCGGGTCTGGAATAATAACAGCTGCTTTGTCTCCATTCGTACCGGCGAGGCTGTGGGCTACATGTGGCTGTGCTTCCACCTGGAGATCCCATGTCAGAAAGGCAGAGGTTGTCGTGCTCACCAGATGTGGGGGAGACCCAAGACAATCTGTAGGGAGTGTCAAAGACCTGTGGACTCACCCTGTTTGGCTGTGTCTCCACCGAGGAGCTAGATTACGTGGAGAAATTCCTCTGTTGCTAATCTGCTGTCTAATATATCCATGATGGAGGTTCTTAGGCGGACATTGAGCAGCATTTCTAGCACTGTTCTGTAACTGTCTTAAACAGCACAGCAACATGTTTATTCTGGTTTGTGTCCTCCATATCAAAACCCAGACAAGATCTGCTTGCCAAAAAACCAGTCTGTCTTTCCCCTGTTCTGTTGGTGGCCTTGGATCCTGGGATTTCTGTGCCACAAGAGCAGTTTGCGTACTGTCTGGATCTTGTCATCTGCAGCATGGTTGAATGTTCCCTGTTATGCCCTGTTTCGGTGGGACAATGACCAAGGAAACTGCTGAGCCATGGACGGATTGCAGGGATATGTCATGAGAAAGCCGTCCAGAGTCATCTGCCCACACGCTGTGATGCTGGCTCACAGTTCCAAAGCAGAGCTGCAGACAGAGGAGATCATGAGCGCTCCAAAGAACGTAGCTATCTATGCAAGTTCCTTTTTTTATCCTTTGCAGCGAGTTGCTGTGAAAGGCTCCTTTTTTGGTCCTCTTCAGTTAGGCTGCTGGTTCCTTTTGCTTGCATGCCCAGTCACAGTCCTGAGACTTGTGACTGCGGCTGCAACACGCACTGGGGCTGTTGTCATGGTTTTTCTCTTCCTTCCCCACTTTTCTTTTTTTAAGGATATGAAAGATGCTTCTGAAGAGGAATGGATTTACTTCTTGGGAAAATTCACACACAAGCAGGATGGGCCCCCCCATGCAGACTTTCAGGTTGGAGGCATGCTCTGGAAGGAGAACATTTTGTTTTGTGCAGTAAATTCATGGCGTTTGCAATTTCTGCCTTGGTTTTAGAACTCCTGTGGCCTGTGCACCCACCCCAAGTACACTCTCTAAACGCTGGCTCCTCTGGAGCTGCTCTGAAGTACCCACAGGGGATCAGGAGGACGTACTGTGGCCCTGCGTGACCTCCACACAGGCCTTTGGGACAATGAATGAACAGGGCAAGCCAGCATCGATCAGACCAATATATGGTATTTAATATACACTGGCACTTATAATTGTAACTTACGACAGGACTCCTGCACATTTGTGCTGATGTTCTTCCCCTACCTGGTGAAGTGGAGCAGGAGGGGCTGTTTAATTGGGCATACAGGGACAGAAAGACAAGGAGATCCTATACGATGCTCTCTTCAGCACAAACGTGCTGACTCCTGGACTCAGAGAAAGGGGAGTGAAGGGAACTCAGCGAAGACTGTCCTTCAGCACTAAACTAGTGGTCTTTCTCGTGTTTTCTCAGGAGGCAAATGGAAAGAATTTTCCACACCTGAACCTGAGAGTCATTTGTGCTACATATGTATTTGTCGAATTCAGCTGGATGGGAACGCTGTTCCTGTCCCCTGCAGAACACAGTTGTGAAAAGCCAGAAAATAGATCATTGCATCTGGTAGCTGCATTGATGTGAGCTGGTCACAGCCATGGACACAGTGCGATTCTTTCTGTTCCTTCTGGATTGCACTGTGATGGGAGAGATGATAAAGAAAATTTCTGCTATGCAGATTGTGAATATGATAGATGAAAGCCCCTCTAAAAATGACACTTTGTTATTCTCTCTCTTGACCTTCTGATGTATGTTGAATCTCGGCTGCTGATTAAACAACACTGATAATCAAGTTTTTAAAGGCCCGAATTCGTAAATCTAATAACACTAAGAGAAGCTGAAGCGTATTCTCTTCTGACTAGTGAATTAGTGATGGAACCGGTATCACGTTTTCCCTGTAAAAAAGCTAATTCTGCAGTAGGGCTGAAAAAACCATCTGGGCTGACTTTCAGGCTCTGGCAGGCTGACCCTTAGGGAGGAAGCCTTCCTGCTGCCTTCGTTAGGAAAAAAGGGACACGGTGTGAGGGACACTTTGCAAAGCAGTGCCGCCTCTTCAGCCCTGTGTTGGGGCCTGCAGCCAGGGATGCTTAGTGATGTCATTTAGCAAGGGGATGCACTGACTGTGAGCTGACATGGGCCAGTTTTGAGTTGCTACGGTCCTCAAAGAGGACTTTGCCAAAAAAGGAGATGAATTCATCACCTATTAGAACATATTTTGGCTGTACTATGCAAGCAATGTAGTGGAGTCTCTGTGTATGAGCACTGGCAGTCTTCGACATGAAAGAAGTAGGGTTGCTTTGTGGACTGAGGAATTTTTGCTATTGGCTTCACTGGAGCCATGATCCTTCACCAGATCCATATGCTGAAGGCCTCAAGTGCCCTTAGAAGGGCTACTGCAAATTTATAAACCATAATCACAGTCCCCAGGTAACATGGCAACCAGCACCACTCCTGCAAACCTGTAACCCTCTGTCTACACTGCTGACGAGATTCCTTTGTCCCTCTCTTTTTTTTTTTACTGGAACTTCTGTTGACAGTAAAGAGCATCTTTTTTTCAAAAAGTGTTTGAAGGCAAATTATACTCCTGCGTACTCAGTGTTTCAATGTTTGGGCTTCAAACACTCTGGGACGTGATGATTTGTTTAATAGCTACAGTCCTTGCTGGAATGTTTTTAAATTGTGTAAACATTCCTACTAGTTTTATGGGTTTCTAAACTGTTTTTTTTTAATGTGGGTACAAATTTAAGTTGACAGTGTACTTTCCAAGCTTCCACTAAATAGGGCCAACTTGCTATTGACAGAGGGGCATCTCTGAAATAGCTTTATGATGTCTTACAGTAGACTTCCGTTAACGCCGATCAGAAAAACAACCTACCATGTATTTCTAAGTCTTCTATCGGTTCTTACTGTGCCCTAATGTCTGTGGAGCTCCTGCTGGTGGAAAGGGGAAGAGACGAGAGTGGAAAAGGCCAAGTGTAATTTAACGGAGAAAGGAGTGTATTTTCACTGTACATGGTGTTCGCCAGTTACTGTTACCGTGCAGCCACCAAAGATCTCAATGCGTTGAAACTTCTCACTTGTAGTTGCGATGTGTTGGTGCACTCCTTACAGAGCTACGTTTTACCTCTCTTCAGTTGTGTCAGCGCAGCTTTAAAGGATCAGTATAGAAAAATGCTGTAACTACACCCCCTGGTTTCATTTTCCTTGATCTGGTGTCAGCCAAACTCCCGCAGCCCGGATGATCAAAAGGGACAGAGCTAAACCTGCTGCATTTTGGGGATTTGAGCCTACCTTTTCCCCCTGTAAATTTTGACGTTTTCAAAACGAGTGCTTTTTTTTTTTCCCCCAGAAAGTGGAACATAAAGCAAATGTTTGCTACTTTTATCAGTGGAGCCAAATTCCATGCATTCTGGCTGCTTTTCAGTGACAGAAAAATTATTCCAAAATAATTAGAGCTTGTAAATGACACTATATGTCACTGTAACAATAACAGCTATCTTGGCCTTCTGCAAAGTATATATTTTCTCAAGAAATTTCAATCTAATAGGCAAAACACCAATTACGATGACCTTGGGAAAATGTAGCCTAAAGAAAGCAGTGGATGTTTGCGACTGTTTTGAGATCTCTGGAGTGGAGCAGTTTGCTGCTGAGGAACGCTGTGCTTGTGTTACACCCTGAGGTGGAGTTCTCTCGCTTGCCCTCTCTTCAGCCCGGGTCTCGAAGGCTCTGAAGAGGCAGCAGGGGCAGCTTCAGTCCCCTCTGCTGAGGAGCTCCCTGGGGAAGGAAAATGTGCTGTGTGTCAAAAATTGGTGTAACCGTTGTCTGACTGTCTGCCTGATGACAAGACTAGACAGAGTTGGGGTTGGTACCAGTATGTGCCATGTGTCCTTGTTTCCTCTCTTCCCAGCAGCATGGCTGACCCTTGGAAGTAGTTACTTGGTGGGATTGCTGGGAGGCTCGATAAGCTGCTGAATCCTTCCTTGTCTAGGTTGCCGCAAATTGTCGCTGCACTTTATTATTTTTACACACACCCCCATTTTTCAATCCATGTAGGTGACAGTTTTCATGCTGAAAATGCAGTTGCACACATCTCAGGCTGTGCAGCTGGCTGAGCACCAACGAAGGAGATTCGTTTGGTAACTGAGCTGGGAAACGAAAAGAGCTTGGAAATGCACTTTCTAGTGCTTTCTTGTAGATATTCCCATCGGACCACGTGAACAACTCTTCCCATCTACGTTATGAAAGAAACAGGGGAACATAAAATTTTTTAAAAAGTCTTTGAGAGCTTAATTAAGTGCACTGTGAGAAAAACGTGCGGTTCACTTGTAACTATTGGCTGGAGGTTTATACATTATTGCCAAGTCCTGGAATGAATAAAGCTTTAACGTTGAAATCAGGAGCAATTGTTTTCTGCATTTTTTTATGCTGGAGAAGATATAAACTTAGGTTCCAGCTACATGCTGGAAAGGTTTTTGAATCGCAGGTAAGGAAGCTGGCTTGTTCAGAACTCGCAGTCCCCTGAAGAGGAGTTTTTCGGTCGTTCCCGCGGCAGCTCGGGAATTCGGGGTTTCCATGAAGGACGGCACCCTCTCAGATCCGCGTTCCGGCTGTCGATTCCCGTTCGGCCTCCCCCCCGCCGGACGCTGCCGTGCTGGCCCCCGGCCCCGCGCCCAGCCCTGCCCGTCCCGGGGGGACCCCCCCTCCCCGGCCACCCCACGCTAGAGGGGGCTCAGCTCGGCGGTGGGCGGGGCGGTGGGCGGGGCGGCGGCGGGCGCGGCCGCGGGGCTGCTCTGCCCCCTGGCGGCGGGCGCGGCGGCGGGGCTGCTCTGCCCCCTGGCGGCGGAGCGCGGCCGCGGGGTGGGGGTGCCTGCCCGGGCCCCTCGGGGCTGGGGGTCGCTGCGCAAGGGAGGCACCAAAATTAAAAGGCCTGAGAAGAAAGGCGATCGCTCTGGCTGCGGGATGAGGCGTGGGGAACCTTGCGCAACAGCCCCAGGCCGCGGGGGAAGGTGTGTCACCGTGCACAGTGAGAGAGGAGGGGGAGAAAAGCTGCCCGCAGGCAGAGGAGCCTCTCCGGAGAGCTGGGGCGGTCAGAGACCCCCGGGGAGAACCCCCCAGAGCCGACCTGCTCTGGCAGAATGCCGAGCTGGGAAGAGCCGGCAAAAAATAGTTCTTTTTTGCTTGCTTTTCCTTTTGAACTCTGATGCTCTGTATGGACCTATTGTATTGGAAGTGTCAGAACGCTTTAAAACCAAATTAATTTTAAGCATTGCTCAGATTAACATTTGAAATTGTTGCTGCTGCCCTCGCGTTTTCCCGGTAATTATCTGCGTGTTTCAGCACCCAGTTTCTGGTGACCATGTTTCGCGCAGGCTGCAGGTAGCGGCGCGCATTTGGGGCAAGGCCGTTGGCAGCCCTCGCCCCTGTCCCGCGTCAGCGTCGCTGCACGGGCCGCGCACCGCGTTCCTGACCTGCGCTGGCTCCTCAGCGCCGCGCCCGTCTGCTCGCCAGCCGCAAGCCACCGTCTCTGAGCGCTGCGCTGCACGCGCGTCACCTGCGATGCCTTGCGTGTCCAGCACCGTTTTCCCGATGTTCGAGCTATACCAGCAACAGCAGCTGCAGTGCCGGTTCTATTTGTCATTGTCTGAGAGTAAGGAATGTGTAAGGTACGTATCGCTGGCATATTCTCAGCAGCGCTTCCTGCGAGTAACCAAACTGGAAGTAACATATTTCTCCTGCTGAAGAAAATGTAGTTTCTGTCAGCAAGCGTGCCAACAGTTTGCCCTTCCCAGTTCCTTTTTCTGTGACTGTTTCTCTTGGGTGTCTTAAAAATTTCCAGTGATTTTAAATCTCTAGTAAAGAGATTTGGGCACAGCTGGCGGGGAGGAACTGTCCTCAGAGAGGACGCGAGAGCAAGCTGAGCAGACACGGGCGAAGCGAGGCAGAGCTGGTCTCTGGGCCGCGGGGCCTTGCGTTGGTAAGTCAGTCTCTTCCCAGAAGCTGTCTGCCACAGCTCGGAGGGCTTGTGTCGGGGTGTTGGAGCGCTGATTTTCATGGACTTGACCAGGCTGTAGCAACGAAGCTGAGCGGGGTCTCACATCTGATCCGTTGGTGTGCTGTGATCAACTCACAGAGCATTAAAGTGACTCAGGGCCCCCGTGGAAGGGATTTTGTTCAATGCATAAATCGTAAGTTCATTTGTCACGCTCTTCCCAGAGAGGAAGGCGTTGTGTCCAGCCTAGTCAGTGCTGAGACCATTTTGCCAGCCCTCAGTTAGTTCACATGCATAATTCCCTTGGCACACAAATGTCCCTGGCACCAAATGCTTGCTTGATGGTTCTTTGCTGGGTACCTGGAGCAGAAAAGCCAGAGTTGCAGCAGCATGCGTGTCAGCGGATACACAGGAGCAGAACCATCCAGACCCCTCGTCGTGGCGGTTTCTTGGGACAGACTCTTGAGCTTGCTGTCACTCGTTTAGGTGACAGAAATGGAAGCACCCATGTCCGCTGCGTCCAGGTGAGCGGCTCCTGCAGAGGGGCTGTGCGTGCCTCGGTGGAGCCCCAGACCACCACAGCTACCTCGTCCCTGTGCTTTGTCAGTTGGAGGAGAGCGCTCGCGGCGTTGGAGCCGGAGCGAGACCCGTCAGGAGCAGTCACAAGCCATACCATCCTCAGAAGTAAAACCCAGCCCCCGAAGAAGCGCTAGAAGCGCTTGCCGTTTCCAGTGCCGCGGCTGGAGACCGTCACAGACGGTAACGCCACGGCGTCGCTGAAGGACACTGTGGCAGCTCCGCAAGCCCGAGCCCGCTGCGTATCCCCACGGGCGGCCGCGCTGGGTGGGTCGCTGCCGGCGGGTCGGTGGGAGGAAGGGACGGGCCCTCTGCGCTCGTCGGTGTTCGAACAAAAGGATTTCTAGGCTCTCCCGCCGGCTGGGGTGAAAACCACCAGAGGCCTCCTCCGCCTCTTTATTTCTTTGGCAGCTCTGCCCGTTGTCCAGGTGTGATCGGCACAGACGATGCTGAATTCTTAGCTACGCTAATGCCTTTCGCTGCTTCGGGGAGCGATAATAATGAGATTGTCGGTGGCCACGGTGCCGTGCCGCCTCGTGAAGACGTGCGTTTGCAGTGTGCGTGCCCCAGCAGCGCGACGCGGGCAGCGAAACCGTGACAGCCCCGCTCGCTCTCCTGACTCTTCTTGCCCGGACTGAGGTAAACCCGGTGAGACGGAGCAGCCTCTCCGCGGGGCCGAGCCTCCCCGCGCTGCGTGCGTGTCCGTGCCCCGGGCACCCGCGCGTTTCCCCTCTCAGCACCGCGCTGGCCGCGGCGGGCGGCCCCAGGCCGGGCCGGCTGCGGGAGCCGGGCCCCTCGCGCCCGTCCCGCCGCGCGCCCGCAGCGCCGCCTCCCCGCGGCGGGACGCCAGGGGGCGCCAGAGCCCTTCGGGAGCGCGGCGGGACGGGCGCCGTGAGGGAGCGCGCGGGGGCCGTGAGGGAGCGCGCGGGGGCGGCGGGAGCTGTGAGCGCTGTGAGGGAGGGGGGGCTGCGGGGGACGCGGCGGGCGGCGGCGGGGGGCTGCGAGGCGCCCTGAAGTTGCTGGCTGCTGCCGTGTGCTCCCCCCCCTCGGCCGACCCCTTCTCACTCCGGTAACCCCGTCCCGCAGGCTGAGCCGCTCCCGCCGCGCGTCTGCAGGGAGCCGAGGGCCTCAGCCGGGGCCCGGCGCCGGGGGCGTCCCGCACCCCCCGGGCCCGGCAGGCAGCAGCCGCCGCCCTCCCTCCCCTGGGGGAAGAAGCGCTGCTGTTATGGTGGGCAGAGCCGTGTTCGGGAAAGCCGGAGTGCCGGGCTTTGCCGGCCGGGCTGCCCGCAGCCCACCCCCCCCCCAGCCATTCTTGCTGCTGCCCCCGGTTTGCCCGGTGCACAGCCATTAGCTGGTACCCTGCCCGGTAATTCGACATCTTTGTTTCTTGACAGCTTCCTACATCTTTTTACCAGGTTTTGCTCTGGACAGGGGTTCCCTGTGCGCTCATTGTCTCTTCTCAACCAAGTGCTAGGCGTAATGTTCAGACATGCTGTGAATAAGCAGAATTTGTTACATTATTCCTAGCTAGCACAGGATATAATCCTATATATACATATATATATATATATATCTCCTATACTTCTGACTCCCGTTTATTTGGCAGCACAACTTTTTATCTCGGACGCACACTTCCAGCGCTACGAATTAATCTTTGAGGTGAGACACCGCATTGCCGCTGGCAATGGAACCCTGCTTTTGTAGTAGTAGTGACTGATTTACATGACCGCCTCCGCTCTCTTCCCAGCCTCCTATTCATCAGCAACGTATCAAGGGTGGAGGGATGCCAGCAGAACAGCCTGTCTTCGGGAGAGATACTCGCTTTTTTTTCACCCTTGCTCGACTCTACTTGTGCTGCTGGCACAGAAAGCCTGTCAGTACAACCTCCGTCGTTACCTTAATTTTCCTCATTTCCTTTCCTCCCACTTCAGGTCCCTCCAACCCTGCGATTTCTTCCTGATAAATGTCTTGACGCTGAGGAAGGTGCTAACGGGAGTTAGTGTCTCTTTTAATTTAGAATTCATTCTTTCTGAGACCGATTTCGAGGAAGTAAAAGTCTCCTTGTAACTGTCACCTGAATTTTCCACATTTGGTACGACTGCCTTGCCTTTTTCGCTCAGGTTTATTGCTGCCCTGTAGCCGCTGGAAGACTCGAGCTTCTCGCTGAAATCGCACCCAGCCATCCCTCCCGCAAGGCGAGGGAGAAAGGAGGTCTGCGAGGGTTCACATTAATAGTGACTCCAAACGCACATTTCCCACACGCCTTCGCTAGCACAAACAACGAAAATAGTCCACTTGCAGAGAACCTGATTCAGCTTTCTTGCATCCCGCAATAACAGATGGATTGCTAGACTGTTTACTGTTGCTTCCCACAAACTTCCTGTTAGTAAACTCCTGTATTATTTATGAAACAGAAAAATTACAAAGAAGTATCTTAGCTGATTACTGCCTGCTGGTGAACCGCTGCCAGAGAAACTTTTTATACAAATATGTGTGTGGGAGCAAAGAGCACTCCCGCTGCAGTTTTTTCGGATGTGTTTTTCCAGTCGCCTGTTTCGCAGCACGCCGTGACCCTGGCTGGACTCGTGGCCCTGTGCGCCCGAGCAGGTATTCCCTGCACCCAGACGGTCACCCTTGGATCGAGGGATCTGTGAACGCCTGAAGGAGCCAGGGGTGAAGAAAAAAAGCACGTGTGCAGGTTACAGAGATCAGCTCTGAATAAGAAATGCTTAAAGCCTTTTTGTTTTACGATGACAATGACGAATGTGATGTTACTAACGTGATATTAATCTCTGCTGACCGCGCTCAGGAAGCCGGTGATCTCGGAGCTGTTGGCCGAAAACAGAACGGTGCTGTATTGACCACCTTTCTGCTACTCCTGACACAAGTGGACAGTAAATGTGTAGAAACTTTATTTTCCTCTCAGTTTGGCTTAAACTCCGCAAACCACACGAGCTGAGAAGAGCACGGTGTTTGCGCTGCATGCCGTGGGTTAGGCTGATTTCTGACTCTCAGTGGGGCAAGAGAGGAGGCCAGCCTAAAACCCGTTTGTACAATTACATCAACAGAGCTAGCGAATTTTAAAAATAGTTTGTAATAAAATAGAGCAAAATGTAATGCAGAAATACGAATCTTGTATATTTCCAAAAGTGCTTGCAGTGATTTTAGAAATAGCACTTCACCTAACATAGTCATCCTGTTTTTTAAATAGTTGCTATTATATTTCACTGAGTTTCTGTTCTATTTATGTGTTCTGTATGAACGAATTGGCTGCCCTACCTGATATTTATGATTGTAGACATGGATTCTATATACACACAGAAACAGAACGAACATTTTCCTGATCTGAGACGCAGATAAGTCTTCCTTGAGATTTTTTAAATTTGATTCCCTAAACTGAAATCAAAACTCAAAACAATGCTGCAGATTGAGCACTTTCTGATGTCAGCCCTGCTACCACGGATCGTTCATTGTGTAAAGTTTAACAAAAAAAGCTGCTGGGCATTGCAGGCGACTGCCGGACGCTGATTAAATCATCGCATACCTTCGTAAGGTCTGCATTTGCAAAGAACTGACATCAGACGGAACGGGGCATTTGCTGCTCCTGGGGCAGAGCTCGGTTGTGGGTTTGCATGAGACGGCATCACGTAACCGATCACTCAGTTCGAGTAATAGTAAGAATATGCCTTCACTGATCAAATTCTCTCTCTTCTCTGCCTGCTACAACACCCTCGCTCTAAGCTCCTATCGACAGAGAAAGAATTCGATATTGTTGAGGGCAGACGATCAACGGCAGTATCTCCTGATGCTTCCATCCACTGACAAGAATCTTGTGACAGATGTTTCTGTGCTTTATGCAAATAGGAACTTCATGGATCAGTTTTCCTTTCCTCCGTGGAATATATGCAGCTGGAAAATAGAAATCCAGCTCCACGGCACGAAGGGGAAAAAAAAGAAATCATGGCACTGACCAAGAAGGCAGCCGAGAGAAAGCGAGCCGTAGATGTGAAATCGAAAGAATTCCACTGCTGGCTCTGAGGCTCACTTCTGGGCGTCCCAGTCGAGCGGCGTGCGCGCTGACATAGGTTTTGTGGGCTTGCTCTGCGGAGACACTGTCGCTCACAAGTCGTTTCTGAAAGGGGGGAAAAAAATAATTCCTGGGTTGTGTATAAGGTTTCTTCACAGTTTTTGTTTTGTTTTGTTTTTTTACCATTTCTGATGTGCTGGCTTCATTCGCACAGTGGCAATGGGTAGCTGTATTAGATATAATACGTAAGCGTCTTAAAAATAGTGAAGTTGAGTTTGCACGTGAGGAAAGGGTTTCAGCTTCTTACGTGTTATAAATAGGGTATAGACATTTATATAAACTGGATGGGTTTAGTTATGTTCTTTATAATAGCACAGAAAGCTGGATATGTGAAAATGACTGACGAAAAACAAAAGGAAAATTTCCTTCCTATTTATTTAAAGAAAAAAACCAGCCCCGGAACTTAGTGGATTAGTGGAGGTTTAGAGAAAATACAGTTTTACAAAAATGTTGCATAGCATATAAAAGAACATTTTTATTTAGCAATTTCTATAATATCATGCAATAAGCATGGGTTGTAGAATCTCACCTAATATCACCCTAGAAAATACTGAGAGGTGGTCATCTTAAATGCAATAATTTAAAATAATGCTATTTTTATTACTATTAGTAAATAAAATTAATACTGTTGTTGTAGGCTAATTTGGCCTTCTTTTAATTTTATGCAGTTCTTGTAAGATTTCTGTGCGAGTATTTTTTATCGTCAGCCATCAGAACAAGCCTCATGAATTGTCGGTCAGCATACCAGTACCTTGTTTTCTCAGTGAGGCTTTTGCTAATTTTATAATTAAACCTGTATTTTAGGTTTTTCAAAATCTATTGTGGGTCACAAAAATATCTTTTCAAGATTTTAATTTAGAATTAATTCGAAACCTGTGTCTGGTACTCTGTAAACATTCAGTTGGGAACTACGATAAATTTTCTTTATATGTCTAACGAAGCCTGGGTTTGTCTCGTAGTATTGTGTGGAATCGTGTCTCCATTTCATGACTAGTCAAATGCTGGGAAGAGATCTTTATTCAGTTCAGATGTACCACATAATTTTCTTCAAAAGTCCCTTACTGTACCTCTTTTTTCTAGTTAAATGTAAAATAAATGTTACTGGTTTTATGTAGATTTAATTGAGTTCCTTAAAAAAAAAAACCAAACACCCAAAGAAGAAGCGCCAGTACTAGGAAAGGAGGAGAGAAAGGGACTGCGTGTGTGAATTACTATCGTGCTATACTGAGTCTAATTCAGACGAACAGCAAATAATTGGCAATATGTTGGTGCATATTATATCATGTCTGCTTCTGCAAGTTGATATGCAGCTAGTGCTGTTCAGCAGGGAAGCTACGGTTTCAGCTGAGACCTGTGTCCGAAGAGTCAAATACTGTTCTAGAATCAAGTATTAATAGAATAAACTTAATTTTAGTTTTTCATAAGTGCAGCTGCATTTTCTATTTAATTATAGGTTCCCACAGTAGTAATTTTTCCCTGACCTGCTCAATCTCAAAAGTCAGAAAATTGCTTCTTTTTTAAAGCTGACAATAGCACGGTATGTTTCCAAAGGAAAAAGACAAATTACAGAAAATCATTACTTTAAGCATATTTAAATAGCCCGGAAGAAATCCTAATTGAAAAGTTTGCTAAAATGTGAAAAAGTTAGCAGTGGGGTTTTTTTTGTTTTGTTTTTGTTTGTTGTTTTTTTTAAAAAAGATTATTCTCACGTTGTTTGTAGCTTTACAAGCTGCTTACGATATGATGCCTTTCCTGTCTGTGCTCACCCTCCACTCCCCTTCTTTTCTCTCTGGTAAGGTTAGACAAAGCATTTTAGGAAGCAAAGATTTTTAACTGGAGAGTAATTAATTGGTAGGTGTGTTTAATAATCTAAATTGCTTTTTTCCTTGTGAAACTGATGCAAAGGTCATGGGAATCTTTGTCTTTCTTTGCACGGGCTTCCGAGCAGCCTGTGAGCCTTTATTTTCTGCTGGTAGCTAGTTTCCTTAGTATTTTAGAAGAATTTTGTAACCATACAATTATCGTAATGGATGTACAGGTGATATAGTAGCGTATTTACGTTAAAGTTTAACAGGATTCTAGTCAATAATTGACCTAGAAATGCGCAACATTGGTGCAGTCCTCGAAGAGGGTGGGGGTGGTGTGGCGTGCAGGGCCGGGAGGAGCACCCCGGGGCTCCCCATGCCCCTCACCACCCTGGCCAGCTCCCGCTGGGGTTTTGGTGGCCGATCGCCAAGCTCGGCCATCGCCGTGGAGAGCAGCTCCCGGGGAGCAGAGGCAGGATACCCCGGCACTGCGCAGGGGCAGCCCCGGCTCTGCGGGGGGTCTTGGAGGGGCAGCACGGGGGAGGCGGGCTGGCCAGCAGGAACCACCGCTGGCATCTCCTCGTGGAGGAGAGAAGAAGGAAGCCTTCACTGAGGTCTCTCCTGCTGCCACGAGATATCTGAAGGGTGCACTGCCTGCCGAGGCAGGTAGCCATGGCAATGTGTCTTCAGCAGTTTCCCCGAGGGAGCAGACAGCAGAAGGAGTTGCTCTGCTTTATCTGCTGAAGTGCTCGAGCTCTTCCCCATCCCCGTGTTCTCCCTTCCCCATCTCTACATGACGGCAGCTCTTACAATTAGGCCCAGACCATGGTCCTGTGAGAGAAAGCAGCGATTAGCGTGATCCTTCTCACAAAGAAGACAACCATTAGAGGAGGAATTTGCAGTATTTTCGTCTTATTTTCCATGAACCGGCAGGTCAGGTTTACCCAGGTGGCTCTCACTATGAGATACACAGAATGAGTTCAGGAGAGCATTGTTGTCTACGCACAAACGCTGGGGCGGCTCCATGGTGATAAGAACAGTTGCAACTGTCGAAGCCCATTCGAGCTTGTACTCCACGATGAAGCGGTCTGACCCAAGAAATTTCTGCACAAAGCGCTCCAGACATATTTGTTAGTTTAAAAAAACAACAAAAAAAGTAAAAGTTTAAATTTAAGCTGATGCTTCAGGTTTTGGCTCTGAAACACACTATTTCAAGCGTGTTTTTTTGTTGGTTTAAATTTTCAGTCATTTATTGGACCGTGCTGCTGCGTTTTCTGACCCACCTGGTCCCAGACCACACTGCTCTGGGGTCTCGCTCTCGTGAGAGCTGGCTGATCACCAGCACAACCGAGCTGGGGGAACGCAACGGGAGGACCTTGACCCCCCCCCCAGCTAGCGTCTCTCGGGGAATTCTCTTTGCTTTCAGTCTGAAGCCTCCCCCAAAGACGAAGGTGTTTTCTATTTGCCGAAGTGGGGAGACAACAGGAGGAAGAATAAAGACGAAAATCTTCTCAGCAGTCAGCTGAACTTGTTCAGACTGATACCAGCCTGCGGTATTCAGGCAGCAGCTAAGCCAAGGTTTCCCTAACCTTGGCAGAAGTGCGGGAAATAGTTGCAGGAGGATGAAGTGTTCTTGAACTGTTTCTCCAATGTATCAAGCACAAGCAAGCTTTTCTTCAATATTAAGCATGTGCCTCTCTTTTCTTCCCCTTTAAAGAAACTTTTTGTTGTCGACTATAAAAGGGAAAAAAAGAAAAAAAATCAATCTCTCTCTGCGGACCCCTGTGCTGCCTCTACGCTATCCAAGGACAGAGATGCAAATCAGGACCTCCTCCGTATAATAGCATTTATAAGGCAAATTTCTTGCTAAAGTCTTGCAGTAAAAGCGAAAGGTTAAAAGAAATAGCTGTGCTCAAGTGTCATTTTAAACAAAAAGGGGAAAAAAAAAATTAACTGCATTCTTAAAAACATCAGTCAGAGCTTCCCTGGAAGCATCAAAAACAGCATTCCAGATAAAAGCAGCATGATGTGAAAAGACCTGATCAGCAACAGATTGATGTCTGGGCTTGGGGACTAATGTAAGAACTTAAAGACTTGGCTAGAGAATATATCTTGAGAGGCATAAACATATAAGAGGATGCCAAACCATGAAAGGCTTCCTTTGCACTGAGAATTCAGAAATCGGCGTGTTGACAAGCAGGGAAGCCAATGCTGCAAGCAAAGCACACAGGGTGATGAACACACTCAGTCTTCGGGAGCCCAGGGTGAGCTCTAGAGAGGGGCCAACCTAGTTAGCCACGATGCGCAGTCTGCACCCCCAGCATCTAGGTGCTGTCAAGCCTCGGACCTCCCCACCCAGCTGCCGACGCTGCCGTCCCACGGACCGGGGCAGCCGGGTTTCATTCAGAAAGTGCGTGCTGGTGTTCAGTTTTCAGAGGGGATGCTGAGACTTCCGAGAGACTGACTTTACAGCAGGCTGGTTGAGCCATTTGTTGAGGCGATGGGAGAGTCAGGTTTAATTTCCTGCTCAAATG
This sequence comes from Opisthocomus hoazin, assembly GCF_030867145.1. Lineage (NCBI taxonomy): Eukaryota > Metazoa > Chordata > Aves > Opisthocomiformes > Opisthocomidae > Opisthocomus > Opisthocomus hoazin. Next base: position 44,183,024 of record NC_134422.1, read on the forward strand.
CACTGCATTTTCTGGCCGTTGGCTTAGCAGCGGGCTCCCGGAGTGCTTCCCCAGAGGCCGCGCATACCTCTTCCCGTGCACCGGCGAGAGCCTGGAGGCTGTGTGGGGTCTGAGCCATCGTTCGGCTGGCACGGCACGTCAGAGACAGATGTTCGCCTCTGCAACTGCCGTCTTCATAGAGCTACTGCAGGGGAAGGCTGGCTTTAAATGCTTGAGCAACAGGCAGAGCAAGGGAACAGATGTGGCTCGTGCCATGCTTAAACGTGAGACCTGGTCACTCTTTATGAACCGCAGGAGTCTCCCCGGGATGCTAGCAGTGAAGCAGTATTCTCCACTTGTGAGAAAAAATTACAGTTTTCCTCTAGCTGTACATAAAATTGCACAGTTCAATAACTAGAGTAGAAAAAACAGATTTCCATATGAAGCAAGACGGCCATGTTAAAAGCAGTTATTAGAGAGTTAAGTAGGTCCTAGCTAATATGCAGTCTGATTTTTGATGGACAAGCTCAGTTTAAAAGCTACGTTCTAAGGAAAATAGACATATCTGTAAAAATATGGTATGTGCATGTTGTAGTCAAGTGGAGAGGAAAAAAAAGACTCTACCTAAAAGAGAAGCTTGAGAGGGAAATCCATAGCAGAAAATGCGAATGGCTTCATCTTTTGCATTTAGCAAAACCCTGCCCTGCGCCTGCCCAAGCTAAACCCTGCCTTTCTCTGGTTTGGAAGAGATCTTGAAAGTTCTTTAGACTTGTTGACTTGCTCCACTTTCGCCAGGCCTTCCTGCGTAAGCACACTGATCCAGATGCAATCATCCCTTGAGACGTACTCATGTCATTGTCAGAGATCTCCTGAGGCTGAACACCCACCCGGGAGGATGCCGGTGAGTGCCGCAGGCCCCTCTTCTTTCAGCAAAGAGATTAACGACGATGCAGCTGATGGCTCTTGCTGTTGTTCGGTTGGCAGGGATGGTATCACTAAACTTGAGCTCACTTGTCACAATGGCAATAGAGTTGGAATTTAATTAGCTGCTGGAGAGAAGCCCTGACAGCTGTGGCGTAGGTTTTTCAGTGTGGATGTTGCCTGGATTGCAAGAAAAATATCAAGGGCTGGTGAGAACAGCCATGTTCTAAAAGCATCTCTGCCTGGGTTAGACCACTGCCTACCAAAGAGGTACGTGCGATTATCTTGAAGCTATTTACTGACTGTCGTGTCAGATTGTGGTTAAAGTTTATCTTTACTGAAAGTTGTCCTCAGGAATCCTTCTACTTCATCAAAAGTAACTTTTCTTTTCCAGGGCTGAAGTTGGAAGCGCAGTGTTTGCTTACCGCATTACCCCCGGGTTTGCCTCTGGCGTGTGCTTCCCGGAGGAAAAGCGACCGGTCTGCTGCTGGTTCCCAAAACAGTGCCGGGCTGTGACGGCCTGCCGGTGCTGAAACCGTTTCACTAGCAGCAGGTAAGGCCTCATCGCTTTCTTACATAATGGTTATAATTGATAAACTGAGGAAATGTTCGCTGAAAAGAAGGGGCTACTGGTTTGGGTTTTTCTTTTGTTGTTGTTGTTGGGTTTTTTTATAATGTAACATTCCCTTAGCTTGTTATGATGCCACTCCTGGGCACCAGAACCGGTGCACTGGGGTTTTTTCTATTTTACAATCTTTTTTTCTTGTGAGTAAACAAGTACTCATACCAGTAGCCCTCTGAAGTCACTCACATGCTCTGAGATGCTGCAGGCACTTTTGTAATGATTTTTATTGTACGTTTGCCCAAGTAGAGGACCTGTACTGTGAATCGGAAGTCGCCCCGTTTGGCAGCTGGTTGCCCCACCACCAACAGTGGAAGAGCACACCCCACCCGCCCAGACCTTTGGGGGCCCTAAAGGCAGGCCGAGATTCCTCTTGGCCTGCGTCCCTGGACCTGCTCACCTCCCAGCACCCAAAAACGTCATCCCTCAACGATGGGAAGCGGAGACCCTTTTCCATGGGGTATTTGTGGGTGCCAAGCTGTGCCTGTGGGCATACTGCTGTCCTTCTCGTGCCCCAGAGGCTGCCATGCATGCCCCCTGGCCAGGTCCTGCTGGCGGCTGTGACGCATCCCCAATCCCGGGGTACCGGGATGCATCCTTGCCCCCACCTGGGACCCCAGCAGGCAGCGTGCGTTCAGGCACTCCGTGCCCTCCGTTTAAAGAGGGGTGAGGCCACCTCCAGCTCCGAATGTTTCTCTGCTACAGACTTCTCTGTGTGGAGCCTTTCTCTGTGTGGAGCCTTTCTCTGTGCTTCAGAACAGGTGAACTGGGGAGCTGCTCATGCACTCCTCAGGCCCCTGTCAGACTGAACCAGGTTTGACGCAAGCTGGTGCCTCTTGCGCCTGTGGCCCGGAGCTCCCTGGGCCAGACGGGGTGGCTAGCCCCCGCACCCTGCCCCGGCAAGAGGTGGGCTGGCAAGGCATCTTCATAAGCGTGGGCTGGCAGGCAGGGTCTGCCTGCGAAGGAGCTGCGGGAAGGACTTTCTCCTCCAAAAAGCGTGCGTGTTGTAATCTGTTTATATCATGCAGTCGCAGCTCTTGCTGACTGCTATCCGGATTAGAAAAAATTTGGAAATTCTGGAGTTAAAACTCTACAAGTTGCATTAAGATAATACTTAATAGACACGGATACATGATAGGACTTTTTTTTTTCCCATCGTCTTTATATGAATTTTAGACTTAGAAGCTTTTATCTTATGAGGCCATGTGAAATAAATTAAATGTAACACAAGATGCCGTTAAAAAAGATTTTATGACATCAAGAACTGGTTCTATATTAGGACCAGATCCTCCATAGACTTAAGGACGTGAGTAGTTTTGCTCCCATCGATAAGCTATTGAATCAACCGTGGCTAACCATTTAAATGCTCAGAATTGGGCCCTCATTTTGGACGCACTTCTCATTGTTAAATCAATGTGAAAGTGAAATCTGTCTCCTCTCAAAAGGAAATTGCCAAGACTTTCTACGCTGAGATCTGGGATCTGTGGAAAATGAAGCCTTTTTATTTTTTCTTCCCTCCAATAATCTGTTCAGTGAACAAGCTGTGAAAAATAGTTCTATATTTTTTCCATGTGATGCAGCAGACGGTAAATTTCCATTTAAAAGAATGATCAGAGTAGCTGCTGGCACTGAACTCTGTTGTCTTAGTCAAATCTACTTACAAAGAGTTTACAGCAATACAATACTTTATTATTTCACTCAACCAGAAATCAGATGAAAAAGGCAAAGGGGAAGCCTGAAGTAGGTTCATGGTCAGAATTCTTTTCTTTCTTAACATCTTGTTTTTTTAAATGCAGGAGTTGAGATCAGTAGTTTTATGTGTAAGGAGGAGAATATTTCTTTTCACCCCTACTTTTGTACGCTGTGAAATAATCAGACTTCACACTTCTATAGCACCTTTCTTCTGGGGATCTGAAAGCACTTTACAAACATTAATTAAAGTCTCACAACACCCATGCAGAGGTAAAGAAGCATTGTTTGTGTGTCTAATGCAGAATGCTTAACCTGATTCTGTAAGTACTATGCAAGGACTACAGTAAAATAATGGAATAGCCACAGCAAATTCATCTAACTTAATTGCTAGGAGCGTGCCTATGTATATGTATATGTGTGTGTATATATGTGCATGTGTGCACATGTGTCTGCAGAGATATATATGCTGCTATATGCCTTAGACTACACTTCACGCCCTGCACCTGCCCATTGTTGTCTCCTGTGGTAGAACGAGTGCTGCTGCTTCTCTCTGCACGGTGCCTAAGGTCCAGCTGCAAACCCATTTCTTCTAGGAAACCTGGGGAAAGCGCTCACCTCCATTGACTAGGCTAGGATTGCTTTTAAAAATTTTAAAAGCAGAAATATTATTTTTCTTCATCGCCAAGTTTGTGAAGGAAAATAGTAGGATGGTGGTGGGGATGCGGAAGGGGTCTTTGCCCCCTGAGCTGGGTCACCCAAAACCCCTCACCCTTCACACATCCCCTCCCTCTCGCTGTCCCCAGGCCCGGTGGCCTTGACGTTGCTGCTTCCGTCTCCAGGGTCCCCCAGCCCTGGGGGTCTCAGGGACCGGCCCTGCGGCATGGCAGAGTGGGCTTGGCTTCTGCTGCGCCTGCTGGCTCCCCTCCGCGGCCGGGGGAAGAGGTGGCCAGGGGCCCTCTCCTACCGCACTTGGCTTGCCTACATTAAAACGCGTTAAGTGATTTCACAGACTTTGTAGAAAGGGTGTTGTCCGCCACGAGCGAGGCTTTTAGCGTCATTTCTGCAGCAGTGTGTTCCCTGCACTTGGCCAGACAGGAGTCCACCCTGCACGCCGGGCAGGTAGAGCTGCGCTGGGTATTTCCGCTTCTCCACCTTCCCTGCTCTGCTTCCTGCTGCCCCAGCCACGTGTGTCTGACGGGGACGGCTGAATTCACTGGGGATTTCTCGTTGTGCTGTCAGAAATGAAAGTGAAGTGGGGGAACCAAGCAAAATGGAGGAAGCCCAGCCTGAGAGACTAAGCAACCCTTGTTTCTGTTTTCTCCTGCTTGTGCAGCCTGGGAAAACGCACTGCTGAAGTGCTACAGCCCAACTTCTCTTTTCCTTCGAGAAGTCAGATGAAAAATGTGTTTTACTAGGCCTTACAGGATTCCACTGTGTTCTTTGTTTGGGTTAAAGCTGCAGGCAAACTGGTCCTTGTGACCAAAACCCATGAGTATGAAAGGTGGTTGGCTGGCTTCTAAAAGCTAGCTCTCCTCAGCCCTAGCCCCGTGCTCTGTTACAATTTAAAAATGCTTTTGGGTCACCAGCATTAGATCAGTTCCTTAGTCTTCATCATGTTGGCTGTCTTCTAACTGTGCTTTCTTTGTTTGCCTCACGTAGGCTGTAAGATCTTCAGTGCGGAGAGAGCATCTTTTATCTCTGTAAAGTGTCGTGCAAACTTAGGGTGGTACGTTAATATTTAATAATAATATTAGTGATGGAGATTAGAGTCCTGGAGGAACATGTCTCCTTCCTTGCAGAGGCAGAAATACCATGGGGATTTTGTACTGTTGCATTTCCCTGGTGAGAGCCTCGCTGCTCACCCATTTTCCAGTTGTCCCTGTCATCACCTTGGTAAGGCTATTGGGACACAGTACTCGGGACTGGGAATGGCTTACTGAGAACTGGGCAAATAACTGCTTTTTGACCTGACACTGAAAGAAACTCCCCTAAAATACAAGATTCCTTTTTTTCTTATTAGCAAAATGGAAACCTGGGAAAAAGGCCTTACCTTCCGGTATCAGATGTCTTATGGTTTTAACCATCTCTGTTCTGCAAAGGAAATGAAACGCAACTACAGGCGATCTCCAAATCACATTTCAGAACAGAAAATGGAACCTTTTAATTTACAAAACACCAGAAAAAAGCATGCTGGCATTCCTGAAATGCCCATTTTTTTGGACAGTACCCATTGCCTCGTCCCGTTCCTACCCTTGGCTAGTCGTAGCACCTTGAAACCACCCTGGGAAGACCGTGTGGTGCCACTGGTGCCGGCACCATGCCACGGTGCCCCATGGGCAGCCGGGAGGGGTCCTGCTGCGGGGTGCAGGGCATCTCAGCGGGGCATCGCTCCCGGATGCCCCCCAGACCGGGCACGCCATGCGCCTTAGCTGGCCCGAGGTACACTGCTCTGCTGGTATGGTGCTTACATCATGTGAAGGCCATTCACAAAAATGTTTTCCTTTAGCTTGGGATAAGCTTCATCTCTCAAGGGTCCTTCAGGAGTGAAGGACTGGGAGAAAGCCACTTTTTTTTTTTTTTTTTTTTTTTTTTTTTTAATTTGAACAACAATCTTCTCGTGCCCATACAGAGGAGAAATGTCAACAGCCTCCTGTTGCTGGTGGTGCACCGGCTGACAGCGCACTGCTGCGAGCAGCCCCGCGGCCACGCCAACTCTAGGGGGAGGCTGTCCAGGGGTGCCCGGAGAGGGGACGTCGCGAGTTCCCATGCCGCTGGCGCTGGCGGGGCAGAGGGCTGCTGGCGGGGTCTGTGTCTGCCGGGCGCTCGAGCCGGCAGTGCAGGAGACAGGCTCCGAGGAGCGCAGAGACCTCCCAAGCAATCTGCTCATCACCGTTCTTGCCTCTTCCTCTTCAGTAGCCTAAATAATTAAAAACACAGTTTGGCTATACAACTAGATTCATTTTATAGGAGGGATTTTATGCTGTACCTTACTTAAATCTTGGATTTTCTAATGATTGTAGCCAATAGCAATTAATTTAAAATAATTAAGACAAATATACACATCAAATTGCCAAGCACGACATTTTTCTCATTCATTTATGACTTAATAGACTTCAGTGTATATGTTTAGTCTTTACTAATTGCACAGTTGATAATTCTTTATGACTTCGAGGAGTTCAACATTTTCTATCTTTACTTTACTGGCTGCATCCTCTTAGCATAATCATAGTCTTAATTTTGTTTAACTTATGCTAAAGCAAAATATGAATCTAAACCACAGGAGGCAAATAAAACACGTCATTGTACAGTTCACTACATTTTATAAAACCATTTTACAGCAGGAACCATCCACCCGTTCTGTTCAATGGAGTAAATGGGTTCTAACCATGCTTTAAGGACTGCGCTCATTTTTAAACTGATTAGCTTCCATCCTTATTACAAAACGCAGGCGTCTATACCAGGTCCAACAGCTCATTTTATATACAATTTAATGGGCAAGCCCTGCTGCCTCCAGCACAACCATTTCGTTGTGGTGCTTCACCTTGGGGCTCCCTGGGCAGGATCAGAGCCCCGTTCTGCCCACTGCTTCGGCGCAGAGGGGCCCTTTTGGCCCCAGCTGCCACGGGCGGGGTGGGATGGAGCTGCAGGGAGAGGCCAAGCTCACGCCCGGGGTCAGCGGACGCTGGGGCGGACGGAGCCTCGTGCCCAGGCAGTGGGGCCAGGGCGGGCAGGCAGGGGCTGGGGCGGTGCGGGGTCGATGGCGGGGTCGGGGCAGAGCCATGCTGGCCTGGGGTGCTGGAGCAGGCTGCGCCCATGCCCTTGCTGTGCCGGCTCCAGGGTACAGTGCCCGCGCTTGAGGCAGGACCCAGCTAAAGGCTGTGTGGACGGGGCAGCAAAGCCCGCGGGGCAGCTTTGGAGGTGGGGCTGGTGGGGCTGAGCGCTTCAGGGGATGCTGTGAGGACCCAGCACGCTGGCCACAGGCAGGAGCATCCTCCCGCCCCGGGTACCCGGCTGGAGACGCATCTTCCCCGCTCTGTGCCAGGCAACAAGGAGAGCAGTCAGTGCCTTAACCAAAGGCTAACGCTTAAATAAATCCCCCAAACGCTGACGGCTTTTTATCCCCCTCTCCCCAGAGAGAAGCAGAGCCCACCATCACCGCCCGAGCCCGCACCGCGCCGGGGGTCCCCCTGCCCCGCAGCCTCCAGGGCAGGGAGGGACGGCCGGGCCCGGCACGCAGCCCAGCAGCCGGGAGCCGAAGGGCGGCCGGGAGCCCCTCCGCAGCCGGCAGCGCCTGGTTAAAGCCCCCGGCCGGCACAGGGCTTGGTGGCTTTAACCAAGCGCGGTGCTGGCCCGGTGAGCTGAGCGAGAGGGGCTGCCTTCGGCGCGAGGGCTCTGCTCGGCCCCCTCGTCAGGGGAAGAAAGCTGTGATTTCCACCACTGGCAGCCAGGTTTCTTTCTCTCGCTTGCTTTCTTCCTCTTTTTTTTTTCTTTTTTTTTTTTGGAAATCGTGTTTAACACTTGTGCAATTTGGTGAAATTACAAGCCCAAGAGGACAGAGGGAGAAGCCAGTCTGTTTAAAAAATAAAAAGAGGACATGATTACTTTGCCGAAGCCGTACTTTCTATTTTCTCTTCCAAAAGAGACAAAGGGAATAAATACTTAAAACCCAGTGGTGACGACAGTGAAGCAATCATGCAGTCGCTGGATACCTTTGTCTCTGGGAGGCATGTAGTCATTTTTACATGTCTGCCACTGGGTGTCAAACCTTTCTTTTCTTCCCCTTTCCATTTTGGATGGCCAAACTGATTATCTAAAATAGAAAATTAGCACACAATGGCTTTACTCTGTGATACCCCTTATGCAACTAATGGGCAAAGCTTGTTAATTGGTTGTAAATGCCAGCAGGTTGCCAAGATAATACTTCAGAAATAAGCGGGTATTCTGATAATTACAGCAATCTTCATCTATAAAGGCTTAAGTAGATGAAGTACTGGCTGGCTTAAAACCAAGATTTATCCCGCTGCACTCGCATTAAAAGAAAAAATAAGATGAAAACAATAATGTAGCAAAACAATTATATAGCAGGAAGCGTTGTAGGTTTTAGAGATTGTGAAAACTCAGAAAGTAAAACAGTGCCGTAATAACCAGTTATGGAAAAATAGGCCATTTACATTTGTGTATAATTAAATAGTAGGCTATGCAATTTCACTTTTTAAAGTAAACTGCCTTTTCCTTTTTTTATAGGGCAACGTAGCCATAATTGCTGCATTAAAGCTTTAATGAAAGAAAAAAGCAGCAGATCAAGATGACATGTAACATCCACATTTGTACTGTGGCGTTCTGCTTGTTTAGTAATGGGAAGCTACTGAGGAGATTAAAATTGCAGAATTCTTCATAGGTTTTTTCCCCGAAAATTGCTATAGGAAGATCATTCAAAGTCTAAAATACATACAATTTATTTTTCTACCTTCAATCCACAAGGATTTAATGGCTTTCCTAACTCTCAGAGTGTCTGAAGAAATACTTTCTTGCCAAAGAGGGGTGTTATTTCAGCTCATCAAAATTATCAGAAGGAAGCAGCTCAAACTTGAAGCATAGAGGTCTCACCTCATGTTTTAGACTATTACTGCAAATGCCGAACAGTATTTTTTAACTCAGTGCTGCTTTTCAGTTTTCCTGTCAGAATTATCAACAGGTTGATATATAATCTTGTTATTTGGCATTTTGATATGTTTCTTTTTACATGTTACAAACAAATCGTGAAGTGCAGTAAAGCCTGGCTTGGCTGTGTTAAGGCCTCCAAAAGAAGGGTGCAAGCTTTCAAGCCAAATTTTTGTCTACAACAGTAAAGTACGAGAGTTGATGTTGGTTTTTAATGACCTCAGGAGCATCTCATCGACGGCATTTCATCGTCGATCCTCACTGCCTCTGTGGCAGCAGGGCCAGGCCACGCAGAGGCACGGGGGCCGCGGCGAAGCCTTCTCCCGGTGGCAGGGTGCACGTGGCCAGCACGGCCCTGGGTGCTGGGCACTGGCACGGGAGCAGCTCCCGCTGGGGTTTCCCATCACTGGAAAACAGGCTGCGGCATGCCCTGTGGCAGGGTCAACCCAGTGGGACGCTGGTGGGTGCGCTGGAAATAAGCCCCAATCGCGCCGTGCCACAGAAGGCTAGATTTGGATGCGTGCATCATCCCGTGGCAGTCTGCTCACCAGGCAGTTGATGGAGATGTCTTCCCCATGTGTGGCCCTGCAGTGTCAACCTGAAATCCTTTCGCACACGTTATCCTTAAAAAAATAAGAAGAGCCCATTGGGTGAATGGGGACAACTTGCTTTGCCAGCCAACCCCTTAAATTTTGGCAAAGAGCGAGGTGCATCGAGGTGCATCAAGTCACCTGAAGCCCTCTGGGGAGACGAGGCGAGAGCAGAGGGGCTGCGTGGAGCGGGGTGCGAGGCCGGCCCCGCCGCTCGCCAGCGTAATGGACTTTCCTAGTTAGTACATAATATATGGCACTTGTCCGAAGGGTGGCTGCGGCAGCCAGCGGAGGGAGAAATAACCTGACGGGATCCTTTAATGGATCTGTCTCCCTCGTCTTCCAGGAACAAAATAAATAGGAGACTTTTTCAACCCGCGCGTGTTTCCATTTATGCTTTAAAAATTCATGAGCATAGGTTTCATATGATGGTGTAGTTACTATGGTAATTGTTTATTAATCTGGAGGAGCTTGGTAATTACCACAGTTCAGTTTATATAACTCAAATCCAGAGTTAAAGTACGGGTATGATTTCTTTACGCATCCATCTTTCAGACACTTTCTTCAACCTTTTTTTTTTTTATTTAACAGAATATGCATTTTCCCCTCTCAGTTCTACTTTTATCCAAGTGCGTACATTTCTGGAAGTGTAGAGAGAGTGTAAAGATGAGAGAGAAAAGCTTGCTCGGAGTTGGCAGGCCAGGACAGCCGGGAAAAAATGTGCAGAGTTAAGCAGCAGGTGCATTAGGGATATTTTTTTAAATTTTTTTTTATTATTATTTATTTCTCTTTTCCCTGGAGGCCAGCTCGTTTGTGGGGGGGCAGCCAGGGGCAGAGGCAAGCCGGTGGCAAAGCAGGGAGGTGGTGGGAGCCTCCCTGGCTACGGTCCCGGCTGAGGGATGCGGGGCAAGGGGGGACGCGTGTGCATCACCCTGCAGCACCGGGCTTTGTGCGTGCCAGGAAAAACGCGAGGGCTGGGCTGAGGGGAATGTGTGCCTGGCTTTGGCCTTTGGGGTTTTTTAGGGATTGTGCATGCTTTTGCTAATGGAAAGTGCATGAGTGGCCGGGCACGCCACGGCCCTTCAGGAAACCCTGCTGCCAGCTCACCTCAGCCCTGCCAGCCTCCCAGGGGTGTGCGCTCACCTTCCCTTGAGAAACTTCATCTAAAGACTGAGTTTGTTAATTGAATCAGCAATTATTATCTGCTTTTCCAGACAGGCACCACCAATCCTATTGCAAGACAATTTTTTTTTGCAATGGGCACTGTCGTGACGCTCTCCAGAGACCCAGGAAACAGAAAATAATATGAATATTTATTCAGTGAATGTTTTTTCGTTTATCTAAAGCTCCTTTCTCTCAGAGAGTGAAAAAATTTGCCCACTGTGAGTCTTTTTCCTGTGTTGATTCTAGTTTAGAGACAATTAATTGCTGCCAGCTCGTTCCGTCACGACCCATAGGGAAGCAGGAGCAGCCCTGTCGGTGGGCGACCCCTCCTCGCCTGTCCCCGCTTTGCTCCCCGCCGGCTTGCGTGGCTGGCGGGCTGGAGAAACCCCCCGGTCGGCCTGGCTCCGTTGCCGAGAGAGTCGCATTATTGATACGGAAAAAGTGCAGGATGCCATCTCCCCGCTCGCTCTGCCTGCATAAATTGCGCGTGTTTATTATTCATCGTAACACAGCACATTCTCTGTTTCTGTGTCACTTGTCACTAATCACTTATGCATCTGATGTGCGGATCCAGAGCAGGTTCTTAAGCATTCTTGGCTTCGAAACATAAGATATGCATGGGTAAGAGTTTATCCCACCCCCAAAATAACAACTTTGATACATTTTCAAAAGGGAAAGTGCATATGTTACAGTACTCAGGAGCAGCAATAACCAAACTAGCTGAGAAGTGACACGGACTTGGGTTATTTTCTTGTTGTTTCTTTTCTTTCCTTTTTTTTTTTTTTTTTTGGTTTCTCTTTAGTATTTCATGAAAGTGTGTAAAAATCTTAACATCTGAATGCCACACGCTTCGTTCCGCCTGCGAGATAAAGGACATTTCTCTAAAAGAAACATACGCTCCTTGTTCCTTGTTGTGATTCTCCGTACGGCTTGTCACAATGCATTTACATTTTGTCCATACATTTGGATTTGCCACCCGAGCTGTGCTTTTGCGGAAGGGATGCGAACTCTTTTCTCCAACTTCTCGGAGGCAGCTGGGCGCTGGCTGCAGCCTGCCGCGCACAGGGGACGCAGGTCCCATGCCCCCTCCGCTGCGACCACCGGCCCTTGCCCCACCTGCAGCTTCTCGAGGGCCTGGGCAGCGGGGGAACGGCTCTTCTCCTCCCGTCCCGCCTCGCTCCCTTCCCAGCCTGCCCTCCAGCCCATAAAAGCCAATTGCCAGACCTCGGTGGATGGCGGCACTGCGTCCGCCCTAGCTTTCCCCTCACGTTTCTTCCTCCTGTCTCTTGTAGCCTCTGGGAAACGTCAGAAATTGCTCTTTGCTTGACTAGATCTGCTCTGGGAAAGCACTGCTGGCAGCCCTGCAAACCTTGTGTTGAAGACACTGTCTTTCCCCCCCCGTCTCCCAGCAGTGGATGAGCTGCAGTAACAGTGTGAGGCTGGGGATGGAGACCCCATGCAGCCGCAGCGGGGACAACCCCTGCCTGAAGGGAGCTGGAAGGGGTCTGCCTATCGCTGTGACAGCGGCCATTCGGCTGGGCGAACCCCACCTTGCAAACGGAGAATAGGGAAAACCTTCCTGCGTTTGCTGGCCATTGCCCTAATCCGGCTGTTGCGCTGCCAGCCTGGCATCCGCAGCCCGTGACAGAGCCGTCTGCGGGTCCACGGGCGTAGGCTCCTCCGCTGGACGTCTGCAGTAGGCGGCGATGCCAGACGTCCGTCGGTCTGGCCACGCGTCCGTTGGCCTGCGGCTCGCCCACACCGCACTGACCCGCAGTACGGGCTCTGTGGTACTGGCCTGGCCTTGCCGGAGGGCAACAGGCGGACCAGCCAGCACAGCAGCAGCCTGTATTTACCAAAATACGGTGTTTTGGTTGTTTTTTCACCAAGCATCTGCAGGCCAAAAATTATTTACTGTGGAAATACCGAAAAGTCACCAAACCAGTCAAACTGTATGATGTGAACGCTTTCTCCTCCTAAGGCTGCTGAAATAGAAGGCTGCTTACCCATCTCCCCGGCTAGAAACGCAGGGGCTTTGTCCAGGGAGGTAATTTTAATTGCTCCTTGTTCTGCTGATATCTGAGCGGAGCGATCTTCATAGTGACCTCCAATTGCAAGTCCTCCTTCTTGAGTGAAGTCAGCCCTACGATAACACCAGAGAGGCAGCTTGAAATTAGGATACAGAAAACTGATGCCAAAAATATGTCAGCTTGGAAGGTCATTAAGAATTATCCATTTGTGCATGTTCACATGCCAGCAGTACCTTAAGTGATTACCTTGGAGGGACAGATTTGTCTAATGAACATGTGAATTAGCAATATAAAATTGTGATTGATAAATCAAATAAGAATTTATAATCTGGCAATGAATCTAACCAGAATGGAGTTTCACTGGATGCGAGTGCGAGAGGAGCTCTCGGTGTTCTTTGCTAAAAATGACTCTCGGTGATATTTTTCCGCTTCTTGACACCACAGTTGTAGGTGACTGATCGGAAAACCAGCCTGCCTGTACCTCAGGCAGGGACAAGTTGTTCTGAAGATCTTGGCTCACCGTTTCCAGCAGTTATTTTTTAAACCTCTCCACCTACACCTTTACTGATCCTTTTTTTAAGCTCAGTTTAGAAATTAACCTAGACTGGTCCTGGCATACAAAGTATTGGATTTTTAAACCGTGTTATAGCTGGTATCATTCTGGTTAAGCATTTTTAAATTGAAGCACTCAGATAAAAGCAGCTGATGCTTAACTCTGCTTTTCTGCACTGACCTAGCTCAGAAGGGAGTTTTGATTTTTGTCTCTGAAAGATAGATTGCATTAGTAGTTTCCCAAGTTGTGGATTATATCTCCTTCACAATGAGTTTTAAAAGTCTAAAAGAGCAAGATGTTTAGGCTTAAAAAATGTCTTGTACTGGTGGGTTGTTTTTTTTTTTCCTTCTAAAGCTTTACCCTCTTAGTGGCTAAAATCCATGCAATATACACGCTTTTTTTAAAATAAGCTCTTACCGGCAGATGTAATTCATTTAACATTTATGACAAACTCTTCGTGATTCCTTGTGGCATCTTGCATCTTTTTGCTTATGTCCTTTTGGGTTCGGGGCACTCCTCGGGCAGAAGCGAGCACCGGCTCTACAAAATCCCGTCAGAGCTGCTACAGTCTAGCTCCGGTCAAGCTGCATACTAAAGACCCAGATAATGAGAAAGTACAAAGGAGTTGTTACATTTCATTACCTGGCGCGATTAATGCCTCCCTATGTGCTAATGAACCAAAGGTAGCTCATAATCGCTTTGGAATATAAGATTATTGAGAGTTTCTTTGACTTGATATAAAGGGGTAACTTCAGCCTGTTGGGTCTGCAGCACAGTGAGCACGGCTCTGCTTGCACCTTTAGAACCGCCACAGTAAAAGCTGCTGTTCAGCTGAGGTGGAAGTTTCAAGGGACGTTTACGCTGGATCTTGCTGTTAAAATGGGCTGGGCAGTCGTGAAGTAGTCAAAAATCCCATTTACCGAAGCCCTGCAGGTGATGGGACCAGCCAGAAACGGTGCTGACGCGGGGGCCCTCGGCGCGTCCCCGGCCGGGGGCACGGCCAGTGCGGAGGCGTGCTGGTGCTGGCAGCCAGCAGCGTCCCTGCTCGGTGTCCCCACGGGCTCCCAAGGCGGGCGGCGCGTGGAAAAGTGCCTCCTGACTCACAGCCCTCCCTTCTGGTTTCAGCTCTCCTGTACGCAGCAGCTGTTGATTCAGTTTTTTGTCCCAAGTCTGTGGCGCTTTCTGTGTAATTTATCGCATGCCGTTTTTGAAGTGAGAAAATGCCCCAGATGTAAAAGCCATAGCAAGAATGTGAAGGTAAAAGCGCTGATGTTTGCTGCGATGGCCAGAAAACCGAGCATGAAGACTCACTGTGCTCTTCATGGATGTCACTGTGCCGACGGACGCTACGGATAACACAGCGCAGTGGCACCGTACGGGGGGCTTTGCGACGCGCAGGCTCCCCAGGGCAGAGGGAGCCCGTGGGCGCTGCTCTGCCACAGCCAGGGCCGCGACCACGTTCCCTCTCCTTGGAAAGGGCAAGATTCGCAGCACACTGTGTACGTTAGGAATCAAACAAACAAACAAAGGCGCAGGAGGGTGAGCGCGTCGCTGTGCGCTGGAGCGCAGCAGCCTCCCTCGCACGAGAGGCGATGGCGCGGGACGTCCCGGGGAGGCTGCGCGGCAAGGCATGACACAAGCCTTGAAGCATTTAGGGAGGGGGCATGTTATTTTAATATCCTTTTTTGTGCTTAATAGAAAAGGGGTTTGTGGTTAATTCTTTATGATCTCCGACAGCAGTTCTCGCTTCGGCTCCTCTTTCTTTAACTGCCAAGCTAGCATTTTCCTTTTTTATTGCTCCTTTCTTCGAGGTTTGCTTTGGAATAGTGCCAGTTATCATTTCCCATTAGGGCAAATATTGCATCAAACTCATGATTAGGGATTTGAGGGCTTGGGAATATCGTTCTCCAACATTTGTCTTTCATTTTCGAAGAGCCTTTTTCTCTCTCTTTGTACACACACACATACGCACACATGCCTGTATATCTGTGCATACACATATGTGTGTATCTATTTATAGAGAGGGAGAAAGAAAGCACTGCATGGGTCTGATTACACGGGTAGGTTTACACGTATGCACGTGTCTGTACGCAAAGTTTAATCCTGTTCATTTAGACAAAGAAATAGGGAAGAGCTTTCTCCTCACGTGAGATTTCAGAGGGCTTGGAAGGTTAACAAAGGAAGAGAATAACAGATTTGTTTGTATGTTTTGGGTTAAATACTTCAGTTTTGCAGTGAAGGAAGGTGTTAAGAACACACACTGCGAGTGTGGAGATGAAGCACTGCTCGGGAGCTGCTACCAGTTTCACCGACCCTGCAAAACCAGGGAACAACACTGCCTGTTTCCGAGCCTGCCTTTTACCACACCTTATTTATTTACCTTCATTAGTCATTCACCTTCAATAGTCATTTCATCTGTAGCACATTCCTCCAGTAAAGTGGCAGCACATATTACATTCCTAGAAACTCACTATTCTGCTGTAGTAACAGATTTACTGCACCACCTATACTGAAGAGCTACACAGATACCAAGGCTCTGACTTGGGCATCCTGCACTGCTCTTAAAAGGTGCCTGTCACAAATGAGTGGCTAGGTCGTGTAAAGGATCTCCACCAAAGGTGTTGGCAAGAAATCATTTCAATAAGAATTTACAAAACGCGATGTAACAAAGTTTGTTGGCAAGGTTCACTCTATTACTTCTAAATGAATGGAATACAAAATCGAGGTAGGATTGACGTAGAAAGATTTACACAGAGACTGGAGAAAGAGGCAAGGGGTAAGGGGGACCAGGAGCAGGACCCCTGTGACAGTGCCGTGCTCTGTTGGCCAAGCAAACAGGCCTAAACATCCCAAAAGGCAGGCGAGAGGCTGTGCCGGTCCTGTGCACTCACACGGGCTTTGAGGCACCGGGATTCTGGTTCAATCTACCTCTTCCCTCTGTTACCTCCAACATTCCAGCACTGCTGGGGTGTTAAAAAATCATTCCAGCTGCCACCTATTTCTGATGCTAGCTCACAAAACCCAGCACCCACTTTCAGTACCTAATTTTGGGGCGATTTCTGAAGAATACATATTTTTTTGCTGGCGAAACTTTGCTTACGCCTGGTCTGGGGGTGGCGATGCGGGGCTGGGGTGATGCCAGGGGTCTGTGGTCCCCCCCCCACCGCAGAAACAGGGCTCCCAAGAGCTGGGCGCTGTCCTCCTTCACACCCGGCAAATCACTTAACCTCTCGGCACGTCAGCTTTCGCAGCTGTTAACACAGGGCACGGTTTCATTTTGTCTCCTCTCGTAAAGAGTGTTGCAGCTCCGATCGACCGGCGGCCACGGCGTTATTTCCACTTACAGACAAGTTGGATTTGGGCAGCCGGCGGGCGGGAGGGAGGCGAGCGCATTCATCTGGGTAAAATCCCCTGGCTGGAGAAATAGCCAACGGGGAAGTTTTATAAGGCAGGCACAAAGCAATATCAGCAATAACCAGAGCAAATCTTGTTTCGGAGCCGTCATTTTTCGCTCCGGCCCAGCAGTGGCGGGCTGGGGATATCGGGGGTCCGTGGGGAGGCTGGAGCAGGCGAGATGCGGAGCGGCGCGGGCCAGCTCAGCTGGCGTGGGGCTGACACTCGCCGCCACCCGACACGTTCCGAAACACACACATTTCCAGGCAGCCAGTTTGTCTGCCTCCAAAAAATTTATTCTTCAAGGCTTGTTCCCATCTGCCGAAAGAAAACATGTCATTTAAGAAAAAAAAAAAAAGCCCTAACGTTGACAGACAGGAGTGCGTTGTGGAGCTAAAGCCCTCTGCTTTTACCTGCGCCAGGCGCCCGCCCCGCGTGCTGCGACAGCCCTGTCGCCCACATGCTTTATTAGCAGTCAGCTGCTAATCGTGCGGCTCCCTGGCAAGCCGACAGATATTCTTCCCTTTACTCACAGTTCACCCTTTCTTTTTTTCTGACAAGTACCACGTTTACTTCGTGTAGATTTTTGCAAAAAACAAGCCCGGGTGAAGTGACTCAGTCATTGTGCAGACGAAATACAATGTCACCTCTTTTCCCGCGTGTAGTACAATGGCTGTAAGTGAAAATTATTGCAGTAATTTCAGTCATTTATGCTGTAATTTCTACTGATAAACCTGACTGTGCATTTCTAGCTCTGCCCTGCTTCTTCTGCCCTCCCTTCCTGAAAATCAAGTCATGGTCCCCACATGGGGAAGATTCATGTCAAGGGAAGGTACAGTAAGCTTCTAGTTATTTCAGAAATCTTGAAGTGATTAAGGCAAAAGGGTTGTTAATTATAATATTCTAAAAACACAGCTGCTGAAAAAAAAAGAAGTTTCAAGCAGCAACCAACTTGTTATTAGTGTGTCATCATCTCATGACATACTTGCGACATATGGGAAAAATAAAAGATGAAATCTCCATCCCCAAACTGCCCCCGCAGCCGCGCCGCCCTGGGACCAGCAGCATCTTTGGGATGCTCATCCCGGTGAGTGCTGGGGTGGCTTCCAGCCCTGCGTTCCCTTTCAGAGCCTTGAAAGCTGGATCCTCAGCTGGGAAAACTGGGGCTAGATCAAGAGGCACCACAGTCTGCCAGGGAACAAACAGCCCAGCCTTGGCCGCACCGGTCTTTCACTGAACTCCCGCTCAGGTTTTCATTCCCCGCACACCAAGGAGATAAAGAAG
Organism: Opisthocomus hoazin; assembly: GCF_030867145.1. Lineage (NCBI taxonomy): Eukaryota > Metazoa > Chordata > Aves > Opisthocomiformes > Opisthocomidae > Opisthocomus > Opisthocomus hoazin. Next base: position 44,200,913 of record NC_134422.1, read on the forward strand.
CCATCGCTGGTGCTGCCGGTGGGGACGGGCTGTGGACCCCCATAGCATTTTCACATTGCCTCAGTAAGCAGCAGCAGCCTTCTCCCTCTGCCCGCATTTTTGAGGCTACTTCAGAAATAAATCTGCCTCCAGGAGGAAACCACGGTATTTTTCCTGGAGGCAGCTGGTGCTTTGGGTGGGGAAGAGGTCTCACCCTGCCAGGCTGTTGTGCACCGAGGCCAAAGTGAGCAAGGAGCCCCTCGGCACGCCGTCGCACCCGGGGAGCTGCGCGACTCTTACTGCTGGCAGTATTATTTATGCTGACGTGCTTTAAACAAACCAAACCCAACACAAAAACCCCACTCCATTTTAAACCAGAGATCTGGCAGGATGGCTTCTCACTGAGGGTCAAGGTGGAGACTGCAGAGGAAACTAACGGCACTCAGATGAAAAGCAGATGCTGCTGCAAGCACTAACCAGAAGCTGTGCTGGCATCAGCGGGCACGGCACCGTCTGTGACGGGTTGGTGAGGAGCGTGGACTTTTTACTACCAGGTTCTGACCATCCGCTTGCTGCAGTCCAGCCTAAAGAGGTTAATGAACACAAGCATTAACCCTTCTTGGTGCAGCAACGTACAGGCTGTACATCCTGCAACACCATTTCTTTCAGTTCCATGAACGACAGAGGCTGTGGCTGGGACGGGCTTTGCGCGAAGCCCTGGTTACAGAAACCATCCACGCTGGGAGCGCAGTGGAGGGTCCTTCGCTTCCCAGTATGCGCGTCAACTGCTCTGACGTGGGAGGAAAGCAGGCGTGCCAACCCGCTACGGAAACACTGCCAGCGCTTGACAGAACATTGTCCCTGGAGGTTTGGAAACACACCGGCCAAACTCGGCCCCAGCCCTTCCCAGGTCTGCCTGCGGCACATCACGGCACGCTGGCGTCGCTTGGCATCGCCGCCAGCTCTGCGCAGGGGCTGCAGCCGGCTCTGGCAGCGCGTGGAAACGCGGGTGCCTTGCTCCCAGCCGCTGCCCCCTCCGGCCCCCCGTCACCCTGGGCTGCACGCTCCCCAACGAAGAGCTGACAGCGCCTGTCAGCGCGACGCGCAGGCCAGCTCTTCAGACCAAGTGAAAGTTTGGGCACCTGGCAGGTTACACCCATCCTGAGTCTAAACATCTGCAAATACTCAGGCTGTGTGCATAACGGAGACCGACGGGCTCCTGCACACGCGTGTGTACGTACCACCGGTACCCGGCGCAGCTGGAAAGCCTCTGTGCAGCCTCCCAGCTAGAGGAGACTCATCCCCGGAGCTTCCCCAGCAGGACACGACGCGCAGACTGGGGCCAGCACCAGGATGAGGAGCAGTACCCAGCCTTCATGTGGGTTTCCCCACGCTTGCCCCTCTCCAGCCTCTTTTCACCTGTGGAGCAGCCCGGATGCCACACACACGTACTGAGCTACCAACCTGTAAACGCCCCGGCCGCAGGGAGCACCAGGCTCATTCCCCGGCAGCGGGGCGGCTGGGGCTGAAGCATCCAGGCCCTCCTCTCCGCTCTCTGCCCACCACTGGCTTCACGAACACCGCTCCGCGAAGCGCTGGGTGGTGTGGGGTTGGAAGGTGCCTTGCCTCAGAGGTGGTCTTGCCATCTCCGGAGGCTCCAGGACCAGCTGGCAGCGGCAACGAGACCACCAAGACGTTCCCACGGGCTGACGGGGCTGCAGCTCCCCTCGGCCCCGCCGCGGCGCGTGGACTCTCTGCTCCTGCTGAAACGCACCCGCCGGCACCCGGAGGTGCTCCCGCTGCTTCCCACGAGGGGCTCAGCCCAACACCTTTGCTGTCGCCACAGCCCATCTTCACTCCGTGTAACGCAGGCCAGCTTAACTTTACAGCGCTGCTTTTTATAGACGAGCATTTATTTCTTTTACCAACTCTCGAGGATCTTTTATCTGTTTTATATCCCATTGAATCCTCTGTGAAACTGCACTAGTTTACAATAATTTTATTACTTTATTAATTAAACGTTTTCCAACAAGCTAGCTATGGCATTTCTTATCATCAAGGGTTCCATTAGTTTTTAATGGTGTGAGACAAAATTACCATTTACCCACATGCAATTTAAGAAGCATCATTAACACAGAGAAAGCACCAGGTGGGATTTCTAATAGTTACTGTTTCTCATTTTTGTTTTTATTTAAAAGGAATAACTGGTTTTCAGGTTTTTGCTGCAAGGTTGCCAAATCCTCACTTTGTTTTTTATGTTCAAGATAATTTAAAATAACGTTCTTCCATCTCCTAAGGCTCTTCTCGACGCCGCGTCACTCCTCAGCCCACCGCTCGGCTCGTACGCAGTGTCTCGGCGCAGCCGGGTGAGTGTGTTGTCTGCACGGTAATCGCCAAGAACAAAGGCTGAGCCGCGCGGCCGGCGAGCAGCGGGTGTGCGGAGCGAGCGGGAGCGCACACGCGTGTGCCCGGGGCGGCGGCGGCGTTGGCAGGGGCGCGGGCGGGAGGCCCCAGGCCACCACCGCCAGCCACGGCCGCGCGCGGGACGCCGGGCCATGCTCTGCGGGCACGGCATCGGGGAGGGCAGCGGGCAACCTGCCTTTGCAAAGTTCTTGGGGAACTTTGGCGCAGACCCCCTGCACGGAGAGCAGCTTTCCACGCAAAAGACAATGGGAAAATCACGATCGGAGTAAATATTTACCTTCAACGAAATGGGAATAATTAAACGGCAACTTAATTACTATATTCTAGTCAATTATGCTGACTGTTGACTAATTGCTGACTCAGTCCATTTACATGTTAATAAATGCTGCTGTTTAAGGTCCTCCTTGGCTAATCTTCTAGGTTTAACAATATGAAGTGGAGTTGCTGGGCTTTTCTCCTTTTTTCTTTTCCCTTTTCCCCGTGAACTCACTGCTTTTGCTGGGCTCCGTGACCTCCTGCTGCCAGGCGCGGGCGCGTGCGGCGCAGACCGGCCATCGCAGACCCGCCGGTGTCCGCGGGGCGCGCGCCGGGTCCGAGCCGGGGCCTCACCGCCCAGGCGCAGCGCGAGGGTCCAGATGGTGCACGATCCCGCGAACCGCTGAGCGCGAAGCGCGCGGGAGGGTGTTAGGGGTATTTAGTGGGATGTGTTTGACAAGGTGTTTCCTTATTTAAAGGGGAGGGGAGGACGAGGCAGATGGTGTGGCTGTTTCTAATGACATTCCCTGGCTGGGTTTTGCACGGCAGACATACGCGGGGCACAGGCACCTGACGCGCCTGTCTGCCCGGCTGCTGGGAGGGAAGGGGATGCTGGCAGAACAGGTCCCGCCGCCGTCCCCGCTACCTGCTCCACTATTTATTTTATTCTCCAGGGCGCCCGCTGAGGCCGACGTCCCCACTGCCACTGGTCCCTGCCCCACGGCAGCGTTGGCCACACCGCGCTGCCTGGGCACCAGCCAGGTCTGTCCCGCTGCCGGTGCGGGCTGGCGCTGCCGCCTGTCCCACGGCCTCCCGGGACCACCCCGGGCAACGCTCTGGGTACCGGGAGGAGGACGAGGGCTACAAATGGTGCTTTACTCTTGGAGGTTTTTAAGCACGCTGCGACCAGAAGCGGTCTGATATTTGTATGGTTAGGAGAGTCTATTAAAATAGAGAAACATTTTGCATCTTCTAAATGGGCAGATAATTGATCCATGAGGAAGAGAGCACGGGGACGGCCTATGCCTTAAACACAACCTGCACTGAAGTTCCAGTCAGATACATTTCTAATTAATTTGCTCGTGCCAGCCGTGGAACAAAAGCTCTGATTATACATTGGAGCAAGAGGTACCAAAATATCTTCCCGCGCGCTTCCACATTACCCTGCTCCTCACGCACAGGGGGGCTCTGGGGTGACGCCGCTGTGAGCCTCAGCGGGAGCCACCGAGGTGCCCGGACCCCCGCCGCACCCCCCCGCGGTGGGATAGACCCCGCCGGCCTGCGGCCAGGGACCCCCGCCCGGTTTGGAAGCGGTGCCAGGCGGGCGGGCAGCGCGGAGCTGCGGCTGGCACTTTATGCTAATGGCTCGCTCATTATTTATTCCTTTGGAATTCATTACAGTCGCATTATTTGGGGTCGGCTCATTTAGCGTCACCAACGCACCCGTAGGATTATTTTGTTGTGACCTAATTAATAATAAACGATTCTATTCTACAGTGCTGCCGTAAGCCAGGTTTTAAGGCAGACCTAAGAGCTCCGGCATCTGGCACCAAGGTGGCTCGGCGGCTCCTCGGCGCCCGGTGAGCACCGCGCGGGCGAGCGCTGCTCAGCCGCGGGGACCCGGCACGGCTCGCGGCCAGCAGTCCTGCGCCCGGGCGTCTCGCGCAGCTGCAGCTCCAGATTTCTCTCTATTCACAGTAAATTTTGTTTTCTGTGACGGCAGCTCGGAGCTCACTCTTCTACCCGAGATAAAGTTGACCTTGCCTAAAGCAAGAAATAAACCTCAGCAATGTTTTGGGAAAATTCTGTCTTGCTCTTCATTGGTCAACACGATCTTTGGGTACTGCAAAGCTGTGCAGGATGGGAAAATCTTCACTGACAGAAATCTTGTTTTACTTAAAATTAAATACTTTCTTTGAACATGGCACTTTCTAAAAAAAAGCTTTATATTTCTTACATGAAATTCCCATGAATACTGAAAAAGTAATTTTATTTTGAGAGCACTGAAGTGAATTTGACTTTTCTCATTTTTTTTTTTCCTTCTCACCACAAGAAACTTGGCAATACCCGAAATAATACAGGGACTCTTTTTGTCCGAGAAAGGTCTCACCCAAATCTTTCGCCAAGACCTGCTTCTCAGCCACCCCATACCGTCCAGCTGAAAGGCATCAGCTCCGCATCGTGCTGGCCCCCGGGCTGAACAAGGAACTGTGGCACCACGGCATGGAACCGGCGTTGCCGTTCCCTGCCCAGCACCTTCTCGCTGAGGCCGTTTCCATCCAGCAGCCGGGACGCCAATGCGCACCGACGTCCGAGATGAACCCGCTCCTCGAGTCCCTGTCCCCTGCAAACCGGTCCCGGCTCAGCAGGCGGACCTGCACCGTGGACATGGACTTCTCACAAAGTCACTTCATTTCAAACCTCTCTGCAGACCACATTTCACAAACGTTTGTGAGGTCTGCTAAGGGTTATAACGACAGAAACAGCATTTCTGTGAACGCAGCCCTGCTCCTCCGCATCGTGCAAGTACAGCCACTCACATCACAAGCCCGCAAAAGGACGGTGCGGCAAGATTGGGTTGGGACACGCGGGGACATTTACCGGGAAGGGACAGCTTCTGCCCCTCCTCCCGCCGCCGGTTAAACCGATCACGAAGTGCTCAGCCAGGCTCTGCCTGCGGCAGCGGAACAGCTCTGCCTTCCTGCTGAAACCAGCAGAAAACCGCAGCTTCTCTCCCTGCCGCTGGAACCCAACGCAAAACTCCTGAACGAGGTTCACACCTCTGACACAAGCACTGCGACAGCTTCATCTCAGGGTTTGAGGGCAAACCCATGGACCTTGTTTCATTTTATTAATATTAATTGTTATAATTCAGGTGATCTACCTGAGGTGACAGCAAAATCTGTCTGGTTGTGGAGTATTTTATATATATTGCTGATGTTGTGACACACTATGATTTTTCCTTTATGTAGTCATTGTTGGCATTGCGTCCGAGAGAATGACTCTCCTCCACGTCCCTGCCACGAGTTTTGCATCAGTGTGAGACCTTAAATTCTTTATGAATGACTGCAAGAAAAACATACGAGGGACTCACCAACAAAGTGACAGAATACATAACAAAAAGGCACAGAATCCCAGCATGGCAGGGGTTGGCAGGGCCCTCTGGGGATCACCCAGTCCAACCCCCTGCTGAAGCAGGGTCACCTACAGCAGCCTGCACAGGGCCACGGCCAGGTGGGTCTTGAATATCTCCAGAGAAGGAGACTCCACAACCTCCCTGGGCAGCCTGGGCCAGGGCTCCTTCACCCTCAGAGGGAAGAAGTTCTTCCTCATGTTCAGCTGGGACTTCCTCTGCTTCAGTTTGTGCCCGTTGCCCCTTGTCCTGTCGCTGGGCACCACTGGAAATAGTCTGGCCCCGTCCTCCTGACACCCACCCTTCAGATATTTAGAGGCATTTCTAAGATCCCCTCACAGCCTTCTCTTCTTCAGGCTGAACAAGCCCAGCTCCCTCAGCCTTTCCTCATAGAAGAGATGCTCGAGTCCCCTCATCATCCTCGTAGCCCTCCGCTGGACTCTCTCCAGTAGCTCCTCATCTTTCTTGAACTGGGGAGCCCAGAACCGGACACAGTACTGCAGATGGGGCCTCACTAGGGCAGAGTAGAGGTGGAGGAGAACCTCCCTAGATCTGCTGGCCATGCTTCTCTTAATGCACCCCAGGAGACCCTTGGCCTTCTGGGCAACCAGGGCACGCTGCTGGCTCATGGTCACCTTGTTGCTCCCCAGCACTCCCCAGTCCCTCCCTCTCCGCACAGCCGCTCTCCAGCAGGTCAGCCCATACTACACACTAGCATGCGAGTAGTTCAGTTCCAAATTTCCCCAAAAAAAGTGAAAGCCAAGAAGGACTGCCAGAAATCTGCTCTTGCTCACAGCAGGACATTTTAAATGGCAAGGGGACGGGCTCCTCACCCACTCCCTTTGCAAAGCCTTCCAACGGTGCCACGCCACGTCCAGGTGGGAAGTCCTCCTGGACCAGTGGACCTCCCGCCCGTGGCCGTGCCGGCGCTGGACTCCCCCCACGCTTTGCTACTGGCTTCAGGTCCTTATAGAGCAAAGTACTTCAGCGAAAGCTCTCTCTAAAGCTACGAGTAAAAGCCTTTCGCGTCAGGGTGGAAAGCACATGCTTGTAGGCTAGGACGTGCCTACGCAGCTTGCGGTGTTTGGCCACACGATTCTTCTCTCCAGGTAGGACCCGCTTTGCACAGCCCACAGGAATACTCTCGTGTAGAAACACGGGTGCCCTTGGGGCACAGCGATTTCCAGGGAAAGAAGGAATTAATCTCACGCCTGAAGGGCTGGACCCTTCCTCCAGTGCACGAGAAGGTAAAAAAAATCACCAGGAGCCTCACTGTCCCACCGGTGCACACAGGAGCTGCCAGTTCCTGCCGAGGAGATGACAGAGAGCCTGCCGGGTAGCTGAACCACGGCAACGAGCCACGGGGCACTGGGTGGGCTCTCAGGGCTGGGCTCTGCCGCAGAGCCTTGGCTCAGCCCCGGTCGTTCTCCGGCTCCTGGCTGCCCCTCCTCTGTACAATCAGGGTGGTGACACCCACCTCTCGGGGACGTCACGAAGCCAAGTGTACGCTCGGGAGGTGCCTTCACACCTCTGGGGAGAAACCACCAACCGCCGTCACCGCCAAGCACCGCTGTCTCTCTGAGAACACAAACCACGCCAGAAGCTCGCGAGGTCTTCTCCAGTGGGGCCACCTGGGGAGCAGCACAGCACTTCTCCACTTGTTTTTTCTAAATAAACATATCCTACAGACACACGAATAAGCTACTCTGGCCGGTACGTAAATCCAGATAGCACACACACGCCTGTTGGCGGAGGAGCCAAGTGAGAGTACTCTGCGCGTGCGTCTCTACGTACAGACATATACCCCTCCCCGCAGTTCATTCTTCCACGGGACAGTCACACGAAGTTGGTCTGCGTTGGGACCACACGTGTGTATTTTTCGCTTGCGTGATCGCTGCAGCGAAACCCACATTAAACGGGGAGTTGGAGCCTCGGTTTCTCCATACAAAACCCAGCTCGATTTCAGACCAAACACCGCGACGGAAAGCGCTGCCAGAGTCTGCGCCGCGCAACTCCAGACGGCATCTTTCATAAAACAATTATATTTTTTCTAGATGTAGTGAAAGCCTTGAAAAAGTTTACTTGATGTCTAACCAAGCAATGCTGCATCTTCAAATTTGAAGGAGAGCTCAGAAAGTTAGTTTTTTATTATTCTTCATTTAAGTATTATTTTTTAATTGCAGCGTATTAAACATAAAATCTGGTACAATCTTTAAAAATAAATAGGACCTAACTATAAATGGGCCCTGTTGTGTTTTTATCTTTGACAAGCAAGTAATTGCTTCTCAAATTTATCAGTTTGTTTATGCAAAAACCATTTACCAAGCCTAGCTCAAAAGCATCAATTTCATCATTATCATCTTATTAATTTAGCCAAGCTATAACACAGCTGATTATTCCTGAGTAATATCCTCTGCAGCACATCATGTGTGGCAAAACCATCTGTACAGTACCTATTTAATAAATAAACCCTCGGCTAAATGTCTCTGTTTATTGAGAACTAATGTTTATAGAAAATATAATGGAACTCAATAAATAACTCAGCTTCATCAACCTGCATATGAATCAGTACGAAGAACGCTGACATCATCACCTTTCAAGTACCAGAGAAAGCAAAATTACCCAAAAGAGCTATAGAGTCAATATTAAGGCATTAAAACTGCAATGAAGGCATATTAATGCTTAAAACTTCATTGTTGGCAGTAGAATTGCCACCACGGACATATTTTATAACTCTAAGAATACTTAGGCTTTATGACTGTTTCTTTGTTGAGTGCCTTGCACTTAATGTAGTTTTCCACTTTAAATAAAAAAAACCCTCAAGATCTTAAAAAAAAAAAAAAAGGGAAAAAGAAAATTGCTGATTCTGAGCATTCATTTTTAAAATAATGCAAACTGCTGATGCCAATTGTTCGGATGGAGGCGCAGGCGAACTTGTTTAACTCCATGCTCCCTGCGCCGCTGGCAGCGGGCGCGGGCTGCGCGGTGGCGGTCGCCCGGCAGCACCGCACCAGCACCGCAGCGGCCCACGCGCAGCCGGAGCCGTGACCGGCATCGGGCCCGGCCCCGGAGGAAGCGGGGCGAGCCGGGGCGCTGCGGACATGGGAGGGTTATCGATCGCTGGGTGTCTGCAGAGGCAGCTCTCGCCGGCGTATCGGATTTGGTGCTTTACAACCGGTTCTCTGCCACAGATCGGGCGTTTAACGCACGCCTCTCACTCCACCAGCAAATAACAACAGATTAATTCCTCACGGCTCCTCTCCGGGGCCCTCCGAGGACTATTCCCTGCTTGTTCACATTTCGCTGCCCCTATTTCCGAGGCACGTCGCTCCGCGCAGGCAGCCGAGGCGAGGACAGTGCCTGCCCGCGGGCACAGCATGGCACGGCCACGCAAGCGGCATCACCTCCGGCAGCCGCACGCGCGGTCCCTCCAACGGGTCACGGTCCCGCGGGAGACGGCTTTACGCGTGCGCACGGTCCCGTGACGCGGCGTCGGCAGCGCGGCACCGCCCGCTCTCGGTGGGGATCGAGGGCACGGTGCGCTTTCTTCAAGGCTTCTCCTGCCCGCGGTAGGTCCCACCTGCTCTGGGGTCACTTCTGGGGGCAGAGAGCCGGTCAGGAGGACCACGTGCGGGACGGAGAAAACCTATTTCCCAAGCCATTCCCTAGCGCACACGTGACGGGAAACACGGGGTGCGAATATTTGTAACACTGTATGTGTTTACAGGAAAAACGTGATTTACACAAATCTTTGTTTTCTGTGCTGTATAAACTCGTGACGCTGATTAAAACCAGCCCGTCCCGCTTTCGGGGGAGAGACAAAAAAGGGAGGCCGAGGCCTGCGGGACGCTTTCCACCAGCGTCTTCCCCAGGACGAACCGCAGGTGTGGACGTGGCGCGGGGCGGGATCTCGCCGCGAGAGGAGAAGCGTCGGTGGTGCAGGGCTGGTTCTGGAGGCCGTGGACCCGGCGGTGGCAGCCGGGCTGGGCCGGGGGGCTGCTCACACGCAGCGCGCCGTGCTGCTCTGCCTCCAGTGCCCAAAACGGTGTGAAGGAAAAAATAAAAAGTGAATGTTTGTGCATCTGAGTTACTAAAAGAAAATAACAAAGCATTTCCAATATTTGGAACCGTTTGATCAGCTAACTAGAGCAGCACGCACACAACGAGCAAGAAATCCCTAAAAACCACAGATGGAAAAACTCATGAGAGGTTTTTCCAAACTTTCTCAAAATGGGAGAAAAATCTGCGGGCCCCCCCTGCCGCCTCTGCCAGCCTGGGGACAGCCACAGCACCCCGGGGTCCGGCCGTCCCCCCTGCACGGGGGCTTGGGCTCGGGGGCTTCCCCCCGCCCCGCACCGGCCCCAGCACGCCGACGTCTGCCAGCGACGAGGCCGACGGCCACCAGCCAGGAGCCACCCCGCGTTGACGCGGCACGTCCGAGCGCCTCGGGCGCTCTGCGGCTGCCTCCAGCTTCTCCCCTTCTCCCCAACTTCTGTCGCACATATGCAGCTCGTGTTTGCCTTCCCGAATCACACAGCAGCTCCGCGCAGCGCTCCGCCGCCTAATGAAACTGAACATATTTAGAACATATGCGAGCCTGCTCCTCGCGAAGAGAACCATTTGTGGCTAACGAAGAAGTACTCCTGGTTTCGCTGCTAATTGCGGGGCGGTCTGCGTCTCCTTCCCGAGAACAGGAGCAGGGAGCGCCGCGGCGGCGAGCACGCAAGAGAAGCGCGCGCCTCTTCCGTGCCGAGCTGCGATGCCGCTGGGCGAGCGCGTCGACCCGCGGGGCAGGGACGCGGACGGGGGGAAGACACCGCTGATGGTGCTTACAGCTCTGAGCTGACAATCCTCGCGCGGCTGCATGTCAGCTGACAGCCCGTGCGTCTCTTCACTACTACTGGCGCTGCACACGAAGAGACGGGGTACTTCCCTCGCCCGAAGCCGACGGGAGGTTTGCCGTCCCTGCCGACCCAGCGAGGCTGCCCGCTGCCGGCACTGGAGATGAGACGCGCGGCTCCAGCAGCTCCCGCACAGCCGCACGACCACAGCAGCCTCGTGACCAGGGTCCGGGGCCAGCAGGGCTCGCGTCCCCCCCTCTGACCCTCTTGGCCCCCAGCGGGACATCGCTTGGCTTCCCAGGTTAGCTGGGAACTCCAGCACTCGGGAGAGAGTTCGCGCAGGCAATATATCGGGGTGGTTTGCTGAAAATGAGACACATCGTTTTCAGCCACCGTGTTTCAGCCTACTGCTCTGCGGCAGGCATCAATTCTCCCCTAATTTTGGAGTGTTGCGTCGACACCAGTTTTCCTAGCCAACATGATTTTTTACTGTAATTAATCGAAGTGTCTTATTATACCCTTCTCTCAAGATTACCCTTGAACCCTGTCTTCGCTTCTAAAGATAAATAACGTTTTTTTCCTTCCAAAAGAGAATTACAACGGTGATTAAGATCTCCTTCAGAAGTACAAACTGCTACATCTACGCATTATGAAATGTGAAAAAATCTTTAACAATTTCAGAAATCCATTATAATTACGGCTCGAGAACGTATCAGTACGTGAACAAACTGTTACCAAACGAATGCAGAACTGGTAAGTCCCAAATGAACCCTAAATTAGAAGCGCGTAAACCATCAAGGCACTGGAATAGACCAGCGAGCGTTTTAGCTGAGAAAAATCAGGATCAAAACATGAGATCAGTGCTGCAGGGCAGAACATACAATCCTAAAGGCTTACTCCTGCGTGGCGCGGAGAGCCGAGCTGCCGCGACGCAGTCAGTGCTCCTGCGTCTGCCCGGGCGGGGGCTGACGACCCAGCTCGGAGACGGAATCCGGGCTTCGAATGAGCTTGCACCGGTGCGGAGGGCGGCAAGCGCCGCGGAAAGCGGCTCCGCGCAAGGGGAGGAGAGCCGGGGCCGGCAGCGCCCGGTCGCCTCGGGATGCCAGCGACAGCGTCTCAGCTGTTACGTGAGCAACCAGACCTACGGCAACGAACGCTTTCCTGCAGGGTGCCCAAACCACCGAAACCCCGGCGGCTGCCGGTGAATAAGCTGCGTGGTTCGTGGCCGGTGGAAAGGAGAGGCAGCGACTGAAACACAGAACACAGACACGATACTGATTGTTGCCTCTAGTATTCTATGCAGAGGAAAGATTCCCTTTACAACCGCCTGGCTGCTTTAAAAGGTACCCAAAAGGGATATATTTCTGATTACGCCCTTCCGCCCCGCTGCTCCGAAAGCCGCGCGCTGCTCTGCAGACCAAAACCAAACCAGCACAAATGCCTTCAAATAGGATGCACTTGATGTTTATAAATAGCGATTTACGGTGCGCTATCACCAAGGCTAGGAGCAGCCACGTAGCGACACCGTGGCAAAAGCACAGCCGGCTTATAAACAGATCTAGGGCTGGGGCTGGGGCAGAACCAGCGGCAGGACACTGCTGCGGGGAAGCACCTGGCTGAGGGGCAGACTGGGCTCTCCACCTCCTGCCCTCGCGTTGCAGAGGGGAAAAAAATGCCAGCGTGTTTGTGCTCGGTACGGTAACCTCGCAGCACCAGCCAAGAAAGGTAAGGAGACGATCCCAGCCAGAAAATCGCAGCGGAGTGAGACGACGACGGCAGGCATCCCGCAGCTGCGGGTCTGCGGCCGCCAGCGCGTCCCCCCGGCTCCCGCCCCGCCACCCCTCACCCTGGCCACCGCGCCGCCGTCCCACCGAGTGTGCCGAAATAGCCTCAGCAGGGCTGTTCAGGAGCTAAATTACATCCTTGCCATCCGCTGGCTTCTAGAGGACTGGTTTGGTTACAGCATGGGCAAGCGCCAGTGGACCCAGCACAGCAAGAATAGCAACCCCTCCATTACCACGCGGCCGGACGACGGGCGGAGGAAGGTCACGGCTGGGTTTGCAGCCACAGGGCAGCCGAACGGTGCCCCGGCCTTCGGGGGCACACGGGCTCGGCCAGCAGCTCCCCGAAGCCCCACCGCAGGGGGTTCCGGCTGCACCGCTCCCCCCGCTCTGCTCGGGGCGCCCGCAGGTGCAGGCTGCGCCCAGGGCTGTCGTCACCGGCTCTCGCCGCGCTGCAGCAGGCAGCTGGCGAGGTCAGGGACCGGTCCCCTGGACTATTTCAGGTCGGTTATTGCAGGTTACGGCTTCCGCCGCCCGCCACCGCTTGGCTCTGATGTGGTCTGACGGCGAGGGCAGCCGAGGGTGAGGAAGGGCTGCGAGGCTGCTCCGGGGTCAGGCTCACACGTGGCGGTGGAGCCACCCACAACTTCGCTGGGAAGGTGGAGGATGCTCTGCCACCTTGCCCTCAGAGCAAGCCATGCTGCTCGGGGCTGCTTCTGCGGCGGCTCTCCGGACCGACTCACCCTGCCCCTGACTCCCCGCAGCCACCTCCCAGCACCGGCTCGGGGCTGAACGCGGGGCTTGATCAACTGGGCCCCTACGTGCTTCCCACCGGCACGCTCCCCGCTGATGACAGAGCCATTACGAGTTCCCGAGTGCAGGACCCTTGCTCCTCCGTCCAGGCAGCACCCTGCCCGCGCCCACCCGCTGCCCCAGCACCACGTCCCGTCCTGCCCTCCCCAGTAGCCTTCTTCACGCCTCACCACACCCATGTCAAGGCAAACGGTTAGGACATGGAACCAGCCGGGTGCCAAGAACGATGCTTGAGAAACTGGACAAGTAGCTGCCCTCTCACGCAACGCATCCCCTGGAGCGTCGCAGGTCGTCGCCTCCGCCCCGCTCGCCGCCCTCGCCGTCCCGCAGCTCCTGCGCCGGGTCCCACCTTTGCCGGTTCAGCTCAGCTTCCCACAGGGTGCCGTAAGCAGCAGAACGGACGCCGCTGCTTTGGAGCAAGCATTCACTAAACAAGGACACGACATCAGTCTGAGACCAACGGCTTTTGGAAGACCCACGCCACGTTTTACTGCAGTTGCCCATCAATGTCACTCCTGGACAAACGCGCTCGGTGTCACTCAGGCACGGCTGCTCTGCCGCGGAGGCCGAGCGCTGCGAGGCGCGCGTGCCGGCGCGGACGCGGGGATCGCTGCCTCCGCGCGGTGCCACCCGTCAGCTCTCGCTCCCGTCTCCCCTCCCGCCCGCAGCACCACCACCTCCAGCGAAAACCCAGGCAATTGTTTTGGGACCACTTCAAAATTACCTTTAATCCTTGGTGCATTGTGCCCCCACTTTTTTCACCCCCTTTGTTTTCTTCTTCTTCGTTGTGATAAAGAATTGTTTGCGGTTTGTTTTAATTTCCTTTGCAAGCCCCCCCCGCAGCTGCTCTTGCTCTTGCTCTTTGCACGACGCTGTGTACAAGACAACAGCTCTCGAGCGCGGAGTGAGCCAGAGCTTTACTTCCGCGGCGCCTCGGCAGTAACGCACACACCACCCGCTGCAGACCAGAAGGCAATGGCACTGCCACGGTAGCCGTCGCTTCGGAAACACGGAGGCGGCTGCTCCTCATCGGATCGAGGAGCGCACGGGTCGCTGTGGCAAACCCAACCACGGCAGCCGGAGCGCGGGGGCCAGCCCAGCTCCCAGCCGGGGCAGCGGGGTCTGCCCGGAGCTCCCCCTTCCCGGCGGGCACCCGGGACGCCCGGGCTGCGCCGGAGCCCAGCTGCCGGGGACGCCTCGCAGCCCCGCGCTGCCCAGCGGCACCCGGACCCGCCATCGCCCGCACGCTTCCACGGGAAGCACCAGGCTCCTCCGCCCGCCAAGAGCAGAGATCGCTCCTAGGGCAAGGCGCTGGACGGGAGCGCAAACAGAGGTACCTTGGAGCGGAGACGCTGGGGGAAGGTTAACCTCCGAAACCTGTAAACCAGACGCCGGATCAGATTTGTAAAGCAGCGAAGAACGTACACAAGTAGATGAGGAGACTGTGACTAACGAAAGCCAACGCGCCACGTCAGAGGGGCTTTTGCAGCCTGGAAGATTGCCCCCGGAGCCGAGTCCCCGCTGCAGCACAGGGGCTCGCCTGGCCAGTGCCGCAGGAACGCCCCGGCGTGGCCGACCCTGCCGGGACATGGCATGGCGTGGCCGCACCGCCGGCTGGGACAAGAGCTGCGCATCGCTGCCGCTGGGCTCCCTCCGTCCCGCGGCTATAATTAGATTTCTCCGTCTTAATATGCTGAATTAAACACCTACCTCCGGGAGGGGAGGAAAACTGCGTGCTGTGTTGGTTTTTCTTCCCCCTCTGCAAGTGAGCAATTTGCTGCACGCTGTAATCTGCCTGCGCGCTGTCCTTTTTTTGGGACACATGTAATTTAGCTCTGATGAATGACACACATCAGGGATAGCCCTCCTCGCCGGCCGGGCCGGGGAAGGAGGCACCGGCAGCCCAAAGAAACTTTGTCAGCAACCGCGGGCGCGACGGCTCTTCCCACGAAAACAAGCCGGGAGCAGGGGGTGACGGAGGGACCGCGCTTGGCGGCAGGTTGACAGCGATGCTCTGCGGGCGGGGGAACCCGAAGGGCAGCAGAATGGCGGCACGTCGCGACTGGGATGGGATTCACCCCGCGGCCAAAGACGAGGAAGGGCGGCAGGGAGGTGGGGAGGAGAGGGGTCTTGGCACAGGCAGGATTCTGCTTGGGAGGAGGCGTCGGGGGGATGGAAGACTGTCGCCTGCCAGGGGGTCGGACCCCCCCTTGGGGGGTCCGACCCCCTGGCAGGCAGCAGTCTTCCCCCCACCCCGACGCCCACCCCATAAGGTCTGCCATACGGGCGGCAAATCAACCACTTGCTGATTCCCCTCTGACTGGGGCCGGCGGATGGGTGGCAGGAGACGGGAGCGGCGGTTTGCCGCGCGGGCTGCCAGCGATTTCGCGACTGCCGTCCAAGCACCGGCGAAGCGACTGGTGGGTGGGAAAGACCTTATGGCACGCAACAATATTTGGAAAACTTTTTTTTTTTTTTCTTAAACCCTGGGGAAGAGAAGACTAAACATCCGGGTTTCCCGTTAATAGGCGCTGCTAAATGACGATCCTCGGCCCTCCCGGCAGCGGTGTGCTGCACAGGACGGCCTTTTCTCGCTCAAACAGCGAGCCAGGCTCGGGCACCGAGGCAGGAACCAAAGGCAGAGAGCCCTCGGTGCTGTCGGCAGAGCAGCGCTGTCTCCCTGGTTGTCTGAAATGCACGGAGAGGAAAGCACCTATTTGCTCTGTAATTAGCGGAGTTGAAGCATAAACGATGCAGCGGTGTTGCCCGAGCACAGGTCGATCCTGCACCAGGAATCGGGAAGGGATTCCTGCACCCGCGGGAGGTTTTGCCCCCAAACACCCCACGGCCAGAGCACGATTTCGGCTGAAGGAGAGGGGCTCTCCCTAAGCACGACGAGACACACAGGTATGAGCAGCCGCCTCCCAAGCGGAGATGACCATCCCTCTCCGGCGCTCAGCTCCACGAGAGGCAGCTCCCTCCCTGCCGCGCCGGCACGGCCGCGGCGGCGGCTGCCTGAGAGCCTCTCACGCCGCGATTGTCAGCGCTGGAGTGCACTTAACCTCCTCCCAACAAAGCCAGCGCGGATCCAAGCGGGCTCTTCAGCGAGGGTCGCTGTCCCCAGTTCATGCAGTTGCCACCAAGCCGCTCAGAAGCACCAACTACCACGTTGCAGACTTACCACAGCCTTCATTTAATTAGTAAATTCAAAGATGCCACACTTCCATTGCTCTGTCACTTAATTTTGCAGGAGTGACTGTCACAAAGACAGAGGCAAACGAGTTGGAACACGAGCTGGGCTATGGGCGTGTGGGAAAGTTGTGCTGGCTGAAGGCAGGGACCGACCCGTCTGCCGAGGGGCTCCTGCCGGAGGGAGGGTTTGCAGGTCGGGTCCATCCTGCTGCTGCCGACCATTTGTGAACGCCTGCACTCTCGCCACGGGCTCCTTCGTCCCCTTGGTGCTGGGATCGCTAATCCCCAAGCCGATAACCAGATCTGCGCGACCCCCAGCACGGCACACGGGCTGCTCCCGCAGCCGGGAATGGCCGGCTCGGACCCCGCAGAGCCGCGGCTGGGCAGGAGGGTGGGCAGCGGCCACGCTGCAGGCAGCTGGGGGGAGCGGGAGGCACAGCCCACCCCAAAACCTGTGCTGGGGTAACCCAGCGGCCGGCCCAGCCTCGGCGGGGCCATGGACCAGGTGTTTTGGGGGGAGCAGATGAGAACCCCCCACCAGAGCATCCGGACGCGGGCACCCCTGCATCATCCCGCCACGCCTAGGGATTTCCGGAGCGATGGGTGGGTTGGGGGGCTTTATAAAGCCCCTCAGGGACTGGGTCCCGCTGCCTGGGGGGACTGGTGGCACTGGGGGCATTGCGGAGGGACAGTGCCCGGGCCTGTGGGGACGGGAAACCTGGGCAGCGCGTAAGCAAAACCCCATTCAGCTGGAGGGAAAACGCGAGCGGAGAAACAGCTGAGGAAAACTAACCCGTAACACACACGGTTTTTATCTGCCCAGGTGTCCCGGAAGACGTGTTGGCCCCTGCCAACGGGTGCCTGTGCGGGGACGCGTGCCCTCGGGGGGCTGCGCAGCCAGGGACGGGGCCCGGCCACCCCCTCGCCTGCCCCAAGGCACGCTGGCCCTGCGCCCGGCCATGAGCGGGGACAGCAGCAGTTGGGAAGGGCACGCTGTGGGGGGCCACGGTGGCAGCCCCTGGGGCCGGAGGAGCCCTCATGGCTGCCGCGCTTCGGGGCAGGACAGAAATGCTGCTACGGCTTCAGCAGCGCCCTGGCAGCAGCCTCGGCCAAGGCGGGGACACGGGGCTCCTCACGCGGGACCCGGGCAGAGGAGAGGGCCGACGACCCGAGGTGTTCACAATCCCAACACCACCAGGTAAAACTGCTAGCGCTCAGCAAATCTGGTTGATATCATTCCTTCCCCCTCGGGCAAGAAGAAAACCAGTTCCGCAAGACAGGACCCCTCTACACGGCCAAACATAACGCCAGCTCTCGTGCACAGCTTTGCAGGAGCAGATTAAAACATCCTGCTGCTCCCCAAGCCTGCCGCGAGCCCCGTCCCCGAGCGAGCCCGCCGCGCCCACCAGCACCGGGCCGTGTGCTCGGAGCTCCGTGTGTGGGTCTGGGGACAGGGGGAGGGTGAAGCCGGTCACCCTTCAGTCACCCCAAAAATTCAGCGCAGGCGGCTTTGTCGGTGGTTCGGGGGCTGCGGGGAGCTCCCTGGCACGTCACAAGTTGCTGGGGCACACGGCGCAGGAGTGAAGGGCCGTACTTGAGATCAGATATGCACAGACTTTTTTCCCCAATAGCAACAGAAAACAAGGGTGGCATCAGGCAGCAGCTGCCCTTCGGTGTCCCTCGGTTGCTCCGCAGCAGCACAAACACGTCGGTCACCCCAGCGCTTCCCCAGCCTCGTCATCTCCCAGCAAAGCTCAGCCCACAGCTTTCTCCCTGCTTCTCATTCACACATGGATACTCCGCCACAGCACCTCTCGGACCCTTCTGCAATAAAAATCAGCTTCTAAAATATTTCAAGTACCACAGAAACTCATGCGCACCAGTAAATTAGCACTGGAACTCGGCGAGTTCGGGCTCCTCTCTGCCGTTGCACACAAGACCCGCGGGATGCGACGAGCTGAGGGCAGGAGCTTTAATTGGCTGAAATTCAGCCAGATCTGTAGGGGAAAACCTAACTAGACCAGTACATACAAACACTCACACACTTCACTTCCTTCACGTCACCAGGCTCTCCAGGTAGAACCTGGTCCTTCCCACGCTGGAGGACGGAAGCGCCGAAGGAGCGTCCGTCACGGCGTGGAGGTGGCACGGGCTGCGCCGACGGCACCGCGCTGTGGGAAGGACCAACGGCAAGAGCAGCAGGCAGACCCCCCCGGCCTCCCACCCCCTCCACCCACATCCCCCTGCCTCTCCGGATGGAAGGGTGGGGCGCGACGCGGGGACGCGGGCCGGCGCGGGGGTCACCCTTTGCCGGGTTGGTGCCCAGGCGCTCCGTGCCGCTACCCTGCGCACTGCAGGGAAAGCATTTCTCTCGGCGTCGCCAAGGTTTAGGTACCTGCGCCGGCTCGCCTGGCTGGCCGCCTCCGAGCGCGGAGCCGGAGGGACAGCAGCCCGCGGGGCATTGTGGTTGGCTTTTGTGAATGGCAAGAAGCGCTTCGAGTCAATGGAAACAAAAGCGTTGCGGGAACGCTGGAGGAGAAAGCTGGAGAAGCCCCACATTGTTCCCGAGCCCCTAAAACGTCTCCCTGGATAACACAATCGTATTTAAGAACGAGAAATGGAGGGCAAAGATTATTTTGAAGTGCCAAATTAACAGACTCTTCACCTCCCGCCTGGGGAAAACTTTCAAGGCTTCCAAGGATAAAGAAAAGGACCCAAGGACCCGAGCCACCTGCGGCTTGCTGACGCCACCGCTCCGCCGACGCCGG
Source organism: Opisthocomus hoazin (assembly GCF_030867145.1). NCBI lineage: Eukaryota > Metazoa > Chordata > Aves > Opisthocomiformes > Opisthocomidae > Opisthocomus > Opisthocomus hoazin. Next base: position 44,220,099 of record NC_134422.1, read on the forward strand.
AGACCTTGAAACGAATACGTAGGGACTCGACAACACCGGCGAGGGGCAGGGACGCAGAATCCTTTTGCAAAACCCCGAGGTGCCATTGATAGCCAAGACAATGCCTGGAACAGCTTCACGGCGCGTGGGGAACAACCGGGAGTCACCGAGGGGTCCGAGCAGGGCCAGGGGCTTCCCTACGGCCTCGGCCCCGCGGAGCGTCGGTGAGGAGCTGGGGACAAGCAGAAAGAGACGGAGAGCAGGCACGAGCCGTGCTACCCACCGCCCTCACAGCGGAGAGGGAGGAGCACGGCTGCGAGATGGCAGGGAGAGAGACGGCTTCACGACTGCACGGAGCTCGTTGGGAGGGCAGGAGAGCTCCCACCAAATACTGCTGCTGGCTCTGCGTAAATTTAGGCTGTAGGAAGACAGCTGGGAGGCTCACGGCTGATCCTTACAGCCTCTAAAAAGGAGAGCAAAGAGGAGGTGTCAGCGAGGCAACGTCAGGAAAAGAGTTTTGTCCCAAGGGACAGGAGGCAGGGGGTGCCGAAAAGGGACTGGCAGACTTTCTAAGTTCGAAGGAAGCGGCGTCCCTAAAGGCAGGCAGTTACGTGCACGGGCGGTGCTAACATAATCCAGCTTCTTATGACCAGTTGGTTGGTGGCGTTTAAACGCCATCCTGGTGCTGGTTCCTCACGCCAACAGGTTGTCCCAGCGCCAATTCCGAGCCCCCCTGCCCGCCGCCCTGCTGCTCCCCAGCCCGTGGGCCGGGCTGGGCAGGGGCCCAGAGACCCCAGCCCTCGGTGCGGGGAGGAGACCCGGGCGAGCGGCCGTGGCCAGCTGCCCCGCTATGAGCCGGGGGACACCGCGTCCCCACGCGCTGAAAGCCTGCTCTGCTTTTTCAGTCGAGTTGTTCTTGAGCGGGTTTACTGAGCGAGAGGGAACAAGGGGTGAATTGTCAGAGACCTTCATGCGGACAGACGACCAAGCCACCCCTGCCTCTGCTGCGCCTGCAGCCTGTCTGCACGCATCGGTGCCGGCACCAAACTCCCCCCAGGCTCCGCAGCCAGGAGCTCTCCATCTCCGGCCACGATACGGGTCATTTCTAGCAGACCCGGGTGTGGGCTCTCCAGGCTGCCCCTTTGCCCCTAAACTCGTTCCTGCTGACCTCGACAGGCGTTCGCCCAGGCAGCGTTCAGCAGCGCCGTGGGGAATCCCACCGCTCGCTGCCAAACGCTTTCAGACACCCCTCAGATATTTGGAGTCTCGCTCAAACCCAACCAGAGCTCCTCAGCAGCTATCACCGGATTAATCTTCCCTTACACGAAATTTGTCCCTCATACCAAACTCTGTGAACAGGAAAAACCTCAAGGGACAAGTACGTGACTGCAAAACACAATTTTGAGCTCGGCGAGGCTGAGAGGAAGGCAAGGTGAAGCAACAGTGATAGAAACAAACATAAAAAGAAGACGGGAACTGCCGCACGTGGGCCCGTAGCATCGTCGCGAAAGATCCCCACTTCCGCTAGCGCTCCTGACTGTCAGATCTGAACGCTTCTCTGACTTCCCACCATCGAGCCCCCCGCACGCGTGATTCCAGCTGGGGCAAAACAGCTAAAAAAGGCAGAAGTCCAGCAACGGGGTGGAGACCAGCCCCGGGAGGTCATCTCGGGTCGGCGGCCACACAGCGGCTTTTTTACTGGGGGTGGAAGATGGAAGAGGCAAAGCTGCGGCTCAGAAGATGATGCCACGAGGCGCTAGCCGAAAGCTGGCGCTTTTTAGGGCAAACAGATATAGGGCAGGATCCAAAGCCCTGAAGCCAGCGGAAAGAGTCCCTCTAATTCCAGTGGCCTACGAACCAGTCACATGTGGATTTGGCTGAAAAAATGTTTTATTTCATAGCGCTGCGTAGGGGAGTCGCTCACAGCAAGCCCTTGGTGGCAATGGACCTTGAGGTGTATGGGGCAATGGCGTTTCAGCTTCAGAAACGGAGTGCAAAGATCACCGCCAAGAGCGGGTTTGACAGACACCATTCCACGAAAGTAATTAGAGAGAGGAGGAGTGCGGGAGAACGACAGCTGCCTCTGAAGATAAGAGGAAACCTGTCTCTTTAAACGCGCTGGGGGTTTTCAGCGCGGACCGGGCAGGGCTATAATCAGAGCGGCAGCGGGTCGGGTTTAGGTCCGGCACAGTATAATTCCGTCGCGGGGACCAGCCAAGACTACTTTGGCAAGCTCAAATTTATTGAAATTGCCTTGGCTAGGGGCTTGCAAAATGGCTGTGGAAAGTCAAGATAATTAGAGCACTGTGGAGAGAAGAGACAGTAAAATAAAGGGAGAAGACAAAAAAAGACAAGCCAATAAAAAAGGGATTACAGACACGAAGGAAGTTTGAGCACAGAATAACTGAAGGAGGAAGGCGCACCCAGCAGACCGGAATCGTGTAGCCACAACACTTGTACAGGAGGAAGAGGACAAGCACCAACCACCGACAGACCAACCTCCCAACAACTTGAGATTAATCAATGGATTGAGAAGCACCAAGAAACACACAGCTGGGACTTACACGGGGTTTCTGAATGGATTTAAATCAGAAATCAAAGCGGAAGCGTGAGAGAAGAAAGCCACTGCTTTTGGACGTAACATTTTGAGCTGATCCCCGCGTGTTCGGCCTGACTGGGAGCAGGACGAGCCAGGTAACAAAAATCAGCTACACAAACGGCGAAGCCTTTCGCTGGAGCAGCAGAACCTCCGCCAACGTCTGCGAGCCGGAGCCCCCTCAGCTCGGACCCAGGCCCCAGCACCCGCACGGCGCAGACCCATCAGCCCCTGCCACCGCCCACGACGAGCCCCGCTTCCCACCGCGTCCCTGCAAACCCGCCATGACTGTACGCTGTGAAACACCCAGGCCAACAGGAATTTTGCCAGCAACTACCATGGGACGAGCTCTGCAGGCACCTATTTTATACAAACGAGAGACCGCACTAAGCCCGGTGCGGCGACGACGCTCTCCTGGTGCTCCCCAGCGCCGGAGCCGTTCGTCCTCCCGCCGGGAGCCAACCCACGCACCCACACTGCACCTCCTCGCACAGAGAGCTCGCTCTCGGCTCTCACGCGTCGGCCATTTGCATCCGAGTTTCCTGATCCTGATTTCTGCTTGCCGTTTCCTTTGTGTCCAAAAGTCCAACCAGGTGTCTTTGCATCAGGGTTTGGGTCTGCACACACACAGTTACAGAGATGTTTCTCTCCCGCACAAGCAAAATTATGCTTCTACATATTCCTTACACATGCGTACATAATTTATACGCATCCTCACGACAAACACATACGTGTATATACAGCTGTCCTTGCGCAGCTCCGTCTCCCACAGAGGAAGCAGCTTCTCTGGCTGATGAGTAACGTTATCACCCCCGTTGTCGCCATCAATTACAAACCCGCCTGGTTTCCCAAGGCTCCCGGGCCTGAGCCGCGGCGAGGCAGCATCTCCAGGCCGCAGGCGAGCTTTGGGTCACGCAGGCTGGTGCTGCTCGCCGGCTGCCACCGACACCGCGCAGGGGGACGTCACAGAATCACAGAATGGCCGGGGTTGGCAGGGACCTCTGTGGGTCACCCAGCCCAGCCCCCTGCCCAAGCAGGGTCACCCAGAGCAGGCTGCACAGCACCGCGTCCAGGCGGGGCTGGAATATCTCCAGAGAAGGAGACTCCACAGCCTCCCTGGGCAGCCTGGGCCAGGGCTCCGTCACCCTCAGAGGGAAGAAGTTCTTCCTCGTGTTCAGACTCCTCCTCGTGCCAGCCTTCCCGGCAACCTGCGCCACCGTCACAAGGCTTTTGTTGGCCAGGATTAACCTCCACAGTGAACCAAGAGGATGTGTGAGGAAATTCCAGGTCAGGACTGACGGTGTTCATCAGCAGAGGCAGGCAGAGCGCCCTTCTGCAGGCAGAGACCTCTCCTGCCTCCGGATATGAGAGATGCTCCTCTGCAAAGGTTCACCAGCGTTTATTTCAAACTTGGCATTATGAAACATCCCTCGCTTTCCTCCAAACCAGGCTGCCCTTGCCACGGGTGCTGCAAGATCGGACAGACTGGCGGTCCCTTCAGCTTGGGGGTTTCTCTCTTCCTCCGGCCTTCGCCTTGCTTCCTGCCCAAGGAGGAGGAGAGCACCCACCAAAGCACCTCTTCCCAGGCTGGCACCCCACGGAGACGTCCCGCTGACGTAGGGTCACAGGCACAGCAGCACTGGCGGTACCGCCGATGAGAACAGCCCGTGTTCGGTGGCACGACGCAGCCAGCCTGGGCTGTGAAAACCACCACCAAAGGAGCACAGACCACAGCCACTCACGGTAAATATCCTCGGGGTACAGACGAGGAGCCCCGGGAGGCGAATTTGCAGCGTGGCTGAGCCTGCCTCCAGATGCTCGTTACGGGCAGCAGCAGCGCGGACCCCGGCGGCGTCGGGGCGAGGGGCGCAGAGCCCCTGCCCCAGCCATGAACGCAAGGATCTCTGCCAAACGCAGAGGGCACGCGCAGCCGCGGCGGCTGCAGCGCTGGCCGTCCCGCGGCGGTTTCATCGCACAGGCTGCGACCGACGCGGGGACACGGGGACATGGTTCTCGCTCCCCACCACCACAGGGCCACAGCCCGCGCCCAAAGCCCGACCTGTCGGTGGGGAGCACAACGAAAATGTCACCAGGCAGCTGTTCCCCAGGGCCCTCGGCCCGGTCCTGCAGCCTCCCCCTGCCCAGCTGGCAGGCTCGAGCCCCCGCGATGAACTGTTTTGATGTGCGACTTGGGAAAAAAATTACCTGGAACCACCCGGACGTGCAACTCCCGACACAGCGAGCATCAGCCCCGCTCTCTGTTCGTCCTCGGAGACGTGCCTCACTATTAACTTTTCATGTGACAACTGTTTGTGCACTAAAAGTGCTTCACAAAACATGAATATTGGAAGGGAGGACTTCTAACCGCCCGTAGGAGCGGGTCCAGCCTTTCGAATGATGCTGGCCGGAAAACCGGAATGCAAGTCAGGGAGGCCTGCTCTGACCATCCTGCCCTCGCTTTCTATTCTTCAGTTAAACCATTGCTTTTAGCTCTTCGTTTTTATCAGTATTGTATAAAACTAGGACAGAGTAAATGAAAATTTATAATTTATAAACAATCTGGGGAAAAAAGATCACTGAATTATTTATGGCACTTTTGAAATTGTGTTTGTTACTTGTACAAAAATTAGTCGTTAGGTCTTAATCACGGTGGTACCACAAATATGCTGGAAATTAGGACTCGCAAACCTGCTTGTTTGGAAAGAAAAAAAGCCTGTAACTCTACCTACAATTGGAAAACCCAAACCAAACTGATTCTGGATGGTCTAGTTAAACAAGTGCCAATTATTGAATAATTCTCTGACCTAAACAGAAAAGTTATTGTATATGGAAAGATATTTTTTTTCCTAGAGAGTGCTTTATACCAGATGCCCTTTTAAATTGTTTTGAATTCTCTGTAGGCAGTAGATAACTAAACCTACAGAATGTAGTAATGGCAAAAAGGAAGCAATCAAGTTGGCCACTTCTAGTCAGGAGTCATGGAAAAGGCATCTGTTCTATATGAATTGCAGACTATAGGAACTTTGACAGTCCACGGACCAGACTTAATTTATTAAACTAAGTTTCTAATATAAACAGTAATTCGTTTCAGGCACTGACACTGCAGGTCTGGATTATGTGAATAAAATATAGAGACCTCCGCTGGCCTCCTGAGAAAAGGTGGTTTTGCTGCGCGGGCAGAAAACGCCAGAGCGCGGCTCGGCAGCCGGCACCAGCGCCGGGGCCGTGCCCTGCGTGGAGCGAGGCGCGGGCGCAGCTCGCCCCATGCCCCGGGTACCGCCGGCCGCGTCTCCGTCCCGCCGGCGCTCCTGCCCACGCGCAGCCACCGGGACGGAGCACCCTCGGCACCGGGCACGGCAGCCGCCAGGCGCCTGTCGCAGCAAAGCCGCGGTCTGCAGCCCGCAGAGACACGTCCATCGGCAAACAAAGCGGTGAGGGGACACGACTGCGACCCGCGCCCGGGCACACAGGGAAATCATTTCCCGGTGGCAGCGCAGCACGAAGCCCGGCGCAGGTCAGCAAACATTGCTACGCAATACCTGAAGGAAAGGAACTGCTCTAAGCACGATTTACCGGAGACCCTCGCTTTGTCTGCCCAGCCCCGGCTCCACCCGTGCCTGGGGGAAGCACGGACCGGGGGTCTCGGGGCCTGGAGCCAGCAAACGCTGATCTTCAAGCGCTTCAGTAGTCCAGGTGAATGCAGTAGGACTATTTCGTTGCTTAAAATTAGGCAGGTACCTAAACAATTTCCGGGATCACGTTTACATTCATCTCACGTTTCAAGCGCTGGCTTTGCCGCAGCTTTGACCGAAACTTTGGTCGTTACTCAGAAATCGCACACAACCATTTCCTTACGTCTCCAGCCCGCAGCAAAGACCGAGCACGGAAAGCCTCAGCGAGGGTTCTACCCCGCCACAGAAGTTACGGAAACGAGCGATGAGGTGAAGGCGCTGTGCTTTGGCGCGGGCCGGCCCGCTGCTGTTGAATAACGGGGCGAGTTCTGGGCGGCCGGAGCCGCCGGCCGCGCTCCTCTCGGGCAGGCGAGGCGAGGCGAGCCCCCCGCCGCCCCGCGCCCCGGCGGGCAGCCCGCGGTGCCCTGTGTGCGGCACTCTGCTCCGGCTGAACCCGCCGCGTCGCCAGCCCCGGCTAATTGCTTGATTCCCCATCTCATTTGCCTGGGAACGACTGAGAATGCGAGACAGCGCAGGGTCTATAAAATCATTAATTGAATTACTAGCGTGGAATAAGTAGCGCATCAATTTGAATTCAGCATCACTCCCCTCCTCTCCCCCCCCCGTGTTTTAGAGACCAATCCTACTGTTGATATGCGCACAGCTTCGGAAGCAGGCTCAATAAATAGATGTGCTATTCTAGCTAAACAAATTTATTTTCCAGCTGTTCAACTGAAATAGTAAATTGTAATGTTGACTTCAGACTATCTTCCCCATAAAATATATGCTGGCCTGTATATTTTACTGGCGCTTCTTCCGCAACACCTCATGAAGGGCTGATCCGATCCGTGCCCCAATCCATCAGAATTTTGCTTTGACCCAGGCGAGCTTTGGACTGGGACGCGCTGCTGATTCAATACACGTTTCACGTTTTATTGTTGAATCATTAGCAAGATTTTTTGTGCGCTCTCTCCCCTTACTTGGCTTTCTAAGAGGTTTTAGTAACTGCAGGTATGAGCGGGCTTGCAGCGTTGTGCCAGATGTGTTGTCTGAGCACGTGTGGTTTCGCTGGCACATACTGGCGACCGCTTCTCTGGGAAGTAATCAGGAGTTCTTGCCCAGCCGTGATGTGGAAGCTTCTCCTTCGCCTGCCTCCGCCCTCAGATGGACTCCAAAGCTTTCGCAGATTCTGCAGGCTTGTGCCGTGGTTTGGCATCTCGAACGCCATTCACACCGATGCAGAGCAGCGGCCAGCACAGCAGCAGCAGTAGCGCAGTGGCATTACTAGAGGTCACAACAGCAGCATTTCGATCTCCTGCATTCATATAAGTTAACTCTGGGCTGCGGTTCAAATTCACCATTTTCAAAACCAGCATCACGCCTCAGCTGGCAGCCACCAGGCGACGCCGAGCCTGGTGGCCTTCGCCCCGGGGCTGGGGTGCCGAGCGGCCCCCGGGCAGGCACCCCGATTTTGGGGCTCCCAGCTGGCCGGGTGAGACCATTCGGGTTTGGGTTGTCCCAGCATCACCAAGTTAGCCCCTAACACCACAAACGCCAGCCCGAAGCCTAAACCCACGGATCTGAGCGCAGCAAGGGGAGCATCGGGCCAAGGAGGGGCAGGGAGCGGGGCACGCAGCAGCGCGGGCAGCGTGCGGCCCCCGCTGCGGCAGAGCCCCGGCAAGGCTGTGCGCTGCGGCCGGGCTGCCGGAGGGCTCGGGGACAGAGGGGGGGACGCAAACGCGGCCGGCAAGGACCTGCACACCTTCTTGTCTGCCACGAAACTCAAACAAAACCGGAGCGAAACTTCAAAACAAACAAATAAAGAGCAAATAACGTGCTTTTAATGTCCTGATGCGAGAGGGATCTAATACCACTTCCGCGTCCATTAGGCAAAGGATTTTACATGTTCCTTCACAAAGAGCGAGCATTTTCAGTGGCTTTGCCTTAAATTAAGATGACAGGTTACCGCCGCACAGCGTTGTTAATCTTTTCCTAAAAGCTTAATGTTACTACTTAGTAGTTTACTAATAAATCAGAGAAAACGCGTAATGTCATTTTGGCTTAGGTATAGATGGGTGACCTCTTTGTACCTGTGAGGCTGTGACACAGGTACTGTCCTGGCACTGGCGAAGGGAGCGATGCCTGGCGCGGCAGCGGCATTCCTTTCTGCCCGAGGGCCACGGCACATTGCACCAATTCAACTCTGTCATACGTACCCCGCCAGTAACTGGCTTTCAGCTGTCTCTCATGCAAGATGTATTAAGGATGGTTGTTAATTTTCATAGGATCAAAGTAATGGAAAGCATATTTCTCATGATTTTAACCTTTCTTTCCCCTGAAAATATTCTAGTCACAACCTTTCAGGATTTTTTTTTTCTTCTCTTTTTAAGCAACCATCATCGCTGTTGTCATCCTGCACTTGATTTTGCTGCTGAATTCCCTCTAGTTTGTGTGTTTACTGCTTTCAATGCCACAGGAGCGCGTTTAAAGTGGTAGCTGGGACGTGACCACATCCTTCCGTTTTGTGTGCCATTGACGACGGGAGACGCAGCATCTTCACGGGCACATCGTGAGAGGCAGCCTAAGCGGACGAGGGCTCGACGGGCTCCCCCGGGGCAGGGGACAAGCCCCACGGGGGGCCGGGACCCTGTGCCCGCCCTGCCCGAGGCCACGCGCGTCCCCGCGGTGGGCGAGGCGGCCCCACGTGACGCCTGCCGGCACAGACCCCGGCCGGAGGACGCGATCCATGCCCACACCGGGCCATCCAGGCGCTGGCCGTCCACCAAGCCGGGGGCCGCTGCCCCTTTGCAGGAGCTTTTACAAGGCAAGCCCCGGCAGCACGTTCTGTACTTTCCAACGCCAGATCCCGTCTGTGCTCTTAGGCGCTCCTAAGGCCTCCCAATTATTGCTTCCTGGCCGTTTTTCCTTCTCCTTATTAACTTAATAGGTTCTCTGATGAGCAGAAGCAACTGCAAACACCCAGGAGCCACCACCAAACGACCCTTCTCGTTTAAACCAGAATAAACGATTTTGTGCTGGTGAACTATGCATTTTCTGCTGCACAATAGATGGCAGTAGAGAAAAAAGGCTGAGACTAGACAATTTATAGTTATGGAATATGCAGCCGATCCCCCCCCCCCCAAAAAAAAAAACACTGTACAGTATTTGTTGCTTTCTTCTCAACAGAGAGCTTTCCTAGAAAAGGCAGTCTGGTGCGGATGAGGCTAGATGAAATAAAAGATTCATGCATGAATAATTAACATATTGGAGGCCTCACTTGAACTTGTTGCCTTACCCAGACGAGTGAGTTAACATGTTGGAGATTATGATAAAGAGGGACTATTCTGCTCCCGTAGATCAGATCAGCTGAAAATGATGAAGTATCGCCGCACATATAAATATATGCTCGGCACTTAAAAATAACCCTTCCAATAAGTGCAGTCACGTTGGAGTTCAGCTACGCTGACAGCTAGCAGCGACGAGATAAGAAGATTTGGCAGGAGTCACTCCGTTCGACTTCTGCACCGCAGTGAGATGCGAGCCCGGGAGCTCGCTCTATGTAGGGCAGCCGCGGCGCAGCTCCCACCTCCCCGGCTCCGCGGAAGAGCGGCGGCGAGCGGAGCAGAGCGGGGTGAGAGCCCCTCCGACTCCCACACCACGGCTGCCGGATAACGGCGCGGGGCTCGCCAGCTCCTCCCCACCGAGCGGGGCATGGCCGGCGGGCACGGGGCCTGCAGCGAGCGGGGGGCTGCCCCCGGCCCCGCACCGAGCGTCTTTGTAATTTAGCAAATGCTTTCCATTACTTGCTGCTTCCTTGAAATCTAATTGCTGCAAAGAGGAGTCTTCCTCGTAAATCGACATCGAATTCATGCTAACCACAGGAGGGAGAGAAAACTTAATTACAAAGTTTAATTCTTACCTCAGCTTTACTAATTCTTAATTGTGCCTAATAATAGTGAAAACCAAGCTCGGAAAAATGCAGGGGATTAAGCTCACCGCAGAGAGATGGCTAGACTTCCCACTCAGAAGCCTGCCGCGGCTTTGCTGCCTATCCGTACCCCTCCATATCCCACAGCACTAACAGGAAAACACGGCTGGGAAGGAAAACCGTATCACCACTTCCCCACGCCTCCGTTAAAGGAAGCCTTCCCGACACACAGCAGGCAGTGTCACGGGGTGCCCGGGGTGCGCAGGGCCAGCAGCCATGGGCTCTGCCCGGCATCTGCCTGCCCCGTCCCAGCCGCGGCCCTCGCTGCGTGAACCGCGCAGGAACCGTTCCAGGCTCGCAGGGCTTCCAGCCGGAGCTCCTCCGGCCGCCCCTGCCCCGGGGCACGTCTCGGCGGCCGCAGCCCTCGGCCAGCCCCAGCCCCAGCACCCCGCGGGCGATCGCTCCTCCCGCGCTGGCCGCCTTCGCCAGAGCGAGTTCAAGGTGCGCCGTGCCATGACGTTACCCAGGGCCGCTTGAAAACAAAAATAGATTGGAAGAATTTTGGAGGCGTTTCTGTGTATTATCTCCCAGCTGTACAGTGCTGTCAAGCAAAACGTCTTCTCTCTTCAGCCAGCGCACAGACACAGACCAGATACAACAGGGCACGCAATTTGTGTGCAAAAATGCCTGATTTCTACACACAACTCAATTTTCAACAAACTGAAAGTTACTGCTAGCAGCGGCCACAGTCAAAGCAGAGCTTTTCTTCCGGCTCCGGTGTGAGCTGGGGCTGCCACGGGCCGGCAGACCCGCGGTGACGACCACAGGGCTCACTTAGCTCTCCCTAATGACTGGCGGTTGGACTTGATCATCATCTTAGAGGTCTTCTCCAGCCTTAACGATTCTATGACCCTAAGGCTGCTCGACAGCTCTGGCACGGGAGGCAGGCAACCCTCCCTGCTCCCCAGTGCCGTGCTTCGGCCGGTGCTTGCTGACGGAACCGTCCCGCTCAGCAGACGGTTCAGGGACCCCGTAAGAAAGCCTTCACCTGCTAACAATATTTCTCCACTTAGATCTGTTCCTTAAGCATATTGCCACATCAAATCCCATTATAGAAAATAAGGAAATGTTAAAATTAAGAACTAATGTTCACATGAAAGAATCTTTTTTTACCATTTCCTTCAGCAAACCAATGGATGTTTAACAGTTGAAATCACTTTGAAACAGCAATAAATTATTTCATGCATACATGCCAAATATTAAAACCAGAAGGTTTCTTAATATGAAGTCACTGGTACCGAGATTCGTGTTTGCCTTTGTTAATTCTCTACTTGTTGATTAGCTTAATTTCACGGCGGAGCTGCCGATGTCCCCGAGTTCAGGATTCTGGAGCTGTTCGCAGGATGTAATAACACAGTTTTATTGGGTGCTCGTTGAGAAAGCGTTTTTAGTTGTTTGCACTCCAGCAGTAAAACTGCCGTTTCGCCCAGCCCGAAGCCCCCGCGCAGGTCCCCGCCGGCCCGTGCCCCTCCCCAGGCGGCCGCAGCGTCCCCCCCCGCCGCGGGCACCGACGCCGAGGGCCGGCGGGACGCTGGCCCGGCACAGCAGCTCAGCAGACCCCTCCCTGGGGCTGCAGCCAGCCGCGGCCAGGACAAACCTGCCCCGGGGCTGCATGCCCCGAGGTGCCGCTCGGACAGTCCCGTTCCGGGCAGGCAAACCCAAGGAGACCCAACCTCTGCTCTGGATTTACCACTTTTTTAAAAAAGTATTTTAAAATCTTCCCAAATTTAAGTCAGCAGACTCTGTGTTCTCTAGACAGCAAGCTACTCCAGGCTGCAGGGCTCTCCTCTGGGAGGAAAAGCCAGTGGCACAGACTCTGGGAGTACGTTATTATTGACTACATCATTTTTATCACCATGATTACAGAGTTATTCCCTCCAGCTTCACCTCCTGGAGCTGAGGCATTAAAGCCAACCTTCAGGAAAAAAGCTTCCAGCTGTGCTGACCCAAAGGAAAAGCTTGAAGTCTTCAGGTATGAATGGGGCGAGAAGACAAATGGCGAGCATCACGTTTTCAAACGTGACCATAAAGCTTCGCTCCGAGCCTTAACCGTGGCTTCAAGCCAAGGGCTGAGCCAAAGCCTGCTGTCTCCAAACCCAGCCCTCTGCAACGAGGGCACCGTGGCCTCTCCCGCAGCAGCACCCGCGCCGCGGGCAGCCGCGAGCAGGGCTGGGAAACCCACCCCGGCTGCGGGCAGGCCCCCGCCGCCTCCCCAGCAAGCACGGGTTTTCCACCGAGCGTGCGCACGCCAGACAGCGCTTAGGGCACAAGGGTGATCTCACGCTTTCCCCCCTCAAACCCAGCCAACGACCCTTCTGGAAGTGTTTGTTACGTTTTTTTTGAAGCGACTTCAGAAAATATCAGCTTTGGTCTTGAAAGCCGGTGATATTTTGAAACCCAACTGTTTCTGTCACTGCTCAAAACTCGTTGAAGTTTGACACGCTGAGAACAGCCCAAATTAAAAAAAAAAAATAATCCAATGAAGCACCCTGCACACGCCTGACCTGCTCCGGTGCTTTTCGGCAGCAACACGGGCCCCCGCCGCAGCCCCGCACTCCTTCAGCCCGTGATGGCCCCTCGGCCACAGGTTACCAGCGGACTTCGAGATGCGCTTTCCCAGGAAGATCGTCATTTTGGGGCACGCGTGGCAGATGGCAGTGTTAGCTGGCAGTGCTAGGAGTGAACCTGATTGTGTTATAATGCGATAGCTCCGCAGCTAATGCCCATCAGCACTGTGGGCCATTTACTTTATCATAAAATAAAATTAATTGAGTGAAAATAAATTGCAGAGGGATACAGAAGAATGTGAGACCACAGACATGAAATATACGATAGCTCGAGTCTCCTGTGATACTTACCTTCATTAGGGAAGAAACAATTATTATTAATTCTCCCTTCAAAAATAAATACCCTGAAACTCGCAACAGGATTTACTGCACGGGCTGTGGATGCTGATCCGGCTACACAAGCACTAAAATTTCTTCTCCTTTGAAGGAGGTTCAGACTCAGCAAAACGCTACGGCGAGGCTGGCTGCTGGTGCCCACGCCGCGGCGAAGCCCGCGGGAGGGGGACGCGGGGGGCCCCGGTGCCGCGGCGCAGAGCATCCCCCGGGCAGGGAGCTGCGGGCAGCCAGAGCTGGCGAACGGGCTGCAATATTTCTAATGGGGAATGGTTATTTCAGTGCTTGTCTGCACTTGCCAAGTATAGCGAGGTAACGACATTGAGGCTTATTGATAATGCAGTTATAATTCCACGTAATGACCAAGTGAGCAAAATGATACAACCACCTCTCCTTCGCCCATTACGCTCCCGTCCACAGAGACGTCTCAGTTAAGGGCTGTTTATTTCTGCAGCAGGACATAGACCAGATACGCAGAATATAAACCTTCCCATTAGGACTCACCAGGACACTTTTTTTCCTTCCAAGTCATTTAACGGCACGTGGTTTTGAGGATCAGCTTTCCGGCCGTGCAGAGAGCTGGCGGTCAGAGACGCAGCCGTGGCGGCGGCGCGGAGCGAGCGGTAACCAGCCTGCCTGGCCCTGCTGCAGGCACCTCCCGCGCCCACTCCAGAGCCGCCTGTATTTGTTTTCTCACGGGTCAGCCGCAGATTCCCACGAGGGGACCTCCACGTGTGCTAGTGATGGCGTTCCACAGGTCACCATTAGTTAGTTTCCCTAAAAAACACGTAGGGGAAAAGATTTTTTCCTTTTATATTTCCTCTTTCCTGACATCCAGGTGCGGGCAGCCCCTCAAGCAGCCCGGTGCCGGCTCAGCACCGAGGATCGGCGCGTGGGCAGCCCTCCGTAGCACCGGCACACGCGGGCACCAGCAGACGTGCCAGGAACGCTGCTCCCGACGCAGCCGCCCCGGTTCCCGGCCAGGTCCTGCCCCGGACCCCTTCTGCCCCTTCGCCGGGGCTGGGGAGAACGCCCCGGGCTGCTTCCCCAGCCCGCAGCCCTCCGGCTCCTGCATGAAGACGCACATCTGCTCACGGCAAACCACACCAGCAGCTCCCGCGTTTGCCGGGCCGTGCCCGCAGGCGCACAGAATCACAGAATAGTAGGGGTTGGAAGGGACCTCTGTGGGTCACCCAGTCCAACCCTCCTGCCGAAGCAGGGTCACCTACAGTAGGCTGCACAGGATCTTGTCCAGGCGGGTCTTGAATATCTCCAGAGAAGGAGACTCCACAACCTCCCTGGGCAGCCTGGGCCAGGGCTCCGTCACCCTCAGAGGGAAGAAGTTCTTCCTCATGTTCAGACGGAACTTCCTGTGCCTCAGTTTGTGCCCATTGCCCCTTGTCCTGTCACTGGGCACCACTGAAAAGAGCTTGGCCCCATCCTCCTGACACCCACCCTTCAGATATTTGTAGGCATTTATAAGGTCCCCTCGCAGCCTTCTCTTCTTCAGGTTTCCCTCGCAGACCCCCTCCGCCACCGCACCCCGACGCCGTCCCCTGCGTTCAGCCAGCACCGGTCACCCGCGGGCCACGTCTCCAGCCTGGCTGCCGGGAGGCTGGGCAGCGGCGAGCTGCCGAAGCGCCGGCTGAGCAGCAGAGACCCTTTGAACCCGCAGGCGGTTTGCTTCGTTACCGAAGACTCCACGTGCCTTTTACATGATGAGTTTTGTTCCCAGCTCTGTGATCCCCACACCGCTCAAGGTTAATTGGATCTACCTCATACAAACAGCCATGTCTGAAAGAGCTGCGTGCATCTGTCTCCCTGTTTCTAGGCTGGGATAACCCTCCGGCGTTTGAGCAGCGCGTAGCAACTCCAGGTAGCAGGAACCTGAAATGGGATTACCTGCCCCGCAACCCCGTTAGCGCTTCGCCCCGCGACGGCGGGCGCAGGCAGCAGTTACCGGGCTGCGGAGAGAGGTGAACGCTCGGTAGCGGCGCGGTCTTCGGGCACTGCTCTGCACACGCAGGAAGACAGATAAGATGCAAGGGATCTGGTTTAATTAGGCCACAACTTTATTAAGTTAACTCACATGGGATCTACCCAGCACAACTCCTTCTCTTAATCACTCCCAGATGGCAGAGGGTTGCTGTTAGCCCTCCCACTCCCCGCAGCTGGCAGCCAGTCCTGCACCAGGACTCTGCCACCCGTTGCACGTACCAGGGTCAGGTCTTGGCTTTGTAAGGAGAGAGGCACCGCAGCTGCCATGGAAGCTGTGCCCGGCACCAGCTCGGCAGCGCAGCATTCTGCTTGGGTCCCACACGAGCATGGCCTGTGGCACGGCGCCTGTCCCTCTGCCGCCGGCCCCGGGGCCGCGACAGCCCCAAGATGCTGCTGGCACAGGGCAACAGTGTGCTGGGATAAACCACCCCCAAGATGCGAAGGAGAATTAGCATCCTGTCCTGGAGTATAATACTTCAAAAAATAAATGTCTCTTTTAACCCTGTAGGAAGAATGCAGCAGCCAAGGTCTATTTTAGGGAGGGAGATCTGTTTCTGAGGCAGAAAAGAGCTAGGCTTCTTCCAGCTATTGTCCACAGCACTGCACAGCAGCCAGCGTGGGTTTTTTTTCCTCCTCCTGACAAAACACAGACTACCTTCCTGCCTTAGAGCATCGCGGTGACTTTAATTACCCAGTTGTGTGTGCGCTTGGGGCAGGGGGAGAGCGAGGTGAGCTCGAACGCAGAACAGACGTCCTGCTCCGCGCTGCCAAGTCCAGCGCTGGCCACCAGACCACGGCAAGGGGCTCCTGCCCTGGGCACGCGCTCGCACCTCGCCACCGACGCGCCCCAGCCAAGCGCCGTCACTTACGCTCCGGTGCGGGAACACTGCCCGCACGTGGGTCGGGAGCAGCCAGCTCCTCGTCGCGCCATGGGCCCCTCGTGCTGGGCAGATGGCATGGGAACACTGCCCGCACGTGGGTCGGGAGCGGCCAGCTCCTCGTCGCGCCGTGGGCCCCTCGTGCCGGGCAGACCGCGCTGCGCAGTTGGGGCGGCACACAGGCAGCGTGCCCTGCCTCGCCGCCGCTCGTTTCCACAGCTTGAACTCCCGGTGTTTGTTGTGTCACGGACACTCCTTTTTGCTAGAAAACATCACGGGTGAGAGGAAAAGGGCATCATCTGTTGCGTGACTGTTGTTCTATGCTCGTTGCGCTGGAAGCGGCAGCACTGCCCAGAATTCACCGCAGCGCGGTGCGCGAGGCTGCGCCGCCACGCAACGGCGGCTGCTCCTTCGGCGACCTGACGCTCCTTCTTGGCTTTTCTCATACACACCATTATGACATTTTTTTTTTTTTTAATCTTCCAGATTATTATAAGCCTTGATTTGGCTGCTGCAACCCAAGATCTTAATCAAGGTCAAGGCTAAATTCCGCTGGAAATCCCCGGAGGGAAGAGAGGCAGCGCCAAGCTGCGGGCTCCCGGCCGGGGCCCGGTCTCCCCGACTCAGCGGCTCTGTGGCGTTGTCTATTTTAAGCTCTATCTGTATGTGTACATACAGAGAGAGCGCACACGCGTGAGAGAACAGGGGGAGTCAGCAGCCCCGTCCTAAGCACCAAAGCTGAGGCTGCTGTTGCTGGAGCGGCCAAGGCGTGCCCGTGCTTTAGCACCTTAGCGTTTCACCGGAGTGGAAACGTGTTTTTCCTAGCACATCAGAATCTTGCTCCGCTTTCTCTCCATCTCCTGCCGGGTGGCTGACTCGGGGTCCCTGCCAAAGCAGCGGGAGTCACGAGCCTCCAAGAAAGTCCGTCCCCCGAAACCAGCCCTTGGGGAAAGGAGCCATCTCCCACCTCTCCCCTCAGACCTCGTGCTTTGAAGGACAGAGCAGCAACCTCCGCCCGGGGGCAAGCCCTGGCAGCAGCACGCGGGGTGCTCACACCCCAAGCCCCGTGCAGAGTTTCTTTCTCCCAACTGTTTCGTGCCTTCCCGGGCTCCTTCCCGCACCCCTGCCGAAAAGCCAAGCCGGCAAACCCTGGCGCTCGCTTAGCCGTTGCCCGTATTTGCTCCGCACACACACAGGAACACGCCTGCCACGTTTCTTAGGTGGCACGAAGCTTCCTCCAGCAGAAGAACTGTATCATGCTCTTTCTGCTGATGAATGAGACTGACTTCTGGGGAGACCAGAAACCCACAGATCTCCGACGGATCCAGCACCAAACCTGCCGAGGGGCCGGAGGAGACCATGCCCGTGTTCACCCGTCTGTGCTTTCCCACCAAGGACAATGTGAGGTGACAGGTGAAGTGGAGGACCTCACACCCCTTCCACTGGGAGCAGGTTGATGCCACAGACCAGCGGTGGAGCCCAGGGATGCGGCAGCTACTGCTCCCCCGTGTTTCTTCGCTTGCTCACCACGCACCCACCTTCTGACTGTCACACCCAGCGCAACGTGGCTGTCGGCACTCGTTGACGGAGCTCCACGTACACACAAAAGCAGTACCAGACACACGCAAAGCCGACAAAACCCCGAAGGTCAGCAGCCACCTAACTTCGGCCTGCAAGAGAGCCCACCCACCAGGTCCGACAATCCAAACACACACCTTCATCAGGGGACAGTCAGAATTTAAGCGACAGTCTTGAACCCGAGGCACAGCTACTGTGCTTCTGACAATAGCTTTTCTCCACGCTTGCGGACGCGTGGCCCAAACAAAACAAAGAGGTTTTGCAGCTTTGCTCAGTCATTAGCACCTTCCGCGACTTTGTTCACAGTCACTATTTTAAAGCAGAGGCAAATGGAGCGGTATGAAGTTGCACAGATTTCTAAAGGCCAAAATGTGCATCATGTATTTATTTGAAAGATTTATGGCTCTGGTTTGCCCTCAGACAAGTTGAGCTGAACGCCGTGCATCTGGGGATTTTAACCACAAGAAAATTCCTTTACCCCTCCCGCCCCCAAGGTCTTCCCAGGATTTGAGCACCAGAGGATCTTACAACCTCTTCTCCCTTGCTCAGCTAGAAAGTGAAAGCAAGAAATTGCATTTAACCTGATTACAGAAGTTCTTTTCAGGATGGGCAGTAAAGACACGCTCTTGCACTTGCCCCCCAGGACCATGACCTCACCTTCAGGCCAGGACCAAACCCAACAGCACAAGGTTTCCCTTAGCACCGTTCCCCCTCCAAGTCTCTCTCTAAATCAGCTTGCTTGACAACTACCCAAAGCCACACTACGAGGCTGCTACACTATCAGCTCTACAACAGCTAGAATTTACCCTTCATCCACACAATCCTTGGCATTAGCACACTGATCTAGTCACGTTATGTAGATGGTTATTTCTGCCAAAGATACCTGGGTTTCATAATGGGATTGAATCACTCCTCCTCATTTTTTTCCTTCCCTTTTTTATTCATATACGCCAGCATCTTCCAGATTCTACAACTTCTGTGCTTATACAGAGCCAACGATGCCTGCCCATGCTGTGGGCCACTCTCCCATCCCAAGCACTTGTCTCCACCCTGAGCCCCACTCCTGTGCTGGTGGGAAGCATCTGGGAATGCTCACCAACCCGCTACGGGGCAAAGCTGAACTGGTTTAACAGTGACCAGCAGCTGTTCACGCTGACCGACCACTGAAACAGGGCCCACATCCCAGAAACAAAGTTAAGGGACTGAAAATTTTCAGCAAGTGGGTGGTAGTATCTCCGCCTCGGATGGCTCTTTGCCAGATCAGCACCTCTGCATGACAGCCAGGTCTTACTGTCACCTTCAAACCAGCCTCTCCACTTGCTCCCCATGTTTCACACTGACTCCATTGACAGACATGGGGCAACTCAGCAACAGGGTATTTTTATGTTGTGAAGACCTGTCATTCAAAAGCAATCAACTATTCCTTTAATATACATGCTGTGATCTTGTTGACTTCCAGCAAGTGGAAATACACAAGAGACGAGCAGCCCTACGCCACGTTCTCCGGCCAGTTTCCCAGGACATCCAGTCAGCCGCCTGTGCAACTGAAGCGGGATCTTGGGGTACCCCAGGCACGAGGCGGTGTAATCATCAAGCCCCAGTCATCTCCTGTACTGCAGGTCAGTCCCCGGACTCTTGGCACAGATCTAACAAGTTTTCATCCTTCAGTGAAAAGCAACCGAGAGGGAGGAGAGCAGGGAGGCAAAGGCTGAGCTGCCTGGCTGCACGAACACGTAGGGTGCTCAAGGAGTACCACTGCTCCCTGACACGGAGCATGTTTCCACCCAGACCTTTCCTGAGGGTTATTTCTGCTCTGCTGTCCCACTGCTAACTCCTCTCTCTTCCCCATCCAAGGACTTCCCTGAGCTGTTGCCTGCCAGCCCTCTTCGGGTTTCGCTGCTCTGCAGAAGCCGACAGCCGGTATCGCAAGGCCACCAGCTTGCTCTGTATCTGCTGCTGTCGCCAGGAAAATGCTCCTGCCTGCCCAGAAAGCAGAGCTATCGGAACGAGGACAGAAACTGCACTCACACTTGTAGCACTGCTTGCTTTTAGTTAGCACGCGATGCCAGAGGGACCTCTTGCAGCACGCGCATTTCACCCCCAGTGTACGATTTTCATCCACAGTACAACTACTGCAATCTTACAACCCAAAGCAAGATGACACTAGCACCACGCATGGCACCCACAAACGCACCCGGTCTCCTCTTACAGAGCAGCCCCTTCCGCACACAGTTAACATCCCCCTCTGCTTATGTTGCTTGTACATTTTCCTTCCGTGTCCCTCAAACACGAGCCTTCCTCTCTTACTGTCAGGGAAGATTTGTTGAGAGGAAAATTAACGTTTCTCACCGAGCAACTGGAGTTGCCCAGCTCGCCCAGACACCTCCTGCCCCAGCCACCCCAAGCGAGGACAACACGCCGGGGTCTGCAAAGCTTGACAAAGCGACACGTCGGCTACAAGAACCCTTAGACGTGTTGAGATCTCGATCTTCCGAGACCTCGATCATCTGCTTGTAACTATTACAGTCTTTCAACGCAGGAGTCCACGCGGGGGCGTTCAACTTGAGACGCGCCGCTTCCCAAAGAGCGGGGAAGGCGCAGAAACGCGGTGTTGGCCTTGGTCAGCGCTGGCACTCGCGCAGCCCCAACGCCAAGACACTCGCCACGTGTCCAGGCCCCGCCTTCCACGTTCCTCTTGCAGCTACTGATGGCATATCAGCAGCTTGTCATTATGCAGGGATTTCATCTCAGCTGGCTATTTTATAACCCTCGCTCCGTCCCATCTCTAAAATTAACATCTAGCATTAACATTTTTGAACGTGACTTTAAAGCTCTCAAGCAAATGTAAGCAGAGATAGACCCATATGAAATAGGTTTCCCTGGCACGCCGACAAGCCTTCCGAAATGGCAGGCATGAAGGCTGTCTCTCTTCGTGGGGTACAGTGCATGCTTTGGAACCGTTTGATAGTTTTAAAATATTTCTGATGCAACGGGTGGTAATGCTTTCCAGATGCGTACATGGAGTGCAAAAGGTAACGGCACAGACACTTCACTGTTCTACCTCTCGCCCTTCTTTCCGCCTATATTAGAAGAAACTGTCCCACCTTATCTCTAGTTTACTAGTAAATACGAGTTATTAGCTTTCCCCATACGAAACTGAAAATGTTGTTAAATGTACCATAAACAAAACTTACGAACTTTTTTTTTTTACGTGATTAAAATGGTCATAACTATCTGATGTTTCTCACTGATTGGGTCTGCCACTTCCATTTACCAGGAAAATAAATAACACATGTTTGCTGTCTTTCTAAAAGGTTCCTATTTATTCTGTGGTCATTTCCCACTTATGATATTTCCAGCTTAATTTCATAAAACAGCTTTTACATGGCTAAAAAAAAAAGGCTCTTATTGTACATTGTCTTCAAAATATTTTGCCTTTGAGCTGTGGGCTTTTATTTGTAGGAACAACCAACCACCCTGTTTGTGAGGCCTGTATTCCTCCAAATTAAAAAGAGAAACAGCTGTATGTCTTACAAACGTCTGCAGCTCCGGCAAGATACTGCTGAATTGTTTGCTCCCCTGTCTTCCCACAGGACGTGCCTCCTAAATCCACCGCACGAGAGAAAAACCCAGGTGAAAGCCAACCCGCTGCTCCCCTCCGGGCGCGTGCTTGCAGGCACGAGGCTTCCATCCAGCTCCAGCAGAGCGCTGCGGCTGCTTCGGGGGATTTCAGGGAGGTAAATACGAACACCGATGGCTGGATAAGAAGTGACGAACACACAAGCTGATTCGATTTTCTGAGCAAGGGCTGCGGCACCTAATTTATCAGTCATCAACACAGCACTAATTACAGCCCGCTCTCAGCATTTTCTTGCAAGGCGCTTTTCTTCCAGCCGCAGGCTGCTGGATTCAAGGGATTCCTTGAACATCTCCACCTTGCTCTCACTGACCTCTTGAGGCTGAACAGGTGGCTCGAGGGAGGACTGCTTTTAAGATGCTTGGTATCAGACCTACGAGGAACCACTCTGAGCAGGAGGGACTGTAAACTCAGGGCCCTGGATAACAAAAAAGCCAAATTAAGATAGTTGTGGCTGGCTTTGTCGAGAAGAATGAAAAAAAAAAATCTGAGCTGATTTCTGCAGCCTGCCCCATGACCCACGAGGGCTTCAGGTGGCTCGTCTCTTGCCGGCTGCTGACGACCACCCACGGCGTGCTCAGGCTCTCCGGGTCCCACAGGGCACGTGTGGGGGCCGAGGGCTGGTCCCATCTCCCGGCGCGGGACGCGAGCCGCACCCGGCACATCAGCCCTCGCCCATGCCTACCTTGTGCGGAGCTGCCGATTTTACAAGATGGGCCGTGTTGTACTCACACATAATGATGAGCAGATTTGAGCCCTAAATGTGGAGAGCTCAACAGCTGCCCCCAAGTCAAACAGGAACAGAGACAATGCATAACTGAAATGGCAAGTCATGGGATAATTAAATTATTTGTGACAGTGAACCAAAATAGAAAGAAACAAAAAAACTAAAACAAACAAACAAACCAGACACAGAGCCATATGCTCCCCTGCGCTGCACGCCGCGGAGCGGGGAGAGCCGTTGCGGCACAGCGCAGAGACCCCACGGCCCCGGCCGCGCCAGCCAGGGCCCCCGCGACGCGCTGCGACGGGGCGAGCCGCGGCGCAGCTCGGGCGCCCGCAGCCACAGCCGGCCGTGCCGACGGGAGCAGGGGGCGAGCCCCGCCGTCCCACACCCGTGCCGAGACGCGGGACGGCCGCGGGCTGCAGCCACGCACGGCCCCGTGCCCTGGCGCAGCGCTGGCAAGCGGCACCGCAACCGCGGGCCAGCGCACCCTTCCCCAAGCAAAGCCATGACGCTGTCACTCGCCTTCCAGAACAGCTCCAGAGACCAAAGGCAATGAGAAGACTCTTTTCTGGTAGCAGCACAGGGGACCCAGGGTGACGCAGGTGAATTCCTCCGTAACGGCCCACCTGCCAAGCGTGCCGGGACGGCTTGGCTGCCGATGCTGCACTATTCGTTTCCTCCATCAGCCCAGAATGGCCCTGTGCCTCATCTCTTCCCAGGACGACGTCTGGAGTGCAGGACTCTGCTCCTGGGAGCATCTCTTCCCCTGTCTCGCCCCTGGTTAATGGCTGCACAGGCCTCGACACGGCCACGCCGGCCGGCGGCGGCTGCGCGACTGCTCCGCCAGGTAGAGCATCACACATCTCGCCTCTGGTCCTGCTCCAGAGAAGGCTGAGCCCTCCGTAACGTGCTCCTTCGTTTGGCATCAAGTGATTGTAAAAGTCCAAAAAGTCAGGAAAAAAGGTTCCTAGGATCTGTTAAGTCAACTAGATTGGGTTGGGGGGGTGGGGGCTGTGTGGAGACGGGACAGGGAAGAAGTGCTAAAGTCACCATTAAATCCTAAATAGCCAACCAAGTTTCTGCAGGCGATCCAAACCCTGCCCACAGCTTTCGCGGATGGATCCCCGGGAAGTCTTCAGCAGGCAGCCCCCATCAGCAGCGTGCCGGAAGGGACCGGCGGCCGCGCTTGCGTCAGCCCCGTGGTGGCCACGGCAGGGACGCAGACCCACGGCAACGCATCCCCACTGGGTTTCCTACCTGTGGCCGCCCACGGCTTGGCACACGCCCTGCGCTTTACACAAGCCCCCAGGCCACAAGCCCCCCGGCAAAGCGCGCGGTCCGCGGCAGGGGTCAGCGGGGCAGGCTGCAGAGGCAAGCGGCCGCGGGGCGAGGGGCTCTGGGGACCACGCTCCCGCCAGCGGCACTCGCTGCCGCGAGGTCACAGGCCCTGCTTCGCCCCCAGCCCATGCACACGCGGTTCCCTTTTAAAAACGGGTAACGTGCAGACTAGGAATATGAAAATATGGCAATTTTATAGGCGACAGCAGTCTCCACCTTCAGATGTCAGTTATACATTAGAACTGGACAAATTATTCATCAGGAACAGTTTGAACTCAGGGGAAAGAAGAGTTTTCTCCTCTAAATACTGCAACCAAAGCCTTTGTCGGGGCACTTCGAATATGTCGAGTGGATCTGTGTGCGCACGCCTCACAGCACGGTTATATTTAACGAACAGCGTGACCCGCAGGCTCACTCAACATTTCATACACCTGTCCAGCTTTGCTTGTTTATAAACTGCTCAGAGTTATTCAGAGGCACGATTATCCCAAGCACGTCACCCCCGCCACGCTGGATTCGCAGCCTTTGGCTGCGGCTCACGTGCCGGGAGCTCTCCTCGCCCGGGAGCTGGGCGCCCGTGTGCCAGCCAAGGACTGCCGGGCTTTCGCACCCGCGACAGCCGCTCCCAGCGGGACCGGGCGCTTCTCAGACAACGCCTTCCGACACGAAATCACCCCTCAAACACACTGCCTGCTAAGAAGTCAGCAGAGAGCGGCCACGTTCTATGGCGAAAAGTTACTGCATCCATTAGTTTCGTAGGTTTTTCAGAAGACAAGGCCTTCACAGACGACCTGGTTGATGCTCTGCAGGGGAGCAAAGTTACACCAAAACTTTGGGAGGGAATTTTTTCATGCATTAAATTTAAAGAACAAAAAAACCCCCAAACACACAACACTAAAATAGAACGGAGTTCGATATTTACGGCTTAATGTTTTTTTAAGTCAGCAGAACAAAACTCTGGTTTTCCTTATTGACTGTTAACCACAATAACATAAGACTTGCTCAATTTCATCTTTGTGCCTTTAATATTGGGAATCTCTTTTTGATTTTCTTGACGAGGAAACATCCAGTTTTCTGGCTGGAGCCCATTATGTAAAGAAAGCATAAAAGGACTCATTACTTTTTAACTACTAGCAGGGAGGCAAACGGAATAACTCTCTTATTTTCGGTGAGTTCAGCAGCCGGTAGCATCAGTACGTCAAACACCGCGTTTGTAGCATCCCGTCTCCAAAGCTCTTTGACACAACCCCAATGTCGGATCCGACTGCGGCGTCACACAGCCCCGTACGCGTGGGGGTCGATGGACGCTGCAAGCCATGCTCTGGCCGCAGGGCCGGCGCCGTGCCGGCAGGCCCGGGAGCCTGGCCACGAGACCCCCCCCCAGCCCCGGCTCCCCAGGGAAAGGGCGCTTGGGAGAAGGAAACCAGGTCCGCAACAGGGACACTGGAGGAGACGGGCACGTGTCCTTCCCTGCCTCCTCAAACAGAAACTCTACTCCCGATGTGTCTCTCCACAGCATCTCTTTTTTTTAGAGGCTATATAAATATTATTTTGAATTTTATATTCCAAACCTATGGTTTTTTGTGGTAAGTTGTAGGATTTTTTTTTTTTTTTTTTTTTTTTTTGAACCCACACAGTAATTAAAGCAGTGGGTTAAACAGCACAAGAGAGAATCTGCCTGGGGGCTGGGGAATACCATCCCCACCAGAGACTGAACACTGCCAGCCGCCCGGCTGGTAACGGACGGGCATTTTAAAGGAGGCAAATGCCAAACAGCGGAGGAGCGTAACTGGCGCTGTTTGTTGTGCGCTCGCTGACGAAACGCCAGCAAAACTGAGTCGCTTCAAAATGACATGTTTACGTGACATCAAAGAGGCTGAGCTGACTTTACATTATATCTGTGACAAATGTATATATTGGATTGCTGTCTGCCATTTAGACCTTCTCTGATTACTTCTCATTGTAAAGAGAAACATTTGCGATTCTGCTCACTCGGTAAATCTGTAGAGTGACTTGTTAGCAACACATGCAGGGAAAGTTGTTGAAAAGCCCTTCTGGGCCTACCGTAGTAAATATGTATTCACACACCCGATAATGTGCTGCCGCTCGCTGCCTGAAAGACGCACGCAGGCAGAGAGGCACACACGGCAGTGCTTGGGCGCGTGCTCCCAGCCGAGCATTTCACGTCAGGCATTAAACCCAAGCCGCTGCCTCCTCCCGGACCCCCGCCTGACCCCGCTTCCCGCGCCTCTCGCCATCAGACGCCACGGAGGTTCGCTTCGCCGCGACAGCCCCGGGCAGCAGGGCGTGCACAGGCTGCCCGGCTGAAATTGTCCCGGGGGGTGGAAAATAAGCAAAAACAGCGTTGGTGCCTAAGTATTGGGAAAAGATAGAAGCAGAAAGTTGCTTGCCTTTCCCAAACACGTCTCTGTTGCCTTTAGCAGGGGAAAAGAAAGCCTAGGGAATTACTGAGCACTGCCACGTCCCGGGAGGGGTGGGCTTTCTCCCCAAGCCCCGCAGCCCTGGCAGGACAGAGGGACGCAGCAGCCGTCAGCAGGGCAGGGGCTGCAGGCGTCGGAGCCAGCACAGCCCAGCGGCACGCCGAGAGCCGGCACAGGAGGAGCCTCCAGAAACACCAGCCGGCTGGTCACCGCTCCTCTGCATACCGGGGCTGCGCGTGGTCATCCCCGCGTGCCCTGCCGCCAGGTCGGCCGCAGCAGCGGAGCGGGGTACCCCCGTCTCGGGTACCCCCATGGGGAGCATGGGCAGCTGGCACCATCCCCGTGAAGCCGAGCAAGCTTCATGTTGGTCATGGCTAACGCCGCTCCTGCTGACCAGCAAGCAGGCCACACGCTGAGGCTGCAGGGAGCGTGCTGCCGTCGGGATGCTCGAGCGTCTGCTTTGCCAGGAAAGCTACCAGCTCCCGCGAAGCCCAGGAGCGGGACGCGGGGGAAAAGCGCTTCACCAACTGCTGATTCCTGCCCAGAGCTCCCAGGGTAACGGCTCCTGCCAGGCTGACAAGTTGGGGTGCCCCACAGGCAACTCCCCTCCACCTCTCTCCCCTCAGAAGACCCCATCCGTCAGCCCTGGCTAAGCAAAGCCTTGGAAGATGCTGCCCAAAGCATTCCCAGCATCACTGTGGGCCAGGGTACCGCAGGGGCTCCCAGGGGACAAACCCGGGGCCAAGCCTGGAACTGCCTGATGACAGCAAGAGGAGGGAGAGCTCGGGCAGCTGCCTGCACCCTTGCCCGCCCAGGAGCCGTTAGTGCTCGCGGGGTGCTCGTCCCCGAGCACGCGGGACGAAGGGGAAGCAGCAGCGGTCGCTTCGCGGCAGGGCCAGCTTGAGAAGCCGCTTTCTGCTCCGGACAAGCCGAAGGGGAGAGACTGCCCACAGAACCCCGAGCACGTTTCACCATCAGCTGAGCGCCAGCAGACCTGGAGCCCTCGGATCAGTTTTAAAACAAACACCCCCCCCTGTGACACAGGTAACGGCCTCGCATCGCTCGCTGCTTCGCACGCGAACTGTGGGAAAGCGGGTTTCGAGCCCGAGAACAGCGTGGCCACTTTGGGAAGGAACGGCACACCGCTTGCCCGAGGGACCCCGGGCTGCCGGGGGCACAGGGCTGGCCGCAGCCCCCCGGCAGCCCCCTCGCCCTCGGCGCGGGGTGGGCAGCCAGCAACGGCTGAACGCACCACAACGCTTCCCCCGTGGCCTCTGCGGGTCCATGTGTAAACAGAGAAAAGATTGCCCACCTGCTTCCGTCTGAACCCGAGGAAGAACTTCTTCCCTCTGAGGGTGACGGAGCACTGGCACAGGCTGCCCAGGGAGGCTGTGGAGTCTCCTTCTCTGGAGATATTCAAGACCCGCCTGGACAAGGTCCTCTACAACCTACTGTAGGTGACCCTGCTTCGGCAGGAGGGTTGGACTAGATGACCCACAAAGGTCCCTTCCAACCCCTACTATTCTGTGATTCTGTGATTCCCACTACTTCTGCTGGGTTTCAGCCTTCCCAGCCCCTCTGCCCCGCAGCCCGGCAGGCAGCGAGCGGGGCCGGCTGCTCCCACCAACTCGCCCGCCGCGGCGTTTCTGCTCTGGCAGCGGGCAGCCGCTCCGCTCCCCTCCGAGAGGGCAGAGGCTCTCAGGACGCAGAAGTCGCAGCCTCAGGGGCCGCAGCAGCCTCTTCCCACTATCTGGCCAGCTTCTACGTTTTGTTTCAAGCTCGTTAGCCTTCTTTTTTCCTAAAACATGTTTATGATTATCATACTGGAGGAATGCACTGAGTAGCAGCGTAGCTGGAAGAAGGAATTATTGCCGGGGGAATGTGTAACACGTGCGTGCACAGCTCTGTAACGCGATCCCCGTCTCCTTGATAAACTTGGGCAGATTTTAAAGGCAGATATATCTGTAAATATTGCAGGGAGCGGACGGTCTTCGAGCCGATGCCCAGGGAGGGCTCGGGACAGGCAGCCCGCAGCCCAGCTCTGGGGTCGCCCCGCCAGCCCTTACCCCAGGAAGGGGGGAGGCAGCACCCCCCCCCCAACCCACCACCCAAACAGCCGCGCTGCCTGCCCTGCCCACGCACCCTCCTATCGACAGCACGCTCGCTGCGGCGGGCTTTAACCACCAAAGACTCCTGCATCCCCCACGTTAAAGCAGAGCTCTATTTTTGCCTCTCCCTACGGACATACCCTCGTTGCAGCCAGTGGCACTCCAACTTCTTCATTTGTTCCAGGGAAGAAAGGAGAAGCCTGGCACTGGGCTTTCTCTGCATTTCGCTTGCTAGAGACGCATTTCCCACAGATGAGGAGGGCTGAGGGTCAGTTTGTTCTCAAAGGTCCTAACAGGAGCATCACCCCCGCCCCGCACAGGTGAGAGCCTGAAGCCCCAGCTATGTTCTGGCTCACCCACCACCATCAGCCTTCAGCTCCAGGAGCGCTTCCCCTGTCCACACCGGGCTATGAGCCACTGCCTCACGCCATCCCTGGTGCAGCAGAGCCTGCGACGGGGCCATCACCATCGCCCTGCTGGTGGCCAGGCCCTGGTTTTCTACTCATTAGACCACCACCTTTTCTTCCAGCCCACAGCACCACGTAACACGGGGCCTTCCTGTAAGGAAGATTCACTAAAAGAAAATCGGTTCTGTTTTAACCAAAACCAGGACACACGGGCAGCCACCAAAGACGAAGCTCCAGGCTTCCTGCAGAGCGAACACGCGCAGGGCGGAGAGCAGACGTGGTGGTCGCTGCAGGCGTGCCTGGGCAGGGGAGACGGCTCTGCCCTCGCCATCCCCGCGCAGCAGCCCGGGAGCCGCGATGCTCCCGGAGCCGCAGCCCTCCTCCCGGGCAGCTCCGTGCCACCGGCGCTCGGCCCGTCCCCATCCCCAGGGCCGACCGTGCACCCCCAGCACGCGCCTGCCCTCTCGCTCTGCCGGGCAGCACCGCGTCCGGCCCAACGAGCACGTTTGCTGGTGGGTTGCAGATGACGGCGCGTGTTGGTATGCAATTGTTAATATGTCTGTTGATATTGGTTAAATAAGGAGGAAGATGTTTCCCTTTTCTTTGGCGTGGCACTTTGCCTGTTTGTTTCTGGCTGGCGCCGGCGCTGAATGCTGAGCTGCCGGAGCGAGTGCCAGCAGCGCTTGGCCATGCCCGCGCCGATCGGCGGCGGCTCGGGAAGCGGCTTCGCGGTCGATTCTGCAGATCGAGCCGGGCCGGCGTGCAGCGCGAGTCAGGCCTCTCGGATCCTGCCGGGAGAAGCGTTTCAAAGCGAAGCGTTTTTCTGGGATTAGGAACGTTTTGCTAAGCTTTGAGTTCCTCCCTCCCTAAACAAAGCTGGGATTCAGTGCCTCCCACAGGCACCTCATTTTCTACGTCAGCTCACACCAAAGACCATAGTTCCTGAAAATTCACTGTCCTTCCTGGCACGTCACCCTGGGCACGAACACCCCCCAGCCTGGGAGCCGGCAGAGACCCCCGCCACCCCGGTGCTTGTGCCGCAGCCAGGACACCGGCATCGGTGGCCCCCCCAGCACCCTCTGGTACCGGACCCTGCCCTCGCCACCCATCAGGGACAGGGACACGGTGCCACCTCACACCCAGCAGATCCCTCTGCCCACGGGAACGGCGATCCAACGTGTTCGGCCACCCGGCAGCAGCACTTTGGGAAGCCTCCTCCCGATTCAGGGGTGCGGGCTGCTCCCCCTGCGCTGCGAGCCAGCCCAGTGCCCTGTGCGGTGTTTCGGTCCTGCACGAGCTGTGCAGCCTCCAGGGCACCTACCGAGGCAGAAAAACCAGGCGTTTGCAGGACCAGAGCCTGACGAGAGAACTGGTGCACCCAGAGCACCCTGCGAGCACGCCCTGCCCACTGTCAGCTGGGGATGTGGGAGGTGAAGCGGCCCTGGAACCCAACAGCAGGTTGTTAACATACATATTTTTTCCCAGTCCGGTTTCTCAAGGAGGCAAGATTTACGCAACCGCAGTGTTTACTTCGCCCTCCTTTCTGGTGCTGCTCTGCTCTGATAGCTGATTTCAGCCAAATTTAATGCCACAGAGCAATCTCAGATGTACGAAATTCCTCCGAGCCTCAAGAAAACACGTAGAGAGACTTGAACTGCTGTCCCCTCTGAAGAACAGGACTGCAGTGTGAAATGACCCATGTTATCAGCTACCACAGATCCTACACAGGAAAACAACGCTACGAATACTCCAGCCCCAGGAAAAGCTTTAATCGGGACAAACACGAGAAAATTGAGCCATGGGAGAGAGCACCAGAAAAAAAACAGGATTCAGAAGTTCTGCTGCTCTTGCAGCAAATTTCCCCCCCCCACCCCCTTTAAGAACTGAATAACCAAGTGGCTCCTTTTCCAGCCTTCTGTTCACGTGCTCCTTTTGGCTCGCCTTTCTCTGGCTGCCTGCACGCCGCACAGAGGTTACCGGCTTCATTCTGCACAGCACCCACGAGAGCCGGGGCTGGGCAGGCATCGCCAGATACTTTGGCAACTGCACAGCTGCAGCCTCCAAGAGAAGGGAGGGAAGCAGGAAAAGCTGCCATCCCTGCTAGCTGGCAGCCCCAGATTTTAGCGAATGCTGCTTACCGCCAGCCAGCCGCGGGCCAGGAGCTCCGCAACAGGCCTGGACACTTTGCGCAGCCATGACGGGCACGGCGAGCGGGCAGCCGGCAGCACGCACGTCCCCAGCGGTGCCGCAATGCCCGGGGTGAGCCGTGGGGCAAGCGAAAGCCGTTGTGACGGGAGATGGAGAGCAGCCACCGGACAGCAGCGACCAGGGGCCGGTGCCAGCCGTGCTTCCAGGGGCACGGGGCCCGCGCCAGCAGCTTGCTGCCTGCCTTCCCACGCAGGCCACGACTACGGGCTCCACAGAGCCACGGGCTGCACAGAGCCACGGCAGAGCTGAGCAGCCGACGCTTCTGACGTGCTGCCCAGATGTGCAGAGAGCGAGATCAGGCTGCCGGAGCTACAGCTCGGCATCCCCAGGGCTTGCGGGGCCAGGTTTCGGACGCGGCCACGCGACACCCAGTCACGTCACCCAAGCCCCGCTCACGGCGCAAAGCGGGCGAGGAGCCAGCGCGGCTCCCGGCTTCCCCAGCAGCAGCAGCAGGTCCCGCTCCACCCCGCAGCCCTGCCGTGCCCCAAGCAAGGCAGCGAAGGCAACCAGCAGCTGTGGGTGCACCGGGGGCTGCCTGCCGAGCCCAGCAACCGCGTCCTATGCGTCTTTATGCAGGGTCCTGCACCTGGGGAGGAACAACCCCATGCACCAGTACAGGCTTGGGGCGGACCTGCTGGAGAGCAGCTCTGCGGAGAGGGACCTGGGTGTCCTGGTGGACGACAGGTTAACCATGAGCCAGCAGTGTGCCCTGGCTGCCAAGAAAGCCAATGGGATCTTGGGGTGCATTAGGAAGAGTGTGGCCAGCAGGACGAGGGAGGTTCTCCTTCCCCTCTACACTGCCCTGGTGAGGCCTTATCTGGAGTACTGTGTCCAGTTCTGGGCTCCCCAGTTCAAGAAAGATGAAGAGCTACTGGAGAGAGTCCAGAGGAGGGCTACAAGGATGGTGAGGGGACTGGAGCATCTCCCCTACGAGGAGAGGTTGAGGGAACTGGGCTTGTTCAGCCTGAAGAAGAGAAGGCTGCGAGGGGACCTTATAAATGCCTACAAATATCTGAAGGGTGGGGGTCAGGAGGATGGGGCCAGACTCTTTCCAGTGGTGCCCAGTGACAGAACAAGGGGCAATGGGCACAAACTGAAGCAGAGGAAGTTCTGTCTGAACATGAGGAAGAACTTCTTCCCTCTGAGGGTGACGGAGCCCTGGCCCAGGCTGCCCAGGGAGGCTGTGGAGTCTCCTTCTCTGGAGATATTCAAGACCCGCCTGGACAAGGTCCTGTGCAGCCTGGTCTAGGTGACCCTGCTTCGGCAGGGGGGTTGGACTGGGTGACCCACAGAGGTCCCTTCCAACCCCTACTATTCTGTGATTCTATGATTCTGTCCTCTCTGCTGGGTTTCCTCCAGAAGGGAACAAGGAGGAGGCACCACTGTTCTGCCTTTGCCCGTACAGACGGTGCGATGAGGCACCCTCGCCGGGGCAGTTCCACCTTCCCGCCCCGCGGCTGTTTAACGCTGTGGGTCAGCAGGGCTTCCCAGCCACTTCGGCACCTCCCTCACAGCCATCCTTGTCCTTTCTGCTTTGCCACTTTGCACAACAGAGCTGCCACCACTCCTCCCGCGTCCCCTTCCCTCTTCTCCACCAACACGAAGGGGCCAGCCAGCCGTTGCACCCCACCACATCAGTCCTCCCACCACTCGCAGCCGTCTCGAATGCGTTCAGGCAACACAACGCACAGCACACTACTACGCGCTCCGGTAACGTCCCAGCCCGCCCGCCCGCGCCCGCGAGCCGCCGGCGCCTTGGCAGCGACGCGCGGTGCCCGGGCGCAGCCGCAGCGCGGGGCACGAGCCGGCCCTGCACGCCCCAGCAGCGGCCGGACACACGGCCCTTCCCCTCCGGACACGTCCCGCTGCCCAGAGGGGACCCAGCCAGGCTGACGCACGAAGAGGATACGACTCCAATGTCCCCCCAGAACGACGCCAAGCCCGCCTGAGCCAGGCACGGAAGGACGTAGCCGCAGAAGGGACCGAGACGCAGCGAGATCACGCGCTTCATCCAGGGACAGCAACCACACTGCGGACGGGAGCGACTGCTCCTTTCCTAGGGGGTCCAGGTGACCTCGGCAACACCCAGCTGCAGAGGACAAAAGCAGCCTCTACAACGGATTCTAATTTAACAACAAGGGCTTTGCAGGTGTGGAACAGGGTTTTAAAGACAAATAAGGTCCACGCTTCTTAACAAAACTTAATTGTTTCTACCACAGCTCCCCTCAGCTACTGAACTCGTTGTACACCTATATTTTATGCATAATGACTTTTCTATCTGGTATCAGACAGTAATCATTCCAGAAGGCAAAAATCTCAAAATAACCACAGTATATGCATACAGAATACATTTAAAAGAAAAATCTAAATTGACTGTTCAGACCTTCCCTCACTTGCCAGTGGATCTTCTCCAAACAGAAGGCATTCCAAGTCGGCGTAGGAAATGCTAAGATAGCATGCTTTCCATATTGTGTTATCGGAGCGTCTTCCAAAAACTCAAGCTTTCCCATACAACAAAATGTCATGAAGAAGGTTTTACTCCAGTCTGCGTATCACAGGCTGTACATACTGCTTCAGCTACTGTAAGGCTGGCAAGCAACGCTTGTAATGACTTGAAGTACAGTTTAGGAGCAGAAAAACTTCAGAGCCACTTGCTCACACGGTATGATTTTCATTAGGAGGGGTGTGTGTGCCTGTGTTTCCCCCCCCCCCCCAGGAATGAAGACAGAGATAAATGTCACAGAGGACTTCTTGGCTTTCAATGCTTTCGCTGTATGGAACCCAACTAATCGAGCTGATGTGGAGTTTCCCAGAACCAGCCAGCCCAGCTGAACAGAGAACTGGGTCAAACCCTGGCAGCGACAACGCACTTCGGAGCACAGCGAGCTTCTGGGTTTCAAAAACAGATTTTACACCCAAGCAGGCAGCTTCCCCCTTCCCTCCCATCAACGCTAAACCCCTTGCTCCCATCTCTGCTTTCGCGAGGCAGCAAGCAGTGGTCTCTGCAGCCCTTCACTCCGGCACCATCACAGCAGAGCCAGCAGAGCCGGGCTCAAACACGAGGCACCGAGCGGCAGAGCTGCCAGGGAGCCCCTCACACCGACCCGACACGCACCCGCGCTGCCTTACCCGGCAGGGTCCGAACCGCTCCGCGTGCCCCACGCAGCACCGCAGCTCCCGCGACGGCGGTGGGCACAGGGATGGGGCAGCTGGGTCCCAGTCTCCACCACGCAGGGAAGCGCCGGGGACCCTCGCTGCTGTCTCCCTGCAGGGCTGGGGAGCAGGTCAGCCCCTCTTGCCGCCAAGTCTCCTCTGCAGGTCAGCCCACTCTCAGCCACAGCCTCTCCCACCAAGCCCCAGCTGCAACCAATGCAGAAAAACCAGCTCACCCAGAGCCTAACGCCCAGCACCTGGCGCCCGGGTCCCGCCCAGGGGCCCCAGAAACTCGCTCTTTGGCACAGCGATTCAAGTCACCTTCTGAGTGAAACAAAATATGCTATCAAGGTTTTAATAAAAATCCATTTGCCCAAATAAAGTCCTCACTTTCCTTTTTTTTTAACTGTCAAAGAATTTGATAAATTTTTATCAGATCATAATCCACGATCACAGCCCATCTGATCTTGCTTCGGGTGGAACATCGCGCTTCTGTGGGCACAGAAGCCTCCACAGCAAACGGGCAGAGGTCTCGCCGGCCGCTCGAAGGGGCCAGGGTGGGTGTCCGGCCGGGGCGGCGCGTCCCAGCCCTTCTGGTCCTCCAGCGCTCCCAGCCCAACCCGCGCGGCTCCGACACGGGGCTGTGTGCTTACACGTGAGCACGGGTGCAGGTACGCTCACTCACAAAGGTGCACACGTGAGATTTGGCTGAGCAACGGCTGGAGCCCAGCTCCGCGGTGGGGATGGCACAAGGCAGACCTTTCTGCTGGTGGCACACAGCACCAAGTAAAGACGTGTTCCTCCCTCCCAGAAGCGAGGGCCACGTGCAAGACCTGCGGCTCATCGTGGTGGCCTTCCATCAGAAGGTGCCACGTGGAGGTCACGCACACGTGCTGCTCCAGCACCCACCTCTGCTGGGCAGCACCCGCTCTGCAGGAGCCACTCAGCGAGTAAATACAGGAGGCTTTTGCGAAGACTGAAGTACTGCTGTCGTTCATTTATTTTCACTCCGTGCAACAAACGCCCTGGTGGCAGGGGCAGGACCACCAGCAAGGCCTTCCCCTCCAACCGCCACCTTCCCTGGGGACAGGGCACCGCGTCCCACAGCCGGGACCACGGCCCAGGCACCGTCTGCTCCCCCCGGCCGCAAACCCCCGTAACCTTTCGGGAAGATCTGAAAGCCCTAAGTGGCCACGCCCCAGCATCCTCCAGCTCCGAGGGGTCCCTAAACACGTCTTTTTCTGGGCAGAACCGAAGCTGTACAGGGAAGCACGGCAGCAAAGCTCCCCGGACACGGGCTGTCACCGCAGCAGCAGCCACGGCTGCCGGGTGCCCGCGGAAGCAGGAGCCCGCAGCTCGAACGCGGCAGTGCTCCACGTCATCTGCCAGTGCTGTGGCACGAAAATGCCACCCGCACCAGCCCACGGCTTTGCTGCTCTGCCTGCCTGCTCTGCCTGTTCGTCTGCAGAGGAGCGTGCAGACACCCGTGGCGTGGTTCCCAGCGGCATGAGCTTGGGGAGCCTGGCTTGTTCCCGAGGGATAAGACCGTGGGCGGGTTATTCAGGTCATCTCCTGTGTGTGGTCACAGAGATGTGGACCACCGGGTGCTCAGCCCGAGCCAGTCTGCAGAACAATTCTGGCACAAACCTGATTACCCTGGAGAAAGGCTCGTGGTTTCAGAGGTGACAGCCACACCACGGTTATCACGAGCCCTGCTGCCCGTAAAGCCAGCGTGCCACAAAGGGCGAGTCCAAGTGCCGAGGCCTGGGATGAGAAGTGAACGCGCGCCCTTCCAAACGCCCCAGGACGCCTGGCGATGCCCGCTCCCCTCAGCGGGACTGCCGGGAGCCCTGTGCCGGCTGTGAGGTCCGAGGAGTCATCCAGGCAGGGGGGAAGGCTGGCAGTCCCGCCCTGAGTCACTTCTGGTGGGAAGAGCGAAGATGCTGGTGGGGAAACAGCTCCTGCAGAGCTTCTTTCCAAGCCCAGTTTGACTTTTAAGGGCAGTCTCTCACAGCTGCTCTGAGATGAGAAGCAGCAGCAAGGAGGAGGAAGAGGAGGAGAACACATGTGAAGAAATGCCTTGCTGCTCTTCAGAGCCTTGTTTTCCCCTAAGGAGCCCAAACCAGAAGGTATTTCCACAAGCCAAGCCACAAGTCCTGCGATACTGCAGAGCCTGGCATTACCCCTGCTCTTTGTAGGGTTTGCTCGCTCGGCTCCTCGAAAAGACTTGAAAAAAATTGCACAAGCCATTAAAATACAGTCACTGAGACACAGATTTCCATTTTTCCCTTTCATGACAGACAGATACTCTCTATTCAAACAGCTTTCATTTTAAAACGGATCGGAAAAGCAAAGACAAAAGTCAACTTCTCCAGGTGCAGCTCCATTCCCAAACATCACCAACCCAAACAGCTTTGAAACGCACTGGAAACCAGGACCAAAACAGATACTGCATTATCGCCAACCTGAAACGTCTCACAACAATTCTGATTTTTTTTCTTTCATCTATGGTTTTCAAAAAAATGTTTATAAGATTACTAATAAAAATGTTTTTATAAAAACAGTTTCAACATGAAAAATCAGAACATTCCCATCCCCACCCACAAGGCTGAATCCAGCTGTCTCAGCCTGCCTATAATACCCTATTTCCATGAAACATTTTCTTTGGATGAAACAGCATTTTTACGATAGAAAATTCCCGACCAGCTCCAAGTGTAAGTCAATGCACTGCAGCAAACAAGCCCAAGCTTAAGATTCAAGTTCTCATATGCTGTGCTGGCCATTGGGAAATAAAGCTTTTACTCACAGACTGAACTTTTTTGGTATGTACTTGCTGAAATCTAATAAAGAGGAGACCCTGGAAAGTAACCGTAGGTAACAGCATTCGAGGGAAGCAGGCTGAACCTCAGCTTGTTTACCTCTGAGCTGTTTCCTTTACAGAGAGTTTTTAGCCGAGTGGGAACCCAGCGCCATGGAGTTGCCCAGGTCCCCGCTCCCTCCCTGCAAGCATCCTCACTGGGAGCACGCTGGGCTTACCACATCCGATGGGAAAAGTTCCCTGGCGTGTCTGCGGCTACTATATTAGCAGCGAGTTTCTGACAGTCAGCACAGCCCCACAGTAATAACGCACTCTTTGAGTGTCCAGAGACAGAACGCTTCCCTTTGGCTTTCCAAGGGGGACGTTTCTATAAGAGGAAAACCGTATTTTTTTCCAGCGCTGCGGAAGAGCACACGGAAATATGAAGTTTCAGAATGACCAGCACCTGCGGCGAGGTCCGCTCGGGGGACCTGCGCGGGCGGTGGTGTCCAGGACAGCGGGAGGGGACAGCAAGGCAGGTCTGCGCCTGGCCACGGGGCGACTCGCGGTCTGGGGAGCACGCCTGCCCCTCCGCAGCTCCCAGCGGCCACGCAGCGTCCGAGGGGCTGTGCAGCCCCAGTAACCGCACAGTGCGAGTACTCCCGTGGTTAGCAGGAGGTGCACGGGACTCCGTCGGGGAGTTCCTGGGGGCACCGGCTCCCAGCGACCGGCGCTGCGATGGTTAACGCCTCCAACTTGCCTTGGCAGAGATCCTTCTGCTGTTTGATGGCTCAACTGAAGCTTGATGTTTATGGTGGAAATTGTCTTGATTTCTTTAGATGAGATGAGCATCCATGGAGTTTGAAAATGTGTTTTAATTAAGATTCTGCTAAATTCTACCAGACACCTACTTGGAAAACAAAGCAACTGAATAATTAACTCTGATGAGAGCAGATGCTGCTCTAATGACAACCTGTTACTGCTCAAGTGCATCATTAGTTGCTTTACTGTGTTCTTTTAATATGTCCAGAGATCCTCAGCTAATGAATATATTGGTAGCAATGCATCTAAAATAATTCTTCAATGTGGACTGTTGTAAGAAATAAAAAAAATAGCCAACAAACAAAAAAAACCCCAACTGCTCAACTGAAACAGTGTTTCCGCTGGTCTGCGTTGTGTGGCTCGAAAGCAAACGCTTCTTTAGTTATCCTTGTGGGATTATTTTAGCCATACATCAAGTGGAGCTTACAAATTGATGAGAATCTAATGATGCATTTATTTACAGATGTGCAGTTCTGTTCCCTGTTATGTTGCCGAGGGGTGGGAAGAGGGAAAGCTTTTTCTTTCCCCCATGTAATGTGTGCACAGCCGTGCATCTGACAAAGTGACTAGAAAAATACCACCACTGTGATTTTACCCTGTTATTTCTAGCTCTCACAAAATAAATCTATATCATCTCCAAAAATACAGACAGAGCTCTTCCAGAAATAGAAAATAGAATATTTATACTTAAATAACCCACTTTAATGACGCACTGGACTTCCTGTTTTCACAATATCTTGTGGTTTCATCTTAAAGCCTATATTATTTTCGTATTAAAAACTGTGGGTTTCTATTTTGGAATATCAGCATCAAGAAGAATTGGCCTGACCATAAAGGTAATGAGACGCAGTGCAAAAAAGCGAGTGAAAACATCAAATGGGAGGATCTAGTTCATACTCCTGTATTTCCTTCTCTATTTTTTTTTTAATGTCAGAACGATCCCTTTTGCCTTGAAATAATTAAAAAAATCTACGTTGAGGAGCGATCGAGGTACTCTTTGGGATGTTTATCAGAGCCCCCTGAGCCCACCAGGGCCCAGCCAGGTGGAGCCTGGAAAGGAGCTGGAGGTTGCCGGGGCATGATGTCCCCCAGCCCTGGGGACCACGCCGCTCGCCTCCACCCAGCTGGGCACCCGCACTGCGGCTTCCAGCACCCCAGGTCCTGGAGGCCCAGCACGAGCTCAGCAAGCGACCAACGCCGAGCGCACGCCGCGCTCCGGCTCCGCGGGCGCCGGGCCTGGCCGCAGGGCACTGCCGCAGCCCCGCAGCCTCCCGCGCCGTGCCCTCGCCTGGGACCAGCTCGCGGCGGCAGACGCAGCCCCGTGCGCGGGCGGGACCCGCTGCCGTGTGCCCTCTCCAAGCTGTTGTCTCACCGTCTGCCCACTAGAAGCCAACCCAGCCATTGCCACTCTGTTATTGCTTTTAAGCAAATTTTAAAAAACCCCAAACAAACAAATAACCAAGCCACCCAAAAGCAGGTGAATATTCACACTCAAGCCAGCAAGTTCGCCAGCTGATCTCATCCCAGCGTCTCACACCGCCTTTTCAGCCGCGCTTTACTGCAAACACGCTAGCCACGGTCTTATTGAGGGGGGAGAGGGGAAAAAAGGCCAACAAAAACAAAACCAAACAACTTTCACAAGTTTGCTGTCTCCTGTGACCGGCTCCCGAGGACACAAAGCTCCCCAGGTCACCTCTCCTACACCAAGGGCAGAGAAGCCCTCTGCATTTACAGGGCTCACAGCTGACTGCTATGCCTTCTACGGAGACCTCTTTGGGGCTGATTAATTAGTAATTGGGGCGGGAGCTATGCACTTCAGTGACTCTTGGTGCCTTGATTGTAAACGGCAATCTGGCGCTAAATCTCAGCAGGTCCCACTGCTGGTTTTGCTGTGCCCCAGTGACACAACTGATTAAATCTGCGCAAACAGTATCTTCACAGAAACATTCGGGGGCATGGAGGGCTGCCTGCAGCTCGGAGGAACCGAGCTCGTTGTTTCTGAGGGTTCTCTCTGTTCTAAAGCACTTTCATTAATAGTCAGTCGTCCCAGTTGATCATGCAGCAAACTAATGGCTTTAATTCGGCCTCAGAAAGCTTGCCCACTGCAGGGGCTTTCAAACAGCGAGTCAGCACTCCGTTCACAGACGCGAGGCTCAGATGACAAACAAGCACTACCCTGGGTAGCTCTGCAGCTAAAGCAAGGACAAGGACAGCACCGGCACACATTTTGTTCTCTCTGTTTTCCTACCTCCTGCCAGGAGCCCCCGCGGGGCCCGGTGGGCAGCCTCCTCAGCAGGCGTGCGCAGTACCAGGTGCCTTGTCTGCAAGTTTTCGACTGTGAGACAGGAGAAATGCAGAGCTGTCTGCTTCCCAGGCTGCTTCAGAGCAAGCAGAGGACCCACACCTCCCAGTCCACCTCCAGTCCTCCCAGCGGGACCCCAGCTGCCCCCACCTCCGTGCCTGCCCAGACCAGGTCCTTGCCCCTGTCCCGATCTCCTCTTTCCTCGTGCAAGCGGGTCTGGTTTTCCAGGGTGCCGGAGCCCCCGTGCCACTTCCCCCACCTGAGACGCTCCCATTTCTGCCCCTGTTACTGGTGTGCTCCCCCCAGACCCTGCCAGCACCCCAGCCCGTGGCCGTGCCTCGCTGCGCAGGTCCACTTTGCCCCGGTGCAGGCTGAGCCCTGCCGACACGTTTGAAGCAAGGGAACTGAAACGAGTGTCGCTGTCAGGCCGCGGGAGCACTGACCGACATCTCGCCTGCCTCACAAGTCTGGTCATTCAGCACCTGATGTTCTTCCTCCCTTAATTCACAAAACCACGTTAATGAACGTGGGCTGCAAGCCAGTGAGTCTGGCGTAGCACTGCCCTTCCTCTGCTCTCGCTTCCTCTCCAACCAGCGCAGCTCAGTGCTGGCAACCGGTGCTTCTCAGACCACCACCTCTGGGTTATCTAAGAACAACTGCTTCTCAGACCACCACCCCCGGGTTATCTAAGAACAACTGCCTTTGAAGAGACAAGAAACCATTTGCAACACACGGTAATGCCAACAGCTGCTCTCACACGCTCTTTGGGAGGGAAGAGCGTTTATCGGCAGTTTCGATGAGCTGGAATGTTGTCCATGACCTTGCAGCGATGTTTTAGCAACTGCTGTGAGGAGAAGCAGCCAGCCAGTGCTCTCCACAACCTTCCTTGGGTGAGGAGGAGGGGGTGTTTGCGCTCCTTTGCGTGGTACACACAAATCCATGGCCCGGGCTGGGGATTCCCACTTGAACTATCTGCAGGATATCGTGGTTGAACAGGGTCTGACCTGCTTTTAAACAACGTAACTTGGGTCCTTCAAATGCAGATGTTCAAATTAGTTCTGGAGAATCCTGCTCTTGGCTCCAGGAGTTACAGGCAGGGTTCCCGAGCCGGCGGGCGGACCTGCTCCCTTGGATGAGGATGGCATTCTTGCAGGAAAAGGACAGAGCTGGGGGAGCCCACGGAGAGGAGAGGAGAGGAGAGCAGAGCAGAGCAGAGCTCCGGGCCGCAGCGGATGGCTTTTCTGAGCGCGGTGTCTGGCTGGTGCCCAGCTTATGTTCCCACCACGGCCCCTGCTGCCAAGGGTCTGCTAAAAGCAGGAGACCCCCAGTGCAGAGTGCAGAGGAAAACGTTCCAGGAAACTAGTCAGGAGAGAGCATCAAAAATCCCATTTCAAATCTGGCACCAGAGTTGTGCAGACCTATCCAAAACTGGTTGCATTACAGACCTCTGGGATCTGGAACAGAGACTCAAAAATCTTGGAAGATCAGAGAAGTGTTTTGGGGTGGATTTCCAGAAGCTCATGACTCCTTTCCCACCGTGGCGTTGCTGCAAGAACACTTTCCCTTGTGTTAATTTGTTACTTCCTCTCCTGATTCCAGAAAACAGCAGTAAAGCACGCCCCAGTGGAGGAAAACTACTGAACTCTCAGAAACCTCACATAAATTAGTTCTAGTTGGGTAAAAATCTAGCCTGTCCTTATCTTGCCTGCAACTGTCTAAAGCTTCAGCACGGCTCTGCTGTCACCGGAGCTGGAGAGTTGGTCACGACCTGGAGCACCAGAGGAGCCTGCGCGTCACCGCGGGGCTCGTCGCGAAGACGGACGGGCTCACGTCAGCCGCTTCAGGCGGGGAACCGTACACAGTTCCAGCGGGGCTGCTTGGAGCCAGTGTTCAGGATAGGTCACTGGGGAAATACATGCGATTTGCAGGGTTTAGCCCTGGATTTTGGCTCCACAGACCTAAGGAGGCTTCAGATCCACAACTGCTGCTGGGGCTAAGACTGCTTCTCCTCAGATCACTGCCTTGTTTACTGTCCTGTATCAACCAGGCCTCAGTACCGCCAAGCGAGCTTCAGTCTCTGAGGCCACGATGCTGACAGCGGTCCAGCACGGCGATGAGGCCTTTCTTCTTCCAGAGAGCACAGTACACGCGGCCGTGGGATCAAAATGTTACGCACGTTACATCAACGTTTATGGAGACCAAAGACGAATGCTCTGATGCCTTTAGTAGCGGTCAGGCTGAGGATTTCTTATAGAGATGCGCAAGGCAAAGTGTAAGAGGTATGAAAGTTCCTGCTAGAAGGCAAACAGCAGGTCACAGAGTGGGAAGCAACATCCCTCCGTCTCCCGAACGCTACAAGCCAGGGCTCTGGCTACTGGCCTCTCCAGCCTTTCGGCCAGTTCCTCGGCACGGCTTCCTCTTCTCTTCCTCACATTTTTCCAGGGAAAGGAGAGATCCTCAGCTGCTTTCACACGTAGCAGTTTTTATATGACTAACACTGAGGCCTTGTTGAAGACATCAGGATTTTGCTACCAACTTCAGTAGTCACGTCTGGAAGTACTGGAGCATATGTTACACTAACTGCAGGGCAAGTATTCACTGTGCATCTCCTAATTGCATCCATACAGACAAGATGTTCTACTACACACGGTCAATTCCAAATGAGCATGAATCTGGCTATTGAAACTCCATTTTCTCCAGAGCAACTGTAAGTGCTACTCCTTATTGAGGACCTCATTCTTGCCAAATTTCAAGATTTTTAGCTCTATCCATTCCTGCAGGAGCCCCGTCTGAACAATCATGGTTGATTGCTCCTGGAGTTGCGTGAACATTCAGAACAGCATTTGTCATCTTCTCATTTAGTGTTTTTCCAAGAAAATAATTTTGCTGTCAACAAATCCCTTTCTTGAATGAAAAGCTAGTAGATAAAGTAGCATGCTTAGAATAGGAATGGGTTTTTGTCCTCGCTCTGCACTCAGCACTGCTTCAGAGCTGAACATCTAAAGGATCACAGTGAATTAGAGGATCTGAACCGTGTGAATCCTTTCTCAGCCAACGGCAACTATCAGTATCCCATTACAATAATTAACCGTGAGGTTGCTTGATTTTTCCTCGATTTTGTGAGAGGTGAGTCCTGTGAAAGACCGTCCAGACACTGGCATCCATCACTCAACTTCTCTTGTCTTTAGGTATACGACCCTATCTTTTGCTAGCCCTCTTTTTCCTTATTACCATAGCAAGACAAGGTTGACTTTTTCAAATCCTGGTGTGCATTTTACAGTCAAGAGCTAATGCGCTCTAATGTGCACCCTAAATTGAGCTGTCGAGCTGAGTTTAACTGTGTTTCATGTTCTTTCTGAGCAGAGATAAAGGCACAGAGCTAAGCCTGGGACACAGAAGAACAGGACAAGTATTCAAACTCAGTATGCAATTTTCCTCCCCCGACCTGCTGGACAGTTTAACAGCAGCAGGCTGAGGGAGCGTGGCTCTGAGGAGCAGATTATTTCAAGTGAGATGTTCCAGCACAAGCTCTTCTCATTCAGGTCACAAGGGCTTCTGTAGAGATTAGGCTTTGTAAGTTGTCTTTAAGATTATTTCTTGCCTGCTTCATGCAAGATTTCCCTTTTTGCTTCCATTTCATCGACGGTGGCTGAGTCCTGAAACACCACTCTTGCATGTGATGCTTCACTGTAGACCAGCATAAACCACGGTGCTTCATTCTTCAGATGTTTAAACCCGGTGATTTCTCTGCGCTTGTGGCATATTGTGTGTTGACTCTCAACAAACCAGAGGAAGCACTTTGACTGCAGAGCTGGTGGTGGGC
The DNA here is from genome assembly GCF_030867145.1 of Opisthocomus hoazin. Taxonomy (NCBI): domain Eukaryota; kingdom Metazoa; phylum Chordata; class Aves; order Opisthocomiformes; family Opisthocomidae; genus Opisthocomus; species Opisthocomus hoazin. The sequence continues at coordinate 44,263,450 of NC_134422.1, forward strand.
CACTTCTGTGAGCGAGCATTGACAGCGGCAGACACAGCGGCTCCCTGATCCCACCTGGCTGGCAGAGTTCAGCGGTATGTTTATGCATCTGGAGCAGAAAGTCAGCAGAGCACACATTTCCCTTCTTTGTGAAAAGCGCTTTTACTGTCACATTTTATCAGGTCATTCTGGATTAATATCTCAAGCAAATAGTTTTATATCTTTTGTACCATGCAGTTAAAGGCACAAGCTGTTTAACCTCACTGCTGGGAGCAATAAATGGCTATCTGCATTGATGCCCATTTGCTGATATGCTTTCAGAACAAACTCTATGTTAACTACTCTCATCAGGAATGCTCAAGAAGAGTCAGACATCAAGGATTAAATTACACATTAATAAGAACACAGAAGAAGGCATTGCAATTTATGGAGGGCAGTCTTTTTGATATTCTTTTACATAAACATATATACACACTTCTAGTTACACACAGCACTTCTGCAAAAGAACGGGCTTGTTAATAACCAGCTTAGCGTGGCAGCTCGAACGGTTTTCTCACCTGGGGTGGGGGCAGGAGTAGGGCACTTCCCCTTCCGTGGCCACGGCAGTAGGCTTGGCACTGGCATACACCCTGCTGCTCTCCGTGTTCTCTGCAAAGAAGATAACTCTGACAGGGCTGCTGGAGTGACCTTCAGTGGTCAGGAGGGCACGGACCCCACTCTCCCCAGCGGAAGGGTCATCCCTCGGTCTGAGGGGCTTTAAGGCTGCTAGTATGTGCAGAGGCTAGCAGTGAGCCCGGAGTCTGCCACGGAGATACAGGCTATCGCCACGCAGTCAGAAGATGCTTAATTGAACAACCACAGTCTCAGCATGGATGGCAGGGTTCCTGTCTTCCGACGCCTTTTCACCTCTTTCAGCGCGCCGGGTTCAGCCTTTGCGGCTTTGCTCAGTTCTCTGAGTCTGGTGGCTGTGCAGAGCCAGACCCCAGTCCTGCCGCGGACCTGCAGAGGACGAATTAGTTGGACTGCAGATAGCCGGGTGTATGCCTCTGCTCACAACAATCACATTACAGGATCACAGCCATCATCTGGAGCTTCTAAAAACAACATTCCCTCATCTGTTTGCCTAGCAGATGCATAACACATACTTACATAGGCTCTCATCTCAGGAAGTTTCATCATCTCTTGCGTAGGAGAATGCTGAAATGATGTTTGCACCATAAACGTTCCAGATTCCACACATGCCATCAGTCACCCAGCATGGTCCTGCAGGCAAAAATATGTGAGTACCACTGTCCCGAAGGGTAAAAGTAAAAGCAGTACATACCTCACTGGAGTTTTCCAGCTTATACTCAGATCTAAAAGGTCTTCAAATACTGGTGCAGGATTATTCCTGTGCTCAAAGTAAAATATCTGCTTTAGCATTTTCATTAGTAGGATGTCAGATGGATTCACCGAGATGCCTAAAACCAGGATTAAGGGTGTGAAATGCATAAGGGAACAGGACCATTTGCCCACTTCCATTTCTGGAGTCGGAGTTTAAGTGCTAATCACAGACTCAAAAACTACCATCTGAAATTGAGCAATGTGTATCTTCAGGCTGAGTAAAACTGGAACTACACACTTGGAGGCAGTCACACCAAGAGGAGCAACTGCAGCCACAGCTGGGACAGCGGTGTTGCCCAGCCTGACCACATGCTCCTCTGGTTGCGTGACCTGGGAACGCTGACAGCACGGGGTGAGCAGGTCTGCAGCCCCATAAACCCCCCTTCGCCCCGTCTCAGTTATTGCTTGAAATTCACCATCACCAGCCCAATTCAATACATTTTCCAGCACCTAACCTCTAGTTACAATATTTTGCAGTCAAAATCAGCATGAGCTGGATATACAGACGACAATTTCTGATGTCATCATATTGTGTGGTTAATACAAATTATTATATTAATGTTTTCTGCTCTTGTATTACATCTTGTTATTTTGCAATCATATGGTTAAGCAAAATAAGAAATGGAACACCCTGTGTGCAAGATTTATTTGGGTGGCATTAACAGGAAATAACCTGTCAGTCGAGAAAGATGGCTAGGGCCAAGTGTGGAGCTTTCTGGCTTCACACGCACATCCCTGCAGAAGCCTGCAGTTATACGACATCCGTCGGTGGTGTACAAATATTACTGTGACTTCCACAGGCTCTCTGCCTGAACTTCAAAGCCTTCAAACCACACTCCAGCTCCGTGAAAACATGGACCATCTCAGTCCTAATGGGTTCTCAGTATCTCAGCAAGGAGAGTAATTGAAAGTCAGTCAGTACGGGAATGCTGGCTCCAAAGCACAAAGCTTAGGGGTCTGGGGAGCCAGGGGGGTAAAAGCCTGCTTCAGAAACAGTAAAGATCAAATAGGTTCAGTAATACCAAAAGAAACCTCCAAAACTGCTAATTTTCAACAAATCAGTAAATTCCAGTGTGCTCAAGTTGATTTTAGGCAGACAGAAATAGCAGTAAGCTCATTGCTGGCAGGACACTGGCAGTAAGCATTATGAGAAGTTTTCTGCTGGGCTCCACGAGAAATAGTTCAACCTTCAACATTTTATGAAATATGAAAGCTTCATAATTGTACTTTAAATCCTTTAACTGATGTACAATGGAGTTTACATATAAAGAGAAACCTCAGAAGGTTCACAGAGAAGGATTATTATTGTGGGTTTTGTACCACTCTGACAACTTGGTTGCCCAAGAACATGGATTTTGTCAATACGCAGAAGTGTGAAATGACAAATTCATGCTTAGGGAGGGTACTTTCAGTAATTTTATCCAGTTTCACTCATACACTCAAATCTCCCAGTAATTTCAGGCCCAACCCTTGACAGTGGCATGGACAAAGGCCGAGTTTGCAACAAAGACAAGGAGCTGGACACTGAAAGCACAGCTTGCTCAAAGAAAACTTCCCGAATGAAGTCATTCACTTCTGGTTTGAGAATAAACAGCTCTCATAGTCCCTCGTTCCCGTAAGATTTCTGCAGGCACACTATTTTGTTGCACTTTGAAACCTAAAGGACTCTTCAGGAATGGAAGGTTAAACATGCATGCAAGTGTTGATGAAACTGGAGCCTTATTTGACTCTTTTCTCCTAGGCTGATAATCAAATACTAAATAGCCGTGACTTTTGGAGCAAACATTTCTCCCTAAGGAGAAGCCTCTTTACTGAACAATAGATCAGAAGTGAGCTGGCACTCCGGAGTTCAAGACAGACCCACTGTAATTAATTCAGTCAGAGCACAGCAATTTGGAGGTAGCAGAAGGATGGCAAATCCCACCCTGTTTCCTAATCTTCCCCAAAGGAACATATTTATTACAAACTCTTAAAATCACCTTTTGATAACGTTGAACAGCCTGTGAGGGGCCCATTAAGGCACACAAGGCAGACCCATTTTAATCCTTAATACCACTTGAAGATTATCCATTTTAAATGGCCTTGCAGAGCTTATCATAATTTTGTAAACTATTAAAAAGTATTAAAAAGCACTACTACGTCTATCTGATGAGAAACATGGGCTCCTCCAGCCTGCCTGGCAGAAAGCACTGTAGCTCTGTGACCGCCTGATGGTGAGTCCAGCTGTGGCAATCCAGATTCTCACCAGTACAGAAACTTCTGAGCTTCACCGAGAGCGAAGGCTGTACTACGGCTGCCTGGGTTGCTCTGCTCCCCAGGCTGAATCCAGAGATCGCATTTTCTTTTCTACACGGGGCACTGCCAACCAAAACCAAGACAGCAAACTCACAACTGCCCATTCTTTTCAGGACACACAGTAACTGGCATTTAAAAGCATGCTGGCTTTCCAGAGTGTGGCTGAAACAGAGCCATCTTTCATTTGGTACTTTGAAAAAGCTCTGCAATAGAAATCTCTGACAGAAGAGAAAACCAAGCCATTCTGTGGCTCCAGGACCAGACAGCAGTTAACACTGGCTAGAGGTCTTCACACCCATTGACAAGGGCTCTGTGAGAACAGCCACGATCTCCAGGAGGACTCGGAGCGCAGAGTTTACCGGTCTCCCCACTCGAGAGCGGGTGAGCTAACCTCTGCTCCTGCAAACCCGTCAGGTGCACCACGGCGGTCGCAGCTGCTGTCTGCAGGGCCATGGCAGTGTCTCTTGACGCACTTCTCCACCATCGGGCTGGAAAGGAGAGAAAGAAAATGGAGCAAAGTGTGGTCCCCACAAATGTGCAGTGGAAAGAAACTGAACTGCAGGTGTGCCTGGCTGCCAGAGCCCCCTCGGCGTGGGGAGAACCCCAGCTGGTTAAGCCCCCCACCCGCTGTCCGAGGAGCGGAGGGCAGGGAGAGCAAGGAGCTGGGCATGGCGTCCACCTCGGCCCACTCCCTGCTGCCAGTGTTGCGGAGCTGGCAGAGCAGCCATCAGCACCCATGGGACCTGTCGACTTGTAAACTTGCCGTCGGATGAGCTGGCCCCTTCTCACTCCCTTGGATGCCTTCACTAAATGAACGACTACCACGTTTACAGGGCTAAAGGCGAAAGGAAAAGAAACGTGAGCTCAAGAGAAAAGCGCGGCGTTGCATGCTTGCCCTTCAAAGTAAAGAAAGCCAGGAGAGCAGGCACGGCAAGCCAGAAAGTATCAAAGGCACGGAATGAGCGGGATAGCTTGGAAAACACGGGGCACCACTTACCCTGGCCGGAGCCAGCCGGGCAGGGCTGCTCACACAGCAGCACCCACACCACATCTACAGCCCGGGCCTGTGAGCGGAGAGGTGCTCAGGCTGAAACGGAGCAGATCAGAAGCGAGGGGAGGCTGCCAAACTCATTCTCACTGGGGATCTGAACCACAATTCAGTCCAGGTGACATTTTACATATTTTCACCATTGTTTTTGTTTAATTTGTGAAAGCAATTACACAGCCAATTGAACAGTGTAAAGCAACTGCTGCAACAGTCAATATTTCAGTGAGGTGCAGCGCAGCTCAGCACTCTCAGTTAGGATACTGAGGCACAGCCCTACAGCATCTGCACCATCCATCACTGACATCGCCATCTGGCTTACCTGAACCCTCCCCAGCTACAGCTTGTGCTGAACAAACCTGACTTTTCTTTGGGCTCCTTTTGAGGAAAGCAAGGCAATGCAACCCCCTGCACCGCTGGCGATAAGGACAATGTTAGCTGGCATTCTCAGCTCTTAATTGAAGCGTGACGGGGGACAGCTAAGAGACAGACGAGGCCAAACACACCGGGTCTCTGGGTGGTCACTTTGATGCAGATAATTGATGGCTCACCCTGCTGAATTACACAGCGTAAACATGTAACGTCAGACCCCTACAGCACCGCTTCGCCCTCGCGTCACAGCAGCTGAGCTCCCCTGATCCTCACTGCCGTGGCTGAAACCAAACCCGCTTCTCTTCGGTGCGGTGCGGCAGAGGAAGCCCTCCGACCCCACAGCCTGGGCTGAGCCAGCACGGCCCACCGTGCTGCCAGGACCGTGGTGGGACAAACTGGTGACCCAGGCAGGTCGCTGAGGCAGCGTAACGCTGTCGGGAGAGCAGGAGATACCTGCGCACGCAAGTGCGCTGGGAGCCGGCGGCAGTGCCGCTGCGTTACCGGTGGTAACAGCCTGCCTCACTGCAGTAGCTGGTCCCCAGACTGAAGCAGACTTCTGCGAATCAGCAGGGTCAGCGTTTGAAAAGCATGTGAATATTGTGCACTTGTAAATATTTGAGCACATCTGTTTAGCTCCCTCTCAAAAACCACTGGGAAAAACCACTTCATATTGTGCCACGCAATGCTGTTACCCCGCTCTAATTGTCAAATCTGTTGAGTGTTTTTCTCATGCACACAAAAATTAAAAATTACTACCCTCATTCATGATTAATTCAGCTGCAGCGCTGCACTGTGTCACACTGCATTTTTTAAAGTATTAAATTCCACCTCACAATCAGAAGAGTTTTAATTAACTTTTTGCCAGTTCATCTTTTCCTCCCTCCTTCACAGAGCCTCAGACAATCTCCAGAGCTGCTCTCCTGGCAAACACCTCCTCGGATGCTACCAAGAGAGTGACGCAGTGCCCGGCTGGCACTGCGAAAGCTGCCTGCACCAGCCTGCACCGATTTGCCTCCCCGTGCCTCCCCGCTGCAGGCCCGAGGCCGGCCGGCCGCCTTGCACGGCTCCCGTGGCCGGGGCACGGCAGAGGTCTCACCCATGGCACTTCCTCCTTGCCCGGGAAGGGCAGCTGGCTATCGCTTCCCTTCAGCCCAAATCTTCTAGTGTTTTGGGACTGGGCTTTTGTACCAAACCTTCTGGGAAGTCGAAGAGAGGACTCCAGAGGAGCAACGTTCCCCCCTGTTCTGCCTGTCACTCCTTCTGTAAAAGCATCTGCCCTCTTCCCGGCCCGTGGTGCGCCCCAGGACTGCCCCAAACTGCTCACGCACCTCTTCTGGAACTGCAGAGGACCCTTCCAGGCAGGGACACGTTTTCAGATAGGAAGAGTCCTGTTCCCTCGTCCCCAAGCCGGCCCTGAGGAGAAGGAAGGAAACAGGTTATTACACATCATTAGTTTCAGAACAGAGCAAAAGGCAAAGCAGGCAGCACAGCAAGAGGACCCACAGGAGCTGAACCCCCTCCCACAGATCTCATGAACCTTTCTGGACCAGGGCGACTCTTTAGACTCAGCTTGGAAGAGACTAAAGAGCCAACAGCCAGGTGGGCTTGAGCAGGTTTGTGTCTTGATATCGGAGTTTTCCTTGGGAGCTGAGAACTCAGCAAGAACAGAGCAGACCAGCAGGAGCTCCTCTCCCTGCAGGACCCTGATGGAAGACTGCCTCGGCAACGTGACCGTGCTGCCTCCGGACAGCTTCTCCTCGCAGGACCAGCACTGACTCAGCGGATCTCCTTTGGTTTTTCTGACCTTGGCAATGCTACAAGGGTCGCATTTTCACATGGCTGAATTGTTCCTGAACATTTTCTCCGACGTATTAGGCACAAACATGCTTTCTGTCAGCATCAGGCATGTCTAATCTCTCCACCTGCTTTCTCCCCCAGTAGTTACGTTCAGTCCCTGCTGCATGGAAAATCCCACTCTTCTTTCTGTTTAGTAGCAAACTCCCACTGGAGGCTGAGGGACCAATCACTCTTTAGCAGACTCGGAGCCAGTGGTGTGAAATTCACTTTGCTTTCCTCTGGAAAACTTCTTCCTGGTTCCCTGGTTTAAAATAAGTAGTACCACTGGCTGGCCTTCTCTGGGAGGGATGTCACGTGTCCTCTTTCGGGTCGGAGGGCACTCAGAGCACACCCCCATCAGCAGGTGACACCTCTCCAGAGAGCATGGCCACGCAGAGAAGCTGCAGGTCTGGTCCCGAGCCTTCGAGACACCTGCAAGGCCAAATGCTTCCTCTTTTACAGGGTCTTGAACCCCCCCCGAGGGGCAAAGGGCTGAAGGGAGCTGCGAAAGGGACAGCTGCACCGCACCACGCAACACGACAACGCTGCTCACAGGGCGCAGGAACTGAGAGACGGAGGATACCTAGTTTGATAGAGCTGATGCTGCCTAATAAAGCACTGAACGTTATGGACAAGATACAAGCAACAGGAAATCGGAAAGCAAACAGAAAAGAAAGGCAGCAGGATCAATCACACATCTCATCATGGGAATTTCTGACGGTGGCGTGTCGCATAGCCGAATGCCGAAAGATGGGCAGCAGCCACTGCCCAGCTCTGACCCAAAGAGACACGGGACGAGCTGCAGGAGCAGAGCTGACGTGAACTTGCTGCTCAGACTGACACCTTGCAACATCTGCTGCTTTTTTGCTATTTCTGCGTGCCTTTAAGGATCACATTGCCTTGGAAGGTCTCCGAGCCTCTGGAAGGAGCTGGGAATCCCATCAGTGCACAAGAGGATAAAACGCGGCTATATTTGATATATGGGGCCAGAAGAAACATCTTCTAAAACATTTGCTTTTCAGCAAGGAAACAAGCAGAGGCATTCCTGGCCCAGGGGCATTTTTAGTGGGATTTCCTTAATACTTTCTTGCTATGCCCCTCCTGTCTTCTCCCCCCAGCTCTGAACCCACTCGTGCACCGCACAGGTTGGAACAATCGTTCCGTGAACCTCATCTAGGCAGGAGATGCTCCAGGGACGACTCCTCCTTCCAAGCTCACATTTGCCTGGCATAGTTTGCATATATGCGAACTCCTCCCTCTCCTGAAATTTTTTGCCCTGTTTTGCTGCCAGCCCCAGCAAGCACCGAGGACGGGCAGACCCTCTCCAGACCTTCCTACACAGCCTGCTGCACTGCACCAGCTGAAGAGCGGCCCTTCTAGTCTGGAACGCAGCCCTTCCGCGCCCGGCGTTTGCTTTGGGACGTTCCAGGGACACACCGACGACTGTACCCAAAGTGCCACACACACCTTTCACCCTCAGGAACCCCCCAGGAAAACGTTCTGTTCGTGCAGAAAGGAAGGGCCGTGCCTTCCAGCTCTGAAGCACGATGGGCTGAGAACAGAGATCAGTTAATGTTTGGCGAAATAAAAATAAGAAGGACCAGCAAAATGAAGTATCGCTGATATTTACGGGTGAGCTCTGCAAGGCTAAATAAGGGATTTGGACACTTTAGCACTAAAATTAATCAAAGACATGCATTTCAGCCCCCTAAGCTGATTTGCAAGTACATCTGTGGGTCTCAAATGTACAATGCACGTGTGTAATTGTCAGTTCCAGTTTATTTGGAACAGATTCAAGACAAGGTGAAGCAGACAAAAACGCAGGCACTCAGGTATATCCTGAATTTGGCAGAATGAAGAACACCACCCACCCATCTTGGTGACACCCATCTGAGAGTGCTCGGCAGTCCTGCACGTTCAGCTTGCAGGTTATTCTCAGACGGAAAATTGCACTACCAATTTTTGCTCAGAACTTAGAAGAAACAGGTAAAATCAAAGCCAGATGCACAGATGTCAAGGAACCTTTCTCTGCAGACAGCGTAGTCCTTCCCCACCCGTTTCAGCCCCCTCCTCTGCGAGCGGCTGCCCCTCTCACCAGCGCAGCTGCCCAGCCTCCTGCCGCCCACGGCACGCCTGCAACCGCTGCCCTCGGGACCACGCTTCGCACAGCGGGACTGCGACCAGCCCCTCGGCTTGTGAGCCTCCGCTGGCCTGCGCAACCACCTTCCCTGCGTGCCAAGGACGTTCTGCCTGGGGGCCACGGGTGGTGGCTCTAAAAGCGTTCCGTTTCGCTTATTGAGAAGATTTCCCAGGTATCACAGAGTTGTGTATTTCCTCTGCTTTAGGATACAGAGATGCATCGCTGCTATTTGACCTCTGGTGCATCTCTTTCCATACAAGTATTTTTCCTTAAGTAATCACGAATGTAGAATATACAGAATCACACAGTGCCGATGAAAAGAACATATTCTTGCATGAAACTCCATTATACTTTAACAAACACCCTCAAAGTCGAGCAGAGGACACAGTAAGAGACTGTACTCTGGATAAGCTTATGAAAGGGGCAAGTTCAGTGTTACGGTGGCCAAGAAAACAGCATCGAAAGGCTCTTCACGAGTTTCCTGACTGCTCAGCATGGTGGGTTATAACGGATAAGCGGCGGGGAGAATGCGGCAGGCCCTCTGCTCTGTCAAAGGGTAAAATGGGATTCCCCCAAAATAGCTACGTAACCAAACAGGAGTTAAACACAGCTGCTCAGAATTATTTTCAGCTGATTTTGGTCACAAAAGGCCATCATTAAGATCCGAAAAGTTAACAAAAAAACTGTTTTCACTGGATCTGGAAAAGGAAATTTGGAAACGTTCCTTATCTCTTCTTCATTATGGTTTTTCTTTCTCCTCCACCACCTCCCCACCTTTCTGTGGTGGGGTATGGGATAAAGGGTAACAAAGGAGAGGCAGGAGAGGAGGCGAAAGAAGTATATTCAGAAAGCAGCATGTGAAAAAAATTAATAAAGAAAGAACAGAACAACAAAACCCGAGGTCTTTCAACTGCAATTATTTTCCCTAAATTTCAGTGAAACCATTCAGGAAAACAAAATATTACTAATTTTCTCTCCAGAGGTTTTTGAAATGGTTTCAACATTCTTCCGCAGCCTGGCTTCCTCCCGTCTCCAAGCCATTGTGCTGAGTGGTGCCGGAGGAGCTGCCCGGCCAGCGCGGCAGCCGGGGAACAGGCCACCGCGCCGTCAGAGGACGCGTCACCCGGACTGCCACATCACCAGGGGCAGGCTGAACCCAGCAGGCCTCAGCAGGAACACACCGGTCACCCGTCACCTCATCCTTCTGCGTTTCAGAATCAGTTTTATCTGGCATGGGATGCACGACGTGATACAGACAGCTGGCAATATAAGCCTCTGACGGGCTGAGCGTCTAGAAAGAAGAACTCCAAGCCCAAGGAGCTGCTCCGTCCAGGTCAGCCTACTGCAAGGCATCGGCAGTGCGGGCTCCTGTGCGTGTCTTGGCTGGCAGAGGTGCAGGTGTGGGTTTCACCCAGGGGAGCCGCAGGACCTCACCGGCGCCTTGCCTGTGCCCAGGCCCTGGGCAGGTGCCCTCGCTGCCAGCCAGGGGCCACGTGCCCGGGAAGCGGGTGCCGGACTTCTGAAACCAGCACAAAGTGCTGGCTGATGGAGCCCTCTGAGTACTGACCTAAACAGCTTGTGAACCATTACTATCTAGAAGTGTCAAGAAAGATTAGAACAAACATCAAGCAAAGATGAAATAAACAGCTATTGTATGGGCAGAAATGGATTTTCAGTTTCCACAGTAAATAAAATAATGTGCTGTCTTAGTCAGTGCCCCTGTGATGATACAGTTTGCAGGATTTTCACTGGCAAGCTGCCATACTTACTTTCACTTATCTGCCTCAAAGCACCATTTCAAAAAGTGCAAAAGCATGTTGTTGATAGAGTAGATTGTTTATAGCTGAACTGAGTATTTCAGAACAACACGCATTGTAATAAAGCGGGGGAGGGGACGAGGAAACCAGCACAGCTGCAGCTTCTTGAGTCCTTTGTCAAAAATCAATGCCAGAAAGCTGCGACGCATTTGCTCCGTCTCAGGAAACGCCACACGCAGCCCCTCGCGGCTCCGCGCCGTGACAAGTGCTCGCGAAGGCCCGGGTTCGGCCAGGGCTGCCCCGCACCTCGCGCCGACGGGCCGGCCGCGCGAGGGCCGGCACCGCGCTCCCCGACGGCTCCTCGGTGGCCAGGGCAGCTCCACGGCTGCGTGCAGACCAGCGGAGCACGGGGCACAGCAGCTCCTCCAGCAACCCAGAGACGACGTCGGAGCGGGGCGAGCGAGGGAGAGGAGGGTGTTAAGAATCCTTGTGTAGGTAAAGCCAAGGCGGAGGGCAGCCCTGGACGCGGGGTTGCAGCCTGCCGCTGCCGAGCGAGGTGAGAAGCTGGGGCAGCCCACTGCAGGTGGGAAGCGGTGGCCGGAGCAGGAAGGCAGCTTGTCCCACTTCACCAGTCTCCCTCGCGCTCGCAGTGTCTTCAGAAGGACACAGACTGGTTCTCCGTGTTGAAAAACAGCATGAAAAGCACAAGCCTCTGGAGGTTTCCACTGCTAACAAGGGCTGGTTTCCTCAGCACAAACAATAACAGGCTGATGAGTGAGGACTTCAGTTCCCCTGAGACCACAGCATCTAAACAAATAACAGACTGAAAAATACGACTGGAATTAAGGTAAAGAGAGAGCAAGACTTTATGGGAGGACAACCACAGCTGCCGCTCGGAGTTAGAGGACACGGGGAGGATGCGAGGGTCTCCTTCCCCAGCCTTGCTGGCCCCAGAAGGGAACGTCTCATGGTCCCACCACGCTGGGGGACAGCAGCTGTTCTGGCCAGCATTCCTGCAGCTTACTGGGGATACTGGGGGTGGTACTGCCTTCGTACTGGACCACAGGTGCTGGGAGACACACAGCCCTCGCCTCCTCCCGCAGGCTTCCCGAGCGACCGGCCAGGGCTGCGTGGGCTGGCCCTGCCGCTTGCTCCTCGCCGCCTGGGAAGGGGCTGCGCAGGGCCCCTGGGCTGACTCCCACCCTGCCATGGCCCCCTCGGCCGGCGCCACGTGCCCTCGGGATGCTCATCGTGAGCACAGCTCTCTCGGGCACCACGGGCTTTCAGGAGCCAGCGTGGTCCCCCCAGCTCCCGTTGTCGGCAGGAGCTCCTGGAGCCGCCCAGCACCGCGGAGGAACGCTTGATCCGTCGCTGAATCGAGCCCTGTTAGCATATTTGCAGGCATTTACAGATGCCATATTTTCTACATTAATATTTAACCCACCAAGTCTTTCAAAGCCCATCTTTCCAAACCTCAAGTTCCCAGATGCTTTTTAATGCCCTTCTCAATAGTGCAATAAAAGTCTGATATTTTATTACTCCCATGAATTATTATCCTAATTTGTAATTTGCCAGACTTTTTTAAACTTCAAAATCTGTACTGTATTTTCCCACACCAAAAAAAAAAAGAAAGCAGCCATGCGCCACACATTTCTCGCTAACAAGCTGAAGCCTAATATTTAAATAGACAGAATGATTTTTCTGAAAGGGCACACTATCTTTGTCACACTGTCAGCAAGGTTGTTTTATGTCACCCCGATTAATGTTTAAAGGTCTTCCTAAAACAGAAAGGCTAACCTAGAACTGTGCACGAAAGACTGGAAGCAGAATGAAATGGTTATGCATTCTTCTGAACTTTGATGCAATGTAAACTTCCAGGATGGTTTATAGGCCCCACTTCTATTTTTTTTTAAGAAGCAAGCATCTTGGTTATCTGGAATGCAGATGCTGGGCAAATTCAGAAGCTCTGGAATGCCGGCAAGCTGTGCTCCCTATGCAGCAGACGCCAAAGATACTGGAGCAAAAGACGCTCAAGATCTCATCCAACATCTACTGAAGTCAACAAGAGCCCTTTTACTGACTGGGCTGAGCTATGGATCAAGTCTCCAAAGAGCACCTTCCCATGACTAAACTAGAGACCTGACTGAATCCAGAACTCCACAAATGAGGTGGGTCACAGCAAAGAAAACAGAGACACCGAAGGGGCGACCTCAAAGCCAGACTGAGTACGCTAAGAATGTCTAAACAGGGCAGGACTTCTAAAGACACGAGACTGTTGAAGTCCTGCTTCTTTCAATGTGGATTGCCCAGGAAGGGGGAGCTCGCTCTGTGCTGGGAATGACTGATCTACCAACGTGAAGACAGAAACCTCCCTCTGTCACCCAGGGAGAACTCACGGTTCAATACTTGCAGCTCACAAAAGTGCCTTCCACTGGCATCTCAGTGTTACGTTCTGGAGAAGCAAAAGTGAACACTGTTTGACACTATTTGCTTTCTTCGTCCTGTAGACCTATCAAAAATGAGACAGAAAACTTCTGTGGAGCCGAGTGTAACGGCTCAGAGCCGGCTGCAGCCTTGTGCCAAGGGCTATGTTGGCAACTCGACTGGCAGGAGGCACAAGCATTTCTTTTCCTGGGTGGGAGCACAACATCCCACTTCTCATAGGTACAGGCTATGTCATCCTGGAATGAGCAGCTTGATTACTGATGGAGAGCTTGCAGCATTTGAAGATTATCTAAATCCTCGAATGCTGGAGCATCTAAACTCATCTGTGGTTGGTCAAATCTGAGCCCGAGACGCGAGAGTGCCTTGACTGGAGAACCTGGATTGGGAACTGACTGAAAAAGTGCTACACTTTCAGGATTGTTTTCTAAGGATCCTGTTCCACCATGGGATAGATCCCTCTTGCAGCGGAGCTTTCAAGGTCTGCTTCCAGGTGGACAAGAGCTTTGGATACTAAACTCTCCTCAGCGAGGAGTGATTCCTAGCGATGTAAATGGATTTCCACAGGGCATCTGTGCAGGTGGACGAGCAGGCTCTTTGCAGGGACAGAGGCCCTGTTCCGCTACTCCTACTTGCTCTGCCTCCGGCCCCTTCAGCTACTCGCTGTGCAAGGCCCCTCCAAACCCAGGGTATCCCACAAGCAGGAGCCTGCTGATCTGCAGAGCAGGCAAAGCCTCTGTGAGCAAGCGCAGGGACGATAGGCAGGAGTCTACCTTGGGACCCGACAGGACGTGCAGCTGACTGACAGCCTCTGTGTGGCACCCTCTGCTTAGTCCTCAGGGCTGCAACTTATTAACGGTATTACCTTTTCTGATCAAATATCATCATCACGTGTAAACATTAGCGACAGGCATTAATTGCAGACAATGCCTTCAATCAACAATTGAACATTAATAAGCATAGACCTTGAGAATTAACACGAGACACTTGTACTTAATCACTAAAGAGTACTTCTCATAAAGAAAACCCTCTCCTTTTGTTCCTAAAAAGGTCAAAGTCTTCTTTTCTCTACTTGACAAGGAGAAAAACCACACATAGTAGAGCATATCTAGGCTGCTTTATGTGGCTTAAATTATTTCCATCCATGCATTAAAAACATTCCTTTTCAAAGATGTTCACCAAGTTTTTGTATGTGATCTACAGCTCCCAGAGTCTCTGTTCCTGAAATTATTAGGTTAGCTGCTGAAAGGAGCAATCAAGTTTTACTGTTAATCTTAAAAGCTAATCCTTTTTATTGACTTCCCAGTCAATAAACTTGTAGCTCTGAAACTACTTTCAGGTTTCCTTGAGTAATAAGAGGGTTTGTGTGTACCTGTGCATGTGTTTGAAGCTGCTGATTTCCTTGCTGAGTAAGTTGCACTCACAGGTTGAAACTATAAAGCAATTTGCTTTATCTCCTGCCATGGGGTCCTACCTCCCCAGAAATCGGAACACAGCTTGAGCTGAGAAGACACGGGGAGGGAGGTCAGGACCCTCAGCTGCTCACAGTTTATGGCGGGTTGTTACAGGGACTGAATCTTCCTGACAAACAGAAAGGGTAAGGAGAGAGGGGCTGGTTTTGACCTTTTGGGTTTTTTTCAAGAAGCCCAGCAGATATAGTCCTGTCCCTATTCTTGAATTAAAATCTAACCCAGAGAACTAAAGAACAGTTAAGCATCACACCGATTTGTCATTCTTCAGTTCCAGCCAAACAAAAGGGAATGAAGGACATGCCAGATGTCTCAGACTACTTCACGTTGCTGTGAACCAGTTTGGCTGCATCCAGCCATGCACAAGCCCTGCTCACCAGTCTTCTCTCACTCCCACCAGTAACCGCCAGCACGGGACTCCCCAGAAGCCCCAGCATCACCTCAGCAAGAAGAGGACACAGTATGGGAGAAGAAAAGCAGATCTGTTCTCAGCTTACGTGCAATGTCGAACACTAAAATATAAATAGCTCTCCAAGCAGCAGGGAAAACATGAAGGCTTCCTTGGCTTTGTAATTTGTGGTGGGATTTTCTTGTGCCGAGCAGTATGCAAGCTCTGACTGAAGCTCTTCCCACTGGTGGGGGGCATCGGGGCTGCCGCTCGGAGAGCAGCCCTTCCCTCATCTGCATGATTAATGCTCTTTCCGTTTGCCCATCACCAGTTTCATGCCGTCTGCCAGAATTAAAATCTTTACCATCCACAGCCGTGGCTCGAGCTCAGCAGAGACCAGACTGTGGGTTCAGAAGGTGCAGGGGCAAACGTTCCCCGCCCTCGCTAAGCGCGATGTTTTCTCCCAGACTAACCCCCTGTCGAAGACCACCAGGACAGCCAGCTGCTATCGAACCCTCGGTTGAACGAGGACACCACAACCACGGGAGCACATCTCACACCTGGCACGGAGCGGAGGGCAGGGCTCCCTGCCCGCCTGAGCCGGGACGCGCAGCAGCTCCCAGCCCCGCGTTCTGCTCGGGTTTCAGGTGGGCCCGCTCCCCGCCAGCTCTGAGCACGTACAGCAAGCTTCATGCTCTTAACATTTCCCAGAAATTCAAAGTGACAGAACCGGAGGTATTGCAATCTGGAACTCTTAACTTTCGTAAACTGGTGAGAATACTGGAATGTGCATGTTCCTTATTTAACTGCTCCACCAGCTTTTCTTCTATGCTGCTCGGCACAGCCGTTCAGGATACATATTAGACAACCAACATCTGGACTGAATATCTATTAGGACCATATGCTCTACTCAGCTACGGCATCATGTTGGAGATTGGGAAAATCCAAACCAAATGGAGATATCAGAAACTTGCAAGGGTCAAAAATAAAGTCATTTTGGTTTTCCCAGCGCCGATGAATAGGGTATATTGGCCCGCACTCTATGCCTCGTACGAAAGCCTCATTGTAGAAATAACCTGACTTAAAAAATGAAAAACAACTTGAGTATTGTGGTTGAAAACAGATCTATCTTGATGATTTTTCCCCCTAGTTAAGTTTTGAGCGAGGCAATGCTGAATGCCTCTGTCTCCTAAATGAGATTGAACAGCAAGATCCTCAGCCTTCACTTCCCTGTCGATATTTTACGATCGTGATTCCAGTGTGGGTGTGACGGTTTCCAGTTTCACCCCAATGGGATTCTCCTCCTTTACGGCCAAACAGGTTATATGTGCCCTAAACGGCCTGGGAATGTACCACTGACATAAACAGAAGCAGTGCTTAAATGCCACGAAAGCCCTTCAGGATAGCGATGGGAGCACGGCGTGGCTCCCTCACTGCTGAGTAAGGAATTCAGAGCACTGAGCAGCTAAAGCCATTCTGTACGTGAAAGGAAGACGGCGGGAGCAGTCCTTTTAACCGGCTTTGAGAGCTGATCAAGAAAAAATTATAGATTCCCAGAGTCTCACAAATATCTCATGTAGGAGGAGACATCGCAGTGCTTTTACACCACCACAGGTAAAGCCCTGAGTCACCAGAGGCCAACAGTGTTCTTCAGACGACAGCATCATTTATACCTTCCCGACCTCCCTGTGGCCAAGCCAGGGAAAACAAAGGCTGGAGCGGGGCAAGGAGCAGAACGCAACAGCCCGGCTCCCTGGCACCGCCGCCGTTTCAGACGCACGCGCTCTGGGGCAGTGCACGCCCGGCGGTGTCTGGGCCCCAGACAAAGGGACTGACGGAGTTGGGACTGACTCCCAGCTTACCTGGGACGCCCGGGGAACCACTGCGTTTTGTCACAGTAATATCCATACGGTATTTTCCCAGGTCAAAATGGCAACCCTTCAAAGTAATAAGAAAACACAATTCCATTTTCTGCTATTGATTTTTGTTACAAAATGACATGAGTCAAAAACCTTGTATTTAAAAACCTGACATAAAAAAATCCTAAACATCCTTTTTCAACAAGTGCTCTTATTTTCTTGATGGTTTAGATGGATGGATCAAGACAACCAAGGTGGAGAAAAAGAGTGCATAGGAGGGATATTTCTGGTCTGGAGGAGGACACCTGGAAGAGCTGGATGACCGCAGTGCCAGCAACGGGATTTCACAGCATGGCATGCCCAATCGTAAGCAGCGAGGAGCTGGAGCTGGAGCAGCATCGCTGCCCTGCCCTGGGAGGCATTGGCTGCGAACGACAGCGGAGGAGAAGGGCCTGGAAGTGCTGGCTGGTGACAGCACAAGCGTGGGGCACCGGCGTGACCTGGCCTTGAGACAAGCAGGAGGCTGCTGCGGCAGGTGAGGCAGGGCAATTCCCCCGGAGATAAGGCAGCAGTAACGGCCCTGTTCAAGGCCAGGAGACCTCACCAGGAGTGCAGCAAACTCTTATCGCCACCCGTGCTTGGGAAGGATGGGACAGGTGGAGAGAAAGGCTGTTAGGGTGGCCAGGGAGGCGCAGACCCCCAGGATCTTGGCCCGTTTAGCCCAGCAAAATGAAGCCAGAAGCAGACCGCGATGGTGGCTGCAGATTCACGGCACGCAAAAGGAAAAGGAGAAACAAGTATCATGGAGGAAAACTCTTTTCAATAATTGTTTTGGCAAAAGACACAGAGCAAGCGGTTACCTAGACATAAATGAACACTAACATTTTCTTCAGGGTGTTAAACTGAACTGCAGTCTCTCAGAGAAAAACATGTGAGGCTTGGTAACCCTCCCAAAGCACTGACATCCTGAAGAAAGGAGTCAACGACAAATCCCTGCCCTCCATCCCTGTCTCTGGCTGCCCGGGGATTCAGGCAGATGTTACTGAACTCCTTAGTTTCAACTCTTTGCCGAAGCCTTTTCTTTTTCTTTCTTTTTTTTTTTTTTTTTAACTCTGAGGTCTAGAGACTTCGTTTTCTTCAGATGAAAGATTAGATTCTGTCAGCTCTGAGTACATATGTGGGCTGATCTGGCCTATGGGCCGTATGTTTGACACCTCTAGTATACTGTGTTATTGTACCCGGGGGAGGTGACGGGGACTTATTTATAGAGACAGTGTCTGTCAGGGGAAGTTATAAGTGCGATTTTTGTGGGTTAAAATAGGAAGAATATGTACTCTCTTAAGTGGACACTCCCTTGATTTTAGGCACGGTCAGGGCAAGCGCCCTTAACGAATCTCAACAGTTTTCAATTTATTACTTTTCTGTGGGAAGATGCAGTATTTTTAGAATCCTGAAGTATATCTTTACACTTGGAGAAATGACAAGTCCAGGGACTTCTGGGACACTTGAAGCAGATCTGACCTGTCATCTGTGCCGTGAGTAGCTGCAGCCGCCACGGCAGAGCTAGTGCAAACGCTACCCCGCTGCAGGGGCTGCTGGCCCCCCCGCACAGGGCAATGCGGGGCTGGGGCTGCCGAGGCTTCGGTCCCCACACCGCGCCCAGCCGGGCTCTCTCGCGCCTGGTACCCACGCTCCCTTCCCACCGCGGCGACGTTAAAACACAGGCAACGCCCTGCACAAACCTGATGCTCTGGAAGATCACTTCTTCCAAAACGCCTTAATGTGAAATGAAAAACCGCCCCGGGTTACAGGGGAGGAAAACACCTCCTGTTGCCTTCGTGACTGGGGCCTGCGGGCTTCACCCTGTCTCACCAAATCTGTTCCTTCTCCAGCATAAATTATTTAAGAAAGAAAGTTTCCCGATATTAGCATTTCACACATCACACATCACCAGCACATTGCTGGTGCTTGAGAAATGGCCAACAAAAATAACTTCCTCGCAGGGTTTAAGTACATAAGATTTAAAGTAGCGCATGAAGTTTTCAGGCTCCTAATGTTTCAAACAGAAGAGCTCCAACAGTAAGCATACAGCTTAAAAACTCCAATCAAACACACTAGTTCGCAGCAAGAGCGAGCAGATAAAACACACGCAAGCCTTCTAGACCAAGTCGTTCTCACATCTGGTAATACCATCCTCTCTTAGGGGAAAGCAATGATGGCAAACAATGAAAATGCCCTTCTTTTAAAAAATGCCTTAGTACGTCCAAACTGCCATCTCTGTTTAATTTCAAACTTACAAAAACCAATCCCCTTGGTTAGGAGTCTGCTGATACTTCAGAGGTTTAAAGAAAAACCAAACCCCCAAACTCCCACAACTCCCCCCTTCCCCATCCAATTTCCTGGAGTTGCTGCTATGTAAGTTAGGGCGAGGGAAACTGCTCGAGGTTGCCTCAGATTCTGGTTTCTAACACAGCGTACCAGGACAGCATCCTTAAAGGTGGGGTCCAGACTGCGTTAGTCCATCGCCCCAGGTCCCCATGTTTCACCAGCAGCTGGCAAGAGAGCTGGGGTCTCCTGCAGCCCCTGCGTGGCAACCACGAAACAGAACTGGCCCGCTCGTACTCCAATTTCCATTACGACTCCCTACATTTAATCACCAGGTTTTTTCTTTCCCTGGTCTGGATTGGATGTGGCTCATGATCTCAGTGATGAAAAAGCCAATAATTCACCTCACTAGTCAGCCCTGCATTTTCTACGCTCATTTATTAAATTAAATTCCAGCTGTTACCAACTACTCATATGCTCTCTCCTGTGTGCACACATCCACACACACCAAAACAGTAACGTTCGTGAAAAGGTAGTACTGTTAGGGCTCCCCACCTAACAGCCATCTTACTAAGCACTGTTTTCCGACAAGAATGAAAGCTGTGAAATCACTAGTGCCTAACGCAAAATTAGAAAACGAACCGGCCGGTTTCACCGGTCCCTGCGGCAGCACAGCACCGTCGGGCGGGCGAGGCGGCCCTCGCGTCCGGGGGCTGTCTGCCCCTTAGCTGCTACCAGGATTTCTGGGGATTAACTGTGCGCAGCCGCGGGCACCGCGGCGAGGAAACGCCGTGGGCTCAGCGGGCAGGCCCGGGGCTGCAGCAGCAGCGCGAGAGGCGAGAGCAGCCGCGAGCCGCGCGCAGCAAGGACCCTCTCCTCCGCACACGCCGAAGAGGCACGCTCAAGGCTGCTTCGGCTCGCTGGCTTTGCGAGAGGGGACCCCTAACTTCCGTCC
Organism: Opisthocomus hoazin; assembly: GCF_030867145.1. NCBI lineage: Eukaryota > Metazoa > Chordata > Aves > Opisthocomiformes > Opisthocomidae > Opisthocomus > Opisthocomus hoazin. The sequence goes on from NC_134422.1 coordinate 44,283,695, forward strand.
TCTAGAAAACGGGGAGTCCCTCGGTGGTGGTGAACTTAGCAAAAGCCTGCTCCCTTGTGCACTCTGGCTGCCTTATACCCCGCGTTTTGACCGCCTGGAAATAAAATTGGAAGCTTCTGGGTTTAACTTGCTGGTGCCGTTCGCGGGCAGGATCACGCCCTGAGCTGGTGCAAACTGGCAGAGCCATACTGGCTCTGGGGAGGGGTCAGCCTGGACACCCCGGCTGAGGGTCTGGCTCCCGACGCCGCGGCTACGGGGCAGCGAGAACCCTCTGTGCCAGTGCCCCCAGAGCACGTTACCAGGGTGGCCACGCGGCTCTCCGGACAGCAGAGTGGTGACAACGAAAGCCAGAGCTCCCCCGGAAACTGAAGCAATATCAGCTCTGAGCAAACAGTTGTCCTAAATGAAAATTCATCCCCTGCTAAATTTAACCAGGTTGCATGACAGCACATATGTGTTGATTTCAGAGAGGTTTCTGAGGCATGAGGGAGATCATAAATAGGCCCTAACATATGAGAAAATTAGACAGAAAACACAGTCTTGCTTTCCGTTACACTTTTGTTTAGAATTCAGCCCAGTATCTGCTCTTCCTTAAGTGTCCTGGCACACAGCTGAATTATTAGCATGGTTTCCTTCAAATGGAATAGAAAGTGGAAAAGGTTATTTCTATTTCAGTGTCATACACAAATTAATGGGAAGAATTATTTGCAAAGTGAGCGGTTTTAACTTCTGTGAACCTGGCTGCCAGGCTCACAACTATCGTAAACTCCCCATGTTTTCGCTCTCCTTGACGTCAGACAGCTACCAGCACCGTCAGGTTAATCATCTCACATCAGGTTAATTATCTCACCTGTGAGTAATCACCTGAACAACGTGAATGGGGAACGACACAGAGCCAAAGACACGTCTTTCCTAACGATGGACCTGTGGTTGGGCTGGGCTGCGGTGGGGCTGTCCCATCTTCACACAGCACTGCTGACCCAAGAGCAGAGAGCGCTGGCAGGTCGCGGGCTTCATCTCTAGGACTTACATCAACCAGAAAAGGAGTTAGAGGAAAACTGTTACGGGAGCAGGACTTTCTATCTGTCTCAGAATAAACAGCCCGGAGATGCTGGACTGCCTGGGTGTGTGCTCTGGTCTCCAGGCACTGGAAAACGCAGCGCACAGCGCCATATTCCGTGGCTGCACCAGGCGCTCCACCACAGGCAGATGGGACCCACCACCCTCCCGCTGCCTGCAGCACCACGTGCCCTGAGGAGCTGGGAGCAGAAGGATGCTGCCGGCTGGTCTCTGCCCGGACCGCGGCGGAGGGCAGCCAGGTCTCCGGACGCACGGCGACGCAGCTCCCTCCCCAGCCCTCTCCCCAGTTCCCCGAGGGGAGGCCCTGGAGCTCACGGGGTGCTGCCGGCGCTGGCCCACCAGCCACCCCGGGCCGGGGGCCCGCAGCCCCGTCAGAGCAGGGCTCCCTCCACCCACCTCCCGACCGTCGTCCGCGGGCGATACGAACCTGTTCCAGCCGAAGCTATTCATCTGACTTCTCTGAAATCGAACGAGAGGATGAGCAGAAGAGCCACTTCAAGAGCACGGGCGGCACACGGGCTCTGTATCTGCCATTTCCCCTGGATACACCAAACTGTTTGACAACAGGAAGCACTGCGAAATCTTTGCCATCCACAAGTTTGCTTTTCCTCAGGCCTAAAAGAAGCAAACTCTCAAAACAAAAATTTAAAAAGTAAAAAATACATTCCTAATCAACGACTAATTGTCACTATTTGAAAACGTGCGTCTGGTTCCCTGCGCGTTGCCTCCCCTGGCGCGGCAGCCGGGCCGAGGCAGCGCAGCCGGCAACGCGTCGCAGCCAGTCCCTGTCGGGAGCGGAGCAGAGCGACGGGCTGTGCACCAGCACCCACACCGCTCCCCCCTCCCGACCTGTCCCACAGAATCACAGAATAGTAGGGGTTGGAAGGGACCTCTGTGGGTCATCTAGTCCAACCCCCTGCCCAAGCAGGGTCACCCAGAGCAGGCTGCACAGGACCTTGTCCAGGCGGGTCTTGAATATCTCCAGAGAAGGAGACTCCACAGCCTCCCTGGGCAGCCTGGGCCAGTGCTCCGTCACCCTCAGAGGGAAGAAGTTCTTCCTCATGTTCAGACGGAACTTCCTGTGCCTCAGTTTGTGCCCATTGCCCCTTGTCCTGTCACTGGGCACCACTGAAAAGAGCTTGGCCCCATCCTCCTGACACCCACCCTTCAGATATTTGTAGGCATTTATAAGGTCCCCTCGCAGCCTTCTCTTCTTCAGGCTGAACAAGCCCAGTTCCCTCAACCTCTCCTCGTAGGGGAGATGCTCCAGTCCCCTCATCATCCTCGTAGCCCTCCTCTGGACTCTCTCCAGTAGCTCTTCATCTTTCTTGAACTGGGGAGCCCAGAACTGGACACAGTACTCCAGATGAGGCCTCACCAGGGCAGTGTAGAGGGGAAGGAGAACCTCCCTCGTCCTGCTGGCCACACTCTTCTTGATGCACCCCAGGATCCCATTGGCTTTCTTGGCAGCCAGGGCACACTGCTGGCTCATGGTTAACCTGTCGTCCACCAGGACACCCAGGTCCCTCTCCGCAGAGATGCTCTCCAGCAGGTCCACCCCAAGCCTGTACTGGTGCATGAGGTTGTTCCTCCCCAGGTGCAGGACCCTGCACTTGCCCTTGTTGAACCTCATCAGGTTCCTCTCAGCCCAGCTTTCCAGCCTATCCAGGTCACACTGAATGGCAGCACAGCCTGCTGGTGTATCCACCACCTGCCGTTGGTGGTACTTACCGTTTCTCCTCTACCCAGAATGTGTAAAAGAAGGACTCCTCACGTAAATAGTGGTATTAAGTAAATGTTAATGTAAAATAGCGTCATTGACCTCGTCACTGCATAAAGCCCTCACTCAGAGCTGAACGGCATTCACCCGCGTGTGGCCAGACGCTGTTTGTAACTGGTAAAACACGCTCTCCTCCACTCGGGAGCGACAGACCGCGGCCACAGGGCCCTCCCACAGTCAGTGCCAAGAGCAGCGGGGCTGTGGCTTTGTCACTAGGACAGACAGCAGGTCCCATTTCAAATGCTTTATTCTAAGATCCTCAGATTTGAAGACGATATTCTCAACAATGCAGTTGCTTTGTTTACAAATCACCACACAAAGTAAGTAGAAGATAAAATTTTTCCTTCAAATTTTTGGCACCTTGGATTTTTTTCTGCAGCTGAGACACAAGCAACCTGTGTTTTATGTTTTCCCCAGGACGGAAGTCGTCAGCACTGGTACGCTGCGGCTCCTCAGTGCCACACATCGCGCTCAGATGAACCCGCTGGATGCTCAGCAGAAGAGATTTTCCATGTTTTGAGAGCACTGCTTAGAAAGCTTTGATTTTACATGAAAATACTACAGAACTGGAGGGGGTGAGGCTGAATACAAGGGCTCTGTTGTCCTGGGGATTTTGCTGTCTCTTTGGCCCTGCTCTGAGGTCTCTGGAAGAACATGCAGGTCTTCCAGATGCTGGAGACCATGGCCAAAACCCAAGGTGTGAGGGTTGTTTGAGGAGGCCAGGGAGGCAGCAAGTGGAAGAGCGAGGTTAAAAGAGGCATGGCCTGAGGAGCGAGGGGAAAGAAAGAAAGGGGAGGGGACAGCATGGAGGTCCGAGATGTGCAGAGGAAGGGGATCTGTGGAGCCGGCGGGCACCAGAGCACGATGTCCTGCACGCCCTGTCCCCTGGCTCCCCTTGGACTTGGCAGAGGAACATCATGATTGTGCTGGCGGGCTACTCAAACTGTGCAAAAAATGCTTGCCTTTTAAATATTGTGCTAGAAATGAAATTCCTGGGCTTCAGTATATTAATTTCTGGCTAACTTTCTTGGGGTAGCAGGGTTATTTTTTTTCTTTCACATACAAAAATATTTTAAAGCTTTTATCTCTGTATATAAACTACTTTTTTTTTCCTTTTGTTTCCCACATCAGCTCAAAGAAAGTTTAATCTGCCATAGAAGCACAAATACCTGTGCTTACTATCTTAACTGCTAAAACTCACAGAAAACTTTGCAAAAGGTGCATCTTGGGGGATGTAGCCAGACTAGCAACCTAAGTCCATGCAGGAGTATGTTTGGATGATGCACAAATAGAGCATAAAGTCAAACTGAGCTAGAATGAAAACGTTACTATTTGGGAATATGAAATTTCCCCATCTGTTTCCATCAGACACGGCTGAGTGGATGCTTCAGCATCCCCAAAGGAATGTCTCTGGTAGAGGGACAATGTTTCCTACTCAAAGCTTCCGAACAGTCAGATTTTAAAATTTAATTGAATTTCATTTTTTAAGAAAAAGTCCAAGTCACACAAGGACCCACTAACAAGAGCTAAACAGTTGGGGGGGTGGGGGAGGGTGTCAGAATCCCACGGATAAATCAGATTGCACAGGAATCACGCTGACTCGTGGCCCAGACTTTCCTAGAAACGTCCAGCTGCTAATGAGAAGATCTGGCCAGTCTCTTCTAGGATACTCAGGGTTCAGACTCTCTGATAATGGGTAAGGGATATTTACTCAACGCACTTCATCCCTTCAACCAAGATAATGCTCTTGGCAAAGAAACAAATTCAAGTCTAAAGGGAGTGGTCTCCGTCTGCTTAGGCTTCTACATGACGAAAGGAAAAAAGAGTGAGAATTTACTCCTCCCCTGGGTCAAAATCTCAGTTTACCCCAAGAAAACATATATGCCTTCCATGCAGCGCAATTACAAGTCAGCTGAGAAACTTGGAATGAAGGAAAGCAGATCCATACATTGGCAAATTCATGCAGTCCCTCAGCTTTGAGGGATGCCAACAAATCCATTACTGCAATGGTAGTTTGCACCGAGAGAGTCCCACTTCAGGATTTACAGGCTTAATATAAGGAACTTAGGCTGGAAAGGAAAAAAATTCCCCTCCCATTCACTGTTTCCAATGGAAAAGGATTTTTCCCAAGTGAAAAGTAAATTGCTGAGAAAACGCAATTGAAATGATTAAAATTGCTGAAGGTTTCTCCCTTAATTTTGTTCCCATCCTTCTCCCCCCAAAATTCCCACGATAGTCAATGTCAGAAGATTTCACTTACTCTTGAATTTCTCCTCCCGAATCATAAATATTTATCACGTGAATGAGGTCCTTACAAGTCTCTCACATTTGTGAAAGAAAGCAGTTTGCTGCAGGATTTGACCTTGAAAATCTTCCCCGATCTCATTGACAGGAGCCAATGCTATTTTCCCTTTTTAATAGCTTCGGAAACTTGTGCCAGACAGACAGAACAGCCAGACAGACCACACGCAGATTATTAAAAACAGTTAAGGGTGCGTGATTTTGGTACGGGGACATAATGGCCGCTACATTATGGGCAAATGGGAGGTCACAGGGTGGGAGGAGGGATTGTTCATTAATGAACATAAATAATGAAAGGACATTGGAGCATGGTTCATTCAACATCAAAAGCCAAATTCTTCAGCTAGAAAATGGAATCAATCGTCTGAAGTTACAGAGGAATGAGAAAACACGGTCAACGTTTTCGTTTTGGACTCCTAAGCAGCTATTAGACTGGGATGTCAGAAAAAACATTACAGTACTGCCTAAAAAGCAAGAGGGTAGATTGTATGAACTGTCACCATCTCTTTCACAGACCTCTGTGCTGCAGTCACTGAAGTGGCCATAGTCCCCCAGCACTGACCCCTGCCACAAACACACCGTCCACCGCACACAGATAAATACCGAGCTCCAGTCTAAGCTGGACACTTCAGCAGTGACGAAGCAACACAGCCCCAGCAACGAACGGACCGGGAAGCAAGGGGCAACGCTGCTTGGGCCAGCTCCGCTCTGAGAAGCAGGAGCAGGCATTTTCTTTCCCTGCATCTGAGCTTCCCTCCTCCGCGTCTTCTGTCGGATCTGTAGGAGTGCCCGGCCACGGGGCTTGCAGCAAGGACCTGACTCGCACCCAGCCCTCGAGCCTGGCATGCAAAGCCCAGAGCTCGCACACGCACCTTCGCTGCGCCCTGGGCACGGTTACCTCACAGCTGCTCCTTTGCCTGTCACTCATCTTCTAAAACAAACCCACAACCGAACCCAGCATGAAAATCGATGACTGGTGGCAGCCAGCTGACTGAGGTGGGATTGCTCTTGCTCTTATTGAGGAGAAGAGACAATTTCTGACAGCTTCTGTGAGCGCTGGGTTATCATCCAGGGATGAGTCTGACTCCCACGTTGAATTAACGCTAGCCAGTGCACGGCCCCTATATAGAGGTATCAATGGAGGGGGCTGCACAGGCAGAGAAACCCCCCTGAGAAGCTGCCTTGCCAAGCCCAGGAAAGCGCACACTTAAATACCTCCGGATTTGCGTTGATGCTCATGACACAGAAGGAGTCCCTGGGTCCGTACGGTTGCTGTGGCCCACAGAAATCGTCAACCAAGAAAAGGGAAAGTCAGCAAGTCCTGCGGGACCAGAGCACCGTCTGGTCCAATAGCCAAGGAAGCTGACCTGGTCAGGAAACCCACCGCCTGCCCCTTCTTTCCCAGAGTCTCCCCTCCTGCCCCTTTATCTTCCCATGGATGTTTTGATAAAAATGAAGAAGAAAAGATGTTTTTTCAGAAGTTTCCTTGGTTTCCCAAGGCTGTATAGTGAAACACCAAGACGTGTTGGCCAGGCTTCCTCCTTCGTCTCTCTGCTCTGACACACAATAGAGTCCCACTCTGGTGGCAGGAAGCAATTACTCACGGTATCTCTGGCAAAAGAACATTTCCATTGAAAAATGGCTTTTGGAAAACTCACTTGTTTTCCATTGGCCTTAAAAAGACCATTGACTGAAAAGGCCTCTCCATTTGAAATCCTGCTTTAAGGTCAGGAGCCTTGTCGGCGTTCGGCAGCATCTCGGTATTGCTGAAGAAGGGGACAGTTTCCCAAGGATGGTCTGGGCTCCTTATCACTGCTCCCGTTTGCCTTCCCCAGCCTGCCACACTGTCTCGGTCCCACCCAGGCAACCAACCCGACTGCAAGCCGCTAAATCACATCAGCAGCTGCCTGTGCATGAAAGTCACAACCCAGGGAAACAAGAAAAAAAAAAGGGGGAGGGGGGCCTTAAATATTCTTCAGGATGCAGAAAATGGGCTTGTATCACAAAGCAGAAGAAATATTTTCCATCACCACAATGAAATATTTATTAATAGCAGACACTAAATAATCTAGTACAGACTTGTTCACCAGAGTGCAGATTTTAGTGGGAGTCTCTGAGAACCAAAGCACATTTAATTGTAATGAATAATAGCACAGATTTCCTATATTTGGGTTCATATTTTTCAAAAAGTGTTAGCAAGTAAACATGGATATTCCCAAACTGTGAATATTTAGTTAAGTTCTATTCTGATGTTTCTTGCTCTGAATATTACTCTATGAATTATTAAATTGCAACCGATTTTCATAAGGATGAATTTTTCTGTTTGCAAAAATTGCTACTTTCTTCCACCTGAAGTTAAATCCACTACACATGGAGACAACTAGAGGCAATATATTCTTGAAAAGGAACGTAAAATTCGAGCCAAAGTATGTATCGGATGAAAACCAGAAATGCTCCTTTGTTCGAGTGTCATACACCCATAACGGCTTCAGACAAATGACGATTTTTACCAAATGGCTTACTAGTATTACAAGTTCATGAGCAGAAATTGGTTTAGTTGAGCACATGCTACGGACCAAGCATTTTCACTTTACTTGCACCTCGTGACTCTGACCAGAAACACGCAAAACCCCCACGTCCCAAGTGCAGAGTGTAGGGGAGAGAGAAGAGGGGTCTGGAGAGGAGAACCCAAGTGCTCTCCACGCATGGGTCGCTGCACTGGGAGGGGAAGCCCCATCCTGAGCTGCTGCATGGCACCAACGAGCCCGCTCATGCTGGGTGGTGGAGGAGCAAATCCTCCCTGCAGGTTTGCATGAGACCTAAGGAAATGACCAAAGGCCTCACGAGAGCCTCACCTGTGCTCACCTGCTCCATGGAGGTGAGGGATGCTCAAGCCACAGCGGTGGTGTTAGCAGAGACAGACAGAGACCAGGCCTCCAGCAGCTGAATTCTCTGGGGCAAAAGGAAGGGGATACTTTCAAACTTACATAACAAAAGCAGCACCTACAGCAAGCTCAAACGATGGTCACAACAGAGGTGTGAAAGTGCAGAGGAATAATGAACGCTGACACCGTCTCACAGAGCGAGAGTCAGCTACTCGCACTCCTGCCCCCAGGATTATCCCTACGATCACCACGCAGGCACAGAGGAAATACCTTCTACTCCCGTAGAAAACATTTTTCTAATACTGGCCCTATCTAGAGGAGGGAGAGGAAGAAGATACATGTGCCTGTGGCTGCAGTTTCCTTACGCCAGGCTTACTGCTCAGGCCTGCGGGCACGCGGTGATGCTGCCAAGCCGCCAAGCCTTTGCTGCTGCTGGCACGGCAGCTCGCGTGGTAGGGCTCAGAGTGTTTCACGATTTGTTTTTTCCAAAAGTGACACTATTTGACAAGTACCAGGTGACAGTGGCAAACGTATTTACCTGCTCTGCTGCTCGGGTGTGACGGAAGCTTGGGCTAGGCTTACAGGTAACCTTACCACCGCCCTGCCTATTCTAGCACGCCATACACAAAGCTGCAAATCAGACTAACAGCATGGAGAAGCCTTGATTAGACGGCAAACTTCACTTTCTGTCCTTTTGAAGTGTAACATTTTCATTCTCGCACATGTGCATGCTCATTTGGGAAGCATCTGACTAGTTCTGGCATCAGATTTGGACACCTTACCGCGTGCATCCTTCTCACAGCCTCCCAGCACTGAATAACGCATGAAGCTGCGTTTGCCTAGAGGCCTGCCCAGCTTGGCCTGGGCGGGCGAAGAGGAGATGGTCATTGAGACTGCTGCCACCAGGGGCGAGACCCCGATGGCCTGGTGCAGGGCGCGTGCGCACCCGGAGCCCCCGGGTTCGCCGCCAGCCCTCGCAGAGCAAGGCCCCGCTCAGCCGCACCGCTGCCCGTGCCGCCCGCCCAGCCTCGCCGAGCCCCGCGCTGCTGGGGACAACCCGCGGGCTGCCTTCTGCCAGCACTTCTCACCCGCAAAGCAGTTGTGCTGACCACAGTAAGTGCCATGCCTGTCCAACGTCCGTCAGCAAATACCGGCCTTCAACGGCAAGTGCTGGCGATAGGCACCAATTCGTTTGAAAACCCGCGTGCCAAACCCTTCCTGCAGAGGAAAACCACCCCTTAGTGACGGACAGCTTAGGGTTCGGCCTGCGTAGCCTTCTCCCTCTCTTACAGCGACACGCTCGGCGAGAGCTAATGGGAGTAAAGTGACAGCTAGGTCATTCCTACAGCACAGAACAGATTTTGAAAGGAAAATCCCATCATTTTCTTGTATAAACAAGTCCAAAATGCATTTATAGGATAGGTTTGGGTTTTTTTTCAGCTTGCAAGAGGGTTTTAGATTATTTTTCCTTGTCACATGAACTGCCAACTAAAGTGAGAAGCAGAAATCCTAAATAAAAGTTTAAAACCAACCACCAACTGTTTAGAAACCAAAAAAGAAACTCTACTAGGAAATCAGCCCTTTCAAGACAGCGTTCCAGTAAGATGCCAGGGACAGGTCACTCAGTTGTCTCACCGGAATAACCACGTTTTAGGTTTTCAGAGTAAAATATATGAGGCTGGGCAGCCAAGAGGGTTAGTACAGGGCTCAGATTTTAACACAAACAAAGGGCAATCTGGTCTGGCGCAGTCTGGTCACTGCAGCAGTGTATCTGAAGGTTAGGTTTTATGTTTATTAGCATCATCCAGATGGCGTTTTATGTCCTTAATAACTTTGTCCCTGACTAAGCCATGAACCTACTGTTTGACAAACACTGTAGGAAATACCCATCAGCAGAAAAGCCATTTCGTAACGAGGGGTAGAGCCGGCATGTTTAAGACGCCTGCAGTTTACTTCTGTGTACCTGTCACCTTTCGCTGTGTACACTTCACATTGTAAAGCACTTCAGGCCGTCGTCCTTAAGCTGAGGAGGCTGGACCAAGGCGCTGGGTACGTGTGCGGGCGCCTGGAGCCCCGCAGCTGCTGCCGGCGTGGGCCCCTGCTCGGTCGCTTGCAGCCCTCCCCACCAAGGACGAGGGCCACGGCTTTGGCACGGCGCTGGGACGGCTCCCGTCCCCTCCCCACAGGCCATGCCGGGCAAGCCACGCCACCAGTCCTTAGCTTGGGGGTTATCTGGAAGCTGGGGCAAACCCACCTTTTCCACAGAGCTGTTCCAGCAATTCAGTTATCTCCGCTCCCGGAACACCTTGCAGTCCCCGGGGGAACGTGCTCTGCGCTTCGTTAGCAGAGACACCTTCTCTCCAGCATGCTGTCCCAAACACCGTATGCCTCACAGACCCGCCAGGATTTACTGTGCCTTGATGACAGACAGGAAAGCTCCACTGCTAATTAGCGGGACTTGTGACTGCGTGTGAAAAACTATTTTAGTTTCTAACTGTTAAAACAAAAGGACCGTTGATGCTTATTTTAGCAAGACCCTCCTTGCCCCACAGGACATCTCAGCAGCCCAGGAGCTTCTTTCCGCACCTCAGAGGCGCGCACGCTTTGCCACTTTCCACCTAGACTGAAAAACACTTGATGTCTTCCTCGCTGCGGAACACACGGTCAAGCCGTTCCTCCAGAAGGAGAGCAGCTGGCGCCGGGGCGGGCACGGCACCGAGGCTCTCGCACCCGCGCAGTCCCGCGCCGCGGCCAGCTACCGCGCGCCCGTCGAACGCACGGGCGGCACGTAACCAGCTCAGACGGTCCAGCAGGCTCTACGCACTTGCTCCGCTGGTTCACCGAACTCATTTAAGTTAAATCGGTTCAGCCTCGTGATTCAGACGAGGCCAGAATGAACGCTAGCAGCACTTCTGGTGTTTCATGACACAATTCGCTCCGAATTAAAGCAACTGGAAAAAACCTTGTGCTCGGGGAAGTATGTATGTATCGCTGCTGAAGCAGACACTGGCAGCAGTGACATCAGCATGTTTTTTTAAGCATTCGTTCGTCTTTTGCAGGGATATTTTGAGACCCTAAAAATGTCACTACAGAACTGTCCCAGTTTTTGATTTTGAAAATGTCACCTGTGTCATCGTTGGAACTGGGCTGTTATTTCCAGAACTAACCATTTGGGGAACGGTTTACGCGAAGCTGAAACCTTAGCACCAGCTCTGCAGCGAAAGAGAGAAGGCAAACGCGCTGGCGCTTGCACCGGCGCTGGAGTCATCCAGGAATTGGCTGGCTTACCTCAGGCCAGCCTTTCACTTGCCAGAATTCAGAAATTCATATTTCTTTTCAAATTTGCTATTTTCTTTAGGCATTCATTTTGAACGTGACCAGCTGTTCTCAGAACAGGGATCTGGAGCCATATTCTATATTTTTAGAGCAGGCATCTTTCGTGTTAAACAGAAAGATGAGAAACTCCAAATTAGAATATGGTTGGGAGGAACAGAAGAAAATTCATAAGTGCAAAGCTGCTGCTGTTCACCCAAAAGGCTTGCAACAAAGATGCGGGGCAACTTTCCTGATAACTCCCAATGGTTTACCTGAAATGGAAGCAGGAGAGAAGCCAGGGCAACCACACAACAAACAAATGGCTGCCTGGGAGCCCCAAGGTTCGGTGTCGTGAGCAGCTGACGGTACCAAAAGCGGCAGCCCCACCCCTGGCACTGGCTCCTGTCATCCCTTGGGCCAGCACCAACACTGACACAGCTGTCTCAGGGACTAGACCAAGGATCTCATCAAGCTACAGACTAACCTGGTCAAAAAAATCCGGTGTTGGACAAAGCGAGCCCCTCCTCTGCTCCACAGTGTGCATGCCGGTGCTGTCGCCAGGACTGGGAAGGAAGGACTGGAACGGACAGTAGGACGAGCATTTCTGGCAGAGCAGATGTGCAGCCTGGGTAAAATTACCGTGCATTTCCAACAGCACTGGAAGAACGAAGCCTGAGCTCAGAGGGCCCTGGGCTGTGAGCTGCCAGTCAAGCGTTGCAGGTACTTCGGCCATACAGCACGGCTTCTCCAGGCACGCTCATCCTCCGATGCCTGGTAACACGCGTGTTCATGCCACATCCCTTCCTTCTGTCAAAACTGACAGAGCCTTTCTGCTCTAACCAACCACATATATTCCTAAAGCTTGCAGGAAATTAATTATCCTCGAGATCTTTACGGCTTCAACCAGCTTGGCTGAGGACAGCCAACAGCTTCCACTGCCTTTGAATGTGGTAAAAAATACAGCAAACAACATTACTAAGAAATCCCATATCCCTAACAAATCATCTAATAGAACCACCAAAACAACATGAAAAAAACCCCCCATCATCACCAAGCTTAAGGGAAATGTATTCAGAAGACACCCCTGGGGCACCGTCTCCAAAATGCCCTTGTCTCGCGTGGTCACTTCGCTCACGAGGTCCCCCGCTCCTGCGGGTTCAGCGGCTCGGCGCGGCTCTGAGGTAGGAACCTGCAGAACGAAGGAGGAAGGCACCATGCGACTTCAGCGGCCAGCAGAGGATGGGCTCCTACCCACTAGGCAGCGCTGCGTCTTTTTAGGTTATTTCCATGTTGGCCATCTTAGAAATTTGGAAAAAAACACATCATAAGACCAAAATATTGAAATATTAGCTGATTCCGATAACCAAGCCTCCAAAGATCATCTATAATAGTTCATGTGATTCCTAATTCTCACTAAGTTAACCAAAATTTCAAAATGTTACATTTTTATAAAGCCCTATGTTTATCAGGTGACTGCACATGCGTCTCCTCTCACTTGGGCACCGTTCAGTATTCCCCTTTCAGAGGAGAGCTTTGGGTTTTTCCACACGGCCACACTTCCGAAATGAATGATTTAAACTTGGAGCAAGGTAAATTGAAAAGTGTCACTCATCCACTCTGTGCTGTCAGGATATACAAATCCAGATCAAATACTGAGAGACTCTACCCTTAATTAAGCGCTTAACCGAGGGAGTTTATCCCTCCTCAGTGGAGACAGGACCCCTCCAGAATGAATTACACCACGGACGACATCTCGGAGGAGAGGTTTTAATGGAGCCAGCTCTGCTCCCTTCCCACCAGCCCCTGGCCAGCAGCACGAGCAGGCTCTGCCAGCACACAGACAACCCGTCCCACCTCCCGCCCGAATGCAAGGGGCCATCTGCCCTGCAAGCACTGTGTAAAATCCCCTTTTTTACGGGACCTCAGAGAAGAAGGGCTCCTTCGAAGGGCCCTTCCTTCCTTTGGGAAGGAAGACACCCAAAAATTCACGGTTGTACTTCAACAAGAGCGTGCCGTATGTTTTCCCAAACTCCTCCGAGCTCTTGGCTGTAGGAGAACATTTCAGACGCAGGTGAAGGAAGGTCTCTCATGCAAGTGCATGCCTGTTGTTCTCCCGTGTCATTCAGAAGAGATGGGCACTTGCAGCAGCGAGGGATGCTCACACAGCCTACTATGCTATACTCTACCCTGCTCTCCGTCCCAAAGAAAAACACGGGCTCCAGTGAGCAATCCTGTGATAAGACAGAGTACATTTACTTTACGTTTGTAATTTTAAAGATGAGAGGGTATGAAACACCCTTGGCTTGTTATTAGGAAATGCCTTGTTAGCCACTTTCTTTTGAATTCACTCAGTGCCGTTTATAGAAAAGCCATTTCTCCCCAGGAACCACCTCTTTTCTGATTGCTTTTTTCCGTGCTTCCCAGCAATTTCTGTTTTCAGAGTCATGAAGACCAATGTGGTTCTCTTCTACACCATTTCACTACATTTACATTTTTTAAAATAATTGATCATATCTCTGTAATTCTATACTTTTATTCTAAAACATAGGATACATACAGTCACTGCTCAGCATGGCCAGTGAATTATGGCTTATCTGGGATTTTAAATACAAAGATTACAAAAGTGTTGGTTAAAGTGCTGCCAAGTGAACTAAACTTAGTGTTCATGGTATCTGGCTAAATATATGGTTTTTAAGTAATAAGCAGGAGTTGTTACTGAAACTGCAATCATCTTTCACAATAAATACTGTTTTACTTGAAGGCTCCATACAATAAAGTTATATCAGTACTTGGGTACGGTGTACTTATAATTAACGCAAATACAAGGAAAACATACTAACGTTTCTTCAACTGCATTGCTTATGTCTATGCTAATGCAAAGAATAATTTGGTGTGCCACACGCACCCAGGACGGGTAAAGGCACGGCTGAGTATTACAAGGACGCCTACCCAGAGTTACGGGCTTGGACAGTTGTAAGCAGGAGCATCACCAAACGCAATCAGTGCATTAAAGAGGAGGCAAGGCTCATGGACCGCTACCAGGGAGAGGCTTGGGGGCTGAATGGCGATGATGATAATACTGTTTAGACTGAGATGTCCTAGGTATATTCAAAACTGCGTAAATACAGCCTAGGTGAACACTCCTGAGCCCTGCTGAAATCGTGCAAACTCTGCCAGTGTGAAAGTCCTGCAAAATTAGCAACTAGCATTAAATTTCAGACACAGGTACTCCAATGGAAAAATAAGCCTTATCGTGAGAAGATCTAAAAGCAAGGCTTATAAGCATTTAAAAATCAAAGTTTTGTTTTCTCTCTGCTGTAACTAAATGCAATTGAAAAAACAGCAGATTTTTACTTTTAAATATGCATATACACATTTAAATAATATACACATAAATATAAAGCACATATATTAAAAACATATACTACTTCCCTAAGCAGATCACAGTGACAAAGTACACACAGTAACAGGTTTGCCTGCAGGATCAGGAATGCAATAAAGAAAAGATAAAATTGGTCCGTTTACGTGGGGGGAAATTGGACAGAGTTTGAGATTGAGAGAGGTGAAGGTTTGTTTTTTCTTTTTCTCCCTCTTGCATACAAAAAACATTCTAGCTGTGGTTTCTGTCACCAAAAGTTGAACTTCACTTTTATAAAGCATCCTGCAAATTGCACTCCCATATATCACTAAAATCACGCCACGGATCCTGGTGAGATCAGTGAGTCACTACACAAACAACTGAAGGCTCAGGAGCCCACACGGCTATTTGCTGTCGCACCTTCTGTGTCTCTGGGGTTTCTAGGACCCTATTCTGCTCTTGTGCAGCAAGGGAGCTGGTTTCCTTACGAAGGCGTTCTCCCTCCTGCAGGGAGATGCACTGCCTGCATGCCCGCACTTCGGAAGCCCTGAAGAAGGAGGGGGTCTTTCCAGTGAGGGCACCCCGGGGTGTCCTGCTGCCCCTTCAGAGCCCCCCTTCAGATACAGCTGGCACACAGCACTGGTGCCCCTTCGCATGGGACCTCTCCAGGAGAGGGGACACGATGGGTGCCGCTGGCTGGGCACCACAGCGGGATGCCAGCCTTCCCACGGAGCGCGAAGCTGCAGGCTCTGTCCCGGGACTCCTCCACCTGCCCTGGCTCTGCCAGCCACGGGGTTGCTGCTCCCGGTGCAACAGGGTGAGGAGCAGACAGCCCCGCTGCCCGCGCGGGACAGAGGGAGCGAGGCAGGAACCCACAGATCTGTCCTCCATCGCTGACTGCTCCGTGGCTGAAACACACGAAAGCCTCAACCCCAAAAATGTCAGCACAGCGCCCGACGTTTCAGACGTGCAAGTCTGCGAGGAACTCTGATCAGCTGCCTCCGGGGAGTCTTGGGTCCCACCCCCTCCCAGAGGAGATGGTTTGTGGGTGCAGACGGAGCCCGGCTCGCCCATCGCCCCGGGGAGCGCCTGGTGAAGGGGACAGCGTGGGGCCGCAGGCCTGTCCTCGCCCGCGCGCTCCCCGAGAACGCTGCGGGGCCACGCTGCCACGGCATCACCCGACGCCCACGGGGCCACGCTGCCCGGCATCGCCCGACGCCCACGGGGCCACGCTGCCACGGCATCACCCGACGCCCACGGGGCCACGCTGCCCGGCATCGCCCGACGCCCACGGGGCCACGCTGCCCGGCATCGCCCGACGCCCACGGGGCCACGCTGCCCGGCATCGCCCGACGCCCACGGGGCCACGCTGCCCGGCATCGCCCGATGCCCACGGGGCCACGCTGCCCGGCATCGCCCGACGCCCACGGGGCCACGCTGCCCGGCATCGCCCGACGCCCAGGGCAGGGTTCAGCTCAGCACCACGCGGCAGCTGGGCCGGCTGCCTCGGCCCACGAGGCTTCTCACCGGAAAAAGGTGATTTTCAGAACTTGAAACTTTCTCATGTGAAGATGGCAGTTTTGACAAAGGCCTTTCATTCTGTGATGGAGATAATCAAAATTAAAAATCTCATCTTGAATCAAAATGAAAAGAAATGGAAAACTGAAACAGTTACACTTTCTGTTTTGACATTTCCCATTCAAAACTCCTCAGAATCCTTTCCCTGCTGTGTGAAAATGTTCCTTTTCTGATTTTTTTTTTTATTTGTTTCACTAGGGGAAAAGAATTTGGAAATGGTGACATTTCTTGCATATTTCAAGCTTTATCTAGAGAAGCTGTGCCTACAAGTACACTGAGTAAGGCTTCGTTCCTTGCACCCCACCCCACGAGTATTTTAGAAGACTTGCTGGAAAATATCAAATTTAAATAATATCCTTCCAACATCAAAAGCAAAGTCAATGGGTTATATTCTTCTCTTTGAATCCAGACGCTTGTCTGGTATTTCAAATATTAAAAGGTAACCAGACTTAAAACCAATTTCACAGCAGAAATCCTTCCGTAGAAAATGATAGACCAGCTGATGCAACTGGCAAAATTCACACTTTTAATTAAAATGATTAAACACAAGAGACCCCATTGCCTGTTTTATGTATAAAACAACAACAAAGTAGGGATTTATGAAAGAAATATCGTGTTTCTGCGTATCTTTAAAGGAGAAGCTGAGAACTGAATTTCAACTGAGGATTTTCATACGAGGTGTTGATACTCCTTCCTTCTCCAAACTACTAGTACGGATCAGAGACTAGCCCAGTGTTCAAGTTTCATGCGACCATAGGCAATCTGCTGTTATAAATGTCTTCTGTAAAATCTATCTACGTATATACACTGGAAGTCTGTGCTAATTTCAGTGATATTCCAGCAGCAAATACAATGTGAAAGGAATCTTTTCCTCAATGGTCAAAGGTATTCCTACTGCAAAACAACTCTCCTCTGAAATAGTACGTATTTTTACTGTAGTCTTTTACAACAAGTGTTGTACAACAATGATTTGTCGTATTTTATAATGCAGAACTCCTCTGAAATGAGTAAACAGCTTTCACGAGGAGATAGAGAGGAACATATATTTTTAGTAATATTAAATATATTTATGGGTTATTTTACACTCGGGTTCTCTGCAAAAATAATACCATATTCTCTCTACAGATCTGCCTCTTAATAAGCTCAGTAGAGATGTCTTATTCATTTCCTGGGAAGAAGCGCTCTTTGTAAAAATTATTTGTAAATGCAGTTAAATTAACATCTTCAACTGCTCTTACTTTGCAATCATGAAAATAACTACATCCAGAATCATTTCACTTTAAAAAAGTCATTTTAGTCTAAAGTTTGGCAAAAAAATAAACTGAAATGCTTAGAAATTTACATTTTTGTCACTCCATAAATCAAAACTTACTTTACATATTAGAACAATTTTTGTGAGAATTTTGGATCTGAGCTGATAACCTTTTGCCAAGTTTTAACGAAATGCAAATTGAAACATCTGAGATATTAAACAGGCAATCGAGGTTTATGGTGACATCATAAGATTATTGCCCAGTAACACTGCCTGCTGCGGCCCCAGTTCTGAAGCACTCGCAGGCTCTCTGCAGGCAGCACCCCTTGCGAACGCAAACGTAAGCGCTAACGCAACCTCATGGCACCCAGCGCACGCTGCTGCATCAGCAACCGACACGCAAACGGTTTTGCTAAGGGGACGTTCCTCCAAAAGACGTAGGAGGGTGTACGCGTAGAAGAGGGCAGCAAACGATGGCAGAGGCATAATCACAGCAGCACTAATGGCAGGAGGGGAAGGCAGCGCCGCAGCCAGCCGGCCGCGTTCGCTCAGCGCAGCTCCTGCGGGCAGGCCAGCGCCCCGGCTCCGGTGAGCTGCGAGGGGCTCGCCGCAGTCACGCTATACGGATTTTTACCCGTCTCCGTAGAGGCTGCATAAAGCAAAAAGCCCGCTGGCCGACAACGAACGAGGACTAGCTACTCTCCTTGTAGGTCACCGAGAAGCACGCTGGCAGCTAACGTCATCTCCCTCGGAAGCCCGTGCTGTAGATGCACACCATAATGCAGACCTTATGTAGTGCTGAGAGAAGTGCTAATTAATATCTTTAATCATTACATCCTACAGCAAGTTCAGAACAAGTGGCTTGCCGGACATCAGACCTTGCCAGACGCTGCACGTGGACTGGGCTACAGCCGTTGCCCGCTCCGCAGCTCGGCGGCACAGCCGGTGAGCTCCTGTTCGGCCGCGGACCGGCGTTCACAAGAGCCCCAGCAGTCGCCAGGCACGCGACCCTCCGCGCACTTGCCGGTCACGTTGATTCATCCTCGGCCTCCGTGAAAACTACCGACAAATTTCTGACAACGGAAAACGGTCGTTTTAAACGGCCCGCTGTTAATAACGAAGGGTGGGCGATACTCAGACAGTAAGAAAGGTCAGATCCGACGGGATCCGGTGCTCAGAGGTACGCCGACACCAAAGCCAGGCCCGCAGAGGGAACGGGCAGCACGGGGCCGGCACGGGAGCCTGGCATTGGTTTCGCGGACGGGGTGGGTCCAAAGCAGAGGAGGCAACAGCAAGTCCTTTGACGGGGTCCACAGCACATTCACGAGAGCGATGCCAAGCACTAAAAAAACAGATGCACCGCAAACGGTTCACCGTGAGGTTACTAACCAGTGGGTGCCCCCAAAGTCCTGTTGTTCAGCTCTTCTAACCGAATAAATTGAGACTAAATTGTAGGCTAAGCTTTTCTCTGGTGGAAAAATGTTCCCACTCAAATTTCACTGTTCTAATTGCAGAAGCTAGAAATAAAAATACTTCCATTCAAATAACCAGCATCCAAAATGCTTTCAGCTGGACTTTGCCTTCCAAAAGAAGCAAAGGCCCACGAAGGATGTTCTGTATTACCATTTTTTATTGGTGTTATGGGCCAGGACCCCGTAGGTGCTGTCCCACCACAAAACAAAGATGATGATCTCTACTTCAAATCGTGGTATTTTACTACAACAGTTTATGGTCCTTATTTAATCATCTCAGCATGTACTGCGCATGGAGTCTGAGTGGAATCCATTCATTTCTAGCAAGCATTGGGCCAAATTGTGCTTTTACTCCCCGGAGGAGGGGTGGGGGTAAAATATACAGAGCAGCTGGGGCCACCCAGTAGTTCAGCACGCACTCTGACAGCAGCAACGGCACATACAAGCAGAAAGTATCTTTAGAGAGCCCTCAATTCTTCAGCAAAGCCATAATTATATTCTGAACATTTTTCCCATAATCATTTTCATCCAAAAATTCGCCAAAAAAATTCATCGTGAAAGGCGTAGAAATCTACATTTTTGACACTCCATAAATCAAAAGCTTATTTTACATAGCAGAACCAAATTGCAGTATATTTTACCTCAACCGCACTGTCTTTTAGCGTTACCTGCTCCATTTCCAGACTCGAGGATTTTTACATACCCTTCCATGGCTCCTCCTCAGATTTTTCTAAATTCCCCGTCCTCTTCATTACAACATACAACGTCCAGTTTCTCAAAGCCTGCCCCGCTGAGGCGCAACGCGGCCCTGGGGCTGAACCAGCTCGGCTCCTGCTCCGACGCTGCAGAGCACCCCGATCACCCCCGCCGCCTCCCGCCCCTGCGGATCCCCGGAGCTGCTGCCCGCGGGTCAGCAGCACCCGCTCCCATGCCAAGCCCCCGCATCCCGAGGGCAGAAGGTCCCCCCTGGGGAGGACACAAGCAGCAGCACTCATCCCAAGCGCAGGGGTGAGCGAGCCCTCGTTTGGTGTGAGTACGTAAAAAATGTTTGCTCTTCAGTTTCGACTCCGATTTCTTTTTCAAATCAGAATGAGTCACCTTTTCATTTGGGAAACTGGATCATAAATTCATACAGTCCAACCACAACCAAACCAAAACAAAATATAAGTAAATCTGAGAATAATAGTGACTTTCAGACATGATCAAGCTGGGTTTGATTTGTGTTATTTACCAAGAGTTAAGAAACCTTGTTTCCCTTCACCAGACCCCTGAGCCATTAACTTTCACGTTGCACCACATTCTTATAAGATTATGGGAATTTTCAGTTTAGAAAATCCAAAGCATTCTGCAGCCGAGCATATTTAGTTGCATCTTACAGTTCTATTTTAAAATAATGCCGCTACATCTGATACCCCATACTTGTCTGTGACAAATGCAATATGCACACATCTTCCGCTGCATCAGCGGCGTAGGAACAGCAACAACAACGCGCTGACCACCCAGCTCCCATCGTCTGGAGAGCAGTCTTAATGCTGCCGAGTTAATGAGTGAAATGAGCACTGTGGTCTGAGTGTCGCGTGAATAATGGTTTCCATTACCAAAAAAAACTGTACCACCACACCCCGGCCATCTCTAAAAGCAAAGCTCTAGAGGTTTCCCACAGACAAATATATAAACCAGTGCTGAATTTCTCCCCTTTTCCCCTCTCTGTGGCAGCTAGTTTAGCGGCCTCTTTCTTTCCAAAACCTATTTTTTGTGACAAAACGCAGCTAAAACATTATGTGGTTTTTCTATGAACAGGAGTACAATGTGCTCAGCGTAGACCAGCCCCTTCCCTGGTGTGAAGGTCGCCCACCGAAGCCGCGGCGTGGCAATTCGAGCCATCTTCACAGAGATACAACTCTCTCTTTTACTGCCTGCATCTCATCACACACAAAGCAGCGAGGCCCGAGTCCCCGCTGCCTGGTCCTGGGCCGTGCTGTCACCCCTTCGGCAGCAGCCGGGAGCACACGGGCGGGAGGGCAGGCAGGTCGCGCCGACAAGGGCCGGGATGCAGCTCCATCCAGCCACGGCGCTGCGGCCAGCGACGCGCTGAGGACAGCTTTCAAGGAGGTTCTGGAGAGGGAACAAAGCATACACCACCGAGCCAGCAGTTGTCACAACAACAGGGGTGTAACAGGCTGAGCGCTTCACAGCTTGAGGCAGCGTAAGCACAGCCCTTCCACAGGCACAGAAGCCAAGGCAGAGACAAACAGGGGGAGCTGACCCAACCAACCTGGGAATTCAGCCTTGCACGAAACCAGGCTCCCCAGTTACCACACAACGGCCCGTCCTCCCACTGCTGCAGGTGCAGAGTAGATGCTTCTTGTCACCCGAACTCCTAAAGAAGTGTGAAAATTACACTGACAAACTTTGGGTAAAACTATCCGCAGTCTGTCATGGGCTTTGTATCCGACGTCTGGCAAGCTGTGCAGTCAACCACAGAGCCTGGGGATAGCCTACAAAATGGTCAAGAGCTTCAGTTGTTTATCAGGGCTTTTGTTAACTTTCTGTAATTTCCTGGTGTGGTTTTTGTCAGCGGGGATCCACAAAACAATTTTGGAAGAGTCTGGCGTTCCAGTCCCACTGGAACCGCAGAGGAGGTAGGTACGCGGCTGCCTTGAGCACGTCGGAAGGCACCAGGGCTGCCACCCGCAGCTACGTGCGGCAATGGCAGACCGAAGGGTGCTGCCTGTGGGCAGCCCTGCTCTGCTGTATTCACGTAGTGTCCACCTCAAACCAGGATGAACCCGCACAGAACCTGGGTTGCTGCTCTCACGCTGTAACAAGTACCTGCCTTTTGGTCTGCTGGCACCGGTGACTCCTGGGTTTACAGAAGGCTCAGAAGAAAATCCAGTAATCCATTCCATCAAAACAGGAAAGGCTCAAGTAACGGAGGGTGGCTATTTAGGCTATGGATGATAGCAGTAAGCCTTTCCTTCATAGGACACTCCCCATTTTATCATGATGTTCCAGAACTATTTTCGGAGCACCTGGAATTAATAGCCCTTGTTTAAACTGCAGTAGCAGTTCTCGGAGCTTTGGCTGCAAGTCAAGACCCAGGTCAGTTTGCTGGTGGCTGCACCAGGAAGCATCACAGCAGCTTGCCCTTGCTTCGGACTGTTCCCAGTGTAAATCTTGAGTGAAAGACAGAAACAAGCCCAGAGAGCAGGAGCACAGAAAAACGATGAGTGAAGACTGGTGTGTACAGTGCCGAGCTGTTCTCTGTCGTTCATGTCATCAGTTGAAACATCTGGAGCTCTTTCATGTTATTTTCTTTTTAGCTGCACGGCACACTGATCTGGAGGGTTGGACTCACTTTGTGCAGATAGTCAGCTGGAGCAATCTGATAAAGATTGTTTGAAAAGTCTAAGACGCGCAGACGCCATCAAAGCTGGCTTCCCTCTCAAAGTGAAAAGTAAACACCGGGTCTTTTTCAAGGTGAACTTACTCAGCACATAAGTTCTGTGAAAAGGTCCTTCCCTCTGAGAAATAATTGTATGACCTCCTGACAGCAGACCTGAGAGCAGCACCACCAGATTCTCTAAAGACGAGGAAGGACTGCTGGCTTCTCCAATTTAAAAGTTAGCTTCTTTATTACAGGACAATACGTAAAAACTTACGGACGGGCTCCGTTATCAGGAGATACGGAGACCTGATGCTTGCAACAGCCCCTGCAGCTGGGTTCACCCTTCCCTCCATCCCTCCCTCTCTCCCTCCCTCCCAGCTGCTGCTCGCCCTCGGGATCCTCCGTCTCCTTCCCTCCGCGTGCTGGCCCGCACGTGGCAGCCCCCGTGTTCCTGCTCCAGCCTTTGGGCACCAGAGCCACACTCCTGCCTTCCCCTGCCCCCAGCCCGAGAGGACCCGGGAACAAGGACCATTTCCAGACGTGGCCCGGTGCAACCCAAACTCAAGCAGTGCCACAGAGGACCATGCCAGCGGGCATGGCTCCAGGCAACAGGAGCTCGGCGTGGCAAGCAGGAGCGGTGGGGAGCGACAGCGAGGGCCCGTGGCGAGGCGCCCAGGTTTCCTCATGGGACCTTCTGGAGCTTTCGGGTTTGCCTGGGGTGTGGGCTCAGCGTTCCGGCACAAACTCGGACAGCTCAGCACTCTGCTCACCACATCGGCCTCAGCTAACACCAGTGCTCCAGTGCAAACGTACCGCCTGATCTTAAACACGTTACACCTCGTACGCCCCTGCCCGCCGTGAAGCCCAGGCCGTAGCGGTCTCTAGACACCAGCCCTTCTTGCACGCCTTTCGCTACTTGAGAAGTACAATGTACAAGGCAGATATTTTGGATTCACCTCATGAACTGCTACTGTTGCTGGTAACGTCTTTTTCTCTGCTCCTGGGATCTAGGTAACACAGACTGCAGAATACTGTAGTTTGTTTGTGGGCACTGAAGTTAATTTTAATGACAGTTTTTATACCTGAGATACTGTAAATGAGTATCTTCAACTTATATTGCCCATCGTAAACTTTTTTAACCTGTGAGTCATTTTCAAAATAATAAACGTAACTATTCCATAAAAATATCTCAACACAGAAGAGCCAGAAAAGTGAAGGACATGAACAGATGGCACATCAATCTTCTGCATTTATACAATTTGTTTTTTAATGCAAATAGTGTGGGTTGCCTGCTCTTGCCTTGGATATTGTTCCAAAGACGAGCACATTTTCTTATCTTTCTGGATCAATGTGACATTTGCAGTTATCATAAAGTGGGAGCCCATTTAATGATGTTAATGCTTCCTTAATGTAAAAATAAAATCACCTCCTTTATAAAAGCAAACAGATTAAAAGTCCCAAAGAGACCATTGAAATCTGTGACATTTGCAGTTACTGGTGGCTAGATGGCTTGATTATACACAGGTAAAAAATATCTTAAAAGCATTGTTTACGCTCATTAATCAGAACATTAAATAGGAAAGCAGGAGTCTCCTCAGCTAAAATCAGTTTTAAAAATGTATTAATAACAAGAAATAGAGGCATCATTTCATGCAGCCTGTTTAGACGGTTCAAAAAACCCCAAACTGCAAACAACCAAACTTATGGCCTTATGGCAGCTTGGTAAATCTTCAGACCCCAGATGTAATATGTGGTCTGCATTTTTATTTGCACATATTGGAAAGTGACTCTGCCAGCAGTCCCTGATTCATGCCTGCACCGTTCCCTCCACCGTGCCACCAAGCAAGTGGCACATCAATGATATTTCCATTCTTGCCCCCAGGAAAATCTGAATCTTTAGGTTTTGTACAGGGTTTTGGAAAAAAACAAAAAACCAAACCACCACTAACTAAAAAAACGCTCCTCTTCTGTTCTGGAATCTTACAAAAAGAGAAATTAAAAATTATTGAAATATCTCACTTGAAACTATTCCGAGTACAACGTATCCTGCAAGTCCCAGATTCCCAGACTCCTAAATTTGGCTGAGGCTACATTACATCTCTCTGTTTCTAATAGGAAAAAAGTAACTAAATGGTACGAAGAACATAGTATAATTTTCGTCAAAAAACACTTTAGGAAAAAATCTGATTTTCAAACAACCCAGCATTTTTGCATTTGTGACTGTTTGAAAGTCAAAATGTGGTGATGGCTTCTGCGGATACATCATTCTGAGCAAAAAACCCCAAACCCAAGCCAGCCCTCTGAACTCCGCTCACGACGTTGCTCAGGAAAAGGGCCACGGCTCGCCCCGCGAGAGCCAGGCAGGCAGCAGGGCCAGCTCCAAGGGCCCCACCGCAGCCTGCTGACCCCCGGCACGGTCTGCGGCCCAGAAACCCCACGCACTAGTTCTTTTTTAAGCTTTTACAGCGAAGGAGGGATGAATGCTATCATCAGGAAGGGGTGGAAGAAACAGAATGAGTGAGAGTGAAGGGGTAACCCGGCATTCCCCCTGTGCACACTATCCCCTATCACCTCTCAGGCTTCTGTCCAGACCCACAGCTTCTCGTAATAAAACTTCTTTGTAATAAAGCTTCTTCTTTATCACTGTTTTGGAGATGCTGTCCTCAGACACAGGCACAAAATGAGGGTCTGTTGTTGTCACCGGGAGCAAACCCCCTTTGAAATACCCTACTAACTAGAAAAGGTAATGAAAAAACGCCTTCCAATTCCCTGTCCTTCCCCTTCTGAATGAGCTGTTAAAAGACCAAGAAAAACTGTTATAGCGATACCATAAAAAGAAAAAAGCCCCAAAAAACAAAGAGCTCTCAGCTCCAGGCGTGTCCGAGGGGCTGGCAGGGAGAGACAGCGCCCACATGGGAAAGTTCTGTCACCCCATCTGAGATATCACTTAGCGGTGGCAGCTCTCCAGAGGCAGAACGGGTCCCACCTGTTTGCAATGTGTTTAGCTATTAATATTTATATAGTAGATCAAGTGGGTATAAAAAAAAAAGGGATGAATTTCATCAAATTGTATGTCATCTCTTGGTGGTGTAAAATAAAAACCGTTGCGGCAGGGGGAGAAGGGAATGGCTTGTTTTCTTGCCTTCCCGCAGAGCGAAATGTCGTTGCTCTCAAAATGTCTCAGCGCAAAGCACTTGGCAATCCCCTCGCTGTGATCCACACCGTGACATCCAGGCTAAATACTACGGCCATGGCCTGGCCCCAAAATCGCAAGGCTTTGAATAGCACCACACAAATAACACATTTATCAGCTCTGGGGCTCGACTTACAACACCAGAAAAAAAAAGAAAAAAAAAGGCAAAAAAGATTCACATTGGCGTGGAAGTCATTTTCTTACACTTCGCTTACTGTGCCGGAGAAAGCCCCTAAAACCATCTGAGTTTTCATTTTTCTAAGGTACCGTTCCATGGACTGCTGTGCCCAAGGGGAGCCCATCTCCCTACGCAGAGGTGCAGCCCCAGGGATGTTTCCTAACCCGGCAGACACGGGTATCCCAGACACACTGCTGGTGCTCAGTGCTTTGGGACTTGTTCTGCTTTCTGTAAAATACTTCAGTATTCAACCGAGCAAAAGAGAGGAGAACGACTGATCGCCCAGTAATAACTTTATCATCATCCTTGGTATATATTTGAGGTGAAAGTAAACACTATATGTCTGAAGAGGCTAATTTCAGCACGGGAAAGACAGAAACATCCACTCTATGTGTCCCGTACCACCGAGCACGGAGCTCTTCCCAGGCAGGCGAGAGGCCGGGGCTGAGGATGCTGCTCTAATAATGTACGTCTTGCACGTTTTAGAATTGATCTGCCTGACAAAATTAAGATCTGAACCGCAAAAAATGGAAGGGTTTTAACAGAAGAAAAACTAAAAGCCATTCATGCCAAAATGAATGCCCGCCTTTGGGCGGTGGCCCGAGTATTCACATTTTCTTTGCATAAATGGGAAGGCTGCCTGTCCCCGAGGGGTGTCTCCTAAACAAGGAGCAGGCAAGCAAGGTAGGGATCCAAACGGGATTTTCTGTTCAATCCTGTCAACATTATCCCATAATTTTTCAAAACTGAATCCAGTCAGGAAATTCAAATGGAGTCTGTGAGCAATTCCGTGCCTTCCGACACGTCTTTCGTCAGTGGATTAAGCAGCTGCCAAAACAAAAGCCGAACTCGCCTGGCCTCTGCGCTGGACAGGAACAGCACCCGAGAGCCCCCTGCGCAGAGGTGACAGGGCTCTGCCCCGACCGCCGAGGCGAGGACGGAAGGGAAGGGAAACAGAGCTGCAATTCCCACGCGCTGAGGGCTTATGGGTGGGAGCGGTTTCCACACCTTCCCACCTCTTCCCCTTCCCGCAGACACTCCCCAGAACGCCGGTGCCGGGAGCAGGCCCGGACAGGTGGCAGGGTCGGGGTGCTCTCTTTGCCCGCGGTACTTGTCACAGAGGAGAGGAGAGGTCCTGCCTGCAACAGGACTGCGCGCGAGCCCCAGCGCTCAGTGTGCCTGGCAGGGGCAGGACCCAAGTCCATCGCTGTTACGCCTCTCTCTTCCCCCTCACCCACACATGCACAAGAACCAAGCCCACACAGCCTCCTTTGCACGGTATCGCACAGTCCAGGGGGGAAATCAAGCCTAAGAAACATTAGAAAGAAGGAAATGATAAACCAGAATGACACACCGCAATCGTAAAAGGTCCAGGTCTAACCACGCCAGGAAACCTGGTGAGGGCAACTTGGACTAGCACGCGCGTTACTTGCCTCGCTCAGGTAACCAAGAAGCCACCTGTGACAAAGTGACCCCGGGCCCTGAGCCACGGTGTTCAGCTCAGCTCTCTTGAGCGGCCACTGCTACTTTCCATTTAGTCTTAATCCAATCTCTCCAAGAGCTTTCATTTCCATCAGCCTAATCAAAGCCTTGCTATTTGCTATCATAGATTTTCAGCATTAGATTTCATGAAATCGGTATGAAGTTCTGTACACTCATTCTAATCAGAGTACGTCTCTCTTCCACGCAGACTCCTTCTACTAGAGGCATTTTGAAACCTGAGTGACTTCCTTCCTTCCAGAAATAAAAGCAATGAAACTCTTTCCTCTGTCCTTAGCTTCTATCCACTCGAGAACTTTCAGAGTTTGCAGTTTTAAACCAAGATTTTCTATTACTCTTTTTCACCCTCCATTCAGCAAGTACTTCCAAAGAGCAGGCTGTTTTAAAGTTTCGCCCTTCTCAAGGTCCCCTTGTCGGTACAGAGGGCTCAGCAAAGTTCCCTGTGTATAAGGAGGGGAGCACCTTGCTCCGGAGGCAGAGGGGATGGCAGCACCCAAACGAGCCACCCTGCCATTGCAGGGCTGCAGCAAGTCACCGGCGATGTGCAGATGGGTCTGAAGGGAAGATGGGAGCCGCTCACGGCCAGGGAGCTCTGAGCCCAAGAAGTCTCCAAAGAGTAGCGAAAGCAGCAGCCAGCTTCGTTCCTTTTTCCTTCCCGCAGCCACTCAAGCTCGGGGGACCAAGTCTGTTTCTTTGGCTTTGACCCTAAAGGGGAAAAAAACCCTAATTTTGTGGTCTACACATACTTACTAACAGCCTTGCTTATCTTCAGGTTTCTCTTTTTATCTCCAGGTGTCCTCTACAGCTTTCCCTGTGGACCAAATCCAGGGCACAAGGACCCACTTCTGGCACACGGGTGACCAAATTCCTCCCTGGATCTGTCAGGACAACTTGACCAAGACCAAGCTGTTGCTACTGGCCAGTCGAGTGTCACTTTGACTTGCCCCAGCTCTACAGTGCAAACCTCTGAGTGAACCAACTGCAGCCAAAGACTCCATCATTTAGTCCTAACTAAGATGCCTCTTCATTGAGTCCTGACTTTCTACTTGTTCCATTCGGAGAGACCAAGGAGACTGATCAGTGTCAGCGTGATTGTGTCAGAGAAAAGGAATCAGTTACGCCTCCATGGGCAGCTCTCATGCTTCAGGAGACACTTTTACACCGTTTTAAAACAATTTTTCATGAGACAAAAGAGAAAGCAGTCATGGCCAGCATAGCAGAGAACAGACGTAAGGAATGTTGACTGTATGGGACATTTTTTTAACGCTCATATTGATTTTCAGTTAAAATAGTCTTCTGCTTTCCAGAGATATAGAACCGTGTAGGAAACAATGTCAGTAAGGAGCACCAGACTCAAGCCACCTTTCCTCTGCCACCTTGAATTCAAGGAAAATCGGATCTGAATGCGGATTCAATTTATTATCAAAAAACCCCCCACCCCAAGCTTTTCATAAAACAGAAACTGGAAAAAGGTTACGTTAAAAATGAGAGATCAAAGACAAAAAGAATGCAAAAATGACACTGTAGGTCGCATCAAGGCCCATCTAGGTTGTCACTTCATCTCCCAGGCAAACTGGTAGTGGATACCAAGCCCAGTTAGCATCATTTCTGTTTAAAAAACGTGAGAGTTCTGCAGAGTGAACAAAAAGAGGACTCATATCCTGTCCTGCCTGGCCACTGACACATCACCACTTCCAACCCACGCCAGCAAAATGCCAGCTCAGCCTCGACTTTGTCACAATGTAATTTTTTGCCAAACTAATCCCAGTCTTAGGGAATCAAGAAACTGGATAAACGGAAGGAACCTTCTCTCCCCTGCAAGCCCACCAGAGGAACCTCCGCACGCACATGTACGACATCAGCCAGAGCAGCCCGGGTGCTTCCCAGTGGTGCCATCCCCAGCAGCGTCCGCCGGCGCAGACGGCATGCCCAAGGACACGGCCGCAGGGCGAGAGCTGGCCGAGAGCCTGGCAAAGCCCTGCTCCTGCCGTCCGCCTCCCCAGCCCTCGGGACGAGGGCACCCCGGGCCCGGTGAGGCGGCGATGCCGGCCGCCCTGCCGGGCTGAGCCGCGCCGGGGCTGCGCGGCGCCTGGCTCGCTCGCCTCGTCTGCCTGCTCGGGGCTGCAGGCGAGGCACCACGACACAGCCGCACACGTTGCCGCTTCAGCGTCTTTCAATCGCTTCCTCCTCCATTCAGACGAGTGCTGAAACCCCCGTGTGGCTGGCAATTCCTGGAAGAGGACAGATCTTTTCCAAAAGCTAGGCGGAACTTAAAGTAGATACAAAATAATACTATAGATTTTCTTTCTCTCGCTCGCTCATCACAGCCCTAAGATTAGCATAAAAATGTGCTATCCTAACTAAGCAGTCTGTTAACTGATAAGCTATCAAAAAATCATCTGTTATTTTTATAGCTCAAAGGCAGATGCCATTTCAAGAACCAGAGTTGATTGAGTAGGATTTTTAGTGCTTCGTAGATTTATCATTGTAAACTTGAGGTATTTTAAAACAGAATGATTCAAGTCTTGAAATATTACCTCAAGAGCAATCAAGCATTAGGATTTTTGCTGGTCTTAAGTTTTATCTGGGATGAAATCATTTAATCTCATATCATAAAGAATTCAAGCTGCTTCCTAATGTGTGCACTAAAAAAAAAAAAAAAAAATCTTTTCTGCATTACAGTCCAAACCGATGTAATTACTCAAAAGCGTGGATGTCAGAGCTTCCCAGCTCCTCCTGCCGGGCCCCCCCCCGCACTTTCTGTTCGTACCCCTTCTCGGGGGCACGCCTGGCCAGCACCTCAGGCAGCCAGCTGCAATCAGGCTTACTGCCTCAGGTTTAACGGTGTAATTGGCTTGGCACCGGTGAGCTGCCCTGCCATATCTGCCCGATTACGCTGCCGTGTGCTGTGCAGACCCCGTACTGCGAAGCTGAAGCACACGCGCCGCCGCAGCAAAGGAAGGAGACTACCAACACGCGTGTTGCACTCGGTAAACCAAGGGTGCGGAGTTTTTCAGTAGCAGGCAGAATGGAACGGGGCCAGCGTGCAGCGTGCAGGAAGAGAGAGGAACATGTGGAAGATCGCTAACCCCACACCACGTGTGACGTGGCCGCTGCATCAGGGAAGTACGTATCACCGTGAAGAAGCCATCAGCGATACGCAGGGCATCGAAAAGCTCCAGTGGAGGGGCTTCTCCTTTCCTAATGAGAGACAGGTGCCAACAGGAATTAAGAGTCTGCAACCAGTTATTGCGATTAATACTGAACTTTTGTGAGTTCTACAAGCTTTCACATCAAGGCACGGGGCAGACTGGCTTTCCAGGGCAGCTCTTCCACATTTTATACCAGTCAAAACAATTAGACATACCTCCTAGCTGATGTCCTCTGAGAAAGAGGCATGACATTACCCCCAAAAAAGAAATACCAGGAGTGTCAAAACAAGCATATCACCCATTTTCAGAGAAACTTGCCTCTGAAATACTTCAGTGCTTACGACAGCACAAGCTTGAGGTTTTGCTGGGATGAGCCTCCTTTTTCACTGTCTTTCACTCAGCGGAGGTTTCTCCGCACAAGAAAAGAAATCAGTCAGAAAGCAGACTGGGTTTTTTTGAGCAAGAAATACTCAACCAGCCCAAAGAGCCAGCAAAGCACCAGAGTATCTAGATACAGCCTGGCAGACCACAAACGTATTTTTTTGGTGTCGGTTCAGCGTGTGGCATTTTGAAACGTCGGTCAGAACTACGCTGGTCACCAGTTAATCCCAGCGCACGGTGTCTTGCGCTGATGCTCTGCACAGAGGCATGTCTGCACGGCTGAGCGGTTCTGGGAGCCTCCAGCGAGATTCCCGAAGGATCCCTGGTTCCACGTGCTCCTGACTCCTGCAGGCAGCGGAGCTCCTCATTACACGGCAAACATGCACCTTCCCCAAAGCACCTTCCGCTTTACTCCATCACTCCCGTCAGGGACAGAAGACCCCTCAAAAGCCTTAATAAGGTTAAGAACAGTACTCATTTATCTCCCTGGGTCCACGGAGCCACCAACCTGCAGCCACCTCCCAGAGCTCACGTGTTCTCTCGGGGGCACCCTGCCGTCGCTGGAGGACAGCGAGGGCACCACGGCCGGTGGCTTGGCCGCTTGCCTGCTGCGCAAGGCGCTGAGCTTTCGGGAGCCCTGCCTCCCTCTGCCCCGCGCAGCACGGGTCGTGCGCATCTGAGGAACAGCTGTAGCTTGGGAAAGGGGAAAACCCGTCCCGATACTCGCGGTCTCCCAAGGTGCACGGTTCACGCAGAATCCCCGACCACCTTTCGCTGCAGGCGTAAGCTCACCCTGTCCTTGCTCCAGCCCAACCAGAAGCTGTGTTGGTGTGTCCACGGCCCAGCTCAGGCCCAGTTTGTGTGTCCAGCCGTGAGTCAGGGTGCCAGGCTGCGGGGTTCCCTGGGTCCTGGCGAGCAGGGACAGCATGCAGAGAACCAGCACCTGCTTCAGCGGCCCACCTCAACGCCCTGGCCAGCATCATGGTGGCCTGGAGAGGCAACCCGAGGGGGAAGGAGGCCCACGTCAGCCTCGCCAAGCTACTCTGTGGTAAACATTAGAAGCGCTGCCTCCTTCTAGGGTTTTACAGACCTTGTGCCGTGGAAAATAAGAAATAAACAAAAAAAGGAAATGAGCCTCCAATAAAAACACCCACCAGCTTTTCAAACAGCAAAGACAAAGCTCTCCACGCAGTGGCAACTGCCTCCCAAAGGCAGGGTCTCCGGCTCAGCCCCTGCCGCTGCTCGAAGGGCTCCGGGTTCCAGCCTCTGCCAGGAGCGCGCGAGGGGAGCGGGTTCGGGAAGCGGCACCACGTGCTTGCGGACGCGCTGCCAAGGCTCTCAGCAAGCGACAGCGGCATCCCAGAGATTCATACGCTGCACGCAAATGGATTTTAAAAGTCAAGCACAGCAAAATGCTGGAGCAGGTTAAAAGCTGCTGTGTCAAAGCTGAAAGACCGTGAATGGTCCAGGGACACCTCACTTTGCGCATGAATTTGCCCCGTCAATTTTTAGCAGCCAGTTCCCTAAGAGGCCTCGACTTTTGCCATCTGTCTCCCAAAGACAAAGGCAGAGATGTTTTTCTTGCCCAAAACAGTTAGCCGTCATCAAACAGCTCTGTACTTACAAGGCCAGCCTTCCCGACCTCTCTGGCTAGACCAACTCCTGTTACATTAACCTCTGACCTCGAGTCTCCTTAACAGCAATATTCCTGGGCACTGTAATTTCCCTCCCACTGTGTTGGCTCAGGGAAATATTTACTATCTTGGCTTCAGAATTTATTTTTCAACAGAAGTGGCAGGGACCACACCATTCCAGCCCCTCCTCGTGCAGTACAAGTGAAGTAATTCCCAAGATATTATTTTACCCGAACAAATGTGCTTCAGAGTCTCCTTAGCTTCGTACGAAGCCCTGACTTCCTATCAAAATCAAACAGGGACCTTGTCAGATCGGAGATGGATATAAACAAGAAATGGGAGCCCATAATTGGTGATGGAAATCAGATAAGCCCCTCTTAAATACAACCATTGATAGAGAAATGGAAACTCAAATTACCTTTGATTAAGTCTCTTAAGAAAATAAAGCGAGGGGGAGGGAAAGGAGGGCCTGGCTTAGTAAAACCACCCTCATGGATAAAATCACTGGGAAAGGAGTGGAAGGAGATGGCTGCAGCTTCTCAAACTCCCCAGGCTGGACGCAGCAGGACTGGAGCCAAGGAGAAATTCCTCACCCGCCGTAAGCAGTGTCAGTGCTCGTGACAGCGGGTCCCACAGAAGGAGCCGTGACAGGCGTTACGTCTCTGTCTGACGCTCTCGTTACTCGAGCCTCCATAGCCAGAGACCGTGCAGAGGTTACGCGCAGAAACTCAGCTGAAGGTAGATGGGGACGCACGATACCAGCTTCCTGCAGGCTTTTTAGATTTGTGGGGTTCGTCTCATTGCTTCCACATTTAGGTAAATCAGATTATTTCAAAACTGGACTATGAGGACTGAGGAACTCGCTCGATGACTTCAGGGCAAACCAGCTATGGCTTTGGTTGTAAGCCTGCCTGGTGCACTGCTAAACAGGAGAAAAAATAAAAACTGTTTTGTTGCTGGAGATCTGGCTGACCTCTTCAGCTAATCTGAATTTCTCGCCATTTAATTGTAGTTCATTGTAGTGACCAGGGACTTGTAGACATTTCATCCAACTGGGAAAGAAATTAAATTTGTGGATGTACACCAGGCAGGGCAAAAAGAACAACTTCTAAAATGGACCCAAAATAAGCAAAAAGAAGGAGCCTCCGCTGTACAATGTACTATTTTTCAGTAGCCCTGTTTCCATTTCCGTGACCTGCTCCCTCTTTCTGCCCCTCCCCATCCCCCTGACACGGCTTCTTACACACTTGAGAACACTGCTCCTGGTCCGAAAGCAAGCCCCAAGCCCCAGATATCCTCCTGACACGGAGGACAAGGCAGGCTCACTAACACCTCCCGGGCAGCGAGCGGCTCTGCTCGGCTGGCGCCCAGCTGATGCGGAGCTCTGGCCGCAGCCCCGCACAGGAGCCGCAGCTGGCGCAGGACCGCTGGCACAGGGGCTCAGCACCGTGCTCACTGCCCGCATCACGCCAGCAAATGGGGATGGAGCCGCTCCTCACCCCCTCCAAAAGCTGTTCCGGAGGCTCTGCTAGGGCTGAGCTGTGGAGACCTGTGGCAGCTGAGAGGCAACGGTCACACGCACATGAACTGCTCCTCTCCCTGCTGCGCTGCGAAGGGCTTTGGCAAGGAGAGGTGGGTGCTGGACC
This sequence comes from Opisthocomus hoazin, assembly GCF_030867145.1. Classification (NCBI taxonomy): domain Eukaryota; kingdom Metazoa; phylum Chordata; class Aves; order Opisthocomiformes; family Opisthocomidae; genus Opisthocomus; species Opisthocomus hoazin. Next base: position 44,317,788 of record NC_134422.1, read on the forward strand.
CGCTGCTGTGCAGAGCATGGCTGGTGGCTCCCAGCACAAGACGGAGCTGTGTACGTTGTGCCATGCGTTCTTACGCCCGCTCCTGCCCAGGGCCCACGGCAGGGAAGCAGCTGGCGGTGTGAGAGGGGGAAGACTGACTGCGGGGCAGGGTGGTGGCCCCTTCGGGCAGCGCGGAGAGCTGTGCAGGGCAGGGTCAGGTGGGAAACGCTGGGCTTGGCTGTATTTCAGTCTAGGGATGCCAAACAACACTGGCCCCTCTGCTGCGCAGACACTCTGGTTCTCCTTGGGGCTTCCCAGCCCCCCCTGGGAAAGCCACAGCACGGGGCTGCCATGGCCGCTCCCTGAACCCGCGCGGGCTCAGCCCAGCATCCCCGTGCTACCCGGGGGGTAACGCAGTGCACGGGCACAACTCAGGGGACACGCACTGTGTCAGATGTCAAAAGCTCCCTTTCACACAATACGCCCAGCTCTGAGCACGACCCAAGCCCACGTCCTTCGGCAGCGCGCACCGACGCATCCGCGCCGCGGCCAAGGTCACCCTGCAGCCTGCCACCGCGTCGCCGCACCCACACCACCTCCCGCGCCCCGCAGCTTCGGATCGGGCAGCCGAGGCTCAGGACAGGTACAACTGCGAAGCTACTGTAAGTAATACCTTCGGCTTAATTACAGACCAAAACCCTATCTGCGGGTCAGTACTCTGTCAGCACAAATCAGCATTTTCACACAGTATTACATTTCTCTATTTCTTTTGGCTGACAATACTGGATACTGCCCAAGTCGGTCCCTAATGACCACAATAATCATTCTTATCTGGGCTCTAATCAGTGTCATGTGTAACCTTATCACGTACACATCTTTGTAAACAGGCAGTGTTTAAACACATGTAAGGTCATAAGGAACGCTAATATTTTGAGCAAGTTCGTGAAACGCAAACTACTTATTTTTTGAAGAATGTTTAAAATTAAAACTTCTGATTCTGGCAAACTAGATATTTGGGGGCTGTTGGGCTGAAATACAGCTGCATGCAAAGCTGATCTTTATAGTGACGGATGGGTCCCTCTGTGCCGATAAAACTCAGATTTAAAATATTTCTTTTAATTGTTATTGTCTTTGTGCTCAAGGACTGATTGTGGGAAAAATGCCATTCTCTGACCATAAAAATAAAAAGAAAATACAATAAAGCAGTAATTGGTCAATGATGATTGAACTAACGACTTTACGGTGCCAGTCAAACACGCATAATAATTGCTCTTTGGACTCTTTATGAAGGTACACCACTGTTTCATAAGACTAATCCAGCATTATAAATTCTTCATTTCATGTCAGTTTCCACCATTATCACATAAGCCTTATGATAAATTGCACACATTATTAAAGTTTCCTAATTTAGACCACGTAACACACGATAAAAGTGAAGGGCTACGTCCACCAGAAGCAGGTCAGACGCAAGTTGTCCCCAGGACGGCCCTTACTTTTTTCTTTTTGAAATCTGAATGACAGGGCTTTGGAAGCGTCGGGTGCCACGATCCACCCCGTCCCCCCGCGGCGGGAGGCAGGGGCCACGCCAAGCTCTGGGGAGCTGCGGCGGCGAGGGGAGGCGGGAGCCCACCTGCAGCGCCTGCCGTGCCCGGCCTCCCGCCGCACCGAAGCCGACCGCATCCACAGCCAGCTTCCCGGGATCCGGCTGCGGGCGCGCCACGGCCCGGCCACCTCAGCTGCTCCCAACGCGGCACGTCGACCCACCCCTTCGCTGCGGCAGCCGCGCTCCGAAACCTGGAAAGCTACACGCGCTCCGGCGACGGCGGCAAGCAGTGGTGCCGGGCCACGCCAAGGGCTCCGGGCACTGCCCACGTTCTCCTGCACCCAGCCGTGGCACGCGGCTGTAGCACGGCACTCGGCTCTTCCACGCCGAGGAGCAGCAGCGCGTAGCTTCGTGGAACAAATACTGGGGATCACTTCCAGGTGTCGTTACCTGCCGGTGTCGCAGCTGTGCGGAACGGTGCCTGCTAAGGTCAGGCGAGTCCCCAGCCCTAAGCGCTGCCGACACCGACACGGCAGGGAGTGGAGGGAGCAGAGCACCGAACCCACCAGCGTCTCTCTGCAGAGAGCCAGCGCGGCGGAGGAAAGGCAACAAACAGGCTCTCCTGAGACCCCTTTACTGCAGGAGGGGGAAAGGAACCCCTCTTCTCCCCCAACATCCCCATTAAGGGCTTACAGACAGCCCACAAATTCCTGGTGGTGTTAAATGGAGTTGGAAAACCTTTCTGTTTTCCTTAATGCATATCTGAAGCCCAACAGTGCTCTCAGAACTCATGTTTTACTTTTTTGTTTCCTCTCTCTTAAATGCAGTCTTGGAAACGTATCAGGAGAAGACCACGATTTAATTAGCTCCTGCGGCAATTCTCCATCCCGGCTGCGCCCTCGCTCCCAGCCCCAGATCTGCTCCGCGGGATGTGCCGCGGAAGCCAGCGCCCCACTCCAGCGGCATTGCATGGGGTCCTTTCCCCGCGTGGTCAATCCTGAGACGTCACAGCCTCTGTCAAACATGCTAACAAAGCCCTCGGTAGCTGGCTGCGTGACTGTCTATCGACCACCACAACGGAAGGCGTTTGCTCTCCCCAGCAGCATTCGGCCATGGCTGGCTGGCAGGGGCCACCTCCACCCCCGGCTGGGCAGCCTTTTCGGCCCCTTCTGGCAATGACTGGCCAAAGCACAGCGCGGCTCAGACTCAGGGCCAAAACCCCCTGTGCGGTGCCACAGGCTTACGCCAGCGTGACCCGTGGCGTTTCGGTGTCACCCAGGAAGCAACGCCAGCTGCTCCCAGCACAGGCTCTGCCACGGTGGGAAGCCATGGCACAAAGCGTCGAGAGGAGGTAAAGCAGCAGGCCCTGAACCAGCGGTGCTCAGGCACCCAGGCAAGCCCCTTGCATGCTCCAAATTGTACAAAAAAAATTAATGAGAAATATCAGACAGAAATAAAACCCTCATGGAGGAGACAAAATGTGCTTGTATGTCAGCGCAATCTCTGCAGCACCAGACCACACCACACACCGTGCGCATCCACAGACAAACACGTGAGGGAAGAAATTAACGGAACCCCTTGGGTCGCAGAGTAAAGTACCGAAACAGCACTGCCCCGTCGTGTGCTCTGAACACGCGCTGGCACCGCAGGACTCACAGCTCGGGCTGCAACCGCATCCCCGGTGGAAGGGATGGAGATGCAAGCCAAAAGAACCAGGAGGAATTTGCAGTATAAGGGAAGCCCAGAGAGGAATTTGCACCTCAGAGCAAACACGGTAGCACTGCGTGCCAGTGCCAGGCGTGGGGGTCCCCCCCCCGCAGGACACCGCACGGGCCTGCCGCAGCCTGGGGGCCAGAGCAGCAGAGGCTGTGACGGGAGGATCGGGGCACCGGAGGGTGGACGTCCACAGCCTGGCTCTGCTCGGCACCGGGCGAGCCGTGCGGCTCAGGGCAGGGCAGCTGGCACACGCAGGCTGGCTCCCGCAGAGCCATCCTGGAGAGCCAGAGGCAAGTGCCTGGAATGTGGTCTTGGTAATTAAGCTTTTGTCCACTGTGCGTTACCTTGAAGAACCCACCGAGATCACCAGCTGAAAAATATGTCTTGGCCACGGAGCTCTGAAAGGACGAAATTTTGGCTTTCCTCTGCATCAGAGCGCTACCTACACACATTACACAAACGAGATCCAGGTACGTGTTGAAGGAAAACCACCAGAATTAGCCAAGACTGTAGAAGACAAAGCCTTCCTCGTACCACAACGGACTTGCAGCACACCTGACTGATAACATAAGGAGTTGCAGCTTTGGCTCACGGGTCACAGCACAGAGTTTCTCAGACCTGACCTTGACCCGCAGCTTCTGGAGAGGAGGGCAGCTTCGTCATCCCTCAGCCTCTGCAAAACCAAGAATAACTGCCCGGCAGGAATTTAGAAACAGCAATTTAATCCTGAATTGCCGTCAGACAACAACGCTATTTCGACACAGGAGCCGTGGGCTGGGACGGAGGCAGCACCCAGGAGGGCACTGCAGCCTTTAACCGCCCTGTGCCCAGGCGCAGCACCCAGCCCGGCAGCTCGGGCGAGGGCAGGGCTAGAGGCCGGCCACCGACACTTCACATGGCGAACGCTTACTGCACCGATCACAATTTATGTTTGCTCTGTGCAGCAGCAGTCTCAAGCATCAAAGCTTCTGTTTCCACACTGTGCCAAAACCCATAAAGTTTAAGGCTTGACCAAGCATTGATTCAGCACTAAAGCAGAAGCCTGGACTCTGGAGACTACTGAATAGCTGGATTAAATAAACACTTTAAAAATACCTCTAGCGCTGCGTTGTTAATAAAAACCACGACTAAAGAAACGCAAAGATGAACCTTTGTTTGCCGAGTAGAATTTTTACTTTCAGATATATAATAATTATATTTACAATGGGAAAAATGTTTTCTAAAACAACTGTAAAAATGAAAGCATTCGCAGCGAAATCCAGGTGCTACATACAGATATTTTGAGAGGCAAAATTAATTCTCCTTGATGCTCGTTAACAGGGTTCAAGAGCCCTGCCAACACTTTCTGTCTCTTTTAGGAAGAAGGAAGACAAGGAAAGATCAGTGGGAGTGAAAGAGCAGCGACAAGGAGGAGAACGCGCGTTAGAGCAGCATCCGCGGCAGCCAGCACAGCTTCCGTGTTCCAAAGCCCCAAAGCCCAAACACAAACCAGGCCGATTTTTCGTGGCAAACGCATCCCAGCTCTCGATGGGGCTGACGCGGCCGCGAGCCGGACAGCGCAGCCGCATAGCTGGGAGCTGCCTAACGCCCCTCGCTCGGGCTGAGCAGGGCTCCCGGGGTACACTGCCTCGGCCCTGGCCGTCCCGAAGCACGGCCCCAGCAGTAGCACATCCCCCAGAGCAGAAAGACCACAAACGCAGCTGGAAATGCTCACAACTTCATCCACGGTTTCACTGTACCATCCGCTTCTCTTAACCTGCTACCCTGCAGTCATGTGATTCCCCAGAAATAAAAATTAGGTAATGGATAGCATTTAAAGCTCTGGAACCAATTCTACTGGGAGTAAAGGTATAGCAGGAAAGAGAGCATGCGTGCTACCAGAATTACGGTGCGGGTTAAGAAATTTGCTTGGGGCTAAGGAGGAAATCTCCTCATTGTACGCGTGGGATGGAGAGATGTGCAGACCCTTGCTGGGACCCCGTGCTAGGACCAGGGCAGTACAGAGACAGCCGCCCAGGGGAGTCCTCCGAGGGGGTGGCTGGGATCGGGGGGGGGGGCAGCTGTACACCGCACTGCTCGGGATCATCTGGCCGAGTAGCACAGCCTAGTCCATCTGGAAGGAATAACTAATTACACCCCACCTCTATTTATGTCTAATTTTAACAGCAGATTTCCTAGGATATAAACCATGATCTGTTACCAGTCAGACTCGGCGCTAACAAATGTCAGCGAGCACTGTGTTACCCCAGTGCTAAATGTTTTTGAACGGCTCCATTTAGTGCTTTGGATTTAAAGAACAAACCAGACAGCCATATTTTGAAACCTCTCTTTGTAAAACGGCCTAGGCAAGCAGAGCCTTTCTCAGGATTTTCTCATCTTTCTAAAAAATGCCACCATTAAACACCAACAGACTGAAAAAAAAGCCCCAAAGATCTGATTAAAACAAGCTATAGCCTGGCTGGAGTGAAAACCAAGGTGAAGGCTGGGCCAGAGAGGCCCTCTCATGGCTCCAGCACAGAAAGGAAGGGTAATCAAAAGTGTATTAATGCACCGTCGAACAGAGCTACCCAAAAAACCCTAACAAAGTTTAATTGTAAAATGCTCTACCCAATTGACTTGATCTTTCTCCTCGTAGTATTTATTCACTGACAAAACCCACCTGGTACCCCCTTGGTTAACGTTCCCCAGAGCTTCCCTGGTATGCCCTGCCAGCGCCAACCTGGGACGAGCATCGCCTCTGTTATCCGGGAGACTGCAGCAGGGCTGAGAGCTGCCAGAATCTACCTAAAATGTTTCCACGCCGACATTACTTATTTTCACACTTTCTTCCATGACAACAAATGGATTTAAATGCTTTCCTACTATTAATCCTTTATCATTGGGTTTGACAACTTCTAGGGCTTGAACAAGCGATTAGCAAAGAAAGTCAAGGGAGAGCATGCCAAAGGCAAGTAAGGCCACAAAGACGAAGTATAGTTAAAAATTACAGCTAGTCCTGCCTTCGTTAGTGAATAACTGGGTTACTTACAGTCCTAACATACTGCAAGTTGGGGAGATGCTGCCCTGCAGAGAGGGAATTATAGTAATCAAGTCTCGTGGTCAATAAGACCAGGGCTGCTCCTAGTAATTCACTGCAGGACACACGAGGGCTCACCACAGCCTACGCAAATTTCGGAACAAAAAGAAACACCCAACACTGAAAGCCTTTGATATCACCTCAACATGTAGCAAATTCCAGAAAAAGTGTAGGATCAAAGGCCTTGCTAAGGCTGCCAGATCAGTGGACTACCCTGAGCTTCCCTTCTCACCAGGAACGGGAACAGCAGAAGGGGTGGCTTTCTCCTGAAATGCTCCTATCCCATGCAGGATTCCCTTGGCTGAAGAGGAATGTGCTCCAACATCTCCTTCAGCTTAAGTCTTCAAGAGCACCTTTATATATTGTCCACAGGTAAAAAAAAAAAAAAAAAATCCATATTCTGCTTCTAAGTGACCTATCCACCTAGCTTCACCCATGTGATGAACGCAGGGACTTGTGCGACTTTTTCCAAGGTGCTGCATACCAGACCCTTTAACGGCACACATGGACACCCCGAGACCCCTCATCTCCTCACCAGCTGGGCCTGCTAGGCATCACCACAGCCCTTGGTAGAGAGTGCTGCTGGGTGGTCAAAGGCAGCACCCGGCAGCCTTGTGTGAAAGGAATGAGAGGCCTTTTCCAGGATGAAATCCCTACACCAGGGAATCCCTGGTATCTAGACAGGCTTGGGGAAGCAGGATAGTGTGGGTCTGGTGAAGTAACCAGATGAGGCAACATCTTTGAAAGGAGAAAGATTGAGGTCCGCCTGTACCAACAAACCCTTTTCCCACAATAAACCTTAAGGATAATTTTGGACAGAAACATGCCAGAGAGGACATTTACTCCTGGCCTAGTGTATCTTTCTTTTATCTCCCTTAAGTGACATGCAAGACTTCCCCTCATGTACCTTTTAAATCCCACAAGCGAGTAAAACCTGAGCACCTCACTGCTCAAGCCTACAGTCAAAGCACTCCTGTTCTCCAAACGTAATGTCCTGTTTCTGCGAAGTTCTGAGGTACCCAGGGTAGCTTGGTGCCAATCAGCTGCTGATTTTGGTAACTGGCAAGCAATATCAGCCTTTGCTCTTCAGAGCACTGATCCTGGATTGCAGAACAGTACTGCAGCTCGGATTTGAGGTTTTCAGTAGCCATATGAGTGATGAAAGATGTCACATCCCTTTACTCTCAGAATTGGACAGCAATCTAAGTGCCAAACTGCGAGAAAGTCACTGATTCAATCTGGAGGAACCACTTTTCTGTAAAAGAGCCAGGACAGTAAGGCGAGATGAGCTCCTGAAGCAGCAGTGGTGGTGGTACAGGAGCAGGGTTGCAGGTGGAGGTTTAACCCCAGCCACAGGCACCGAGATGCGATCCTTCTGCTACAGAAACTTAACCTTGTGGTTTGCGCATCATCAAAGTCGTGACCTTCATTGCCTGTCATGCGCAGCAAGAAGTCTTGACCCAGAACTATTTCCTTCATGTCTATGAGAGAAGTACGGCTGTGCAGAGACACGCTGCTTTATAAAGCTGTGTAAGAAAAGAGTTAACTACACAAGCACTGAAGTTCACACTCTGTGAGAACTACTGCAGCGCGGACCACAAGGCTAGCAAACACACACAGGAGCCCTGAACAGAGAAGAAAGATCAAAATTAGTCCTCTGGGGCATGTGGTTTGCTACCCTGCCTGTTTAAATAAGCTTAGATTTTTAAATTCAGTAACAGGAGGCACCTTCTGCCAGCATTTAAGCATTTCATTCCGAGGGGTGAAGTTCTCAGGCCCTGGAAGGTATAAGACAAGCACACAGCACCTCACCAAGAAAATGTGGGAGTTGCTTCGCTGCCCCAGCCTCTGCAGCCCCGTCCCAAAGCCCACAGCAGACCCATCCCACAAAGCTGCACTGAAGCCATGCTTCCTCCAAGCAAACAGTTGGCAAACGTCTAAAAATGCTGTCCATTAGCCTTTCTCTAACACGGCTGGTTTTACAACTCCCACATCTTTTCACAGCTGAGCTGCACTTTCTCTAACTTGGGTTTTCTTTCTCTAGCAATATTTGGAGGTTGATGTACTTTGTCAGCGAATCATCTGGGGGCTCTGTTCCTCGGGGTGGAAGACTAGTATTACTAAGCCAAAGCTTCTTTTCTGGTACAACACTGCCCAGTAGTTCTACCGCATTTGGGCACCTGTAAACCTGTTGAGAGCACCTCCTCGCACATGGACCGGGAGCCTCCGTGCTCCAGGGACTTCTGCTCAGGCCAGCGTGCAGTGGGGCTGGGGGCCCCTCACGCAGCCCCGACCTCCCCTGTTCCTCTGGACCCCTCTCCCTGCTCGGCAGCGAAAGGCCCCCCCAGAGCTTCGCAGAGCCCTGTGCCCCCCCGAGCACCCCCTGGGCCCTCGTTCCCATCACCTTCCCCCCTCGGGCCACGCTCCGCTGTCCCGCACAAGCAGAGGGCCCTCCTTTGCCCGCTCCCCGGGCCGGAGGCACCGTGCGGCCGAGGCCCCTTTCCCTGCCCGCGTCTGGAGCGGAGCCCAGAGCTCCGACTCCGCGGGTCGCGGGGGGAAGGTGCCGTCCTACAGCGCCGAGCACGCCACAGCAGGGACGAGCCCGCGCGAGAGGAGCTCAGCCGTCGGGGCGAAAGTCCCCGCGTGCTGTCCCGCGCCTACGGCCCAGCGAGCAGGCTGCGGCGGCACAGGCCACGTCTCCGGTGGCTGGAGATGACAGCACGAGCAGGGGAAGGTCTCTGCGCTCGCCTGGCCATCCCCAGCACCCGCCGCCACGACACTCCATCTCGGTGTCCGCTGGCTTACCGAAACCCTTTAACACGGCTTCCCGGAGCAGGGAGAAACAAGTCTCTTCTTAAAATGGAAACGTTACAACATTTCTGACTTGCAAAAAGCAACAGAAAAATTACCATCTGATATGTTTGTGCAGCAAGCTCATTCTTCCCTTTTTATAAAGCCACGAGATATAAAATATAGAACATCCAAGGACCACATGAAAAGGATGTCTGGATTCATTAAAGCATAAAGAAGGCTCTACCAGCCAAGGGCAAAAGTTTAGCAACAATAAAAGTGTCTTTAGGGTGTTTTTTTTTAAATGCATAGAGAGAGGAAAAAGAGTTTGTGGTCATGTTTTCCAGCTTTATGTATATTTGTCTATCATTTTAATATAAACAGGGTGTATTTATAAAGCCTAAAGAAATGGGAAACAGATTCACTGGTTTCTAAATGCCAAGAAGTCTCTTCGAGGATGATAAGCAATTAAAGAGGAAAGTCAATCAAACTTTTATGACACTTCTGACCAAGGGTTTTATTTTTATTGCACAAAATCCAATGTGACAACAACAGACATATACAGTAGCAGCACCCACCCGTCCTTCTGTTATGAGGGGCCTGCCAGCATTCCCACTAAAATCCCACTTCTGAGAGGAAAACAATGCTTGAATTCACGTACCCTTTGATAGAAGAGTTCTCAGCGCTTCCAAATACACTAATATACACAGGAAAGCACATAGAAATGGATATACGAGCACCATTTCTGTATGCATCCACAAACGCTCCCTTAGAACAATTCTCCGCACAGCCCCTACGGAAACACAATCTGTTTTCTATAGCAAATGCTCAGGGGAGTCCAGAAATCCTTCAGTAGCCCTGAAAAAATTAAGCAGAAATGGAATAAAGTAGGAAAGCAGACAATGCAGCTGGTGCGCTATTTTGCACCAGTCCCAAATATTCAGCTTGCACAGCGGTACAGACAATTTTATATTGACAAGGCAGAACTTCAGTTGTCAGGTTTTGACAGGCCATTTTGGTAGTGAAGAAGGTTTGGCTTTTTCCTGGGAGAGGGGGAAGGGGGAGAGGAACGAAGGTGCTAATTAAAGACATCGAGCATATTGTCTGCCCGTGGAAAGAGAAACGGAAAGTCTCGTTAATGACTCTTTTGATAAAGGATATCCAAGAATGGTGACTAAAATACAGTGCAGTGGCAGAGCTGGTATATTTTACATAAGAGGGATGCTGCATACTGCAAAGTGTACGATTCTTGTCTAAAATAGCAGTTATAGAAATTTCAGTCCAGTTCATGAAGACTGTTTTAGGACATACGAGTTTTGCATCATTAAGCAACTGCAACTTCTACGTTAAGTAGCCAGAAGAGAAAAAGCAGGATAGGGCCAGGGGAAAATGAGTAACAAGCTTTTTCAGATAAAATGTCTTTTTTTAATATGAACTTCTTTATTTTTCTAAAAACAAATTCTGTACCACCTTCAGCTGTGACACAAACGCACCCTCCCTGGATTTATCCCTTTACTTTGAGCTAGAAACCAGCTCAAGCCCCAGAAGCCCAGCTGTATACTGTAGTGCACAGGAACCAGGGGGGTGGAGGGTCAGGAACAAAGGCTGCTTTCAGCTAGAATATGTCACACTACACAAAGGAGAAAGTTTCTGTATAACAGAACAAATAATTAATAATTATTTATGTAATTCATAATATTTATATAATGAATGAATGAATGAATAAACATAAAATAAAGGGTTGATTGTTAAGCTCTTCATTTTTGTGGCCCTTCTCACCCTCGCCACAAACCAGACGTGGGCGGACAGGAACACGCGTGCTGCAGTGGGCTGCGGGCAGCCGGCCCGGCCCGCACCGCAGCCCACCCCCAGCTGCCCCAGCACCCTGCCCGCTCCCGCAGCCCCCGCCACGTCTCACTGCTGCCCAGCTTCACAGGGAAACCGAGGCCTGTGTTCTCTAACCCCTTCTTCAAAAACATTTTCAATGGGTCAGTTCAAAAGTACTTGTAATGGCTTGGGTCACTGTGCTGTTATTTTTTTTTTCTCATCTCCTTCTGCTTACTAGCTCTTGAGAGTCACCTGCCAGAATGCAAACCTCCTTTATTTTTCCCATCATCACTTGGGATGAGCGTCCTCGAGGGGCTGAAATGTTTACATTTTGCTCAGTTTTGGCACAGACATGCTGAGCTCTATTTTATCTGTCAGATGAAATTCATCCTGGTGCAAATCCAGAGTAAATCCCAAGCAGCTCTATTAAGTCTCTGCAATTACTCCAAAATTACACTACATGTAGGATTTGACCCTGAAATTGCAGCAGGCTTTCCGCCCCGACAAGCTAAGCCCCGTTCCCCCCAGCCCGTCCGTCCGCGCAGCCGCGTGCCCACAGCAGCCCGGCAGCTCGCCGGCGGAGAGCACGGAGCCTCTCCGGCACAGCCTGCTACAGAGACGGACACGGCAAAAAGGCAGCAAGCAAGGACAGCCCAGGAACGTGGGGCGGGGGGTGCCTTCTGTTGGCTTGGTTTTACTGTAAGCTACAAGAGATTTTCTTGTTTTGCCCTGATGCAGGCTCACAACTCCCACTGCCCTACGAGGGACGTGTTCACGGGCATCCCAGGACGGAAAAGCCCTCAGGAACAGTCAGGCTACCAAAAGGCTCGTGTCCAGCAGAGCTGTTGGAGCCAGAGCACTTCTGCTCCCTCCCCTGGTGCCAGGTTCGATTCAGGAAGGCAGAAACAGTTAAATCTAATGTGATGTGAAAAATACAGGGAGCTATCAGCAACCAACTGATAAAGCATATACTGTCTTTCCTCTTAAACACCAGGAGACTTCTCTACGTTGCCCAAGCAGAATTAATAATTGATATTGAGTAATCTGGAAAATCAGATCTCCTTCTGACTATGCCTGCAAGCGGCTTACAATTTAGTTTAATTCATTATTCTTGGAAACATCTATGAATAATTCTTGGTCCACTCGAATTGCTGTGGGAAGCAAATTCAAAACGGGGAATGAGCACAGCTTTGGCCAACCCAGCCAGTTTTGTTTGTTCAGATGCACGCAGCGCTCAGCTGACTACACTGTCAGTGCTGAGGTATTTGCTGAGCTCCCCAGCAACTGCTCCGATTTCTCCACCGAGAAGGTAAAACATGCAACAGTTTCATACCTGGTCTGAGGTACCACAACAACATAGAGTTGTTTTCTGTGCTTGCTTCAAGCTGCATTTAGCAACGGGAGGAAGGTGGAAGCAGGCGGAGGAAAAGTAATATCTTTTGTGGAGCCAAAGCTGGCACCACCGGCCCTGCCGCGGTGCCCCGTCCCAGCAGGGCTTCGCCCAGCGCAGAGCCGCTCCCTGCAGCTGCCCAGCGCTGCGGCCCGGAGCAGCCAGCACCAGCGAGGGGCCGCAGCCGAGCGCAAGGATCAGCCTCCAAGTGAACGGGTCACACACGGAACTTCACGCTCTGCCCGAAGCCCGGTCTACAGACCGTGCTTCAGCTGACCTGCCGTGAGCGACAGCAGCTCCAGCCTTCGCGCGGTCAGGCCACCACGCGTTCCTGCCTCTCTGCTCTGGGACCTGGGTGAGCCTCGCTGCTCCCTCGCACGCCGCAGGCGCGGGGCCTTCGTGCTGAACATGAGAGTGCCCAACGCCAGCCTGAAGGCCCAGGAACCCACAGGGCAAGCGAGAAGAACGAACCACCTCAAATCTAAACGTGACTCAGGTTCTGTTTCTGGCCACGGATTATGAAATACTGGAGGAGGGGAAACACAGGCTGTACTTTTCCAGAAGTTTTTATAAAAACCTCGACAAGCGCATGCAGTGATGGCCTACACACATCTGATGCCACGTCCTTGCAGGGGATGAGAAGATCTCTCAACATCCTCCCTGCCCTACATTTCTAGTATTTTAAAAACCAGCAGCAAAAAGGTTCTGGTTCTGGGTAACACAGAGCCGGTGGTGAATTGCATCATCTGACACTCTGATGCCACTAATGAAAACCAGCACAGCCAGCACTGCAGATGGAGTCGGCTCAGTCCTGAACTTCCTGGCTTTTCGGGGATTGGTCAGACTCTCAACAGTCCTTGAAACATTTTTTTTTTCCTTCGTGGTTAAATTTTTTATATCAGGCTTATCATCCAGGGAGCTCACAGAAATAATAGCAAACATGCGTGCAGAAGGGTCACACAACTGCTGAAATGTTAATGCAGTTTGTTCTCTCTGGATTCCGCAGTTCTCCTGACCCAAGAAGTCTGTACTTCTGCAGACAACAATGCAGGAAGGTTTCTAGAACTCTACTAATTATTCCAAAATAATGAGTTTGTATATTTTTCTTTAGCTGCAAAGATACAAAACTCTGGGGATGCTAAGAGACAGACACTGCTAATCTGGAAATTCGAGTACGGGCTAAGCCCTACCCTAAAACATTTTGCATTTTTACTGCTGAGCAGCTTTTGGTTTCGAATCATCTGAAGTCCTCAGCTCCCCATCAAGGGACATTTGCAAGCAATGTCAGAGCGACAAACTGGAGCTTTCTGCTGGCTAAGAGGAACCACGCTGACTGCGCAAGCGTCTGCCCTGTGCCCAGACTGCCTGCGCCTGGGTGCCAAACACCCTCGGTGACGAGACCGCTTCTCTCCAGCGTGACAGCAACGAACCAGAGGCTCCGGGGAAGTCAGCAGAAGTTTTTCCACAACTGTGAACAGGGACCTTCTCTTCCAACCCCCCTCCCTGTCCCAGGCTCTTGTTCTCTTCCTCCCCCTTCAAAGCCAAAGTCTCGTTATTAGTTTCTGCAATGTCCTCCCTTTCTGGAGAGCCCCCTGCACCCAACGCTCCCGACGCTCCCGCCCAAACGCGTGCACACCGCTCGGGTGCCGGAGCACTGCTCACCGCGGCCCCGACAGCCCCACCGCGGGAAGGACTGAGCCTCGCACCCCTCCTCCTGGGCCCCCTCCTGCTTCCCCGCAGCGCGGTCCCCGAGAGGAAGGCTGTGCTCTGGGGGCAGGCGGGCGGCTGCGCAGAGACAGGGCCCCGCCAGGGCACGGCTTGCTGCTAGGATTTTTTCTAAGCATGGTGAAAGCATTCAGTGCTGATCTGAGCGAAAGTCACCCTGGGCAGCAAACAGCAAAGGCGGCACCGAGGCAGAGCTCGCTGTCAGGCTCCTGCCCTGCCGCAGCAAGGGGTGCGGGAACCCCCCAAACAGGCCGGCAGGCTGCGGCGGGCAGGCGGCAGCGGTTCGAACGCAGCACCCAGGCGCCAGTGCCCGGTGTCAACGGTCTCTTCCCGTGGGGCAGCCGCCGAGCACACAAAGCTCTCCCCAGTGCTCTGAGGAATGGTGGCAGAGGGGGGGAACATAAAAAGAGAGGAAAACCAGCATAAGACACCAGCTTCCTGTGCTCCCAGCGGCAGCAGACAAGCTGCTGGCCGTGCCACGCTCCTGCTCGCCGCCCGTGGTCACACCACGCGTGCCCCTCGGCGCGGTGCCCGGCCAGCCGAGCCGCCGCCAGCGGCACCGTGCGAGGGCAGGGGAGCACACGGGGTGCTGCGCAGCGGGGCAGGGAACACCGCCCGCCACCTTCCCACCACGGCCCCGAGCCCTTGCAGCAGGGAAAAGCCCCACGCACAAGCAGTCCATATCCACCCGCCCAGCACCAGTCAGGATTTGACAGACACCTCCTCTTCAGGACCGTTGTCACAGCATTTTATGAATTTTTCTCATTTTAACATGTATTAAGAGTCAGGATCAAAGCTCCCTCCTAGCCATGGTTCTGTTGATACGACTAAGGCATAAAGTTGGTTCAAAATTCCTCAAGTTTTACTCAGAGTCATACACACGCACACAAAATTAACAAAGTGAACATTTGGCAATGTTTGTGCTGCCATAATTAACATTCGGCACCGAGTCTGCCCAGGCTCCAGCTTCAGGCAACGGGGAAGGCTGGGGTCCATGGGATGGAAACGCAAAGTGCCTAAGCCAGGCTCTCACTCCAAAACGCCCTCCAGGGAGGGTCTACGCTTCCCACCAGCCCCGTAAGAAATGTTGGAAGCCAGCCACTGCGAAACTCCCCAAACCCACACCCCCCCAAGGCTTTGTTTGTAATCTCTTCTTTGCATCGTTACTAAACAAATGGAAACAGAGGGGTCAATTTCTGAAGCCCAACAGCGCAAAGATCACTATTCCCTTTCTATCCACATCCTTCATATTCCTTTGTTTTTCTGCTGATAAAAGTGAAATTATTTTGGTTTGCTAACAGAAGGAAAACGGAAAAATTAAACCAAAGCAGAAGCTCGCCACATAAATTTTTCCAGCAAATCAAAGTCATTTTTTTCAATTAAAAATGTTTTGATGAAAAATTACAACCACTTTTCAGTGAAGTAGCTTTATAGCTTCTCTGAACCTAACAGAGACACCCACACAGAGGCTGCAGCGTTTAACCAGCTGCAGCATCCCCCGTGCAGTCCCACTCCGCAGAGCTCCTTGCTGAGCAGGGAAGATATTTATAGCCTGGATTCCCAGACGGGAAATCTCCAAGGTGCCGCTAATTAGTTCTCCTAATGCACTGTTAATAAAAAGGGGAAACACAACTTAGCTTGTGAACAACAGCTTTGTTGCTGTTTGTAACAGGAGCCAGGATATCCCACGAGTGTTACTGAGGGAATGAATCCCACGGCCGAAAGGCGGATCTCCTGCCGGGGTTTCCCTCCAGGAGGGGATCCGACTGCGCGTTCGTGGGGAGTAGAACGGCCACAGTGAGCCTGGAGCTGAGCTCCTGGCCACATTTCACCTCCACCCCGCGGTGAGGACTCCTCCTGCTCCAGTGCCCTGGTCCTGGTTTCCACACGCAGAAAATCCAAGGCTGAGGGTAGAAACTCTAATAAACTCTAAGACCTCAAATGCCACTACCTGCTGGGCACAGGTGGGGGATGGCCTGGAATATCTTACTATCCTGATCCACAAAGACAGGAGCCCTTGCAGTTTTTCCAGTTCTTACACTAAACTATTTTAGCAGCAAACAGTCCCGTTAAAACACCCACCGCAAAGCAGAGCTGTGCTCGCCACCTTCTCTCAGCCCCCTCCAGAATTCAGCGGCTGCTATTCCGCGGACCCCCGCCCCGTCGGTACTGCCTGTCTAACTCTTTCAACGATGTTACGCCTCCTTGTTGCCAGGAAGGCAGTCATTAGCATGCTGCCACAGCTTCAAGCGCTGGCCTGCGCTCATCCTTTCACATCAAGTACAAATTCACGTGGGTGAGCATCTGGACAAGTGCAGATCACAAGAGCTATGGAATAAGGAGTGAAAATCTCAAAAGAATGCAAGATACCAGCTAAACTCTTACAAGTCTGCAACGCTGTTGCTAAGAGTCATTAGAGATGGGTCTGAAAAGCCTACCTGTGTCTACATCTGCCTACAAGCTTCTCTGCGTTAACTAGCTGCTGATTCGGATGGAATCACTGCTTATTGCATCTCCTCATAGACTGGACGACCAAACGACAAGAAAGTGTTCGCCTTCCCAAGAACCGTAGCTTCTGTTTTCACGGGACTCGGGCAAACAGCTCTCAGGGCCACATTCTTGAAACCTGCCTTCTGCAATCACTTACACAAGCAAAGTTCTGCTTGTAAAAAGGTCAGTCAAAAGGTTTGCAGACATGACTGAAGTAACTTTTCATCTAGATGTCACTGAAGTGTTCCTGCATGTATTTCCTAGGTTTCTCTACCATGTCAAGTAGATAGCAGTCATCTTCACACAGGTTAATGACTGGACCCAGGGAACAATAACAGGAGCACCCAGCTCAGGGTGCTCGGCTCAGTGCTGAAGTGTGCAGCACCTACCCGACTGCTCTGATGTGCTAATTTCTAACCGCAACCGGAAAACTCAAAGTCTTGTTGGATTTTGTACATCAAATGTTATTACTTACTAACTGCTTCCAAAATTAGGTAGCTTTAAAAAAAGGCAGAAACACAGCCTCGTTCCACTAGGTCATAACAAAAGCGCCAACTGTACTCGAAATATTCCAGGCTCACACTACCAGTAAAGCGTTTCGCACCCAGAGCGCAGTCTTTTCATCTCTGGCCCACTTCTACCTGCTCTGTATTCCAGAGCCATCTGCCCCTCCTCGCCCTCCTGACACAGTCCTGGAAGTCTGCTGGAGCTCTCACATTAGAAAAAACAGGCATTAGAACTGGAGAATCATCTTCATGAAGGAAAAATACTTTGTGGGGGGAAATCTGGAATAACTTTTTAAAAAATTACCATAATGATGTCTCAGTGCAATGGTTTTCACCTGCCACATATTTAGGGTGGAGAGAGGAAGTTTCTTGCGCCACACAAAATGATGCCTTCTGTATAACATGGTGAATAAAAAGAATAACAATTTCTGATAAATTCAAGCCATATTCATGTTTGGCAGCTTTCCCATCATGCCAAGAATTTATCCAACGCCCCTTTTATTTATGATGAAATAAAAGTGATGTTACACTTTGTCATGAAAGAATTCTGTAAATGATGCTTTTTTTAATTATATACACTGTTGTTCTTGACACAACTCTCCAATAAGTTGTGTTTGTAGTCCTACACACATGCTGCAGAAGTGGATATAAAATGCAGCTGTGGTCAACAACCATGTGATTTCAGTCTGATGCTAACTCAACGCTAAGACGGGAAGCAGAAAGAGGGAGCAGACACTCCAAGAAGTGCTTTTCTCCCCACATCAATTTTTGCCATGTTATTGAAGTACTGGCCTACCAAAAATCAGATGTTTACACCCAGACAGGCTACAAAAAAGGAAAACATCCTGGGGGCCGAATCAGAACACTGGTGGGTCTCCAGAGGATCAAGAAAAGCAGAAGCAGAAATTGCTGCTTTCTGCTGAAAATCTGGGGCCAGAGGAGAATGCCTGTACATTATCTGGTCTTTCCAGCACGGCAGAGCATCGTTAGCAGCTAGTGATCCCTCTGACCTACAGAGAGACCTTCGGCTTGCTCCAAGAAACTGAGGTGACAAGAGCAGCTAGGTCTGCCAGTGTTTTCCATCTTACATTAATTTTCCCTAGCTCCTCAAATGTTGTTAAAGCAAATATTTACAGACTTCTGAACATCACTATTCTTACACTTCACTGCAGCCAGCACAGACAACAGCACACCCAACAATACGACAGACAGAATTTGCTGCTATTCGGGGCCCTCAGAGAATATCTGGGTTTTCACTGCTAATAAGAATGAATTTCTCCTCCCCTTTCTCCTGGTCATCCTTTCCAACATAGCCACTGAGCTTTATTCACCATGAATGTAAGTGCCAAAGCAATGAGTTGTCAAGTCCTTTGAATCTGGGATATAAAGGCAGCAAGGTTGTGAAAATTCAGACACGCAAGAGCTTTAAGATACCAGCAACTCTCTCCTGACCTCAGCCTGCTCACGTCAGCGAATACATTGGAGCAGAGCAAGTAGAGAGGACTAACATTTCCGATTCGAGCTAGCCAACTACTCAGTGTTGAAGCCAATGAAAGATCAGGGCTACTGTGAATTATGTCCATATATCAATTGCAAACTAAAAATATTAAACAGATAAATGGATAGCACATAAACAGAAACTGATGTGTCACTTCAGAGAACAGTGATGATAGGACCACAGAGAACTGTTTGCCCTTACACAGGCTTAAAAGAAGATAAAATGCAAAGGAGACGATCAAAGAAGAAACAGGCTTCTCCAAAAATTGACAAATATGTGTTCTGCTCTTTGATTTTGGTGATATTTAAGAGACACACATTTTTCATCTTCTGGTTGGTTTTTTTTCCCCCCGCCTTCTACTTTTCACATTTATAAACTTAATACCTCAGTTCTTTGTGAAATTCAAAACCCTGCAGGGTCCAAAAGTCTCCAGAGTTACAGGCCAAATTCAGCTCTGATCACACTCAGTTAGTGTGAGGATGAAGGGCGAATCCTCTGCGTCTTGCTGAACTAAACACACAGCCCGTGAATGACGAACCTCTCTATCTCTTTCCTCTGGTTTTCTTTCAACACGCAAGTTTGGTCCAGTCTTCTCCCTAAGATTTCTGACTTCCAAATAAAATCATCCTTTGAGTTCAGATGATTAGGAGAGCCAAAAGGCATTGTTTTAGTTTTTGCTACATTTAAAACCAGTTTGTTTTCCTTGAACCAGTCTGTCAAAGTCTTTTTGCAGTTCAGGCGTTATGTGAGAAACAGATTTGCCATTAAAATGCACAGTCGTGCCATCTGTATAAAAATGTATAGCACAGTAATGACATAGCCTTGCAAAATCATTAATAAAAAGAAAAAAACAGGAATGACTGACACTACTCAGCTTGGGGAGGGGGGAGGATAGAGGGGAGAGACATTGACACCTTTGACTGACAAAGGGGGGAAGAGACAGCCCTGTGAAGAGAAACAGATTGATGCTTCTCCCAGATTCTTTGTCTTCCTGACAGAGTATGGGCAGCAGCACAGGCCACCTACTTGCTGTGCGAGCGCCTGCAGCACGTCAGGCCAAAAGCTTTGGGGAAGTTAGCTCAGAAAGGCTTCGGCTACGTTTTCATTTATTTAGGATACGCTTGAAAGAGCTCGTTATTAAACGCCTGCTCAGAAATCCTGTTTCAGCAGGAGCTGCTGCTCTGCACCGGCGAGGGGCCCTGTGTTGGGTCCCTCTGCAGCCCTCCCAGCCGGGCTGTTGCTGCCCCGTGCTGACCGGAGAGCCCGACAACGCTCCTGCTCTCCACGCCACTGACTCTGAGCCTGGACAGAGGCCAGGCCAAGCCCCGACGGTGCCGACAGCCCCCCGGCTGCACTGCTCCCTAGCCGGATTGCTCCCCACATGGCCCTGCTTCTGCAGGGTCACCCTGCTCACACCAGAGCTCTGCCCGAACGCCGGCAGGCGCTCAGCTCTTTTCACGCCCAGGCAGAGCTAACGTAACGGCCACGTCCCTCAGGCTCCCCTCACAGGGACTACACCGTGAGCCGAGGGAGCAAGCAGCAGCGCTTGCAGCAGCAACGCAGAGTTCCTTCAGTGGCCCAGTAACAGAGCAGGGGCTGCCGGCAGCCCTCACGTCACACCTGCTACACAGGATTTAGGTTCAGGGTTGACGTGTGTTGGTCCCACCTCACTCTGACAAGCCAGCAGGGAACTGCGATTCACAGGGGGAGACGCGCGAGTCTTCCAGAAATATGCCCGGAAGGAAAGAACTGAGGAGGGCATCTGCAAAAGATGCACATATGGTTTTTCTGATGGCTAAATAGCAACCAGTTCTCTAGTCTTTTCCTCAGGTCACACAGGTGAATGCTTTCCTTAGGCTGAAGCCTTCTAAAAATATCATGGAAAAGATGCATTTTTGGCTGTGTTGAGTTTAACAAGTGTCCCTTAGGCTTTGTTTACCCGTCATCTTGTCAACGTGGCATATGCATCTCTTTGCCATCAGCTACGTGCTCCGCCCTTTGCGTCTGGCTGAGCGCTGAGCGCCGACTGCAACCCACAGCCTCCCACCGCCCTGGGTCGCACCCGGGCCTTTTGCCGAACCGAACAGCACGTGCTGAGAATGCAAAAGCATCAAAACAATAAAAGCCGTAGGAACATCTTTACAAGGTATTTGCTAGCATTCACCCCAGCGACTTCACTATCATTTGAGAGAAAACACTGTAATTGTGGCAGAATTATAGATTACAGTTTTACTCGGACTTCCTGAAGTTAACCTCTACCATTACAGACCTAAATTTGGCGCAGTCCATTGGGCCACTTGGGGGAAAGCCACTAGTTCAGCGCTAGCAACTTCAGTTGTATAAAAAGAACTTTTTTAATGACGATCCGAGTTTCATAAGCTATTTTTAGAAATATGAGAAAGTAAAGTATGCCTCCTTTTAAATCTGGCTTTTACTGCACCCTGTAATTTACGGCGATATAATAAGTAATTTGAAAATAAATATTTGGGACAACATTTTAGCATTAGTGTTTTTAAGACAAAACAAACATTCAAAATAAAACCCAAACCACAGCAATGAAATCTATCATTAAATGCCTACTTTCTGCTAAATTTGTAGTTATGGCAGCTTAAATCTCAAACATTTGTTGTGACCTCTTGCAAAGTAAAAATAATCATATTATTCATTGTGGTTCGAGACCAATATAGGGTATTATTTCATCCTAGCCTTAAGTATTCATGGAATTATATAGTGCATCTTTTAAAACTGTATTAATTACTCTTTGTTGAGTCCAAGTGACTGCTGGTTTTCAGAAAGAAATGTATATCACCTCATCCTATTTGCTTTATTTTTGAAGACTAGCACTTTTTAAGCTCATTTATGCATAATACATCAGATGTGACCTGTTTAATCAATGCCAAAGTTCTTCTGAATTAGTATCTCTGTACAAGTTTTTCAGACACAAAGGCTTTTGACTGTTCATGGAAAAATTCAGACACACTTTTTCTCTTGTTCACTGTGTAAAAGCTGCTACTGTACCGCAGTGCCAAAACTCCGTGTTAGACTGCAGTGAATAATGCATGCCAAGCAGTTCAACCCAGCCCATCAGCGCTCTCAGACAGCCCTCACGCCCCTGTTCCTCACACGGGCATCCTTCCGAGAGAAGGCGTCCCCCCTGCACGGGAACCAGCCCCGCGCGGGCACACAGGCGCACGGCACTTACAAAAGCCACTTCTCTGCCGCCATTTCTGTTTTCACCTGGCATTAATACCACTTGGGAATTACATTACTTGCTCTTAAAATAAGTGTTCTCTTACCCTGACTTTAAGGAATGGGAAAGTTATATTGCCGCTCAGTACAAGAAGGACATTGAGGTGCTGGAGCGTGTCCAGAGAAGAGCAACGAGGCTGGTGAGGGGTCTGGAGAACAGGTCTCACGAGGAGCGGCTGAGGGAGCTGGGGTTGCTTAGTCTGGAGAAGAGGAGGCTGAGGGGAGACCTTCTCGCTCTCTACAACTACCTGCAAGGAGGCTGTAGTGAGGCGGGGGTTGGTCTCTCCTCCCAAGTAACTAGCGATAGGACAAGAGGAAATGGCCTCGAGTTGTGCGTGCGGAGGTTTAGATTGGCTATTGGGAAAAATTTCTTTACTGAAAGAGTGGTCAGGCATTGGAACAGGCTGCCCAGGGAAGTGGTGGAGTCCCCATCCCTGGAGGTGTTCAAAAAACGTGTAGACGTGGCACTTTGGGGCACGGTTCAGTAGGCATGGTGGTGCTGGGTTGATGGTTAGACTTCCAACCTTCATGATTCTATGATTCTATGAAAAGTTTTCCAGAAACTGCTACATAAGAGTGCTAAGTGCCACATATTTTCAAGGCCAAGCACCATAGGAGACTGGCTGAACATCAGAAACCTTCTTCAGGCAAAAAGGGGAATTTGTAGATAGGGAAGTCTACTAATTTTCTTCCTCCTAGGATTTCTGAAAAAGGTAACATTCAGAGAAGAAGAAATATAAGATTTTTTGCATTAAAACCTTCCTATCTTTTGAGCTCCAGACTCAGACATCTAGTGTTGCTCCCTTCATTCTTCAAATCCATCCTAGACCTGTACTATGAACCATCCAAGCACAGTACCAAATCACCCCTATAACCATGAATGAACTCTGACTTTAACACGCACCGGGGGGGGGGGGGGGGGGGGGGAAAGAAGGTTTTTCCTATTAAAAAAAAACAAATTACTTGATTTCGAGAAGCCAGAGACAACTGATCATGTATTTTGGAGGGCAGCTAAAATCTGATCTACTAACCAGATCCAAAAGTGGCAAGCAATCTCTGATTTTGTAAGAGGCCAACAAACCAGCAATGGCTATCTAAACATCGAGGGCTTAGGACCAAGTTCTACACAAGCAGCAGATCGCTGTAGGTTAAAAACTAATATTTAGCCACGGAAATCCTCTGAATTCTAAAACATTCTGAGGCTCTCGTCAAACTCAGAGCTGCCAAGTGCTCATCTCGTCTGACATTCCAGAGCATCTAGACCCAGAAATCCAGGTCCAGACTTTCGTGGCTTGCGCTCCCCCAGCCCGCCTCTCGGGCAGCAAGCGCAAGCTCTGCAGCAGAAAATGCAGATCGACTTGCTCTCGGGGTTTACACCCATACCAGCTTGGTGACTTCAGTGTGGCTTGGCAGGTGCAAACAAGAAAAGAGTTTAGCTCTTGCTCCTTATTTCTTGAGTTCCTAAAGCGTTTTGTTGTTGTTGTCTTAGACCAAAAAAAGCATGCACATTTAGAGACAAAAAAACTTATATAATTTTTGCTCTTTTTTCAACCATCACGCAAATGACTTACGTAAATAATAAGCTGAAACTTGGTATTAATAATTGCTCTTCAGTATGGCTTTTTGAGCCTTACAACATAGTGCTCATACCCACTTGTAGTATTTTTTTATTTTTAAATACCTTTTAACTTTCATATCACTGGCACTAAGTCTGCATAGTTTTTTCCTGGTGCAAATTTTTCCATAACGTTAATTTGAATTTTTGAAAATGGTATAAAAGGAGAAGTAGAAAAGGCAATGAAAGATATAGAAAATCCATTTAAATGGTAGCTGACAGCTCCAAACCAGATTAAACACTAACGCTGTGAATATGAAATTCTCTATTTGTGATGGTCTCTCTCTGGAGAGCTGAAACCAAGAGGTGGGCAATTTGTGGAAGACAATCTGAGCAAATGCACAAACGGCACTTGCTGCATTTATTCTTAGCCCCGAGACAAAGCAAATTCATTCATTCTCAAGGGCCAGTGAGAGCTTCAAGTCTGTCCCCACTGAAGCTGAGCTATTGCTCTCTGCCCCTCTGGAACAGCTAGGTTCAGGGAAGAGCAAGTGCAGCAAATGATGCTACGCACAGACTGGCGGGACGTCGGGAGATGGCCGTGCTAGCCCTCTTGCCAACCTGAGCAAGCAGCCCGACGGAGGGAGGAGCAGGAGGGGAAGCAGCCCTTCTCACCGAGGCAGCTGTGCAAACGCTGACTGCTGAAGCTAGCCCAGCAGTAGAGCATCTGTCCTCCCCTCCTCCAGCTGTGTGGGCATTTAGGGAACACGGAGGTTTGGGAGCAAGAGGTTTAAGAGGTCTCTGCTCCCAACAGCTCTTTCCCATCCCTCCTCTTGAAGTCTGTGGAACTCTTCACATTTATAGCTGGTTTTTCCTTTAACTAAATACAGCCTTGAGGAAGAAAAAAAAAAAAGCAGCTTTTACACAAAATGGTGAAGAACTTCACCGAAATGTGGGTTTCATGGGGAAAATAAATGTTTCCTTTCATAAATCAAAAATGCTATTTAAACTGTGATTGTAGTAGTCCCTGTTAAACTGGGGGAAGATACAGAAAATTCTCAATCCTATTGATATGATTTTAAAACAAATAGGGCGAACAGACAGGGAAATGATTCATTTTTAACTTTCATAGAAAAACAACTTCAAAAACATTGTGCGTGTTCATGAAAATAGATTTTCATTTACTATCAGCTCTAGAGGAAAAAAAGTCCTTATTCTCTTCTGAGTCTCACATAATCTACTAATCCACAACATATCAAACACAAAGAAATGGTAAAATACATTCATAAACACAAGTGCCAATATGTATGTGTCTGAAAAAAAGCTAGTAAGTGGTACTGTTCCCCAAAGAATGTTGTTAAAAACTGTTGCAAGGAAAATAACATTAGTAAACACCTTTATGATGAAATAATTGTGTGGGAGGCACTGTCACACAAGAACACGGACCTACAGCCAAGGACAATAGCTCTGCTACACTTCATCCATTTATGAAACATGAGGTGTCGGTTTTATGTGGTTTGGCTGAGATTGGTGTGGATTTTTTTTTTTAATTATTCCTACAAGGCTAATGGATTATAACATATTTTGCCAGAGACTGCATTCCATAGCACATATTTTATAAAGAGGATGTACGATGTATTCAAGGCTTGTTTTCCCCATGAATCAATAAATCAACAAACATCTCCCTATTGTGTAAGATACTATTGTTTGGTTGTATTTAAGAAAAGATTATTTGCTCAGAGCATTGTGAAGTTATGGGAGGAGGAGGTGCACTAGCCAAGGAATCCTTTTGTGACGGTTCATGAAAACAACCAGCAGACGCAACACTTTCCACGGCACGGACGAATGTACAGGTCGTTGGTTCGGAGCCTGCAGTGCGCTTCAAGCCATCTCCCACGCAGGATACAGTGCAGAACAGAAGCATTATCAAAGCACAGAGTAGTCTGAGGGATAGAGGCCTTTTCTACTTCTATGAATCAAACTCTGCCTAGAAACACTAGACCTCGAGTTCAGACTGTTTAATGGCTGCACCATGCTGTACTTGCCTTGGAGGAGCAGGGACACCCAAAGACAGGGCTTGTAGCTCTTGTGCAAAATCCCTCGCGCTGTGCTGTTCGCAGGCCCCAGGCGTTGTGCCACGCTGACAGCCGAGCCGCACATCACGCCAGGCCGCCAGCCCTCCCACCACCGCGGCACAGACACTGCCTGCCCCTGCGGTCCCTGGTTTTGCTCCGACCGGTACGGCCGGGCTGACTGCCCGGAACCCCAGCCGCCTGCAGCCGAGACAGCAATGTCTGGGAGGCAAAGCACTGCCGAGCCTCCACCCAAACCGAGCTGGACGTCTCCAAGCAGGTCGTCACACCTGACTTGCTTCCACAAGCGCACGGGGTACCGGCCCGGCGCGGGCATCGCCTGTGACGGCGCGCTGCGTGCGCCCCGAGCTGCCGGTACCCGGCGCAGGCATGGCGGCCACCTCACACGGGATGCACAACGCCGACGCGTAAGGGAACGGCAACAAGCAGAGACTGCCTGCAAGCAGGACGTGCCATGGCCGCAGGGTGCCCCGCAATCAGGCTCCTCCCTGCAGGAGGGCAGACGTTTTGGGGGAACGGACAGACACAGAGCCGCAAGCCCGGCCAGGCACGAGGAACAGCAGAGCCCTGCTGACCCCAGGGAGCCCCCCAAGCCGTGGGGCACCCCGACCTCCCTACCGGCCGTGCTCCCTGTGGATAGCTGGGCAGAGAAAAGTACACCATACTGGCACAGTCTTTTAAAACTGTAAATCACTTTTCTCTCTCCAAGTAATTTCAATGCTATTGTATAATACAGAGGGATAAAAAACCTTTTCTTTTCCGCTAAACAGGCTTTCGCACCACCTACAAGCCAGGATTAAATTTCAGAGGCAGCTACACAAAGAAAAGGATTTCTGTAAAGAAATCAATCAATCATTCGTCAAGTGTGGGTTCAGCACCTCTGAAAACCAGGCCGTTTCTCAGGTACATGAAGACACAAGATCTTTTTTTAAACCACTCCCCACCCGTTTCACTCAAGTCTCAGAAAACTGTGACCTAAATGCCTTGAAAGAGCTTAGATTTCAATCCCAGCCCCTCTGGGGCTGAGAGTACCGCACCTCAGCGTTTCCCGCTCGCCTCTCCTTTCAAAGTCTGCGTGAAAAGGGAAACCCCACCATCCGCGCACGAGCCAGCCGGCTTCCACTGCCTCAGCTGCACCAGGGGCTGCTGTTGCTTACAGCCATCTTACAGCTCCGACACTGGAAGGTACGGCTTTCGGGAATCGGAACACTCAGCAAGCGGGCCTTTGGCCATACTGGCCCCCCTTCAGTTTCATTAACCTTCTCCTTTTTTACATACTTTAAAGCCCTTTGTTATAATTAACTGTCCACAACAAAGCGAGCAAAGTAAAGCTGGTGCAAGTCATTTATAAACTTTTAGGACCCCACTGTTTTATAGGCATGGTCAGAGCTCCTGAGCAGTCAGACCCCACTTTCATCTATGTTTTGTTATTTCTTTATTGTATGTACACAAGCAGAGTAGGCGGGACCAATCCATCAACGCCTGCAGTGCACTGTGGGTAACTGAAGATAACATCACCTTACCTGGAACAACTTCAGTCCTTTCCCACACAGACGTTCTAACTCTTATGTGCTTAATGGTACACCAAGGCCAGCAGTCCCGGGGAATGATGTTATAGTTCAGCCCAAAGGATCAAATCAAAGCGTTTCACCAGTCTGAACATACGTTACTGAGACGTCTCTGCCACACCAGACAATCTCAAAGCGGGGAGGGGGTTATACACTGAGAGGTAACACTAGTGCCACTGTAGCCGCGTTATTCCAAAGCGTGGCTCCAGCCCGCAGCCAGTGCCAGGCCAGGCCAGGCCAGCCGCCGGAGCAGGGGAAGCCGCAGCACACGCTGCCACAGCCGTGGGGAAGCTGCTCCGCAGCCGCCCTCGCAGGGGTTTGCCCTCATTCACCAAATAGTGCACAGGAACCGACAGGCGGCTGCAGAAGCAGCTCTGGAAGACTCCTGCAAATCCCCCCCCAGCGCAAGCACAGCCCCTTCAGCGGTTCTGCAGCCCGTCTGCTCTCCCAGCAGAGACCGAGTCCAGGCAGCAAGCACGAGAATCACGTCTCAAACCTGCACAGGCCATCCCGCTGGCGGGAGAACCTGCTCCGGCGAGGGCTCGGTACCTGTTGCTCGACGGGGTACCAGGAGAGACGGCCTTTCCGCAGGTGCACACGCTGCCCGACAGCAGAGACTGGACCAGATGGCGACGTGCTCCGCTCCGTCCCTGTGCACAAAAACATTTTCATTATCAGCCACAGAGCGTTTGGAGGCTCAATATCTGCTGCTCTTTGCTCTGGCTGCTGACAGAGGCACCACTGGAGGGCTGCGATTTACCACCTTCATATTTATTTACATTTGTGTCTCAAGAAGAGTGGCAATTTGCCAGGTCTGAAAGTGCTTAATCGGATCTGATGGGCAGATTAATTAGTGCAGGTCACAGCACTAGTTGCCTTCCAGGAACATTACCTTTTTTATTTATTTTTTTGTCAAGGTAAAGCAAGAGGAGGTCAATGCCACCAGCATGTTTTACATTTTACTGGTTTAGATCTTCATGGTTTTATTTTGTTTCCTCTGAGTAAATGAACTTTGCTTTTATTCTGCCATGACAATATACTCCAAATAAAATGGTGCAGGCACACATGAAAACTGGGATGCAGAAAGACAAAAATCTTATTCATCCCCCTCTTCCTTCCATACTGTCCACAATAATGCTCCTCTTCCTCTGCCATGGTTACTGCCCCTCCGGTGTGATACTCTTGGTACCCTTCCATCTTTGACAAGAGGTGTTTTGGAGTACAGAGCATTTTCATACACACACACACACACACACACACATATATATACACACACACACATTTATAGAGACCTCTATTTTTCTATATAAATAAATATATACGTAGCGAGAGGCAGGCAGACACCGTATTTGGCTAACCATTATACCAGACTGAGCAATTAGAAACTCAACTGGATTAGTCTTCATTTTCACCGCCCTGACCGAAATTTGAATGTGGCCAATTATGTATAGACTGACAAAGCAGAGAACATCGAGATTAATTTTTTACGGCTACAGAATCATTTGCACTCCATAACCTTGGGAGTGACGCTACCGGTAATCGGGGACGCGCGTCACTGCCGTGCCACCACGGTGAACGCGCGAGGCCCTTTCGCCTCTGCCACGCTGCAGCAGGCAGGGGCGGCACGTGGAGCCCCAAACCTCCCCGGGACACCACGGGGCCCACACTACTTCTGAACAAAGGAGAAAGAACACGTTTCCCCGATTCTTCCCCTCACAAGAAGGCATTATTTTGGACCTCAAAGAGCCAAGGAGGGCAGAACCAGCATGGGGACCACGCACGGCCACAGCGCCGGGCCCTCCAGCACCGCCTTCCATGGGGTTGTGGAGGACAGGAGTCGGCCCTCGTCGCTTCCCCACAGCCCCGAGACACCCGCACACAGCCAAGCCCGGCACTGCGAGGCGAGCGGAGCCAGCGGTCCGCGATGAGCATTTCCTGACTTTCTCCAAACGCGCCAGCCTGCCTGTCCTCGGGCCCTCAGACGGCCACCGAGGGGAGGAAGGACGGCGTCCCCAGCCTTGCCCAGCACCCAAGCGCAGGGTCTCGCAGGTGGGCGCCCAGGCTGACCCCGAGGGAGGCCCCCGGCCGCCCCGAGCAGCGGCGTTCGCACGCAAGAGGGAAAAACGTCTGCAAACTCTCGCCCAGGGAAGAGAGAGGCTGGGTAGGGCTCCACACAGCAATTCAGCTAAGTTGTTTGGGAAGGTTATAAATGGATTGAGGTTTTTTCTTCTTCTTTTTTAATGTATCCTCCCTCTCATGCACATATCCTGAGAAAAAGAAAGAAAAAGCCTCCCACCAGAAGAATGACCATAGCTCTAGAGCCAAACCCCGATTCAATAAAACAAGCAGAGAATGTGTTTTCACGTTTCCCTATTTACTCTGACTCATTTTATTAAGTAAGTTGAAGACGGTAATTTTTACGCATGTTTATGACCACGATTCCAACACACATGGCACCCCATAAAACCTCCCCCTGCTGCACCGCGCCCAGGCTGCGCTCCAGCCCCCCCGGCGCTCTGCGCTTACTGTACGGAGGCACGGCACCAGCACTGCAGGCCAGCCTGCGCCCAAGTGTCCACTCGAACCCTTGTCTGCATGCAGGTCCCAGGACGTGGCTTTGCATTTAGCTGGGCTTTGTTTCACACACTGGGGCAAATTCACTTCCCCTCACGTTAGTTAAAATAACAAAAAAAAAAAAACAACCCAAAAAAGCCCCACCACCATATTGCCTTATTTGATTAAATGAAGAGGAAGGAGTGGAGGGGGAGAGGACTCCTGCCTTTCGTTTGAACACCTACTTGTCTTTAATTATCTCCAGGGGTCCCAGTGCCTGGGACAGGTGGTTACAAGATGCTCGCTCTTCTCCAGCAACATCCCTCACGCATGTTCAGTTTCCCACTACTAAAGTGGATGGCGCAGTTTATTCCAAGGCCACCTCCCCTTATTGCAACAGCAATTTATAACCACAAAACTTGCACCTGTAATTTAAAACCCACGTTTGAACTGTGGGCAAAAGTCAAGTATCCTCTGTCTGTCATTGCCTTTGTGTGCAGCCAAGTCACAGAACAGGCAGCCACGTCCTCATCATTTTCTTACCAGAAGGAAAAAAAATTTCGCAGGTACAACTGGCAAAATGCGCCCTGCCCCATACAAAGGAAAGCAAGTTCTCAGCTCTTTTTAGCCACAGTGAAGTTTCTTAGCCCTCTGGATAGGAGGGAAGCCTCCCAAGCAGGGACGTAAGGCCAGACTGCTGGCTCCAGCCGCTGGAATGCTCCAACAATAGTGAGGAGAGGTTTAAGATGCTGCCTTTAATCAAAAGGGAGTGTTTAGGCTGTAGTTTAATGATGACAATGTGAACGTCAACATTGTTAACAGTTTCACTGCTGATCTGATTAGCAGGAAAACCCGGCTAGTCCAGCCTGTGGGTAATTTGAGTGCTTTCCCACCCCTTCACACCCACTCTGTCACTTGACTCTAACTTAAAAGAACTGTTAACTTTTATATAAGCCAGATATTTCACAGGCTCAGTCCTTCCTCTGGAATGGCAGCAGCTGTTATCTATTTATTTTCAAATAAAAAAAAATAGCTTAAGCAGCCACATCCATATTAAGTTTTACTGGGCAGGGCCTGTCTTTATGTTCTGTGCTTGTACAGCATCTAACTCAGTCTGGATAATAATAATAAGTAACAACTGTTTAAAAGATTGCTGTAGCATGAACTGACACAGCGGTCTACTTGAGATGAGTCTAAATACATTTCCAGTCCCAGACACTGGCTTCTTACCACTGCATGAGCACACCCCGTAGCTCCTCATCACTACTACAGATCTGGCCCCACATGGCATACTCTTATGGGAATTTTTCTTTAAAGAATGAAGAACGCCGTTCCCGGCACCAGCCGTAGGACCAGAGCAGGCTCCAGCCTACCAGAGGTGGCCCTTTACCTTTACGAGGCTGAGGTGCCCATTCTGAAATCCACTCCCTCCACAAATACACACCTGCATTAACATACAGCAGCTCTCTACGCCAGCTGCTGGGCTTCTGTTGCTGCGTTCCAGAGGACAAACCCTGCACCTCAGAGATCACGGCTCCACAGTTTCAGAAGCTGGCTCTCCGTTGCTGTCCCAGCAGCAGCTGGCAGATGTGCTAGTTCAGAGGAGCAATGCACAAGGAGCAACTCGCCCTGCCGCCTTCACTGACCCCCACGAGCTCGGTGCACCCAGGGAACCGGTGCTGTGCCAAACTCAGCTGCCGGGATAAGCAGCACTTGCACTTCAGCAACTAATAATTTTTTGCAGCATCAAATCTGCTGAGTGTTTTTATTTCGACCACCACGAAATAAGGCAAGAACAGCCCTTCTGACTGACGTCTTCCACAGGACAAACCACTTTCCTGCTTCAGGGCCCATGGTTTTGGTTTTCATTGTTCTGTGATAGCAATTCCCACTGACATTAGTGCAAATCATGCATGAAAACTGAATAATTATTCCCCAGAGGAAGTATTTTTATTTTGGAGGCAATTCCTTGGTACAAGAAAATCACTGATGCCTGATCAACAAGCAAAGTACCTTAAATGCTTCAAGACATCACACGTACATACATATGTATGTATGGTAAATAAATTGAAAATAAAGAATGAAAGGACACATCAGTAATTTACAGATAAAAACCTTACAAGGGTGTTATAAATTTCAGTCCAGAAAGCATTGTTGAGATTGGCAGCTACAGCCACCTATTCCATCAGCTGTTCTCTGTATAGCTACTACAAGGGCATCTCCAACACCTGCTGTGGATTGCAGACCACCCTGAAACAAAATCATGCAGCAACAGGACTAAACCTCCTAACTATAACAAGCCCCGAGACAGAAAAAGAATTAGAGACGTTCCCTATGCAGGTACTAGATGAACTTGGGTCCTGCTCTACAGAGAGTACAAAAACTGAAAACATGACTCAGATGAAAAATCCTGTTGTGGCACAAAACCAGCAATTATTTTACTACTCTGAGCGCGTGAGCATAACTGAACGCGTGAGCATTTGGTACTGCTTGCAGGAGTTGACAGACTCGGCAACTGCAGAATTGAAATGGCAAACGAAAGTAACCCAGGTCTCCAGGAGCTCCCTGCTCCAACTCAGAACTGTGAAGCTGTCCAGTCCTCATGCCAGGCAATAACCACACAATCAGTAGTTGTGATTTCTCAGTAGGTGAATATTGATTTTAAAGACCTATTACCTTGGTGTTCATAGGGGTTTTATTGCTTGATCCCATCCTTCTCTTCATTTTTTGCCCTAAAGCAACCAGATTTGTTTCATTTGCGTGCTCCTGTGTCTTGGAAAACACTTCTGAACTCTACACAGAAAAAATGGCAAAGATTTCAAGCAGCGGGAAGGAAACTCCCAAAAGAAGGCAACAAGCAACATACCTGCTCAGACCACAAATCTAAGAGTAACCTCATGGCTGTAGCAGCCTCAGCTCATGCGCACCGAGCAAGAACATGGAGTCTTCTGCATGTAACTAATCTCCAAAGAAATTACCTGAAAACCTTAGCAACTGGACAGGCTTCTCTTCATAACTCTTGGAATCGAGAGCTCCATCCCAGACCCAAATGAGCCAAAAAGTTACCATCAACGTAGCTAAGCTTCCAGACGGGCAACCGTGCCCCACGCACTGCTGTGGGTGAGAGCTCGTCTTGCCAGCGCGCCCCGGGTCTCGGGCTCAGCCCCCCTAGTGCCAGCAGGCTGCACGGCACGGCACACCTGAACGCTCTTCGGCCAGGGTGGGCACGCCTCGGCAGTCAAGGGCAAAGGACACAGGACGCGTTCAAGCAGCCGCAGCTTCTCTAGTAGCAGGTTTGCCCCTTCTTCTCCTGTTGTTGACAAGCTGCATTACTGGGTTGCATGAGCACGGCTACCATTGCCCCAGTGGAGAACACCAGCCAAAATCTCAGCTCCCGGTAGCTTTAATGCTACCCCACTTCTCCCCACAACACCCCGCCCTGCCCTGCACCACGTGGCGTCCCTGCAAACCTCCCAGGCCCCGGCGGCCAGGGGCCACAGAGCATTTCAAGAACAAGAGCTGGGTAAAAATCTCCCAACAGCAGCCCTTCACAGCGGCACGACGTCCCTCTGTCTCAGTGCCAGTCCTGAACTGAGGTGGGTCAACAGCTGCTGCCGTCCCAGTACCACAGCTCCTTCGGGCAACAGCTACACAGTTTGGAGGACACTGTTGTCCTCGGCAAATCCCTGGCAGGAATTAGGTGACAGTCATCAATACACAACCATCGTGAGAGTTTCTTCAATACCGCCAGCACTGACCATCCGACACTACAGACCATTTGAAGTATTTGCTCTGGTCTGCCAGCGTCTGAATGATGGACTGCAATTTAGCAAGGAACCTATTTTTTATAGCTTTTAACCAATTGATAGATTCAATTCTAAAACTCACAAAATTCACCCTATATTCTAAACAAAACAGCACATTTAGAAGGAGCCTCTATTTTCACAGAAAAAGCAAATGCTCAGTATCTTGGTTGGACGTGGAAAAGGGCTGCGGCTGTGCCAGGGGTTAGGCCTGGAGCCACCACAGGCCCTCCAGCACCCGTCGCAGCAGGTCCCCACAGAAAAGAGCGTAACGGAGAACTGAAATAATGAAGGAAGACAAGGACAGCTTCCACTGGTGTTAGAAAGAGAGCGTCCATTATCCATATTAAACTAATGTGATACAGGAGGTGAACTCAGGAAAACCTGCCTACCAAGCAACTCGGACAAACTCTTACCACATTCCACATGCATGGGACATTAATTTAATAGGTAATAAACTACAGTAAATTAAATACATAGTTTTCTTATTACCAGATTTGCACTAAAGCATTACCCTCCCCACCATTATCAGCAGCAGGCCATCTATCATTATTTAGTAGTAGCACAGCCTACACCAGTGAACAGGCAAACAAAAGCCAGAAGGTACATCTCGTTCCAGGGGAAGACTGCTGCTGTGGGAGGAGCAGGGCACCTGACGTGCGGAGGTGACCGGACGGTCAGCAAGGTACCAGCAGAGACGTCAACAGCACTGGCAGGCAGGCGCTGCTCCCACGGCTGTTCACGGCGTGCAGCTTCCTCCCAAGGAGTTCTGGTAAAATGCTTTTCCGCTGGGAAACAGGGTGAGAGCATTTACTTGTTTTGAGTACACTGAATAGTCATTAAATGGCACGATTGTTTCTGGTGAGCTAGGCCAGATTAAAACCAATGTCTTCGAAACAAACTGATCTGTGCCACTTCACCAGCCTCCAGAAGTATCAATCCTTCTTGAAAATGGAATCACAAAACAAGGAGGAATTTAAATGACGTAACAGCAAGAAATGGAAAGCACAGCAAGTCAGACATCAGATGGAACTAACCCATACAGACACCCAGGCTTTTCCAAATAGCCCTGCAAATAAAATTAACTTTTCTCTACGACACGTTGGCGATGAACTTGAGCAGCCACTTGCTGTTCTTCCCCGGGTGACTGCCATGTTCAGCCAGATGTCCAAATCCACCCGGGGCCTGGAGTGAGCTTCCGCCATACCTGCCATCTTCCAGAGGACCAGGGAGAAAACACATACATACACACACACAGATACAGAGTCACTCACCGAGGTACAGTGCATCGTAATGAAGATCAAGGACACCCTGATTACAGCAGCAAAGTGATACTGAACATCTGTTACTGCTAGAGAAGGTACTTCAAAGAATGAGCACAGCTGGACTTCACATAAAACGAAATCGCTAAGTGCTTCTGCGTGAGGCTGCAAGCGGGGCACGCGGGCCCCCGATAGCTGGACCAGACACGGATCCTGCCGCAGACACGGATCCTGCCGCTGACAAGGTGACTCGGCCGGGAGAGCAGCACGAGCCCGTCTCCCACCAGGCCTACGAACCCCAGCTACTCCGCTCTACCCAAGGGAGTGCTTCTGGGGCACCAGCGTCCGCCTGGGCGGTATTTAAATCTTCCTCATTTCCACTTTCTGTGGTGCAAGCTTGGTCTCCTCCCCTCCTTCCCCCTCATTCATGAAAAATTGTGCAGCCTGGGGATGAGCTGAATTTCTGTATTTGACACTGCATGTAGCTGGAAACTGGAATTCACACCTTCCTCTACTCCCTTCCAAGCTTCAGAAAAATTTGGATTTTCTTATCAATTAAAAGCTATTCTCACTTCAGCTTAGCACTAATGAAATCATTCGTAACTATACTGCTAAATCCTTTTCTTTCAGAAATATAGGGGAAAAAAACCAAAAACCCTAAGGCAGACCAGACCTCAACATTTACATTTCATGAAAAATTTGATCTGATTTTGGAATTTGGCTTTGCTGTCAGTCAGAAATAAAATATAAAAATAAAAACAATTTCTGTGTCTAACATTGCTGTTGATGATGTTTTCAAAATATTTTGTCTCTAAAGTAGCAAAACAAATACCAAATTTTCAGTGTTTCCCGTAAAATAAATTTAAACTCTATGTGCTTTTATGAGCCAACCTTTTTGAAGATGAAGAGGTAGAGGAAGAGAGTTGTGAAGTGAAAGGACAACATGAAGAATTGTACGAAATATTGGAAATCAGACAAAATTACTCAGAATTAAACACCCCCATTTACCTCTAATTTTTCTAGAAACTTTAGATCAAGCATTTAATCAAAAGTGACAATTTCACACAAAGAACTGGTTTTGACAAAATCAAATTTTTGAGTTTTCCAAACAATTCTCTGAAAGCCTGTTATTTTGACACTGTCAAAACACAATTGTTTTGTCAAGCATGGGAGGGGAAAAAAAAAAACCCACCGTTTTTTCATCTCACAAATATCAACAATTTACCTGCTCTCAGGAGAAGTTTTGATTCCAATAGCACTGCACTATGGCAGAACGTTGGCCACCTCTACCTGAAGCGGCGAGACGTGCCGCCAGCCTCCACCCCGGGCAGCCCAGCGCTGGCAGCTCCGGCCCCGCTGCCCGCCCCGACGCACCGCACACGCACGCCGAGCACGGACGGACAAGCCAGGCCTCCAACTCCTCTGCGCTGCTCTTGTCACTGCTGTTGAGGCCAGCTCCAGTGCTGTTTCTCGTGCTCAAAACAGCGCTGTTTTCTCTAAATCTTACCTTTCTGCCTTCCTAAATATTCACCCTTGGGGGGAAAAAAAAAAAAAATCTAACTGATCCTTCTTCCCCAGAAGACACTGTTGTCTTATTTCAGCCATTTTTTGTCAAACTATAAGATCTTTTGTACATGGCAGTTCTCTACTCATTCAAATTAAAAAAATATTGATGTGAATGTACCACGAGGAAAGAAGGAAAAATAATTACGCTGCAGTTACTGACAGTAAGTCACTGATAAGAAGCACCGAGCACTTGCAAATTTAAAGCGGGAGGGAGTCGGATGCGAGCAAGCTGGCAGGGTTTGTTCTGCAACGGGGCGACCCTCTGCCCGCAGCGTGCCCGCCCCGCCGGCAGCCGGGCTCGGAGCGCGCGGCCGAGCGACGGCGTGTGCCGGGCAGCTGCGGGGAGCATCCCCCTCGCCGATGCACGGCTGCAGGTACGTGCCACAAGCTGCATGATGAAGCCTTTTGTCTGGTGCTGTCCTTCAGAGCAACTGCAGCTGCCTCCTCGTTCCCACTCGGGAGGCTGAAGTGATTATAACTTCCTCTGCAAACTTCACTCCCTGACTTTCTGAGTTTTAACACCCAAATGGAACACAAATTCATATTATAAGAGTAGCAGAGATTAAATAAGGCAGAATTCATTAATGTGCCAAAAATATGTGCCAATGTGTCTCCAACTAGTTAAAAGACAAATACACAGATTGATTTTTTATTCCTCCCAGTACATCCCACATTGCCTATTTCCTAAAACCTTCTGTCAAACGCATAATCGACTGTTATATCTTCAAAAATAGCACTTTTTATAATCATTCATCTAGATATTTAGGAGTAGATGTTGCACTGTCTGCCGTGCCCGTGCAAGCCTGGGACCCGGCAGGCAGGGGCACCCTGCCGACAGCCCGGGCAGGCCGCGTGGGACAGGGCGGAGGTGGGAACGCTGCCGGGGACCCGGCGGAAGAGCGGGCAGCCCGGCCACACCACGGGCTGCGCTGGCTGCACAGCGGGCACCCACAGCCTCGCACGCTCCTCCCAGCTACCTGCACCCAGTTCCACACAAGGCCCGGAGGCTGGCAGGGCAGATGCCAACGCAAAGCATCCCGGGCAGAACGACTTCTTGCCCAGAGGGAAAACCAAGCAGAATCCAGTTTCCTTTTCAGCTGCCAGCAGAGCACACTCCCTTTCCTGCGGAATACGTTAACACGCTAGTTCACAAATACCAGACAAGCCTCCTCTGAGCAGACAATCCGTACAGCACTGTCTCCTATGCAGCCAGCAAAGCATCCCCATCTCTAAGGAAAAGACAGCTTTCCATTTTGCACAGAAAAAACCCAACCCACACTAGGCTGTTTTACTTGCAAGTTCAGCAAAACAGAAACTCCCCCCGTGCGAGGGCAGCCACGCAAAGGCAAATCTAGAGCAGGATCTCCCAGTTCTGTTCTCACAGCGTTTGGCCGAGCCTGGTCTCGTCTTCCCCAGCTCCCCAAAGCTATGGCCGCATGTCGCTGCTCGGGCCGGGGGCTCCTACCGCCCGCGGGCGCCCGAGCTGAGGGGCGAGCCCCTGCTCTGCCCCGCCGCACAGCACCCCTCCTCTTTCTGGCGAGCAGACTCGACGCCAGCGCTTCAGAGCAGACGTGCCTCGGGACCGCACATTTTTACGGAAAGCTAGCAGAGCTGCGTTCAACAACTACCGACACAGCCGCTGGGCCAGAAGTGCACCGAGCTAACCCGGAGTCAGGTGAGCAGGACACTCCTCCTGCCACCGCAGCTGGCATCTAGCTGGGCTGCTTTTCTTCTTCTCTCGTGCTCTAAGAATTACTGTGGATTTTACACTGCTACCTCAGGGGAGCTGCTTACTGTATCTCATTTCCATTTTTACATTGAAAATGTGGATTGTAAAGTTTACTACATTATATGTGGAGTTTAAACTCACAGCCATTAGACTCTTACTACTCTACTAATGCCGCTTTTATAGGTGTTGGCTACAATCCTAGTTTACCATTTCATCAAAGAAATAGTTGCAGCTCCCAGTAGTGACCAAGATTTGTGATTTAAATAAATGGGGCTTGGGAAGTCTCCCAATGAGTTTTCTTCTCAGAAAAAGAATAACACTTAACAGAAAAAAGATCTGTCCAAAAGTGATTGGTAGGAACAATACTGCTAAAGGGTAAATTATAAGGTGGTGGTAAGAAGTAGAACAAAACAGTTCCCACTTGTTTTTAAGCAGCATCAAAGAAACACTTAGCTGAAAACAAAAGAAATAAACTGAAGGCCAGGAAGAAGAGAGCATGATTTCTTGAGTTTGGCTTACTAACATTGAGACCAATTACATATCAATATTAAGGGGGTTTTGCATGGCTATATTCAGAGATCTGGGCAAAACCCCCATGGCCCAGGGCCAGCCACTCCTTTGGCACAAGGCAGGCTGGTTTCATCCCTTTCAGAGCTGTATCAGGCTAAGCCAGCTGGGGCCTGTCCGCTCGCCTCCTGCCTCCATCCTGCTCTCCTGCTGTTGAAGACGCGAGGGATACGAGCCCACGCCATGCTCCCGTCGCTGGAGCCGGCTGCAGGGATCGCTGCAGGCCCTGCCTTGGGATGCGGGGCACAGCCACCCGAAAAGTCTCTTTGGGCAGCACCGTGCTGCAAAAGGGCAGGTGGAAGATGAAGTCCAGAGGCAGCCACGCTACCACAGCCCAGTTGTGTGTTCTGGCCCTCCCTAGGTCCACACCAAGCTTTCCCTGTCAATCTCTGAATCCTCCTCCCTGCGGCACCAAGCCCCTTCCCCTTCCCACAGCTCTCTTCCACGCCCAGAGGCCCAGCCAGCAGTGGGCAGGGGGAACACCTCTCAGCCTGCTCAGGTTTAGAGGCACTTCTGTTTTTTCCCTTCGAAGCAACCCCTCTGCCCCCCGGGCAGCCTCTACCACCAGTTAGGACTGAGTGCCCGGGGGAACAGGCAGGCAGTACCAACGAACTCTACGCCGCAAATCCTCGTGATCTCTAGTGATGAAGAGAGGAAGAGACTTGTTTCAAGGAGAATTTCTAAAGCACAAAACAGAGCATATTTGAACCGCCAAATCCATATTGTATTTTTAAACTGGGTTTATGAACCAGAACATTTAACCACATGTGCTGGTTTTGGCTGGGATAGAGTTAATTTTCTTCATAGTAGCTAGTATGAGGCTATGTTTTGGATTTGTGCTGAAAACAGCGTTGATAATATCAGGGTGTTTTAGCTATTGCTGAGCAGTGCTTACACAGAGTCAAGGCCTTTTCTGTTGCTCACACCATCCCACCAGCGAGGAGGCTGGGAGTGCACAAGAAGCTGGCAGGGGACGCAGCCGGGACCGCTGACCCCACCTGACCCGAGGGATTTCCCACACCGTACAGCAACACGCTCAGCACACAGCGCTGTGGGAAGAAGGGGGATGTTCAGAGTGAGGGCATTTGTCTTCCCAAGTAACCACTACACACGATGGAGCCCTGCTTTCCTGCAGATGGCTGGACACCTGCCTGCCGATGGGACTTAGTGAATGAATTCCTTATCTGGCCTGTGTGCGCGGCTTTTGCTTTACCTGTTAAACTGGCTTTATCTCAATGCACAAGTTTTTGCACTTTTATCCTTCTGATTCTCTCCCCCATCCTGGCTGGGGGAACGGAGCAAGCGATTGTCTGGTGTTCTGTTGCCGGCTGGGGTTAAACCACAACACCATAACAGATTTCATAAAACATCAAAATAGATAAATAGAAGGATAAGTTGTCAGATCCGTCCGTGGAGATGAAAATGACTCATGATTTAGCTTTAAAGGCAGCAAGGGCACAGAGGTGCCAATACACAATTAAACTGCATTGATTTTTAAAAGAATGAGTGCGGGAGGTAAGACCATGCACATACTCTTGAAAATCACATAGTCACACTGTTAAGTGATACCATACGACCCTGCATGGCCCTAAACTGCAAATACTGTCACCAGAAAAGAACAGAAGCTAGTGTCACTCTGGAGCACAACTCTTCTTCCACTGTTAACAACCAGGTCTGAACCGTGCTGCTGGCAGCACCAGCCCCCCGCCTGAGAAAAAGAGCAAGGAAGCAGCCTGCAGGCTCCTGAAGGAGGAGAAGCAAAGGCAGAAATGTTTCAGCAGCGAGGAAGCCTGAGGCGCAGCTTCAGCTCCCAGTGCCACGTCCAACCAGGCCGCTGCGGCCGAGCCAGGGCAGGGCGAGCCCTGCGTGGCCACCGCTTTCCGGGCAGCCAAGTGTGGGCAGGCACACCCATTTCCTATCAGGCCTGCACCCACACACAGGCTATTCACATTCTGCATCCAGCACGGCGTTGCAAGCTGGATTTCAAAACTAAGGTCTTCTTCCCTCCCTTCCCTGTGCCTCCTTCCCACACCAGGGCTTACCCAATCCTTCCACTTTTATTATGTCAGCTTGTTTTTGCTGTGCCCCACACCTCCCCCCAATTAAAAATAACAATCTAAGCAAGGTTTATTTAAATAGAGCCTGTGGGTTTATTAAAACATTTTTCTTCAAAGCAAACGCATCCCTCTGAAAGGGGAGCAGGTTCAGTGCCAGGAGATGATGCCTTCTGACCAGGGGAAAGCAGAGGCTGTCGCATTTGATCACTGGACTGACCCTCACACGTGCCCCAGTGGTGGGCACATCTGCCCCAGAAAGGCAACATCCTTCACTTGGAGTGGTACCTGGCAAGGGGATGGGCTAGGGGACACAGCTATGTCACCCACAAATTGCCAACAAGGAGAGCATCACCCTCCCAAGCTTACTTAGATGCACCTGAAGGTTGCCCTGGGGCTCTTCTTTCTGTTTTTTCACCAGACACTGCAAAAGTCTTCTTGGTTTCACTTGTTCTTTTTCCGCTCCTCTATCTCATCTGTTTCACAGAATCACACAGAATCACAGAACAGTAGGGGTTGGAAGGGACCTCTGTGGGTCATCTAGTCCAACCCTCCTGCCGAAGCAGGGTCACCTACAGCAGGTTGTAGAGGACCTTGTCCAGGTGGGTCTTGAATATCTCCAGAGAAGGAGACTCCACAACCTCCCTGGGCAGCCTTAATGGAAAATATTGCCATTCCCTATAACAACACCTGGTGCGGTCATGTACGCAGGCACGGACTGCAACTGGATCACTTCCTCAGACTTGCTTGACTTTCCAGTTGGTCACTGAGGCCCAGGGGTCCGAGGCTGCTGCCTCCCACAGCAGGAACCCGCTGGCCGTGGCAGAGGTCTGTGCGGCTGCCAGGCTACCGGCAAGCAGAGGCCATTGCAGGGTCAGCCTGTTGGGGCTGCACCCCCTTTCCCTTGCACTCAAAGGGGTGACAGGAGAAGCACTGAACATCTCCTTTGCCTTTCCTTCATGCTCACAAGAGAGGTCTCCACCCAGGCCCTGGCACAGCCGCCTGCTTGGCAGGAGGAGCACAGCGTCTCCAGCTGCCCGCTCCGGACTGGGTTTGGGCAGTGCGGCACAGCCTTCCCCTGCTCGAATCAGGATGCCTCACACCTCAGCTGGAGAGCAACAGGCTCCTGAGGGGAACACCACTGCAGACCGAGTTTCTCCAGCCACCAAGCACAGCACAAGCCTTTCAGCTCCCCTCTGAGCTCAGCTTGAAGCACTTTACCTTGCCTGTAGGCAAAAATGAAGAGTTACGCTTCACAGCTATAGGAAAGAGTGATAAAAATTAATAAGCCATTGTTTCCACCACTGCTACTTTCTCTGGAGCTGCACCAGTGCTAGAACAAAGATGAGAAATTGTCCAAGTTTTAAACAAAAGTGTGAGAAGCAGCTGGGGCCAGCAGTCCAAGAGCAGCTGCCAGTGGAGGAGAATGCTTGGCCCGGAGCCGAGAGCTGTGACCCTGCAGTGAAGGTGAGCCCGTGCAGCAGGACGATGCCACCGCTCCTCCGGGCAGCAGGCAGCAGGGAGGGCAGCAGCACGAGAAGGAAACACAGACGGGAGGAACAGCAGAGACGCCCTGTGCTGAGAGGAGAGAGGCTTGGGCCTCAGAGCATGAGCGGGGTCTTTCTGCAAATCCTTCCTCCGCCATTTCCCAGCCGAACCCGAGAATCCGCTTTCCACAGCCAGCTGGAGGAACCTGTCGCTCCGTTCAGAGCCTCTCCTTCCCAAGGGCTGAGGGACGCAGAGCAGCGAGGCCGGAGCTCCTGGCCCACCCACCCCGGCAGCGGCAGGCTTCGGCCCCGGCCCACGCAGTGCAGCGAGCCGTGAGCCCACCCGGGCGCCCGGCCTCGCGCCCCAAGCCAGGTCCTGCCCGTGAGCCCACCTGGGCACCC
Organism: Opisthocomus hoazin; assembly: GCF_030867145.1. Taxonomy (NCBI): domain Eukaryota; kingdom Metazoa; phylum Chordata; class Aves; order Opisthocomiformes; family Opisthocomidae; genus Opisthocomus; species Opisthocomus hoazin. Next base: position 44,360,216 of record NC_134422.1, read on the forward strand.
GGCCTCGCGCCCCAAGCCAGGTCCTGCCCGTGAGCCCACCCGGGCGCCCGGCCTCGCGCCCCAAGCCAGGTCCTGCCCATGAGCCCACCTGGGCGCCCGGCCTCGCGCCCCAAGCCAGGTCCCGCCCGTGAGCCCACCTGGGTGCCCGGCCTCGCGCTCCAAGGCAGGTCCTGCCCCTGAGCCCACCTGGGTGCCCGGCCTCGCGCTCCAAGGCAGGTCCTGCCCCTGAGCCCACCTCGGTGCCCGGCCTCGCGCGCCAAGCCAGGTCCTGCCCGTGAGCCCACCTGGGCGCCCGGCCTCGCGCTCCAAGGCAGGTCCCGCCCGTGAGCCCACCTGGGCGCCCGGCCTCGCGCCCCAAGCCAGGTCCTGCCCGTGAGCCCACCTGGGCGCCCGGCCTCGCGCCCCAAGCCAGGTCCTGTCCATCTCTGGGCACCACACCTCTGCGCTGCAAAGAAAATGTCTTATACCAGATGCCAGAAGCACGGGGATTACCCTCAGGACTTCAGGACACTGTCAGATTCTTATTGGAAAAGTTAATAAATAGGCTTTTTAGTATCCACCTTTTCTTCAAAAAAGGGGACTGGGAAAGCAAAACAGCAAAGAATAGGAGGGTTTTTTCTTTCACCAAACTGAAACACTAGCAGTGAAGCATTTCAACATTTTAACCTAAAGAAATTCCTGCTCTCCCCTCCTTCCTGCTCTGGGCATAAAATACGTTCACTGGAAATTCTTAAAGTTTACAAAAAAAATGCAGAAAGGCGCAAACATGTCGACACCCAGGTTGCTCCTGGCAGAGACTGTTGGTTCTAGGCGTCCCCAGCCTTCCTTCCTAACCCACGCTGGCTGTGTCCCCAAACTGCTACGCTCCGTCCACCGACGTCCCTCCGCAGCGCTCACCTCTGCTGCTTCTCGCATCCCCTCGGTCACACCACCGCAGCTGCCCCCTCCTTTGCCGACACTGTCCCAGTATCAGACCTCTGGCTGAGGAGACACACTCAGCTGCAGGAGCCAAGGCTGTCGCTGCCTGCAAAAGTAATCTGGCAGATCCTGACCTTCCCCGTGCTGTCAAAACCAGCACAACCCGCGTGCAGCAACAGTCCCGAGCCCTAGGAGCCAGAAAACCAGAAGCGGTCTCCACTTCTGGTACGCGATGCTGGGAGGACTGACAGGACTTCCTCAGCAGCGGAAGCAACCCCTCAACTTCCACCCCAACAGATTTCTTCTGCATATGTTTCTCTGTGCTGTTGACGGTTTTGGTGGGTTTTTTTGGAGGTTGGTTGTTTTCTTCCCCCAGATGTCCTAGTGTATTTGTCTTCTTTGGTGCAGGAAAACAAGCCCCTAGCACGACTGAATCACTACAGGCAGGGGAACTGCCAAACACGCTCATTCATAAGCCCCGCATCCTCCACTCAGCGAGCGATCAAGAGGTCAAGGCGAAGGTGCTGGAGTGTGTGCATAAGGCTAACAGCACACGCGCGAACGCCTCTCGGCCCTGGGCACCAGGCAGCTCTGGGAACTTCCCCGGTGCGCACGGCGCTGGTTCGCCAGGGAAGCCTGCGAAGGGCATCCCTCACACGGGGGGGCTCCTCCAGGCACCCCAGCTAGCCCGGGGAGGAGGCTCTGCCCTGAGAGCAGAGCAGCACGAGCTCACCGCGGCACCCGGGGACGCCAGAGACGAGGAGCAGGAGGCAGTGGCCAGGAGAAGGTGGGATGCAGCACATTCTTTCAAGAACAGCTATCGGGAGCTTCCACGAGCTACAAAGAGGCAGGATTTGTGCTAAACATTTCAGTAAAAAGCTACTGCATTCCAGAAACTTTCCCGAGAATAACAGGGATTTTCTTTTTGTTTTTTAATTTAATCCAGGCACCCTGAACACAGGAGAAATTCATCACCCAGTGACACTGCCAGCCAGAGTGGTGAGCAAAGGTCTCAGACCTCACCAGCATTTCACCTTCCCTCCCCAACGGTAAACAGCCTCTTTGCATCACATCACAAGGAAATAGTCCAGGGACTGCCCTTAGCTGCAGCTACCTCCCTTGTCCGTGATAAGGACGAGGTAATGTAATAAGGGTCACCGACAGAATTGCTGGGATTTTTTTCGTATGCAGCTCGATTTACAAGCAGAGCCGCTCCTATCTGCGAGTTATCTGAAGCTCGGGCATTACACAGCTATGCCTGCCAAACAGTCAGATAAACGGCCTCCGACCCACGGGATGCTGCCTGATGGCGACAGCTCTTGCTACGCGGACCCAAAAGCAGCCACACGGCGCTGACGGCTTCTGCCAGCACACTCAGACGGTTCCTGCACTAGCTGGGCTGCAGAGACAGGGGTTGGGGGTTTTTTTGGAGAGAGATAAATAAGAATTCACCAATGGTAAATGATGAAATCACACCAGTGTTATCTATGTGTATGACAAGTCACAAACAGGCTGGAGGATTTCTGAATTTTCACAGATTTTGAGTAGCTGTTCAAAACCTTACAATCCTTACAAAACCCAAAATGAACCCATAAACAAAGCAGAAATTGAATTCTGGTTGTTGGGATTTTTTTTTAATTCAATCTAAACTCCTGCAGCAATTCATAATCTTATGGAAAGACAAATTATATGTATATTTATATACACACAGTACTATGAAGAACACCAACCTGAGTGACACACTGGAGGTCTTGTGTAATGAAACATCCTAGGAATTTCCAAGAATTATAGCTGACATTTTCTAACTCAATAAAGACTGAATCCAGCGTGGTGGAATTCTATACCAGACCTCATTTTGCCAGATAAAGAAGAACCGATCACAGAACTAAAAAATCAGTGGTAGCTTACATACGAGTGATTGTGACTTGATTCTGTTTATATGCAAATAGAATAAGCCAAATAGTAAGTTATACACATGGCAGTTTAAAAAGACATTTTTATGAGGCTGAAAACAATTATGGACCAAATCAGTCAGGAAAAAAAATTTAAATGGAAAAACATGAATGGTAACTGGGAGCTACTTAAGAATGTATTACTAGATGCCCAAAAGCCACAATGAAGAAAAAAAGGCCCCATTGGTTCGGAACTCAACCTGGCTCAGGGGAAGTCAGAGCAACCAGAATAAATGAAAGACACGCACACACCAAAATAGAAGTGTAAGGAGACAAAAAAGCCGACAGTAATAAATACAAACCAAAAACTAGGAACTGTAGAAAATTGATAAATACACAAGAGAAACCGCGATGAGCAGAAGGACAATAAAGAGTTCTAGGTTCATTGCAAACAAACTCATTAAACATCACTATCTGGAAACAGTAGGCAGACTTGTCCATATTAAAACAGAAAATACTTCATTGGCAAATATATACTTAAATTCTAGGGGGGGGACGAAAATCAAGCAGCTGCTAAAAGCTAAATTTTTTAGATCAAGTTAATCTCAAAAATTGTCACCCATGAATTTTAAAAGTAAGATCAAGACTCTCTGAATTACTAGAGCTGATTTTCAAGAACTTTTTCGATGTGGGCATAGAACCAGGCCAATGAAACAAAACTAATGCTGAGGCAATGCTTTGGGAAGAGAAATGGAACGGCCCCAGCAAATACTGTCTCACAGAACGAAGAACCGTCCCAGGTAGATTAACGGAAGAGCAGATACAGGAGTCAATCCATTAAAAATTGAAGGAAGGTAATATAACTAATACTGAGCAGCAAAGGTTTATGGAAAACAGAGCTCCTCAAACTAATTTGACATCTTTTCTCTAAATAAAATTAGCGCTGCCAATAAATGTAATAGTACTGAGGTAATAGATATCAATTTCTACAAAGGCAGTGGACTGCCTGACATGTTGACTGAGATACGAGCACAACATGAGAGAGTCAGCTTGGCACAAGGAAGAGAGACTAAGCTGGACTGCATGGTGAACGGGGTGCAAATACCAACACACAGGTAAGCTGTACCTTCTGGGCAGGGGGAGTGGGCTCTGTTCACCTCTCAGACAGACTCACAGCATCCTGATGGGCAATCACCTGCACAGGAACTCCCACAGTGACGATGCAGGCGAAAGGACGAACACCGTCCTCTACTCAGAAGCGGGAGCATTGCCAGGAGGAGCAGGGACCTTGAAGTACCCAGGATTTTGCACTAGCTGTAATTGCTACTGGACTGCTGTGCCCTATCTGGTGTCCCGACTGCAGGTGCTGCAGAGCTGGAACAGCTTTGCAAGAGCATCATAAAAATAACCAAAAAGATTTGTAAAGCATGAAATAGAAACAAAGTCCTGATCTATGCAGTTAGTTAACACTAGACAGCATGGAAGGACCCACGCACACACGTACGTGTTTAGATGCTCAGCACCTTACTTTGCTGCGACTGGTTTAGGGCCATCCCCTTGGGACGCGGCGTCTCACGCACGCACACGCCCCTCCCGCAGAGGCTGGTGGTCCCACCAGCCCCAACAACAGGGAGACCGGGTCTGTTCGCTCACCAGAGCTCCTGTTCTGCAGAGGCCGGGGACCGACAGCGGAAAATCGCCTTTTCTGTCGGGGGCCCAGCAGGGGATTCCAGCTCTGATCGCACTCCATCATGCGTATTTTTATTGCACATTATTCGATGGTAGATTACAATTCTGTTAATAACTGGGGGTTTGCAGTCCTATGTACACCTAGCTGAAAGAGCCAAACTCGGCTTGGGAGCGCTCCAGAGAACCTGAAGGAGTTGTACCAGACTATTGTAGCTCACTTCCAAGCTGCCAATACCACAAAAGTATTCCCCTTGGCTTTGCAGCTACCTTGGGCTTTATTTAGAATATTAACCAGTGTCTTTACACTCCAGGTTTGACTTGGCTTTGCTCAGCATCATAAACACAGGTGCTAATCTCAGGAGACTCTCTGCCTCAGCAGCATTAGCACTGCTTGAAACGATGCTGAAAAAAAGTCCTGCCACCTGTGCAAGCTGTGACCCAGCCCCGGAGAGGGTAGCAGATAACCCCGGTGGTGGCCTCGGTGACATCCCCTCCTCAGTAAACAGTCTCTAACGGCCAAGGTCATGAATACAAGCTGCAAGCCACCACGTTTGCCTGCACAGCTGTTGCATCTGCGAGTACTTAACACCTTGCTTCCCGAACACACACAGGGTGCTTAACAGGAACCGGCAGAACCCTGAGATTTACTCCCTTGCACCACGGACGCTCACACAGAATACAGGCTCGACGTGAGCTGCATATTGACTACAATCTAGCTGCAACACACACACCCCCACACCCTGCACCTCCCGGGGATTTATTTTTTTTTTATATTAGACATTTTCCAGCTACCTTTTACTTTGAACAGACAAATTGCTGGTCCAGTTCAATTTCATGCAAGTCCAGATGCAAAGAGGAGCAGAACTGAGCCCAGGCTGCACTCACCGCGAAGATAAAGAGAAAAACGAAAGGCCGTTCCAAAATTTTCTCTTGTTCACCGATACCCTCCTCCCTGGGATCAGAGTCAGATTTTTAAGCAGATACTTTTTCCTCTTCTACAAGAAAATCACATGGCTGTATTTGAAGAAGTGAAAGCCTTGGTGCGTTTGCAGGCAGTTAAAAGTCTAGCAACAGCAGCGTTAATACCGAAGTAGGTCACTCTTCTGTGTGGTCCCCGAGGGTTTCATCACAGGACTAGTCCATTGATATTAATGGGAGGTGCTCCTCCCCAGTCCCCACAGGCCACAATGACAGTTCAGCTCGGCATGGTAATTAATGCTGCTTCTGAGCTGGCTTTGAGGCAAGCGCTCTCCCTCGCAGGATGCTCGGCAAACATACTTGCAAGACAACGTGGCCAAAGCCCAGACCTAAGCAGAGCGAGCTACTCCACCCCGAAGTATCTCTCTGTCTAGTGCAACACACACCCCCCGATTCTCTGCGGATGTACGGCCAGAGACGCGTGTCGACAGACGCCTGGTGACCTGCCTGCGCTCCAAGCTGGCCAGGCAGAAGCCAGCCCTGGACTTGTGGGCGAGAGCCCTCCTAAGAGCGCGTCGTGGGGTGCAGGAGCACCCCGGCTCACAGGACAGAGCTGACTCCTCCGGCCAGCGCCGGGTCAGCTCTGGAGGCCAGACCTGCGCCCACCTCTCCACGCAGACGTTTGCTGCGCTTGCTCAGTATCAGTTGGGCGAGCTGGACTTTTCCAAACTCACATTCCCTCAACCCTCACCTTTTTCCATGCTCTAAGGTATTATTTGCTAGTACAAATGACAAAGACCTCGCTGCAGGCCATAGGGCACTCTCCAATCACTGTGAGTTTTCAATAGCTCCATGTAAAAGGTAGATCTCTTGAAAAAGCAGTATTTCACTTTATACGATCAGTATTTTCACTTGACCAGTATCTCATTTCACAATCTATCACTACAGAACTACACCAAAGCATTCAAGAACAGCATTTGACCCTTCTTAATAAAACACTGTCTAAATGACTTTTTTTTTTTTTAAATACAGGCACATATTCTTCAGTAGCAAACCTTAGTACCAATTTCTTGATTGTCCATTTTATATTACATACATTATCTGGGGAAAAAACTTTGGCATAATTCCAATTAAAGATAGCAGTATTTTTTTCCTGAATATCAAATAAAATCTTGACATCAATCTTTCAAATATTTTCTGTGAGGAGAGATGACGAAGTAGAGAAGAGCTACTGCGATTATGAAAGCCACGACTGAAAGTCCTTAGGAATATGAATTGATCCAGAAAAGGTCTTGATCCAAGAAGCAGTTTTAATCACTCTGCAAAATCTCAGAGACTGAGACACGCTTTATTGACCTATAACATTGCCACCATCTTGTCAAAATATTTTCAAACTGGATCAAGCTGGAGCATGCTATTTTACAACGATACCACATATTTCTTTCCTCCAAAGGAGCACAGCAAACTGTATAATATCTCTGAGACAGACAAATATTCTGACCTTTTTTTCTTTCAGAATTCCTATCTTGGTGACCCAACAATAAATGTATTTTTGAAATGTCAAATTTGTTTCCATGGTAACATGAAATGTCATTCCTGGAGATGATGTTCAATACAAATGTGAAGAGTTGAAGGCTGTTTAACATGTTTTCAGTTGCACCTATTCAACAATGGTTGTTATACTTTAAAACTCAATAAGGAAATTAAAATATATTTATCAAAAGTTGATCTCTGGCAAAGTGACTTTTACACCTCACATTATTGTCTGCAACAACACTCACTAATGAGAAGCCCCTTTAAGTACCTGTCTACTGGTGGAGCATGGAAACATGTTCTATTGTATTGATAGTCATTGCCAAGTTCTATTGCCTGATTTCCAGAGAAGGAGAGGTTTCAGCTACCATTTCTACCCAAATCTCTTCTGCATGAATATGGGAGGGGAAAAAAAAGAAAAAGAAGAAAGAAAAAAAATATTACCAGGGCAGCTGAAGGTGGAAAATGGCTTTTATGTGTCCGTAAGAACTCATAGTGCAACCCATTCATATGTATTACATATACTATACGTAGAGTGCCTATGTATACACACACACACTGAGACACAAACCCAACTAATAACGAATCAAAAAGTTTTGTAGCAGGTTTTGTGATTTACATCACCTGCGTAACAATGTTCTCCCGTCAGAGTCCCTCTCTGTCCGCACTAAGGAGTGGCAAAGGGACGCACAACACTGCGGATGCAGGCGGGACAGTTCCGTGTCACCTGCAGTGCCACCCCGCTGAAGACAACACAGAGGCTGACCTCTGGCCTGAGCCCACACCGCGGGCAGCGACAGCAGGTTTGCAGTGGGAAGGGGGGGTCTGTGGCCCGACAGCACCGGGGGGCTCGCTCCCTGCCCATGGGCAGCTAAGGAGGAAACGAGCCCCTGGGAAGGAGGAACGCCAGCCGGTCCTGCTACAAGAGGCAGCTCTGCACCACTGCTCTCAGGGGCAGCTCTAAAAGGTAAAAACAAGATAAATTGTTCCCCAAAGTTCATAAATAATCTATGAACAATTAAGTCTCTTTTTATGGATGCTTCATCAAATATTAATCCATTTTTATTTTCATAAATTTTACAATTTACAAGTTGTTGTTGTCTTAATTTTATGTTAACAAGGCATCTGAAGCTGACAAATTTGATTTCAGGTAAAAATATAATCAACTTTAAAAAAAAATTGAGAAAGAAAACAAAAATGAGTAGGACTTCCCACCTGTAGTCTCAAATATCACAGGTTCTTACTGTTACTTCTTAAAAAGGAAGGAAGGGAAGAGCCAGTTTTCTGGCTATTCAAATAATTTTCAAATATCAGTTTCATGTCTTAAGTTATTAAAGACTATTTGCATTCATGGTGTCCATCCCAACAGGCATTCAGGCCAGGTACGTGGTCTTTTTATTACCCTGCTGTCTGAATATACCCACTGTATGACTAATAAAAAAACCCAATTCTGAATAAGCAGTAGAGAAGATTATTGTAAAGAACTGGAAAACTGTGTTTTGCTTGTATCCCTACAAGACCCTAGCTAGCTGAGCTAGAACCTCTGAAGGGAAAATTTAAGAACAATTAAGATTTATTACATTTAGGGCTACGCATACAGAAGCACAAATGCTGAACCATCCAGGTACACAAAGGCACTATAGCAGAGGTAGGAACCAAAGACAGCTGGCTCTCCAAGCCACCAAGGCTGCCAAGCAAAAAAGTTACAGCATTTCACTTGTTCTTATTTTCCCCCACAGGCTGAGCTTGTATCCAGTTCTTTCTGAAAAGATGTGAAGGAACCAAGACAGATAACAGATGAAGCAAGTGAAGGCAGCAGAAGCAGGAGGAATATCCTAGAAACATCACAGGGATAAAGGACCGGGGGAGCTTGCCAGAAGGAAAACACGAGTGTTTCTGTAGGCTTTAAGAAACCCAGTTTGTTTGATGGGAGCTGAGTACCTATTGCAGAGCCATAGTTCATAAACCTGGTTTACATATACCAGAACACTCGGAGAAACAGAGTGCAAAACCATGTGGAAAAGGGGCACCTGCAGGAGGAAAGCAAAAGAGAGAAGTTACAAAATAGCTGTTCTTTTGGATGGTCAGTATGGGTGGAACCTTTATCTAAACCCTGTAAAGGACAAATTAATAGAACCTAAATTTCCAAAACCTTGTTATTTTGGTGGTGTTGTATATTTTCAAAATGTTAAAGTTTCACAGATTCCAGGCCAGTTTTGCTAGTGAGGAAACAGAGGAAGAAAATCCTTGCATTAGAGCAAGATAACAGATGCCAGGCATCCCAACAGAACATATTAGGGGTCACTTTGACTGTTCTAGCATGAGTTAAAATTAATGTCCCAAGAAATTTTTCTCAGGTAACTTAGTTACACAGTTCCAAATTTTGCCTCTTGGTTCAATTTAGGTAGTTCTGCATTATGGTGTGGATGCAGCAATGACAACAGGAAGAACTCTCCAAAGGCATTAATGCAATCCCCAGCACAGCAGAAATACTGCTTCAGCACCATGCAGCCTGATGACTGATTTCCTCTGAGCTTCACTGACCAGTGTCATTATAACAACAAAAGTAGACTGTGGAAGTAAGATGAAGCCAGGGGAAATAATTCATTAAAAAGTAAAAGCATGCGCTGTCATACACATACTTGCACGCCCTCAAAGCAGCCAGCTGTTTTAGAACAGACTGATTTTTCTAAATGCAATAAAAGCGACACAGTATGTTTTACAGTGATAAAAAGCTCAAGTATGACCGAGGCAGTCACGGGTTTCCAGAAACGCGTGTCAATAACGGCAAAGCAGCCCCACAGAGGACCGAGGGCTCGTGCCTACGAGGACCTAGGTAAGCAGTTCTGAGCTCAGGGGGGAATCGATGCGACTTCCGTGAAGCCGTTGGTACCACCGGAGCCAGCCTCCCCGTGCGGTCTGCTGCAGGCAGCCCGGCCTCTCCAGGAGCAGCTGGTAGCAAAAAGGAAGCTCTCTACTGTGTCAGTATCTCAGCTGGAGCCTAAGCGACACCTCACAAACACCTCCACGCGAGCCAAACCCTTCTCCATCTTCCGTGCTGTTCAGCGCGGGTACCCGAAGGGAGCAGGGGCTGCATCATATCTGAAACCCTCCTAAGCCAAGAGACGTGACCCAGAACAAACTCTGCGCTGCTCTGACGCGTAGCAGGTTTAACAGCCCTGCAGCCGCAGGTTACGGGGCAGCGCGGCCGTCACCGAGAGGTACCTGTATCCTTTCACAGACCTGTCAGGAGAGGCCACTCCGCTGTATGGACGGGTAGCTCTGCACTGCCAGACTGCAGTGCTGCACGCCTGTCTTGTTTAGGTCAGTAAGCCTGGTCTCGTTGGCGGCGGTCTCAGCAGAGACCCTGAGGCCGGAGGTGGCTGCCCGGAGGGGAGCAGCGTTGCTGTGAAAGCCCGGTAAAGCTGGCCGGGCTGTGCGAGGGACGCATCGCCCAGGGCTGTCAGCCTGGCACCCCCAGCAAGCACCGCAAGGAAGGCAGCAGCGCATGAGGCAGCATCATTTCGGAGCTTGCAGAAGCCAGAAGCCGGGCTCCTCTGCTTCCTCACGTGCAGCAGCCCACCCAGCCACACTCTGCTCTACCCGGTGCCTGTGCAGACAGCGCAGTCGGGTCGCCCGGGGGGTCAGAGCCCGGCCTACAGCAGTCCCAGCCGCGGGCGGCGAGTGACATCTCCCCTGCTCAGAGGTGCCTGGCAGATGGGGCCGAGGCCACCCTCAGCCACACCTCTTACTGCTCTGTGAGAAGGCCTGGGTTTCCTCATTCTTTTAGTCTTCTTTCACTTCACTCACAGTTAATTTACAAGTTTATTTTAAAGAGTTGTTAGTGATGCTTTTGTTTAATTTGACCTTGTTTTTGTCTCTTACTCAGGCCAAGACCTCAGACAAAAATCAGACTTGAGCCTTAGTGAGCAATATCCTGGTGCACTTTGTGAATAAATAAAAACAAGATCATTCAATAAATGCCACTCAATTTTGTTAAACCCCTTACACATGTAGAAATGCTATTTAATCCTCCAGTAAGCAAAATGACTCCAAAATAAGGATCCAAGTGTAATGAACACATTGCTTTAAAATAGAAGAATTAAAAAAGAGGAATTCCATTTAAAAAAAAAAAATTATCTTAGGAGAAAACCTCATGCAAACAAGAAAGCTTAAGCCAACTATAATATGTAGAAACCTAATATCCCCCAAACTGAAAATAACTCCAAAATCCAATAATATAAAAATGCTTTATAAAGCTTTCCCTTCAAGTTGTGGCGGGTTCCAAAGGGTTCTGCAATGCAGAACCAACAAAATAACACACAGACTTGCCTTTGCTTTTTGAGTCTTTGCTCCAAGTGACAGCTTTCATTGCAAACTTTTGTTTAGGAACAACAGATTACATGATAAGGCTTTTCCAATAAAGGTTATGAAAAAGACACTGAGCAATTGCTCTCCAGTAATATTAGGAATAGACAGAAAGAAGTTGCCTCGATTCACAGCAAATGTCACTTTGATTATGGTCAGGAAGGAAAAAGAACCCAGGAAGGTAGCTCGGTACTTGAACAAGCCCTGTGTGGGAGGCCTGGGGTCTTCACAAAAAGAAAACCATTCAAAGCTGGGCTAGGGATTCTTGGCACGGGCTCACAGCGGCTGCTCCCCCATACTCCAACCTTTTCCTTAAATTTGGGTGATTCTTGCGGGTTTTATCTGAGAAACACCAGTGCATTCTGTCTTGGGGCACAAGCGCTCACGGGAAATCCAGCTAGACTTCTGTGTCCAAGCCGCAGGCTTCTCAGAAACTGCTGCCGCTGTCTGGAGCTCCCACAGGAACCCAGCCTGCTCCCACCCACACCCTGCTCCCCAGCCACGGCCTCGTCTCCCCATTACCACGCCGCTATCTCAGGCTCCCGCAGCTCCAGGAGCCTGGGGCTGTACAGGTTTCTATTTACCTGCTACGGCTGCCTCCGGCTTCTGTGGCTGAGGGACAGCAGAGGAACCAGGCTACGGTGTCCGCCCTACCCCGCACACACCTGGGACCCCCCCAGTCTGTCACACGAGGGATAGCCCCCCATTTCACAGGGCTTGGTGCTTGCATCTCCATGTCAGGCTACTCCTGACTTCATCATCCCATGGCCTTGACCCACTCCCAGCACAGACACACACAGATCACTCCACAGGGCTCTGGTGGTGAAAATTAACACACGGTACAAGTAAGCCTGAATAACCACCCACACACCAAAAGAGACAGGTCCCATGGAATAAAAAAAAATAAATCCAATCAGTCATGTAACTACGATTATAAATACACATATGAAACAGACAAAGAGCTCAATTTAATTGTTAATTCTGTCATTTCCAAGCTTTGAAGGCCTTGATTTTTCAACCTTAACACTTCCTTACCAGATTTACGGGGTGTAAATGTCATTTGCAGTCACTTGCAACTTTATGATATGTTCTGAATCCGACACCTACTAGCTGACTCCCTGCCAAAAGGCAATGTTTTTGTATAAAATGTGATCAAAAAAACATTCAGCTATATAAATATATACATACACAAGGCTTTTTTTTTTTAAGCAGCTCAATGCGGAAAGATGGAATTTGGCAAGACAAGAGTCTTCAAACAAGAACAGCCTCGCGCGTTTGTGGTGAAAACTGGGTTTGATTTGATCCAGTTCTAAGTGTTTTAATATCGCACGTTGGGCATGCAGCGTTCACACTGTGCCATTTTGAAGTCATTTTCAGAGTCCTACCAAGCAAGGGCTGCTGCACAGCACATGCCTTAGCTGTGCAGCGAACACACATCTTTCTCCGCAAGAGCAATACTGAAGGCAGAAGGCTTTTCCTCAAGTGCACACTGCAAACTGTGCAGCTGAAAACTTCACGCTCCCAGCAAAGGAAGAGGTTTTGGCATGCGTGTGACCAGAACTCAGGGAGCACAGTTGAAGTGGGAGGAGAAACGATCAAAGATGTGAAAGAGACTGAGAGCTGCCTGGTGATTATTTTTCAAATTCGGAGGAAGGCTGAGACATGCTTGTGTCTGAAAGTTTCTCTTTAAGGACATTATAGTTACCTGTTTGCAGCCCAGGAAGATACAGATGCCACCCAAAGGAAATCACGCCCGAAGACGCAACTGCAGGCCCCCCGCTTACCCGTTAGAGGCAGGAGCAGCTTGAGCAAGCCCTACCTCTGTGGGTGGCATGGGCCACACAGGAGCAGCTGCCCCGAGGCAAGGGGCTCTGCCCCACACCAGTGCCCCTTCCTCGGCCCTGCAGAAGGGAGGTGGGCAGCTCCCTGGGCGCATCTCCTACCAGGCCCGGTCCCCCTCCCATGGGCAGCAGCATGCTCCGCTCCCCCGTACCTGCTACTCATGGTACCTCTCTGCCCAGTATCAGAGCTCACCAGCCAGTCCGAGCCTCAACACCACCACATTTAACCCTGGGAGGATATTTCCTGCTTGTTAACACCGAGCTTACCCCCTTAACTGGAAGGGGTGGGAGTTTTCCTGTTTTTCCAGCAAATGCCGAGAACACCAGAATACCAAGCTTGGAGGACCTGAGCGTTCAGCAGGAGCACCCGGGCTCAGGGCCCTTCCTAGCAGCCGGGGTAAACACGAACAACCCTCTGCACCAAGCAGTCACTGCAGACCAGCTCCCGCAGTCCTTCCTCGGACTGGCCCAGCAGCTCCGACTGTGCTGCCAAGCAGGGAGCCCTCGGAGCCTCTGGCTCACCACATCCTGCTCTCTGCAGCGCATCCGCAGCTGAATCCACGCTGCAAGTCCCAGGGGAACACAACAGCTCGGGGAACAGCGCCGACATCTCTCAGCTTCCAGGGGCTACATGTCTTGGCTTTCAAAGAAACGGTCCCTCTCTCTCTTTCCAGAAGAAATGCCTCCCAACGTGTTAAGCTTTTCCGTGTTATTTTTTTCCCCTCTGTAGTTAATAAATTTCCATTGTTTTTTGTCAATTATTTATTCATTAAAACAAGGCTCGCACAAAACTAGCAAGCCTACAGAGGCTGCCGCACAGCACGGCGGTACCAGAAGGGCAACTACAACCAGACAGCGGCCATACTCTCGTCTCCAGCAGCAACGCGGGGGTCCCCGGCAAGGAGGGCACCCCGGGCAGGACCAGGACCAGGGCCAGGGCCGGGGCAGGCCGACCGGCCGCTCCACAGCACCTGGTGGCCGTGGGGCTGCCAGCACCATCAGACCTGACATGGGCAAACCCAAGGAACGGCAGGCACAAAGACAACGGAAAGACCTTCATTACCACGAAATTCAGTTCCTCCTCCCTGAAATGGGAGTGGATAGTAGCAACCACATAACCTTTTATTACATTTATGTTGCATGAGCTCTATTAGGCACCAATTAATAAATCCCCTGGAGTGAGGTACGCATTCAGTCCTGCTCCTGGCAGGAGTCTGGGTAAAGGCAACGCAGCTGTGCCCCTCGGACGAGGGTGGGGGTCACAACAGGCCCAGCACTGCATGCTGGGGCAAGCAGCCTTCAAGAGTTCGGCTTCTCACAAACAAGATGGAAGATGGGAGAAAAGAACTGTTATTAATCCCTTCTGCAAAAGTAAGCCACGGAAATTTGCTGTCTGTTCAAAGTTAGTCTGCTGCACAGCTGGGAGCTGATCTCTTATCTCAAGTGCCAGTCTAGTGCCTAAACCACAAACGCGCTCTTTCCTCCACTCCTTCGACATGCAAATGGAGTATAATTGTATAGGCATGCTTACCATAAACAGCTAGCAGAACTTGGCATCATGTTAATGGGATTTTTATTAGCCAAATATTTCTTTGGTAACCAGGTCAAACAATCACGTTCTCTTTTGTTTCCTGTTATGAAATGAAACTGAAAAAATATGCCACTTAAAAAAATAAAATAAGAAGCCCAACCAGTCCCTTTTTCATAAAGAAAACAATATGCTTAATGCAGAATAAACCACATTTTATGAAAAGAGGTCATCTTTGGGGGGAGGGAGTGAAACAATTGAAAAGAAAAAAATGTAGCACAAGAGGGAATTACGAATCTTTTTTTTTTCTTATGGAAAGTATTTACATGTTTATTTTAAGCCTAACATAAATGTAAATATTTTAAACAAACAAAAACACACTAGGGGTAACAATAGAGTATTGTTTTTTTTATGCTGAATAAAAATTGCCAGGACAGTGCATGTATATTTTTAAACATGCTGCTTCAAAAAGCAGGATGCAAGGGATGTTGCATCTTTAATTTTTCTGTTAATTATGGATTGAGCATTGTTGTGAGTCTTGTCCTCAAAACCCAGCTCAGAAAATAAGAGCAGATGCTCATTCCCAGGTTTGGCTCATGTGGGAATTGAACAGAACATATTGGTTTATAATTAATGTAATTTGTTGGATTATCTTTTGTGAAGGAGCTAAGGTAAACAACCTTGCAGCATTGTAGTGAAATTCTTCTGCGCTCAGAGCCTCCTACCCTTCCTCCTGGATTGCGGGGAGATTTGGAAATGTCTGTCACATTCAAACATATTTTAATTAACTCAAAGGAAAAAATTAGGCTACAGACCCTAAAGCAAATTACAAATAGTGTTTAAAATCAGAGCTAATGATTCCCCAATTGACTATTCTGATCAACAGAATTCTCTTTTCCAGTTTGCTGTAATTTTGTTATGGGGCAAAGATGGAGGAGAAACACGCTGAAAAACAGTAGCTGTTCCTCAGACCAAACCTACTGAGACAGAAGGCTCCTGCCTGGCCGGCATTCCTGTCCGGCCACACCGTACTGGAGCAAGCATGGCACCAAGTGGCAATTCAAAGGGGGAGAAGCACGACTGTACAGCGTGACACCTTCCCAGGAACACTCAGCGTCTTGGTAAGCATTAAAGAACACCACTTTAGTCTCGGGGCAGGGGGGAATAATGAAGCACTGTGTTCTTAGGGGCAATAACTGAAGAAATATGTGCCAAAAGATAGACCGCCCAGGAGCCCTGCGTCCAGCTCTGGAGCCCTCAGCACAGGACAGAGCTGGAGCTGTGGGAGCGGGGCCAGAGGAGGCCCCAGCCATGACCCGAGGGCTGGAACCCCTCTGCTGGGAGGAAAGGCTGGGAGAGCTGGGGCTGCTCAGCCTGGGGAGGAGAAGGCTGTGAGGAGACCTTAGAGCAGCTGCCAGTGCCTGGAGGGGCTGCGAGAGAGCTGGAGAGGGGCTGTGACAAGGGCATGGAGTGACAGGACAACAGGTGATGGCTTTAAACTGGAGGAGGGGAGACTGAGATTAGATATAAGGAAGAAATTTTTCACTCTGAGTGTGGTGAGACCCTGGCCCAGGCTGCCCAGAGAAGCTGTGGCTGCCCCCTCCCTGGCAGGGTTCAAGCCCAGGTTGGACGGGGCTCTGAGCACCCTGGGCTGGTGGAAGGGATCACTGCCCATGGTGGGGGGTTGGAACGAGATGATCTATAAGGACCCTTCCAACCCAAACCAAACCATTCTATGATAAGCTTGGTTGTGTGTCCCAGGACAATGGCACTCATCCTGACTCCAAAGTGTCACAGTGAACCTTAGCTCTACTTCTCCATGTTTCACAGAAAGAAGCAAAAAACTGAAAGCAGCAGCTTCAGGAGTCAGTCCAGGCTTGCCGTCTCTTCAGGCCCCCACAGAATCATTTGGCTAACTTTTTAATCCTTTGTGCATTTAAGTCCTCCTCCCCTCAAAGCACTCACGAGTTCACCTTGCCGTACCAGGGATACCAGAGTGGTGTCCCCTCCTTCGTCCCTGCTGCCAGGTGCCCAGGAGGGGCTGCTGGCCATGCTGGAGAGCTGGCCAGGACAACAACAGGAAGCTGGCCCACAGCCAGCAGGAGAGATTTTTTTGGAGCCAAACCTACATGCTGTGCACCCTCTGCCTTAAACGGCTTCCTTCAACAGCAAGCATCCGTCTCGCAGCTTATCTAGTTAGCAGGATACCTTGGGATCCTGTGTTCTGGAAGACAGAACAAGGAAGACCAGGAGACCAAAGAGCTTGTCTCAGGCCACTGCTGCCAGCCCCACTAGTCAGGAGATGGGGACACAAGCTGCCAGCACACAAGGGGACAGAGGCTGCCCTGGGACCTCTAGTTTCCAACAGGGCAAGTCACCTCAAGCACCCTCAGTTGCCTGAAAACACGGCATCTCCCTAGGGCATCTGCCAGCACCCCACAGACAGACACTGCTGCCTTTGCCCCCAGTTAGGGTGCTGGCATCACACAAGAACTTCACCTTACAGAAGCCACAGCCTACATCTCAGCTGACAGATGGGCAGGGAGGCAGAGTTTTGAACAAAAGCAGGACTACCAAACATTTGGTCTGCTTTTAAAGACAAAGAAAAATAAAAGTCCACATTGGGTGGATGTTGTTTCCTCAGTCAGGACCACCAGGAGTTGGTACTGCTAATGTTCACTAACAGAGTCATCCTCTTCCCGTGAAAAAAACTCTTCAAAACCAGGCATTTATTCTTGTACCAGCCTAACTTGTTTTCAGGTTCTGTCAAGACCTGGAGAGGTTTTCCCAGCTGAGTCGCAAGTTGGTACTGACCATCCTGGAGACAGCGTGCCCCTCTTCCTACTCTGCCCTCCCCGAGAAATGGCACCCCAGAAAGCACATTCACACACCAGGCATGCAACACATGAAACAGTTCATCTGCCAAAGGTTTTGACTCATAAAATAAGAAGTCAGCTGCTCTTCAAACTGCACATACAGAATATTTTTGGAGACCACTCTTTCCTGGATACGTAGCACTTCTGCAGTTTTCCGAGAGAGGCACTAGCAGAGAGTTTGGGACACTCGTATATGAAGTTTAAAGTCATAAATGAAATAGATTGCCAGCTCAGAAATGTACATTGCTAATGAGCTACAGGCACAGCTGATACAGTAATAGTTCCATCCCATATTCACAAGAACAATGCTCACTCATGGGGAACGACAGTCTTCTCAGATTGGTAACTTTATCTCGAATATCATGTTCAAATTTTCATATCCTTATAAATTAAGAAATACTAGAATGAAGTGACCAGATGTTCAAGTCTCCTCCACAGCACATTCGTTACCAGGCACGCATTTAAGATGCATGCGAGTCTGCTAGGACTCCTCTCTGCAGAGGCTCACTCCTCTTGGTGTCATCTGCTTTTGCTAGCACAATGTCTTCAGCACCTCAGCCCAGAGCAAACTTCTACCTCCACCATTACCACATCCTAGGACTACTAACGTGCTGCGCTGTTTCCAGTGGGCTCGGGAAGGAGACGACAGTTTCTCCTTTCAAGCCAGAACCAGCGGAAAAGAGAGCAGAGGGAAAACATAAAGGAGAGGCTGGAGAAAGCTCTTGCTTCATGCAAAACAGTTGCTGGTTTATTCACGGTCTCCCTGTCTTCTTCACTGCTGCACAGTACCACGTTGAAAGCGCCAAAAGCCCTTACAACTTCATTTTTCATTTAATGCAAGTTTTCGTTCCACGTTAGCCAAGCGCCTCATCTCCTCAGGGCCTGCCAGCCCGAGCTGCTGGGGCAGGAATCTCTGCCTGTACAATGCTAACAGCTACACCCCTGCCTCTCAGCACTGTCGAGAATGTAAACCCACGCCATGGAAAGCTTAAGTGCTCTGACACTAATCGCAGCGAAACGTCTGTGTATGCCTTCCCTTTGATAGCTTACTGTTATTTCTGAAAGATATGGAATGTAGCTCTAATATGATTATAATTAATCAGAAATTTAAGAGTAAACATATTGGTCCATGTAAGTGAGAAATACTGAGGACTGGCCTATAGAGCATTTCAAATCACTTATTACTCTTCCTGCGCTGTTCTAATGCCAACAGCACGACATTTTCTTTTCAAATTTCGAAAAAGAAAAAATATAAACCAAACAGGCTGTTCTCTGGCTGAGACCTTGAATTCTTTGGCACCTAATATAACAACAAAAAAATTAATTTCACATCATACTGGCAACAGCTTATATTAAAATTGCATTCTTGCTGCTTTGACATTACTGTACATGGCTCTCTTTGTTCTACACAAACACTCAACAGCGGGGCTTTTTTTAACTAGCTAGTATTCCCCCCATCAGTTAACAGGATACACGAGACTAGCATTTTTTCTACTTGTTCGCATATCCATGAAAACTGTCCCTCTTTCTAGGTTTAATTTTGTTGCTGTAAGTCAACAGGCATGGCACAATCCCATGGACACCCCAAGTGTGACCCTTGCCCTCTCCCCACTGCTTGTCCTGGGAGTGGATTCTGCTGCCCAGAAGCCTTCCAGCTAGGGACAGACCTTCAGCTGGAGGTCCACCGACAGCTCACCCACAATACAAGCCTGCCCCTTCCTGTCTCAGGCACAACTAAGGGACAGCAAAACTCCACAGAACACCCACGGAAGGAGAGGTCCTGGTGGCAAGCATTACTATGCAGGGGCGAGTCAGATCCCCTTCAAGGTACAGAAACCCAGGGTGGCTGCTCTGCTCCTTGTCCTGCCATTCACCAGCCATCACCACTCACAAGAGATAAGAATGAGACTGAACAAATGCATTTTACCATTCATGCCACAGCGCTCAAAGCTGGGCTGTTCTCTGCGTTTCCCAGTACTTTGTCCCATCACAGCTGAGGAGTTTCAAGCACCTGTACATCCACAGAAAGCGTAAGGCAGCAGCTACTCCAGGCACTTGATCGCTACTCCCTCCCCGCCATCCCCAGAACCATCTCTTCCCCACGCTTGTTACCTTCTTCTCAAAAGCAGTTAACGCAGATCTGGATCTGGTTTGTAGTGGCCCTCCTCCCTCCTTTTCTAGACAAGGCTGTCTGGTCACCTTTGATGCAGAAAACTTGCATTGCTGCAAGAATTTGCAATGCCAAAACCCAAAAGGAACCAGGCACGGATTTCTAATGCAGACACTCTATGAAGCCAATACAATGTTTTGCTGTCTCAGCAGATACCAAAAGCATTAATTGCTCACGCTGTTTCCTACTGGGTTTTGTCAGTATTTGATCCACTGTTGGTTTGCCTTTCCTCCCGGGAGTGGGTGGATAGTCTTTTCATTACAACACTAATAAGAGAATATCATATTTACTAAAAATGTAATTATGTCATTTCTAAGTATTGTTTATTTGCTGCCTCCATACATACCACAACAGGACTAGAATTTGGGAAAGCAAAAAAAAAAATTTATGTGAAAGGGTCATGTCCTCAAAAGAAGGGGAAAAGAAAGGAAAAAAATAACAGTGAGAAACCAGCTTTTAACCCCTCTATCTTGGGCCCTACTACTATTGTGTGAGTAAATAAAGCAGTGGGAGGAGGTGGGGGTGAACCATAGGAGTCATTTACTCAGCTGAACTAAGGAGATGAAAGCATTTGGTCAGGCCAAATGGGTTTGTGGTTTTTCACCATGAGGGTTGCCACTTCAGGAGGGTAGAGAGTTTTTACTGGAAATTTAACATTTGTTGACCAGAATGTTTTTAGTGGTCTTCAAAACTGAAAAATTGCAAGGCAGAAGTTTAGCACCTTTATGTGGTAAATTAGCTAAGAAAATTTAGACTTGAGGAGAAAACAGTATAAAAAACCCCCCCAAAATATCAAAATGACCAGAGTCACTGCAGCTTTTTCTCATTGTCAGAAAGTCACACAAACTAGCTGCAGCCTCCCACTAGCACAAGAACAGTTGTCTCCATTCGGAGGAGCATGTGTGTCTGAGGCCAGGCAGGAGATGCTGTTTGATCTGCTGCTGGCACTCTTGAGCAAGGAAGCCTGCAAGTTGTGCACATCATCACCCAGCAAAGGCAGCCATCTCAAAGCCCTGTCCTCAACCCAGAAGTCTAATTCAGTGGTCTCATAAAATGTGCATGCTGGAAGAAAGCAAACGCTATTGTCCTCAAGCTTTTTCTAAGATTAGATCTGACCTCAAGGGCAATGAAAGTTCAAGAATTATCATCCTTCCCATTTCACGGAAAGGAAAAGATGGCATTTGAAAGTCAAAACGTCTTCTTTTAAGAGTAAGTATCTTTGAATCCAGCATCTTCCCTCACTGAGTCTGCGTCGCTGGCATATTTAGAGTGGCACCATATTGGCCAGTAGAATCTGGGAGAACACTGGCTCATTAAAGAGCGGCTGTCCCAGGTTCGGCACCCCAGCACAGCATGTTCTAAGCACGGTATGTTTCTCCTTCATGAGACCCGGAGTTGGGAACAGTTGGTGGTTCTCTGTGGTTTCGAGCGTAAGGGAAGAGAGAGAAAATCTTGCAGATTAGTATGCCTGGGCCATTTGATATCCTGAAGAATAAAATCACTGCCTTGAGCCCAACACAAGCCCACAGCAACCTCCACGACAACAGACAGGCTGTGCAGCCCGACTTCCTGGGTTAAATGGCAGCTCTTGTCAAACGCACGGCAAGAACCTGGCGTCCATGGAAAAAGCAGGGCAGCAGACGTGCCGTTCAGACATTCAGGAGAACGGCATGCCACCCATCTAGAAGGAGGTCTCTGCAGCTTTCAGAGCATCTAACGTACATATTTTCACAGACAGCTGGGGACTTCAGGAGCAAGCAACATTCAGAACCAGCAGACCAAGGAACCGTACCTACTCTATAGGTATGACAGGCTGCACATAGGATGAGGTGAAGCAGTCTATGATCCGCAGCACATTGCCAAGAGCTTTGACCTTGTGAAGCCTTTAAAAGAAAGGAAAGATTGGACATTGGGAGAATTTAAAGCTAAAAACCAGATTGATTCAGTACTTTTCTCACCCTCCTTGATTATACCATGAGATCATGATATAAAACAACTTACCAGAAAAATCCACTTAAGAGCAAAAGCCCAGATTCACACCCGCAGAACCAAAGGAGAACGAGGGAAGGACCTGCAGAGGCACAGCTACAGAGGAAGCCGAAGGGACTATTCTACAACAGGAAGTAACAGCCATACACAGAATAGCCGTAATAAATTTACTTCAAAATAGGCTTCATCGTGATCTCACTTTGCATACGCATATCCCAAAGACCAGCATTATGCATTCTGTCACTCTGCACGTAGGAGGAAAACATGTTCCCCGCTCCTGCTTTCAGGAGGTAGCACTAATTCAAATGGGAAGCGCCGTGTACTCCTAGAGCAGCAAATTGCACACAATTATATATATTTTCTTAAGGTGCCTTGCATTATTAAAGCCTCTTTAAAGAAAACAAAACTGAACATAGTTTAAGTACATGACTGCACAACTAAGCTACATACCAGAACAGCAATGGACAATGATTCTGCTCTTTTGCTCATCCCATGTTAGCCAGCACTACAGATACACGAGCAACAGCAAAGTGTCTGCAGACGCATTTGTCGCAGTCTTTCAGTTGTATTTCCCTTCTTTATCTTCTAGATAAATCATTTGTATTCAAAATTTGGATGTGACATCACAAATGAAGACAACAATTTCTCTGTCACTTACCTTGGGGTTTTGCTTTTAAAAAAGCAACCAAGATGAGAAGATACAGGAGATGTTCAGTTACCGTAAGAGAAAGCAGTCCCACCCGCTGAAGACTGGCCCACATGTTTTCTTTAAAACCGACAAAAATTGCATAGTACAATCGATTACTCGCATCTAACAAGGCAGATTAATGTTGCTGTTTGATTATAACCCCAAGAGTTTGTTCCTGAAATACAAACTTTGACTGTCAGGGAATACAGGACCATACTAGACTTTTGGCTTTGTTTTAACAGTAAGGTTCCTGAAGGGGAATAGTGTGATACCTACTCACCACACTAGACAGAGCCTGGAACATGCCCAAGCCTATTTTAGGCCCTTGCCTCAGGGTACATCTCCGAAGAAACAGGAAACTTTGGTTTAATATCAAAGCTAAAACTAGACTAGAGCTCCCAAGGAATTTTCCTCCCCCTCTTCTGTCTCTTTCCTGAGTTTTCTCCCTGAACTTCAGATTCGCAGTGTACCTTTCAGCTTGCTGCACTTCTCGCTCAGTATGTGCCCTCAACACCTCGAGCATCCTGCTGCTGCTTCCCCTGGGAGCCCCTGGCCTGGCCATCACGTCCCCCAAGGCGCTTCCCTGCTCCAGACACCCCAGTGCCGAGTCCCTGCCACACTCTCCGAGGACGATTTCTCTTCAGGCCATCCCCACCTGAGGGCAGCATCACCTGAGTTGTCATTGCAGAGGCTCCAGCCATCTCTCCATGGCCAGCCACCCTGTGCCACAGGAATAAAAGCTAGTTTTTAAAGACTTCCAGTAGCCGCAGGCAGGGCAAGCAGCTGCCCTGAGGCCAGGCTGGTTTAGTGCTCCCTATCACAGAACAAACGTGAATCTAAATGTACTAATGGCTGAGCCCTATATGGGCAAGATCTTCAACCTGCTTTTCCCAGTTTCTGAGTCCCCATGCTGCATTCCACTTCCTCAGGCAACAGAGACAGAGGTCAAGGCCTCAGATCAAAGATGGCAGGGAGACAGATGGCCACCACGGCACAACTGGTCTACACATCGGAGGTGAGCCTGATGCATCAGTTTTGCACAAGCACCACAAGTCCAGAGCTATCAACACACCACCCCAGATCTGCACAGGGCTAGAGACCACCACTGTCTTAAAATAATCCAGGCTCTTTCTTTTCCATTCCTGTCTCATCATGAGCATCCAAATTCAAATAATGTTTTATAGACATTAGAGACTAAACTAGCCAACAAAAGCCACTGAGTATGAGACTGACTTAAGGCACGTCTGGGAAACAGGTCACTGAAGTCCTAAGGGACAGCCTGTGAATGCAGCAGACACAAGCCAGTTTATCTGGAGGATCAGCACCCCCCCCCCCCCCCCCCCCCAATGTTCCTTAGAGCTATGTCACACAGAACCACAGAATGTTACGGGTTGGAAGGGACCTCTGTGGGTCATCTAGTCCAACCCTCCTGCCGAAGCAGGGTCACCCAGAGCAGGCTGCACAGGACCATGTCCAGGCAGGGTTTCAATATCTCCAGAGAAGGAGACTCCACAACCTCCCTGGGCAGCCTGGGCCAGGGCTCCGTCACCCTCAGAGGGAAGAAGTTCTTCCTCATGTTCATCTGGAGCTTCCTCTGCTTCAGTTTGTGCCCGTTGCCCCTTGTCCTGTCGCTGGGCACCGCTGAAAAGAGTCTGGCCCCACCCTCCTGACCCCCACCCTGCAGATATTTATAAGCATTTATAAGGTCCCCTCTCAGCCTCCCCTTCTTCAGGCTGAACAAGCCCAGCTCCCTCAGCCTTTCCTCATAGGACAGATGCCCTCGTAGCCCTCCACTGGACTCTCTCCAGTAGCTCCTCATCTTTCTTGAACCGGGGAGCCCATCAGCTAGCTAAAGATGCCCTTCCTCCACGGG
The DNA here is from genome assembly GCF_030867145.1 of Opisthocomus hoazin. Lineage (NCBI taxonomy): Eukaryota > Metazoa > Chordata > Aves > Opisthocomiformes > Opisthocomidae > Opisthocomus > Opisthocomus hoazin. Next base: position 44,384,499 of record NC_134422.1, read on the forward strand.
ACCAACTGCTCTTCTTAATGGACAGATGCAATAACATGAAGGAGCATTTTCCTGGAATGCGATTTGGAAACCAGACTTTTACTGCTTTTTGGTGGCAACTGTGCTCCTACTAGTCACTCAGTCCAATCCGCAATTGCTTGGTCATTCCCGCAGATTATTAACTATCAGATGTTACAGTCTTCTGGAGAATGTTTATCATTTTCATATGTTCCCCCGCCACGTGCACCTACACAGAGCATTTGAGCTTACTTTAAACAAATCTGCAGCTGTAACTGGAAAAAAAAGTATGAATTATTGAAAGTTTAGAAGAAATGTTAATTACTTCCAACCAAGGTCCAAAAGATTTAGTTAAATACTCCTTAGAGTGTATATAGCACATTCAAGAATACTGGCTATTCTCCAAAGGTTTGTATCTGCTAAGCTGAAAAATTCATGTAAGTCTTTAAAATTAATGCTGCATAACCATGTGTATCCTCTAGAACCATAGCAATTACAATAAAAGTGCTTTAATTTGTTATCAAGTGATTTTCAT